>NC_141699.1:524035069-525402091 GCF_964263255.1 Lissotriton vulgaris | reverse complement strand
AAAGAGAGAGAGAGAGAGAGAGAGAGAGAGAGAGAGAGAGAGAAAGAAAGAAAGAAAATATGGGACAACCCCCAGAAACCACAGCAGGAAAACCCCACTCACATGCCTGCCCACTCATGTTCTGACACAGCAGCAAAGCAAACATTTGAAAAAGTCAAGAAAGTGACAACCATTGAGAAACTGGAAGAGAAACCCAAAAGGCTCCCAAAGAGGCACCAACGGCAACAATGTGAACGTAGCAGGACACCCAAGTCCATGAACAAAGAGGGCAACCTAAACCACCCAATCGGGATAGGAAAGGTTGAATCACCGCGAAACAGATGGGATACTGACCACCAAACTAAGGATGAAGAGGGAGTCATTAACCCTCAGACATGTCTGAAAAAGTATAGCCAGAGACTGAAAGATGCCATAAAACATCTGGGATAAAACAAGTACATCGAAAAAACGCAGCAGAAGCAAGAAGGAGAAACACCTGAGCCATGTGCGGCAACAACAGAAAGACCAAGAAAGGGAAAACGCAACAGGGAGCAGCCCTGGGGAAAACCCTACTGCCCATAGGCAAACCCCAACAGGGGAGCCCAAGCCTGTTCCAACGCCAAGGAAGAAGACTACACAGCCAAGACAGTGGCTCAAGGAACACTATTGGTCCTCCGTGATACCGCACATACCCAGTGTGGACCAACATGTGGTGCCGGCCCAGACACAGAAGAACCAGACTAGAGCGGAATCAAACAAAGTGCCCACAGGGACGTGCACCCATGCCCAACACAGACAAAGTGCTAAGGAGGTCGCAAACTCCACTTTAGGAAGCCAACAACCCACCGGAGCAGACAGCATCCACAGATGCAGGAGAGTGCAACGGAACAACCTTAGGCAGCAAAGAAGCTCCAGGAGAGGGCCACGCCAGCCCGTTGAACTCAGCAAAGGAGATGCTCCGCCACAACAGGAAGCAAATAACAAAGGGGAATGGTAATAGCGGAACCCACAAGAAAAACCCCATAGGGACAGAAAATAACAAAGAGAACTCCATGGGAGCCTCCGAAACTGCCCAGCAAGGAACAACAGCTACACAATAGCCAACCAATACTCCACATAGGGTAAGGGACACCTCTTGAGACAAGCTCATAAGCAGAGTTCGAAAATAATCATCCTAAACAGCTGGCCCAGCTGCACCAGAAGGAGGAACTAAAGAGACACGCGGAACAGCCATACAGACCATCTGGGCAATAATGTCTTGACCAGAGATGGAAATGATAACAGCAGGGGCAATATTGCATTTGAAAAAACAAGTCCTCCAAAAGGACGAAAAACCTGACAGTCATCGAAATCCAGAGAGGAGGCGCCGGATCGCCGAGTTGGCATGCTCATCAAGCAGATGGACCCCATCAAAAGACAGATGCATAGCAACTTACCACGGCCATAGCCCGACCCACTGAGTCAGTGGTGTCGATGGCGAACCGGACGGAAAACTGCACCACGTCACGGCCGTCCCTAATAGGCCGGACCAGGTGAGCACGAGGGCCCTCCGCAAAAAAGAGGGGAGGAGCCGCTCAACAGAGTCCTAAGGGGCAAAAGCGGCCCAAGCAAACACACAGGGCGTGTTCAAGGACCGAAGCCCTGAGCTGGTGGATGCAAAGAGGAGGAGAGGAAGGGAGCGCCGCCTGGCCTACAAGTCCGTGAGCCCTAGAATGGAGGGATGTAGGAGAGTAGGATCTGCTCTAAACGTTACCCCCACATTTTACTGATGTTTCACTGTTTTTTGACTTTAGTCTGGCTGGGGCCCTGCTATTCAGGACCCCAGCCTAGCTGCTTCCTCTCTAAATTGATTGCAAGTACTTTAGGTACACTCCAGTTTGGTTACTGGGGTACCCTTATGAGTCCCTAGTATTTGTTGTCTTAGCTACCAAGGGTATAGGTACCCCAGAGGCCTACCAGGGGCTGCAACATGTACTATGACACCGCTGGGAAGCCTTCCAAAATGACACAACAGTACTGCTACTGCAGCCTGTGTAAGGTGGTGCATGCACCCCTTACTTAGATATAGGTTACCTATATCTACCTTAAATCACTGCACATAGGAACCCATCAGTCACCCCTTTGGTAGGCCTTATCAATCCTGAAGGCAGGGTGCTTGGTTTCGTGAGAGAGGGTGCCCATGCATGAGCAGGGCCCCTCGGTAGCCTTTGGAACCTGTTCTCTGAGGCTGTTCTGTGATGCAGCCAGACCATATACTCTTAAGTGCATTATAACCTTGTGGTGAATGCTAACTTTGGAATGGCTGCATGGAAACATGACGTGTATGATGTCAAACACTTTGGAAACCTACCCACCCCCCCCGGCAGTCCTGGCGGCGGGGGTAGAATTCCACGCTTTTAGTGGAAGAGACATGTATACACCAGTATACCCGGTACCAAGTTTAAAAAGCCCTGGTATCACAAAATGAATGCTGCAGCCACAGACAGGAGTCTGGCCTCCTGCTGCTGGATGAAACTCTGGCAGGGGAGGCCTGGACAATAGGTTTCCTGTCACAGGGAGGTGTGACAGCCTCTCAGACAGGTCTTAGTGGATTGGGGCTGGGTGGGGGCACTCTGAGAGTGCTTTGAAGTCTGCACTGGGGGCACATTTGGTGTCCCTGTGCATAGCCCAGTTCAAACCGGTTGCAGGGGTTACCAACCCCTGCTCTGGCGCGAAACTGGACAAAGGAAATGGGTGTAGCCATCCCTCTTTCCAAACCCTCCCATAGGTGAGTCCCCAGAGTAAGTCCAACCCCTTCCTTGGGTATAAGAAAGGAACCCCTGACTACAGGCCTTTAGATTACACCTGGATGAAACTTTGCTACAGATATACCAGAACTTCGACGATCTACACGACTAGATGACTGAAGAATCTACCTTGAAGTAAAGGAGTTACTCCCCTAAGATGCATCTGACCAGTCTGCATCTCCGAAGCTTCCACCAGATGCTGAAGACTTTGCAACACAAGAGGTGGATTTCCAGGCTTCCCCGAGGCCGACCCGAGTCCTCAGAAAAGCTGAGACCCATAGCTTGTGTGGGTACCGTGGAACCGGAACCCCTGTACACCGCACACATTTGCAAGTGCATCAGCTTCCTGATGACTCTTGAGGCTGTGCATTGGGTTACTTGTAGCCCACACCCCAAGCACCTTTAGCATTGAAGATTGTGGGCCTACACTCCACGAGTGTTCCGGGAGCCCGCTCTTTGCATTTCAGCTCGAAGTATGTTCACAATCACTAGTCTGTTGACTGGTGGGTCCCTGAGAAGGCAACTTTAACTTTCACCTGGTTTCCCTGGTTGCTCCAGTAGTGCCCTGACTCTCCACCACTTAGTGAGTCCCTCGGACCTTGCTGGTCCGCACCGAAGAAGGTCTTCACCTTCTGCGTGGGTTGCAGTTGCCAAGGCTTGTTGGGTCCAATCGGGTGACCAATGCCGCAGCACTCGACAATCTTTGTGGGGTAGCTAGAATCCAGCGCCTGGTTGTCGTCGACACCTCCTGGTCCTTGTGGCTCCAGAGTCAATCTTCACCTCTTCAACCTGAAATCACACAACATCGGTGGGCTTTCGAGTATCGTGCCCCGGGTTACTGGCAAGTGACCCAGACTCTGTCCCCTCTGCTTTCAGGTTCTTCTCATCTTCGATCCAGGCTTGGATCACACCGGAAACTATCCACTTTGATGGCAGCAGCACTTTGCAGCAGATTGCCATCGAAAACAATGACGATTCCCGACACCAAAAGACACCTATGCACCCGGCTTCCCTGGGTGAGGTAACTTGAGTACTCTGGTGCTCCCGTGGGTGTTGGTCCTAGAACCCCTTAAGTCTAAAGGGGTTTGCTTGAAGTCCTCTCCTAAGTGTCCCTAATATTTACATTTCCAACCACGACTTTCCCCATAGAAGCTAACGGTGATTCGCAGCTGTGCTCTCACACTACACGCGTCTCCCGTGGGTCCCCTGTATCCCTACCTTGGGTGGTTCCTTGTGGTCCCAGTGATTCTACAGACTCTAGGCCTTGAGTCTAGTCAAGTCGTGGTTCTTATACCACTTTCTTAATATATGGTTTTGTACGCCCCTAGGGCTCAGCGTATATTGTGCTAATTTACTGTGTGATATTAAGTGTAACTTATGTGTTTTGACCTCTAGCCTCGTAAAGAGACTATTAGGGTGTGTTTTGAATAAATACATATATTTTATATATATATATATACACCTGGTGTGATTCTCCTTTCATTTGGTCATTCAGGAGATTATAGACTGGTAAAACAAACTGCTTTACATTCCTTCAAGACTTAGCCTGAAGGATGCTCTCCATAGCTACCACTAGGATAGCTTTCAATAAATGTTGTCTTTAACCTATCACCTCTAAGGGGCGGTTTGGACTGGTGCAAGTACTCACTATAACTAGTGGACAGCATATGCCAGGCCAACTTCTCACAAGGGACAAGCAGGCAGGGTCGTCTGGAGCTGGGCGATGGTGATGCACAATAGCGCGACCCACAGGATCCCCCGATGAGGGTGTGGCCCAAGTACTAAGAAGGACATTGTACAAGGACCCGCCAAAAGGCAGCAATGGTTCCATATCCACCGTGCCCTGGTGGAGAAGATCCACCAAAGGATCCGAAGGTAGGGAGACAGAGGGTGGCTGCAACTGCAAGATATCCACAGCCCTGCGAACTGCCCTCGCAAACTCCGCACCAGCCTCCATGGCCACCTGAGGTGGAGACAGTAGTTCATCCCTTGGGGACGTCTTAGCCTGCAGCCATCCCCAAGGGATGAATTACTGACAGAGCCAGTGTAAAATGCTGAGCCGGCCAGTGCGCCATGGGGCCCTGATGTCCCATGGGCCCCTGCTCCACCAGGGGCCCCTGCTCCATGGAGCAATGAAACAACCCCGGGGTGGAGAAGCCAATAGGGTCAGGTCCTATACCAGCAGAGGAACAGCTGGGGACGAAACCGGCATTGACTGACCTCGAGACAGCATCGGATCGACCCAATGACGCCCGGAGAGGACTCGTCTGCCCAGCATCTGGCCAGCGTTGACTCGGCCTCCACCAAGGTAGGAGCTTGCAGGAAGGAACAACGTTGACTCAGAGTCAAACTCTGCACTGCAGCTGCCTCCCGCGACAACACAGGGAGCCCCGCAGGGCTGTTTGAAGGTGCATCAGGAGGGCCAGATGTCGCTGTGGGATGCCCTTCCGGACTGTGTCCCGACAATACCGGAGTCAAGGTACTCGTTCGACGCGGAGTGCAAGCCCGCAGGAAAACCCCCGACCTGAGTCCCTACCATCACTGTGGGGCCATGAAGGCGCACCAGGGAGAGGAGGTGACCCAAAGATGGCCTGCAGAGCCTTGGAATAGGCTTCCATCAGGGTCCGAGTTGCACCCACACCAGGAAACAGGGGATAGGCTGGGGCGACTCCTGAGGGCCCGTGTACGGTGAAGATCTGGAGTGGCGGGCCCCGACGTCACGCTTTTACGAGGTCGACGACCTCCGAGACCTCTACCGGTGCTTACCTGACACAGGTGAGCAATGTCCACAGGAACAACTCCGGGACCTTTCCCGGACAGGAACCTCAGCGTGGGAAGAAGAACTACGCTGTACGGAGCCTTTCTCTGGAGAACGAAACTGCGAGGAGTCCGATTGGGACAGCCAGGTGGACACCAACTTCATCCGTCTTTCCAGCAGGGACTTTGGTTTCAGCTGCCGGCAGGGGTCGCACTTGGCAGAGTCATGGTGCTCGCCAGGCACCACATACAAATCTTTTGGGGATCCGTTGCTGCCGTCTGCCGCAAACAGGACACACACGACTTGAAGCCCAAAGGTATTGGCGCACTGTGTCTGATGCGAATAGGTGTTGTGAAGGCCTGAAAAGAAACAGGCCAGAGGAACAGCTTCTCCCAGATCCGCCATGGGATGCAGAAAAGAAGAAAAACTGATGTCAGCACACCAGGGTGCCCTATATGGCACCATTGACATCTCTTCCGTGGACGACGTCAGGACGAAGCCGGGCGACAACGCCCCCCGGCATGCAGTGGGAAAACATTTTCAAGATCTAGTCTGACGCCTGTGGAATATTCTAAGTTAAGGAATCTGAGGCTAGATGTCTTTATCAGATGGACTGTATACAATGTGCATGACATCCTGGAGAATCCCACCAAAACGGTCCATGGGTGCCATAAGACAGTGTGCCAAGTGCCTCTCACCCTAGCTAGGCATATCACCTTGTGGTGTACAAAATGAGAATCAGATTTGTGACCTGACAAATGACCACTATCACTGTTACCTGTGTGAAATGAGCCATTCACTGACTATGGAAGCCTGCTGTATTGCAGGCTGAACATTTTCCCGGCTATGCCATAGCCATGGCATCCAAATTTGATGACTGGGGATGGAAGAATGTTACCAGGTCACATATCAAATGTGTGCATCCCATTTGCAGTGTCAGTTCAAGACTTCCTTGCAGGGGATGAGACAGGTATGTAATGACCCAAGACTGTCAGGAGTATTATAAATCATACTGCATGCTACGTAGTGTAGGAGTTGATAGTAAGGTTGTGGGTTTTGACATCATGTGTCTGTGAACCATGGTTAACTGGCTGACTGGCAAGTGACATATACACATATGCGTAATGAGTATAAAGCTGCAGTCAAAGTGATGTATATGCTTGCTCTGTGATGATTTGTGATGTTACACATGTGTCAAGTACATGCAGATGACTCATGTGAACCTCTTTGGCATTCTTGTTCACAGCATCAGCACCGGCTACTGGAGGAGGCAGTGCCAAGAACCAAGGGCAAGCAGCTCGCCAGACTGGGTCCAGTGCAGAGGAGGGACCTAGTGGCACGGAGGATGTGGGGAGCCCTACTTAGGGCAGCTCCACATCACCATCATCAGGAGCTGCTGAAGATTGCACCTCCAGTGATGACTCCCTTGTGGTGGTGGGTGAGCCAGGATTGATTCTAGCTACATCTGTGTCCACCACCACCATCTCCACCCTCCCAGCTGCTCCCATGTCCAGTGTCTGGGCTACTCCTATGTAGGGGAGCATGTCTCCTTTGAGCCAAGAACCACACCCCCCCCCCAACCAGTCTCCCCTGCTGCCATGAGTGTGGAGGCCTTGGATTTGCTGATGCAGATCCATGTGGGGCAGACATCCATGCTGAATGTCCTCCATGCGCATACCAGTCTTTTGATACAATTGGTGTCATACATAGAGGGCATCTACTCAAACATGTCTTTCCCAACAGAGATCAAACCAGGCACTGGCCCCCACTCTGACAGCAGCAGTGTCCCTGATCCAGCCATCCCTCACTCCTCCTTCCTCTTTCTGATCCACAGTCCTAACTACCCTACCTGACCCAAGCACACTCCATGCACACGCAGCAACATCCACATGCAGCACACAATCCCACACACACAACTCCAAACACACAAGCATGCACACTCAGGGGACTGACATCATACACACCAGGGTGAGCAAGAAACTTGACAAACATGCATCCGCAGGCACTCCGCATACCTCTGAACACCCCCCAGGAGTCTGAAATCAAAAACCCCAACCCGATCCATACTTCACACGCAAAAAAAGGACATAACAATACAAGGCCCCCCTCCTAAAGATCCAGAGTCTATTCCCATCACAGGTTTCCTCCCCAAGAAAAACACAATCCTAAAGCTAGTCAGGCCCAGCCCCCCCACAAACATTCCCCCTCCAACTGCCCCCCTCAGTCTGAAAATGCCACTGCAGTGAACCCTCCCCCCTCAATCTGGCCCAAGCACTGCAGTGGACCCTCCCCCCCTCAATGTGGCCCATCCACTGCAGTTGACTCACACATCCCTCTGGATCCCATCCCTCCCACAACCCAACCTAGTTTTCTCTTGTCCAGTCCCATTGGTGCCTGGCATGCCCCCAGATGCCTCCCCCAGGGGAGGTGTCCCCTTGCGCTTAGAGTGCAGGCAAGTGATGGAGGGTGATTACTTCTGACCCCCTTAAAGACTTGAACAACTATGGACTGGCCATTGGCCTTATATTTCAGTTTAAAATGTTTGCATTTTTATGCTGAATAAAGCATGTTAGAGGTTTCTCACTGTTGATTTCTGTGTCTGACAACTTGCTTATAGGTCAACTGTCTTGTATGTAAAATTCTTGTGGTGGGTATAGAATTATGTTATTATGTCATGGACTGCATGTGGTCCATGGAGTATGTGACCTATTACAGTATGTATACAAGTCTGCATAGTTCAACTTTTAATGGTATCATCCATTTATTTTGGGCCCTGAAGGTGACATGAATCTGCCTAGCTTCCATTTTTTAATTTCACCTTTGCATATAGGTAATGTTGATTGCTGACATATATTAACATAGTACAAGTGTTGCAAAGTATAACAGTTTATGATGGGCATGCATAATATGTTTGTGATGTGCAGCAAGTCACCTGTCTCATTAGAACATCTTGATTTTGTGTATGCAGTGGTGACTTTGGACACAACCATGTACACAAGGTATTGGTCCAAAGGCGATCATTTTACTTGATAGTGTTAGAGCCATATCTGTGTCTCCTTTTAATGTGGTAGAGCCCTGCCAATGACAAAATTGCCACAGGTGGGCTTCCACTGTAGGGAATTCACATCATGTCATTGTGGCCATCTGTGACATATCCTGAGCCCATGGTGTGTGTGAGGTGAGAATGATTCTGACAGTCTTCAGAGCCTGTTGCCTCCAAATACCCAAGTATATAAAGATGTTCTTCTTTGACAAGATTTCCTTGGTATTACTAGTCCAGTTCTTTCTCATCCAAATGTGTGTTGTGCCATCCTGCATGTGTCTAGATACTTCATGGTGATGAGGTATTTGTTTGTCTGTGCAAGCTTGAACATTCACCCACACCATTTGTACTTGACCATGAGATTTGTGTGTAGGTTGTAATTTGTGCTAGACCAGTGATTGTGTCCTTTTCAGCAATGCTTGATGCTGTGCCTGGTCACACAGAACTGGACTAGGGGTGCTGTGATGTATGTTGCTTGGCCCGGTGCTGCATGTGTTCAGACGTGTGGACTGTGTGTGCCCAGATGTTTAACTCAGACACTCTGTTCATCACCACCCCCTTTTCTAAATCGTTTTTGGCCACTATAGGTGTGGCAGGGTATACTCAGACATGAGTCCCTTTCTCACTGCTCCATCAGGATTCAAGCAAGCCGGGCCGAAGAAGGCTGAAATGCCAGAAACCGGTCCCCGGTAGCTTGTCTCCTTTCTGGTGAAGAATTGGCTTGGTAGTTTAGTCTGCCCTGTTCCCATGATGCACTGGGCCAGGGACAGACTGATTTGCATATAGCCAGGTTCTGAGCTGGGATGGGGCAGTGAGATAAATAACGGTGATGGATCATGCCCTGATTTTTGGACTGGGTAAGAGTGGTCTGTTTAACTCAGACACTCTGTTCATCACCACCCCCTTTTCTAAATCGTCAATGGTGAAAAGTCATGTTGTAGAGTTGTACTATGTTGTGTTTGATTTATGCAAATGGGTATTTTACTCAAGTGACAAGTTGTTGGAATTGTGCAGATATGAGTGTGTATGTTGTGAGAAGTTAGCTTGGCATATGATGTCCACTAGTTCTAGTGGGCACCTTGCACCAGTCTAATCGACCCTTATTGATGGTGGTTGTAAAGTCAACCTTATAGATAGCTATCCTAGGGGTAGCAGTGACGAGCAGTCTTCAGGCTAAGACTTCAGAGAGCGAATTAAGCGAGTTGTTTTACCAATTATAATCCCTTGAGTACCAAATGAAAGCACATCACACAAGTTATATATCAAATATATATGTATTTATTCTAAACACAACCCCTCTGCACTCTTTATGAGGTCAGAGGTAAAAGTACAATACAAGTTACTTAATTGGCATACGATAAGTTGCACAGTATAAGTTTTGCCCTAGGGGCCTCACAAACCATATACTAAAATAGTGGTATAAGTACCAAATGAGAATTAGAAAGCAGGCCTGGGGCCTTTGGAATCGCTGGGGCTACTCTAAACAACCAAAGGTTAGGATGTAGGAGGGCACCGGGAGACGCGTGCAGTGACTAAACACAGCAGAGGGTTACCATTGACTTTCAATGGGAAACGAACAAGTTACAAATTTACAATTTTAGGACACTTCTAAATAAACTATGATGGAACCCTTTTGGGCTTAGACACTAGGAGGGCCAATACCCTTGAGACTACCAGAGTACTCGTATTACCTCACCCACGGAAGCCGGGTGCATAAGTCTCTTTTGGTGTCGGGTTTAGTCGTCGATTTCAATGGAGATAGATTTGCAAAGAAGTGCTGCAGGCGACGAGAGGAAAGTATCCGGGTGGATCCAAGGGTGGATCGAAGATTTGTAGAACCTGAAGGCAGAAGGGACAGAGGCTGGGTCACTTGCCAGTGACCAGGGCAGCGATAGGAAGATGCCACCAGATGTTGGGTGATTTCAAGTGAGAAGGAGAAGTTTGTCTTTTCAGCCACGAGGACCAGGAGGCATCGACGATGACTAGGAGCTGGATTCGAGCTGTCCCACAAAGGATCTAGTTGACTGCTGGGTCGGTATCCAGATTGGACCCAACAAGCCTTGGCAAACGCAACCCATGCAGGAAGTTGAAATGGGCTTTGGTGCAGACCAGCAAGGTTTGAGGAACTCCTCCTTTGCAGGGAAGTTGGAGCAAGCCTGGAGCAACTGGGAAAGCAAGTTAGATTCAAAGAAAAGTCTTTGGGGGGCTCACTAACCAACGGGCAAGGAACTGCGAAGACGCATCGAGCTGAAATGTAAAAGCTGGGCCCACAGGACACTCGTGGAATGGGGACCTCAGAGCTTTGGTGCAAATGGTGCTCGAGTCTGGGGCTTCAAGCACCCCAATGCACAACTTTGAGATACCTCGTGAAGTAGGTGCAGCTTGCAAAATGCAGGATGTCCAGGAGTTCCGGTCCCACGTCTCTCCTGTCGGCCACGGGTCTCAGCTTTGCTGTGAGCGAAGGTCAGGTCAGAGATATCTGGAAGTCTATGTCCTGTGTCACAGACTCTTCGGGATCGGGCAGGAGCCTCGAAATTGCAAACTGGCAAAGTTGCTGTTGGTGCCTGTTTGAACAGGGTGGTCACTCCTTGACCACAAGGGAGATATCTTCCATCTTCCAGTCAAAATGGAATGTCGAAGGTCCAGGATATATGTTTCAGAGTTTCATCCAGGGTAATCTAAAGTCCTAGGGACTGGGATCCTATACTTATACTAAGTTTAAGGGTTGCCCCAGAAACCAGTTTGAACTGGGAAATGCGTTGAGCACCTTGTGTGCCCCAGGCAGTGTCTGGAAAGCATTCACTGAATACAGCCCTCCCTGCCCCCAATACACTAAAGCCTGTCTGGGCAGGAAACCTATTGACCAGGCCTCCCCTGCTGGAGTTTCATCCAGCAGCAGGAGGGTAGACTCGTGTCTGTGGCAGCAGCATCAATTTTGTGATGCTGAGGCTATGTTTAACTTTAACTGGGTTTACCAGGAACTACATGTCTTCTCCCTCTAGAAGGGTGGAATGCTACCCCCGTCACCAGGACTGGTAGGGGGTAGTATTCCAGAGTGTTTGACACCTAACACAACATGTTTTGATAAAGTCAAACCAAAGTTAGCATTAACCACAAGGATTATAATGCACTTAAGAGCATATGGTATGCCTATATCTTAGAAGAGCTAAAAAGAGATTGTTCCGAAAGCTGCAGAGGGGCTCAGCTCATGCTAGGGCACCCTCTCACATAAAACCAAGTACTCTACCTCCAGGATTGTCGAGGTCTGCCTTAGGAGTGGCTTATAGGTGTATATGTGTCTATATAGGTATATAGATATATGTCAAGGTATTTGTAGAGCGCACTGCCATCAAGCGGTTTCCTGGTGCTATTACTCATACTGCTGTGGAACCCTTCCTGGCTTTCCCTGTGATGTGTCCACTCCTGGGCACCCCCAGGGTGAAGTCAGGCATCCTAGCTCTGTTGGGGCCGGTGTGGAGGTTAAGCAAGCTATTGCCCAGAGTTGCAGCATGGGGTCCATGATTAGAATAGGCACCGAGGCGAGAATTGTCAGGTCAGAGGAAATTGAGCCCAAGACCCGCCGAGGCAGGAATTGAACCCTTTCCCGGGCCAGAACTCTGCATCAGGGTCTGCCCCTCTAACCATTGAGCCACACTCCTCCATATACTATATCTAAGTAAGGGGTTATTACACCACCTTACCCAGGCTGTGTGAACAGACCTGTGGTGTCAGTTTGGAAGGCAAACCAGGGTGGCACAATGCATGCTGCGGCCCCTGGTAGGCCTAGGGTGCACCTATGCCCTGGGTACACTATACAGGGGCTCAAAAGGGTGACCCAGTAACCAATCTGGTATGTACCTAAAGTACATGGTATCAATTTAGAGAGATAACAGCTAGGCTGTGGGTCTGATTAGCAGGGCCACAGTCAGACTAAAGTTGAAAAACCAGAGAATCACAGCAAAAAGTGGGGGTAACCATGAGAAGCAGACCCTACTCTCCTACATATGTGCTGAAATGAAAATGACTGGGTACACATCCATTGAGCTATGTATGTGTATTGTTAAGAGATGTGGTGATGTGTGGAGTGTGCATGTCAGGGTGTGCAGTGATGTTGCATGTTGTGGCATGAGTACAGTCCAAGGCAACACCAAGTGTGCTACTGGTGATGTGAGTTGTACATCTGGCATGTTACATTTAGCGTCTGCTGAGGAGGGAATGTGAACTGTACATTGTGTGCATGTCATGCATGTGAGAGGTGTTTATGCGGCTGCATGCACAGGAGGTGTACCGGCGCATGTCTCAATGAAGAAAGGACACCACAAACTGTGTGTCAATAGCCCAACAATACTGAATGGAGTGAGTTTTATCCCTTAACTAGGTCACCACTAGGATTGGCGGGACTTCGAGCTCGCTTCCAAGAAGTGTGGTAGGTAGGAGCCTCGCTGACCACCACGTGTAGATAGTATTGTGAAACAAGGTACTGATGAAATGCAATAGATCAGTATTGACCACGACGCATGAAACATGTCGAGCACACTAGATGAGATGAGCTAAGCTCCACTGGACCATAGAGCCAGAGAGCAGCTGCTCAGTTTGTTTTTAAGAAGGTGGATTACCAGCCAAATAAAGAGTTTATGTAGATAATCCAACCTTTTTTAACGTCACTCACCTGCACCATATTTACTCTGTTTTGCAGGGCCCTCACACCCACGCACCTAACGGCAGGAACAAAAGATCTCTGCTAAAGTGCCCCTTCATGGGTGCCCGTTATCAAGCCCTTGAGTCCCCCCTCGTTGTCAGGGAGACTTTCTGTGAATGACATGCAACAAAGTTGGCAGTGTACATATTTGGAGTTAGGGTTGTGTGCAGCACCACCAGGCCACACATGGTGACTGTCTCCAACATTGTTGTTTGGTCCTATGATTTTCAACATTGCAAGTAAAAATGCAGTCTACAGACGTGGCTCTGACAACTGTGACACAAACACTTTTGGTTTGTTGTATTTGTAGGGCAATCATTTTTTTGTATAGTTTGTCTACTTGTGTGCTGTTGGGGCTGGTATCCTCTGTACTTCAGTGCACACAGACTCATCACAATATCATCCTTCTGTGAGTATGCATACTCTTCTTGACCTGCGATGCTTGAGTGTGTGTTCTGGTAGACGGATGGTTGGACTATGTGTCACATACCTTTGTGTAGGTCTGGCACTTCCTGTTCCACAGTCAATTGTGTGTTTCCCCTATTATGTAGCGTGCCGGGTGTACTTACCTGATGCTGACATTCCCTCATTGCTCATACTTAACATGCTATGGACCCATGGTCAGATTTGAATCACAATGCCAGGGGACTCATGGAGTTCTTGCCAAACATGCCTGGATCTTCATTATCATGGTGGCCTCTGCGATGTCACCTGTCGATGTTGTTTGCAATGAGGCAAAATACTGCTGATCAAGGGATGGAGGATTAGACTGTCCAATAGTGACTTTGCTCACTGCAAGGCCCCTATCTTAAGTACAACCTACCTGCATCTGCCATGCCCTGACAGTCATGTTTTGGTGTGTGAGAAGGCACTGCTACTTTAAAGGCATGTGACACAGGCAGTAACAGAGTGTCTTCTCTGAATTCTGGACCACATCATCAATTTGCAGCACTGCAGCTCAGCGGACCTGATACTGGCAACACAATGCTATTGACTGAAGTTGACTCTTGTCAGTCTCTTGTTGTGCTTGTTGGAGGCCACCCACAGCTTGGGCCGCGGTGACCCTGGTGCACCCGCTCATCGACAAATGCCAGATTGGCCACATTGCTAATCCAATGGCTTATCCACTTCCTGATTGAACTTAACACACAAATGGCTCAGTGTAGTTCTGCACCCCAGTTGTGTGTGTCAGGCCAGGCTGACACAGCTTAGACACACACATGCTGAAATTGATCTGATGTGTATGGCTCGCCTGGTGACTGTGCATCAGCACCTGTGTATTTCAACTGTATTTGAGGTGCATTGAGTGGATGTTGCTCTTTGTTCTTTTTTTCTCCTCGCCCTGAACCTCCAACATCTCCACTCCTGCTATTCTTTAAGTTTGCCAACCAAGGGTAATGCCACAGTGTGGGACTACGTTTCACTGAAAGTAAAAATGTGCATAGAATATTTTGTTTTTGCAGCAGCTTGTACTCCAAATGTATGTATTGATGCATTTTTTATAGTAAAAATGCATTGTCCAATTACACATTGCTGGGAGTGTTAACCCACCAAACAATGCTTGCCTGTAAGTTGCTGTGGGTATTTGGCCTCCAACACACAAATAATCTCTCACTTGCAGATGTGGGTTTGCCCCACAAAGCCCTTATGATTATGCCATGCTGGGTGTATTTCACACCCACAACCCACATTTTTGCCTCTACATTTCTGGGGGGTTAGCCACCCACACCCCATATTGTTTCAACATTGCTGGGGGCTTAGCCCCCCTCCAAACACCATATTGTCTCCACATTAGTAGGGGGCTTAGCTCCTCAAACCCTATTTTGTCTCAACATTGCTGGGGGGCTTAGCCCCTCCAAACACCATATTGTTTTCACATTGCTGGTAATGTTAGCCATCCACCCCCTATTGGCATTGGAGTGCTGGGAGTGTTAGCCATCCACCTCCCTATGGGGTAGACAATGCTGGTAGTATTGGCCATCTACTCCCTATGGGGTAGACAATGCTGGTAGTGTAGCCATCCACCCCCCATGGGGTAGACAATGTTGGTAGTGTTAGCCATCCGATTCCACCCCCCTATAGGCATTGGAGTGCTAGGAGTGTTAGCCATCTACCCCTATAGGAATTAGATTGCTCGTAGTTTTAGCCATCCACCACCCCATAGGCATTAGATTGATTGGACAGTTAGCCATCTACCCCACAATAGGCATTACATTGCTGGTAGTGTTAGCCATCAACCCCCCTATAGGGTAGAAAATGCAGCAAGTATTTCCCCCACCACAATTGTGACTGGTTTCTCAGAAGCTGTGTGCAATTTTTTTACACACAGCAGGCATTTTTGTGTGTGGTAGGTGTTTGACTTACCATCTGTGATAAATGTTGTCAGTTGGGGTTGTAGTATTGGCCGAGAGTATGGGTATGACGTGGGTGATAGGATACATGGCTGCACTGTCTTGTTCGCAAGAATCGTGCTGTGGCATGAATCAGAGCTAAAATACTGCTCTTCCGGGTGCTCTGACATCTGGGCACTGGCAAAGGATTAGCCTCTGTACGTCTTCATTCAGCATTTAGTGAGGCTTCTTGTTGGAAAAATGGAGACAGACTCAAAGTGATTGAGTAAATAAGGGATTTTGAGCATTGTACTTAGTCGTTTGTAAGACACAGGTTCCAGTATGAGTCAGTCGGAGGCTCCGTCTCCGGATGGCTCTGGGAAGGCATTCCTTATGGGATCGGGAACAACCCCTTAGTTGTTGCTCTTTTTGGATTGATTCTAGTAACTTATGTAGGGTTGGTTGGGTTCTGCCTGTTGTGGATTGGAAAGCGTTATGCCATCCGTTGTTAGTTCTTGCTTCTTTGTTTAGGGTACTGTTGTATACATTCCACCATGGAATGTGGAATGTTGGCTGTCTTCTGTGTCCTGATTTATGTAGCCTTCCCACCCAGGTATCCTGGAACTAGTATAATAGGGGACTTAGTTTATGTTAATTTGTTTGGTAATAGGGGCTTTCTATTAATAAACTGTTGTGTTCTGGCTAGTGCAATTAGATTTTTAATTTCATGTGCAAAATTGCTGTTAATTGCATATTCTACACTAAGATCAGATTTTTGAAGGTGTCTCCATATGCACTCATTAAAGTGATAATAGCAACCTTGTATTGCTGTGTGAGGGTAATTTTTCAGGATGGCTTGTATCATGGACTGATTGAATTCTATGATACTTTTGTGGGCAGTAGTTATTGGTTTCTTGCTTTACTTTTGTTAGCAGTTCTACAAAGGTAGTTGTTTGTTTTTTTGGTGACAGTGCATATATAAAGGGGATGTTGCTATTGTGATACTGACCATGGATTGTGTATAATTGGTAAAATGGTTTGGGTAATATTTTAAATGTTCCATCCATCATCTATGTTTCACAATTTTGCAGCTTCAATAGGTATGAGGGAGTTGCAAATATTATAATCCTTCTTTCATTAGATGTTTTTATCATAAAGAAGGAATTACTCTTAATTATGACTGAGTGAGTTCAGGTGGTATTTGAACTACACTGAAAGTTTTTTGGGCAGGAGGGGTATTACTAGTTGCTTTTTTGTTTCTAGCTATTGGGATAGAGGGTAACTGGCCAGTTACTTGTTATGGAACTCAGGATATACTACTAGCCTTCTTAATAGTATCTAAAACACATCTTACTTATGTCTATGCTATGTTAGGGGTGTGTTATGTTCTTTTACATTTGATACAGTAGTTTCTTTTGTTGTAGCCCTCACATAACATGCATTTGCATACAAGTTGCTGCATTTCCAATAGATTTTGTCACCTGTTTGTTTTTCTTGGATGAAGACATATCCCATACAGCATAATAACAGTTCTTCTTTTTGTGAAATAATGAATTTTGCCCCTGCAGTCATTTTGATGTTTTAACTTTTATGAGAAATATATAAAGAAAATGTTAAATATATTACAAATGTTTTTATTGTATTACAGGATTTAAAAAAATTGCTATGCTTACATGTTTTATTCAGTAGAACTTTTTCGAAGTTCAAATGTTTTCTGTTGGTGTTTAAATTTAGTGTTTCATTTTAATTTTCTATAGATAAAACATATCATTTTAATTGATTTGTTTAACAGCATTTTCTGTATTTTGGTGTTTAGGTGGTTAGTGGGGCATTTGGGATGGGATTATTAGTTGTTGTATTCGTATTTTTTTAATTTATACTTACTTTCCAATGAGCATTTTTGATGTTGTTTGTAGTTAGTTGAGTGTAGTTTCGGTTTTCTGTAGATGATATATAATTCACTAAAATCTTACATTGCTTGTTTAAATATTTTAAAAGTAGTTTACTTATCTTTCCTTAAGTTATAACGTAAGTCTCATATTTTACTTACTTTGTAAAGTCAAAATCTGAGTTTTCTATGTGGCAGTGCGATGTTGTAGAAGCAATCCGGCAGATTTTCCATCTTCTTGTCTTTGCTGTTGTAATATAAATGTATGTTGATTTTTCTTTATAATATATGGTGTTTGTCTAATTGTTCTTTAAATTTACTGGGTTAAGTTGAAGGTGTTTTTATTGGATGTTAAAAATGTATTTTAAGGATGTTGGCAGTTAATTGATGTTGAGTTAACTGTTTTTATATTATTTGTTTATTTAAAAAAATGCTAGTATTTAATTTGTAATTTATATCTTTATACATCACAAAATTGATAAATCCTCGTGCAAAATATGTGCAAAAAAAGTGCTCAAGTAAAAGCGCAAAATACAATATATACATAGCAGTGCATTATTTATCCACCCCTCATAGATTCTATTCCAAATTTAAATTGGTTGTTATAACTTTTTTCCTTTTTTGTTTCAAACCCATTACAGTTGCCATCTCTGAACTTGACATATACTTGCTGTAACTAGTAAAAAAAAGAGAAAAATATATCATCTAACATTTCATAGTGGTGACTTAAGCCTAAAACTAGATTGTAAACTTCCTGCACTTCAACAGGTATGAGCCTTGATCAGAATACATAGATCTTAAATCTTAAAAAGATGGAATGATGGCGACTGCCAGTCGTAGTCCCATAATCCTCGAATAAACCGAGGAAACCTACAGTAAAAGTAAGTAAAAACTGGATCACTCCAACTAAAACCATCCACAATTTTTCATGATGTTAAACATCCATAAATATAGCAGCCATTATCTAGACATATCAAGGATAAAAATCAAAATATAAAAAACCACAGGACTCATCAGCCGGCCACACTCTCCACCAAAACCTGTAAAAATCCGGAACAATTCCAGGTTAAAACATACTAAAAGAGAAGAGATAAATCTACTAAAAAGTGACTTAAATCTTTTGTTAAACCAATACTCCCAATATACTTTTACAGAAAACTGTGCAAATCATCACTATTATTAAGGCCATTTGGCATTTTGGTATTGAGCAACATAATGTATTCAGATTCAACCTGTCTCAGCCACTTCTATTTCCCCCTCTTAAATGTTTGGGTACTGAACTGATGACATAGTATTAAAGATCATTCAGGTTGTTGTTGTGCAATAATTTTAAGTGCTGATTCACCGGATAACTTGGATCCGAGTTAACCACTGCTCTGAGATGTTGTAAAATCCTGTTAAAAATTGCAGTTTAGTACTGCCTACATAGATCAAGTTGCAAGAGCACTCCAGAATACAAATTGCATACTCTGTTCTGCAAGTGTAGTGTCCTTGGATGTTAACTGGTTCTGGACTAAAAGCAGTAGTATACACTGAAACATTTTTACCAAATTTACATGCCCGGCACAAGCTACATTAAAAAAAACCTGATTTAGCTGAGAGCCAGGTATTAGTTGTTACAACTTCTGGGCTATTTCTTACTAATGCATCCCTCATTGAGGGTGCCCTTCTGAATGTTAAACAAGGAAGTTCAGACAAGATACGGACATAATTATGTCTGATCTAACTACAGGCCAATTTTTGTACAATATTTTCCGAACCTGTCTTTCCTGTCTACAGAAGTTAGTAATAAATCTGATGTTGCAAGTAGAATCCGCAGTTGTTATATGATTTACTTTCTCACTTTCTTGGTTCTGTATTGATGGTAGAGGAGTCTCGGGTATTTCAGATAGGTTGTCAGCCTAATTTAAGCAGTTGGCCTTATCTCTTGCTTTTTCTAAATCTTTGGCTTTATATCCTCTCTTGGCAAATCTTTCAAAAGCATCAGCCTGACATCTTTTCAAATCAATTTCCTGACTGCATATACGTTTTATTCTCAAAAACTCTCCGTATAAGGTGTTGTGCGTGCAAGCTTGTGGCATGAAGCACTGAGTTTGCAGCAGTCAACTTTCTGTGTAGTCTAGTATGGATACTATTTTCTTTTACGTAAATCTCCACATCTAAAAATTGTACCTTCTCTTTACTGATATCCAAGGTAAATTTTAAATTCAGGGTGTTAACATTAAGCGCCTCAAGGAACTTTTGTGCTGTATCATGAGAACCTTTCCAAACTAGACACACATGGTCTATAAATCTCCACCAGTGGGGAACATGTTGGTCAAACACCTCACTGTGGGTAGCCCTCAGGACATGCTCCTCCCACCAGCCCACGTGTAAACACGCGTAGCTGGGGGAGAAGCATGTTCTCATGGCCACTCCATGGAGCTGCTGAAATAGTTTTTTGTTAAATAAGAAATAGTTGTGGGTTAGACATAACTCAATCATTCTTTTCAACATCTTATTATGTTCATACATTTGTATACTTCTTTTTTCCAAATAGAAACAAACAGCATTTAGACCATCCGAATGATGTATACTAGTATACAAAGAACTGATGTCCATTACAATCAGAAGACAGTATTCCTCCCAAATAACTGATTTCAATTTAGTTAAAACGTGACCTGTGTCCCTGATAAATGATGGTAAACCTTATAAAATTCATGCAGAAAATGATCAGCATATTTAGACATTGCCTCTAAAAGACTTTTCTGGGCCGAGATTATTGGTCGCCCAGGAATAGGTAACACATTTTTATGTACTTTTGGGATAAAGTATAGAAAAGGAATTGGGGGATAATGATTTTTCAGAAAACAAAATTCATTTTTGGAAAGGAGACCCATAAGTTTCCACTGTGCTAGTTCACTGAACACAAGTTGTTTGTGTTGTCTCATTTCTTGGAAACTTGCTCTTCTTTAACAATTAGCGTTACTAAGATGTTTATTGACCTCCTCCAAATATAAATTACGTGGCCACAGAACAATGTTCCCACCTTTATCTGCCTTGTTTATAATTAATTCTGTATGTTCCTGCAATTTTCGAATCAATTTTGAATATTGTATTTCTGAATGTTTCCTTTGACGATTTTGTTGTATAACAACACAATTCTATTTCTTCATATCTTCTACCATACAATCGTTGAATACATCGATTTGGTCCCTAGGCATCATAGGGATAACATTTGATGGAGGCCTGAATGGGCTGGTACCTGGACTATTACAAATGATACCAGCTTCTGAAAGATTCGCTTGTGTCGAATTGTCTGGTGTATCATTCAAATTTGCTAATGATTGTGCTGTAAGTATAGTACCTACATCAGCCGCTTGAAAATTTGGAAACATTCCTTCTACAGTTCTTTTTGCGTTGCTAGATGTGCTGCATTGTTCAACTGAAAAGGTTTTCTTAATTTGAGCTTGCGAATACATTTAAAAACGTCAACTCTGGTTTGGGTGTATTTAAAACAGTTAGTAGGACAGTATGAAAGACCCAGGGCCAACAGTTGTTTTTCTGCCACTGTTAATGTAAGCTCGGAAAGGTTAATCACTGTATTGTCAACAATATCACTTGGTACCTGATCTATTGTTTGTTGTTGAATTTCTCCTTGCTTTTTCCTCTGAAGTTTGTATTTTCGCCTTAGTTTCCTCCGTTCGTTCCTTCTACTTCTTGTTTCTGTATTTGATTTCTCTGCCTGAGAGTTTGCCGGCAGTCCTCTACTAAAAAAGAAAGCTCTTCCCCTGGTGCAAAATTAGTTGGTACTTGAAGTGTCCTTTGTCCGATGCCATCTTCGGATTCAGCACTGCTTTCCACACTACTTAATTCTACTGAGGAAAAATTGCTATCTATCTGCGCACCTTCTGGGGCTATATCGCTCTTATTTCCTTCATTTGTAAGAGCGCGGCGTTTGATATTGTCGAATTTATTTGAGAACGTGAACACTCATAGTCCCGCTTATCTATTGCAAACTTGTAGATCTTTCTTTCCTGTATTGTTTCTTCCTGTTTTTTAAGTCTTGCAGTTATTTCTTCCCGTCCTTTTTTAATTTGTTATTTTTGATCACTTGCTTCAAGCAATATGGTAATAGCCTCAATTTTTTTCAGGACTCCTACCCGATCAATTTCTGCATACTTGATCAAAATTGCTACCATATTCATTGAAGATTCTAAATTATTCGCGGCCCACTCCTTCAACATCATCGGGTTGGGATTTTCAAAGATGGTGCTATCATAACCCTGAGGCCACGAGGAACTCTTCCAACCTCCTTGTACTTTTCCAGTTACTTTTTTTCCCACCACTTTGTCATCTCGGTTCTTTGGAGCTTCTCAAGTTTTTTCATTAAAGTTTTTACATCGCTGTTGCTACTAACATTGCTTGTTTGATCTAATCGTGAAGTAACCACTTCTGTGATGTCTAAAATTAGGGCATTTGCCGCTGCTTTTCGGTGCTTCAGTGCGTCACCTGTTGCTAGCATGATGTACTGCAAGTTTGAGATAAATTACCAACAAACGTTTCTTTCTGCTCGGCGTAACAACACTCGACAAATCCTGCAACCCGCTATTTTCACTACTATCACCGTGAGAGCCGTAAGAGCTGTTCTCCAATCAAAACTACGGTTTAGGTACTTTGGCGTCCTCCGAACCCCCAGCCCTTACAGTCGTATCCTCCACGAAAAACCACCGTTCCGACTCCGACTCCGGTTTCAGCTTCCAGCAGTGGGGGGCTGACTTTGACGATACCCTTTCCCGGTTAATTGACAATCACTTCCGTGATACTAGCTGTTTGTCCATCAGCCTCAGTGATGCAGGAGGGTCCGTGAAACGGAGACAGCCATGCTCCGCTGAATGACATGCGATCCACAGACCTGAATCTGACCAATGCCTCGATCATTCCAAACGGTACGGACCACAAACGTTGAGTATATTTTTGGATCTTCTTTATTAGATGCAGTTTAAAAGTGCAAGTGCAATATCATATTAAAGCAAGTGCCCAGCCTGGCGCGTTTCGACTGCCCCACTGCAGTCTTGATCACATGACACGCTGGACCTATTGACATGTATATATACAGAGCACATGATTAGATCTCTCCAATATGTTTAAAGAGACAGTACCATCTTATAATGGAGGCTAGTTAGTTCCATGTAATTCATTAAACTTGCGCTTCATAAATATTTTTACTTTTAAAACATTTAACGCAGAAGAATAAAAGCATAGTGCTCAAGTTACTCTAGAAGTCAAATTCAATTCAACACAAATAAATAAAACAAATAGTATGTTTATATATATATATATATATATATAGGTTAATTTCTGCTTCCCAGGCTGAAACCACAGAAAATTACGGACCACCACACGGCTCGCAGAGTGTTCACAGCAAAGGTTTATTATCCATTCGCAGTTAAGGTAGGCATGACGCGTTTCGGGCAGGAACTGCCCTTGATCACATGGCGGACATGCAGTAGTGTTCACTTTAAATAGGGCACACACTCATTTTTTTCATAATGACACCACGTGCTCTAATGATGGACATAGAAAATAGACTTTTGGTGTGGGGTGTTTACATGTGCACAAAATTGGTGACATTGCAATAACGGCATTTTACAAACATAACAGCACGTTAATGAGCACATATAATACTGTCAATTGTTCAAGTAACAAAGGAACTTTTATAACCGCATGAATGCGTTTAAATTGTGCAAAATAAGCTAGCAGCATGTTATTCTTTGATTAATACATCTAAAAAATATATAGCAATTTACTCCATGATACAAATGCACAAAATAAATAACATATAAATATGTTAAAATTGATTGTTTAAAAGACCCTATTTAAAAAAGCCATTTAATAGTGCTTGTATTACATATATGCATATATGCATTCATGTTATGCTAAAATAGATGTGCAAATGACAATATGTATTGCCGCAATGGAGATTCTTATAGTGTTAATGTATTTAGATGTGAATACATACTCGAGCTGTCTAGCTAGAATATTATGTTAGACCTCGCGTTACATGTTTATATGAACAAATATCATTTAAAGTGCTAGTGCTGAAATGGTTAAGCATAGATAGTTTAACTGTCCTGATATATATATATATATATATATATATATATATATATATATATATTCGCCAATCACAAAGCAACAAGAAATTGCTGACCACTCCCCTCCAGAAATAATATTACCACTCCATTCTCAGATGCATAGAAACTGGTTTATTTTTCCATAATCATTCGCATGGTAATCCGAGCTGGATGAAAAACCCAACGCGTTTCAACGGCAGACTCGTCTTGATCACGGGTACCACCCATGTCTAAGGTTGTGCTTTAAAACAAGTATATACAAGTGAAAAAATACACACATAGTGAAAACCAAAACATAGATGTAGGACTTCACAGTGAATGCTTATTGCAAACGGCGGCCATCTTAGAGAGGGGTTTTCATGAAAATCAATTGATAATATGCATGTATCTACTCGACAGCTGAATTGGTACATTCACCAAGAGATACATTGACCGCCAAAGGCATCATAGGGCATATTAAATCATATTATACTAATTCCTAATATATACAGTATAAATGACTCCACTAGATGATGTGTTAACATTCAATTTGCATTCCGTGAACAGATGTCAACCGGCATAGAAGGCTGTTATTACACATGGACATAAATAGAGCAGGGTAATGCGCAAATGTAATCCGTTACTTATTTCATCAAACTAAATGTGCAAATGTAATACATTGCTCAATTCATCAAAATAAATGCGCCAAGCTAGTCACATTCTAAAGTTTCCCCAGGGGGTAGAGGAAATGTAATAATGTAAGTTTGTACAGCCCCAGTGGGAAATGTATCAAAACAACTTAGATTTTGAGACCAGCTCAAAACATTCGGCTCCAATTACATCTGAAATATTATTCAATGGTTTGCCAAAAATTATATTGTTTTTCAAATATTATTAATCAAAAACATTCACAAATCCCAAGTGGGAAAAGAACTTATTCTGCCTAATTCTATCATATTGCCTCCAACTTCATGGGTAAATAACAAAGTTCATAACAAATTGGGTCTCAACTGTCGGTAGATCTCCACAGTATTCTATCTCGGTTATTTTGGTACCTAGACAAAACAAGAGAAAACCACCTCAGTAACGTTTATACAGTAGAAGGATTATCCTATACTAAAGCCTTAGTTTGCAGCAGCTAACAATAAACAATAAACAAACAGTGAAAAATTATTTCAGGTTACGTGAAGATTAAAAACAATCTTGAAGACACATAGCAGGAGATTAAAAAGCAGATAACAGATTACTCAAGGGAGAACAGAAACATCATTTCAATCATTCACCCAAATACCAGGACAGTTCTTCCTCAGAATTTAGCCCTACTGGGATCTTAGTGTCTAAATCAATGATGTACTGACTCTCCAGTTGTCGAAGTTTCCGTATTCTGTCCCCTCCTCTCTTTGATGGGGGGATCCGATCGATAACGAAAAACTTTAACAAATTACGATTGCTCTTATGCAGTTCATCAAAATGTCTAGCAATGGGTGATGTTTGATCCTTGTTTTGCATTGCCCTCATGTGCTCTAAAATACGTTTCTTGGCGGGGAACATGGTGCTTCCCACGTATTTTTTCGCACATGGGCAAGTCAGAACATAAACACAAAAGTCTGACAGGCACAACAGATGTTTTATGATATTTCTCTCCTTATTCTCTACAGGAAAGTAGACCTTTTTAACATTGGTACTGAACTTGCAAGCCTTACAGGCCATGCAGGTAAAAAAACCTTCAATACCAGGTTTTTTGGTTTGGAAAGCACTAACATCATTCTTACTAAGTTTATCCTTCAAGGAACCAGCCTTGCGATAAGATATGTCAGGATTGCTACTCAAGGCATCATCTAGAGTAGTTTATGTGCCTAATACTTTCCAGTGTTTTCTAAGACTTTTTTGTACTTGCCAGGATTTAGAATGGTAGGTGGCTACAAATCTAATCTTGTTGTCATTCTTGTCCAATGGTTTAACTTTGGGTGTTAGTAGTTCTGCCTGACTGAGGGAACTAGCTTTCCTAAATGCTGCCTTGATAGTGTTGGTATCATAGCCCCTCTCGATAAAACGTTCAGTCATACAGCTACCTTCAGTTAGAAAATCTTTTTCAGAGCTGCAATTCCTCCGAGCCCGGAGGAATTCGCCAAATGGTATACTCCGAATCAGAGATTTCGGGTGGCCACTGTCTGCGTGTAACAAGGTGTTACCAGCAGTTTCTTTTCTGAAAAGTTTGGTGACAAGTTTCTTATTTATCACCTGGACAGTTAGATCTAAAAACTCCATCGTGTTGTCACTGATTTTACCTTCCAGACTAAGATTCAGAGAATTATGATTCAATCTCTAAGTAAATTGTTCTGCCACTATACAAGGACCATTCCAGATGATAAACAGGTCATCAATGTATCGCAACGAAAGAATCACATGGCTGCGATACAGATCCAGGGTGCGTGCGACTTGTTGCTCCCAGCTAGCCATGAAGAGATTAGCAAAGCTGGGAGCAAAACAGGTTCCCATGGCGGTCCCTTGTCGTTGCCTTAAGTAGCTGTCATTGAAAATAAAGAAATTATTTTCCAGACAGAACATCATCATCTGGAGCAACATTTCAGTGTGGTCCAAGAATGAAATTGAACGGCCCTTCAAAAATTGATGACATGCTTGAATACCATCTGCGTGTCTGATTGACGTGTATAAGCTACATACATCTAACGAGATCAGCAGATACCCTTCTTTCCAGTCCACATCTTTGATCTTAGCAATAAAATCTCTGCTGTCTCTTAAGTAGGACGGAAGTTTCTCCACAAAGGGAGGCAAAAAGTGGTCTACATATTTGGATGTTTTCTACAATAATGATCCCATAGAGGAAACAATGGGTCTCCCTGGGGGTTCTACTGCGTTTTTATGCAGCTTTGGTAGCAGATATAAAATTGCCACCTTGGGGTTACGATTAAGTAGAAAAGAGTATTCATTCCATTCCAAAATCCCCTTTGCATGCCAATTATTTAGCAGATCATAGTACAGTTTGTTAGAGCTTTCAATTACATCCAGTGTGGGCTTCTCATAGCACTCCATACAGTTTAATTGACGCATCCCTTCCTCTGTATATTTGACTTTGTCTAAAACTACAACATTCCCCCCTTTATCCGACTGGCGGATTACAATTGAGGGATCACATTCTAGGGTACGTATCGCTAAACGTTCAGGTTTGCTGAGATTATCATTTTTCAATTCAATTCAATTCAATAAATTTATATAGCGCGCTACATACCCAGAGGGTCTCAAGGCGCTTGAAGAAGGATGGGGAATTACTTGTCAAATAACCACGTTTTAAGTTGCTTTCTGAATGCTAGGTGGTTCTGAGTAAGGCGAAGGTGAGTGGGAAGTGAGTTCCAGGTTTTAGCTGCCAGGTAGGAGAAGGATCTACCTCCCATGGTGGTTTTGTTGATGCGAGGTACAGTGGCAAGGGCTTTGTTGGAGGATCGTAGCTGGCGGGGAGGGGGAGTAGAAAGACAGTCGTGTGTTGAGGCATTCAGGTCCGATTTCGTAGAGTGCTTTGTGTGCGTGGGTAAGGAGCCGGAAAGTAATCCTCTTATTGACGGGGAGCCAGGGGAGGTTTTTCAGGTGACCAGAGATGTGTTCTTTACGCGGGATGTCTAATATGAGCCTGGCTGAAGCGTTCTGGATGCGTTGGAGTTTTTTCTGGAGTTTTGCAGTGGTACCGGCGTAGAGGGTGTTTCCGTAGTCCAGTCGGCTCGTGACCAGAGCGTGTGTGACTGTTTTTCTAGTTTCGGTGGGGATCCAGCAAAATGTTTTTTTGAGCATGCGAAGAATGTTGAAGCAAGATGAAGAGACGGCGTTGACTTGTCTGTTCATCGAGAGTGAGGAATCAAGGATGACGCTCAGGTTCCGTGCGTAGTCCGTCGGGATGGGTGCTTTTGCAAGGGCCTCTGGCCACCAAGAGTCGTCCCAGGCGGAGGGGGAGGTGCCTGGGATGAAAACTTCTGTTTTGTCTGAGTTCAGTTTCAGACGGCTGTGCTTCATCCATTCTGCTACTTCTTTCATTCCTTCATGCAGGTTGGTTTTGGCAGTGTTAGGGTCTCTGGTGAGTGATAGGATCAGTTGAGTGTCGTCGGCGTAGGAGATGATGTTGAGGTTGTGTTGGCGTGCGATGACCGCGAGGGGGCTCATGTATACGTTGAAGAGGGTGGGGCTGAGTGAAGATCCTTGTGGGACGCCGCAGATGACTTCAGTGGCCTCTGACTTGAATGGTGGAAGGCGGACTCTCTGGGTTCTTCCGGTGAGGAACGAGGTGATCCATTCCAGTGCTTTTCCTTGGATTCCGACGTTTCTGAGGCGTTGTAAAAGAGTGCTATGGCAGACCGTGTCAAAGGCAGTGGAGAGGTCGAGGAGGATGAGGGCGACAGTGTCTCCATTGTCCATTAGAGTTCGAATGTCGTCTGTTGCTGCGATGAGGGCGGTTTCAGTGCTGTGCTTGGCTCGGACGCCGGATTGTGAGGGGTCGAGGGATTTGTTGGTTTCGAGGAATGCGGCGAGCTGGTTGTTGACCGCTTTCTCGATGACTTTGGCCGGGAAAGGAAGGAGTGAGATAGGGCGGTAGTTTTTGAGTTCGGTGGGGTCAGCTGTAGGTTTTTTCAGGAGGGCGCTGAGTTCGGCATGTTTCCAGCTTTCCGGGAAGGTTGCGGAGTTGAGGGAGCAGTTGATGACGTCTCGGAGGTGCGGTGCTATGATGGAGTCTGCTTTGTTAAAGATGTGGTGAGGGCATGGGTCTGTGGGGGATCCTGAGTGGATGGAGTTCATCAGGCGGATGGTGTCCTCAGTGGAGATTGGCTTCCAGTCATTGAGGATGTTCAGGGGGGTGGGGGTCCTGCGGGGGGTTGGGTGGGTTGGTCTTTGGGTCGGTGGTCGAAGCTGTTGTGGATGTCTGCAATTTTGTTGTGGAAGAATGAGGCTAGGGAGTCGCAGAGGGCTTGAGAGGGGGTGATATTGTTGGAGTTGGCTGAGGGGTTGGTAAATTCCTTGACGATGTTGAATAATTCCTTGCTGTTGTGGGCGTTGTTATCTAGTCGGTCCTTGAAAGCGGCTTTCTTGGCATTCCGGATCAGTTGGTGGTGTATGCGGGTGGCGTTTTTGAAGGCGTCCTTGGTGCTGGTGGTTGGGTCTTTTTTCCAGGCCTTCTCAAGGGAGCGACAGAGTTTCTTGGATTTCTTAAGATCATCGTTGAACCAGGAGGCCTTCTTGCTGCCTAGTTTGATTTGTTGTTTTTTTCAGTGGTGCTAGGATGTCAGCGCTGTTGGATAACCATTGGGTGAGGTTGGTGGCTGCTTGGTCTGGGTTTGAGGAGTGGGCTGGGGGGTTTTGAAGAAGCGATGAGGAGATCTGGTCGATGGTGATTTTGTTCCAGTTTCTTTGCAGAGTGGGTTGGGGGTGGTTGTTGGATGTGGGCTTGTTGTAGGTAAAGTGAACGCAGCTGTGGTCAGTCCAAAGGAGAGCTGTGGTGTGGCTGAAGGAGACATGTTTGCTCGAGGTGAAGATGGGGTCAAGTGTGTGACCTGCGATGTGGGTGGGGGTAGTGACAAATTGTTTAAGTCCGAGGTTGGCGAGGTTGTCCAAAAGGGTGGTGGTGTTGCGGTCGTTGTTCTTTTCAAGGTGAAAGTTGAGGTCTCCCAAAAGGATGTAATCCTCGGAGGGGAGCGCGTGTGGAGTGATGAAGTCCGTGATGTCTTCACTAAATTGTGCGCGGGGTCCTGGTGGCCTGTAAAGGAGGGTGCCTCTGAGTGTGGACTTGGGGTCGATGTGGATCTGGAAGTGAAGGTGTTCAGAGTTGACGAGATTGACGTCTGAGCTGGTTGAGATGCGGATGGATTTCTTATGGACGATCGCGATGACTCCTCCTGTGTGGCCGGTACGGTCCTTGCGAATGATCTTATAGCCTTCCGGGATGGCATTGGACCACTGTTTCTTCTTAGACAATTTCTTTAAGTCATTAATTACAAGATTTTCAAAAGTATCAATGCTGCAAAATGGTAAAGTAGGGTTAAAGTTAGATTTAGGTTTGAAAGTGTTATTGGTACTGAGGTTAGTCTTAAAGCCCAAGGACAAAGCATTGATAGTTCCATCCTCCAGGTCTTCATTTTCCAATTGTTTCAGGACAATGAGAGTATCAACCTCCCCTATGGTTTCAATTGCTGGCGGCACTGAAGCACTACTATTAGCAGTGCCTTTGACTTTAAGTTTATGCCATTTGTGCAGTCTCAATTTCCTTGTGAATTTGAACAGATCAATGCGTTCTTGGGAGTAACAAAAGTTAGAGGTAGGGCAAAAGGATAGACCATGTTGCAAAACATTGTATTCCATATTAGATAAAGTACGGGAAGATAAATTTACCACATTCTTTTGGTTCAAATTCATTTTCCTCTTTTTCTTTGACCCCGTGTTTCCACTCCCATTGGGGTTGCGTTTGGTTTGCTTCCAGCCTCCTCTCCTGATTTCTTTTTGGATTGAATGGCCTCTCCTCCATCGTTGCCTTTTCCTCTTCCTCTTCCGCGATAGGTTCTGCCCTTACCTCGGCCTCGATCTATCTGCCAGTTCTGCTGTTGGGCAGATTGGTTCATCATGCAGAATTCCTCCCAAAAATTTGAGAATTTAGGAGGATTTTGTACTCTGACTGGTGTTGTATCATCCTCTGAGATGTCGCTTTCACTTATTTCACCATCCACTTCGTTCCCTGGCCGTACCATATCAAGATTGGCCTGAATGCCTTTCCGTTTCATATTATCATATTTGCGGCTGAAGGTAAAGATACGGCCAGCTTGATAACCGATTTTGTCGCGTGTAAATTTTCTTTCCTTCTTAGCCACAATTTCATCCTCATGTTTGCAGATGCGTTTGTTAATTTCTTCCATTTTCTTGGTGAAATTCTCAGCGGTTTCCTCCTTCTCTATTTCATCCTTGAGCTCCGCTATTTGTTTAAGTAGTGTCAGTCTATCTTTCCAAGCATGTTTAATTAGTATTGACATCATTCTATTTGAACAATCCATAAGATTCCCAGCCCATTCTTCAGCCAATTCAACATCAGGTTCTTCATGTGAGGGGGAAATTAGAATCCGCAAGCCCCTAGGAACACGTTTCTCTTCCTTGGACTTTTCTAATGTTATGGCTTCCCACCATCGAGATACCTCTTTGCGGATCAGTTTCTCCAATTTTTGATATTTATTCGCAGTGGTATTGGAGACTGCTGCTTGTTCTACATTGGATGTCTGCTTGGATTGTTGCAAAAACATAGATTGTGCGCGAAGTCTCCTGCGTGACTCCATTTCCTCATCCATTCTTGCTCACTATTTCAGGTGTACCACACCTATTGTCCATGCATGATAATTTACAGATAACGTGTTTGGTAATGAGCCCACAGTTCCTTTATTGAAGTCTCTGTATGCTTTGTGGTAATTAGTGGGGGTCCCCGCTAACACGCGCCGGTTCGCTCATCAACCGGAAAGCGGGCAGGGAGAAGTCGCGCTGCCGTCTAAAGCGTTTCCCAAAATAATGGATGTGGTGCGTGTACGAACAGTGGCATCAAAGAAGGTTCTCGCAGCCAAAAAGTCAATTACGGTAAAAGCGGTTTGAACAGAAGACTCACCCTCCGGGAACAGGAAGCAATCCACGTGCATAGTACTCAGCGCTGCCTACTTCTTTTGGTTCTTCGTCACCGAGGTTTGCGGTCCAAGTCCCGCCCGACTGTTTACACAAACAGTCTCCGTTGTTCCACACAGCACCACCACTGCAACGCACAGCAGTGCGGTCGACCGGCTTACTTAAGAATATAGTTCCACACCTCCTCCGAGGTCAAGAGATACATTGACCGCCAAAGGCATCATAGGGCATATTAAATCATATTATACTAATTCCTAATATATACCGTATAAATGACTCCACTAGATGATGTGTTAACATTCAATTTGCATTCCGTGAACAGCCAACCGGCATAGAAGGCTGTTATTACACATGGACATAAATAGAGCAGGGTAATGCGCAAATGTAATCCGTTACTCATTTCATCAAACTAAATGTGCAAATGTAATACATTGCTCAATTCATCAAAATAAATGCACTAAGCTCGTCACATTCTAAAGTTTCCCAAAATCAAAAACATTAATAATATTTGAAAAACAATATAATTTTTGGCAAACCATTGAATAACATTTCAGAGGTAATTGGCGCAGAATGTTTTGAGCTGGTCTCAAAATCTATGTTGTTTTGATACATTACCCACTGGGGCTGTACAAACTTACATTATTACATTTCCTTTACCCACTGGGGAAACTTTAGAATGTGACTAGCTTAGCGCATTTATTTTGATGAATTGAGCAATGTATTACATTTGCACATTTAGTGTATCTCTTGGTGAATGTACCAATTCAGCTGTCGAGTAGATACATGCATATTATCAATTGATTTTCATGAAAACCCCTCTCTAAGATGGCCGCCGTTTGCACTAATCATTCACTGTGAAGTCCTACATCTATGTTTTGGTTTTCACTATGTGTGTATTTTTTCACTTGTATATACTTGTTTTAAAGCACAACCTTGGACATGGGTGGTACCAGTGATCAAGACGAGTCTGTCGCCGAAACGCGTTGGGTTTTTCATCCAGCTCGGATTACCATGCGAATTATTATGGAAAAATAAACCCGTTTCTATGCATCTGAGAATGGAGTGGTAATATTTTTTCTGGAGGGGAGTGCGCCAGCAATTTCTTGTTGCTTTGTGATTGGCGAATACACGGAAAGGGTGACTTCTGACCCTTGGGCGCACCGCTGTCCTGGTGTCCCGGCTACCTCGGAGGAGGTGTGGAACTGTATATATATATATATATATATATATATATATATATATATATATATATATATATATATATATGTATATATATATGTATATATGTACACATATACATATACTGTATACTATGTGCATTTTTAGTACAGTGATGTATTACACCTTCCACTATAGCGTTTGTACCTATCTGTAGGTTAAATAATGTTACTCTGCATGTGTTTTGAATTTGTATCATGGTTTATATTTACCATTACAAAATGGAGCTCGCAGTTGATGGGAGGGAAATAGTCCTCTGTCTATGCTCACTACCAGGATGTCACCCTTACACAAATTAGATGTTGATATATATGTACCTGGGTTGTGCCTGTGGACACACACACTGAAGAAGGCAGATCGCCAAAACGTGTCTGTGGTGTAGCTTTTTGAAAATAAACTAACTCCGTGACGAGGAACCTCCCGAGTGCTGTTTTTATTCTTGGTGACCAGCTAGGAATTGACGAGCGCAATATATATATATATATATATATATATATATATATATATATATATATATATAAACATACTATTTGTTTTATTTATTTGTGTTGACTTGAATTTGACTTCTAGAGTTACTAAAACCAGCATTGAGAAAGGAGCAATATGCCGAAAAGCGTCTGTTGGATTAAAAATGAAACCAAGAAACCCTTGAGTGCCCCGTTTCCTTTTTGGAACTTTGTTGGTACATGTATTTTCATGTGGCCACGCACATGCAGGGACACACTCATTGTGAAATGACTTAGGGAACGATTAGATTGGAAGTTGGTAAATAAATAATTGTAGTGGCAGAACCGTTGATGTAGCCAAGAAAGGAGGAACATCTTTTGACACAAGGTCAGCATTACTACAATGTAAGTTGCAACTTACTAAACTTGCACTTGGTGATATAATTCCTGATGCGGCAGTAACAACCAACAAGGGGAGTATAGGACAAATTTGGTAGAATCACTCTTAACTGTAAATATATATATATATATATATATATATATATATATATATATATATATATATATATATATATATATATATATATATATATATCAAACAGTTCTACATTGTCGGGCCCCCAACCGTACAAGATGGCCTCTGTTAACAGTGATGCAGCATCCCAGTAAGTAGAAACCAGACAGAATTACAGAGGCCGATTCACAGTTGCAACACCACATTTTTTTTCACCTTGTAGTGGTTGCATGTTAAAATCTCTTCTTACCTGATGCGTATATATACATACCCCCAAGTTTGAGCTGATTTGAATTTTTTTAATGCTATTTTCACTTATCCAAATTCAGACTGTTTTATCTCCCAGAGTCATTTGTACAGTTCACCTGGACAACGACCTAACTCCTACCTTTGTGGGGACATTAACAAAATCGCCGCTGGTCCGGCTCGCCTGCCGGAGTGAACCGCCGCCCACCCAGCACCGGGATCCACAGACTACCCGCAGACTACACCTCCCAGGGTGCTTTGGGGCTCGCGCACCTGAGTGACACCACATCTAAGAGCCCAGAGGCGCTTAAAAGATCAGGGTGGCTCCCGCAGCGTGGGAAACTCTAACCTGTTCATTCTGCTCTTTTTGGAGAACTCCTACCTTTGTGGGGACATTAACAGAATCGCCGCTGGTCCAGCTCGCCTTCCAGAGTGAACCGCTGCCCACGCAGCACCGGGACCAGCAGACTACCCGCAGACTACACCTCCCAGGGTGCTTTGGGGCTCACGCACCTGTGTGACACCACATCTAAACGCCCGGAGGCGCTTAAAAGATCAGGGCGCCTTGGGCGAAGTCCGGGCCAAGGGCGGGCCCGTCCGCGCGCGTCAAAGGCCGGAGGAGGCCGGGCTGGGCCAGGTCTTTTGGTTTCATCACTGGCTGTGGAGCGGATTAAAAGACTGAACCACGGGTAAATGACATTATAGACATTATTATTGTATTTAATCCTTGCTGGCTGTAATAACCCATATTCGACTCGGGGTTTTGCAACTCCATATTTCTACTGGGTCTGTTAATCAATCTAGAGGGCTAACAGGGGGACCAGGAAAGAAAGCTGGTGATAATATTCAACCGCACTGTAAGATAAATACCCTGATAATTACTTGTACACTCTGTCTGTTGTGTCTAGCTTGTACATGCAAGGGGCAAGGGTGTGCTGAGCTGTTTACTTATAAGCACGTACCAACCTTGTGAAACAACTGTAAGGGTATAGTTCCATCAACCGATCAGGATATAGCAGGTATTAAATGGCCTTTTGTTAAATAGGGAAAAGAAAGCTACACACCCGCCCACCGGGCAAGAAAACATCCATTTTTAAAGAGTCGAGTACAACCCCAATGAAATATTTGACAGGCGCAGTAGGAGCCATAGAGAAACACATTTCTAATGTAGAGGAAAAACTCAATATAGGGCTGTCCGCCACAAGCATCATTGAACGTGCTAGAAACGAGTTGAGTGATGTACCCGCAATTTTTATAGCAAATGTATCCCCTCTGGATCACCATAATGGGTGTGTACAGCAGGGTAGCGACGAGATTTCTGATCTCCCCCCCCAAAGAATAGTATGCGTGTCAAAGAATCCTCCCCACACTATTTTAGCACCTCAGATCCACGAAGTTCCAGCAACCCCAAATGTCTTAAAGATCAAAAGTAAATCTCAGATAGGGAAAGAGGCAAAAAAAGCAGGAAGGAACAAAAGAAATATAGGTCCAAAATCCAGATGAACGCTTAAACAAGGGCGAAAAATAAACTGATTATGGAGACATTTTGAAGTCAATAGTTGATTTCACTACATTTGTGAAAGAAGCTATAACTTTGATGGGGAACCGATTGGGTCAGATAGAGTCCATCTTGACAATACTCACAGTGCAAGTGAAAGAGATACCCAGTAAACAGGCTGTTCCAAGAAGTGCTAGTAACATTCAGCCTAGCCAGCCCAGCAGCCCGCACATAGTTAGGCAACCTGCTTCTGCCAGTCAAAACAATAGTGGGCACCTTTTTTCCATGCCCACGGTAGACGGACCTGGAAAAACAGGGAGTAGTACACTTCCTTACCAAGATGACGGCTATATTTTGCCAATTCTGAATCTCCCACCCGCGGCTGCTCCCTACACGTTGGTTTTGGCCAACGTTCCCAGAGTGGAGGACGGGGTGAGGGAAAACTGGGTAACACTGAGAAACAAAGCTATTCACTTCCTGGGACAGAAAATGGGATTAACACAAGATATGTTCCATTCATTTGAAATGGTGAGGCAAGTAAGGTGGCTTGGCCCAAGTAATAAGTCCTTTGTTGGGGATTGCTTAGTTATATCATTTGCCTCCCCACCCTTAGTCAAAGAAATCTTGGATAGGGCTGGGGATAATACAAGGTGGGCGGCGGGCATAAATGTGCTCCCACTTGGTTTTTTCTACTGTCCCAAAATGACAAACAAGGTTAATATTCATCCCTCTGGTCACGCTCTTAACAATCCACCGAGGTATAATTTGTAAGTTACTAATAGGTTTGCCACTCTACACTCGCTAGATGAAGTAGATTGACCTACACTGGCAAGGGTCTCCCGAAATGTAGTATTTCAACCAGCGACCCAACGCCTCCAATTATAGAAGACCCGGGGCATGCGGGAGTATTCACTCACGAGGTTAGGAATGCTAACGACAAAACCTTAATATTGTTTGCTCCCCATTTGCTTTCTCCTGTGAATGCTGAAATGAGAATGACCTCCTCAAAACAGGCACAAAAAGTACTGCTAAACAAACTGCTATAATTAGGCCCTAGAACATCTGGCAGTGATGGAGGTGTCACCCCGGTTTCCATAGTAACAATCGGGGAGGAACACGGGGCAGGGAGTGTGGTCACCCCCCATGGCACCCAAGAGTCGTTTGTAAAAGGAAGGGCGAGGGTAGTATTTTGGCATATTTCGGGCCTCCGTTTCAAGACTAATAACCCAATTTGGGTAGACTTTATAAAAAATGTTGACATCATATGCCTGCAGGAGACATGGTCCTTGGAGGAATTTCATCTTAGCGGTTTTACAACGTTTCATGTTCCTGCGGGTTACTCAAGTCATGGGAGGCATAAAGGGGGGCTCTGTGTGTATGTTACAAATCTTTTGGAGGCAGTAGGGATATAAATGGTGAAAGCGTGCAGTTATTACCAAATTATTGTCTTCAAATTGTCCTCACTGGTTGAGCTAACAATCATTAACATGTATAATAATCTGGATAGGGGACAGGTTTGTGATATGCTACGCGACCGCAACGAGGATCTTAAGAGTGTGAGCGATAATTCAGGGAAGGATTACATCCTCATATGGGGCGGCGATTTTAATCACAACCTCTACGAACAGTTCTTGAGCGGATGTGGCAATTGTGATGTTGATGATGATGACCACCAGCCCCACTTTATCCACACTAACGGGGGCGACACCTTTAATGAAGTCATGGCAACACATAACCTAGGTTTTGCTAACATGTTATGTTCACCTACTGTTGATTTTAGTCCCACATTTGTAGGGAGAGGACTTAGTACCCTGATTGATTTCATAGTTTGTTCAAACAGCTACGCAACCTGGGTAGCGGATTTCGCTACCCATACGGTTGGGATCAGTGACCATCTCCGGCTCAGTATTAATATCCTATTCCCTCATAAAAAGGCAAGCTTGCTGGTAGAGTGCTTAGCTTGGACTCAAGGGTGCGGATTGGATAGACAAAATGGGTATTCTCTTCGATGGGCTAAGAGCGACCCTGAGGTGACTAATAAGAAAATAATTATGGCGGCTATAAATCCAATTTTAAAGTGTCTGCAGGAAGAGGCATCACACTTAGACATACTGGGTTGTTTTGCCGATATTACAAGGATAATCCAAGAAACCCTACAGCGCCCCAACAGAGATTTTAAATCCAACAAAAATGGTTGGTTCGACTGTGACTGCACAAAAGGCCTACTCCCAGTTGAGAAAGTCTTTACATTATACGAGGAGGGATTCTGAAGAAGTTAGGAGTTGCAGGAAGGAATACTATTTAGCGAGAAAAAGATGCAAGTGGAAAATTAAACATCTGGCTTGTACAAATCTATATGATGCTTCATTAAAGAAGGATAGCTTACTCTTTTAGGGAGCTGTTAAGGCTCCATTTTTTTACACGGGGATGGGGCAAGAATTGAGGTGGCTATATCAGAAGATTTATGGGAAGACTTCTTCGCAGAAGTATATAATCCTGGGGGGACTGACAAAATTGCATACACTGGGATCGCAACCCAGGAGGGTCCAGAAAAATTTGCACAAATAGAAGTTAACATCAGTAACGAGGAAGTATTAGAAACCATAAAACAAAGTAAGGGAGGTAAAGCGCCCGCCCCGATGGCACCCCGATGACTTATTCAAGTACTCGGTTGAACTTTGGTCCCCAATATTAACCCGAGTTCTTGAATCAAGTTGTAAATTGGGCTTATTTAAAACCTGGTCTGAATCAGTAATTATCCCTATATTTAAAAAGGGGGACCAGGATAATCCTTCCTGTTATCGTCCTATATCCCTTCTTGACTCCTTTATGAAAGTTACTGGCAGGGTTATTTTGTATCGCCTCCTACAATGGGCGGAAGATACTAACGTACTAAGTCCAGTACAATACGGGTTTAGGGAGGGGCGGGCACTGTAGAACAGGCGCTAAATTTCTCCATTTTACATGGAAAATATATTCAGGCTAAGGGAGGCTAATTATATGCAGCGTTTGTCGACTTAAGCGCTGCTTTTGACTGTGTAATCCATAGTCGTTTATGGCAGATTTTATCAGATCCGGATTCAGATTAGCTTTATTCGATTTTTGTAATTTAAAATCATAAAAGCAAAAATACATATATATATACAGCATTACATTTCATCTAGCAATAAATAACATTTATCTTAAGATAGGATTAAATCATTATTATGAATCAGCTAATCATTGAATTATGATGTTTTAAAACATTTTTTAAAAATCCAGTCGTCACCATAGTGCAAGTAACATTTCCCAGTTGCTGCAAACTAAGAAACGCAGGTCTGCATTGCCGCCAAGCACCTTGCCATAAATACTGTTTAATCCATCTTTTTCGCTCCCTCTCGTACAGTTTACAAAACAGTACTACATGAAAGGTGGATTGCAGCGACATGTTATCACAGGGGCAAGGAACTAAGGTTCTAGACCAATCATTTTTACTTGGAAATGTGACCAGACGGTGAAATAAATTAAACCTAAATCTGGTCAGAATGAATCGGTCAAAGCCCACATACTCATTGTTAAATATGGTTGTATTGTATAGGTGGTCAGCGACAATTGGTGATCAATTACTGTTTTCTTCGTTATCTCCCATGCACATCTTAATAAGTCGAAATGGCCCATGCATAACCTCTTCAGTTCTTTTTTCGAAACATTCCTAATTAAGTCTGGGTTACTAAATGGCTCAGGTTGTTGGAGATCAGTTAGTGTTTTCCTAATATACTCAAGCCAGGCAACATCCCTTATAATATCCTGGTTTAGGCCGAGAGCTTCTGAGACCTATACTCTGCGCCAAAGAAGAATAGGTTGCATTTTAATCAGGTCTGTAATGTGGTCCATCCCTAATTCCGTATGACAATTAAAAACTGAGGTGCCCTTTGGGAGAGCTAACAGGTATCTAAAAAATGTGTTTTCTTCAACCTGTAACAATGATGTATCCTGGTATCCCCAGATCCCTGCCCCATACAATGCGATACTTCTGCATTTGGCAACATACATTTTTAGCATGATTTCAGGGTTTTTTTTACCCAACTTAGAGGAGAATTTCTTCAGTGCTGCTATTGATCGTTTAAAGGATAGGGTCCTATTCTTAACCTCAGGTCCCCAGGTGCCAGAACCATCAATTAACACCCCCAAGTATGGGAAGGTTTTAATGTACTTAATTTCAAGTCCTGAAACTTGGAGGTATTTACAGGTAGCACGACCTTTGCCACAACGCGTCACATATGATTTTTTTTGCATTGATGTTAAGGCCCCTTGCTTCCATGAAATTTAAATATTTTGTAAGGGCCTTCTGCGCACCCACCTTCGTTCTCGCCATCAATACCGCGTCATCCGCGTACAAGAGTAATACTATCTGCTTATTACCAAACCTTGGGGAATCGATTTTGCTGGCCCCCAGTTCAACCTCAAGATTATTCGTGTAGAGGGAAAAGAGAAAAAGGGCCAGCACACAGCCTTGTCTTACGCCTTTTTCTATGGTAAAGGACCCCGTGCACTCCCCCCTCAGCCCATGTCTTACTTTAGCCGTTGCCCCTGAATAGAGCTGCCGTAAAAATGATACAATGGCTGGCTCGACTTCCATCTCCTCAAGTATTTGCCACAGTTTAGTATGTATAACGCAATCAAAGGTGGCAGAGAGGTTGACAAAAATTGCATAAAGACATCCCTCTTTAGCCCGTGTATATTTCGCTTGAAGCAAAACAAAATTTAGGACCTGCTCTACGGTACCCATTCCTTCCCGGAAGCCATACTGCACGGGGCTTAAAATGCCATGTTCCTCGGCCCATGATTGCATTTTATTTAGGACCACTCTCCCTACCATTTTCATAAGGGAGTCTAATAGGGATATTGGTCTATAATTAGATGGACTCTCTCTATCCCCCTTTTTGTATATTGGTATTATGGCCGATTCCAACCAAGTACCAATAAAGCCATCAGCACAACAAGCCTCAAGGACCCGTGTGCAAAGTGGGGCCCATAAATCTGTATTTAGTTTATAAATATCAATAGGGATCCCATCTGGTCCCGGGGCTTTATTATTTTTGCTGGCATGTAGTGCCAACTGTACTTCCTCAAGGGAAATCTCCATAGTTATTGGATGATGGCTACCCCCTTTCAGCGGATACCCTCTTTCCTTGTCCTCATTCGTGGGTTGCCTGTGTGTTGCTGTAGACCTTTGAGAAAAAAATCGATCCAAGTTTTTTCACCAATGGCAATGTCCATCCTTGCCGCCTCCTTTTTAGTAAAAAAGGGTGCATTGACTGCCTGCCAAAAGGATCTGGAGTCTCTACACTGTGAAGCACTCAGCAGATTCTGCCACGCTAGATCTTTGATTTCCTTTTTACGTTGGCGCCTTGCCTGGGTGTACACTTCCCTACAGTTTCTTATTACGTCATGTTCCCTTGGTTTGTTACCAGCCCATCCCTTTGTTAGAGTTATTTCTCTGTACCCTAGTTAACTTGTCCTGGATGATACTAGTGAGGTTTCTAAACGCCTCCAGGGTTTGTTCATAAGAAGAATTCTCATCCAGACAGACCATAATGTATTTAAGAGCCGTAGTTATAATTTCATTTGATTTTTTAATCGGATCTACGATGCTCCATTTTAATGCCAGTCCGTTTTGGCGTGCTATGGCGATATTTTGTGTCCAGGTCAGGGACTCAATAGTAGAAACGCTAGTAAACTCTGAGGTGCTGATAGTCACGCTAAGGGGGAGATGATCACTTAACCCAATTATGGGAATGTCAAAATCTTCCTCGCAATTAGAAAATCTATTCGGTACAATCACAAAATCTATGATAGAGTGAAGCCACCTAGCTAAAAATGTGGCACTAAAATCAACCTTAGGAGAACACAGCATATTAGCAAATCCAAGATCGAAATTGGCCATAATACGATTTATTATCTCTCCTCTCTCAGTATGCATAAAGTGGCTCCTACCCACATTTTCTCCCCTTCCATAATCCTGAAACCCACATGTTTCACGGGCACATAAGTTCATATTGAAATCCCCTACCCATATCAATATGGTATTTTCCCCCTTAGACAGATTATGGCCACTTAATTCCACCTGTAATTTGTGCAAGACTTCTGCAAAGTCCTCATTCTTTATGTTGTTCTAAAAATTAACTATTAGTAGCTCTACACGGTGGTTTAGAATAACAGAAACCAGTTCAAAATAATGTGAACAGTTTCTACTAGCAATCTTGGCAACTTTTAACAAATTGGACACGTAAATACATATCCCTCCTTTATGCCTACAATACAGAGAACGTAGTGCAGGAATATGGAAAGTTTTAAAGCCATCAAGGTGTTTCTCGTTTATAAGCCAACTATCCTGTATACATAGGATGTCGATGTCCTGCACGAACTCCCCCCAGATTGTATTGTGTACTTTGCTCTCTAGCCCACACACGTTTCAGGAAACAATCCTCACTTGGCCACCCCGCTGCCTAGGGGAAAACTGTTGTGACCGTGGTTTATCGTTGTCGGGGCTCAGCCGCTGAAGATCTGACATTAATCCCATCCTTATAACGTCTTGCTCATACTTGCGTTCTTTACTATTCGGAGTCATTAGTGATGTGCCCTCGCTATCCCCTACAGTGGGCGTGGTCCTGAGTGAGTTATCCATTAGTAAATTTTCTTTAATGTTAACTGTTTCCAGCGTGGGGGAACTTAGCAGAGTAGGCACTTCTCCTATTACTCCATTGCCCTGGATTGCATGATCAAACGAGACATACGGTGATGGAGACTTCCCCCAACAGCGTGGCATGTGTGGATATCTGTGTTGCTTTATTATCCTTACCATCCAATCAGTCACATTCATTAAGACCGGAAAGGGCTGCAAACCTGTTTAGTCCTTCAAAGACTGGGATATAACCCACATTTCCCCGCTGAATGTGGTGTGGATGACATGAATGACTCTTTCTAGGATATCCCCATCCCTGGCTTACTTGTGGGTGTGGTATCCTATTGTATCCCCACCCATTACCTATATTGGGGTTTGTTCTGTTCAAATCTCTGTAAAAATACTCAAGAGGAAGAATCTCAATTCCTTGTCTCCGTGTCCCTGAATAAAACATGACCTCACCAAGGATTCTCCCCACTGGTTCAGGGCTATTAAAATTCACTATAACACAGTCCCCTGTTTTATTCTTTCGTGTCCTGCCCACCCAAGCCACCCTTCGTGCCATTATATTATGCCATATCTTACTACCCTCAGTGTTGTTATTTGTAATCCAATGAGCCTCCTTATTTTTGAGCTGACCATGGTTCTCCCTTGTTCCCTTATTCAATACCGGTACATTTCCAAGGACTAATACCAGAGGTGAGGATTCAGGCGGTAAATTAATTACAGGCAAAGGAACCCGATCTTCCAATTGAGCATGCCCATCGTCTGCCCCCTTATTCTCAATTGGTTTCACTATTGGTGTATTTTGTGACCTATTTCCAATGGATTTATTTCCTGCAGATTTCTGCAGGTGGCCAATATTGTTTCGATCTTTGGCTACGGCCTTGGTAACTGTGCAGATAACTGGCTTAGCTTCAAATGCTACAGTATTGCTATGCTCAGACATACTGTCCTTATTATGTCCTGGTGGTACTAAGATGTCCAGCTTTTGTGTATTTTCTAGAATTGTTTCGCTTAGGGCGTCAAGTTTCCCATTGATGACCCTTAGTCTTTCTATCAGGGGAAGAGTAAAGATCTTAATAAATGTGTCATGTTAGAGAATGACATTTCTAACTCTTTCTCTTTCCCCGTTCTTTGTGCAATGTTTTGTAGCTGTGGGCCCAGGGTATCCGTAACTATAAGACCTTTTACTGTTTTATTAGGTTTAGTTGAGGCTTTTTTAGGGGTAGGTATACGTGGTTTATATGACAATTTAATGATTTTAGATTTCCTGCCCAAATGGCGGCCCCCTCCCCTCTTTCTTTAGCCAACTTGCTTGGAACAAGTAGGTACTATAGTTTGTAAGTCGGTGGCCTGTACACTTTCCTGGCCACTATCGTGTGGAAGCCCTCTGAAAATAAGCTACTGCATGAGGAAATGTTCAAAGGTGATAACTCAGCGTCCAAGTCAATAAATGTATCATCATGTGATACCCCTTCTTGTTCGTTAGGGCTTGTCGTAACTAAACATCTTGGTCTATCATGGACTGGTGTAACAGCATTTTTCAAGTCCCCTATTGAGGAGAGCCTGGCATCCATAAGTTCATGTGATAGGCGTTTTTCCGTGAGTGCAATCTCTCTGTCAACAACCCCAGCAGCTCTTATGAAAAAATCATCCAATGTTCCGTTTAAGCTTTTTAAGCTTCCCCCAGGTCCTGTAGTGCTCCGTCCCCCCCCTCCCCTTCCAGGGATGCGAGCCATAATCAGTTATCAGTTAATGGCTATGATTATTGCTTACAGAGTTAATGGGTGGGAAATCTTACCACGGAGGTAGAAGCCTTAGAGGTAGGGCCCAGCCCAGCCTTATCCGGCCCTGGACGGCCGTAGACGGCCCGCCCTTTGCCAGGGCTTTGCCCGGCGTTCCGCGAGGCGGGATGAGGCTGAAGTTTAAGCGCCTCCTGGCGCGTTACGGTCATGCGAGGCTTCCGGCCGCGTTGGATGCTGGGGATTGAAGTCCCCTGTAGCAGGGATTCCGTTCTCTTACAGAACTGTGCATAGAGATCCGGAACCTCAGTGAATTAGGGTGACCCAAAACTCACCTCAGTATCCAAAATCCCCTTACCGAGCTAGCTACAGTGTCTCATTGGTCACAACAAACTCCCAATGACTTAGACAAACCAGAACATGAACTTAGGTCACATGCACATTTGAAATATTTATTATTCAATGCAAGGTTCTCAAACGCAGTATCTTATATAATACAAGAAGACATATTATAAGAATCAGAGTTATCAGCATAGTCACTAGTCCATAATAAGCAAACGGTGACAGCATATTATAATGCAAAAATCAATAGAAATGTATATCACCTATTTCTCGCACTCCCTATTTAGCATACTATATTATATCTAAGAAGGTCTCATTTGGGTTTTAGCAGGGCGGGCCCATACCTCTAAATGTCAGGAGGAGAGGATCACATCATCTGCTACCAGCTCTCTGCATGCGAAGCATCATCAAGTGTGTTTTTGCATTCTCAGTAACTATCTTAAACCCGCTTAGAGCCCAATGTTGGCAGCAACTGCATTTGTGTTATGTCTAATGTGGTGCGAGGATCAGGCCTCCCAGCAACCTTGTGTTAGGTTATTCTTAGAAGGTTCAGCACTCAGTGTGCAGACAGTGTACCAAGCATGACTGATATTAGAGCAATAACATATTATTCTCAAATAAATCACATCTTTCGTCTAGGTTGAAAGCTACAATAACAATTATGTGTCGTGTGTAAACTGAAGTCGAAGTAAAATATGTCGTTTAAACATTTAATAAACTCATGCTAACTTAACACAGTATATAGAAAAGCAGTAACTATATGACACCCACCCCAATGATCCGAGGACGGTCAAAAAACAAGCCAATACTAGAATAGAGGCATAACATGAAAGCAGAGTTCAACAATATTGAGCCAAGCTTAATGTATATAAATGTATATATAAAAACTATATAAAAATATGTACGAACGCCTATATTGGCCAAACAAAATGCAATTAAAAGTCTTCAACTCGAGGCCAAGTATAAAATTATAGGCCTAGATCATATAAAGTCAAATGTTTGTAAGAAAAAGGGCACTTTTCAAAAATACCAAAAAGTCACGTGCCATAATAATGAAAGTCTCCAAGGCATCTCATGATTGGACAGAATATGCAAAATAGGCAGCAACAGCTTCCAACATGAAATCACTGTCATCATCCAAAAACAGTTCAGCCATCCAATTAAGCAATGGGAAAGAACATACGTGCTCCTCCAGCACCGGATCCTCTAGCAACATCAGAGGACAACTCGGTGGGTTCTCAAGAACGCTATGTGCCAGAAACTCATGCGCCGCTGCGGGTATGTCCCACTGACCCATTAGTCCATGCATCGCTGCCAAGGCCATAATCCTTTCTCCAGAACAAACCAACTCGTGAGCAACTACGGGGCCCATCAGGTGATTAAAATCGACGTCAGGAGATATCGGCAAGCAGAGACACAAATCAATGGCCCAGTCGAAATCGCAGCTCAAACAATGAAACACAGGCTGGACACATGTGAAATAGGAAAATCAAAATGATAATCCAAATGCCGCGCTTAAAGTCGCAAGCGGCAGGGTGCCATAGTAATCCACATCCGGTTACGAAACAGTGTCCGAAGGAGTTGAGCGGCTTCTTGCGCATGACGGGCATCCATGTTTTAGGAAGCAAAATAATATCAAAATGCCTGCGGCCAAAGCCAGCAAAACAGGGAATCCGCCAAACAAACTTGAAAATATAGAATGGAAGAATGCAGGGATGACACCAAAAACTTTTTCAAAGGTAGTCACGAGACCACTGCTAACTAATTTAAAAAAATGAGCTAAGCCAGACGTGGAGGAGGCATTAAAGATTTGATGAACTAATTTGCAGAAATGAAACGGCAAGTCAGTATTTAAAAGTGCCTGCACCTCTGTGCGTGTGTTAGCTATGTGAAGGACATAAGTTTCTTGGGCCGAGCTCAGGGCCACTTCCTTTTGAGACAAAAGGGCTCTTATTCTACTCATACCATTGAACTCCGCTTTCAAGGTTGGGACGCGCGTCCAGATGGAAACATCTGAATTCCTATGTGTGGGAGGATATAGTACATTTTTGAAACACACCACACGTTCTGATACAGTAACCACATAAGCGATACCGACCATTAACCCACAACACTCCTCGTTATACAAAAGCAAATAACTACCATTTGTCAATAATGTAAATGTGGGAACAATCGCTGGTACTGGTGTGCCTTTCAAAACACAGGCTAAATTAGGCCGGTCCTGATTACAAGAACCGTGTAACTGGATGTGTCTGCATATTAATGAACGGTCAGGCGACTGCGTGCATTCTTCACCATTAAGATTCACTTGCTTTCCATCTTTTAGACATCTGTATGTGTATGGTAGAGACCATGCCTCATGGAGGAATGCGCTGCCTAGTGGTTCATATCGCCCTATTGCAATATACCGCATACAATTAGTGAATTTGTACAAAGCAAATGGCAATGTAATTAATCCATGGATTAACCAAGTTGCAGCAGCGGCTTCAGCCACAGAAAAGGGTAAAGATTCTAACTTTTCAATATGTAACATAGAAAATGATGCAAACAAAACAGGTGATGGACAGAATGTGGATCAATGTCACACATTCACCCCAGTCCAAAGATCTGGGCCCAAATCCATTGTTTTTCTGCACTCCACACCACCCTGGGTTAGACAATGGCGATATGCAAATCAGCTCTGACCCTGTGCCCCATGGGAACAGTCCAGTCCGAACTACAAAAGCCATGTCCTTCCCATAGAAAATGATGCATCACGCATTGAAAGCATGCGCTGCTTGTCAGTCAAATTAAACGGGACAAAGAGGGAGGACACGTTCATGTAACTCCAGGGCACACGGCCCGCCTTAAGAGTCTGTAGTGTCCATGCAAACTGCATTACAGAACGCAATTGATTTTGACCATGGTATAATACAGACACCTTATCATTCACAATATCAACTACAGAAGAAACAATATTATTCAACGTGTAAATTCGGGAAGAAAGCATGTTAATACTGTTATCGACAACTGCAAGCACTTTTTCCAAATTTGCTTGGTCAATCGCCCTTAGGCGCTTAGCAGCCTCTATTTGCGAAAATTTCCCCATTTCATTGTAAACCGCATAAATCCACCGTTTAGATCTACCATTAGCCGGGCCTTTTATAAAATCATTTAAATCCACATTATCATTTAACTGGGATAGATGTAGTTTAACTGCAGCTAACGTGGAATGTTGTAACCAATTCCGACACAGTTTGCCCACAGAGTAAGTTGTGACAGTATGGTCAGTTTCAAAACGGGGATCAGGCCTGACTTGTGTAAACCCTTCAGTCAAGCCCAGAAAACGACGTTGGCAAGAATCAGAGCTTCTATGCCACATCAGCCAACCCTTCGGATCCAAACTGGACACATTAAACGATGAATTATGCAGTAGAGTTTGTAACTCACGAATGGAAAATTCAGTATAATTACCCCAACCTGAATATTCTTCCAATTCGGAGATAGTTGGTGTATTTAATTTTTTAGAAGTAGCCAATCCAAAGCATGTTGTTTGGGAAACAGTAGAATTTAGAAACAACATGTGATTCGGGATGAGACATGCACGGTGCAAAGCCTCAGTGCCTTGTACCTGCCAATCTTTGGTACCCCAAACCGATTTAAGGTCAATTGTTTCCTTCCATAGCTCGTAGCCATCTACAGCTAACTTGTCTGGAAAGGTCTTCGAATACAGCAATTTTGTATCGGTAAGTCTAACTTTGGACATGGACTTTTGTGTCATTTTGAAATAAAATGACTCAGGATTTGATTGATTAAAGTCTGTGAAATAAGTGTATTTTTTCAGAAATGTACTGGAGCTGCCTCTTAACGGAGCTGGGCAATGTTCCCACTGTGTGTAATTTACAGTACCCCTTCTGGAACATGTTTTATGCAGAAAATGATTACCATAATGTTGAAAGCAAAACAAATCACCATAATTAACAGAATCTAAGTATAAATCCTCAGCATCAAAGGCAGCATAACATTTTAAATCATAGAATAATGCTTCCACGGCCTGAATATCCCAATCATCAGAACGTATATTTTGTTTTATCACATCCCCCATGTTTACTCTAAGCACATTCGGAACATTAATTACTTCAGTGGGGCCATGTATTTGAAACCTAACCGCATCCATCACAATCCCATCAAGAACAGGCCAAGCAGTGATGTTAACTGTATTCAAATCTCTTTTCAGTCTTTGTGCTGAATGTGAAGAGGAAAGAGGGGCCAATGTTCCATTAAGGTACCGAATTCCTGTTATTTCTTTGACATAGTGGCCATCGATCAGACGGAAAAAAAACACAAAACCAATTGACATAAAAAGATAAACTGAAAATAGAATCATCCAAATGTATGTCCAAGGGGGAACCAAAAAATGTTTTTTAAATAAAGTGGCATAAATTGCAATATTTGAGGGTTTCTTCGAAAGTACTGAAACAGAGTCAAAAGAGAATCTGGATTGTGTGGCCAAACGAGTCTGCAAATCCGGCATTGATAAATCAGATGGATAGGTGTAGTTCAGCTCATCAGTGTCATTAACAGGAAAAGTATTTAATAAAGGACTGGAAATAACAGGCATCTCAAGGGACACCTCTGGCTCAGCACCAGAAGTAATGGCCAACACACAATGCCTCACCATGGAAGGACAGGATACTGCCGGTGTCATGCTATGAAGAATCGGCCACCCTGTGTATCTTGACATTGTCAATTGAGATAAATCTGTTTTCCTTACGACCTGGAAGTGGTGGTAATATGACTGTTCTCGTGCCCTTCTCGAACAAGTGCACGATATGAAGGACCAAATTCTTTCTTGTTATCGATCTTCTCTCGAACCAGTTCTCCATCTTGGGGTAGCCAGCCAACTACCGGGATCTGCAACGCATCATCCGAGGTGGAGGGCAAATGTTCCTTAGCTAGACTGTCTCTGGTCTTTTGTAGATCCTGTAAAACATTGCAATGTTCATCTACGTCAAAGGCCGCGGCCTCGGCCTTGCAGTCTAGACCATCGAGGTCAGGGACATACATCTTGATACCAAAGAGCGTTTCGTATGGGGTCCGCCCACCCAGAGACCTTCTAGGGAGATTATTAAGCGCACGCTGCACGCCATTGAGATGGGCCAACCAGTTTCTGCCAGTGCCTATAACTCGAGCTGTCAAAGATTGCTTTAAGTCACGGTTCATTTGTTCCACTACACTGTTACCCTCAGGTCTGTACGGAGACGAAAACTTGACTTGGACCCCCAACGAAACCATAGCATCCTTATACGCCTTAGAGGCGAAAGCCGGACCCTGATCCGAATGGAAGGTAACACAGGCAAAAATCCCTACAAAGACACGCAAATCCTTAATGACAGTCCGTGAATCAGCGCTCCGATGGGGCCATACCCACACAAAGCGTGTGCATGAATCAACTGCTACTAAGATGTACTTATACGCAGTATCAGAAGAAAAAGGACCGCAGTGATCTAAATAAACACATCCTAGTGGTTTATTAGAAATGTACAACTGTGTCTGAGGCGGACGTGCAGCAGTTGAAGGTTTAATCTGCTGGCAAATGTCACATTGAAGGACATAATCACGCGTCTGTTTGTATAGTCTCCGCCACCAGAACCTCTGTTGTAGCTGAGTTACAGTGGCCGAGACGCCCGCATGCTCAGACGCCACACCTTCATGAGCCGCTGTAATCAAATTAGCTCTGCGATCCGAGTTGGGAATTAAACTTTCGCCAACTTCACGAATTTTCACATAAGGAATCTTATCGGGACTTAAGTGGTATGTGTACTTCGAAGGGAACCCCGCAGGATATTTACCTCCCTTCTCAGTGGCAGCAACAGCCGCCAAGATGTCATCATCTATTTTACTTTTGGACCGTGTAACTGCTGCAACTAAGTATTTTGATACTGCTGACTTCGCCGCTTCATCAGCAAGCGAATTACCAACAGCGTGGACTCCCACACGCTGGTGGCCAAGAGTATGAATCACAAACACAAGTGGTAACTTTTCTTTAAGTTCAGCCACTGGGACCCAGATCATTTTATGTTTTATAGTGCTACCTTTGGAATCACGAAATTCATTCTGAATACAAAAGAACAAGTTTTCATTGTAAGACTGACACAGTAGTAAGAGTCACTTAGGATTAAAGTCGTCACACAAGGATCTGCGTACTCGAATGCAAGCATCAGAGCACGAAGCTCTGCTAATTGTGCAGTGCAGTCTCCAAGTGTCTGCGTGTGTACGACACTGGACTTGAACTCATAGTTCACCATAGCACCGACCAAAATGGCGCATGCGGTAACGTAGGCATGTTTAGAGCCATGCGCAACCTGCGCCGAACCATCAGTGTAAATGATGCAATGGAAATCCTCCAACGGCCGCATTGCTAAAGGAGCCGGATGAACAAATTCATACTGTAAGTACTCCTGCGACCGTAAAATGGCATAAAAAATAAACGTGACATCCTGGGATGTCAAGGATGCAGCCCATTGAATCCACCGAGGATGCAAAGCTTTGGAATTTGGTACACTGGCTTTCGTAACTGCCTCCAAGGCAGGACATGAGGTAACAACCAACATGCGTTTTCCCTGTGACAGGCCACGTTCTTTAAGAATTGCATTCTGCACAGCCGTCAAAACTTTTTCCACAGTGGAAAATCGCATTTCAGCCGAAGTGTACAAATGTGACTTGTAAGCAATAGGTACTGTATCTCCTTCATTAAAAGTTAGGTACGTGAAACCTACCGTCCCAGGGACAATACTTATCACCAGGTTGGTCTGGTTATCACGAGTCTGTAAATATTCAGAAGCGAGCAAATCAGCTTGCAAAGACTGCAGAATAGCTGAATGCTCAGGCAGCCAGCATGATTTGGAAAAAGATGGTTGTATCGAAGCATACAAAGGCTTGATACGCTGGGCATATTCCGGAATGTATGTTCTTCCGAAATTCAAAAAGCTCAGTAAAGATTGTAATTTTTTCAGTGTTGTCGGAGAGCGCAACTGTGCGCATTTCTCCAGGAAGTGAGGAGCCAAACCTTTTCCTTCATTGTTGAGTTCATATCCTAGAAACAACACTGTGTATTCTGCAATGTGCGATTTTGCAAAGTTAAACTTGTAACCCATGTCTGCAAAGTTACAAATAATACTGTTAACTCGACACAGATGCTCCCAAAGTTCGTCGTCTGTGAGATAGATGTCATCCACATAAGAACAAGCATCTGGGTCGACCCTCTCCAACAGAGAGACTATGCGGGCGGAAAATACTCCAGGACTATTCTTATAGCCCATTGGGAGACGCCGAAACATTTTTTGCACACCGCCGCATGTAAAGGAGGTCCATTGGGAACTTAGACCATCCAATCTATGGGCATAAAAACCATTGGAAATGTCAAGCGTGGTTTTGAACTGCTTACGCACAAGACTATTCACAAGGGCAGAGCCGTGGGTGTTCTGTACTGCACAGTTACGGCAATGCGAGTTTAAATGCTGGTAATCCAAAACCAAACGATATGAGCCATCCGGCTTGTTCACAGTAAAGAGGGGGTTATTCATCGGTGACACACATGTTTCAATTACACCTTGATTTTCCAATTGTTCAAGGATTGCCGCGACTGAAGCTTTGGCTTCACGTCGTATGGGTTATTGAGGTTGAGGCTGCGGCTGAGACCGTAAAGCAATCTCGTGGCTTGGGGACAATTTATCCCAGCCACATTGATTGCGGTACACAGCCGGTGCAAGCGCCAGAGCCCACTCTTCTGCAAAGTGCAGCGCTTCCACTCTCGAAACAGTGTTCGCGAAACTGGGGAGGATTACCTCCTCCCCTCTCGGAGCTGCGAGAACAAAAGGTGGGGGCCAATCAGCCTCCGAAAGCAAAATGTCATACGTAGATGAAAGATTTTCCCAAAATACCCCTTTTATTGTACGCTGTATGTCACCTTCTATTAACAGGACAATTTCAAAAAGTCTATCAGGGGGAGCAACTCTCGTATCAGCTGTTTCAATCACAACATAAGTGTCAGTCGCTGTCACCTTCAGTAGTGGACAGAGGGCCTCTCTCACTATGGTAATCTCCACCGCGCTGTCCAGCAAGGTCAGAGCCCACGTCAGATTCCAAAGCCGCGTTCTCACAATCTGGGGCATATCGATGTGCCGTTAAGGCTGCGACTCTCTTCTTGGCAAACTGCGGTCTCTGAGGCTTAGAGCCCTCCTGCTTGTCTGCACTGTTGCGCGGGCGGGGCTGACCACGTCCTTGCTGGCCACCCTGGCCCCTGCCGCCCCCTCCACCACCGGTTGACGGAGCCGATGAGTCCTGAAAGGAACGTGGAGAGCGTTGGTCAGAAGCCTGAAACCGATCAGGAGATTTAATCATCGCGCGGTCGCGCAAATCATAAACACGTTCCGACTGCGCAGGCAACGGAGATGCAGGGCGAGAAGTCTGAGATCGTTGTTGTTGTTGCTTACCCTGTTTCTGTTTTTTAGGCCAATTTTGTTTTTTATTGGAATTGGGCTGAACCACCGCTACCGAAGACTGTCCCTGGGGCTGCTTTCTCTCTTTATCAGAAAAAGGCTTAAGACGCTTGGCATTGCGGCCAACTGTTTTATAAGCCGCCACAATTATCTTCGCTAACTGTCGGGGTTTCTCGGGATCGGGAATCGCCTTTAACGCGTTAGCCACCTGAAAGTCCACTGCGTCCCCCTTGACATTCGCACGGATCAGATCGCAAACCACATCAAAGGTTCCGTGATCATCTTGAACACGTTTAAGGAGCGTAGACAGAGTGGACACAGACGGGGTGCCATAGCACCTCGAATAGACCGCTGCAAAAGTTAACCCAGGTCTCACAGTCAACAAGCTCAGGGGCCAAATACTTCAGCAAACTAAGCGTTAGAATCTGGTGCTTTTCACCAGGAGTCGTATTAGGAAACACAGCCTCCAGTTGGTCAAATTTCTCGGCAAGCCAGAAAGGAAAATCATCCTTATCCTGGGGCTTCTTGCCCATTACGGAATACACCATGACAGGACTGATTTTCAAACCAGCCTGCCCCGCCGGAAGGGCTGCACCTCTAGGGGCTGCCCCGTGAACATTACGACTTGTGTAATGTACAAGGGCTCTAATCACGGCAATAGCGACTACATGAAGTTGCCTAAGTTCACCCAAGTTACAATTGCCGTAATTAGGGTGAGGAGTAAATCCAGCCAAAGCGGGCCAATTTGCGCCCGGAATGGACAAAGGACCTAATCTCGGAGCGGTCAAAGAATGGGGTAGGGTGCCACCAAACCAAACCCATGCTGTCAAACATCAATAGGAACTTCCTGTGCTCTGTACGGAGCATACTCCGCAGGTACAGGAGAGGCAGTGTACGAGTGGAACACACCAGAATTTGCGTCCACCGCCGGAAATGTCAGCCACGAATAAAACAGTTTGTATGGGTAAGCATGTTCCGCACTCACCACCAGAACCACAGCCATGCCTTCCAAAGGAACATCATAAGCCCGCAAATGATCACGCACCGCAATGCGACTATGCAGTGGGATGTCCACGGCTTGTGCCATGACAGCACAGGAAAGAGAAACAACAAAGCAAACTTGGTAGCACAACTGGGTAGTAATTCAAGGAAACCGTTTTAGAAAGATTCAAGCTTGAAAAGACCTATTTTAAAAATAGGTAGGTTTTTCCGACACCACCGTTTTCCGGAAACGGGAATGAAGGGGTTAAGGTTTGAATGATATACTACTCGAGTGTCATGATTTAAGACCACCAACGTACAGGCGCCATGTAGCAGGGATTCCGTTCTCTTACAGAACTGTGCATAGAGATCCGGCACCTCAGTGAATTAGGGTGACCCAAAACTCACCTCAGTATCCAAAATCCCCTTACAGAGCTAGCTACAGTGTCTCATTGGTCACAACAAACTCCCAATGACTTAGACAAACCAGAACATGAACTTAGGTTACCTCAGGTATCGTGGAACACATGAACACTCTTTTGCTCTATAATCATTTCAAACCAGAACGTGGAGTAAAAGAGGACACGTGCACATTTCAAATATTTATTATTCAATGCAAGGTTCTCACACGCAGTATCTTATATAATACAAGAAGACATATTATAAGAATCAGAGTTATCAGCATAGTCACTAGTCCATAATAAGCAAACGGTGACAGCATATTATAATGCAAAAATCAATAGAAATTTATATCACCTATTTCTCGCACTCCCTATTTAGCATACTATATTTTATCTAAGAAGGTCTCATTTGGGTTTTAGCAGGGCGGGCCCATACCTCTAAATGTCAGGAGGAGAGGATCACATCATCTGCTACCAGCTCTCTGCATGCGAAGCATCATCAAGTGTGTTTTTGCATTCTCAGTAACTCTATCTTAAACCCGCTTAGAGCCCAATGTTGGCAGCAACTGTATTTGTGTTATGTCTAATGAGGTGCGAGGATCAGGTCTCCCAGCAACCTTGTGTTAGGTTATTCTTAGAAGGTTCAGCACTCAGTGTGCAGACAGTGTACCAAGTGTACCAAGCACGACTGATATTAGAGCAATACCATATTATTCTCAAATAAATCACATCTTTCGTCAAGGTTGAAAGCTACAATAACAATTATGTGTTGTGTGCAAACTGAAGCTGAAGGAAAATATGTTGTTTAAACATTTAATGAACTCATGCTAACTTAACACAGTATATAGAAAAGCAGTAACTATATGACACCCCTGGGCCCACTCACCACAAGGCGACCGCACAGGGATGATGAGAGTGCGGAAGCAGGCGGCAGGCACACAGGGAGACAACGGCAATCAAGGGTGTCAGCAGCAGGTAGGATTTCACACACCCGGAGCGCTTGCAGGGCCTCCGATACTACTCCCCATTCAGCAGGGGATGAGGCTGAAGTTTATGCGCCTCCTGGCGCGTTACAGTCGTGCGCGGCTTCCGGCCGCGTTGGATGCTGGGGATTGATATCCCCTGGGCCCGCTCACCACACGGCGACCGCACAGGGATGATGAGAGTGCGGCAGCAGGCGGCAGGCACACAGGGAGACAACAGCAATCAAGGGTGTCAGCAGCAGGTAGCATTTCACACACCCGGAGCGCTTGCAGGGCCTCCGATACTACTCCCCCATAATCGTTTATGGCAGATTTTATCGGACATCAAGGTGGATGAGGTACTTATACTATTCTTAAGACAACTCTACGCAGGTGCTACAGCCAAGGTGAGATTTGGTTTAAAAGGTGAATGTACCAAGCCTTTTCATGTGAGGAGAGGCGTTAGACAAGCCTGCGTACTTGCCCCTTTTCTGTTTACCTTATATGCCAACGATTTGGAAAAAGAACTGGTGGCCAAAGTACGAGACTCACCCCAGGTTAATCATAACCAGATAGTTTCGCTCCTGTATGCCGACGATGCTGTCTTAATGGCGGGATCACAAATTGGCCTTCAGACGGCACTAGCACCTATATAAACTTCATGGATATTAGGGGCTTGAAACTTAATGTTAAAAAAACGTTTGTTATGACCTGTTCGCCGGGAATGAGAAAATTGCACCGACTAAAACATTCTCCTATTTAGGCATCATCCTAGAAGAATCAGGATCCTGGGAACCAGCTATTAGAAGTAGGACATTGTTGTTTAAAAGAGCAACGGCAGCACTCATGATATTTGCAAGAAAAATTGGCAAAAGGCCACCAGAAATCCTGCTAAAAATCTATCTGGCTAAGTGTATAAGCAAGCTATTTATGGAGCAGGCGTTTGGGGAGTCCATGACAGCTCATCCATTCAAAAAGTAGAAAATGCTTTTTTAAGATTTATTTTAGCTATTCTTCAATGTGCTCCTGTTTTTAACTGCCATTCTGAACTGGGCATCCGCCATGTCAGCGACTTGATCAGCATGCAACCATTACTACTTTGGCATAGAGCCTGGACCTCACCGACCTAGTTTTAAATAGAGATATAATTAAAGATTCCTTGGGTTTTGTGAGAAGATGGCCTGATATATGATGTTTCCAATTCTGGAACCACCTTGTATCAGTCCAAACAATCCCTTATGGTGTCTGGTTGTAAGTCAACCTTACTCAAGAGGTCGTGTTAAGCGAGCTGTTTTACCAATTACAATCCTGTAATATCAAATGAAAGGACACCACACAAGTATATATTATAAAAATATATGTGTTTATTTCTAAAATAATCCCCAGTACTCTTTATGAGCAAAGGGGCACAAGCGTTAAATCAAAAGCATAGTATAACATACAAAGTTGCACAATTATGGATGAGGGTGGGTGGCCACTCAAACCATATATTAAAAAAGTGGTATAGGAAATACCAATTAAACAGTGGTTAGGCCTAGGGAATCGCTGGGAGCAGTCGGGACTAGCAATGCTGAAGTCAGGAAAAGCCTGCTGGATTCGGGTGCAGCGCTTAAAGCGCGGCTTGCACCAATGCAGTGTCAATGGTGCGTAAAAGTTACACAAAGAGAGTTTAAGGATACTTCCGCTGAACCTAGAAGGACCAAACTTTAGACACAGACCCTAGAGGTGTGTACCAGTGTGGGAACACCGGAGTTGCAATGTTACTTCACCCACAGGAAGCGGGTGCATAGGGTCGAAGTGGCGTCGGGTTTTGTCACGCAGGTTCTTGGTGCTTGAAGCTGGAGATGCTGCAGGCGATGTGAAGGAGAAGTGTCCGGTGTGATCCAAGGGGGGGATCAGAGTCGTAAAGTACCTGAAAGCAGAGGGGACAGAGTCTGGGTCACTCAGCAGTGACCAGGGTGGAACCAGGATAGAACCAGGCAATGTCGGGTGCAATCAGGTGGTTGTCAGAGAGCTTCTCTCCGCTGTCACGTGGGCTCTGGGGCATCTGCGACGTCCAGGAGCAGGTCACGATCTGTCCCACGCAGGCTCTCACCATCGGCGCAGTCGGCTTCAAGATTGGAGCAAACAACACTTGGCAAGAGCAATCCACGCAGGACCGGAAGATTGCTTCTCACTCGGAACAGGAGGGTCAGAGCGGGTGCTTCTTTTCAGAGGAGCTGGTGCAAGTCTGTAGCAACCAGAATCGCAAGTCGGTTTTAGGTTTTTGTCGGCACAGGGGCCACAAGCCAGCTGGCAAGTTACCGGGCCAATGCGTTGAGCCAAAGACAGCAGAAGGGCCCCACGCAGCACTCATCGAGTGTAGAGGGGTGAGCTTCGGTGCAAGAGTGGCTCAGGGTTTGGGCTTCTCAAACCCCGGTGTACAGCTTCGAGGGTCACTCATGGGCTGCACGGTCAGCGTCTCGTGGTCTTTTCAAGATGGCGTGCCCCGCGCTTACGGTCGCCTCCACGGGTCTCATCTCTGCAGGGACTGTGGATCAGGCTGTAGGAAGGCAGGCAAGCTTGATCTCGTCAATCTCTGTCGCTCGAGTTCCGGCGGGAACTGCAACAAAGCAGACGTCGAGGTGCTGGATGGTGCCTGTTTGCACAGGGTGGTCACTCCTTGACCACAAGGGAGATTCTTCAGTCTTCTACGTTCAGTAGGATGTCGAAGGGTCCAGAGTTTCATTTCAAATGTTTCATCAGGATAATCTGAGTGCTTTGGCACTGCTCCCATTCTTATACCAATCTAGGGGGCTGGATATCCAGCTAGGTCGCCTCCTATGGGTGGGACCCAGGAAGGGGGTGGCTACACCCCTTTCTTTGATCCAGGCCGCGCTGGGACAGGGGCTGGTGTGCCCCAGAACTGGTTTGACCGGATTATGCGAGGGGAAGCCTTGTGCACCCCAGGCAGTGTCTGGTTTCTTTCAAACCTCCCTGCTACAATCCACTATCTCTTGTCTGGGGTGGTGTAACACCTCCCTGCGACAGGAAAGCCTTTGTCCAGGCCTCCTCTGCTGAGTTTCGGTCGGCAGCAGGAGGTCAGACTCGTGTCTGTGGCAGAAGCATCCATTTTGTGGATCTGAGGCTCTTTTAAAAATCAACTGCGTTTTAGCAAAGTAACATGTCGTCTCCCTCTAGAGGGGTGGAATGCTACCCCCATCACCAGGACTGGCGAGGGGGTAGTATTCCAAATCGTATGACACCTTACACGACATGTTTTGATAAAGCCAAACCAAAGTTAACATATAACCGCGAGGATTATAATGCACTTAATAGTATATGGTATGGCATTATCCCGGAACAGCTTAGGGAATTGGTCCCGACAGCTGCAGACAGGCTCAGCTCATGCTAGAGCACCATCTCACACAAAACCTAGCACTCTGCCTGCAGGATTGTTAAGGCCTGCCATAGGAGTAACTGATAGGTATATATGTGTCCAGATAGGTTTAGATATAGGTATACTATATCTAAGCAAGGGGTGATTACACCCCCTTGCCCCAGCTGAGTGATCAGCCAGTTGTGTCAATTTTAGATAGCCAGCCAGGGTTGGCAAAAGATATGCTGCAGCCCCTGGTAGGCCTTGGATGCACCTATGCCCTGGGCACCTATAGTGCTCTGCACAGGGGCTGATAAGGTGACCCAAGCCAATCTAGTTATGCACCTAGGGTACATGGAACCCATTTTACAGAGAGAGCAGATAGCCTGGGCCCTGATTAGCAGGGAACCAGGCCAACTAATTCGAAAACCAGCTAAACACAAGGCAAAAAATCTGGGGTAATCATAGTCAGGTAGCCACCTTCCTACAGGTTTGGATCAGGCCGCCAAGATTCCATGGCTGAGTTATATCCGCAAGTTTACAAACAACTTGGGGAGACCAGAGTTTTACCACAAGCCAGACTCCCTAAACAACATAACGAGGAAAGATTTAAAGTTACTCTGCTGGAACCATCTAGAAACATTAAGGCTAGGAGTGGAACTAAATAAAAAAAACTGTATTACAACACCAACTCACCCTGGTCTCGGCCTCAATTCAACTCTATTTGGTTTGGTGTCAGGAGGGCTTTGATAGGTATATCCTGACAAGATTTTGTTTCGATTATTTTTTTCGCCTAACTACATTCCCCAAAGTAAATGACTGTTCCAGATCGCTCTGTAAATGCCTGTGCGATAATATATCAGACCAATCTACTCTCCATGCAATATGTTTTTGTAAATGTTATTCAACAGAAAGGATAAGATGGATAAAACCATTTTTAAAAAAACAAGGTTCATGTCATCAATGTCGCCCAGCTTTATTGTTTCTACAATTTTAAATGATACACACTGTGTTGGAATAGTGACAGGTTTTTAAAAAAGTATCTTGAGGAAAAGGAAAAGCTTAATTAGTTCTTAAAACTTTTATGAACCTATTTATTGTTCTCATCTGTAATTCATTGGATTGTTTGACCTAACAATTGAATTGTCGCTTTTATGATTTTATATTTTGTGAAATCGAATAAAGCGTTTCTATTTCTATCTCCCAGAGTCTTCATGAATAATTTTCGAGTCCCGGCAATGTGTTATTAACAATCCTAACTCCTATATGTGTCAATTGCTAAAATGGATTTATGCATGCGTTTCCCCTGCTGCATTATGGGAGGGGTAGTCCAGTATCGGGCCTGTGCATATATCGCAGAGTACACTCATGTTGAACACAGAGATTTACTTGCACAGTTTTGTCCTGTGGCACTCAAAACATTACCTTCTGCAAATGCCGTTTGTGGTGTTAATATTGACTCCAGCATCATTCACGTTTACAATCCTTGAATAGGAGAAGGTGACTGATGACGGAGGGACAGTTTTCTATATATTCTGGTTCACATGGGGACTGGGTGGCAATTGATTTTGTACAACAGCTGCTTTCTTAAATATTGCATTTGGCAGTTACTTTTATTTTCATGATGTGTGTTAAATTTACAGGCGACAAATCAAAGAGTGTTTAGAGCCTTATGTTTGATGTAAGCTATTTCCCTCTCAAGCGGGCTAAATATACAGCCTGATTCATGAAGCCGAAATGGGCTCGCAAAGGGCCAGATTCTGAGAATCTGGCCCTTTGCGAGCTCTATTTTTGCATTTGGTATTCATCATCCCAAATGCAAAAATCGGTAATAGCGATTTCGCTATTTTGCGATGAATTACATTTAAGGAATCTCTATTTGAGATTCCTTAAATGCAATTCATCATCCATTTTAAAATTGCGAATTCGGAATTTCGGCCCGCTATTTACCGCAAGGTCAAACCTCGTGGTAAATAGCGAAAACTTAGAAAAATACTTTTAAAAGCATTTTTCTAAGTTGCATGTTGCACACACACATGTCCTTTGGACATGTGTGTGCGCAACACCTGTTCGTATTTACTTTTAAGGGGTGCTACAGGGTGTTCTTTGGACACCCTTGGCACCCTTTAAATCGCAATCTTATTTGCGATTAGCAAATTGCTAATCGCAAATAAGGAATACTCCCCATTCATTCCTATGGGCCTTTTGGCCCATAGGAATGAATAGGGAGTTATTCCTTATTTGCGATTAGCAATTTGCTAATCGCAAATAAGGAATATGTAGGAATCGCTTTTGTTTTTGAGATTCCTACATGAATGCCGTTTTGCGAGTCTGAAATAGCGATTCCTTATGATTCGCTATTTCAAACTCGCAAAACGGCACTATGATGAATCAGGCTGATAGTTCCTTATAGCAGTTTGTTTAACTAACACTTTCAGCATTAAATGTACAATAGAGTGTATATATGCATTTGCAGTGTTTTATTTCCTGTTTCACAGCATTTGTGTTTAACTTGTATTTATATTGCTGAGGGTTAAATCGAATGCTTATCATTGAAAGTGTGCTTTCTATGTCTACATATGAGGGGGAGTGACTATTTATTTGAAAAGGTAATGGCGCCAAACAGATTGACAAAGGCTTTATCTGTCTTAGGGTAGTGGGGGACCCAATTTAATAAAAAGAAGCCTTTTAACTACAGCCTGGAGTCCGTGCCTGCTTCATTAGAGTTTCTTCTGAAGTTGGTTGTTCTGTTTATAAAAATATGCACTGTTGATGACAAAATATATTACATGGTCAGTGACATCACTGATGACATCACTGATGACATCTCAAATGACATCACTGATTACATAATACAGTGACTGTGTGTTTCTTTAAAGTTTAAATATGTTTTATATATTTGCCACGGTGTATTGAAGGATGAGTGGATGTAAAGGTTTCTGGATGGATGATTTAGTAGGTGTGTGACTGATTGTATAAGTGAGAGATTAAATGTGTCTTACTGAATGCTTGGGTTAGGGACAGATATAGACATTTACAGTTTAGTTTGTCATTTGGTGTGTAAGTGCTTGCATAGGTTGGTGAGTAGCTAAATGAGGATCTATATGGGTTATTGATTGGTTGTCTGAGTATCTGTATGGGTGCCTGAGTGTCTATGTGGGTGGGTGTGACTGTGCATAGATGTGTGAGTGAATAATTCACTAGGTGTATGGGTTCAAGAGTGCATCTGTGAAGGGCTGTATGGGTGGGTGAGTGTGTGTATGGGTGTTTCCGTAAGTGAATGGATGCCTCAGTGGTACATGTGTGAGTAACTGCATATGTGAAAGACAGTATATGTGAGTGTTGGAGTATATAAATGACTATATGTGAGAGTAAGTGATTGTGACAGTGGCTGTATGGATCAGTGTGTGCTTATTTTAGTTGTTGTATAAGAGTACAAGTATGTGTTAGTATATGTTTGAATAAGTGAGGTGGTGTATGTATAACTGTATAGGTGAGTAAATAGGAGAATGATTGATTATTTGCATGACTGACTATGTGTGTGAGTAACTCTATGGATGAGTGGCGGTGTGTGAGTGTCTGGATAGATATATGAGTACAAATGATAATGCTTTATTGATGGTTGACTGCACGTGTGAGTGACTGTATGGGTGAATTAGTGGTAATTGGTATTGGTGTGTCTATGGTTTCAAAAATGGTAGCCTGTGTTTTAGAGTGGGAGTATCAAAAGTTATATTAGGGTATTAGGAGGTGCATCAGATTATCAAGTGGAGCATGTCATCAGTGATGTCATTTGAGATGTCATCAGTGATGTCACTGACCATGTCATGAATGAAGTAATATGTGACCTCATCAGCAGTGCATTGCGGGGCGCAAGTTATAGTTAGCTGAACTAACTATAACAGACAAATGTCTCTGTTTTTGTACTATTGAAATGTCCAACTAACTATAGTTCACTTCCACTGGGTGTATGGGAAACACTGGCGCTCATATAGTGCTCCCACTTCATGTATTTTCAAAAATACATTTTTAGGTGCTTCCAAACAACAGGAGAGAAGAGAACACACTACTTCCCTAAATACAATCCAAGGATTAAACAATAGTTCAACAATGTTTCGGAGCACACAAAATATCAAATCACAATTGAGAAAATGAACATCAAAGAATAATCAGTTGGGCTCTTTTTTCTCTTTTTCTTTTAATGTCATCAGACTCCAACCAACGCATTTCGCCGTGGTAAGTAAAAGCACCGGTTTCCTCAGGGCTGGAAATAATACAAAATGCGCTTTTACAAACACATTCTGAAGCGCTATTCAGTAAATAATGTAGAACTCAGATTTCCGACAACCTTGTGCATGAGCTTCTAGTCAAACCTACTACAAGTGCATGACATATATATACAAACTTGCATTCAATTGAGAAATGATTTCTTTCCATTTTTATAACATATCTTATCATCAGTCCACAACATTATACATAATTAGCATTTAGTGATTATTACATATTCCTTTCTTCATGTGATTCATTGCGTGATCGTGACCATACTGTTAGAAAAATGTCCTTACTGAGACCACAGTGTACTTATAATTACATAACCCATGTGAAAAAATCAATGTAAAGCCACGACAATAGACACAGTTACCTCAAGACTTCTATTATTCAGTTCCTATTGCGCCAAGTAAAATAATAGAACTCTTATTACATCCAATAGGCGAGGCAAAGGTCAAATCATGCTTAAGTTTTTGTCCAGTAATTCAAATATTTCGAAATAATTTCCTACCTCAGTGATGGTATGTCACCACCCAAAGTCCTTATAGAACTCTGATAATTCTGCTATTTTTTGCAATCTTTGGCTGTCTCAATCTATAGAAATATATGATATTCCTATCAGTATATTGTGTTGTACATAGGACTCATATTGTTAATATCACCGCCCTTACGCAAAACTTGGTCCCTTACCTTCTAATGTAATGCTCTGGCGTGGTGTAATTCCAACGGATCTTTCAGCCGTCTAGCATCTGCCAAATGTCCCACTTATTCTATAAGATATCTGAAAATTGATTTATAAATGATCGAAACTTAATATAAATCCAGATATATTGCCAGTCTTAAACAGCAACACACTTATAGAGTAGCTAGTATCCCTACACGTGAATTTCACGTCCTTGCTGCAAACAGTTACACCGCCGCCTGTCCCATGTTCCGGTCTTCACCAGCCAGTTCCTAACCAGATAAACAACACAATCTGAGTCTCCCCTGGTTCCACCTAAATTTTAGCTTCTAACTTAATCCACTATCAATACTGCCCGACTATCTTACATCGTTGCTGAAACCCTGCGCACCCAAGTACAGGCAACAACTCACTTCCTTCCAGCATCCCGGTTAAGGGATCCATTCATTGAAATTGAAGACGGACTCCTCCCGTTCATAATACTATGGCCGCCATCCTAAAGTGATTAGACCGATACACTTAATCGGGCTAAGTATATTTCTGTATCTATTATGCTCTATTGCCCTTTCTGTTTTTATACAATTAATGTGGATACCCATGATGCATAGCACTATCAATATATCGTACCCCATGATGTAATTCAATAAAACCATTCATCGAAATTAAGACGGACTCTTCCTGTTCCTAATATTAGTGACATCATCTTCATAAGGTTAAACCGATATACTAATCGGGCTAAGTATATTTATGTAACTTGTATGCTCTATCGCCCTTTCTGCTTGGATACATCTTATGTGGATACTCATGGTACATATCACAATCCATAGATAGTACCCCATAATGTAATTCAATAAGACTATTAATGTTCTCCTATCTATCTTAATTCGACATTCCATTTTTTTTAAATTCCTTGGCATGTTACCACTAGCGCCTATGTTAGAACTGGGGCTCTCTAGTTGGCAGAGGTAGGTACCACTGTCCAAATAGGGACCCTTGCTTCTAGTCAGGGTAAGGAGCAAACACTCTTTAGATAACCTCTGCTCACTCCCTTGGTAGCTTAACACAAGCAGTCAGTCTTATCCAAAAGCAATGTGTAAAGTATTTGTACCAACACTCACAGTAACACAGTGAAAACACCACAAACTGACTCCACAACAGTTTAGAAAAAATAAAGTTATTTAATCTAAACTACACAAGACCAAAACGAGAAAAATCCAACATACACAGTTCAAGATTATGGTTCCAAAAGAGTTCTTAAGGTTGCGATAAAATAATCCACAGTTGCGTGAAAAGTTTACAGTTCGTCACGTTTAGCCAACAGTACCTTTTAAATGCGACAAAGTTCCAAAGCAGAAGCTGGTGCAGTGGAAAACAAGGAATTCATTGCTCCTGAGACCCTGGAGAGGCGATGCGACAACCCAGCTGCAGCAGCGGGCGTGTTGCGACAAATCCAGTCTTTATGGGGAGGAAGGCGATGACTTGTATGGATTCCGGTGCGTAGGTTCCGTAGGAAGTTTTCTCTCGCAAAGGCACGATGTGATGATCTGTAGGTGCTGCGACGATCTTGGGGGTGACCATGCGCGGACCAACAGTGCTCTTCCTCTCGCAGCTCCTCGATGCAATGGCTCTGCGACGACACTCATAGTGACGTGATGCGGTCAGCAACAAGCGGTGCGACGATCTCACCCAGCGATGACAGGCTCTGCGACAACACTCGCAGCGATGGTAATCTTCCCGCACCGGTCTGGTGCATCCCGCAAACGAAGGATGCTACGGCTCTGGCAGCGGCAACAGGCAGTGCGACGATCTCGACCTTCGCAGCGGCAGGAATTTCCTCGCACTGTCGGGGATGCGCCCCGCAGGGAGCCAGCTCCTCGATGCAATGGCTCTGCGACGACACTCATAGTGACGTGATGGGGTCAGCAAGCAAGCGGTGCGACTATCTCACCCAGCGATGACAGGCTCTGCGACGACACTTGCAGCAATGGTAATCTTCCCGCACCGGTCTGGTGCATCCCGCAAACTAAGGATGCAACGGCTCTGGCAGCGGCAACAGGCGATGCGACGATCTAGACCTTCGCATCGGCAGGAATTTCCTCACGCTGTCGGGGATGCACCCCGCAGGGAGCCAGCTCTTCTCAAGCCCTTGGAGATTCCTTCAAGAGAGGGGACACTGCACCAAAAGCAAAGTCCTTCCCCTCTCTTTGGCAGCAAAGCAACAGCAGGTCAGTCCAGCAGAGCAACAGCAAGACAGTCTTCCTTCTTCGGTTTCAGCTTTCTCCTTGGCAGAGGTTCCTTCTCGATTCCAGGATGATCTAATTTTCTGTAGTCAGGGGTCCTGTACTTATACCCCTAAACGTCTTTGATCCCTTTGTGCAGGAGGGCTCTGAGCCTGGTCTGAACCCGTTCTGGGTGTTCCTTGAGCACTTTGTTTTCCTGGCCTCTCCTTTCCTTTCAGAGAGAGGGGCAGGGTCGTCAGCTGCCCAGCAGGAGGTGGAGCCAGCATTGTGGAAGGTGAGCAAAGCCCTATTCAGGCCCAGGTGCTACCCCCACCCACTACTCTAGATGCAGATGGGGCTATTCAGCCAAGGAATGGCCCACTCAGACTGTTGGAGCTACCCAGCCCCTGTCACTCACAAACCAGACAGTCAATTAACAAGCAGGCCAAGGCACACAGAAAGGTCAGACAAGAGAACAGCAACTTTCTAAAAGTGCTGTTCTCAAACACAGGATTTAAAAACAACCTTTCCTAAAAGATGTGTTATTAAATTCGGAGTTCAGGGATACCACACTTTTATGTCCTATCTTGCTCCTATGGGAAGATGTGCTGGTAGCCACTGTAACCAGCATCCCCCATGATGGCCTATGGGGCAAGATAGCTTTACAATAGTGAAAAACGAAAATGGCTGTAATTCACTACCAGAGCATGTCACCTGCACAAATACATGCTCTACCTTTCACATACACTGCACCTTGCCCAAGGGGGTACCTTGGGCCTTCCATAGGGGTGATCAATGTGTACAGAAAGGGAACGGTTAGGCCTGGCCAGTGGAGACACTGACCAGGAGGACATGGCAGTTCACAGACTGCACACAGGCACTGCGGTGGCAGGCCTGAGACACCATTTTAGGGCTACTCATTTGAGTGGCACAATCAGTGCTGCAGGCCCACTAGTAGCATCTGTTATCACCAGCCCAGGCACACTCAGTGCACTTTACTAGGGACTTCTTGGTGACACAAATATGCCAATCATAATAACAATTTACACAGGGAGCACTTGCACTTTGACACTGAACAGCAGTGGCAAAGTGCCCAAAGCATCTAAACCAGCAAAAACGAAATCCAGCACAGCATCAAAAATACAGGAGGTAGAGGCAAAAAGATAGGAGGAAACCACTTCAAAGATGCCAGGTCTAAAAGCCTAGAACTTCAAAATGCAGTTTATTATCCAATCGCTGTAGCTAAGCAACGAATTCCACTACTTCCCTTCAATTCGACAATCCCTACTAAAACTGCCTTCCTGCATAATAACCATGGGAATTGATGATTATCAAATTGACCCTAGCCCACTTATGTTTTATAAGTATAAGGTACTCTCATCTATACCAACATTATTATGATGCTGCCTTATTTCAGCACAAGTAGTAATATAAAGCCCAAAGGATCCTTGATTATTTTACCTGTTCATAAATTCCAGCAACCCATTATTTTATGAGGCGACACTGTTATCATCAGTTAGTCCCCCAGAAAATGTTGTAATCCTACCATCTCTACATTAAAATTTCATTTTTTAGATGAAATTCCGCGGACTATGACTTATAAAAGATGATTTAGATATGTTTTTCGAACTCAACACCTTGTGGTATTGGTAAGTGAGCTTCAATATCATGACTTGAGGCCCCCATATCTGTATACCCACGAAACCGTTCTTTATCATTGAGTCTTAGAAAAGAATTTCTAACAGCAATATTGTCTACCCTAACTCATTGTTGCATTATATAAACATCAGAGTCCCCTATACAGACTTCAGTTTTATATGGAATTATTGTAATAGGTTTATCCTGGAACATCAGTTATGTAGGATCCAGTAGACACTTGTGGATACCTGTGTCTCATACACATGCACTGTCATTACCTGCCCTCGTATTCATAGTTTCTTTTTCTAAGATTTACCACTGCTCAAAATATATTTATGCTAGTTTGTTCCTTATACAGCATTATTCTATTTTGCTATATAAGGAGGGAGCTATTGTGATTTTGACACCGTATTAGTTTCATAATTTGTTGTTTGTAAATTAGGAATGTGATTAATTTTTGTTGTATTATATAAAAAATGTTTTACTTATACATTAAATATGTTTTTCAGATATTTCTGTGGCTCCTGAAGAAGGCGTTCTGAAAAACGCAGAAACGCGCGTCGAATAGTATTAATTGTTTGCCACTAGTAGATGCTATGTTACATGCATTTTTTATGGATTATATTTTGTTTGAATAATTTTGTTGTTCATATAACAGATTTATATTATGCACTTTTATGAATTGTTTTTAACTATGAATATTTGTTAATATATTAAATGAAACTACCTTTTTTAATTACTTAGTTTGGTGTCTTCCTTACGATTTCTCCCTCGATATATGTTGATAATATGCTAATTTGTTTACACTGTTTATTTCCCTGTACCATGAATTAAGTTTCTGATCAGGGGGTCCTTGTTACCTACATTAGTAATTCCTAATCAAACATCAGGCCGTCCTCTACGCCCCTCAAATGCATGATCCACCTTGCCTCTTGCCTCCTCAGCTTCACTTCTCTATTCCCACCTCGTGGGTCAGCTTTTATATGTTCAATACCATAACATCTAAAGCTTTTACTCAGATCTTGGAATGCGCAGTTATGTGCGCACTCCGCTATTGGATACCTTTTGTCATTATTTTTAATGGCCCTTAAATGTTCACTCATGCGTTCCTTCAGCATGCGTATTGTGCTTCCCACATACATTTTTGTACATTTGCATTCAATCACATGAATGACTTACTTAGTACTACAAGTTATATTTGTCATGATATCATACATTGCACCAATATTAATCTGTAATCTTTTGTTTAGTCCTTTGCACACCTGCACATCCTACAATGCCCCCTTTGAGTGTTGATCCAGCCAGGTTTCTCATTGTGTCTGCTGTTGGTAACTCGGACTCAATAGCGATCTCAGAGTTCTCCCCCTACGGAACTTGATTTGTGGCCGCTCCCCAAAATGTCTCTCTAATGCTTTATCCATTCGTAATATATGCCAATGTTTACTGATGCTTTTCAATAAAACATTCCCCACTGGGGTGTAGTCTGTAATTAACCTGATCGGTTGCTCAGTCTCCGAGTTCCTCTAGACAGGTCTCGAAGTGGTTATGCGTTTGGTCCTCAATGCCCTCTCATTTGCCTTTTGTATATCCTGTTTGCAGTAACCTCTACAGAGAAATCTTTTCTCCATATCATTTATGCATTCCTTGAACTGCAGCTCCTCCCTACAGTTCCCTCTTGCCCTTATCATTTCACTAAATGGGATAGCTTTCACCTGGTGACACGGGTGAGCACTTCTTACATGCAAAATTGTATTGCATGAGGTTGGTTTACGATACATTTGACTCTGAATGCAATTATCTTTTTCATACAGTTCCACATCTGAAAATATTATCTTGGTTGAACTGTGATTTGTAGTGAATCTAATATTCATATCATTACCATTCAAATACTCATAAAATTCCTGTAATACTGTCTCTGTTCCTGTCCATATCATAATGCAGTCATCTATGAATCTCCCCAATACAGGATATAGTCATTATATTGGCTCCCCCCTGGGCCCCAGATAAACACCTCCTCCAACCAACCCATGAAAATGTTGGCGTAGGCCCGTGAAAATCTGGAGCCCATGGCCTCACCCTGTGTCTGTTTATACCAATCCCCTTTGAATAAGAAGAAATTGTTAGACAAAATTAGCTCTGTCATTGCTAATATCACACGTGTGTGTTCCCAGTGGCTCGCTGGTTGCTTGTATAAAAAATTATTAAGTGCCTTTAATCCTAGTTTGTTCTTAATACTCGTATATAACGAGACCACAACAAGAGTTACCAGTATCATCCCTGGGTCCCATTGAATGTCTCCCAAAATGTTCAGAATATGGCGAGTGTCCTTGATATATGAAGGCAAATTGATCATTATTGGCTGCAAAAAAACATCCACACATTGCGAGATACACTCAGTTGGTCCTCCAATGTCAGACACAATTGGCCTCCCTGGTGGAAAAGGGAGGTTTTTGTTCTTTGGTAACATGTTCAGACAAGGGTACCTTGGATGGTTTACTTTCAGAAGCACGTACTCATCCTCATCCAAAAGACCACTCTTGTGCCATAGTTTTAAACAGTTATTATTGGTATTAGTCCGGGTAAACATAGGGTTCTGAGCAATTCTCTCATAACAGTGTGTATCACTTAATTGAGAATATATCTCCTGTTCATAGTCCCTTTTGTTCATTACCACTATGTTTCCTCCCTTATCTGCTTTCCGGAAATCAGTTCTGTATTTCGTATTAGTGCCTTTAGAGCGCTTATTTCATGTTGTGTTAAATTTTCTTTTACAAAGCCCCTTGGATGTGCCTTCCTACTGTTATCGTCCAAGTCTGAAATAACCAACTAACTATAACGTCCCTGAAACCTGTGGGTTTGTCAGTGAATTTCTAAGGTTTTTTAAATGCTAATTTCTAACTATAATGTCCCTGAAGCCTATGGTTTTTTTTCAGTGAATTTCAAAGGTTTTTTAAATGCTAATTTCTAACTATAACGTCCCGGAAACCTATGGTTCTTTTCAGTGAATTTCAAAGGTTTTTTAAATGATAATTTCGAACTATGCCTACAAAAGTAGAACATGTGAAGAAAGAGGAAGAAGAGCGCAGAAAGAAGCAAGAAAAATGCTGAAAGAGGCAACAGAAGTCCAGAAAGTCGAAGAAAGGTGCAGGTAGAAGCAAGAGAAGTTCAGAAAGAAGTAACAGAGGAGCAGAAAGTCCTCCTGTTCCCCCATTTTTTGCTGACGGGTACTGATGGTAACTGACTCTGACTAACCAGGCCTGGAGCCAGTGCTATGCTAAAAGACACTTAGACTACAGTGAAAACAACTACGTACGCTAGGGAAAACTAAGTGTTAGGGTACCCCTGTGATTTTCCATGAGTTACTGCCTGGGTCATTGCTTGAGTACATGAATAGTGACTGGATGATTAGAGTACTGCAAGGAGAGTGCATGGTGAATTTATAAGTGCTTGTGTTTTGGCGCAGTGATTAGATAAGGACATGGAACTGTCTGGGGGATTGGAGGACTGCATGGGTAGTGACAAGGTGATGGCTGGACTGCATCAGCAGTGCTAAAGGAATCGTAACAGTGCATGTGTTAGAGCCTGGGTCATTGCATGAATACTAGGGGTGGGCGAAATTCGCTAAATTCACTTTCGCAAACTATTCCGAAAATGTCAAAAATTTCCACAAACGCAGAAATATCGCGAAGACGCAGAAGTCTTTTTTCCGTCCGTTCGCGATATTTTCTGCATGATCGCGGTAAGCCAACTTACCCATGCGGTTGCTCATGGGCGCAGCCATCTTGTTTTGAATTGTCCCGCCCGCCCGACCGCCTACGATGCTTACCTCCTGTTCCGGGTCACGCAATGCATGCCCGCACCCGTTCGCGGTACATATTTCCTGTTCGGGAACACTTTTACTTGTTCGCGGTGCTTTTTGCATGCTCGGGGAGAAAATATCGAGCGAACTTGCGCACATGGTTGCATTGGGCGCGGCCATCTTGTTTTTCACTCTATTGCATGGTTGTGGGGCCTGATTTTCAATCTTCCCTGTATCTTTACAATGCCTTTGTTTCAAGCCACTTTTTTTCAATCTTTTTTATTTATAATCTCTCTAACTATTTTCCTGCTTCTATATTTTTGGTTTTTGTCTACTTTTTTTGTGTTTTTTAGCTACTTTGTCACTCCTTTTCTATTGCCTGCTATTTCCTTTACTTACTTTTTAAATATTATTACCTTTTCTTTCCCGTCCCGTCTCTCTCTCCCCAGAACCATGCCGAAGGGTAGGGCTCGCCGCAGTCAGAGCCGCAACCGCCTCCCTTGCGGAAGGCGGCGCCCACAAGGGGTGCAGGCACAGGCCCTATTTGGGGAGGTGGAGTTGGCTGCACTCATCTTCTTTGAGCAGCGCCACCTTCCCTCGACCCTGGCAGCAGGTGGCAGGCCTGGGTCCGGGTACGGGCTCAGGGAGCGTCAACAGCGCTAGGGGAAGGTGCACCGGGCAGTGTTCCGCTGCTCTGGGGCCCGGCAGACCCAGGCGCAGTTGACGCACCGGTGGTCCAACATCCTGGACCTGCTGGACCTGCCCGGAGTGGAGGTCCTGGGTCTTGGTGAGTAACTATTTAATTATTACTACTTTGTGTCTGTTATTCTGCTCTGTGTTATATATTTCGAATATCTTTTTTTCTTCCAACCAGCTAGAATGTTGCTGCTTACATTCAGGTTAATTACTTATAAAAGTCTTCCGTGATTGTTATTATGACACAGGTGCTCCTCTGCGCTACTACTAATCTTACTTGTTTGCAACTTTGTGTTTGCGCTCGCTTAGCGTGATTATCTAAGAGTTTATTTTAGAGAAATTAAGTTACGTAATATAGGGGAGTATTGATACTTAGGTTTAGTTACTTTGTATGAGTTTGTAACTTTTTAGTGGTAAGCGTGATGCCCCCTCAGTTACGTCATGTGCTGCTTGTACCACAGTCTTTATTAGAACCTTTTCTACTTTATTCAATGAGTGGTGGTAATAGGCTTCTCTGCGCTACTACTAATCTTACTTGTTTGCAACTTTGTGTTTGCGCTCGCTTAGCGTGATTATCTAAGAGTTTATTTTAGAGAAATTAAGTTACGTAATATAGGGGAGTATTGATACTTAGGTTTAGTTACTTTGTATGAGTTTGTAACTTTTTAGTGGTAAGCGTGATGCCCCCTCAGTTACGTCATGTGCTGCTTGTACCACAGTCTTTATTAGAACCTTTTCTACTTTATTCAATGAGTGGTGGTAATAGGCTTAGCACTAGCACCAGCAGAACATCAGCATCAAACAATCAACCCAAAATTTAGTGTATACAAAAATGTACTCATGTGTCCTCCATTTCACCATATGCATTGTTGAGGACTAAAAGAAGTTGAAATGCATACTTAATGTACTTAATGTATAATTGGCACACCTAGAATAGGTGGGCTTGGTCAGGTGGTATGTCGTACTTATGCTTAGTTAGTATTCGGGAATCAGACTGGAAGACTGGATTAGTGTTGATAAATAGTTAGTAGTCGATCCGCGAATCCCCCGATACTACTTGTTGACCAGATGAGATTGGTCAGTTTAGTTACTGCAATGGTTGTTTACATAAGTGTTTTTTGACTGTTCTTTAAAAATATTTTATTTGTTTGACACCATCCACCAATGTTTGTCTCTTTCTTATTTCTTTCCTGTTCAGCACCCAGGGGCAGGCAGACAGGGAGTGGGACACAGTCGGCGGGAGAACAACACCAGGAGGACACCAATGAGGGCTCCTCTGCTGGCCCTAGTAAGTCTTCTTGTTTTTAATAAGAATAATTTTTCTGCATCATATTTTTCCCAAACTATTGTTTCAGTTTCCTAATGCTATTTTTTACCAACAACTATCCTTCGATCTGTACTGTTTTATCTGTACTATTAGTCTGTCTGTACTGTATTAGCTAAGCTTGCCCAGTTTTCCACTCTTTATTTAAAAGGTTGTAAATAAAACTCAGATTCACCAGTAGCTCTAGCCATTTAGTCCAGTCCTTTGGGTCGTCCTCTTGTACTACTTCTAGTCTTATTGATCTTGAGTTTTGTTAATCTTAAGGCTTTGACAATTCACACCAACAAATGCCCAACCAGATGTATTCCTATTTTGATATGATAGGACATACTACTACTGTTGTAGGGATTTTACACATACAGACCTTTGCTCAAGAAAATAGAATGTTGGTGATGGTAGGTTGGACTTTCCTCACACACCTCAATCAGAAGTTCAGAACCCAGCACAATGCCCTCCCGACGAGTTATAGTAGTGTCTTGTCATAACTAGTAGCTCTCCGAACCCTCCCCCCAAGATACCCAACAAGTAGACAACCCAGAACATATCATAACACCCCCAACCTCTCAGACGTGGAAGCAATGCACATGCATTGAACACCCTTCCTTTAATTTGCTCACTCGTGTCCACCTCAAATACCACCAAGTCTATGTAAGTTCAAAATGTTTATTGACAAGCTCTGTACGTTGTTCTATTATAATGCAGCACCATAATAATAATAAGGGACGCTTATAGAGCGCATGGTTACGCTGAGAAGCGTGTCCCCGCGCTACAACTGAAAGACTCAGAACATTAGTAGGGAGAGAGCCTCGTTATCTCGAAAATAGGTGTGTTTTTAGGTTTTTCCGGAAGCTGGATTCGGATGGGTCTAGGCGGAGATTAAGAGGCAGGGTGTTCCAGCTCTTCGCTGCCATATGGCGAAAGGAACGTCCACCCATGCGGGCCCTTTTTACCCTGGGCACCTTAAGAAGGCCTCCATGTGAGGAGCGCAAAGGTGGTACATATTTGGTGACTAGGTTCTGGAGTGGTGTTGGCACTTTCCTAGCAAGAATGCGGTGACAGGTACAGAGGGCTTTAAATTCCACTCTGCTTCTCACTGGTAACCAATGGAGGGTCTGCAGGGCAGCTTTGGAGTCCGATCTTTTAGGGATTTTTAAAATGAAGCGGGCTGCCGCGTTCTGTAATACCTGGAGGCGATTTATTGCCTTACAGGTGGCTCCCAGGTATAGTAGGTTGCCGTAGTCTAGGCGCGATGTCACGTGGGCATGTACCAACGTTCTACGGGCGGACATAGGGAGGAGAACAAGGACCTTCCGTAGGGTTTTTAAAATGCTGAAGCAGACACCTGCTACTCGATCTATTTGGGGTCCAAAAGACAAGTCAGCATCAAGCCAAACACCAAGGTTTTTGACTTCCTGACGGGGCGTAGGTGCCTCACCTAGGCATAGGGGCCACCACGCCGATGACCAAACAGATGGATTCCCCCCCACCACGAGCACCTCGGTCTTGTTGCCATTCAATTTCAGGCAATTGGTGGACATCCAGGTTGCAAGATCTTGCATGCATGCCCTGAAACTGTCCATAGCAAGTCCGGGTGCACGCGAGAGGGAGATAACCAGCTGCGTGTCATCGGCGTATGACAAAATGTTCAATCCATGACTCATGGCAATCGGAGCCACTGGAGAGACATAGAGATCAAACAAGGTTGGGCTCAGGGACGATCCCTGGGGAACGCCCTGACCCAATCCTATGTCCCTAGAGTAGTAGTCACCCTGGCGGACTTGAAAGCTTCTCCCAGTCAGGAAGGATTGGATCCATTGGAGTGCAGCTTCAGATATTCCTCCGTTATTCAGACACTGTAGCAAGTTGGCGTGAGCCACAGTGTCGAATGCTGCACTCAGGTCCAATAGGATGAGGGCCATGGTGTGGCCCTCATCCACCCCCTGACGTAGGGTCTCTGCCGCTGTTAGGAGCGCAGACTCCGTAGAGTGGCGAGGACGGAAGCCGAATTATGTGTCATGTAATAGAGCAGCCTTTTCCACAAAGTCCATCAATTGCAAATTAACCGTTTTTTCGGCTACTTTAGCCAGGTAGGGTAGGAGTGAAATTGGACGGAGGTTCTCCAGTTTCTCAAAACTAATGGTTGGTTTTTTCCTTAAGGGTAGAACCACCGCCCTTTTCCAGTCTTCAGGTACGGTCTTGGTGTTAAAAGACACGTCTAAAAGATGCCTGATATAGGGTTCCAATACCACCAAACTATCTGCCAGACGTTTAGGTGTGGTAGGGTCCCGTGGAGAACCTGACCTCACAGATCTACAGATTTTTAAGAGATCTTCAGGAGGCGGGGTAACAAAATTGGTCAATCTATCTCTGTCTCCCCATTCTTTTGGGCATTCGACAAATTCTGTTCCAGATATAGGCTGCGTTGGAAATGCCGAGTAGATTTTGGCTATTTTTTCTGCAAAAAAGTCTGCGATTTTGTCGCACGACTCGAGCGAACAGTCGTCTGGGACAGTAGCAGATTTTCCGCTCGAAAGAGTTTTGTAGAGCGAAATAGCTCTTTTACTGAATTACCAGCTTCGCTGATTCTGGAGGTATAATATGCTTTTTTAGATTTTCTGATTAGGCCATGGTAAAGTCGCCTCTCAAACAGGTAGGCGATTCTGATTTCTTTGGAGAAAGTCCTACGCCATTCTCTTTCAGTTTTCTTTAGTGCAGTTTTCAGGACTCTTAATTCATTGTTGAACCATGGGGCAGTTTTATGAACACGGCCTCCAGATTTAGATTTTAAGAGAGGAGCTGTGCAATCCAGTGCCTCATTGATACGTTGACAAAGATTAGTATTGGCCGTGTCAGCATCATCCCCCCCAGGGCTCCCCCCTTTAGTCAATGCCTCGCAGAATTTGAGCTGGGAGAAAGTAGCCCATTTCCGCCTAAGGTGATACCGAGTTGTTGGCTGCGGGGGTCTACTTCCAGGAATTCGTATAGTGAAAGGGACTAAATGATGATCCGACCAGGGGATGGGTATAGTGGTTAAGGCTTCTACTTCCCCCCAGTTAACAAATATGGGATCCAGCAGGTGGCCCAACTGATGAGTAGGTCCACTAACAATTTGATTCAGTTGGAGGGCTCCTAATGCCTGCCTGAAGTTCTTACTAACGCTATCTAGGGGGTTGTTAAGGTGTAAATTAAGGTCTCCAAGTACCAAAAATTTGTCTTTGCATAGTGCGGTCTCCAAAATGCCTTCGACCAGACTCTCCTCAAACTTGGCCAAAGGGCCTGGGGGTCTGTAAATTAGCATGCCCTTTAGCATGTAGCTATTGTTCACTTTAATAGTGAAGCTCCCTGCCTCACTATCCAGGATAGGAGAGTTGTCTAGTTGGCATCGCAGACTTTCTCGGACTACGATTGCGATGCCCCCTCCTCTACCTTTGGATCTGTCCTGTCTATGTATTGTGTATCCGGCTGGGAGTGCCTCCAGGGCATCAGAAGTGGAATCATTATCTAACCAAGTCTATGTTAGAAACATAAGATCCCACTGTTTCTCAGTGAGTAGATCATAAAGGTCTAACTTATGCTTCCTTAACGATCGTACATTGAGCAGTCCACAGTGCATGATGTAGTCCGTATTGGTCGTATTCTTACCAAGATCATAGGAGAAGTGACAGTGTTTGCAGCCTATGTTGTCTTCCACTCGTAAATTGTGCTTGCAGGACTCATCGATGTTACAGCGTAAGCTGAGTAATTCCTGCTTGCTCCACTGTACGCGGTCATTCCGAGGGGCATGGGGTATGGCCCTGGACCGCGTACGATCGCGGACGGGCGCAGACGGGCTTGCCTTAGGCGCGCCTTCGGTGCGCTGACGGCGTGCCCGCTGCGCTCGTCCGCTGCGCTTACGTATGAGGCACATTTTTAGGTGGGCGAAGTGGGTGTGGCCTCTGAAGTGGGCGTGTCCCAACGTTCGAGCCGCGATGGCGGCAGTGGAATCCTTCCCTGTCACAGCGCTAAAATCCACTGTAGCAGGGTAACTAGTTGGCGTTTTAGCAGGGAAAGTGCTCAGGGTAAGTGCACAGGGAGAATAAAAAACAAAGTACACAGTTTAATTTTTTAAAATATACGAGCATTCACTCCCGGCTTCCGCCTCAGGAGTCTATCAATTGCGTTACTGTCGCGCTAGCAGTTCAGCCCTTTTAAAGGGTGTAGGTCGAAGTGGGCGTGGCCTCTGAAGTGGGCGTGTCCCAACGTTCGAGCCCCGATGGCGGCAGTGGAATCCTTCCCTGTCACAGCGCTAAAATCCGCTGTAGCAGGGTAACTAGTTGGCGTTTTAGCAGGGAAAGTGCTCAGGGTAAGTGCACAGGGAGATTAAAAAACAAAGTACACAGTTCAATTTTTTAAAATATACGAGCATTCACTCCCGGCTTCCGCCTCAGGAGTCTATCAATTGCGTTACTGTCGCGCTAGCAGTTCAGCGCTTTTCAAGGGTGTAGGTTGAAGTGGGCGTGGCCTATGAAGTGGGCGTGCCCCAACGTTCGAGCCGCGATGGCGGCAGTGGAATCCTTCCCTGTCACAGCGCTAAAATCCGCTGTAGCAGGGTAACTAGTTGGCGTTTTAGCAGGGAAAGTGCTCAGGGTAAGTGCACAGGGAGATTAAAAAACATAAAGTACACAGTTCAATTTTTTAAAATATATGAGCATTCACTCCCGACTTCCGCCTCAGGAGTCTATCAATTGCGACCAACATGTAAATCAATAACATTAAAACAATAAACATCGTTAAACTTACTTACAGTTGGTAATTAAATCATGATAACTGAACAGTGGTATAAGCACCACCATCCCCTAGGTAGGAATTTAGTTTAAATAAATGTATAAATGAAGATCTCTGAGTGAAGGGACCCCTCAACTTAGAAGAACCTAGTACTGGAGGTTGTTGCATCATAAGCTCTGCAAAGCTCTGGCTCGTAGAAGGGAATCTTCCGCCTGTAATGCGAAAAATGAAATGGTGCGCGTTAGTATATTGCAAGTATTTCTCAGCCGTGCCAAAAAGTGTAGCATTTATGGATAAGCAATATGGAATAACAGTACACCAGAACTTCATTAAAAAGTGGCTTGTTAATGTTTTGGTTGACCGCTTGTACGCAGCGCTTAGACAGTAGCAGTGTGAGGTCATGTGGGCTCAAATGTGTCTTATACAACAAGCTGCAAGGTAACGTCACATGTGAAAAATAAAAGACACAAAGGTAAATGGTTGCATGGCTCGGGCTAACTAAGCAAAGGCTAGAATGACCCTAGGGACCATATATAATACTACCTGATTTGTACTAGTGAATGTATGTTATATACTAATAACTCATTTTCAATGTTGCTACTGACTAATAGAGGGAGGTGTATATGACGCTTAAAAAATGTGTAATGTTTTTTAGGCGCACTACCGACCACGACCACAATTGCCGGGGCCAGCCAAGGCGACACGGAGGGAGAGGATGCGGCAGTTGCCGACGATACCGATGGAGCGGTAGGGGGAGTGCCAGCACCAGTGGCAGGCGGTGGTAAGTTAGATTCATAATCCTTAACCATTGTTGACATTACACTCACTGCAAGGGTGTAATGTATGTATACTGTACTGTACTGTTGAGACTTAGGGCACCATTATGATAGTGGCCAGATTGCCCCCGCCTGGCCGGCGGTAGTCACAGCCGACCCCGCAGGAGCAAACCTCCTGCCATCCCTGTAGAACAGACTTTTGCCATATTACAATGGCTGGGGGGTCTGCAGCAGATAGAAACTGCCTGCCGATTTTCTGCACAGTCGACATGTCGACCGGGCGGAAAAGGTTTCCATCTGGTAGCGGTGTCTGAACACACCGCCAGCCATATAATCTGCATTTTGGAATGCCTCGCCACGAAAAGGCATGCGGAGCATGCTTGGGTTACCCGTTGCGGGCCCCAATGGATTGTACCTATGCTATGGTAGCCCCTGCCTTTTAAAGCACAACATGGCAGGCTCCGCACAAGGCCTGTCACGTTGTGCTTGGAAAAGCACAACATGTATTTTTAGCATTGCGGCGGGCGGTGTGTTCGGCACAGCCCACCAATGTTAAAAATATGGGGTGCGCCTGCCACTGTGGCGGGCGCATCCTAATTGTCCCCAGGTGACCCCCGCCCTTATCACGGGCGATCCCTTTTTAGCGTGAAGATCCGATGTCCTAAGTAAGTAAGAGTTGTTGTGAACGTTTGAAGAGTGAAGACACCGTTCAATTGGCATAGGGGCGGGAGTATTGAGTAACCAATGGCCTCATCTATCTGTGATTTCAACTCCGCTTTGAACATTTTATGGAGAAGACTAAAAGTCAGATCAGATCACCTGGTGTTCAACTAAAAAGTGAAAGACGGGTGGAAGGAAGAAGGATGGGCCAGATTTAATAAATGGTATGAACTGTGCTTTATAGTGCTACCATGCCACTATGTGTATAATTAACTTGTGTTACTGTTTTTCTAAGAGTATATTTTACAACTGTCTTGTTTTTTCTTTTTGATATACAGCTACTCCTTCCAAAGTTGATAGGAAGAAGTTGACCGCCAAGGCACGGCGCCGGAAGCTAGAGGCAATCCAGCGTGAATATTGGCGGCTGGTGGTCTTGGCAGAGGAGGAGGTGGAGACTGCTGCAGCACTTTGAGCCTGCTCCAGTGCCCCGGTCCCCAGCCACCACCCTCCAGTGGTACGGCGCCACCGTCTGGCGGCAGCACGCCGCCTCAATACCATCTCAGGTGCCCCTCCCAGTGTTGCTCCATCTGACGCGCTCTCAAGTGCCGGGTCGCCCATTTAGAGGAGCAAATGTGTGTCGTCCTCCAATCCCGCCAGTCATCTTAGAGTCCCTGTCTTCTGCCCCTTTTTTAATTCTTGTTTGGGTGGGTGGGAATTGGACGTTGGGGATTTGGACATTTGGACTTAAGTTTCCTACAGACATTGGTTGGGGTTAGGGAGGGGGGGTGGGTCAGCTTTTGTGGGTTTTACATAGTTTATTTTTGTTAGGGTACATTAAATCTATATTTTTACTATACATGCAATGTTGTTAATGTTTTGTAGGTGGGGTTACTGTTTTACATCACACTGTTTCCTTGCTGGTGCAGGTCCCCCCATAGCCAGTGTTTGATTTAAATAATTGGCTGACTGTGTAAGACACAAACAGATAGATGCGACACCCCTCACTGATTGAGTTGTCCTAACAGTACTTTCAGTCTCTCTCTTCTAGTCTATGCATTCTTTATCTGGACTCAAAGGGGTGTGCGAATTCATTGAAAACATGTCCATTGTTCATTATGCCTCCCCCAAACTTCTCTTACCTTTGCTGATGTTTAACTTAGGCACAGCAATGGTTGCATGGTGAAGATGGTTTCCACATGCCATGATTGGGGTGGTGGTGGTAGTATAGGAGTAGTAGTAGACACTGGCCGGGCAGCAGCATTTGCAAAAAAAGAAAATGAGACAGTCAGTCGCCTTTGAGAGACTGTTCGAGGAGTAGTAGAATGAAGTACAATACAGAACTTACCGGGCAACAATAATATGCTAAAATATTTTACAACACAACATAATGGTGGTGGGAATAGCCTACTAGACAGAGTTACAAACTATAGTTGTGTCAAGTCACTTGACTAGGTCTACAGAGTAACAGTTAGTGCTGTGTATGATCATAACAACTCCAATCAATGCCGGCAATAAATGTTGAGGTATATGTTCCTTCCTTTGTTAAAAATCACCTCTAAAATATACTGCTCATGGGTGGGCAAGCAGAAGAAGATCATCGCTGTGCCTTGAAGTTGAAGTACTGTTGCTTTCGCCACATCCGCCCCAGCAAGCATGCGATTAATTATTGGCGTACATTTAATTTAGTCACACCTCAATAAGTCACACAGCCCGGGGGAAGAGGGTTATGGTCTGTTGAATGGATGGGAAGGGGGTTTGGGGAAAGGTTTGACAATGAAAAACAGTATGCATGGACAAACAAACGACAATCTTTGAAGACTACCATATCCACATCAATACGTTAAAGGAGAAAAAGGAAATGCATGCATGATGATGATTGATAAGGAGACCCCGATTACATACACTTCTTATTTATTTATGTATTTTTTGCATTTGTATGGCGCTCAGCTACCCAACAAGGGTTTCCCTGCGCCTTTGACATTAAGTTGGTCAAAGGAAAATGCTGAGTTGGATATTTAGCACAGTTGTTTCTGAAACAGCCAGGTTTTTAGGTATTTCCGGAAGTTATCGTAGCTTTCCTCTTTCTGGATATGTGGAGGGAGTGAGTTCCATAGAATTGGTCCTCTGACAGAGAAAGATCTCCCGCCAGTTCTTTGTAATTTAAATCTGGGGACGGCGAAGTTCAAGGCCGTTTGGGCGCGGAGGTTTCTTGCTGGCAGGTAGGGGAAGGCTAAGGCTTGCAGATAGGTGGGAGCCATTTTGTTTTTAATTGTAAACATGTAGCTCAGGGTTTTGAAGCTGATCCGATGTTCAATCCTGAGCCAATGTAATTCGTTCAGGTGTTTTGATACTCTTTCAGACTTTGGAATCCTACACAAAAGTCTTGCGGCAGAGTTTTGAATCATTTGGAGTCGCTTGATTACTGCTAAGTTAGAGCTAAGATAGAGGATGTTTCCGTAGTCAATACGCAATGTTACTAGTGCGTTGACTATGGTTTTTTGCGTGACAGGGGGCAGCATCCAAATGATTTTCTTTAACCATTTTATTATGGTGAAGCAGAGTCCTGTGACTTTGTTTGCCTGCTGTTTCATAGACAGAGTATTGTCTATAATGACCCCTAGATTTCTTACCTGAGTAGCTGGCGAGGGAAGATTACCCAGCTCAGGCGGCCAGTGGGAGGGATTCCAGAGTTCCTTGTTTCTTCCCAGTAGGAGTACCTCAGTTTTATCCCCATTTAATTTCAACTGGTTGGTAGTCATCCAGTTGAAAATTTTCTGGAGTCCGGTTTTGAGTAGAGAGGGGGCTAACAGGTTTGCCTCAAAGGGAAAAGATAATTTGGGGGGAGTCAGGGTAGGTCATTAAAGTCAGGCCTGCGCTGTTCAGTTGTTCCGGGCTTAATACTTTTACAGATAGCAAATAGAATTTATAAATATTGGTAGGGATGAACCATAAACAGAGAGCAAACCTAATGATAATAACAACAACAAGAACAAACTGTTGTAAAGATAGTAGACAAAAAAATGAATCAAATTATTTAAAAGAAGAAGAAAGTTGATACTGTTACTGTGTTATCCTGGTCAAAAATGTGGACTGGATTTGCATCTCGGCATTCCTCTTGGTCCTATCGTCCATCAATCTTGGGTGTCGCCACTCGCTAATTGCCACTGCCCGCCTGGAAAAAAATGTAGATTTATTGGTAAGGTAAATGTGCATTGTAATGTTTTCCCAAGTATAGGGCAAGGCCCGGCCTGTAATTGTAGATGGAAACACAAAGGGGATATTGAGAAACAAAGTTGAAACAAATGCACAAGTTATGGTGTAGTGCAACAAGAAAACTTTCCGAGGCAGCATGTATGCATCATCTCTACTCTAGTCTGTTTCCAGCATTGACCTTCAACAACAACAGGACAGAGCAGGCCCACAGTGACAGGCCTGACGGCACGTTGCATAGCACATCCTCCGTTTAAAGTACTTTTTTTTTTAAAGAGTTGGACAAAGGCAAAGCATATATCCATTTCAAACATAGCATTTTACAATTTAAGTTAGTCAATTAAAAGCACCGCAGTCATCCCACCGCTACATTTGACTCCATTTCTACACAGGCATTTGAGTCTGCAGTGGTTGTTGTTCACATGTTTACCTTTAGGCTTTTATGCCACTCATGAAACGTCCTCCTGACTTGTTATTGTTCCATCAATCATCTCTAATACTTGACTGACTGTGAAGGTCGGGCTGCAGTAGAAGTAAAATGTTGTTATTACGCAACAAGAGTAAAAGTATTATTGACTTGAGCCCCCCTTTGTGTGTGCAGTAAGACTAGTACACATTGACTTTACTTCGTGCACAACAAACCAACAACAAACACAAACACCAATCGCTCAGAGTCAGGTGTCCAATGCATGCGGTTCATTTTCATCACCTGTTCCTTCTCTTCGTAAGTTAACGGGCCGTCTTTTTCACCATCATCATGGACGGTGCTGTTGTTATACTCAGTGCCCAGATTGAGTCCCTTTCCTGTATTCAATCAAAAGCAATGTATCAAGCTGCAGTAGAAGTACAAATGTCTTATTTGCAAGAAGGGGAAAATTCACCTTGAGTTAAGTTTAGTGTGTACTGTAGAAAGATGATTAGTGCACAATGACATAACTTCATGCACAACAAACAACAACAAAATCACTCAGTCTGTGACTCTGCGTCCAATGCATGGCATCAATCATTACCTGTTCCATCTCATTTTCAGTTCATGGGCAGTCTCTCTCGGCTCTGAAAGGAGGATAGCAATAGTAGTCATCATATTCCACTTCTTTTGGCGGGACTAGGAAAGTTTTTATTTTTTCCTCTATTTTCCATCATCTAATCATCATGAGGGCAATGGATTGAGGCGGGAGATTAAGTATGATGGAGCAGAGGAGCTGGATTCGGAGGACTGTACTGTCAAAAGCAGACACCTGAACTTGTATATTGAAATTAGAAACATAGAAGACGGTGGTAATGGATTTGTTGTGATTCAAAGTTTGTAACTGGAACGACAGACACACAAATAAAGGAAAAAAGAGAGGAAGACAGTAAGTGCAAGCCTAATTGTCAGGGAAGTATAGCTCGTCCTCAAACTCTGAGGGTTCAGCCAGTAGTAGGTAATCATGATGTGACACACTACTTCCATCACCTGAGCCACTGTACTCATCTTCCTCGCTTGCTTCATGTATTGTGTAATTCGGTGGTATGAAGTGCTGATTAATTTTGATCATTGTTAACCTCTCCACGTTAATACCAATCGTCTAACGATTCTACTGGGCCAGTTATTGTTGCTGTTGTCGATAGTGATGGTGAGTCTCATCCAAACGCACTGCCCTCAGCCTCCGAAGTTGCACTTGATGCTGCATGCCCTTCTGCAGTACTTCTTGTGGATTCATCTTGTGGGCTTTTAATTAACAGCTGTTCAATCTCTGAAAAAGGAAAGAATGTCTTCAGTTCCAATGTTGCTCGTGGATGCTGAATTGTGGCAGAAATGTAATGTTCTTGTGACAAAATGTTATTTTCAATCCTTGTATTATCAGCTAAGCGACGGGCGAAGCTCTCCACCAAGTCATAGGCTTCCTTTTTGTCCTCTACACCTTTGTATGATTCGGACACCTTATTCAGCTGATGCTCTAGCATTTGCAATAATGGGATAGCTTGGCCCATTGTGCAGTCCTCCTTGCTGACTTCACGTGTGAAGACCTCAAAAGGACAAAGCATCTCAGTCAGGCATTTAACTAGGCCCCATTGCTTCACCTGAAAGGTCATGCCTTTCACAGTGGCATCCCTTCTTTGAATAACATATTCATTGAGTGGCCTGTACTGCTCAAAGAGACGATCAAGCATGTAATACGTTGAGTTCCAACGTGTTGCCACCTCCTGCATGAGTGCTTTGACTGGCATCCTATATTCACATTGAATGATCTTCTGCTGCTTCAGAGCTTTAAAAGAATGGCTGAAATGAGTGCATATTCTTCGGCAGATGGTCAGTAAGTTGCTGAATATGGGTTCCTTTTTCAGAAAGTCTTGAACTATAATGTTTATGCAGTGCGCCAAACACGGAACCCTGAAATAGGAATCAAGATCCATGGCCTTAAGTACATTACTGGCATTATCTGAGGCAACAAAACCAATACTAAGCCCTCTGGGTCGCAGCCATTCAAAAACCTTGCTGCAAAACTCTTGCAAAATGTTTACAGCAGTATGAGATTTCTCCATGGCGAAAATGGCTACAGTTGCATGTTTCCGAGTAGCTTTAAAAATCTCAGCTGTGTCAACAGCACCTCGCTCAGATAGCTTATCTCTAACCCCCAAAAAAGAGACCCAGTGTGCAGTGATGCACATGTAATCTGTGGCTTGGCAACTGGTCCACATGTCTGTTGTCAGGTGGATATTGTGCACAGCACTCTGCTGCAAAGCTTGTCCAGCCAATTCCAGCACATCATGATGTAGTGCTGGAACATCAATTCTTGCGAAATAGGAACGGCTGGAAACCTTCCATTTAGGGCAGATGGCTGACACAAATTCAAGGAAACCCACCCCTTCCACAAATAAAAAAGGGAGAAGGTCCAGAGCTAACATTTTAGGGAGCTTTGCATTGTACAACAGTGCCGTTGGGTGGTTGCATTGGAACTGCCCCTCCAACATAAGCATGCTCTCAATGGTAAGCTGGATTACTTTCCTTTGTGGTGCTGTTTTCATAAACCCACTTAGGCTCAACGACGCAGTTTGTCTCATTGCGGTACTCAGACGCCTTGGTGTCTCAGCCTGACTGAGTGTGGCTCTTACTGCGGTGTCACTCAGATGTTACTGAGGAGGATGTGGATGGTACCACTACACTACTGGGACAGGGCTGGAAATTCCTCTTGCTCCACCTTCCACTGTAATAATATTGTCTCAGATTCTTCGTGATCAGCATCAATGGGTTGAGTTTTTCTACTTTGTTTTAACTGAAGTAGTTGATTCTCCCACACAATATTGTGGTGTATTCTGAGATGACTTGCTTGGCCTCCGGTACCATAGTTTGTACCTAGCTTACCGCGTCGACCACCTGAGCAACAAATTTAACATATTGCAACATTCTCCTCCTTGGTGCTAACAAAAAAAGTCCCAAACTGGGGAGGAGAACTTTCTGGCGCTGCTGGATGTGCCACTTTCAATACCAGATGACCTGGAGGGTGTGCTTGGAATGTGACTCTGTGCAGCTACACTGTGACTTTTACTACTACTACTTTCTGAGATGGTTGAGCTGGATGTAGGTCCCTGCCGGTCCTTGGAAAATATGGCAGCTGGAGGTTGTGGTGGTGTAAACTGCATTGGTGGTATCCGTGCTACATCCTGCTCAGTAGCAGCCTTTCTGGATAGGGTGAGAATGTTGGTCTCCATCCTCTTTGGAGCAGAAGTGATGTGCGTGATGACTGGCTCTTCCTCTTCATCAACATCACCCCCCTCTTCTACATCTAGCTCCATAACTACGTTTTTCGGGAACCTTCCTTTTCAGAAGCATTGTCTTGTGGCGTGCATCACTCTCAGACTGAGCTGGTGGCTGCCAAGTGGCATCACGGTCATCAGAAGCGGGGCTTGAAGAAGAAGATGATGGACTAAGCCTCCTTTTCCTTGCTGGTGGTCTGGAAGACAAAAGATCTTCCGAAACAATGGTTTGCTCCACTTTGTCTGCAGGAAGCTCGATTTCCTGATATGCCCCTACATCAGGACCAACAACTACTATTGTGGGCTGTTCTTGCGGCTGCTGCTGTTGTTCTTGCGGCTGCTGCTGTTGTTGTTCTTGCGGCTGCTGCAGTTGTTCTTGTGGCTGCTGCAGTTGTTCTTGTGGCTGCTGCTGTTGTTGTTTTTGCGGCTGCTGTTGTTGTTCTTGCGGCTGCTGCTGTTGTTGCGGCTGCTGCTGCTGTTGTTGTTGTTTTTGCGGTTGATGCTGTTGTTGTTGTTGTTGCTGCTGCATACTTATCTGCTGAGTTGCCTGTGTTGATTGTGTACTACTTTGCGATGACGACATTTCAACATCGCTGCTCGTTACTAGACCTCTGCGACACTCAAGGGCTTGGGCCTAGGTTGGTGGGGTTGGACCGCTGGTGCGGAGGTGCTGCTCCCAGCTTGGTTACCGGACAACGCTTCTGCAGGCGTAACTTTTTTGCTCCCAAAAAAAACATTGGCCGGCACACCAGTTATGGTTAATGGCACTTCCTTTTCTGTTCCTTCTTCTCACCAGTAACTTTCTTGGTACTGGACCTGGTACCTTTCTTTGGGGCCATCTTCTTCAGATGTCAGTCAGGATGCCGATGCACAACGGGTGATGATGATGACACCTCCTCCTCTGGCTTTTTGTGCACCTAAAAGCAAATAAGCCAGGAGAAGAACATCAGTGAAATGTTGCATTTGTTGTTGTGTGGTTCAGTTACTTACTACTGTACAAAAGATATAGTCTAGCCATTTCTGAGACTTTGTCAACAAGGGCTATGTTATGCTACTGTGTATACACACACTTCACTCTCAGGAAGGATAGGACAGAGAATAAGAACCACCACATTAAAAATGTAATGGAAGTGGGGTGGACCCTATTTGCCATTAAATTATTAGAGCATCACATCATTCATGGAGCTGCTGCTGGCAAAGGGGGAGGATGGATGGAAGCAGTAAGCCAATAGGAAAACCAGGCAGGCCTATATGGCAAAATCAGGACACTAATAACTCCCAACACAAAGCCCCAGAGATGTGGAGTTCCCTTTTGGCTATTGTTTTTAATGCAGCAGTTTGCACTGAGGCACCAAAAACCTGGAAGAAATCCATTATAATCCCAATATATAAAAAGGGTAGTAGGGCAGATGTTAATGAACTATCGCCCCATCTCTCTTCTAGACTCCTCAGCTAAGATCATGAGTAGAGTTCTGTTGGTTAGATTAGAAGAGTGGGCTGAGCAGGAGGCCATTTTGGCCGATAGCCAGTATGGATTCAGAAAGGGCCGGGGTACAGTGGACCAATGTATAAACCTTGATGTACTGATCGGTAAATACACAGAAGCAAAAAACGGCGCTCTTTACCTCTGCTTTGCAGACTTAACGCTTTTGATATGGTTGACCACTCTATATTATGGCCAACCTTGTTACAGCTTGGAGCCCAGGAGGGCGTAATCTTTTATCTCGCCAGGCTGTACGAAAAGCTACAATCTTGTGTGCGCTACGGTACTAATGGGGTATGTACCCCTAAATTTAATGTCAATCGTGGGATTAGACAGGGCTGTGTCCTAGCCCCACTCCTTTTTATATTGTTTATCAACGAAATCAACGCTATCTTAAAAGTTTTTTAGTGCTGATGACTATAAGATCACACGCAAGGACCGCACCGACCATACAGGAGGAGGAATCGCTATCATCCATAAGAAATCAATCCGCATCTCTACCAGCTCTGACACCAACCTCGCCAACTCCGAACACCTTCACTTCCAGATCCACATCGACCCCAAGACCACACTCAGAGGCACCCTCCTCTACAGACCACCAGGACCCCGCGCAAAATTCAGTGAAGACATCACGGACTTCATCACCCCACACGCTCTCCCCTCCAAAGACTACATCCTTCTGGGAGACCTCAACTTCCACCTTGAAAAGATCAACGACCGCAACACCGCCACCCTCTTGGACAACCTCGCCAACCTCGGACTTAAACAACTGGTCACCTCCCCCACCCACATCGCAGGTCACACACTCGACCCCATCTTCACCTCCAGCAACCATGTCTCCTTCAGCCACACTACGAATCTCATCTGGACCGACCACAGCTGCGTTCACTTCACCTACAACAAGCCGAAACCCATCATCCACCTCCAACCAACTCTACAAAGAAACTGGAACAAAATCTCCACGGATCAGATCTCCACATCGCTCCTTCGAACCTCCCCAGCCCTCTCTTCCAACGCCAACGAAGCCGCCTCCAACCTCACCCTTTGGTTATCCAACACCGCCGACACCTTAGCACCACTGAAAAAACGTCAACACAAACTTGGCAACAAGAAGGCCTCATGGTTCAATGATGATCTCAAGAAGTCCAAGAAACTGTGCCACTCCCTTGAAAAGGCCTGGAAAAAAGACCCATCCACCAGCACCAAGGACGCCTTCAAAAGCGCCACCCGCACCCACCACCAACTGATCCGAAAAGCCAAGAAAACAGCATTCAAGGATCGACTTGACAACAACGCCCACAACAGCAAGGAACTATTCAACATCGTCAAGGAATTTTCCAACCCCGCGGCCAACTCCAACAACATCACCCCATCTCAAACCCTCTGCGACTCCCTAGCCTCTTTTTTCCACAACAAGATTGCTAACATCCACAACAGCTTTGACAACCAACCCGGAAGCCAACCCACCCTACCATCAGCTGACCATCTTCCCCCCGTTAACACCCTTAACGCCTGGAACCCAATCTCCACTGAGGACACCATCCGCCTGATGAATTCCATCCACTCCGGATCCCCCACAGACCCATGCCCTCACCACATCTTCAACAAAGCAGACTCCGTCATAGCCCCGCACCTCCGAGACGTCATCAACTGCTCCTTCAACTCCGCTACCTTCCCAGAAGACTGGAAACACGCTGAACTCACCGCCCTTCTGAAAAAACCAACAGCAGACCCCACCGAACTCAAAAACTACCGCCCCATCTCGCTTCTTCCATTCCCGGCCAAAGTCATCGAGAAAGCTGTCAACAACCAACTCGCCGCCTTCCTCGAAGCCAACAAATCACTCGACCCCTCACAATCTGGCTTCCGAGCCAAACACAGCACTGAGACCGCCCTCATCGCAGCAACAGACGACATTCGAACTCTACTGGACAATGGAGACACAGTCGCCCTCATCCTCCTCGACCTCTCTGCAGCCTTCGACACTGTCTGCCACAGCACCCTTTTACAACGCCTCAGAAACATCGGTATCCAAGGAAAAGCACTGGAATGGATCACCTCGTTCCTCACCGGAAGAACCCAGAGAGTCCGCCTCCCACCATTCAAGTCCGAGGCCTCTGAAATCATTTGTGGCGTACCTCAAGGATCCTCACTCAGTCCCACCCTCTTCAACGTATACATGAGCCCCCTAGCGACCATCGCCCGCCAACACAAGCTGAACATCATCTCCTACGCGGACGACACTCAACTGATCCTCTCTCTCACCAAGGACCCCAGCACCGCCAAAACTAACCTACACGAAGGAATGAAAGAAGTCGCCGAATGGATGAAACAAAGCCGTCTGAAACTGAATTCAGACAAAACAGAAGTCCTCATCTTAGGTACATCCCCCTCTGCATGGGACGACTCCTGGTGGCCGGAAGCCCTCGGAAAAGCACCCATCCCGACAGACCACGCACGGAACCTTGGCGTCATCCTGGACTCCTCACTCTCCATGAACAGACAAGTCAACGCCGTATCCTCTTCCTGCTTTAACATTCTTCGCATGCTCAGAAAAACATTTCGCTGGATCCCCTCTGAAACAAGAAAAACAGTCACCCACGCTCTAGTCACGAGCCGACTGGACTACGGAAACACCCTATACGCAGGCACCACCGCTAAACTCCAGAAGAAACTACAACGAATCCAAAACGCCTCAGCCAGGCTCATACTAGACATCCCACGCAACGAACACATTTCTGGTCACCTTAAAGACCTCCACTGGCTACCCGTCAATAAGAGGATCACTTTCCGACTGCTTACCCACGCACACAAATCACTCTACGACATCGGACCAGATTGCCTCAACTCGCGACTGTCATTCTACACCCCCTCCCGCCAACTTCGCTCCTCCAGTCAAGCCTTCGCCACTGTACCTCGCATCAACAAGACCACCATGGGAGGCAGATCCTTTTCATACCTGGCTGCCAAAACATGGAACTCACTCCCCGCTTACCTTCGCCTCACCCAGAATCACCTAGCGTTCAGAAAGCAGCTTAAAACGTGGATATTTGACAAATAATCCCCCTCCCCTTCCTAAGCGCCTTGAAACCCTCTGGGTATGTAGTGCGCTATACAAATTTTATGACTTGACTTGACTAAGATCCAAGGTCTCTCTGTGCCAGTGTTATTGTATGCTGACGACGCTGTACTGCTCTCCAGAACTCCGCGTGGACTACAGCGCCTGATTAATAGATTTTCCACATTTATCAAGGATAGAAAACTTACTATAAATAAAGGGAAAACATACACTATGACCTGTGGGGCAAGAAGCAAACTCACTAATGCCTTTTGTATTGAAGGTGAAAAGGTGCAACACGTAGATACATTTTGTTACCTTGGTATAACCTTCTCAAAAGACAGAAAATGGACCAATGATTTTCATAACATTAGCAATAAAATGGACAAAACCTCCTATGGTGTTTTTAAATTTGGGCCAAAAATTGGGGATAGAAGGACCAGGGATATGCTGCAAATCCATCAGCCCACATGTGTCACCATAGCACTGTATGGGGCGGGTGTATGGGGACACAGATGTGATCACAATTTACAGAAGGAGGAGAACACCTTTTTAAAAAAGCTCCTGTGTCTACCTCTCTCCGCCCCTTCTGAGTTGATCCATCGGGAACTGGATATTAATTTTCTAAACAATCTATTATCTCTAAGGCCACTTATGGCTCGGCGTTCCATCTGGCTTCAGGATGAAAAGTCATTTAATAGATCTGTAATAGAGGATTGTCTGTCCTTGGATAAACATCGAAATATCCCCTGTCTTAAATATGTGCCCGATTGTTTTTTGGACATTTTTAATATAAATGTATTGATTGATCCAATTGCCGCTTCTAAAATTCCCAAAGAAGAGCTAAAAGCCATATTTTTGGTTAATAGAGCGAGGCAGCGGGCTTCCACTTATGGATATTTGTCTACTGTCATGTTTTACAATAAATATATTATAAATGAAGGTCTCCCTGTTTATCTAATTTTGGTGACCAGGCCATCGCATAAGTTTGTGCTATCCAGGCTAAGGTTTGGGGTAGCACACCACTTAGTGGCACAACCGAACCTTAAGAAACACCCGATGGGGCCATGTTTATGTGATGGCGTCTCCAAACAAAGCACCTTGCACTTTATATTATTATGTAAACTGTACATGAACTTCCGAATAGCCTACTTGAAACCTATGTTTGTTAAATATGGTGTACATACAGTTAATCAGGCAATGAGTCTAATATTCAATTTGGAATTTGTCGATGTATGTTTTTATACTGCTACATTTTTAAACCAGTCTATTAACGCACGTAAAAGCATGTTATTTTAGGAAATCTGCATGTATTTTATTGAATCTTTTATGTACCGAATAAAGCTTCATGAATTGAATTGAACTCCCAGCACAAAGAAAGGCCACCAGTTGTTCTCACCTCCCATGGCAAGCGGCCACCGCCGCCCGGCTGACACCTCTGTGACTCCCTGCTCCACTCGGAATTAGTAGTTACACGGATACGGGATACTATCATCCAATATCTTGCAGATAATGACTGGGAAGATACATCCCTAGCATCGCTATGGGAGGCATTGAAATTAGTGGTGCGGGGGGAGTTTATTGGGCTAGCGGCAACATATAAACGATTGTGCAAAGAGAAGCGTGCTGCGTTGGAAAAGGAGGTGGGCGCTTTGGAAGCGATACATAGGAGGACGGGGGCCCGAGAGTTTGGAGGGTGTTAGAGGCAAAACGGCGCATGTTGAAGCATCTCGATTTAGATAGAGCAGCACATGCCCTACTGTGCTTGCGACACACATTTTTCCTTAGCGGGGACAAGCGGGGTAGGATGTTGGCGCATAGACTGCGGGCGCGAGCACAGTTGACAGCCATACAATCCATTAGAGACCCTCAGGCAGTAAACATACTACTAACGCCCCTATTGTGGAATCCTTTCGGCAGTTCTACCAGAGCCTATACAGCGGGGAGGCAGCAGACTCAGGGGGAATGGTTGACTACTTGGCGTCTGTGACATTACACCTCTTTTACAGACGTTGGCAGACGCCTTCGATTCCCCGATCTGCATAGAGGAGGTCATGTCGGCGATTGCACGGCTGAAGGTAGCTAAATCCCCGGGGCCAGATGGCTTCTCTGCCATATTTTATAAAACCTACTGTGTGGAGCTGGCTCCTCTTTTATTCTGCCTATTTAATTCCTTACTAGATACTGGTAAGGTGACTCCCTCCATGTCAGAGGCAGCGATTACAGTAATTCTTAAACCTGTGAAGGACCCCAAAGATTGTGGCTCGTAAAGGCCGATCTCTTTACTCAATGTCAATGCAAAACTCTTTGTGAGTATTTTAGCGGCGAGGCTAAGCCCACTGATGGACGGAATCATAGATCCGGACCAGGCAGGCTTTATACCGACGCTGCAGGGGGGGGGGGGGGGGGGGGGGGGGGGGATAATACCAAAAGGCTTCTCCACCTCTTGGATCTGTTCCACCGATCTCAAGCTCAGGCCTTTTTCCTTTCCATCAATGCCGAGATGGCCTTTGATCGGGTCGACTGGGAATACCTGTTTGCAGTTCTGAAGGCCTTCGGGATGGGCGTAAACATTGTGCGTTGGGTTTGGTGCCTATATGAGTCTCCTAAAGCGGGGGTGCGAGTGAATGGGTGTATATCAGCCCTTTTCCCCATTACTAGGGGGGCGCGACAGGGGTGTCCCCTATCCCCGCTACTTTTTGCGCTCTATATGGAGCATTTTGCTCAGCGCATACGGTCGAATGTGGGTGTTGCGGGGATTAAGTTTGGGGCTGATACTCACAAAATTAGTTTATATGCTGATGTTATTCTGTCGCTGACTCAACCTCACTCCTCCCTGCGCTGCTTATCAACTGAGCTCCTCGAATTCAGAAATGTTGCGCTCGCTGAGGTGTAGACAGATTGCATTCGCTATACTTGCGGCTTGGCAGGTCCTTTTGGCGCAGTGGGGTTCCTCAGCTACACCTGATCCGAGGGATTGGATCCAAAGGCTTTGGCATCTCTTGGCTATGGAACGCCTCACGCTGGGCCTTGATGGAAAGGGTTCTGAATATGCGAAGATATGGAGTCCATTCCTACAACTCCTCTCTAAAGATCTGAGAACAGCTTATTAGCCTTGTGCTGCCTGCTCGCTGCTCCGCTTTCACGTTTATTTTAATTGGCCAGTAACTCTTTAGCCTGTGCTCCCCTGTTCGCTGCTCCGCTCTACCTGCTCAGAACCTTCCACATTTAGCGCGATAACCCCCAGCGCTGTTGTCTGCCCTCCCCTCCATTGCCATTTTGGGTGTTGTTGTTGTGCTCGATCAGCGTCCTCGTGAGCCCGCCCCGCCTCCCAGCTGAGCCGCCCTCGCCCCTCCCCCTTTCCACCATCCATATATGACAGTAGCCCATGCGCGCAGCGTCCATGCGCAGCGGTCGCTTCCCAGTTGCGCCGAAGGTGCGCCAAAGGTAAGCCCGTCTACGCCCGTCCGCGCCTGGACCGCGCCCAACGCCAGACCCCCTGGTCCTCGTACCACCCCCCTCCCCCGCATTACTTTCGATGCCACCACCCTCCTAGCCCTTAACCCCGGCCGACTCCCCCACTGCGTCCAAGCCACCCCTGGACTCTCCCATGGTCCCTTCTCCTGCAAATCCTGCAAGTTCGATGGCAGCGACTTCAACTCCTCATCCACGGACACAAAACAGACACATGACTCCAACTACCCAAAATGCATCCTGCTCAACACCCGCTCAGTCCACAGACACGCCATCGAACTTCGGAATCTACTAGACACCATCTCTCCCGACGTCGCCTTCCTGACAGAAACATGGATGAACGCCTCATCAGCCCCTGACATCACCATCGCCATCCCGGAAGGATACAAGATCATCCATAAGGATCGCACGGACCAAACAGGAGGAGGCATCGCTATGGTCCATAAGAACTCCATCCGCATCTCAACCAGCTCAGACGCCAACCTCGCTAGCGCCGAACACCTTCATTTCCAGATCCACACCGACCCCAAGACCACACTCAGAGGCACTCTCCTCTACAGGCCTCCAGGACCCAGTGCAAAATTCTGCGACGTTATCACTGACTTCATCACCCCACACGTCCTCCCCTCCGAGGAATACATCCTACTGGGAGACCTCAACTTTCACCTGGAAAAGAGCAACGATAGTAACACCACCTCCCTTCGGGACAATCTTGCCAACCTCGGACTCAAACAACTTGTCTCTACGCCCACCCACATCGCAAGTCACACACTCGACCCCATCTTCACCTCCAGCAAACATGTCTCCTTCAGTCACACCACTACCCTCCAGTGGACGGACCACAGCTGCGTACACTTTTTCTACAATAAAACCACCACTCACAACCAACCTCAACCTACCCTACGAAGAAACTGGAACAAAATCACCATCGACCAGATCTCCTCATCGCTTCTTCAAAACCCCCCTGCCCACAACTCAAACCCCGACCAAGCAGCGCTTAACCTCACTCAATGGCTAACAAACAGTGCCGACACCCTAGCACCACCGAAAAAACGTCAAATCAAACTTGGCAGCAAAAACGCCCCCTGGTTCAACGATGATCTTAAGAAATCGAAGAAACTCTGCCGCTCCCTCGAGAAGGCCTGGAAAAAAGACCCAAACACCAGCACCAGGGACGACTTCAAAAACGCCACCCGCATACACCACCAACTGATCCGGACTGCCAAGAAAGCAGCATTCAAAGACCGACTAGACACAACGCACACAACAGCAAGGAACTATTCAACATCGTCAAAGAATTCTCCAACCCCTCAGCCAACTCCAACGACATCACCCCCTCTCAAGCCCTCTGCGACTCCCTAGCCTCGTTCTTCCACAACAAAATCGCAGACATCCACAACAGCTTCGACATCCAACCCGGAGACCCTCCGACCCAATCTTCTGCCGTACCTTCACCCCCCTCGAACATCCTTAACGACTGGAACCCAATCTCCACTGAGGACACCATCCGCCTGATGAACTCCATCCACTCAGGATCCCCCACAGACCCATGTCCTCACCACATTTTCAACAAAGCAGACTCCATCATAGCACCACACCTCCGAGACATCATCAACTGCTCCCTCAACTCCGCCACCTTCCCGGAAAGCTGGAAACACGCCGAACTAAGCACCCTTCTGAAAAAACCCACAGCGGACCCCACCGAACTCAAAAACTACCGCCCCATCTCGCTCCTTCCATTCCCGGCCAAAGTCATCGAGAAAGCCGTCAATAACCAGCTCGCCGCCTTCCTCGAAAGCAACAAATCCCTCGACTCCTCACAGTCCGGTTTCCGAGCCAAACACAGCACGGACACCGCCCTCATCGCAGCAACAGACGACATTCGAACTCTACTGGACAATGGAGACACAGTCGCCCTCATCCTCCTAGACCTATCCGCAGCCTTCGACACAGTCTGCCATAGCACTCTTCTACAGCGCCTCAAAAACATCGGGATCCAAGGAAAAACACTGGAATGGATCACCTCATTCCTCACCGGAAGAACCCAGAGAGTCCGCCTCCCACCATTCAAGTCCGAGGCCACTGAAGTCATCTGCGGCGTACCCCAAGGCTCCTCACTCAGCCCCACCCTCTTCAACGTATACATGAGCCCCCTCGCAACCATCGCTCGCCAACACAACCTCAACATCATCTCCTACGCAGATGACACCCAACTGATCCTATCACTCACCAAAGACCCCAACACCGCCAAAACCAACCTACATGAAGGTATGAAAGAAGTAGCTGAGTGGATGAAGCACAGCCGTCTGAAACTGAACTCTGACAAAACAGAAGTCCTTATCTTAGGCACCTCCCCCTCCGCCTGGGACGACTCTTGGTGGCCAGAGGCCCTTGGAAAAGCACCCATCCCGACGGACCACGCACGAAACCTGGGCGTCATTCTGGACTCCTCTCTCGCGATGAACAGACAAGTCAACGCAGTCTCATCTTCATGCTTCAACATCCTCCGCATGCTCAAAAAAACATTTCGCTGGATCCCCACCGAAACCAGAAAGAGTCACCCATGCACTGGTTACAAGTCGCCTGGACTACGGAAATACCCTATACGCCGGTATCAACGCAAAACTCCAGAAAAAATTCCAACGCATCCAGAACGCATCAGCCAGACTCATACTAGACATCCCACGTAATGACCATATCTCTAGCCACCTGAAAAACCTCCACTGGCTCCCCGTCAATAAGAGAATTACTTTCCGCCTCCTAACCCACGCTCACAAAGCACTCTACGAACTTGGACCCGAATGCCTCAACACACGACTTTCCTTCTACACCCCCCCTCGCCAGCTACGATCTTCCAACCAAGCCCTTGCTACCATTCCTCACATCAATAAAACCACCATGGGAGGCAGATCCTTCTCCTACATCGCAGCTAAAACCTGGAACTCACTCCCCACTCACCTACGTCTCACACAGAACCACCTAGCATTCAGAAAGCAACTTAAAACCTGGATATTTGACAAGTAATTCCCATCCCTTCCTCAACCGCCTTGAGACCCTCTGGGTATGTAGTGCGCTATATAAATTTCTGACTTGACTTGACTTGAGGGAGGTCACGTGCCTGAAGTACCTACAAATTCTACAGCTCATTCCTTTGGAACCTTTGGGGGCCACTAAGGTTGCCTGAGTGGTGGTGGGATGATTCTGAGGGTCTTGGAGAGTGATGGGTGGGGCGGTTAGGGGGGTGGAGGGGTTGGATGTTTGTCTCTTTTGTTTGTTCTTTCTGATAACAGGGGTATCTATGAAATTGCCTTGGCTGTCTGTGAATGCTCGAAATCTCTTTTGCGGGGTCGCCCTCCGAGTTGTTGACCCGTACGCTGTGTAGATGACAAGAGATCACGTCTGCCTGCAATTTGATGTAGGCAACTGCGCTGTGTAATAAGATGCTTTACCACACAATAAAAGTGATTGATTCTAAAAAGGTACAATGAAATGTACACAGAGGAGCTTATTACTATGTCGATCAGAATGACTGTCTAACCAACATGGTTATGGAGAGGTTCTGAATCTGCAAATGCATTGGTTGTACCACACAGCCAACTATGATGCACCCGTTGCAGTTGTGGTTCCATAGCGGCTTGTCTGCCTGATGGCCAGTATAAATCTCACACCAACTAACACTACAGCAACCAGAGTATGCATTCACAAAACTACACAGCTGATATCAATTCATAGAGTAGTCACACGTACCAATCCACCTAAAAAGGAGACCTTACCAGACCATGATCCTTTGCTTCACAATCCTGCAGAGTCTGACGGAGCACAATGCTGTTTCCAATTACACTGCTGCCAGCCTATCACACACTCAGGCACCGCAAAAGCATCACTCACTACAAATCAAATTATTTGGTTCTTCCTTTTTTTGTACACCTCTTCAATTTCACACTCACACTCACTAATTCACCATGACCACAAAAAGACATCCATGTTTTTCACATGAGAAGTTGACAGTGCTTGTGGATGAAATCAGAGTTGAGCCACAGTTATTTGGGCCCCAAGTCCAACAAACTTCCATCAGCAAGAAATGCCTGATGTGGGACAGGATGATCAACAAAGTGAACACAGTAGCCAGCAACCTGCATACAATGGAGGATATCAGGAAGAGGTGGTACAATGTCAGGAGGAGGGTCAAGATCATAGCCAACAAAAACCATGGGGTTGCACAACGGACTGGTGATGGCCCTACCATGCCACCCATATCCTTAATGGCCTGGGAGGAGAAGGTACAAACCATCCTGCCGCCAGAGAGCTTGTTTGAAATAGCTGGAGGAATGGAGTTTGGTAAGTGACCACTAAATATCAGCCACAAGTCATCCATGACACTTTAGCACGCATAACTGCAATGGTCATTGTGATTTTTTAAAAATGAAACAGTAGCCAAAGTATTGTAAATGTGTAACTAATGCTGACAACCAGTATTCCTGAACTGAACTTCTAAAATCATGCAATTACATGTAGGCTGTCTGGGGGCGTGGCTGAGCACGCAATGGCGGCAGACTTCCCTAGGTAGAGCTTCAAGCGAAGCTCCCCTACCACTGGCCATTTATCCGCTCCCAGCATCCGAAACTTGCTGAAAACACCAGCGAGGGAGCCCAAAGCACTTTTCCCCGTGCTGGAGAAGTTTGGAGTCGGCAGCTTGTTCCTAGCCGCGCCGCCGGAAAAGACAACCACACATCCCGCTGGCGGACCTCTACGGCCGGCGCCTGTAGCCAATTGAGGTCGGGGATGTGTCAGGCCCACTAGGCCCGAGGCGGTGGACTGCGGCACAAAACAACTGGTGCCTCGGTGCTGTCGTCGCTCCCCCCCGACTGCTACTACGGCATCACCGGGACGGCGACTGGGCCCCTGGCTGCAACGGAAACACGAGGTGGCCCGCGAGCTGGGCGCAAGGAGATGATGCCGGACACCGATGAAAACCGCCTCTCCCCTCTGACTGCGGTGAGGAGAACCGGGGCTGGATTGGAACGGATGGGCCCGGCGGTGGACTACCCCCGACACGGGAACTGGAGCCCTCTTGTGCTTCGCACAGACCCCTGCTACTCATCAAGGTTGTCCCTCCCTGAGACGGACTGCTGCGCCCCGACCTCCCCTTGGCTAACAAGCAGTCATAAACGATGCTCCCAGCCTGAGTCGACTAAACACAGCTGCAGCGTCACCCCCCGCTGGCACATGGACTTGTTGGAGCGAGGGTGGGGGGGCGCACGACCGTGGATTTCCTGAAGAGGCCTGTAGCAGACGTACTCCGGCTGGGGTCACTCGATCTAAACGCTGCGGAGGAGACCCCACACTCGGGAACTTAAGGAGCAACTTGCTGCCTCCCATAGCTACTTTGCGGCGGCTCCAGCGACGACTGCAGTTGGGGGCTACGCGTGGACTGTGTGTCTCAGGAAACGTAAGCAACTGCTACCTAGACTGGGCACCGGCAGAGCAAGGAAGGAACGCACCTGCAGCTGTCTGCCGCACTAGATCACTGGGTACGAACGCCTAAAGCACGGAGGGGACAGTAACCTCCCGGAAGGTACCGACAAGCGGGAGACAAAGCAGGGAGGTGTGAAGGAGCGCCTGGCACCTACCCTAACTTGCATATCGGATAGACAGATCGCACGTGCACTTAGCGAAGGGAGCCCCTATTGCTGGGATCATACTTTCAGATCGATACGCTGTGCTGGAAGCCCACTTAGATCCACTGACAATCACTAGTGGTGGCTGGAGAAGACATAAGCTGTGCAGCACTGACACCCCCCTACGCGAAGCCACTCTTCCTACTGGGAGGCTCTCGCAGGACTTTGAGAGGCGGATAACCTGCGTTCCTCCACGCATGCCCTGTGACGCCCTGGAGACGCGTAGTCCTTGCATGCCCCCGTGAAGAACCCTCCGAATCACGCTGTAATCGGGATGCTACTGGGATTCTCATGTCTGGAGGGCCCAAAACAAGAGCTGGTGCAGGCGGCACACAGGGGAAAGGGAAGATGGCGAAACAGACTGAACCGGACCAGACTACCTCCAAACTAGACACAATGCTAGCAGCGATGGAGAGACTGGAGGAGTCAATGCAACAGACCCGCACATCTTTAGAGACTAAAATTGATGGAGTGGCTATTGACCTGACACACCTACGAGCTGACCACAAAAAACTCTCGGATCGGACGGCCGCCCTTGAAACATCCATGGAGGATATGACGCTCAAGATTACGCAGATGGACAAACATGTCCAAGATCTCCCTAACAAGTGGAATCCCTGGAGGACCGGGCGGAGGATGCAGAAGGACGGGCGAGGAGAAACAACGTCTGCATAGTGGGTCTGCCGGAATGATGGGAGGGCAGAGAGCCAGCGGAACATATGGAACATTGGCTCAAGAACCTACTACCGGAGGGTACCCTCTCACAACAATTTGTGGTGGAGCGAGCCCTCCGTGTACCAACGCGTCCTCCCTCTGCAGGCTCCAACCCGAGGCCTATGCTCATTCGCGTCTTGAACTACAGAGACCGCGATGCCATACTGCGCGAGGCTCGGAAACTATCTGATATCAGAGTTGAGAACACCAAAATCATGTTCCTTTCCTGATTACACTGTACAGGTGCAACGTCGACGCCACTCTTTTCTAGCGGTAAAGCAGCGACTCTGCCGCCTGGCTCTGAAATATTCCCTACTCTTTCTGGCCCGCCTGCACGTGGTGGCACAAGATAAGACGCACTTTTTCAACACTCCAGAAGCAGTTGAGACTTGGCTTGACTCAGGTGTCGACACGGAGCCTAGAGAGATGCCACCGAAGATGCGACGCAATCGGGGATCCCAAACACGACGACGCAGAAGACCCTCACCGGCGAATTCAGCGCACGCGGAACCGGAGGTGGGTCCACACCTGAGCGCATGCAGAGCGAACAGAAGGAGGCCCTTCGCATGGCGGCGGAGATCAGCGTTTCACAGACAGCAGGTCCTGCTATGGAAGCCAGCCCTGAATCTCTTGCAAGCGACGACGAATACCTTTACGGCATACCGGACTCCCAGGTCTCGTTGGACCTTCCAGATGTCACACCACAAACCGCAGATATAGGCCAATGAATATGCCCGAGTCAATTGATCCACCACTCAGACACTGAGGGGGCTGCAGTGGAAGTACTACCAGTATTGCTGGACGCAGAGATGTGGCTAACCGGACAGTCCTGACACTGTAGGAGCGCCCGCCCTTGCTTGCCATGGACACGTGAGCTGAACCCTGTACTGCTACAACGCCATAGATGTGACCACTGTTGGTGAGTCGTGGGACTATATCGGAGGGGTGGACGAACCCCCCAGAGGTGAGTGCCTTTCTGCCATCCAAGATATGTTGCTGTCGTGCAATGGGTCCCTGGGCACAATGGAACACCCTCAACTGACTTTGAAAATTCTCGCTGGAACTAAACTAGGTATCAATAACTGCCTGTGGTGGAGGACAGCACCCGCGCCCTGATTGCATGTAAACTCTGTAACGTTAAGAATTACAAACTCAGTGACCCCCCTTGAACTTACGGACTTTTAGTGCTCATTAGAGCATTTGGACGACAACATGTTCTGCTGTCGACCTTATGGTATTATGTTGATGTTTCCCTTGTTTGCAAAACTGGTGTTTTTTTCCTATTTCCCAGATGTGTGTTTACGGGGCACTAGCCGAGGGCGAATGACTGGTAATGACCTACGTGGATATCTGAGATATTATATATCTAAACTGTGTGCTGGGGGAGGGTGGCTGAGGGGGGACATGGTGAAACAGACAAACAATGACTACAGTTAAATTCTGTACCTGGAACGTGCATGGTATGCATACATCTTCACGCCGTTACCAGGTTTATTCATATCTTAAGCGACACCAAATACACATAGCATTGTTGCAGGAGACCCATTTGACAGACCCGGAGGTGTTTACACTGCGCCGCAGGTGGAGGGGACACGGGATTCTCGGCATTTGCGCGAGGAGCTTTAATCTGGATACTCCCTGGGGTCCCCTTTGCACTCACTCACAGTAAAATAGATGCTGAGGGCAGATATGTGCTTTTGCAAGGCAAGCTAGATGGACAACAGGTAACCATAGCTTCCATCTATGCTCCTAACATGGAACAGGGACGATTTTTTTCACGATTGACATCGGTGATAGCGCCATGGCCGGGTGTGCCACTTTCAATCGGTGGAGACTTTAACTGTGGCTGGGTGTTGCGCTGGATCGCTCGTTCCCTCCCTTAGCAAATGCGCTGGCGAGCGGAGCACAGAAGGCATTTGCAGAATGGGCAGCACAATGGGACTTGCATGATGTCTGGCGCATTCGGAACCCTAACGCGAGAATCTATTCATACTACTCGGGAGCCCATACACGTCAGGCTGGACAGGTTTATGTTCTTGAGTGACTTACTCCCCCATGTCACGGACACTGAATAATTGGGTAGCACTCACTCTGACCACAACCCACACACCCTAGACTTTGCCTGGGAACGCCCCCACCCACCGGTGCCTACGTGGCGACTCCAACCAGATGTTTTTTTTAGATGCCACATATAGAGAGGCCCTCTCACATCGCATTCTACAGTATTTTGAGGAAAACAACGGAATTGCATCCACCCCGCAAGTGGAGTGAGATGCGTTTAAGGTAGTCACGCGGGGCAATTGTCTGGGCATGCAGGCGGGCATGCGGCGCCAGGCGGAAAGAGACTTGACGAGTGTAGAATCCACCCTACTAGATGGCGAACAAGAGGCAGCTGAAGGCGACGACACGAGATTGGTGGCGGCCCGAGAACAACACACTCACCTCTTGGACAGACTAAAGAACCTGAATTATGCTGCCCACTCGGCGTGCACACATCACACTGGGAACAAACCGGGCAAACTGTTATCTTGGCTGATACGACGAGACACCCAAACTGCGCCAGTACTGTCAATAAATACCACACAAGGTACCACAGTCTATACACAGAGAGCTATACACGAGGCCTTCACGAACCATTATGAGGGCCTTTATCGCTCCCGGTTGCAGGTCACTGAGGATGAAATCTCAGAATACCTGTCAGCACTACCCCTACCAACGGCCACTAATGCGCAACGGGAGGAATTGGGCTCACCACTTGAGGCAGAAGAGATTAGGGCGGTCATCTTTTCCCTCTCCAATGGCAAGACCCCAGGACCGGATGGGTTACCTGCGGAGTTCTATAAGGCCTACTCCGTTATCCTCATACCCGAATTACTACGGATATATAAGGCAGCGATAGAGGACTCTGCTCTCCCCCCAACACTGAACGAGGCAAACGTAATATCTCTCTTGAAGCCAGGTAGAGATGGACTCAGTCTGGGTTCATATAGGCCACTTGCCCTCCTTAATACGAATTATAAGATCCTGGCGTCTACCCTAGCCCAAAGATTGGCGCCCCTGGTGCCTAGTCTGGTACATGCTGACCAGAACGGTTTTGTACCAACCCGTAGTACGTCTTACAACATCAGACGCCTCTTTAGAGTGCAAAGCCTAGCCACGTCCCAGTGGCCTCGCTCTGGGTGTTTGGTTAGGCCCTACCTGATGCAAGTGCAAAAGAAATTTGACTTGGGTGGTGCCTACCTTCAGATGGTGGAACTTCTCTACCAAGGCCCTGTGGTGCGGGTACGCATAGGCCGACTCCTATCAGACCTGGTTCGAGTCCGCAGAGGCACTAGGCAAGGGTGCCCCCTCTCCCCCTTAATCTTTGCTCTTATGATGGAACCCCTGGCGACACAACTCCGCGCCTCTGGCACAGACTGGGGCATCCCTTTGGCCGATGGGATACACTCGGTGTCGTTATATGCAGATGATCTAGTGATCTATGTCAGAGACCTAACTTGCTTTCCGCGTGTGCTTACCTCCATATTCAGCGACTTTGGAGACGTGTCGGTCCTTCGAGTTAATTGGGCAAAATCAGGAGTATATTCTTTTGCTGCAGACACGCCAGAAACTGATATTGTAGTGATGGGCAAGAGGCTCGTCTGGTATCCAACAGTCTTCCGCTATTTAGGGATCCATATTTATCGTGACCCCGCTGACAATGCTAGAGGGTAACCTCACGAGAGCCATTTCGTCACTTACGACGCAGGTGACATTTTGGAACTCCCTACCACTAAATGTCCCAAGTCGGATAACCCTTACCAAAATGATAGCGCTGCCAAAGCTGTTGTAATTTTATGTCAACCTACAGGTGTATATCCCGACCAGAACTTTCCGGGAGCTAGAAACACTGACCAGGCGACTAATCTGGAATACAGGGCGACCCAGAGTTGCGTTGAAGACGCTATATGCTGTAACAATAGCTGGGGGTTATCCATCCCTAACCAGGGGCTCTTCTACCTGGCAGCGCAGCTGCAGTGGGTTGCCTACTGGCTGAGCAGAAATAACTTGTGTGGTACGACTTCGGGTGGCACCATCATGACAGTGGCTCAGATACACGGCTGTTTCACCCCCTAGCTCGGAAACGCCCCCCAGACCAGTTGCACCTTGCGGTAGCGAAGAAGTGCTATGTGAGAAGCCTAAAACTTACGAGTTCTGTCACACCATATGCCCCTAATTTACCTCTGGTGGGGACGCTTTGGGAGGAAGGCATGCTCACGGAGGCAGCGCTAGGCAGTTGGACAAGCGCTGATTTAGAAAATTTGGGAGACCTCTTTGCTGAAGGCACTCTACTCTCGTTCGAGTCCCTGGCGGCTAACACGGGGCTGCCTCCTGGACAATTTCTGACACATGCGACACTTATCCGTCTGCTAACACAAGCTTGGGGTAACCTGACAGTGGAGCTGCCGGCCCACTTACTGATTCAATACTTACATGTGATAGGAAATGGTTCTCACATAGTACACTGGCTTTCCCAAGCGCTACATGCACACACACAATTTTCGTCGCAACGCCTTCGAGACAAATGGACTGTAGATAGAGGCCACGCCTGGACCGATAAAGAATGGGCAGTAGTGCTGGCCGGGGCGACTAATGTTCCACGCAACTCCCGGTTCAAGATCATACAGTATTATATTTGCATTGTGCGTACTTATCCCCGGATAACATCATCCGGTATTTTGGCCTAATCTCATCAGCATGTCCCAGATGCGGACTAGTGGATGCGCACCTGCTACACATGCTCTGGCAGAGCCCTCTCCTGAATAATTACTGGGCATTGGTGTCAGCCTCTCTGGCAGCGGCGATGGGGAGTGTCTTGCGACACACCTGGGAAGCTTGCTTACTGGGTCTGTTCAAGAGAACGGCTCGAACTAAGGTACAAACTAGATTCTGGGACCTGGAGCTGATAACTGCGAAACGCCTTATCACCAAACGCTGGAAAAATAGTGCACCCCCACAAGCCATACACTGGCGGAATTCGTTTGACAATTGGGCAAGGGCGGAGAGTGTAGCTATACACAGAGAAGAGATGGCGGGACTGCCCATGTTCCCCATAGCGCAAGACTGGGACAACGCCATGACCGCTTACCACCGTGTGTGCCTACAGAAGGGTATCATCTAGTCCTGGGTGCACTATAGACCGCTAACCCGAAAATGCCCCCCTTTCCTCCCCCCTTCCCCCCTAAACCCCCCCTCTACCCCCCTCCCTCCCCTTCCAACCCCCTCTCTACATGCAGGTCTCGCACCCCTGTAAGCCTCAGACGGGACCTCTAGGATGGCCTTCCTGTCCTCTCCCCCCCTCCTTCATTTTTCAGTTCAGTTCATTAAGCTTTATTCGGCTTTGTTTCAACCATAAAAGCATTACAATATAAAATAAGAATACAATCATAAAAAAAAAAATAAAAAAAACAACATACATTTTTAAAAGCAACAAAATTTCGTTAGGTCCAATAAAAATTGCTGATCCAGTTGTTGTTAATGACTAAGAAGTTTACATGGTAACCACCCACCTAGTAATGACAGTTGTTATATGACGAAAAAGGGTTGAATTGAGGTAGCTTGCTATGCTTCAAAATACATTGCGGATAAAAGTTAAGAGAGGGGAAAATGTGCTCATTTGATGGGCTGAATCTATAACCCTGCTTAATGTTGTGACCCTGCATAATGTTGTGATCGATATTTTGTTTCCGTGAGGGCAGAAATGAATCACTTGGATAGAAGTCATGTAGGTCCCAAGTTTTTATAGGACCGTCTCCTTCCTGGGGCTGCCATGACTGGAGATATGGGACAACTAGTCTGCTTCTGAATCTGATTAAAACCAGATCCCCACCAATATCTTTACGTAGGGGACCCAACCATCCCACTCTCCTCACGCTGACTATCCTACCATCAAGGTTGTGGGGTATGGGTCTGTTCTTTGATAGCCAGAACGTAACTTTATTTAGCAAATCAGATGATCTCTCAGTTTTTCCATGTTTCAGGGGAGGAACCCCCGATAGAATGGACACAAATGGAGCGGCCACTGGGGGAAGATTGATACGTGGAGTCTTAGCACTTTTAAATCTAGGCTCAACAATATGTTCTAAGGCAGGTATAGATAGAACTTTAGGGACAGGGACAGATGGATACACAATAGTGGAGACAGTTTCGGGTGATAGGGGAACTGGATTTTGCGTAGTTTCTTTAGGCAACTCAGGAAGACCGACCTGTGGTAAACACTTCGAAGTTACTGTGTTTGGCTGGTTAAGTTTGACAATTTCCTCAATCCCCGTCAGTCTGTCCCCCAAGGTGTTAATTTTGTCGATCAAGGGGTGGATGATGGTTTTGATCAACTGTTCGATCATGGTCAGTAAGGCCAATTGGGGAGAGGATGCGGGGTTATCTACTTTTTTGCCCAGCTCAGGAGTTAACAGATCCGTGAAAACAGGCGGGTTAAAATCAGATGATGCCCTTTGCGGATTAGATGTTTTGTTTGGGGACCCACTATCTCCAACCTCGTCATGTTTCCTTTTGCCAGAAGTAACCATAACGGGAGTAGTATTTTTTACAATTACTTTTATAGGTGACGGAAAAAGACCCTGTGTGTTGCCAATGTGGGCTGGTGAGCTAACGTTGGCTACCAGATGAGGAGAGGTGACTAAGGTATACCTGATATTGCACATACTGTTTAGATCGTCTAGCCAGGTGTAATTGGGCGCTGTATTAGACGTTTCAAAAGGGGGATCCATGCTGATAGGGGAAAGTGTAAGGTGAACAATGTAAAAATAACAAAACAAACAGCTGTACTATTTGTTCAATCGTACCACCATAAGAATGTTATGCCCGTCTTGTGTCTTAGGGTTTAGGTTCAACCAGGGGGATATAGTAAGTAACTACTCCCATATGGGTATAAGGAACAGAAGCAGGCCAGTTGTGATAGTCAGTGAAGTTGACAGTGAGTGGATATACCTCCTCATAGGAGGCCAAGAGAGGTGGCCCGTCCCGGCCTCCTCGTGCCACTGAGGGTCACAGAGGGCCCGCCCTTTGCCCGGGCTTAGCCCGGCGCAGACCCGCGCGCGTCCCGCGACGCGGAGGGAGTGTCCAGTACAAGTAGCGCCTCCGGGCGCGCTGTGGCCAGAAACCGGAAGTAGGAAGTGGGCGCAAAGCACCCTGGGAGCTGTAGTCTCCAGCCGCAAGGTGGAAAGCGGCGGCGGCGAGACTACAGCGTCAGGAGCCCAGGAGCCCAGGAGCAAGAGAACCAGCGTCTGCCCACTGGTAGGTGTCCCTCCAAATGCTGATACAGCCCCCGCTCCACCGAGGGAGCGTCCAGTACAAGTAGCGCCTCCGGGCGCGCTGTGGCCGGAAACCGGAAGTAGGAAGTGGGCGCAAAGCACCCTGGGAGCTGTAGTCTCCAGCCGCAAGGTGGAAAGCGGCGGCGGCGAGACTACAGCGTCAGGAGCCCAGGAGCCCAGGAGCAAGAGAACCAGCGTCTGCCCACTGGTAGGTGTCCCTCCAAATGCTGATACAGCCCCCGCTCCACCGAGGGAGCGTCCAGTACAAGTAGCGCCTCCGGGCGCGCTGTGGCCGGAAACCGGAAGTAGGAAGTGGGCGCAAAGCACCCTGGGAGCTGTAGTCTCCAGCCGCAAGGTGGAAAGCGGCGGCGGCGAGACTACAGCGTCAGGAGCCCAGGAGCCCAGGAGCAAGAGAACCAGCGTCTGCCCACTGGTAGGTGTCCCTCCAAATGCTGATACAGCCCCCGCTCCACCGAGGGAGCGTCCAGTACAAGTAGCGCCTCCGGGCGCGCTGTGGCCGGAAACCGGAAGTAGGAAGTGGGCGCAAAGCACCCTGGGAGCTGTAGTCTCCAGCCGCAAGGTGGAAAGCGGCGGCGGCGAGACTACAGCGTCAGGAGCCCAGGAGCCCAGGAGCAAGAGAACCAGCGTCTGCCCACTGGTAGGTCTCCCTCCAAATGCTGATACAGCCCCCGCTCCACCGAGGGAGCGTCCAGTACAAGTAGCGCCTCCGGGCGCGCTGTGGCCGGAAACCGGAAGTAGGAAGTGGGCGCAAAGCACCCTGGGAGCTGTAGTCTCCAGCCGCAAGGTGGAAAGCGGCGGCGGCGAGACTACAGCGTCAGGAGCCCAGGAGCCCAGGAGCAAGAGAACCAGCGTCTGCCCACTGGTAGGTGTCCCTCCAAATGCTGATACAGCCCCCGCTCCACCGAGGGAGCGTCCAGTACAAGTAGCGCCTCCGGGCGCGCTGTGGCCGGAAACCGGAAGTAGGAAGTGGGCGCAAAGCACCCTGGGAGCTGTAGTCTCCAGCCGCAAGGTGGAAAGCGGCGGCGGCGAGACTACAGCGTCAGGAGCCCAGGAGCCCAGGAGCAAGAGAACCAGCGTCTGCCCACTGGTAGGTGTCCCTCCAAATGCTGATACAGCCCTCCTTTATTACACCTACTGCGTTTCGTATCCAACAGCCCCCTCTGCAGACATAGTACCACACATGCCCGCTCCTGACTGTCCCGACTGAACCACACATTCATAGATTTGACTTTACCCAGTCTTTAATCCCTACAATCCCAGGTTGTTGTTCATAGTTTGTTAGTTTTGAGAAAAAGATTTGAATATATAATGCATAGATGACACACTTGCTTTTACACAGTACCACAGATATAACATAGCCGATACCCCAACCTACACATTCCTCTGGTGAAGGGTTGGGAAACGATTGGTTTATAAAGCGAACTACTGTTGTTGATCTATGATTTCTCCTGTTTTCGGTACACAACAATAGCTAATGGCCTAGTCATGATGTATAGACTGCTTTGCTTTTTAGGTCTCCTGGCGTTTAACAGCGCGTCAGCGCTGTGTCCGCCAGGAGATCTTTTGTCAGCGACTCGCAGTCCCAGGAGACAGTCCAGGTCACGCGCATCCTTCCAGGCGATTTGTAGCTGGAACGCGCGCTGTGGCCTGGCGCTGTCTCCTGGGAAGCGCAAGCACAACACACGCATGCGCATACACACACACAAGCGCCCATGCACGCACGCACATACATACATACAGAGACACCCCCCCTGACACATACACACACGCGCGCACACACACACACACGTGCACCGAGGCCCCCCCCCTCCCTCCCTCCCTCCCCCGCCGTCACCGTCGCACGCATACATACACACACGAGCATACACGCACACACACACACACAAGTGCACCAAGCCCCCCCCAGCCTTTTTTTGAACTTACCTGGCCAATGTCGGGGACTCTGCTCAGCACGCGGCGCCCAACCTCCTGCTGGCGCGGCCCCGGGGCTCCACACCGCTCACAGGAGCCCCGGGCCGCGAGACGCAACGACTCCGCCTGCCTTCTCTTCCGCTCTGAACGTGGCTCCGCCCCCGTCACAGGCGACCGTGCCTGACTTCCGGGGCGGCCGCGGCGGCATTCCGGGGGCATACTAGCTAGCATTGTAACATTGTAAAGTCTATGGCAGTAGCCAAAGCCTGAAACCAAATAATTTCTCCTCTTCATAGAAAAGCAATTGGAAAAACCGAACGTGGGTCCGGAAATGGTTTGGCCATTTTGCTGATGCTGGGAAAATATAACGGAAGCCCCTTTTAGTAATTCCACCGCTATTTTCTAATTACAAAAGTTAATGCCATCATGGCATTTGGACACGGTTATTACAAGATGATTTTTGGGATAATCAAAGAGGCCACAGAAAGAAAAACAGTTTATTTCTGGTAATGAAGAGTAGTCACTCTACATGATGGTGAAATAATTAATATTAGCTGAAGTAGCCTGCACTTCAAGCACTAAGCAACCAGAGGCTACACGTCCAGTGCAGAGTAGTGAGTGCAGAGTAGTGAGTGCAGAGTAGTGAGTGCAGAGTAGTGAGTGCAGAGTGCTGAGTGCAGTGTAGTAAGTGCAGTGTAGTGAGTGCAGAGTAGTGAGTGCAGAGTAGTGAGTGCAGAGTAGTGAGTGCTGAGTGCAGAGTAGTGAGTGCAGAGTAGTGAGTGCAGAGTAGTGAGTGCAGAGCAGTGAGTGCAGAGTGCAGAGTAGTGAGTGCAGAGTAGTGAGTGCAGAGTAGTGAGTGCAGAGTGCTGAGTGCAGAGTAGTGAGTGCAGAGTGCTGAGTGCAGTGTAGTAAGTGCAGTGTAGTGAGTGCAGAGTAGTGAGTGCAAAGTAGTGAGTGCAGAGTAGTGAGTGCAGAGTGCAGTGTAGTGAGTGCAGTGTAGTGAGTGCAGAGTAGTGAGTGCAGAGTAGTGAGTGCAGAGTAGTGAGTGCAGAGTAGTGAGTGCAGAGTAGTGAGTGCAGAGTAGTGAGTGCAGAGTAGTGAGTGCAGAGTAGTGAGTGCTGAGTAGTGAGTGCTGAGTGCAGAGTAGTGAGTGCAGAGTAGTGAGTGCAGAGTAGTGAGTGCAGAGTAGTGAGTGCAGAGCAGTGAGTGCAGAGTGCAGAGTAGTGAGTGCAGAGTAGTGAGTGCAGAGTGGTAATGCAGAGTGGTAATGCAGAGTAGTGAGTGCAGAGTGGTAATGCAGAGTAGTGAGTAGTGAGTGCAGAGTAGTGAGTGCAGAGTAGTGAGTGCAGAGTAGTGAGTGCAGAGTAGTGAGTGCAGAGTAGTGAGTGCAGAGTAGTGAGTGCAGAGTAGTGAGTGCAGAGTGGTAATGCAGAGTGGTAATGCAGAGTGGTAATGCAGAGTAGTGAGTGCAGAGTAGTGAGTGCAGAGTAGTGAGTGCAGAGTAGTGAGTGCAGAGTAGTGAGTGCAGAGTAGTGAGTGCAGAGTAGTGAGTGCAGAGTGGTAATGCAGAGTAGTGAGTGCAGAGTGGTAATGCAGAGTGGTAAGTGCAGAGTGGTAATGCAGAGTGGTGAGTGCAGAGTAGTGAGTGCAGAGTAGTGAGTGCAGAGTAGTGAGTGCAGAGTAGTGAGTGCAGAGTAGTGAGTGCAGAGTGGTAATGCAGAGTAGTGAGTAGTGAGTGCAGAGTAGTGAGTGCAGAGAAGTGAGTGCAGAGAAGTGAGTGCAGAGTAGTGAGTGCAGAGTAGTGAGTGCAGAGTAGTGAGTGCAGAGTAGTGAGTGCAGAGTAGTGAGTGCAGAGTAGTGAGTGCAGAGTAGTGAGTGCAGAGTAGTGAGTGCAGAGTAGTGAGTGCAAAGTAGTGAGTAGTGAGTGCAGAGTAGTGAGTGCAGAGTAGTGAGTGCAGAGTAGTGAGTGCAGAGTAGTGAGTGCAGAGTAGTGAGTGCAGAGTAGTGAGTAGTGAGTGTGCAGAGTAGTGAGTGCAGAGTAGTGAGTAGTGAGTGCAGAGTAGTGAGTGCAGAGTAGTGAGTGCAGAGTAGTGAGTGCAGAGTAGTGAGTGCAGAGTAGTGAGTGCAGAGTAGTGAGTGTGCAGAGTAGTGAGTGCAGAGTAGTGAGTGCAGAGTAGTGAGTGCCCACCCCACTCGCGGTAGCTTGCCTCGCTTTATGTCTCTCTCCACACGCCTAGCGGCCGCCACTTCTCACCTCCTTTGCAGAGTAGGCCTCAGCTAGCTTCGTGCTCCATCTACCAGTTCGGGCCGAATTTGCAATCGGCACCCTGGGCAGTTCTTTCAGGGCTTGCGGGTAGGTCTCTGTGCCCCACGGGGGGGTGGGGGGGAGAAACACCAACCTCAGCGAGCAGCTCCGACTTCACCCGATGGGCACACCAGGCCGCAGGTTGCCTCGTGGCACGGCCTACACCTCCTCGGGCTCGCGTGATGTTCCCAGGCGGAATGTCAATAACTCAAACTTTAATGCTCCGAGATCTATTGCACTGCAAATGCTGGTGAGGTGCCCTAGGGGGAGGAGGAGGCCGTTGTTTTGGGTTTGCGGACAGTCGCAGAATCGAAAGCAGACTTTCAGTGAGTGTTTTTTTCATTTATTTTTTAAATCGACTGTTATGACTATGCTTTTGTCCCTGCCTGTTCAGCTTCATTACAATAGCGATTGCGAAAGCTATCAATTTCAGTGCTACTTTTTCTTGCAGCATTTACCATCTTTATACAACAATTCAGAGTTTGATAACAAATTAATGTAACACATTGTAATATACAATGCCAATAGCTCAAACTTTAAAGCTGGGAGACCTATTGCATTGTAAATGCTTGTTTTATAGTGTCTCTAACTTGTATCTATCAATATACCTGTACAATTGGTAAGACATACAATGATGATACTGTGTTATGATTATGGAACTAACTCATGTCTGTGTACATGCCAAAAGACAAACAAAAACGCAATAAAAGATATTCAGACAAAAAAAAAATAACATGTGGGCTATCAGTGTATATCCATTAACTCATCATGGCACCAACAGTATCTGTCAACATTCCCTAAAGATTGTCCTTAACTAGAGTAAGTAGTTACCAGAAATATAATGCCAACCACTTCATCAAGTAGTTAGATCTCAAAAGGAAAGGACAACACCTACCATAAGCCACTCACACTCTACCCAAGAACAACAGCCTCCTGTATCAGCCATCTCTCCTAACTATCTCACTATTTCCCCTCACTGGCAGGAAGCAATAGGCCGGGGGGGGGGGAGGGGGGAAACTTACTGCACTGACCAGAAATCCCATCAGGCCTTGTACTCCAAAGTACAGGAACTGGGTCAGCCATCTCTCTATATTCACTCCCTCTCACTCGCAGGAAGTCATTGGTCAAGTGGAGGAAGGTGTGTTAGAAATTACCACAAATCCCATCAGGCCTTGTACTGCAAACTACAGGCACCTGGGTCATCCATCTTGCTACTACACGCCCCCTCTATGGCAGGAAATCATTAGTCAAGTGGGGGGCGGAGTGTTAGAAATGATCACAAATCCCATCAGGCCTTGTGCTTTAAACTACTGGCACCTGAGATAGCTATCTTGCTACTACACCCCCCCCCTTACTGGCAGGAAGCAATAGGCCCAGGTGGGCTGGGCATGCTGGGTGGGAGAAGGACTCACTGCACTGACTACAAATTCCATCAGGCCTTGTACTCCAAACCACAGTGACCTGGGTCAGCCATCTTGCTACAACACTTCCCCTCAATGGCAAGAAGTCATTGGTAAAGGTGGGGGAGTGTTAGAAATGACCACACATTGCATCAGGCCTTCTAACACAAGTTCACAAAAACAGTCACCTGTAATGTACATCCAAACCCATTTACCTCACATCTTACTATGGAGTGTAAGGTACAAATTACTGAGCTGTGTATATTCAATTCTATGCACACAAATGTATGCCTATTTAGGCTGATGTAGCTCAGATTCTTGAGTAGATCCGAATGAGCGCAACATTCACATCTTGACTACATTTTACTGGAAAATACACAAACTGTTCGAGATGAAGCTGTTACTTCAATGTGCCTAATGATACATAGACCATGAACAGCCCACAGGAATAACAACTAACATTTCTAATTGATGAGTGTGTATGTCATGCCAATTATTTAGATGTGGAGCTCACTAATCCTGAAATGTCATCTACAGAGTGTCAGGTGCAAGTCAATGTCAGTAGACATGTTACTATTAAATGTGAGACTATTACCATATCAGAACAGAGGTGGAGCAATCCCCTAATCCACATCATGATAGAGTTGCATTGTTTAGGCCAAATAAAAGACTAACATAATGGGGATAGGTGCCATATCATCCATCTTTTTTAATCCAGGCGTTTGCGTAATATGTACCAGTTGAGGTACAATGTATAATAACATTATTGACTGTCTTATTTGTACTAACAGGGCGAACTGAGAACAACCCCATGCAGAGTGAAGAAACCAGCCAGTCTCACACCCTAACCCTGAATGAGCAGCCTCGTGAAGAAAAACTCTCCTGTACCCTTGGACGAGGAAAAACCTGGACCTTCAGATTTGGTTCGGTAGAAGGCACCAGCATGTCTAGCAGGATCCACTGTGACATCTCCCACCTCATCTAGCAACACACAGCTGACCCTTACCACAACAAACAAACAATCAACCATGGGCAACAACATCAACACAGCAACACAGTCAACTCTGGAGTGGACATATACAAACCCAGTCAATGAGGAAGGATGATCATGTTTGACTGTGTAGACCCAAACCTTGCAGGCCTGTAGGGTTAGGGGTGATGGGGGTGACGTGTGTATCCAGGAAGGTAAATAGCTGATGCTGCTGATGCCCAGGCCGACCTCTCCCAGGTACTGAATGCCTATGAGGGGTACCAGGGAGCAATGGGCCAGGTTTCTCAACACCTCTTGAACATTGAACAACTGCAGGCGTCCTAAAACCAAAGACTTGAGCGTTTAAATGACCCATGGTTGAGGTCTTAAGGGCGCTGAGGGAGATCAGTCCCACCCTCAGCCAGGCATTTTCACACACAAGTATCCCTCCCTGTGTGAAATCCCCATCTGTTCCCTCAAAATCTGTGCAAGCCACAGGGAAGGATGCTGAGCCTGTTGGAGAATCCTCAGTACCCCAGGATCCTGCAGTTGTTGCTCCCCCTCTCGAACGTTGGGTGGGTCATCCAAAAAAAGATAAGGGCGGGTCGGATGCCAATGCACAACCCCAAGCCAGTTAAAAACGGCACACTTGATATTCTTCTTAGTGCGCTAACCGTTTACTTTCTTTACAAATCATACCAAATGTTACACATAAGATGGAAGTACACTGTTGGACTTTGGACTCTGATAACTGTGGATATGATTTGGTGTATTTCAACCAACACTGTCAACTTCTCAATTTGTTTTTTTACTGATCCCTATCGTGTCTTCACCTATTCACCATGTTTGTTAAATAAAAACACTATGCACATCAATACCAGCTCCTTATGTGCCTTTGACAGCTATCTAAACTTGTTATAAGTATCATGTGATCACTCTGATGAAAGAGTAATTAACCAGGGTCAACAAGTGCATGTAAATTGCAAGATAGTTATACAGATTCAGTGTATCAGGCAAACTTTAGTCCACAATACCTATTCACAGATAGTCAATTGTATGAACAATCATCACAAGTTGACAACCCACTCCACAATTTATGCCACCAACCTATATTGTCATGTTCAATCAACAAAACAACAATTTAGGAGGAGCTTCATGAGACAATGCAGACTTTAATGCAAAACACACATTTTATTTTTCGTGAACACCTGGTAACAGATCACAAACACCATAAAAGCCATACCCAATTAGTAGCAAAATAAAAGCAAACAGGACTATACTACAAGCCAGTGCAAACCTGTCCCATTACAACAAGTTGTGCTGCCTCTTTAGGTAGGTGACAAGCATATGCCAGTGGTGTGGCAGTTGTACTGTGACATACAATGAGGAAATACATCTAAAGCTACATCAAGTTTTCACACATTGTTTATCTAGGTGATATGAATGGAAATAACCATGGTCTACACCGTCAACCACATTGCATTTGAGCACATTATGGTACACATATTGCAAAACAAAGTACACACAATGGGATGAAAGTTTACTGGCATTGTAGCAACTTCCATTGCTACTATTGCAAGCAGGTGTCATACCAGATATGTATGATTAAAGTCTGTGCCAGACATTCCCAGGATCATTCCTCGTTCAGGTAGTACTCAGACACAGCATCATATGCCTGATGATGCCACAACTCAGAAACTCCCCTCATTTTATGACATGGCAAAGTAAACCGAAACAACAACATGAAATAAGATTAGACAGGACAAATCATGTCTCACAAGTAAGAGCAATCTGAAACATAAGCCAGAACAATGTTACTGTTATCACTAGTTAGGCATGAATGGCACAGTGTGCATGTAACTATAACCATACCAAAAATCTGTCCTGCACAAACATTAGCACACTTAACCTACACTCTGATGTGTACAGACACATAGTTCACAGCTACACAACACCAAACACTGTAGAATTGGAAATACATCTCAATGCATACTTACAGGCATGAAAAGAAGTTGTTGATAAGCTGTTGTCGCAAGTCAACTCCTTCCTCCACACCACTGTCCTCATTGCCCAGTCCCGAATCCTCAGACAGTGACACCTGTTGGTCTCCTTCATCTTCAATTATATATTATAGTTTTTTTTTCTTATTGCCAGGTTGTGGAGCATGCAGCAGGCAACGGTGATCTGGCACACCTTTCCAAGTGAATATTGTAGGGCTCCTACAGTTTTATCAAGACAGCAGAATCTTGCCTTCAGGAGGCCAAAAGCCCAGTCCACTATCCGCCTTGTCCTCCCATGGGCCTCATTGAAGAGAACGTCTCCTGGGGGGGCTGGATTGCTAAATAGAAGATAGACATGAGTACAATGTTCAAGTAAACATTTACTAAGTAGGCACACAAAACCACCCACAACAAACATCGTTAAAAACCTTACTTACCAACAAGCCAGGCCTGCTCTTGAAGTGGTTGAGTCATAAGACTTGGTATGATACTGTTCTGTAGAATGTATGAGTCATGGTGTGATCCAGGAAATATGTCACAGACGTGGGAAATACACATATCTGCCAAACCCACCACCTGTTCATTAATTGTGTGGAAGTACATCCTGTTCCCATATAATTGCTCTTTGGCCAGTGTTGGAATCAAAGCAATATATGTACCAATGATTGCTCCAATGACATGTGGGATTTGCCTAAACCCATAAAAATCAGCTTTGATATTGTCCAATTCCCCTGGATTCGGAAACTTGATGTAGCTTCCCATGTGTCTGATAAATGTGTGCAATACATTCCGAAGTACATTGCTAAACATAGGGTGGGACATTCCACAAGATGCTGCAACTGTGCACTGGAACAAACCCGGGCCAAGAAATGCAGTACTGCCATCACCTTAAGTATGTATGTCAGTGCTGTAGGATAGTAGCGATGTGGAAGCAATGAAGGTTGCCAACTGCTGGCACAAATCATTTATTGTCGCTTTATTGAGACTATTTACTCATCAAGTCTCTCTCTTCCATCGTTTGTGGGTCAAGAAAGGGCCTGTAGGCAGGAGGCTGTCTTCCAGATCCTCCACGATACCTTTGTGTGGAGTGTATACACAGTAGGTGTTAGATCACAATGTCCCCAGCAACATGTACTTAGACAAACACCACAGACCAAGTAACCACACATGACAGTCCATGGCAGTGTAAACCAGATTTCACAGAACAAAAAAGATTGAAAACATACCACAGCATACATAATATTTCTGAATATGTCTCAAATGTATAGTTAAACAGGAATGACAGTACACTAGACTCATATCACAAGTGACAGATTTGTTTGAACCAAAATCAGCAGGACATTTGTGAGAAGTTGGTCTGGCATATGCTGTCCACTATTCTAGTGGACACCTTGCACCAGTCCAAACGACCCTTATTGATGGTAGGTTAAAGACAACCTTAATAGAAAGCTTTCCTAGTGGTAGCTGTAGAGAGCAGTCTTCAGGCTAAGTCTTGAAGGAATGTAAAGCAGCTTGTTTTACCAGTCTATAATCTTGTGAATGATCAAACGAAAGGAGAACCCGACCAGGTGCATATATAAAATATATGTGTTTATTCTAAACACATCCCTCTAGTCCCTTTAGGATGCTAGAGGCAACAGTATATTCAGTATACTTAATAGCACACAGTAAATTAGTACAATATACGTTGAGCCCTAGGGGCGTACCACACCATGTATTAAGAAAGTGGTATAAGTACCACAACTGACATAGATACAAGGCCTAGAGCCTGTAGAATCACTGGGGCCACCAGGAACCACCCAAGGTAGTGACACAGGGGAATAATAACAACAAACAGATAGATTGAGGGTCCCAGGGAATATTTAACGACCACGCAGTTACTGCCCCCTAAACATGATATACACTACAAAAAGAATAACTGTGGGTCTGCAATACATCTATGTGTGTCGAGATGACTTGAAATGTACTCTAAGTGTATTAGTAGAGCACACAACAGGATATCAAACTGTATGGGAAGATATCCATCAGTTACTCTCCCTTTACCGCCCTTTCATCATTTGAACCCCTTCCCAAACTGGAGAATCTTTGTTGTTGCCCACAGTTATTCTTTTTGTAGTGTAGTGACACAGGGGACCCACGGGGACACATGCAGTGTCTCAACCCAGCCGCAAAGTACCATTAACGTCTATGGGGAAAGTAGCTGTTGGAATTTTAAAGATTAAGGACACTTCGAAGAGGACTTGGAGCAAACCCTTTTAGAACTAGGAGGTTCTAGAGTCAACACCCACGGGAGCACCAGAGTACTTAAGTTACCTCACCCAGGGAAGCCGGCTGCAAAGGTGTCTTTTGGTGTCGGGTTTCGTCGTCGTTTTCAATGGCGATCTGCTGCAAAGTGCTGCTGGAGGTAAAGTGGAAAGTGTCCGGTGTGATCCAAGCCTGTATCAAGGATGAGAAGAACCTGAAAGCAGAGGGGACAGAGTCTGGGTCACTTGCCAGTGACCAGGAAGGCGATAGGCGGATGCCCACCGATGTTGGATGCTTGCAGGTGAAGAAGGTGTAGCTTGACTTTTCAGCCACGAGGACCAGGAGGCGTCGACTACAACCAGGTTCGGCAATCAAGCTGTCCCACAAAGGATATCGAATGCCTAAGTGTCGGTTTCTGGATTGGACCCAACAAGTCTTGGCAACAGCAACCAACACAGAAATCAGAGATTGGCTTCAGTGTGGACCAGCAAGGTCTGAGGGACTCACCAATTGGTAGGGAGTCAGGGCACATCTGGAGCAACCAGAGAAGCCCAAGGAAAAGTAGAGTTACCTTTGTAGGGACCCAGTAGTAGACGGACTAGGAATCGTGAAGCGGCCTCGAGCTGAAATGCAAGCAGCAGGCTCACGGAACACTCGTGGAGTGTAGGCCCACAATCATCGGTGCAGATTGTGCTCTGGGCTTGAGCTACAAGTAACCCAATGCAAAACTTCAGGAAAGCTCAGGAAGTCAATGCACTAGCAAATGTGCATGGTGTCCATGATCAAATGAAAGGAGAACCACACCAGGTGTATGTATAAAACATATGTATTTTTTCTAAACACATCCCTCAAGTTCCTTTATGAGGCTCGAGGCAACAGTACATTCAGTAAACTTAATAGCACACAGTAAATTAGCACAATATATGTTGAGCCCTAGGGGCATACCAAACCATATATTAAGAAAGTGCTATAAGAACCATGAATGACATAGAGACAAGGCCTAGAGCCTGTAGAACCGCTGGGGCCACCAGAGACCACCAAAGGTAGTGACACAGGGGACCCACGGGGGACGCGTACAGTGTCTAAACACAGCCGCAAATCACCCTTAAGTTCTATGGTGAAAGTCGCGGTTGGAATTTAAAGATAAAGGACACTTAGAAGACGACTTGGAGCAAACCCCTTTAGAACTAGGAGGTTCTACAGTCAACACCCATGGGAGTACGGGAGTACTCGTATTACCTCACCTAGGGGAGTCTTTTGGTGACGGGTTTCGTCATCGTTTTCAATGGCGATCTGCTGAAAAGTGCTGATGGCGTCCAAGTTGAAAGTGTCCAGTGTGATCCAAGCCTGGATCAAGGATGAGAAGAACCTGAAAGCAGAGGGGACAGAGTCTGGGTCACTTGCCAGTTAACAGGAAGGCGATAGGTGGGTGCCCACCGATGTCGGGTGCTTGCAGGTGAAAAAGGTGAAGCTTGACTCTTCAGCCACGAGGACCAGGAGGTGTCAACGACAACCAGGTTCTGGAATTGAGCTGTCCCACAAAGGATGTCGAATGCTTCAGTGTCGGTTTCTGGATTGGACCCAACAAGCCTTGGCAACAGCAACCCACGCAGACATCGGAGATTGGCTTTGGTGCAGACCAGCAGGATCTGAGGGACTCACTACATGATAGGGAGTCAGGGCACATCTGGAGCAACCAGAAAAGCCCAAGAAAAAGTAGAGTTACCTTTGTAGGGACCCACCAGTCGATGGACCAGGGATCGTGAAGGGGCCTCGAGCTGAAATGTTGTTGTAATACTTTATTCAATATTGTCATATCATAAAAGTACGTACATTCTATAAAAACATGTTTTGTAAAATATCCAATTCATAGAATAAAAGGCAATAAAACATTATTTACATTAATAAGAACAATTTGATGACAATACTAAAGTACAACAATATTAAAATACATGTTAGTTAGAAACAGTATGAATAGGATCTATACTTTGTTAGCATTTAACATCCTGGTGCGGATAAGCCAGGCGCATGATAGATATTTTGCCACTCCACATACAGTAAGAAGGGATGCTGTATAAGTTGTAAGGATACGTAGGGCAACCCGGAAATCTCTGACCCCCAACTCTATACAAACTGGTTCAACCATCTCAGTCTTGACCTCTTGTAAGCTTTACAGCCAAACAGAAAATGTGGTAGGGATTCTGATTTGCACGGGCAACATGGGCAAGTACCGTTTGAGACCCTTGATCCTTTCCATCTTTCAGTGAATTTATTGAGGGGTAGTGTCCCATACCTCATCTTTAAGAAGACCGATATGTCTCTTGGGATTCTGATGAGGTCTAAAAACGGTTCCAACTTTCTGCTTGGCTTGTGTTCTAAGAACTGAGTGGTTGGAGAACCCGATTTCGAGCTCTTCTGTTCCTCTGCATCTACCCACTCCCATTAGATTTTCTTAATTACTTGCTTTGGGGGGGGGGGACTGAGAGGTCCAGAATTCAGCCAAGCCCAGTTTCATAACCATTTGTCTCAATTTATTTATCCACTGTATTTTGTTTGCACTGTTCAAGGTAATCGGTTCGTCCATCACCAAGGCATAGTTTGCTAGCTCTGGGGTCCTCCTCAGGCTCACCTAAAACAGCAAGGGGCAAAGGTGAACTATATCTAAGATAGAGCGTTTGCCCATGTCATGGAAAAGGGGTTTCAGCGGAGTTGAGGTAGGAAGGGAGACTAAGGGCCAGATGTAGGTAATTCCTATTTACCTACTCTTAAATACCGAATCATACCGATTCGGTATTTAAGAGTAGGTAAATAGGAAGGGGGCAGATGTAGGTAATTCTTATTTTAGAATTACCGAATCTGTAAGATTCGGTAAATACCGAATCAGTATTTCCTATTGATTCCTACGGGCCTTGAAGCCTATAGGAATCAATGGGAAATACCGATTTGGTATTTACCGAATCAGTAAATACCGAATCCTGCAATGGTGAACGGGGTGTCACTTTGACACCCTGTAGTACCCCAATTCCAGGCTTGTGTGCCATGTGGCACACATACATGCCCTAAGGGCATGTCTGTCTGTCACATGGCACAGGTGTACATGCATAGATGTGCATGTACACCTGAATTCAGTATTTTACCACCCAATTGTATTGGGTGATAAAATACCGAATTCTGAAGGCCTGTAGCACTGTAAACAGTGCTACCTAAATCTGGGATTTAGCGGATCGGTAAAATTACTGATTCAGTATTTTACAGAATTGGTAAATTTACCGATTCGGTAAATTTACTGATTCTGTAAAATAATGGCCCCTACATCTCAATCACCAAATACCGGTCGGTAACGGCCGAATTCGGCTGTTACCGACCGGTATTTGGTGACCTACATCGGGCCCCCAGTCCCTTATAAATTTGTTCTCTGCTCTTACCAGATCAGGAACATTTTCGCAACCCCAGAGTTCAGCCCCATAGGTTGCAGAGGGCAACGCCCTCCCCTCATAAACAGCAAGAGCCGGGGCAATAGGTCTGCTGACTGACATTCGCTGACTCCTTAAAATGGCACCTGAGACTCTCTTGAGGTTTAGCAGAATCTTGGCCACATGGGAATCCCACTTCATTCTGCTGTTAATTCTGATTCCCAGGTAGTCAAAATCCTCGACCACCTCAGGAGATGACCCATTAAGAATGATGTTGATTTTCTTTGCTTTTTTGGAAGGGGGCAATACCATCAGCTTAGTTTTAGTCATGTTAATGGTCAGCCCACGTTCGTGGCAGAACAGGCTAAATCTGTCCAGTCATTTTTGTAGTCCAGATAGGGTTTTGGCCAACAGGAGGGTGTCATCCGCGAAAAGGAGGGTAGGTGTTTTCTCCCCTGCCAGGACCGGGGCATTGGCACTGTCCTCCCTCAGATGGTCTACCACCCCATTGACAAAGAGGTAGAACAATGTCGGGCCCCAATCTAATCCTAGCATAGCTATCCTCATGGAGTTTAACCTCAAGGAGGTAACGAGGAAACCCCATATCCTGCAACACCCTCCAGAGTTTGTCATGAGGTACCAAGTCACAGGCGGTAACCATAGTAAGCAGATCCTACTCTCCTACAACATAGTCCAAAACTCACAAGCCAAGACCACATGGCTAATGCATCTTTAACGACTAAGCAAGGTTTATTGTAAACACAGTAGGATCATGTCATGCATCGCATCATGAACACTACATACATCTTAAGTTTCACTCAGCACTTCATGCAGAAAAATGTTACATGGTAGGCCCTGTCATGTTGTCATGTCTGCATTGTACATACAATGACATACACAACCCACTGACAATATACATCTTTCTTAATCTTCAGATGTACATTTAAGTATAGTAAAGAAAGGCCACTTACAATGCCCCATTTATTTGAAATGCCTTATTAGGGTGCTTGAACTTTCAAGTGCATTGGCCCTCTGGAAAGATAGGATTCGGTCCATCATCGAACACACACCCCCTTTCCACCCGAACATCACACAGATCGCACACCGGGTGACAATGGCTTCCAACACTGTTATATGGTGCATTTACACCTGTTAATGGATATGGGCCGCATACTGCCTGAGAGAAAGTGGAAAATTAAAAAACTGTACTGTGTACTTTCATTTAGTACAAAACAACAACATTGGCAAGATGTTTTCCTCCAACCAAACCTTCATTCAAAAGTCGCTGTAGGTGGCTGTACAGGGAGCAGGGCCCCTGCCTTCACACCAGAGTAGCTAAAGATGCTGGTAGACATGGTTCTTCCCCTGTACAAGCAGCTATATGGCACACCAGAGGAGCAGGTGAGATCAATTCTGACAGAATACATATTTTAAATGTCAGCTAACAGTGGTCATAGAGCTAGTTGATGCAATGAGACACACGTTTGAATCTGTAGCCAATTGTTTAAAAGTGTGTTTGTAAATGAGATGGACAAGTTCACTGTTGTAGGTGTGTCAGTATTGTTCTGGACTTCATATCACTATTCTCATAGTGAATATCTCATCATCAACCACAAACTTCCTATGGTGTATTATTTAGCATGTACTTATCAGTTTGACATAATTATGACTTCTTTTCCTTCATATTTCAAAATACATTTGCTAGTGGAGTCATACCTAATCTAACTAATGGTGAATGTGAAATGTCATTTGCATATGTGGTTAAGTTGTTAATGTATAGAGTCACAACAACAACTTCACACACTTGATGTAATATCAGTGTTACTTCAGTTAAGTCACAAGCATTCACATAGCAAATCGCAGTGCTCAGCAATGGTCATATCAGATGTAGGAAGGCGACCAGTTGTATGGGTTATAATGTTCATTCAGGCCATGTTTAGACCATGTTGAACAATGTTTTATGGACATAGTGTAATCAATGGTAAATAACCATGCCAGTTAGGTGTATGTCCAGGGCAAAAATGCTACTGTTCCCTTCCGCAGTAGGTGTGCTGAGGTTAGCAGGTATGAGATTTCATATTACTTGTGTTGTTCTCCCATCCACAGTGTAGTGAGAGGCGTTGCATAGTCACTTAGGGCAAGGTTTAGGTTAGAGTGTGGTGTCAACAGGAAATGAAAATGTGTTATTAAATATGCAAATTTCACAATTTTTACAATAGGGGCAGTGTTGAAAACTCTAGTCTGCTAACTTGGATATTGGTTAAGCTAGCTCTTCATGAGCAGTGTGACAAAGTACCTGGGTATGTACATCTTGCATGTGTACTAAGTGTCAAATACCATGTCATCCTTACAGGTCAACGCCCATAAGAAGGTTTTCCTGTCCATAGCATCGCCCAGAAGGTGGGGGTCACACATGTAAGACTAAAATAGGCTGGGTATTGCCTCTTGTGCTATTCCATTGTATAATGGGCACAAGACAACACAATGTAAAAACAAAACTTTAAGTATTTTGGTGATGCTCAACAAAGTTCATCCCAAATACCATTGTTTGTCCTGGTCTCTATATTGTATTGTATTGTATTGGAATTGCATTTATATAGCGTATACGAGACGTCGAAGCGCTTTTTTGGCGAGTAGCGCGCTACTCTGAGACCCATAGAGGATTAGTGTTGAATTAGTGTAGTGAAACATGCAAGTACATTTTAAGTGGTGGATAGGTTAGTGAGTTATTTGGATTGGGAGTGATAGCAGAAGGCTAGAGGAGGACAAAGGTTTGTATTTATATAGCACTTGTTGAAGCACGCTATTCAGGAAGCCTTCAAAGGTTTAGTGGTGAATTAATATGGTGAAATATGAAGTAATTGGAGTGAAAAGGATAGCGGAGGGATAAAAGGGGAAGAAAGATTTGCATTCATATAGCACTTTTTACCCCTGATGGGTGTCTAAGCGCTTTTCTGGCGAGTAGCACACCACTCCGGAACCCATAAAGGATTATTGTTGAAAATTAGTATAGTAAAAAATATGAAGTAATTTGAGTAGTGGATATGTTATTCAGTTATTTGGGTAGTATATTAGTATAGTCTAATATGGAATTTGAGAAGTAAACATGTTAGTCTGTTAATTTTGATTGAAAAGGACAGTGGAGGGATAAAAGAGGGAAGGCTTATTTTTTTTTTTTTAGGTCTTAGCAGTAGGAGGTGGCTTTTTGATGAGTAAAAAGGAGTTTTGGAGGGGAGGATTCAGAAGGAAGAGTTTAGAAAGGTTTGTTTTAGGGGATCGGTATAGTAAAAGAAGTGTCAGATGATGCAAGGAGGGGTAGAGTAGGAGAGAGTGTAGAGAGGGTTATTTTGACAATCATAGTAGTTGTATGGGGTTTGGGATAAATGAGAGAGTGGATGTAGAGGATATATTGATAGATATATAGGATGAGAGATAGGGTAGTGCATTGGAAAGAGTAGTAGAAGAAGTTTGAGATGAGTCAGAAGGTTGGGCTAGAAGATATATTGAGCGAAGTATGGGCTGAAAAATAGGGTAGTGCATTGGAAATGCTAAATTAGAAGAGAGTGATAAATATATAGATCCATAATTACATTGAAAGTATATAGATACATAAAGGAGGTAAGTATATGTAAATTAAAGATATTGATAGAGGCGCTGGATGAGAAATAGGGTAGTGCATTGGATATGCTTTTTCAGGAGAAAAGTAACAGGCACACAGATCCAAGTACATGGAAGGTACATAGAGATGCACAATGGAAGTATGTACATATAGACCAAAGATGATTTTTATTTATTTATTATTATTATTTTTTTCTCTCAACAACATACATGTTTATACAAAGTAATACACAAAGATAAGTACATATCTACAGTGAAAATAAATGATTGTATACAGAGGGATATGCTGTAAATTTCTGTTTGCGTATGGTGCTTATGTGGGGAAGAGCCAAATCTTGAGTAGTTTTCTGAAGATAAGGTAGTTATCGGTGGACCTTATGTTGGGGGGTAAAGAGTTCCATAGTTTGGCTGCTTGAACAGAGAAGGATGTGCCAACTATGTTTTTTTTCTTGTATGTTGGGATTTTTTTTTTTTATAAATCTTTATTAACATGAAGGCATAAGAGTTATACACATTATTGTACTTCAGAGTAATAACATTCGGCACTTGAGTATGATATGCCAAGGCAGTGTACATTGTATAGAATCAAACACTTGCGAATGTCACCCCAGTCTCAGCGCGGTTAGCGGCTAATTGGCAACTGATTACAATCGACGAAGCTTAGTATACCGTTTCGCATCATACAAGCCATATCTCCTGTGCCCTCACCTTATAAGTAATAATATATGAATCACAGATTTTAAAACAAGGAAAAGCAAACTTAACCAATGTCATCATCGTCCTGTGTGCTACACACATCTTTTACCAATCATAGCACCACTTCCGGCCACCCAATCTGGTCCCAGAGAAAGCTAGAGCTACACATCAACGTGCAGAAGACAGGCACCCAGCACCCCCCCCGTGCAACTCTTTACACATCCTCGTCTTCGGAATCGAGGTCCTCATCTTCTGGCAAGGGCTCGCAGATGTCCCCCCTATATGTGTTCCACGGTGTCCAAACCTTGTTCCATTTACGGGGGCAAGCTCTGAGTACATATACCGCCCTCTCCACCACCATCAGCAGGTCCATATTTCTAGTCCATCTAGCTGCTGTAGGCAGTTCCGCTGCCCCCCACTTTTGCGCAATGTCTCGCTTAGCCACCGTGATCGCCAGAGTGGCCCAGATCAACCCATACCTGTCCAGGTCATTGGGGTCCCAGACGTTCAACAGACACTTACGAGGTTCAGGTAGGATGGAAACTTTGAGGGCTTGGGAGATAGTGCGCATAACCTGCTTCCAGAATTCTTGAAGCTTTGGGCAATCCCATAGTGTGTGGAATAGCGTTCCCTCCTCCCCACATCCCCTCAAGCAGAAGGGGTGGGCTGCCCTCTGTATCCTATGTAGTAGTGTTCTAGTGTAGTAGGTGCGGTGCAGAATTTTGAGTTGCACTAACCTAAATTTAGCCGAAATACCTATTTCCTTTGGGTAGGCAAGAGCTGCATTCCATTCTGACTCATTTAAGTCTCCTATCTCCTCCACCCACTTCTCCTTGAGGCTAAGCGTAGGGTCATCCAGGTTATTCACTAGCTTTTTATAGGTGAGGGAGGTATCACTCTGTTGTATAAAGTCTGTTAATAGTCTGTCCTCCAACGGCGAGGATTCCGGCAATACGGTGTTCGCCGGGATCGCTCGGAGCAATGCATGACGTATCTGTACATATCTGAACGTCTCGGTGGGGCCCAGGCCATATTGCCGTTGAAGGTGGGAGAGCGCAACCACCGTGCCTTTCTCCCACAGGTCACCCACCGTGGAAATCCCTATGCAGTCCCACTGCGCAAACCCTTTGCATGTCCTAAGGTTACCTAGTGAGTTCGCATCCCACAGTGGTGTCATCTTGGTAATCCTCCCTTTCCATCACATCCGTGTCTGTGCCGTATGCCATAGGGCTACTGTATGTCGTGTAGGGCCTATCAGTTTTCTAACTTGTGGTTTGTTATACAAAACAGAGAGCATGCAGTCCGTCCCCAGTTGCGACCAGTCCGCCCTGTAAGCTGGGTCCGTACGTGGAATGTGGATCCATTGATTGATAATTTTGAGTTGGGCTGCCCAATAGTATAACTGTACATTCGGTAGCGAAATCCCCCTCTCATACCAACTTTTCACCAGTTTATCATGTGCGATACGCACCTGGCCATTGCTCCAGAGCAGACTGTTGACCAGGGCTCCTACCTGTTTGAAGTATTGTGGCTGAACCAGATACGGGGTATTTTCTAGCACATAAAGGAACCTCGGGAGCACCATCATTTTATACAGGGCTGCTCAGCCAAGGAGGGTCAGGGGCAGGGTCGCCCAGTGTTTGACGTCCGCACGTAGGCGGTCCAGTGGTGGCTTCAAATTTTTGTCAAAAAAATCTGCGGCGGTGCCCGTAATTATAATACCCAAGTATTTAAAGGAGGTGGTCGTCAGTGCCAGAGGGCAGTCCTCCTGCAACAGCGGCTCCGGGCCTTTGAGGACGTACACTACAGACTTAGACCAGTTCAGGGTGTAGCCTGACGACTGTCCGTGGGCATCGCAGAGATGCAGTAGGGCAGGGATCCCGTTGTCAGGGTCAACCACATAGACGAGCATATCGTCGGCATACAGGGAGATCTTGTCTTCCCACCCTTCCTCCCACCTGATACCCCGGAACAGCGGTGTCGTTTGAAGCAGGATCGCTAGTGGCTTCAGCACTAAGGCAAAGAGCAGGTGCGACAACGGGCACCCCTGTCTGGTCCCCCGCCCCAGCGGGAATGACGGTGAAATGTGGCCATTCGCTACAACTTGTGCTATCGGCGATGTATATAAGAGTCTCACCCATGCAATATACTTTGGGCCAAAGCCCATGCGTGCAAGTACAGCGAATAAATACTCCCATTCTACAAGATCAAACGCCATTTTGGCATCAAGTGAGAGGATCACCACTTGTTCGGAGATGAGGTGTGCTCGTGCCAATACCCCATGTACCCTCCTGAGATTCAGAGCAGTACTCCTGTGAGGCATAAAGCCCGACTGATCAGGGTGTATTAGTGCATCTAGATGTTGCATTAGGCGGCTAGCCAGGAGCTTCGCCAGAATCTTGGCTTCTACATTTAGCAGGGAGATAGGGCGGTATGAGGAGCAGGCAGTCGGTGGCTTGTTCGGCTTAGGAATGGCCACGATCGTGGCTGTACATTGGTCAAGCGGCAATTCTGTCTTTTCAAGGCTGTCAATGTACATATCTAGCAGTGGTCTACTTAGTGTCGAGGCCATGGCCTTGTACCATTCCACAGGCAGTCCGTTGGGACCTAAGGCCTTGCCGGATTGCAGTGTTTGTATCGCCAGTTGAATTTCCTCTTCCGACAGGTCAGTTTCTAGTTCCTGCTGCGCCTCCTGCAGGAGTACGGGGATGTCTATGTGTTCGAGGGAGGCCGCCGCAGTCTGTGCAGTGACTATTCTTTCCGGGGTGTAGGTTTCCTGGAAGTGACGTGCTAAGGTGCGTACTATGTGTTCAGGGTGTGTATGCAGCTGACCATCGTGAGTGTAGAGTCTCTGTATACCTCTGGCATTACCCCCTCTCCTATCCAGCCATGCCAGCATTTTCCCGGCTTTATCACCCACGTCATATATTCTATGTGCTGTATTTGCGATGTAGCCCCTAACGGTCGTTTTGAGGTGAGCCTGATATTGCTGTTGACGGAGGTACAGTAGGTGTGTTGTTTCAGGGGTGGGGTCCGACATGTGAGCGGTATTTGCGCTGTGGAGTGCCAGTTCCAATTCTGCGAGTTCGCGTCTGGAGTCACGTTTGTGCCCCGTTACCGCTGCGATCGCCTCCCCCCGTAGGACCGCCTTGTAAGCCTCCCAAAGGACCGACGGCGAGGACACCGTCCCACTATTCTCTGCAAAGTACTGTGTGGTAGCTAATTTTAGCTTCTTCCTAACCTTGGGGATTTTCAAATAATTTGGGTACAATGGGTATATTCTAGCGCATTTCCTTTCTCTAGTGGTGAGCGACAGGGATATCGGTGAGTGATCAGACACACCTCTGGGCAGGATTTCCAACTTATCTACTGCTCCCAGGCCAATTCCCATAAACAATAAATAGTCTATTCGTGAAAGGCTGTTGTGAGTAGCAGAGTAGTACGTGTAGTGGGTCGTCGCCGGGTTTAGCTGACGCCACATGTCTGTAAGCCCCATGGCTTCTAGGAAGCCAGGGAGTGCAGTAGCACTCCGTAGTTGACTTCGTACGGGAAAGGTGTCTAACGTGGGGTCTGCGATGGCATTAAAGTCCCCCCGATAATTATGTCACCCTCCGGGAGTTCAAGGAGGAATTTGCCTAGGGCTGGCAGTGCCGTAGAGTGGAGCGCCGGTGGGATGTAGACTGAGACCACATTGAGAGGTCTACCCTCCCATTGGCCATGAAGCGCAGCGAATCGACCCTGGTCGTCCGCCTTACTATGTTCCACTAAGAAGGGTGTCGTTTTTTTCATGAGTATCCCGGTCCCCCTGGAGCCCGTTGTGAATTCCGCATGTCCCGCCATGGTATACCCACGTCTATCCAGTGCTTTACACGCCTTCCCAGTGAGGTGTGATTCCTGAATCATTACGAGGTCAGGACTCTGGCGTTAGATGGCCTGCAGAACCAGCTCTCTCTTAATTTTACCTCCCAAGCCTCTGACGTTCCAAGTGAGCAGGCGCAGGGGGTGTACCTTCGTTGTATTACGGGGTCCCTCGGCGGGTGTCGCTTGCAGTTGCTGGGCCATTGGGTCGTGTTAGCAGTGATGCGAGTGAGTGACAGCCTAGTGCAGAGCCTACATTGCTTCGTGTGTTGGTGCTCTGAAACCCGGTGGCAAGTGGTGCGCTAGCGTCGTACGGTACATAGATGATGACAGTTAACAAGAACTTTAACATTACAACCCCCCCTCCATCCCCCCTGCCTGCTCCCCTGCTCCACGGACCATTCCCCGCCCGCTTCCCCAACTTGGCAGAGTGCTTTGTTTCCCCAAAGAGAACCATCTTACTTGCTCGTGGGGTTGGTGAGTCCCCTACAGGCACCGGCTAATGCCCACCCTACTCAGCTGCACCAGGCTCAGGTCCCCGTACATTGCATGTGTCCCGGAGCAGATTCAGTAACCTCTACTCCAGGGGCGGTTGTCCGGAGTCGAGCGGGTCCCGCTCCAGATCAGAGTCCAGTCGCACTGCGCCCTCCTGACTCGCTTGACGACTGGTCGGCGGAGTGGCTCGTCTGTTATCACGGCTGCGCTGACGGTCCCTGTGCGGACGTTGGGGCTGGCCCGCCTGTCTCCACCCATCCAGCCAGTTTTGTGCGACTTCAGGATTGTCAAAAAACCAAGCTTTGCCATCAGCCACAATCTGCAACTTTGCAGGGAACAACATTGCTCACTGTGTTGGCTCACTGGTTAGAGGCGGCAGACCCGAGAGCAGAGGACGGCCTGGGACCAGGGTTCGGGTTCGATTCCCGGCGCGACAGGTTTCTGGACCAGGGTCAGCGGACTCGATAATTCTCTCGCCTCGGTGCCCACTCTGATCAGCGATCACACTCGGCAACTCTGGGCATTAGCTTGCCTCATCTTCACTAACGGCCCCCAGACCGCCGGGGATGCCTGGTCTCACCCTGGAGATACCCATTAAGGGACCATCTCTCAGGGAAGCCAGGAAGGGTTTCGCAGCGGTCGAAGCGCCAGGACGCCTACGGGTAGCAGTGCGCTATATAAATGCCTACACATTTACATTGCGTACGGCAAGCCTTTGTCACGCAATGTCTTCATCACCTCAGTAAACGATTTCCTGTGCCTGGCCACCTCCGCTGTATAGTCTGGAAAAAAGGCTAGGGTCGAGTTCTGGAGCTTGACAGGTGGTGAGACTCTCGCTGCCTGTAGAACCGCGTCCCGGTCCCTGAAGTTAAAGAGCCGATCCAGGACAGGTCGTGGCGCAGCACCTGGCTTCGGCGCCCCGCCAGGCACCCTATGCGCCCGTTCCACTGAAAAGAAGTGCGATAGACCCTTGGGACGAAGCTTGTTTTTATGAGGTCCTCAACATATAAATCCATTGCCTCTTTTCCTTCCGATTCCGGAAAGCCAAGGATGCGTACGTTATTTCTTCGTGAACGCCCCTCCTGGTCATCCAGCTTGTCCTGTAGCATCTTGGTGACTTTCTCCATGCGTTCCATCGCTACTTGCAGTTCTGAGGTGTCCTCAATAAGTGACTTTGTAACCACCTCTACTTGAGACACCCTCTCGGACATTTTCTGGAAGTCCGCCCTCAGCAGAGTAACCTCGGAGGAGATGGAACCCACCGTCGTCTGTACTTCTGTGAGAGTCCTCATAATGTCCTCCAAGGTCACTTTTTTGGTCCCCTCCTTGTCTGGAGTAGCGCCTATGGAAGTACGGCCACTGACCTGGGACTGCCCATGCTGGCTATATGCGAATTTGTCCAGTTTAGCCTGGGTTGACCCACTCCTGGTCCCTTTACCTGCCATGTTCCAAGGCGTGTGGTAGCTCTATCCTGTTGTCGGTGGCACCCTGGTCCGATTGCGGCGGGGGTCAGAGAGGTTGTATCGTGGGCAGGAGTCACGTCGACCAACCCCAGAGCCCGGAGCGAGCCCCATGCTGACAGGGCCGGTGTCCCACTACAAAGGCGTCCTTGCCTCCCTGTCTCCCCTGGATCCCAATGTGCGTGATTCAGCTCAGCCACCCATGTACCTTCAATCTGTACTTGGTCTCTGAGTATCCCCGCGGTGCACCTTCGGCCGCGGGCACCAGACCGTGGCGGCGAAGTAGCGGATTGGTCCGCAGTATTCCTGTGAAGCAGTGCCGTGTCCCCCTACAAGCTGGTGCTTGTCCAGTCACCGACCCTTCCGCTGCAGCGCCGATCGCGCTGTACCGCCAGTCCCACAGTCAAACAATGTCCACCCGGTTGCAGCGTCGGGAGGGCGCTCAGGAGGTCACCGGAGCGGGCGTTACTGGCGCCTCCTCTGCCAGTCCGCACCCAGGGCTGTGTCTCAGTCTAGTGCCTCGTTTTTTGTTGTCTTTTTTTTTGTGTGTGTTTTATTGTTTCCCACGTGAGTCACCTCAGGGGTCCTGGGGGCGGGGGGGGCACTCACCCTCACCGCCGGTCAGCCAACGAGACCTCTCAAGGGCACAAGGTGCGGAGAAATGCCAGTGCTCCCTCCGTTACTCCCGCTCAGGCACTGTCTCAGATATGGCGGTCCGCCATTACAGGAGGCGCCTCCCGCGGTCGGGGACCTCTCACACTCCGCCTCCGCTTCGGCCGCACTGTGGATGACAATAGCCTCCGATGCCCCAGTCCAATGCCACACGCTCCGTTCAGTACGCAGAGGGGGCTCCCAGCCTTGCCGAATCCTCCGGTGCAATGTTAGTTCCGATCCTGCCAGGGGGCGGCCGCTTCTGCCGGACCTCGGCCAGGCAGGTCTCACTTCCGCCGGGCCCGGCAGGCATGCAAGGTCGGTGCTGTCCGGAAGCCGCAGGGCCTCGATCGGCCGCAGCGGCAGTAGCAGTTCCCGGTCTCCAATTCTCACCGGGACCGGACCGGAAGGTGCTGCAGAGGTGCCCAGCTCGGCGCCGCCACTTCAGGCAGGCGATGCAACGGATTAGTGTTCCGGATTTACTCTAAGGCCGATGTGCCTTGGGGAGCTCCCTCGCTACACAGCCGCCATGGTTGGCTGCTAGCCACCGTATGTTGGGATTTTGAGGCGAGATGTGCCTTTAGAGCGGAGGTTCCTTTGTTGAATGTGTTTGGTGATTTTATTCCTGATGAAGAGTGGTCCCATTCCATGTATTGCTTTGTGGGTGATACAAAGCAGATTGAACGTGGATCTTCTGGCAACTGGTAACCAATGCAGGGCTTTCAAGGCAGGGGAAAAGTGGTCTCGCGGTTTGATATGCAAGAGTAGTCTGGCAGCCGAGTTCTGAATCGGTTGTAGTCTTTTTATGGTCGTTAAAGGTGATCCGTAGTAGAGGCTATTGATGCAATCCAATTTAGACAGAACAAGGGAGATTGTAGTTTGGACCTTGTGTGGAAATCGCAAACGAGGGAAAATTTGTTGCAGCATTTTTATAGTAGCAAAGCATGATCTTGCTAGTTTATCCACTTGGGCATTCATCGACAGCTTGGAGTCCATGGTCATTCCGAGGTTTCTTACTTCCTTTAATACTTTAGGTAGTGATCCCAGTTCATCAGGCTATGTGGCAAGCGGGTTGTAATGTTTCCAATCACCACACGTGAGTATTTCAGTTTTTGAAGCATTCAATTTGAGATGAGCTCCAAGTCATCCACTGATCCACAGCTCTGAGACAGCTGAAAATTGGTGATTTTCCAAAGTCTTTGGGGCATTCCAGTTAAAGGAGTATTTGCATGTCATCTGCATAGTTATAGCATGTGAGGTGAAATTTATTGATAAGTACTGGTAATGACTTCATGTAGATGTTGAAAAGCATGGGCGAGATGATAGAACCTTGAGGGACCCTTGCTTTTGTGGAGTACGGTTTGGACGAGAAAGGTGGGGTATGGATGATATTAGTTCTGTTTGGAAGGTAGGATGCGATCCAGTCTAGAGCAGTTCCTTCTATGCTGGCTTCATAGAGTCTATGTTTCAAAGTGTCATGGTCAACCGTGTCAAAGGCAGCTGAGAGATCCAAGAGGAGTAGTGCAGCAACCCCGTTGCGGTCAACTGTATTCTTTAGGTCATCCCAGATGGCAAGGAGGGCAGATTCAGTGCCTCTTCCCAGACGGAATCCTGTTTGGAAGTCTGAAAATGTGTCATTCTCTTCAATGAATTGTGACATCTGGGGGAACGCTGCTCTTTCTATCAGTTTGCCCAGTAACAGTCCATTTCTAATGGGTCTGTAGTTGTCAAGGTTCACCGGGTCCAAGTTTGTTTTCTTCAGTAAAGGGCGTATGTATGACTTTTTGAGTTCTTCTGGAAATATTCCGGTAGTTAAGGAATCATTAATGAATCTTCTAACTGGAGTGGCACCAGAGGTTATTAAAAGAATTGTCTTGAAAGTTTGCGGCAGACAGGGGTCAGAAGGGCTGCCGGCAGGCCTGCTTGCTTTGACCAGGTCCATAAATTCACCGTGTGAGATGTGTTGGAAGGAACTGAGAGGCGTGATAAGAGCATTCTTGGATTGCTGTTTTGCACAAGGGTTAGTGCTGGTGCTTTGTTTCGGTTTTAAGTATGATTCCAACGTGTCTGCTTTGTCCGTGTAATGATTTGCCAGGTTGTCTGTGAAATCTTGAGTAACAGGATGAGTTCCTTCTACGCTATTTGGTTTGCGGAATTCATTGAGTATTTTATAGAATTATTTATTTGCACATTTAGTGTTTTGAATAGTACCTTTTTTTAGTTTTTTTGATAGCCGACTTGTATAATCTGTTAATTTTCTGTAGGTGAAGTTTGTCTTGTTTGGCGTTTGTTTTGAGCCAGGTACGTTGCAGCTTTCTAATTTGTTGTTTAATGTCTTTAATTTCTATGTTTCTCCAAGGTGCTTTTTTTCTTTTGTTCTGTTGTGTGGTTTTCAGTGGTATCAGGATGTCAAAAGCTTCCTGTAGCCACTCATATAGATTTTAAACAGAATTGATGGTTTCTAGATTTGTACTGGATGTTAGTTGTGTTTCCAAGTGTTCCAAATTGAGTTTGTTCCACAGCTGATAGGTGGATGGATGTAAGGTAGTTTTAGGTGAGTCGCTTAGCGTTGTTTTATGTTGGAAGACAAGCAAGTGGTGGACTGACCATGTGACTGGAGTTATAGTTTGAAAGGTAACTAATTCAGTATTAGCAAAAATGACATCTAGGATATGTCCAGCGGTGTGTGTCGGATTGTGGACAATCTGATGTAGGTTCAATGCGTCTAGCCCTTTGATTATTGTTTTTGGATGGGTCATATTGGGTTTATCAAACCAAATGCTAAGGTCACCCAGAACCCATAGGGTGGAGTATATTGTTATCAGGTTTAAAACTGTGTCTAGAAGTGCATCAGGGAATGTTGCCTTGCTAGGTGGAGGTCTGTAAAGGAGCAGGAAGTTACAGGAGGAAGATGGTGTAGGAGTGCATCCTGTTAAAAGAGTCTCACAATTCTTTATTGAGATGTCATCAATTTTAGTGATATGTATTGTTTGCCTGAATACAACAGCTAGACCACCTCCTTTTTCGGCTATACAATTTTGGGTGATTATTTGATAGCCTAGAGGAATGGCTTCATGCCGGACTGGAGCCATATATTCTCATAACCATGATTTGGTTATGAATAGTATGTCTGGTTTTGCATTGGTGAGAAGGTCGTAGATGTGATGCTTGTTTTTAGAGAGGGATTGAGCATTTATTAGTGGACAGTGTAGAGAGTGTCCTTTGGTGATAGTGGGACTTTGTTTGGTAGAAGGGTGATCAGTATTGTGTGGGTTTGTAGCAGGTGTGTTTTTTGTGCTTGTATTAGCTGTATTAGGATAGCAATTGTGTAGCTGTTCTGTATCGTGTTCCTCATCCAGCATGCAAAGATGACATTTTGATGGGTCTGCGTGTGTATGTGTTAGAGATGGTGTTTGAGAGTGAGTTGGAGTGCTGTGTTGCTTTTGTGGTGTAACATTGTTGTGAAGTAGACATGGGGAAGCAAAGTTGTAAGGTGTGGCATGTTGCTTATATTATTTGCGTGTGTTTAAGGCGGAAGGTGTATGAATCAGGGGAGGTGGTGCAGCATGTGGGTCATGTAGTAATGTTCTAAATTGTCCAATGCATGAGAGGCGGTTAGAAGAGAGGTGCTGTATTGCTGCATCTGTGTTAGGTGTGGTGGAAGAATGAAAGCTTGGTATTGGAGTTTGTTCCTTTGTGTGGTTTGAAAGGTGGGTATATGTTTGTATTTTGTGATGGTAAGTATTATGAGGTGTTGCCCTTTGAAGATATTGTTGTGCTGGTGTGTGTGATATGTTTTGCTTTTGAGGAGTAGTGAAAAGGGTGCTGATGTATATGTTTCATACAGTGGATTTGGTTGTGTAGTATTGTTTGTGAGAGGAGGTTGCGACATAGAGGGGGTGGTGATGGGTTTATGAGTAGAGTGTATTTTATGTGTAGGAGGGAATGAAGTACATGTGAGAGTGTTTATCTTAGACTGGTTTGTTGCAAGAGTTACAAAGTGTGGTGGTGTGCAGTGTGTGTGTTGTGTGTTAGTGTTATTATGGTAGAAGAGAGAGGAGGGTCTTTGTTGGACAACTGATGGAAGGATGATTATATGTTTATTAGTGATTAAAGGTGGTCTGTTAATTGTAATTACAGCAGGGAGAGAGTGTCTGAATGGGATGTAGTTATGTATGGTATTGATTGGTGTTGTGTTAGTGATGAGTGTATTGGTTAGTGGTATAGGATAGAGTTGTGTACTGTTTGTAGGTGATGGTGGATATGTGTGGTAGTTGGGATAGTAGGGTGTATAGATGTGGCTTGGTTGGGTTTGTAGCGCATGCTGGTACATTAATCTGTGCATAGTGTTGTGCGTGGTGTACATTTGGTGTGAGTGTGTTGTTCTGTTTGTGGATGTGGAGGGTGTGGGCTGGTTATTGCTAAATGAGAAAAACTGCAGCATTTCTGGCCCTAGTCCCGACTAGTCTCGAACAGGTTCAAACAGGCAGCTGCCCTTGTCCTCCCTGCCCTTAACAGGCTCACATAGGCAGCTGCCCTTGTCCTCTCAATGGGAACCCTAGCCCTAACACTATCCAATCACAACACTAGCCCTAAAATCTAGAACCAATAGGAGACAGGACCTTACAGCCAATCTTAGCCCTATTCCAAGCACCCAATTAGTTCAAAAACACTGATCTCTATGTCCAATAAAGACCCTAGCCCTACCAGTAGTCCCAAAACAAGTCCATGCAACCAATGGCACAGGTAGCCCTTGTCCCTACTTCCAATAGAAAGCCTAACCCCACTCTAAGTCCTACACCTAGTCCAGCAACCAATCACACCAGAAGCCCTAATAGCTACTTCCAATTAAAGGTCTAAACCTAGCCCTAGTCCAACCCTACTCCCAACAACCAATAACATAGGAAGCACTAGTCCCTATTTCCAATAGAAATCCTAATCCTAGCCCTAGTCCCAACTCTACATTGATTGAATCACAGACCCAGCAACCAATCAGAACCCTCAGATACCCAACCAATGAGGACATTAACCCTAATCCAATAGAAACACCAGATACAACAACCAATCAGTGTAGCCATATACCAACCACTAGCAGACCATATAAGGTCCCAGCGGCATCAGACAAGGTTTGCTGGCCTGGGAGTTGGAAGCTGCTAATCCTGTTCAGAATCTTCTAGCAGATAGACAGGCTTAAACCACACTTTGGACTTCAGCAGGTAAGGGCCTCTCTAACTTGAAATCTAACAATAATGTTTGAATAAAACTTTACTCCCTCTGCTGGCCAAAAAACTAAGTGCACAGGTCCCAGTAAACACAGTTTAAACAGCTCACAGAAGCACCCTCTGTTGTAGAAAATCCCTGTTGCTGGGGGGGGGGGGGGGCGATACGGGGGGTGGTGTGCAGAGGGGTTGGTTTCACTGGCTTGTGAACACAAAATGATGGCTGGGAGTGCACTGTTTTGAAATTTGGAGGGAAAACAGAATTATCACCAAGGAATGAGAGGGACAAACTATAGAGTGTTGTAAATGAATTTAGGACCCTAGTGTAATTTTCGCAAATCATGCCCATATATATGTATAAATCACCCTATCCTTATATAGGCATAGAACTCATAACCATATTTAGACTTAGCCTATGCAGTCCAAATATGGCATGGCTACTTCCACTAGTTCCGAAAATCCACAACGGATGGAAAAACCCGCCTTCAGCAGTCAGGGACTTCCGCTTGCTTGAATATTGATTTATCCAAGAACTCATGGAGTTTTCAAAGAACTGAGTCTTTGATGACGTTATTATGTCCAACCTTACGTCAAACTAGGCACCTTCAAGGTATAAATATGCACACAGTGGTTTGGAGCAGTTCGACTATCTACCTACACGACACAGCTCGCCGAAGGAAGCCGACCCTCCAGCAGACGCACTGAGAAAGACGCTGTCTTTCCTCTTGCCGAGAAATCTAGCTCCAGTGTTTCCAAGCTACCCTTGCGGGTTGTTGGGAAATTGAGTCCTGAGAGAGAGATACCAGACCTCTTTCTTTCTAAAACCAAGATACGGAGCTGATTAGACCCTTAGAGAATTCTTGGATAGATTCTTGGCAAAGACTACTGAAACTAAGCTACACCTCATTTACTTCTTCCCTTGTACTAGACCTAGGTTAGGTACACCAGGGTAGGAGTACTTTGGAAGCACTAGTTGAGTACTTTTTAGTCTTTATTTCTTAATGTATGTATTCTATGTATTTTATGGCTTGGAAAGCATATCATGCTTTTACAGTAATATTTTATAATACTCTTCGTACAGTACGCATTGTACTTTGCAACCAGTATTACGATTGTAGCAGTTCATTTCTCCTGCATGAGACAGATGACTGACTCTAGAGATACATTTCTTATTCTTGGGAAACAAAGTTGTCATGTTTATGCGGTTACCAGAAACTAATCCCTTCTTGTTTATTCCAGAACATTTCTAGTGACCTCTGAGCTAGCTGACACTCACAATTAAGTCTAGTATATTAGATTGAGACCTAGTCGACCTCAGTCCTACGTCTAATCCATAGGATATATTATTCCAATGCGCAGAGCCTATTGGGAATATAGGAACTACACTACAAGAGGTTGGATTGCAAATCCCACAATTCAACACGTTAAATGGAAGCAATCATGGGCAGGGAAACCATATGTTTAATACACAAAACAGATGATAAAATATGCAATTACAGGCAGGCTAAAACTACAAATTTAAACTGTAACAACCACAGGCAAAGACAGTAAACACAGAAAGTGAAACTCCTTTTTTAAACAACTTTTTGTCTTGGGAAGAGACAGCACTAGTCTGTCACCTTACCACTTCCCGAACTCTGCTCACTGCAATCTGGGGCAAAGGTAGGCTGCAACTCACAAGATAGAGGAGTATGATTTGGGGTGCACCCAGCAAGGCCTTAAGTGGCCTGGTCAGGTGTGAGAGGAGGGCTCAGACTTGCCTGGTAGCTGAATTGCCAATGGTATGCTAGCCTGGGTGTGGGGTCTGGGAGGCTGCTTCTCCTGTTTGGAATCTCCTAGGTGACAAACAGGCTCAATACACACTTTTGACTTCAGCAGGTAAGGGCCTCACAAACTTGAAATCTAACAATACTGTTTGAATAAAACGTTACTTCCTCTGCTGGCCAAAAACGAAGTGCACAGGCCCTAGTAAACACAGTTTAAACATCTCACAGAAGCACCCTCTGATGTAGAAAATTCCTGTAGCTGGTGGGAGGGAGGGTCAGGGGGGCTGGTTTCACTGGCTAGTGAACACAAAATGGTGGCTAGGAGTGCACTGTTTTAACATACAGGTCTTAGCACAGAGCAAAGGAGAACTTTGGAGGGAAAACAGATTTGTCACCAAGATAGGAGAGGGGCAAACTACAGATGTTGGTCTGCAAATCCCACAATTCAACACGTTAAATGGAAGCAATCATGGGCAGGAAAACCCACAAGTTTAAAACACAAAACAGGTGATAAAATATGCAATTACAAGCAGGCTAAAACTACAATTTTAAACTGTCACAACCACAGGCAAAGCCAGTAAGGAGTCGTTTCTGTCCTGTAACTCCAGTTCTCTAGTAGGGGTACTCTCTTATAGTCATAATCTAGTGAATAGTCCCGCCCATGTGCGTGGACCCAGCAATCAAAAACTAATCTCTCAAGTTGTCAAAACAAGCAGAACTGCAAAGACACTTAAGAGAGAATTTAAAGACAAATAATGCAGCCTATATCCACAGGCTACACTGTCCAGTACTTCAAATAGAAATTCCACCAAACAAAACCACACACAACACAGCCTGCCCAGTTTCTTCCATAGAGAAACTTGCCTCTACCACTAAAAGACTCTGGAATTATAGAGAAGAAGGCATGGACAGACAAGCCCCATAGGCTGCCATTATGTGGCTTAAATAGAATACTGTGCCTTTAAGAGAACTTTCTAGAACTTCTCCCAGTATCCCAGAATGCACAGCAGGTCCCATTTACTTTCAGTTCTTTTTGAAGGCGTAGCACGCCAGACCTGTAGCATTCCTTACATGAATATCTTTCTCCACTGGGGAGGAGGGTGGGCGCTTATGACTATAACAGAGATACCCCTACTACAGAACTGGAGTTACAGGACAGAAACTACTCCTTCTGTAATAGGGGATCTCTGTGTATAGTCATAATCTAGTGAATAGAATGGCAAGCCCATCCCCACACCAAAGCGGCGGTGGGGAGAAGAAAATTAACACCATTATTGTGCGAACAAATTCCGCAGCGAAGCCTGTCCAACCTGGGCATCTGCCCTGGCATCAGTGTCCAGACAGTAATGCTTAGCAAAGGTATGAACCGACTTCCAAGTGGCCGCCTTGCAGATTTCTGCAATCGGAACACTACGGAGCAAAGCTGTCGTGGCAGCTTTTCCCCTGGTGGAAGGAGCCTTGGGTTTACCCCCTAAGGTCTTATTAGCATTTTGGTAACGCAACTGTATGCAGGACACAATCCACCTAGAGATGGACTGCTTAGAGGTAGCAAGACCCGTCCTGACCGATCCATAATTGATAAATAATTGGTCTGACCTACGAATATCTTTGGTTTTATCCAGATAAAATTTCAGCACCCTCATAACATCCAGGAAATGTAGAGACCTTTCCGCTGGAGATGAAGGATTCTGAAAAAACGTAGGCAAAGTTATGGTCTGGTTGACATGAAAATCAGAAATAACCTTGGGTAGAAATTTAGGGTGAGTACGCATAACAACCTTTGCAGCATGAAATACAGTATAAGGTTCTTGGCAACACAACGCCTGAATTTCACTCACCCTGCGGGCCGATGTAATGGCCACGAGGAACGCCGCCTTCCAGGACAGGTGCTGCAACGAAGCCTTATGAATAGGTTCAAAAGGCTCCTTCATCAATCTGGACAGCACCACATTCAATTCCCATGAAGGCGAAGGAAGCCTGACAGGAGGGAAAACTTTCTTCAAGCCTTCCAAAAAATCTTTGATCACAGGAATCTGGAAGAAGGAAGTCTGTGAAGGGCATGTCCTGTAGGCAGTCAATGCAGAAAGATGAACCTTAATGGAATGAACATTAAGTCCAGACTGCGCCAAACGTAGAAGGTAAGGAAGAATGACGTCTTCCTTGCACGTCATCGGGTCATAGTTCTTAGACTTGCACCAGATACAGAACCTCTTCCTTTTGTAAGCATAGGAAGTCCGAGTGGAAGGTCTCTTAGATTCCTTCAGTATGTCCATACAATCTTCGGGCAGATTCAAATGGCCATATTGCATCTCAGGAGCCATGTCACCAAACTCAAAGACGAGAGGTTGGGGTGCAACATCTGCCCCCCGAACTTCGTGAGAAGGTCCGGCCTGCACGACAGCCGTATGTGAGGAAGGAGACACCGGTGAAGCAGGTCCGTGAACCACCACTGCCTGGGCCATTCCGGGGCAATGAGTATCATCTGAGCCCTGGACCGGGCCAGGTTGATGAGTACCGCCGGAATCAGGGAATGGGTGGAAAAGCGTACAGAAAACTGTTCGACCAGTCGATTCATAGCGCATTCCCCAGCGTTCCCTGCTGGTAGTACCTGGAGGCGAAGTCTCGGCATTTGCTGTTTTCAGCGGTGGCGAACAGATCTACGTCTGGAGTCCCCCACCTTGCGAAGACTTCTCCTAGTTCTTTGTCGTTTATGACCCATTCGTTGTTTTCCTGAATCAGTCTGCTCAGTGCGTCCGCCTGAACATTCTGCACACCTGGCAGATGGGTAGCCGTTATCGTCAGTCCTCTGGCCAGAAGCCAGTGCCAGATCGCCTGCGCCTCCTGCGACAGAGTGCGTGATCTCGAACCCCCCTGCTTGTTGAGGTAATACATCGTGGTCATATTTTCCGTCTGTACAAGCAGAGAGTTGTTCTGAAAGGACGGATGAAAGGCCTTCAGCGCCAAGTGAGGAATGTCCTTGTGGAAGGGAACCCCTCTGAGGAGATTCTCCGCTGAACACCACCACTTCAGAGACTGAAGAGCATGCAGAGACAGTCTTGTCGTCCCAAAATCCTTTCCTCTGATCCCACTGGTCCTCCAAGCACTCCTGCAACGGTCTCATGTGCAGTCGTGCGTGTGGCGTTAGGAAGATACAAGAGGCTATCGATCCCAGTAGAGAAGACACCGTCCTCACTGTTGTAGATGGAGTGGTCATAAGAGCCTGAGCCTTCCGAAGGAGTGATACCATCGTTCCTCCGAAGGAGACACGCTTGCTGACAGCGTATTGATGGAGGCTCCCAAGTACTGTATGCATTGAACCGGAGTCGGGACAGACTAGGACATGCTGATGTGCAACCCCAGCTTGTTCAAGAGAAGGCACGTCTTCTGGAAGTGTGCTCGAGCTTCGGAGAAGGAGGAGGCCTTGATCAACCAATCGTCCAGGTACGGGTGGACGAACACCTTGTTCTTCCTCAGGTGTACTGCTACCACCGCCCTGCACTTCGAGAATGTTCTCGGCGCAGACTTTAGTCCGAATGGGAGTACTGTGTATTGATAATGATTGGTGCTGACTTGGAATCACAGGAACGTCCTGTGTTTGTGTGCAATGGGCAAATGGAAGTACGCATCCTGTAGGTCTATAGCACATAGCCAGTCTCCCTGTTGCAACTGAGGATAAATCTGATGCAACGACAGCATGCGAACCTTCTCTCTGCGAATCCACTTGTTTGCCTGTTGCAAGTCCAGAATGGGCCTGAACTCGTTCTTGTCCCTCTTGCGAACCGGAAAGAACCGGGAGTACAGACCTCTTCCTCTCTGAGACAGAGGTACGTCTTCTATCACCCTTTTCCTTAACAGGATATCGGCCTCTGCCTGGAGCTCGCGCAGCTGAAACTGCGAGCTGACAGGTGGAATTGCTGGAGGTGGGCTGGTGAACCGAAGACTGTATCCATTGCAAACAATATTCAGCACCCACTTGTCCTGAGTAATTTTTCTCCACTCTGCCAGAAAAAATTGAACGCTTCCCCCCGCCGGAGTGGATAACGGATGCAGGGGAAGTAAGCGCTCAGAGCCTAGACCCGGCCGGGCCTTTGGTCGCTGGTGCCGACTGTCGACCGCCTCTGCCTTTCGGGCGCTTCTGGAAGGCCTTTGGAACTGCTGCTGTTGTTGCTGTTCCTATCCCGAAGCTTGGCTCCGCCCTCTGCACTGTCCACCGAACCGTCTCTGGAATGGGCGGTACAATTTCTTTGTCTCTTTGGGCTTTTCCAGACCCACAGACGTGAGTGTTTCGGCCTCCGCCTTCATGCGGGCCATTCCGTCATCCGCATGTTTCCCAAATAGGGTTTCGCCAGAGAATGGAAGATTGGCAACCCTTTGTTGTGCGTCAGGTTTCAATGACGTAAGGCCGAGCCAGACGTGTCGTCGCTGGTTAATCCCATGGCAGAAGCCATGCGCTGCCAAGAGGGAAAAGGTCCATGGCCGGTTCCTCCAGGCCCGGTACTAGAGGCAATAATGAACGAGACAGAAGTTTCTGGTGCAGTGTCTGCAAAATTACCGATGTCTTGGGCGTGGGCACCGTCAATGAGATGCACAATTTTGCTGCACCTCTTAACAGGACATCGTGAAAAGCCACTAGATCATCAACCGGCGACACCCTTGTCTCCGGTGACCCCAACAAAGTCGGAGAGTAGTCCCTGGTCACTGAGGACCTCGTATGGGAGCGAGACCTGTGCCTCCTGTGGCGGCGTCTCGACCGCGTGAATGACCTGTTGCGCGATCGTTCCCTCCTCCTGGAACGAGAGCGCGACATCCCAGTTCGTGGGCGCACCGCAGGTTTCCGTGGAGGCATCTTCCGCGGCCTATCCTGGGGTTTTGGCCTAGGCGTCCCCTTAGGCGGTGTAGGAAGAGGGGGCAGTGACACCGACCTTGGCGGAGGAACAGGAGGTATCTCCGACCGAGGAGCGGGCCCATGCGGCGGAAGCGGTGGTGGTGGTTTTCCTGAGGGAGGAAGTGGTGGAAGCGGTGGGTTGATGGGAGGATCCTCCTTAGGTACAGGAGGAGGGGGAGCCTTCGGTCGAGGTGGTGTACATACCACCGAGTACACCGAGCCCGGTGACTTCTTCGGGGGAGGGGACTGCGAACCAGCCCCTCCAGTAGGTGATCACCGTCTCCGGCGCCCTCCACCAGACCCAGAGTGACTTCTGGCGCCAGAACTCCTTCTGCGCCGCTTAGAGACGCCGATCTCTTCCTTCTCGACGCTGAGCGTTGCTTTTCCGGCATCGAAAGTCGCCTCCACGACTCTGTCTTCGAACGCCGCCTCTGCGACGTGATCTCTTCTTCCTTGACGCCGAACGCCGCCTCCGCGACATCGAACGTTCCGTCCTCGACGACGAGCGTTGACTCCACCTTGACGCTGACCGCATCCTCAAGGTCCTCGACGTCAAGGATCCCCTCGACGGCGACCGGCGGTGTCGCCTCGACGGCGAGCGCCGATGCCTATCGCTCCTTCTTCGACGCCGATAGCTCGACGCTGACGTCGATGACGACGACGAAGACGCCGTCGACGGTGATCGTGACGGCTGCCTACCCAGGCCCTTCGACGTCGATTCTTCATGCCATCTCGACCCAGAGCCCCGGGGAGATGGGGAACACACCGTCGTCATCCCTCTCGACGTCGGGACCGTTTGCTTGTCTTCCTGCCTCTGGAGAGCCCCCCAGAGCCCTCAGCAGAGGCAGAGGGAACGTTCCTAGCCTGCCCAGACCCCCCTGCAGCCTGCAGTCGTCTCTCCTCCAGGCCTTGAAGCCTAATCTTCAGCCTTTCCCTCAGGGTCCTTGCTGAAAGGTGCTGGCAGATGTCACATTCTTCAGGGACATGTGTTTCAGGGAGACAGATAATGCAGACGTCGTGTGGATCAGTCTTGGACTTCTTCCTTCCACATGCTGGGCACTTGTCGAAAAGAGCAGGCATTTTAGAGCCCTAAAAGCCTGAACAAACACACAGGAGTGAAGGGAAACACCAAGATATAATAAACTGCTAACACTTTTATCCAAAAAGTGAACAAAAATCCAATAAACCCTTGAAAAAGAGAGAGCTCAATGCCAGGGTCCTGTTAGCAGGAGCCGGAAAAAAGAACTGAAAGTAAAAGGGACCTGCTGTTCATTCTGGGATACTGGGAGAAGTTCTGGAAAGTTCTCTTAAAGGCACAGTATCCTATTCAAGCCACATAATGGCAGCCTATGGGGCTTGTCTGTCCATGCCTTCCTCTCTATCATTCCAGAGTCTTTTAATGGTAGAGGCAAGTTTCTCTATGGAAGAAACTGGGCAGGCTGTGTTGTGTGTGGTTTTGTTTGGTGGAATTTCTAGTTGAAGTACTGGACAGTGTAGCCTGTAGATATAGGCTGCATTATTTGTCTTTAAATTCTCTCTTAAGTGTATTTGCAGTTCTGCATGTTTTGACAACTTAAGAGATTATTTTTGATTGCCGGGGTCCACGCACATGGGCGGTACTATTCACTAGATTATGACTTTACACAGAGATCCCCTACTACAGAAACACAGAAAGTGAAAATCGTGTTTTAAACAACTTTTTATCTTGGGAGGAGACAGCACTAGTCTGTCTCCTTACCACTCCTGGACTCTGCTCAATGCAACCTGGGGCACGGGTAGGCTGCAACTCACAAGATGGAAGAGAATGATTTGGGGTGCACCCAGCTAGGCCTTAAGGGGCCTGTGCAGGTGTGAGAGGAGGGCTCAGACTTGCCTGGTACCTGAATTGCCAATGGTCTGCTGCCCTGGGGGTGGGGGCTGGGCAGCTGCTTCTCCTGTCCCGAATCTCCTAGGAGACAGACAGCCTCAATCCACACTTTGGACTTCAGCAGGTAAGGGCCTAACTTACTTGAAATCTAACAATACTGTTTGAATAAAACTTTACTCCCTCTGCTGGCCATAAATTGAGTGCACAGGTCCCAGTAAACACAGCTTAAACAGATTACAGAAGCACCCTCTGATGTAGAAAATCACTGTTGCTGGGGGGCAGGGGGGCTGGTTTCACTGGCTTGTGAACACAAAATGGTGGCTGGGAGTGCACAGTTTTACCATACAGGTCTTATCACAGAGCAAAGGAGAAATTTGGAGGGAAAGCAGAATTGTCACAAAGGAATGAGAGGGACAAACTACAGAGGTTGGACTGTAAATCCTACAATTTCACCACATTAACCCCTTCCACGCTGATGACGAGCTGGGCTCATCATGGAGTAGCCGCCTCGCACGCTGATGACGAGCCCAGCTCGTCACGTAAAGTGCGTTTTTAAAAATCTCAGCGTGCGAGCGGAATTCCGCTAGAGCGCATGAGGTTAAATGGAAGCAATCATGGGAAGGGAAAACCACACATTTAAAACACAAAACAGTTGATAAAATATGCAATTACATGCAGGCTAAAACTACAATTTTAAACTGTAACAACCACAGGTAAAGACAGTAAACACAGAAAGTGAAAACCGTTTTTTAAACAACTTTTTGTCTTGGGAAGAGACAACAATAGTCTGTCTCCTTATCACTTCCTGGACTCTGCTCACTGCAATCTGGGGCTCAGGTAGTCTGCAACTCACAAGATGGAGGAAAATGATTTAGGGTGCACCCAGCAAGGCCTTAAGGGGCCTGGGCAGGCGTGAGAGGAGGGCTCAGACTTGCCTGGTAGCTGAATAGCCAATGGTCTGCTGGCCTAGGAGTGGGGGCTGGGCAGCTGCTTCTCCTGTTCAGAATCTCCTAGGAGACAGACATGTTCAATGGACACTTTGGACTTCAGCAGGTAAGGGCCTCACTAACTTGAAATCTAACAATACTGTTTGAATAAAACATTACTCCCTCTAAGGCCAAAAATTGAAGTGGACAGGTCCCAGTAGACACAGTATAAACAGCTCACAGAAGCACCCTCTGGTGTAGAAAATCCCTGTTGCTGAGGGGGGGGGGGGGATGGGTAGGGGGGCTGGTTTCACTGGCTTGTGAACACAAAATGGTGGCTGGGAGTGCAGTTTTAACATACAGGTCTTAGCACAGAGCAAAGGAGAAATTTGGAGGGAAAGCAGAAATGTCACCAAGGAATGAGAGGGACAAACTAGAGAGGTTGGACTGCAAATCCTACAATTCAACACGTTAAATGGAAGAAATCATGCGAAGGGAAAACCACAAGTTTAACACACAAAACAGTTGATAAAATATGCATTTACATGCAGGCTAAAACTACAATTTTAAACTGTAACAACTACAGGCAAAGACAGTAAACAGAGAAAGTGAAAATCGTTTTTAAACAACTTTTTGTCTTGGGAAGAGACAGCACTAGTCTGTCTCCTTACCACTTCCTGGACTCTGCTCAATGCAACCTGGGACACAGGTAGGCTGCAACTCACAAGATGGAGGACAATGATTTGGGGTGCACCCAGCTAGGCCTTAAGGGGCCTGTGCAGGTGTGAGAGGAGGGCTCAGACTTGCCTGGTAGCTGAATAGCCAATGATCTGCTGGCCTGGGGGTGGGGGCTGGGCAGCTGCTTCTCCTGTTCAGAATCTCCTAGGAGACAGACAGGCTCAATCCACACTTTGGACTTCAGCAGGTATGGGCCTCACTAACTTGAAATCTAACAATACTGTTTGAATAAAACATTACTCCCTCTAAGGCCAAAAATTGAAGTGGACAGGTCCCAGTAGACACAGTATAAACAGCTCACAGAAGCACCCTCTGATGTAGAAAATCCCTGTTGCTGAGGGGGGGGGGGCAGGGGGGCTGGTTTCACTGGCTTCTGAACACAAAATGGTGGCTAGGAGTGCAATCTTTTAACATACAGGTCTTATCACAGAGCAAAGGAGAAATTTGGAGGGAAAAAAGAATTGTCACCCAGGAATGAGAGGGACAAACTACAGAGGTTGGACTGCAAATCCTACAATTCAACACGTTAAATGGAAGAAATCATGCGAAGGGAAAACCACAAGTTTAAAACACAAAACAGTTGATAAAATATGCATTTACATGCAGGCTAAAACTACAATTTTAAACTGTAACAACTACAGGCAAAGACAGTAAACAGAGAAAGTGAAAATCGTTTTTAAACAACTTTTTGTCTTGGGAAGAGACAGCACTAGTCTGTCTCCTTAACACTTCCTGGACTCTGCTCAATGCAACCTGGGACACAGGTAGGCTGCAACTCACAAGATGGAGGACAATGATTTGGGGTGCACCCAGCTAGGCCTTAAGGGGCCTGTGCAGGTGTGAGAGGAGGGCTCAGACTTGCCTGGTAGCTGAATAGCCAATGATCTGCTGGCCTGGGGGTGGGGGCTGGGCAGCTGCTTCTCCTGTTCAGAATCTCCTAGGAGACAGACAGGCTCAATCCACACTTTGGACTTCAGCAGGTATGGGCCTCACTAACTTGAAATCTAACAATACTGTTTGAATAAAACATTACTCCCTCTAAGGCCAAAAATTGAAGTGGACAGGTCCCAGTAGACACAGTATAAACAGCTCACAGAAGCACCCTCTGATGTAGAAAATCCCTGTTGCTGAGGGGGGGGGGGGCAGGGGGGCTGGTTTCACTGGCTTCAGAACACAAAATGGTGGCTAGGAGTGCAATCTTTTAACATACAGGTCTTATCACAGAGCAAAGGAGAAATTTGGAGGGAAAAAAGAATTGTCACCCAGGAATGAGAGGGACAAACTACAGAGGTTGGACTGCAAATCCTACAATTCAACACGTTAAATGGAAGAAATCATGCGAAGGGAAAACCACAAGTTTAAAACACAAAACAGTTGATAAAATATGCATTTACATGCAGGCTAAAACTACAATTTTAAACTGTAACAACTACAGGCAAAGACAGTAAACAGAGAAAGTGAAAATCGTTTTTAAACAACTTTTTGTCTTGGGAAGAGACAGCACTAGTCTGTCTCCTTACCACTTCCTGGACTCTGCTCAATGCAACCTGGGACACAGGTAGGCTGCAACTCACAAGATGGAGGACAATGATTTGGGGTGCACCCAGCTAGGCCTTAAGGGGCCTGTGCAGGTGTGAGAGGAGGGCTCAGACTTGCCTGGTAGCTGAATAGCCAATGATCTGCTGGCCTGGGGGTGGGGGCTGGGCAGCTGCTTCTCCTGTTCAGAATCTCCTAGGAGACAGACAGGCTCAATCCACACTTTGGACTTCAGCAGGTATGGGCCTCACTAACTTGAAATCTAACAATACTGTTTGAATAAAACATTACTCCCTCTAAGGCCAAAAATTGAAGTGGACAGGTCCCAGTAGACACAGTATAAACAGCTCACAGAAGCACCCTCTGGTGTAGAAAATCCCTGTTGCTGAGGGGGGGGGGTGGGCAGGGGGGCTGGTTTCACTGGCTTCTGAACACAAAATGGTGGCTAGGAGTGCAATATTTTAACATACAGGTCTTATCACAGAGCAAAGGAGAAATTTGGAGGGAAAAAAGAATTGTCACCCAGGAATGAGAGGGACAAACTACAGAGGTTGGACTGCAAATCCCACAATTCAACACGTTAAATGGAAGCAATTATTGGCAGGGAAAACCACAAGTTTAAAACACAAAACAGGTGGTAAAATATGCAATTACAGGCAAGCTAAAGCTACAATTTTAAACTGTAACAACCACAGGCAAAGACAGTAAACACAGAAAGTGAAAATTGTTTTTGAACAACTTTTTGTCTTGGGAAGAGACAGCACTAGTCTGTCTACTTACCACTTCCTGGACTCTGCTCACTGCAATGTGGGGCACAGGTAGTCTGCAACTCACAAGATGGAGGAGAATGATTTGGGGTGCACCCAGCAAGGCCTTAAGGGGCCTGGGCAGGTGTGAGAGGAGGGCTCAGACTTGCCTGGTAGCTGAATTGCCAATGGTCTGCTGGCCTGGGGGTAGGGGCTGGGCAGCTGCTTCTCCCGTTCTGAATCTCCTAGGAGACAGAAAGGCTCAATCCACACTTTGGACTTCAGCAGGTAAGGGCCTCACTAACTTGAAATCTAACAATACTGTTCAAAGAAAACTTTACTCCCTCTGCTGGCCAAAAATTGTGTGCACAGGTCCCAGTAAACACAGTTTAAACATCTCACAGAAGCACCCTCTGATGTAGAAAATCCCTGTTGCTGGGGGGGCAGGGGGCTGGTTTCACTGGCTTGTGAACACAAAATGGTGGCTGGGAGTGCACAGTTTTAACATACAGTTCTTAGCACAGAGCAAAGGAGAAAATTGGAGGGAAAACAGAATTGTCATCAAGGAATGAGAGGGACAAACTACAGAGGTTGGACTGCAAATCCCACAATTCAACACGTTAAATGGAAGCAATTATTGGCAGGGAAAACCACAAGTTTAAAACACAAAACAGTTGATAAAATATGCATTTACATGCAGGCTAAAACTACAATTTTAAACTGTAACAACTACAGGCAAAGACAGTAAACAGAGAAAGTGAAAATCGTTTTTAAACAACTTTTTGTCTTGGGAAGAGACAGCACTAGTCTGTCTCCTTACCACTTCCTGGACTCTGCTCAATGCAACCTGGGACACAGGTAGGCTGCAACTCACAAGATGGAGGACAATGATTTGGGGTGCACCCAGCTAGGCCTTAAGGGGCCTGTGCAGGTGTGAGAGGAGGGCTCAGACTTGCCTGGTAGCTGAATAGCCAATGATCTGCTGGCCTGGGGGTGGGGGCTGGGCAGCTGCTTCTCCTGTTCAGAATCTCCTAGGAGACAGACAGGCTCAATCCACACTTTGGACTTCAGCAGGTATGGGCCTCACTAACTTGAAATCTAACAATACTGTTTGAATAAAACATTACTCCCTCTATGGCCAGAAATTGAAGTGGACAGGTCCCAGTAGACACAGTATAAACAGCTCACAGAAGCACCCTCTGATGTAGAAAATCCCTGTTGCTGAGGGGGGGGCAGGGGGGCTGGTTTCACTGGCTTCTGAACACAAAATGGTGGCTAGGAGTGCAATCTTTTAACATACAGGTCTTATCACAGAGCAAAGGAGAAACTTGGAGGGCAAAAAGAATTGTCACCCAGGAATGAGAGGGACAAACTACAGAGGTTGGACTGCAAATCCTACAATTCAACACGTTAAATGGAAGAAATCATGCGAAGAGAAAACCACAAGTTTAAAACACAAAACAGTTGATAAAATATGCCTTTACATGCAGGCTAAAACTACAATTTTAAACTGTAACAACTACAGGCAAAGACAGTAAACAGAGAAAGTGAAAATTGTTTTTAAACAACTTTTTGTCTTGGGAAGAGACAGCACTAGTCTGTCTCCTTACCACTTCCTGGACTCTGCTCAATGCAACCTGGGACCCAGGTAGGCTGCAACTCACAAGATGGAGGAGAATGATTTGGGGTGCACCCAGCTAGGCCTTAAGGGGCCTGTGCAGGTGTGAGAGGAGGGCTCAGACTTGCCTGGTAGCTGAATAGCCAATGATCTGCTGGCCTGGGGGTGGGGGCTGGGCAGCTGCTTCTCCTGTTCAGAATATCCTAGGAGACAGACAGGCTCAATCCACACTTTGGACTTCAGCAGGTATGGGCCTCACTAACTTGAAATCTAACAATACTGTTTGAATAAAACATTACTCCCTCTATGGCCAAAAATTGAAGTGGACAGGTCCCAGTAGACACAGTATAAACAGCTCACAGAAGCACTCTCTGATGTAGAAAATCCCTGTTGCTGACGGGGGGGCAGGGGGGCTGGTTTCACTGGCTTCTGAACACAAAATGGTGGCTAGGAGTGCAATCTTTTAACATACAGGTCTTATCACAGAGCAAAGGAGAAATTTGGAGGGAAAAAAGAATTGTCACCCAGGAATGAGAGGGACAAACTACAGAGGTTGGACTGCAAATCCCACAATTCAACACGTTAAATGGAAGCAAATATTGGCAGGGAAAACCACAAGTTTAAAACACAAAACAGGTGGTAAAATATGCAATTACAGGCAAGCTAAAGCTACAATTTTAAACTGTAACAACCACAGGCAAAGACAGTAAACACAGAAAGTGAAAATTGTTTTTAAACAACTTTTTGTCTTGGGAAGAGACAGCACTAGTCTGTCTACTTACCACTTCCTGGACTCTGCTCACTGCAATGTGGGGCACAGGTAGTCTGCAAGGCTCAATCCACACTTTGGACTTCAGCAGGTAAGGGCCTCACTAACTTGAAATCTAACAATACTGTTCAAAGAAAACTTTACTCCCTCTGCTGGCCAAAAATTGTGTGCACAGGTCCCAGTAAACACAGTTTAAACATCTCACAGAAGCACCCTCTGATGTAGAAATCCGTGTTGCTGGGGGGGCAGGGGGCTGGTTTCACTGGCTTGTGAACACAAAATGGTGGCTGGGAGTGCACAGTTTTAACATACAGTTCTTAGCACAGAGGAAAGGAGAAAATTGGAGGGAAAACAGAATTGTCATCAAGGAATGAGAGGGACAAACTACAGAGGTTAGACTGCAAATTCCACAATTCAACACGTTAAATGGAAGCAATTATTGGCAGGGAAAACCACAAGTTTAAAACACAAAACAGGTGGTAAAATATGCAATTACAGGCAAGCTAAAGCTACAATTTTAAACTGTAACAACCACAGGCAAAGACAGTAAACACAGAAAGTGAAACTCCTTTTTTAAACAACTTTTTGCCTTGGGAAGAGACAGCACTAGTCTGTCTACTTACCACTTCCTGGACTCTGCTCAATGTAATCTGGGGCACAGGTAGTCTGCAACTCACAAGATGCAGGAGAATGATTTGGGGTGCACCCAGCAAGGCCTTAAGGGGCCTGGGCAGGTGTGAGAGGAGGGCTCACACTTGCCTGGTGGATGAATTGCCAGTGGTCTGCTGGCCTGGGGGTAGGGGCTGGGCAGCTGCTTCTCCTGTTCCGAATCTCCTAGGAGACAGAAAGGCTCAATCCACACTTTGGACTTCAGCAGGTAAGGGCCTCCCTAACTTGAAATCTAACAATACTGTTTGAATAAAACTTTCGTCCCTCTGCTTGCCAAAAAACCAAGTGCCAGGCGCTAGTAAACACAGTTTAAACAGCTCACAGAAGCACCCTCTGATTTAGAAACTCCCTGTTGCTGGGGTGGGGGGGGGGGCAGTGGGCTGGTTTCACTGGCTTGTGAACACAAAATGGTGGCTGGGAGTGCACTGCTTTAACATACAGGTCTTAAAACAGAGCAAAGGAGCAATTTGGAGGGAAAACAGAATTGTCACCAAGGAATGTGAGGGACAAACTACAGAGGTTGGACTGCAAATCACTCATTTCAACACGTTAAATGGAAGCAATCCTGGGCAGGGAAAACCACTTGTTTAAAACACAAAACAGGTGATAAAATATTCAATTACAGTCAGGCTAAAACTACAATTGTAAACTGTAACAACCACAGGTAAAGACAGTAAACACAGAAAGTGAAAATCGTTTTTTAAACAACTTTTTGTCTTGGGAAGAGACAGCACTAGTCTGTCTCCTTACCACTTCCTGGACTCTGCTCAATGCAACCTGGAACACAGGTAGTCTGCAACTCACAAGATGGAGGAAAATGATTTGGGGTGCACCCAGCTAGGCCTTAAGGGACCTGTGCAGGTGTGAGAGGAAGGCTCAGACTTGCCTGGTAGCTGCATAGCCAATGGTCAGCTGGCCTGGGGGTAGGGGCTGGGCAGCTGCTTCTCCCGTTCAGAATCTCCTAGGAGACAGACAGGCTCAATCCACTCTTTGGACTTCAGCAGGAAAGGGCCTCACTAACTTGAAATCTAACAATACAGTTTGAATAAAACTTTACTTTTGCTTGTGATTTTGACTGTGACATGCAATGCGATCTATCCAGGTAGATGGCAATGTTTAATTGCCGGACTTGGTAAGTACTGATTGAGCTGTGTAAACATTTTCACAAATAGCACTGGTGTTATCTGTTGTCCAATGCAGCAGCTGGCAGAATTTAGACTTAGGTGTACTGATGTCACATGTTAGAATGGACCTTACCGTTAGAGAGTGTCAGAATACATCCTATCTGATTTTAAGCAGATTTCATGTTTTGGACTATTTGTAGGAATTGATTGAGCTAACCTCTGACCGGAGGATTGCACCACTATTTGATTATCTTTAGTCTAGTACTTTCTTAATCTGATCCCTTACAGGTTTAGATCAGTGTTTTGTTATGTTTCTTCTGTTGACACTGTTGGTCTTAATCGTTTAACATCACCCACTTATGGGGGTTGTTTACTGATTAAGGGATCTTTTTCCTTTTTTGATTTATGTATGGCATTTTATTAAATCGATTATTTGTGCTTTAATTAATGTGCAGCACTTTATTGAACCGTCTATGTTGTTGGTCCTTAGTTTCAGCTATTATCTCTTCTTACATCTATATCCGCGGACTAAGTTTCTATCTTTTGATGGATTAACTGTCATAAGATGGCCGCCAAGTAACTCGGTCCAAGTATAAAACTGTCTATAGTCTGCTCTCAATTTTGATTACTTTGACGTTATCTTAGGTACTCAGACTTACTTTTGAGTCCTTAAAACTGGGTGTCCATTTGATGAGACCTTGACGCTCTATTCTGCGGAAACCCCTGCTGTGTTTCGTATCGCTGGCTGGACTCTATCCGTAGAAGATATATAGTATACCTTGCCGGTAAGTGGGGTATTGCGATGTGGGTCGTGAAAGGATCTTATTGTTGGCCTCCTTTAAATGCTTTTATTGCATTGGCCTTGTGTCGTTGATGCAGTCGTGGGTTGTCTTAACAAGTTCCCCCATCTCTCCAACTAGCGTTTTTAATGCTACGGGGTAGATTTGTTCAAGTTGCGCTTTAAGTTCATGCACTTCATGCTGTTATGTTATTTTTTCCATACGTTAGACTTTTTTTGTGACGACTCAGACTGCTTACTCCCCTTTGGCTTCTGAAGGGTTTTGGATCAGTAAACGCTCCGGGTGCACTGCCCGTATGTACGCACACAATTATGTAAAACTCTTGTCCAGGTGCAATTACGGCGAGTGGAGAAACCCTAACCACTCAACAGAGCAGCAGAAACTACTCCTACACAACGAACTCAGTTGCCGATGCACTCAATGGTATACAGTGTTAAATAACAATATACAATAACAAGTAACCAGTGACAGAAGTGTCTAAACAAAAAACTCTCATGAAGGGTAAGTCTTGGAGTCTTTAATGCAGTGAACAGCCAGCCGACACGTGTTTCATCGCACTCGCGATTCCTCAGGGCTAGATGGCTGTATCCAGGTCAAATAAGGTCGCTCAGCTAGTGCTAATTCCAACCCAGCCGGGCTCTTGACCGTGAGGATACTCGGTATGAGTATGTCTGTAGATTGATACGTTTATTGGATGACAATGTCTGGTATCTCAGTCTCGTGTTCCTGTTCCACTCACCGTTAATAGCAGCGTGGTCCCCTCCGCGGAAACCTCTGCCTCTGGAACGTCTGCCTCGGGACGGGCAAACATTGGAGTATTGTCCAAACAGGAACACGGCTCGGGGGTCCAAACGCGATACACGTCGTTCACCGCTCCACTGCCTGATACGGCGTGGGCGCTCACTGATGCGAGAACTTGCAACGGTACAGGAAAACTTTTCCCGCCATAGAACTAACATTCTGCTCAACGTGGGCGGTAGGCTACTATTGGATAGGAATAATTAACAGAGACCTCCGAGACTGAGATACCAGACATTGTCATCCAATAAACGTATCAATCTACAGACATACTCATACCGAGTATCCTCACGGTCAAGAGCCCGGCTGGGTTGGAATTAGCACCAGCTGAGCGACCTTATTTGACCTGGATACAGCCATCTAGCCCTGAGGAATCGCGAGTGCGATGAAACACGTGTCGGCTGGCTGTTCACTGCATTAAAGACTCCAAGACTTACCCTTCATGAGAGTTTTTTGTTTAGACACTTCTGTCACTGGTTACTTGTTATTGTATATTGTTATTTAACACTGCATACCATTGAGTGCATCGGCAACTGAGTTCGTTGCTTACTCCCCTTTGCCTTCTCGCCCTAATTGTAGACTACATTTATTGAAATCTATTAATCTTAGTCTCTGGACCTAGCTTACTATGCCCTCTTGATACGGAATATCATATACCCGTACCTTAATACTTTATAGGTCCGTACTTTAATTATTGTACGCTTTTTGGTTCCTTGGTAGGTATCCTTATTCTGGCCTTGGCTAGGGGTACAACTGCTCTGTGTATGTTTTGGCGCCAGTTGGAGAAATAGTCCCACTTATTCGCCTTTAGGTTTTCTACAGAATTGTTTTGTTGAAGTCTTCAGCAGTGGGGCCCAGTATTTATCTGGCTCAAAGGGGGAAAATAACCCCCTTGAAACTTGACGTGCCTTTTTCTATATTGGTATGGATGTTTAAGAGGTTATTATTCCTTACTCTGTCTTAACTATCTGGGCTGTGGATCTGAATTGCACATACTATCTCCATCCAGTGGCATTCACTTTTTTCATTTTTTTACTTTTCTTACTCTTTTTAGTTTTAGTCTGAGGATCTATCGTGTCTTTATCACTATTGGGTTATATCTTGCTTCTTTGTTATGACTTTTTTCTCTCTCCTTGACACACTCTGGTATCTTTAGAACATTGCCAGTATTCTACTCTTTTCTCTAGACCATTTTGGTCAAGTCTGAGGTATTGACTATACTCACTTAGAGTAAACTTATTGTTTTGTCCTTAGTATTGATCTTGCAGTCTATTTCAGGTTTTTGTGAATCTGTTGTAATATTTATGTTTATCTTAATGAGTAATACTCCTGAAGCTCACTGAGTAGTACTGTATTGAATAAAAATTATAACCTGTCAGCATTAGTTTGTATTTTGAACTATGTATCTTTCTCTATATTCACAGATTAATTGTGCCACTGCTTGTTGTACATCTCCACCCTGATGAAGGTGTATCCCCGGCTGGGGCCACACATTAAAATGCGCGTTAGCGTTTTTTTCGTCTGGGGATAATTTTTTTTTTGTAAAACAGATTTTTATTTGTCTGCACAATTAGAAATGCAAAGCCCCGAGCTCCGGAGTCTATTGCACACATCAATAGAACAAGTATAGCATAGACAGTTTCATAACATTCAAAACACCCTCCCCCCCAGGTTGCGCTGCTGCCGTACTCTAGACCACTAAAGAAAAACAGTAGTATACACATTGAATACACGCCAGTTCCTTTGGAGCACTACCGCTGTACTCCAGCCACCCCATACAACTAAAGTGTCAGAAGGGAATCACTCTCCGGTGGGGGATCCAAGTCCAGCCCCCTATAATCAGCCCATCGTTTCCAAATCTGAAAGTGCTTACGGGGGCACCCCCTGGCCAGGAATATAGGCTGCTCCAGTCCAATAAAAAAGTCCATGCCATTTTTCCAAGCGGCCAGGGGCGGAGCCAATGGTGCCTTCCAGGCTCGAGCAATATCACGCTTAGCCAGGGTGAGACCAAGCAGCAGCAAGTGGCGTTCGTAGCGATTTCCCCAACCCCCTCCATAACATGTAATAATGCCAATTTCGGATCATTAGGCAGCTCCCATGCCAACACCTCTGAAAGGCAGCGGAAGACCCCAGTCCAGAACCTATGCAACCCCGAACACCCCCACGTGGTGTGTAAAAGTGTGCCAACTTCTGATCGGTCCATCACTTGTTGTTTTTGCAACTTCTGACTCGCAGCGCAAGCAGTCCGGAGAACCTATCATATCACGCCCTACACTTCATGGACCCAGTCCCTGTTAAGCACTCTAGAGCAAGCAATAAGGGTGCTGAACTAGCAATCCAACAAAATGGAAGTCCAAATCGATCTCATTACATTAGTGGATGGGCATATTTCGGGTATAAAAGCAAAACTGGACTCCCTATCAACGCTCTTAACAACTCAGGGGAAATTAGAGCCCAATACCAGCCGGAGCAATCAACAAGGAAACTGTGGTTGTGGAAGTATAATAGAAAAGCTAGCAAGCCTCCCAGTCATTTTGATGGACATCTTAGGGGAGGTAAAACAATCATGCGGTCACTGTCAGGCGATAGAAACTAAGCCTACCCCGGAGAAATCACAAACACTCAAGAGAAAGCCTATTCACTGCCCTACAAGAAGCAAACAAATAATTGAGCAAGAACAATTATCAAAGGAATGCGGTCTGGGAAAAACAGTCTCAGACACCGAAGAAATACAACTTACCCAACAATCCATTATTGAGGACAAACCAACAAAGAGACAAAGGAAAAGGGCAAGGAAGGCCCGGCTCAAGTATAAGAAACAACCAAACGCAGATCCTGGCAAAATCTTCCCCATATTTAAATACAACACCCATCATGAAAACAAACCCAATCTTCTGAATGGGTCGCAAGCGGGCGAGGTTACTCTTGTAGACCCAGTGGTCAAATTAAATCCTTCTAACACATCAAGGGGCGAAGGCCCCAGGGCTGGAGCCAACTCGAGCCCATTCCCACCCATAGGCAACAACAGCGAAATGGACATAAAATCGAAGCAGCAATTACTAGCGCAAGACCTGGGAAGAGACAAAACGAAGCCAACACAAGTGGTCGAACATGGAGGCTGTGAGCAACATGAGCCAACACCAGCCCTGGTAAAAACTAGTTTGGGCACAAAAAGCATCCCAAAAGAGGGCCCCAACCCTGGTACAAAAATTATCATTGATCAACAATCACCTACAATACTTGAAAGGAATGTACACGAATCTCACGGACAAGTAGCAGCACTTCCAATAAAACCGGTGTCAACCCCCATGCGAATTACTGTCCTGGAAAACGAACATAAATGTTCGCAACTGCGAAGGGAGGAAAGTACGGCCCGAACGATGTCAACGAAGACAAACCCAACTCAGAAAAAAGTAACCACAACTGAGGTAGTACAGAAAGAGCAAGAACAACAATCGACCCACCTTGTTCGCAACAGTATTCAATCTTACAACCCGTCAGCTTGCAAAGCAGGCTCAACACAAAAGGAGCCAAGCAAACCCCAAGAGCCATCTGACTTAAAACTAACTTTTATCCCCGAATACCCAACAAGAGGGACGCAGGACCTCCTGAACCGAAGCAATTTGTTAAAATTGTTTAAAGAAATATCGGCCCTAAAAGAAATCATTTCCCAAGATATTCACTTCGTTGAATTCCAACAAAACGAAAATAACGCGGCCATTGAAGAAACAGTTACAACTTGGGCCTCAAAGGACCTGGTAGATAGGATATACCTTGCAAGACCTCAGTTTGAATCATGGGGAATATCCATAATGCGACACAAGCGTCCAAAGTACCCCTATCCCTTACAACTTAACACATGTGATCAAGATAAGGGGCAAGAGAGCAGAGGTCAACATACCTCCTGTCTCCGCGGTGCCCGGGCTACCACGCCAGACCCATTAAGCACAAGTCACAAACTACAAACATCTGGTCCCCATCACGCAGACAGAACGGACTGGTCTTGGATACCCATCATCCTGAGCAACAAAGCTACCTAACCCAGACCCAAACGCCCACGTAACATTGCGGAAGGAGAGGCTCCCCCGGAATCTAATAAAGAATTCAACAGTTTCAATCTGCTTGTGGAACGTGCGCGGCTTTCGAGAAATGGCCCAGGATCATGAAACCCAAGCCTTCTTCCTATGACAAGATATTATTCTGATCCAGGAGTCTTGGAAATTACACTCCACTTCAATCCAAGGTTTCAAAGAACACCAAATATACGCAGAAAGCACTTCCATGCACGGCCATCCCCGTGGCGGATTATCAACATATGTAACCCAAAAATATAACTGGGCATCTGAGGAGATACATGTCGGCCTGAAGTGGGCTCAAGTAATCAGAATCACTGAAGCCCCGTCACCGGGGATTGAACCGTGGAAAATGTTAATACTTAATGTTTATATCCATCCTGACAAAGTCACAAAAAGAAAAACACAAGACCTTGCTGTCACTCATTAAGGTCATGCAAAGGACATTCACAATACCCATTTGTTATCTCCGGAGACTTTAACAACACACTTATTCACCAAAACAAGGCGAAGGTGAAGATGAATGCAAACAGTGGCGGAAAAAAGTTAGCATCTAGCCTAAATGATTATGGACTGTCATTCCTGAATGGCAACACAAAAGGGGATAGGCAGGCAGCCGTCACATATCTGAGCGGCAGGGTCCTTTCAATAATTGACTACACTATACTAAGTGACAAGTTAATTCCCAGCATCGAATCATTTGGCATAGAACATTGAGTAGAAAGTGACCACTTCCCCCAATTAATAAGTCTGAATATTGCACCAAGCATGGCACCGACAACTACCTCCCTTCTGCACCACACATCAAAGTTCAACCTGAGAAAATTAAAATGGCGTGGAGAGGGGTTGGGCAAAATTACGGACTCAGTTAAAGCCCATATGGCCAACCTTGGAACCCAAAAGGAGGAAGACCGAGTACCCAACTGGGAACAAATGATTCAGGTCCTACAGCAAAAGATTCCAGCAAGGACAGGGCACCACAGAATCTCTAACAATAAGAAGGAGCCTTGGTTCAACATAGACCTAAGAGCTAAAAAAAGAAAGGTCGCCAAGGAGGTCCGAGCCCTCGCAAGTCAAAAAACATCGGGGTCAGTGGTAAACAAATCCAACCTGAGGGAAGCTAGGAGCATTTACAGGAAGGCATTGAGGGCCGCAAAGCACGATTATAAAGAAAACATCTGGAACAAACTGCTAATTGCGGGTAAACATTCTAACAGCAGGGACTTTTGGGGCATCATAAATGAGCTTAATCAAGGGCTAAAACTGCAACAAGAAGCCGGGGTTGGCGCAGAAACCTGGAGCAGACACGTGCAAACTCTATACAGCAATGCAGACGCAGGCCACGTTAATGGCTTAGGGGCAGCTAATGATAACACAGAGGAACCAAAAGGAGTGAACAACAAGGAAGATAGGGAATCCTAGCGGGAAAAACTCCAGAAGAGGCCAACGGAGCCAGATGACCTAATGCCAAAAATGAACTGAGGACGATAATTCCAAGATTAAAGTCAGAGGGTGCAGCGGGACCAATTGGGCTGCCAAACGCGATCTTTAAGCACGACCCGGTCCTATGGTCAGAGACCCTAACGCCTCTGTTCAATCAAATATACAAACAAGCCGAGTTACCCGCCTCCTGGAAAGGCAGTATCATCCATCCTATCTTCAAGCATGGCAACCACCGCAATCCGACAAATTTTAGACTGATATCCTTAATAGACGTGGAGGCCAAACTCTACGCCTCATGCATCCTACTCGAACTACAAGCCTGGTTATCAGAAACAAAGATTATTCCAAAATTCCAAACAGGATTCAGGCAAGGAATGGGAACAATCACTAACCTAACTTGCCTGTCCATCCTAATAGACCTAGCAGTAGCAAAGGGCACCCACTTAAATGCCTGCTTCATAGACATCAAGTCTGCCTTCGATCTTGTGAATAGAGAGCGCTTGTGGAGAAAATTAGAGAGCTGGGGGTTGCTACATCAACTCTTAATAGCCATCAAAGCCCTACATCACCATACTTGGGCAAGAGTCAAACTGGGAAATGGAGGCAGTACAACCAGGAGCATCCAAACGCACCAAGGCATAAAACAAGGCTGGGTATTAGCCCCCACCCTCTTCAATCTGTTTCTCTCCGACATCACACGCGCGATCGAATCAGCAGATAGTCACCCTCCATCTTTGGCAAATATTCCAATACACTACTTGCAATACGCAGATGACATTGTTCTGTTGAGTAAAACACCAATCGGCCTACAAAGAGCCATCAATAAATTAACATCGTACTTAGAACGGGAAAGCCTGGAACTAAATAAAGAAAAAAAACCAAAGTGGTACGGCTAGTAGACCCGCAAAAGTTAAAGTTCAAATGGATGGCCCAAGGGACAACAGTGAAAGAACAAGAGTATTACAAGTATTTAGGAATAATTATAACAAAAGGAGCAAACTACAAGGATCACAAAACAGCATTAAAGCAAAAGCACAATCCTTAATTTTTGTGTACAATTCTCTTAAAGATAAAATGGATTGCCCCAACTATAACCATCTATTAAAAGTAATGGCAACGCAGATTTTGCCCACCCTATCCTATGGTCTAGTTACGTGGTGTGGCAAGGAGGCCGATCTACTAAACAATCTACAGATAAAAATTTACAAAGCAGTCTTCAATCTGCCAAAATCCGCCTCAGCCTCACAAGTCAGGCTTGAATTTGGACTGCAAAATCAGAAGTTCCAGAGCATGAGTGGCTTCGTGAAACTCTGTTATATACTTCGATCTGCAGACCCAGACACATTGGACTGGCTAAGCTGGGAGGAAATTAAAAAACGGGGGGAAACCGAAACCCCAAACACCTGGGAAAAGTACTTGAAATTCTGTGTGGAAAAGTTGGAGCTGGAACCAGTCTGGAAATCTGGGACAGAGAAAGTAAGCCTAAGCAAATCAGACAAAGCTGCAGCAAAAAGGAAATCCTTCTTGGAGGACAAAGAGTCATTGGCACAACGTCGGCACGGCTGGACCATTATGAACTCCTTTACAACGCCAAAACCAATCAATATCTAGTATCCCACTTCAGTGGCTGTCTCAAAAAGGCTTTTATATCCTATCGTATGGGGATGCATGTCTCAAAGGACCTATTACCATCCTGGAAACCGTCCCACCAGACAAAACAATGTCGCCTCTGCGGGTATAAAACTGAAACCCTCGTCCATCTTTTTGTATATGTCCTGCCCTGATAAGTCAGAGACGACTCTTATTGAAACCCATCTTCAACCCGCTACACATCCGTTCTTGCAGACATGCAGTCACAAGCTGGCTCGGATGCTCCTCCATAATCCTGGAATGTCGTGGAGTCAAATTCCTAGTAGAAGCAAGAAAATGCTTAGAACTAACTGAACAGGAGGCCGACCCAGTTGGCAGGCTATCAGGGACATCCTAACCCCTGAACCCTACACGTATTGTCTCTAACAAAAAATAGAGGCTGAGAGTCAATAACTTCAGTATTTTAATACATTTTGCACTGTTATTTTAACATGCAAATTTTGTAACAATTTTAACTAATTATGCAAATAAAACTTTTTGACTTTGGCCGTCATACCTGCCCTCCATAGACGCTCCCTAGTAAAATACGTACGGTTGAGGTATTTGAATTGTATGAGCCTCAGGCGTGTGGAGATCGCCGCCCCCTTAGGACTCGCCAGGGCCTCCATCCAGTCTTCCTCCCCCAGCTCCCCCACATCTCCCGCCTATGCCACCCTCAGCTTCTGTAGGTCAGGAGAACAATGTTGCACCAGGGATTGGTATATACGGGACAGTTTTTTGTCTGGAAGCTCCCCCATGAACAGTTGGGCCTCGAGCGGGCTAAAGTCTGGGAGGGTGTCAAGTCCCGTCAGATACGGTGTCAGAGCATGTCGGAATTGGAGGAACCGAAAGAATTGAGTGTGGGGCATCCCAAATTCATTCTGCAGATCTGAGAAAGACTTTAAGGTTTCCCCTGACATTACATCTCCCAAAGAGGAGATACCAATTGCGTCCCACCCACCGAAACCCCGAAGGGTCTCCAAGTGGGGGAAGCGGCCATTGCTCAAAAGAGGGGTCTCCCGAGTGAGGACATTCCACCATTTCATCCTGCGCAGCGCCTGCCGTAAGATAGAGAAGATCACCTTTGTGGCGGGTGGAAGACCCCGCCGAAGCGGCGCCGAATATAGTAATGTGTGAAGGGACGACGAGCCCATCAGGTGACGCTCCACTGCATAAGCTGGGTCGCCCCTGTCGCCGTACCACCAGTCATTAAGGACCAAGAGATGCACTGCCTTGTAGTATGAGAGGATATCCGATGTAGCGAGGCCCCCTGGGAAGGTGGACAGGAAGCATGTCCCGAGTACCACCCTCACTGTCTCCCCCTCCCACAGAAAGCCGCCCTGCGCCGAGTTGACCTGCTGAAACCAGCGGGGTGGAATAGGGTATGGATGGTTCTGTAGTTGGTACACAAGCCGTGGGAGCGCCACCATTTTGAATATTGCCGACCTCCCATACAGAGACAATGGCATACGAGACCACACCTTCAGATCTGCCCGTGTGCGATCCCAAACCGGAGCAAGATTACGAGCTCGGGAGACGTCCGCACTCTCGGACAGGCAGACTCTCAGGTACTTCATCCCCCCATCAGCCAACTGTATGTCCACTGTCCACTCACCGACGGTCCGTCCGCCGCCCAGCACCCACAAGGTGGATTTACCCGGGTTCACATACAGGCCAGAGGATTCACCGAAAATCTGCAGGATGTGCAGCAGGCGCGATCTGGGGATAATTTTGACATCTTCTTCACCCCTTTGATGAGTTGTTTCCATATTCAAGATCCAAACCAGTTCATGGCGGTTATGTACTTGTTGTATATGATGTGTGTGTGTTGGTATGAGTTGTATGTAATTTTGAATGGATGATGATATGAGAGCTATGTATGAATCTAGTACATGGGACTGTTTTGATGAGATATATTGTTTTAGAAACCAGTATTTGGCCTGATATTTATTATGTTTGTTTAATAACCTAAGAAAATGTATTCTATACAATAAAATCTTTATATATTTGTTATTATGCTTTGATATGATTATTTGAATTGTCCTTGGTTTGCTTCAGCGGTTTTGAATTAATTATAGGACCTCTTAGTCAGGCCTTCTTGAAATTGACTGGCAGGTACTCTCCTTTCTTTGTACTATTTGTAGGTGGCAACAGATGTCTGTGAGTGCCTAACAAAGTAGGTGTTAGGTGGTAACAGGGGGGTAAGTACATGGATGTGAAAGTTGCATATTTCCTTGGTTGTTACAAGGGGCATTAACATTTTTAGGCAAATAAAACTATGGTTTATCACTGTAAATCGGATATCTGGAAATGTGGCTTCACTGACATCTTAGAAGGGCAGATATATTCAGGTAATGAACATAACAGCATCTAAGCTGGACAATATGTGAATGATGACATTTATCAGGGAGGGATAGACTGACTTGTCCTTGTGAGATATACATCAGCAGGATGTACACGATAAGAAATAGTGTTTTCAATCTCAAGTAAAATGTTTTTCACTAATATTGTGGCCACGCAATGATTCTACCTGGCCTGGTCGTAAAGTAAGCCACATGTTCCTGAAGTAATATTCAGTCATGGTCATTGGCAGTATGATAAGCTGTGTTCACATGCCAAACTGTTAAAAGTGTTGTAATCTGCCTACAGAACACTTGATAATTGCAGTGTGCTGACATGACACAATACTTGTAGACATACATTTTGGACTTGCTATTTCCCATGTGTAACATCTATATTGAATTACACATGTGACACTTAGAACTGCTTAGTCTGCTAATGGACAGATGTATAACTGTAATGTGATCTGTGTAAAATACCCTATTCCAAGACTCCTACATCTTGATGGGCACTTATCAAAATATATTAATTGAAGCAGCATACCTGCTGGTCCACAAGCTCTGGATTAGGGATAGCTCACTATATGCCATATGTAAAGGCTGCACTTATTCGATTTCTTAATATAAGGTCTATTTTCCCTTGGATCACATGATGTAAGTGTGTTATACTACAAGGGCATCAGGAGTGAGAGATGAAACATCAGCTGGTACATAGATGTGGTTGAGTTGTTGAAAAGGAGAAGCATGATGTTGCATCAAAGGCCTGCAGAAGGCTGTCGGTGGCGGGCCCTCTGCCATCATACTGCGGTTTTCTGCCTGCCAGATTACATTGGCGGTTGTAAACGTGGCGGATGCAAAGACCGACCGCCACTGTTCCGACAGGCAGCCATTTTCCGGTCTGTTAACCGCATCCCCACCACAATACAATAGATAGGGCTTGCAAACACTTCGGTGTCGGTCGCATCCTAACGCGGTAGGTGGGTAGGCCGCCTCATAGGCAGCCAGTACCACTACTGCAAAAATGGCAGTCGGACGAATGTCCAACCGCCATCATAATCAGGCCCTATGTTCCTAACATTATTATGTGAGAGTGCACACACGTCTTGTAGCTTTCGGAAATGTGCTATTGCCTCTATCTAACCTAATGTTGTCATCCAAGTGCAATTTATAATGTTGCCCAATGCGGGTAGAGTTATTACATCTATGTACCAAGTACATATCAACATCTCAACTAATGTTTTTCTGACCTGTTTTTCAGCATCAGCCCTAGGCAGCGATGGGGACAGTGGCAGAAATGTTGGGGAAGCAGCTGGCCACAGTGGATCTCTTGCTGCCAGTGAGCTAGAGGGAACTAGTGGTACAGAGGGTGATAGGAGCACTACCGAGGAGCTGTCCGACATGACGGCTGGATCATCTTTGTCAGAGTCCTGTTTCAGTGAGCCTTCACAGGTGGTGGTGGACCCCCTGCACCTGTGCTCACTCCATCTGAGTCCATCACCCCCTACCATCTCCACCCTCACAGCTGCTGCCCAGCCCACTGCCCATGGCATCTCCATTTAAAGGGGAGGAGATTCTTTTGCACCAGGCACCTCACCCCCTGTCTCTGTCTCCCCTGCTGCCCTGAGTGTGGAGGCCATTGACCTCCTGAGGCAGATCTATGTGGGTGGGGCAGACAACAGTGCTGAATTACGGCCAGGTACATACCAATTTGCATACCCAGATGGTATCTTCCCAGGAGAGCATTCACTCTGACATATCTTCCCTACAGATATCCATTCAGGCTCTAGCCTCCACACTCACTGCTGCCTTGACCCAAATCCAGCTTTCAACCAACCTCCTGCCACTTCCGTATCCACAGTCCCTATTTCCATACCTAACCAAAGCACACGCAAACCTGAACATGCATCCACATCACTATTCACACGCACCACACAAATACACAGACATAAGGCCAAAGACAGAGACACATGCACTCAGAAAACACAAGACACCCTGACTTCTACATCCACTGATATGCAGGCAGGCATAACACCCACTGCACCACATGGCTCACATACAGACAAACAGGCAGACAGCACACCATCACACACAGCCACGACGGACAACACACCAGCACACAGAGACATGCCACATACGTCACAACCCTCTGCCTCCACAACCCCTACCCTTGCCTCTCCTTGTACCCAGTAGTGAGTTACAACGGGGTAGACCCTGAAAACTCCTTGACCTACGTCAATAAAAAAAGGTACATGTATAAAGGGTCGGAGTCTGATATAAACAATAGGAAAAATCTCAAAATGGCACTTATTTTCTCAGTGAAATACTTTCATTCTATCAAGGACATCAATGTTGCTCAACAAACGAAAAACAAGTCAATACATTCGGTGCATATTTATTTAGCACATCTTATGTTTGTAAACTGCATGAATTTCAACCCAAAAGGTAGATGATATTGCAATTAATGCATTGGCAATATAAGCTTAGAATCAATACATTTCTATGTTATTAAGTCAATTCAAAAACGTGTCAATGCGCTCAAGGTGCATAGAGAAAAGGTATTTAGAGGGGATGGGTAAGTGGGGGTGAAGGTGGGGACCGGGTAAAGGTGGTGTGACTGAGTTAAAATCACAGTGAGAAATGAAAAACCTTTACAGCCAATGTACAGATCTAAAGGTTCCAAAAACAATCTCAAACATAGGTTCCGTAGTTATCCAATTATTTGGTCCTATGTTTGGAACAGTGAAAAGTAACGATAGTCAACGTTTCGACCCCTGAAAGGTACGGGTGATTCAGAACCTCAGGATGGGGTCTTCATCAGGACGTTGGGCTATAACAGGAGCGCCTATAAATAATGCGAAAGTGATGAATGTATCTCATACTCCTATATATTAATTAATGCACTCGAAATTGGGTAAAAAGTTACCTACTTCGCATGAGGCCCGTTTGGGCCTACAGCCTGGGGACCTTCCAAGGTTCCTTTGTGGTACGTGAGGTCTGTAATTAAGTAAAGGCGGTATCAGTATAGTGGGCTGGTCCACCGGGGATGAAGCAGAGTAACACTACATCCACAATGAAAAGGGGGGAGAACTTACTGGTAGCTTTTCTCAAAGTCGTTCAAATGCGTGGGGTTCTGTTGTCCACTGGACCGGCCGGTCCGTGGTGGAACGCCGTATGTCTCTGAAAATGAAGTAGGGCATCACACTAAGTAGTAGAAGTTGATCTGTGTTAGCGCGCCAAAAGGTCACAGGGGATTGTTTCATAAAAAGCGCGGTTATTAAAGACAGGGGCCATCTGTCTCTAAAGGGAAAATAAGTCAGTGCTTCGCGTGAATCAGCGTTAACGCACCCAAAGTCACAGGGAAAGGGTGTCTAAAACGCGCGGTTTTTAGCGTATAGAGTGAAGGAATCCCATTAAGGAAAGGTAACCCAGGCGGGAGAAACTCTCCATCATTTTTGTGATGTTTCATAAGCGCGCTTCACTGGGGTTGAAGCCTGGAGTGGGGCTCACCTGATTAATCGTAGCGCTAGTCTGTCTCTTTCCTCTCCTCTGGCTGTCAGCAGTAAAGGGAGCCGCCGCGAGGTGCCGGCGCTAAATGCTGCTAGGGGGCTCGCCCTGCTCTGGCCAATCAGCCACGAGTTGCCCAGGGAGTGAGGAAAAAGAGTTGTTGTTCGATATTAGGGGGCTGTTTTTGAGCAAGGAATCGTAGGTGTAATCAAAAGTGGAGAGAATAGATCAGTTAGTTACCTATTGAACAGGTATGTACCGGCAAGTGACAAATACATTCCGTTGGAAACAATCGGGGGAGACACCGGTTCAGCTTTTCTCTCAACCAACACTACCACAGTTGATTTCTCACTCAATGAGAAAATCAATAAACTCGAACGTCTCGAGAAGAAATTAGTGCGTACCAAATTACATGGCCACCTGCTCACTGGATATCTCAGGGCAAACGTCATACCCACGGGATTGCAAGTCCGCAACGAGCCGGCAATCTTTGTGGATGATCCAAAATTCAAGGAGGGATTCAGTTTTGTGGCGAATAACTGTTCCCGCCACTGGATGGTCCTAGGAGTCGAGACCGCAAGAAACCAGGTGGAACAGTTAAGCAAAGAAATTGCAGAACTAAAGGAGGAGATTGCCAGTCATTCAGCATTTGTGAGTGCGAAGGATACCCTTGATCGCCTCAACAAAACATTGAAAGACTTTGATGTTGAAACTCAGAATAAAAAACTGGAAAAATTAGCAAAGGACATACAATATTATAACAAGAAAAAAACTTACCCCTACTTAGCTGAGGATTATTTCAAGCAAGATACTCAGGGGCGTTTTTTCTACAGAGGCAGAGGAGGTTACCGAGGTGGCCAGCGAGGAGGGAGAAGATACACCAATTTTTCAGACTCCTCGTACAGTGGAGGAAGTGACAACGAGACGGCAGGACCAAGCAACTATCAAAACCAAGAGCAATGGTACGAACCAGCACAGGATCCCTCCAACAGACAACAACAACCTTTTTTAGAGAACGACTCATGGAGACCCCCCCGAGGGAGAGGCGGTGGATGGAACAGACGACCGAACAGAGGCCAAGGCCCTCAGAACTGGGACGACTCGAGGCAGCAAGGCTACAACAACACCAGCAAGCAGGTGAGATTCCAACAGGCCAACCACGGGGAAATCAACACACGAAGGAAGACTTACCGCTGGTAACCAGACCAAGCCCCATCATGAATTTATCTCAGCAGATACTCTCTCCAGCAGAGACAGCAGTCCTGAGTAAGGGCCTCTCTTTCGTACCAACTTCCCAAGGTAATCTTTTTACCATCAAGACAGAACTGACTAGGTTCTTCCGGAAGGTCCGCCTACGAGGCTATTTCTTGAATAAACCATTCACCCAATTAAGATCGTTCACCCAACTACGGCCGCCCTCCACCTTCACACCTTATACTGCCATGACTAACCACCGTATTCTGACGTACGAAAGCCTGGTGATGAATGACGTACTCAAGATGTGGAAGGAGAGGCCCTACATAAGACACAACATCTCCAAGAATGAAAGGGCAGCGCTGGATGGCCTCAAAAACAACAAATCGCTGGTCATCAAGCCGGCGGATAAAGGCGGAGCAATCGTCATTATGGGGACGGAGGACTACAAACAGGAGATATACTCACAACTGAGAAACAATGTGAGCTATCGACGCCTGACAACCAACCCCACCAACGAGATCAGACGGCAGATCGTCGCTATCACGACTAAAGCAAAAGAAGCCGGTTTCCTTTCTGAGAAAGAACATGCCTACCTTAATGTGGACCAACCACGCATACCAACGATTTATGTTCTACCTAAAGTTCACAAGAACCCCACCAAACCACCAGGAAGACCGATTATATCGGGGTGTGGGTCCATTCTCGAACCCCTCTGTAAATACATAGATGTGTTCCTGAAGCCTTTGGCAGAAGCAACCGACACCTATTTGAGAGACACGATGCAGGTGATTAACCTGATAGACCAACGCCCATTTGACAAACAGAAACAATTATTGGTAACTATGGACATCGTGTCTCTATACACGAGCATCCCCCAAGAACCAGCCTTGATAACCATACGAAGGGCTTTGGAATCCCGTCCACAACCAGCGGAAGTTCCAACCGAATTCATCTCTGACTTACTTGAGATCGCTATGACTCAAAACTTCTTTTTATTCCAAGATGACTTTTACATGCAGATGAAAGGAGTAGCTATGGGGGCGGCCTTTGCCCCAGATCTGGCAATACTCTATATGAACGAGTACGAACAACATAGGGTCCTTTGTCCCAACAACCCATACCGTGAGAGAATTTTGGAATACCGTCGGTATATAGACGATATACTGATAATATGGGAAGGTAATAAGCAAGAATTGGAGGCCTTTACACACTGGCTCAATGCTCAATCAAGTGATATCCAGTTTACCAGCACCTGTAGTAACGAATCCATTGACTTTCTAGATATAACCATCAAGGAAAGTGAGGGAATCCTTTTTACCACCCTGTACAGAAAACCGACAGAAAGAAACACCTTACTGCAGTATTCTAGTCATCACACCCGGGCCCTTCGGGACAACCTACCATTCGGACAATTCCTCAGGATCCGGAGGAATTGTACGATGAAAGATGACTATTTTCATGAATCTGATGAATTGATCCTCCGACTCATTGAAAGAGGATACCCGAAGAGGCTGGTCAAGAGGGCGCGGAAAAGGGCATGGTTTAGCGATAGAGAATCTTTGCTGACACCAAAGATGCGCCAACCGCTGGATGACAGAATGATCTGTGTGACCACCTACTGCTGCAAAAGCAATGCAGTACGCAGGATAGTGAACAAGTACTGGAATATTGTATCAAAGACCCTCCAGATGCCCAATCCACCAATGCATGCTTTCAGAAAAGCGAAGAGCATCAGAGACTCTGTAGTACGCTCCATGTTAGACAGCCCGACTGCCCCCACAATACAATCAATGTGGAACCTTCCTGCCATCCTGGGAAACCATAAATGCGGAAGCTGTAAGGCCTGCCAACTGTGCCTAGAGACTGGAACAGTAACACACAATGGCCTGTCTGTGCCCCTGAAAACCTTCACGAATTGTAACACCGAGGGGGTGATTTATGCTATCTTTTGCCCCTGCGGAATGATATACATAGGCCAGACGAAACAAAAGATTAAGAACCGTGTGCTACAACATTGCAGCAGAATAAGGTGCAAAACGGTGGGAGCCCCCCTTGTAGAGCATTTCCAGGAGCACTCACATACACCTGAATCAATCAAGTGGGTGATTATTGAGAAAATTACACTGGGCCCACGGGGTGGTAATCTCAATTCTATCCTCAATGTGCGTGAATGCAAATGGATGCAATTTTTTGACTCTGTACAAAGGGGCCTTAATGAACTGGAAACCACTTTCTCCCAGATGGCCCTTTTAGATCCGGATTGAACCAGTGACTGGATGCCTTAATGTAGGCTGCAATGATGGCTGTTTTTGAATACACATACAGTATTTCATTGATATGTACACTGTGTCACGCTGTGTCAATCAATATCAGAGAATGATGTGTGTATATAATGGTTTCTTACACTTGAGCAAATGCATTATAATCAATGTGTACACTTAATGAATTGATGTCCTGCTTCGGGTCATGTTGAAGCACCAGTCGACTGCATAATTAAGCTTGGACATAATTGTATACCACTTCCGCACCTTAATGATGACACCGAGCCGTGTCGCCCTTAGTGGTTTATGTGGATATTTCGCTTGCAAACTATGCTCTTAATCTGTTCAGGTATACAATTGGTTACATACGAGCTTTGCTTTTGTTTCACTCGCCTTCCCTGGGACATTGCAGTAAGGTCATATGTATACAACGGAATGTATTTGTCACTTGCCGGTACATACCTGTTCAATAGGTAACTAACTGATCTATTCTCTCCACTTTTGATTACACCTACAATTCCTTGCTCAAAAACAGCCCCCTAATATCGAACAACAACTCTTTTTCCTCACTCCCTGGGCAACTCGTGGCTGATTGGCCAGAGCAGGGCGAGCCCCCTAGCAGCATTTAGCGCCGGCACCTCGCGGCGGCTCCCTTTACTGCTGACAGCCAGAGGAGAGGAAAGAGACAGACTAGCGCTACGATTAATCAGGTGAGCCCCACTCCAGGCTTCAACCCCAGTGAAGCGCGCTTATGAAACATCACAAAAATGATGGAGAGTTTCTCCCGCCTGGGTTACCTTTCCTTAATGGGATTCCTTCACTCTATACGCTAAAAACCGCGCGTTTTAGACACCCTTTCCCTGTGACTTTGGGTGCGTTAACGCTGATTCACGCGAAGCACTGACTTATTTTCCCTTTAGAGACAGATGGCCCCTGTCTTTAATAACCGCGCTTTTTATGAAACAATCCCCTGTGACCTTTTGGCGCGCTAACACAGATCAACTTCTACTACTTAGTGTGATGCCCTACTTCATTTTCAGAGACATACGGCGTTCCACCACGGACCGGCCGGTCCAGTGGACAACAGAACCCCACGCATTTGAACGACTTTGAGAAAAGCTACCAGTAAGTTCTCCCCCCTTTTCATTGTGGATGTAGTGTTACTCTGCTTCATCCCCGGTGGACCAGCCCACTATACTGATACCGCCTTTACTTAATTACAGACCTCACGTACCACAAAGGAACCTTGGAAGGTCCCCAGGCTGTAGGCCCAAACGGGCCTCATGCGAAGTAGGTAACTTTTTACCCAATTTCGAGTGCATTAATTAATATATAGGAGTATGAGATACATTCATCACTTTCGCATTATTTATAGGCGCTCCTGTTATAGCCCAACGTCCTGATGAAGACCCCATCCTGAGGTTCTGAATCACCCGTACCTTTCAGGGGTCGAAACGTCGACTATCGTTACTTTTCACTGTTCCAAACATAGGACCAAATAATTGGATAACTACGGAACCTATGTTTGAGATTGTTTTTGGAACCTTTAGATCTGTACATAGGCTGTAAAGGTTTTTCATTTCTCACTGTGATTTTAACTCAGTCACACCACCTTTACCCGGTCCCCACCTTCACCCCCACTTACCCATCCCCTCTAAATACCTTTTCTCTATGCACCTTGAGCGCATTGACACGTTTTTGAATTGACTTAATAACATAGAAATGTATTGATTCTAAGCTTATATTGCCAATGCATTAATTGCAATATCATCTACCTTTTGGGTTGAAATTCATGCAGTTTACAAACATAAGATGTGCTAAATAAATATGCACCGAATGTATTGACTTGTTTTTCGTTTGTTGAGCAACATTGATGTCCTTGATAGAATGAAAGTATTTCACTGAGAAAATAAGTGCCATTTTGAGATTTTTCCTATTGTTTATATCAGACTCCGACCCTTTATACATGTACCTGTCTCCTTGTACCCAATCAGCCCAAAAACTATAACTCATTCCCTTGACCTCTTTCCTTCCAAACTGGCCAACTCCCTGCCAAACCTAAAAGGAAGACCCTGCCGCCCCTGCCATACCCTTCCACATGCACCACCAAAATACATATCCAACCCCCTGCTGAAACTCAAACGAAAGAACAAGCAACCGGGAAGAGGAAAGCACCCCATCCTGCCACCGCCCCACCCCTTCCTAAACCCAAAAGATCATCTTCCCCATCCTACCCCAGTACCTCCAGGGGGAACAAAGGTAAAGGGGAAAAATTCCCCCTCCCTATTCCCTTCACCATCCACCAGGGATATAAGATACCTACAATGGTTAAACCCAGCCCTTCCCCCTAAATCCTGTCCTCCCACTGACCTATCTGTCCTCCCAATTCTGAGCCACAGATGCCCCCCCCAGAAACATCAGCCAGCCCACCATCTCCAACAGGACACCGATCACGGCAGAAGACACAGCCTCGACCATGAAAAGCATCCACTCGGGGGCCCCCACTGACCCCAGCCCCCTTACATCTTCCACAGAGCCGTGGCCACCATCGCACCCGAACTTCAATGCACCATCAACACCACCATCAAAACAGGCATTTTCCCAGATGACTGGAAGCACGCAGAAGTCAGACCTCTGCTCAAGAAGCCCACAGCTGACCACACCGACCTCAAGAACTATCAGCCTATCTGGCTCCTCCCCTTCGCAGCTAAAGTTGCAGAGACAACAGTCAACAGGAAACTGACATGATTCATTGAAGAGAATGCGAATCTCGACCCGTCCCAATCCGGATTCCGAAGCAACCACAGCACAGAGACCGGCCTACTCACCGCCACAGATGACATCCGTGCCCTCCTAGACCAAAACCACTCCGCAGCTCTCATCCTATTCGACCTATCAGTGGTCTTCAACACAGTCTCCCACCGCACACTAGTCGCCAGACTACGAGATGAAAGGCATACAAGGAACAGCCCTGGACTGGATCCGATCACTCCTCACCGGAAGAAACCAAAGGATCAGACTCCCACCCTTCCTCTCTGACCCCATAAAATTCACATGCGGAGTCCCACAGGGTTCATCCCTGAGCCCTACCCTCTTCAGCATCTACATGGCCCCCCTCGCAGCCATCATCCAACAACACGGCCTCAATATCGTATCCTACGCCGACAACACCCAGTTCGTCCTCTCCCTCACCAAAGACCCCACCACTGCCAAACTCAACCTCCAGAAAGGAATGCAAGACGTTGCAGTCTGAATGACCAACAGCTGCTTGAACTAAACACAGAGAAAACAGAAGTCCTCTCCCTCGGTACCACCCCTTCTACATGGGACAGCACCTGGTGGCCGACCGCCCTCGGAAAGCCCACCGACCCCGTCAGACCACACCAAGAACCTCGGCATCGCACTCGACTCATCACTCAACATGAACCAACAGGTCAATGCCATCACCTCCAGGTGCTTCAACACCCTCCGCATCCTTCACAAGACCTACAAGTGGATCCAGCTGAGTCAAGAGAGACAGTCACCCACGCAATCATCACCAGCAGACTGGACTATGGAAACACACTCTACGCCGGCATCAACATGTCCCTACTCCACCAACTCCAGTCAATACAAAACACTGCTGCCAGACTCGTCCTTGGCATCCCCCGACAAGAACACATCAGTCAACACCTACGAAGTCTCCACTGGCTCCACATAGAGAAAATAATCAGTTTGAAAATCCTCACTTACGCCTACAAATGCCTACACAACAACAGACCCAAACACCTCAACGACCGAATCAACTTCCACATACCCAAAAGAAACCTCCGATCTTCCAACCTTGCACTGGCTGAAAACCCACGCATCCACTGAGCCATAGCAGGGTAAAGATCCTTCTCTCACATTAAAGCCAAGACCTGGAATGAGCTACCGGCAGACATCAGACCCGCCCCCTCCCTGAAAACCTTCAGGAAGAACCTCAATACCTGGCTTTTCAGCTAAACAGATCTGCGGACACCCCCTCAGCGCCTTGAGACCCTCACGGGGGAGTAGCGCGCTTACAATTCCCTGATTGATTGATTGATTGAGCCCAGCCCTCCCAAGGGAATGTATGATGGTACAACGCGATCAAAATGATCGCGGTACATCACAAAGCATCTTTTACAACGCAAGTCGTTACCACGACTTGCGCTGTAGGGTGCTGGACTTAGGAATAGTAAGATTTACTATTACAACTCCAGCCTACGTACAGTAAAGAAGGTGTTGGAATAGTAAATCTACTATTCCTTAGTCTAGAGTGCCCTCCAGCGCAAGTCGTGGTTACGACTTGCGTTGTAAAAGACGCGCCGTAATGGCACCGCAGTGTTTTGACCACGTTGTGCCGTCTGCTCACCCTCCCAAGGACCAACCCAGCCTTTTGTCTTCCAAGACTCCACTTACATTAAAGATCCATTATATGCAAGATGTATATGCACTATGGCCTCCTGTGTAGTGGAATTTGGCGGGTTGCAATGCCATTCACATTAGTTGCCTATTTCATGTGGATGGTGTGTTTGGGTCCATGAAAATGCTTAGTAAGTTCGACTGTGTTTATGAACTTACAAATTCACTACTGATGTATGTGTTAGTTGCATGAGGAACTGGCTTATGGTACAGGAATGTGTATAACAGGAGTTGATAGCTAGTTATAATGTGGTGCGATTCTTGAGTTGTGCACTACGGCGGACAAATAGACATCAGCTTCTGGACCTAACACACAGTTAGAGTATGTGAGTCTGTACATATACATTGTTAGTAAACTGAGCATAGGCCACATCATGCTGACATGATGTGCCTTTATGTTCTGTTTAGTGCACACATGGCCCAACATTGAACCTTGCACCCAGGGATATCATGGACCATACTTTTTCCATGGTTACCTGCCTGATAGGGGATAGATTGCTATCAGAGGTAATGTTGTTAAGTGTTGGTCAGGGTTGTCATGGAGTGTTTGTATGTCAAGTGATGTTGAGTGTGTGTATATATCCAGGTATGCTGTGTCATGCGCAAACAGTGGCACAGTCACAAGCGTTAGGGCTTCTGGGTTGTGGTAGAGTGGACCAGTCTAGTGATCTTTGCATTGTGATTGCATTATCTTCTTTGTCATAACATGAGTTGGAGTAGCTTTGTTTAACAAGGCAATTGAGGTGGGGACCTATAGGTATGTGTATTATGTCTAATAAGCCACATGAATGTGCTTTTCACATATTTCTACATGTGATATGCAATACTTCAGGCATAGGACGGGATATAGATACGTGGCTGCACACCTTCCATTGAACCTAACATGCCTGCGTGTTTGACTTTGGCAAAGGCTGTTATTATCAATTCACTTTGGTGACATAAAGGTGACTTCAATGCCTAGGGATTCATAGTTGGCTCAATAAAGACAGTAGGCGATTATTCTTGTAGTGGTACAGATATCTAAGCTAATAGTTCTGGGGCACTGGTAGGTGATGCAGCTGCAAAGTCTGCTTTTTCAAGATGTTGCTGCACCCAATGGGGTTTGGCTGGTTGCTTTATGTGCATACAATTACCATTACGGTAATAATAGGCACTACCAAGTCCAATACCTATTCAAAGACTAATATACATTTGTCAGTGCTTGCTTCTCTAATGCACCTTCAAGTCCCCTTATGTGGTCCATCTCAAGGTATACCTTTTCAGCATGACACTGCACTGTGACACCCTCCATCACGGTGCAGTTTAGGAGAACAGCTGGAACCTCATTCTTTGCTCCCAGCAGTGGTGATGAGGATATTGGGTTCAGGGGTGATATGGTGTGCCAGTGTTTGGGTTTCTCTGGGACATAGTTTTAGGTGTGCATTAGTGTTATGTTGCCGCCATGACATGTGGCACATAGAGTAATAGTGTGCTTTCCATAGATAGTTCTGTACGTATATCAATGTGCCTATGCCCATTTCTATTCCTACCTTCATGTTGGTTCTGTCCTTGTATTTCCACATTGCATTGTGGATACCCGATGCTGACATTCTCTCATTCCCCATGCTTAACATGCTACAGGACACTTTCACATTACTGCTCCTTCGCTTTGTGGTCACTTCAATGTGTAGGGCAGAGGTCTTCAAGCTGGGGGGGTCTTAAGTGATATCAGGGGGCACCATCCTCTGGCCAAGAGAAGCATCATAGCAGTAAGCCACCTTGTAATGGGCCGTCACTTACAACTTTTGTAATTTATTTCCTGACTGGCAGTATTTGTAAAAGGGGGTATTACAGCTTAACTGCAATGTTTAAATATGTTTAGACATATTTAAATATTTCCAATTCAGCAGAATAGTTGTGAAAAATTGAGGGGTGGCAAAGAGTTTTTTTTTTTACAGGGGGGGGCGCAGCATTTAGCAGTTTGAAGACCACTGGTGTAGGGGTAGGTGTGTCACTTCCAGGCGGCCACGCTTCTGATTTTACTGGTCATCGAGTACAGAAGCTGTAGGATGTATGCGATGGGCCCAATAATTGCACAGGTAATGTGAAAGCGTGTTTTGCTGAATTTCGCACTTATATGCCTCCCCATCCGCCAGGTGTGAATACGTGGTTGGACTGACACAGACGGAGCATTGGAAATACGTAAGGCAAAAGAGCAGGCGGTTTAAGGGCTGGACCACACTTGGATCTGCTTCATTGGACCTTTGCGAAACCGTTGTGTTAAGAATTTCCTGTTGGAGTCGGAAGAACTGCATCGGTCGGTAAGCCATGTATTGTAGTGCAACATAACACTGCGGACAGAACAACCGCTTCCAACACGACATCGGGCGGACCGACGGACAAGCCTGCAGAGGCTTATCGACCAGCATCGTATTCAGGTCCATTATGTTCTATTCTTCAGAAATATGAGAAATAAAGAAATGTATGTCTCTTCAAATTAGACCTTTAAAAATAACTAAAATATCATTCTTAAAAAATGAATACACAAGTAATTACATATTTTAATGTAACTACACAAATAAAAAAACGCTGAAATATTAAAACAGTACTATACACATAAACATATTAAACTATTAACCTAAACAGAATTCTAAACCCTAAAAATCTTACTATTCCTTCTGCACACTTACTAAACTGAGGGAAAGTTCTAGACACTTAACCATAAACAATTCCTATTCCTAATCCAATTTAACTAAATTCAGGGAATGTGCTGGATATTAAACCATAATAAATTACTATTCCTACTCTAACAAAACTTAGGGCCTGATTAGGAAGGCGGGGACCGCCCGAAAGTCTGTCAGCGGTCCCGCAGTAGGCATTTGAATGCGACCGCCACCACAGTGGTCGCAATGCCTATATTTTGCATTGGAAGCTTGTTTCCGGTCCAGGGAAGACATGGCTTGGCAGTTTGGGCTGGACTGTTCCCATGAGGCACAGGGTCAGACTGATTTGCATATAGCCATGTCTGAACTGGGGTGGCAGAGTGGGCTAAAGAACGGTGATGGATTAAACCCAGATCTTTTGACTGGGTGTGAGTGTTTGATTGATTCAGATGCTCTGTCCATCACCACCCCCTTTTGTACCGTATATTTTGCATTGAGGCGGATGCTGCTGGTTGCAGCACCCGCCGCAATGCCAAAAAGGGACACTGTACATATCCCTGCACTATGTGGCAGGCATCATGGCCAAAGCTTAGAGCCAGGGTGAAATGGGGGCCCTCTACGGGCCCCCCAAAGTTCCTTTCTACCTCCCTGTTCATAGCAGTTTAACCGCCATGAAGAGGCAGGGAAAGGGACATTGTAATCCCTACGGTGGTGCCTGGTAGGTACCACCACCATTGTAAGGAATGTGTGGCCCTCCACCTCACCGGCGGCCTCTAGGAGCAAGTCGGATGTATGGCGGTTGGGCTTTCTGCCCGCTATTATAATATGGTGGCTGAAAAACATGCAAACGATGGCAGTGAGACCGCCACTGACAGGCTGTCGGTGGCAGTCTCACCATCATCGTAATTAAGCATGGGCAGAAAATCCGTTCCAGTCGCGGATTTTGCGGATTTTCGGTAAATTCGCGATTCGCGAACGCTCGCGAATTTACCGAAAATCCGCAAATTCGGACGCAGCGGATTTTTTTTTCTTGGTGATACAATTTTGCCGCGTGCGGCGTAAGTTCGCAATTGCGAACATGTAGGTGCGGCGGGCAGCAACAATCTCGCCCTCGCGAATTTACAAAATTTGCAATTCTGCACAAGAAATCCACTAGCAAACAACATAGACCTTCTGAAAATGATGATTTTTATCAGAATAACTCCTCAGGTTGACATGTGCCTACCCTTTTTTGGATTTGAGGCCTTTTGACTTTCTTTGGATCACTTTTGGATTAGAAATCAACTTTCACAAGTAAGTTTGTTTGGGGCATTACATTTGCGGTTCTGCAGAAAAACGAGTTTTGCTAAACTGAAAGCACTCAGCAGGTGCAAAAGTTCAAATTCATCATTAGTAACCATTCCCTGTAGTGCTTCCTGACTGGGGCCCCTCCAGAGTTCAGTTGCTAGTTGCAACAATTGTATGACCCTGCTCTGACCCTCACAGCCGGATCATAGAATTGCTACAAGTAGGCCACAAAGGTCCTGGAAAAAAAATTGCACTGCAACAGAAAGCAAATTACAGATAAGGAAGCAGGTGCCAGACTGGAATTTTAAAACAGTGACACATTAATAAATCAACCCCAAATTAATTCATGTCAGTTGAAGCAGGGCAGGTGTAATTGCTTTTTCCCCCCATAATCTACAGTGATGATGATGAACCAGAGGGTGCATTGATGTACCAGAGGGTGGCATGGGTGAAACAGAGGGTGGCAGTGTTGAAACAGAGGGTGCTGTGAACCTGTGATGATGAACCAGACGTAGAAACAACATAGTCGCGACCGTTGCGTGCCGACAAGTAAGTTCACAATTGCGAACTGGTACAAAATCCTCGCAAACTGGCAGAAACCCTTGCGAACACTATAAAAACAAAAAAATACGCAAATTCGTGAGAATTCACGGATTTTGCGGATTGCGAGTTCGCAAATATGCAAATTCGCGAAACCCAAGTTTCGCAAAATTCGCCCATGCTTAATCGTAATCGGCCCCTAAATTCAGGAAAAGTGCTAGACGCTAAACCAGAAAAAATTACTATTCCAACTCTACACTAACTAAACTTAGAGAAAGTGCTGGACACTAAACCAAAAAAAAAATTACTATACCTGCTCCAAACTAACTAAATTCAGTGAAAGTGCTGGACAATAATCCAGAAAAATTACTAATCCGTAAAAATGAAAAGTCTATGGTTAGGAAGCTGGAACGTAAATCCCATAATACCCTCTTCCCAATCAAATTGAGATAATCTCGTTGTGTACTTTGAACAAAAAATTAATGTCTACAATTCCCTTGCAAATAACATGATATCTATGACGCTGGAATCTCCGGAAGTCAAGATTAACTCTCAATGTTCCACCATTGCATTTTTCTATCCTGTAACAGAGGATCAAATATAGGCAGATTAAACTCAATAAAAACTGGTTCTCCATCGGACCCTGCCCCCCTCACATAATCCCTTCTCTGTCCTCTATTTTACTCACTTCAATTACTGACCTATGTAATCTCTCTCTTCAGTCAGCCACTATAAATGGAAGACAGTATGCATTAAACCCCTTCTTACAAACCTACCGTAAACCCTATGGACATGTCAAACTACAAACCTTTACCCCTACTGTAGTATGGATGGTGGGTTCATTGTCAACATTGCTAAGTTAGCATGAGCTTCGCTGCCATTAGGCTCCTTTTGCGCACAACACTACATGTGTTTATTTTGCAAGAATTTGTTTGTGCCCTTTTCACATGAGAACTGCCTGCTTTTCTCTATCTCTGTTGTGCTCTGAGGTTTAGTCTGCACACGATGTACAAGGTTGATAAACTATGCCCCTTGTTATTCTGTTCTGGTCAGTCCCTCCAACGTAGATATAACATGACACACAGCTGCACTACTGAAAATCATATGATGAAATATTGCAAGCTAAGCATGTTTTTCAAGCACTTGGAGAGAGACCTTTCCAGAGAGAAGAGATGTGCTTGTCCTGAGATGTAAAAATGTCATCTAGGCCTTGAGGTATGGGGTCTGCTGACAAAGCCCAGAGGTCTTCATTTTTTATAATAAACTACTCCTTAGCACAGGGAGGGTGATTAGGCACTGTAGTCCTTTTCCACTGTCTTTATAGAATGATATCCCCGTTTATATTCTATGGAATTGTGACAATGCTGACAATATTGTTTCTGTGCATTTTGCCGCTAGTAATGGCACGTGTACTGTACCATAGAGCGCGTTAATTAAAATAAACATTTTAAACTAAACTGTGACTCTGAATACTCTTATTGTGGATAAGTATGAGTGAGCGAGAGAAAGAGTTGTCTTACTCCAGGGATTCCGGAGAGAGTCGGGAGTGTCGTGTTCTGGGTTGTCTAATCATTGGAAGCTTTGCTGTTAGTCGGAGAACAAATGAGACACTATTGCTAGTCTGTTTTTACGATTTTGGGTACTGAGGGGATAGGTTGGTACACCACTATCTACCAAAGTCCAGGTTTCTAAGCATAGTTCCATATATGTGCAGAAACCCTGCAACACTACACACTTTCATATCTAAGTACTAGAGTCTTTAGTGAATAAAACAATTAGTGTCCTTTCTTGAAACCAACTACCTACTGGACTCCTCGCAGTCAGGCTTCTGTGCATTTCATAGAATAGTTAGCCTTAATGGATGTCACTGATACCATTAAGCTCACCTTAGACCAGGGATCGCCAGCAGTGTTGGTTCTCTTGGATATGTCGGTGTCATTTGATACCATCTCTCATCAAATCCTAGTGCAAAGATTTGGGGAGATCGGTATCACTGGTAAAGCCTTGGAATGGATGGAAACCTTTCTGACTGAGTACACACATTCTGTTCAGTTGGGAAACCACTCATCCAAACCCAGGGTCTTGGACAAAGGGGTGCCCCAGGGTTCAATCCTCGGCCCCATTCTTTTAAAAGTGTGTGTGAGTGTGTGTGGCTTCCCTGGCAAAACGTATTAGGTCATGTGGCTCTGAAACAATCTCCTATGCAGACAACACGCAACTGGTCATCACTATGGATCATAACCAGACTCTTACTAAAATTAAATTCAAGGATTGTCTGCCAAAAATGGCATCATGGATGACTGCAAACTTTCTGCAGCTTAACATAAGTAAAACAGAGATCCTTTTATTCGGGAACACCCACTCAGTCTGGTCGGCAGGCAGGTGGCCATAAGAGCTTGGTTTACTACCTACCCCCAAAAAATATGTAAAGAACCTGGGATTCCTCTTGGAGGATAATCTCTCCATGAGTGAGCATGTCAAAAGTACTTCCAGAACCTGCTTTGGACTCATGCGTATGTTTAAAAAAAGTTTCAGAGCCACCCCTCTACAGGCCAGGAAAACCCTAGTCCAAGCTCTGATAATAAGCGACAGTGAGTACGGAAATGACTTACTGGTGGGAATAAGTGTTTACGGCAATGTCTTACTGTTGGGAATAAGAAAGCCTCCTTATCATGTTCCAGGTGGTGCAGAACACAGCTGCATGCCTCATCTTGAACGTCTCCCCGCTCTCCATTGAAACCCACGTTGTGCACATAGCGCCAAGGAACCTAAAGGTGTTAGTTGCGCTCAAAAAGTTCATTTAACATAACATTTAACATAACGTGCTCCCTCCATTGGTTACTGATTAAAAAAGTGCCCTTTTCAAACTTCTCTGTCTAGTCTACAAAGCTCTGCACGGGAAAGACTGTGTTACCTTCAAAATAAACTACAGCCATAAAATCCTGTCCGTCAGCTTAGATCCAGTGATCTATTTTTATTACGCTCAAGTACATTTGACCGACCAGATTTGGGAGTCGCTCCTTTTCATTCCTGACTCTGCATCACTGGAACCAGCTGCCCTTGTCCATCCGCTCCGGTTCCAATTTCACTCTCTTCAAAAAACCTCTGAAAACTTGGCTGCTTAACTTCTAACCTTTCCATCTCATGGTGCTATGTGCCCTGCTGCAATGGCGCCTAGAGATCCCTTTGGGATGATGTGTGTGTCCAATAAATAAATAAACATTCCAACTCCAAACTAACTAAATTCAGGGAAAGTGTTAGACACTAAACCAAAAGAAATTACTAATCCTACTACAAACTAACCAAATTCAGGGATCGTGCTGAATACTAAACCAGAACAAATTACTATTCCAATTCTAAACTAACTAAATTCTGGGAAAGTGCTGGACACTAAACCAAAGAAATTACCATTCCTACTCCAAGCTAACTAAATTCAGGGAAAGTGCTGGGAACTAAACCAGAAAAAATTACTATTCGAACTCCAAACTAACTAAATTCAGGGAAAGTGCTGCACACTAAACCAAAGAAATTAGTATTCCTACTCTAAACTAACTAAATTCAGGTAAAGTGCTGGACACAAAACCAGAAAAAGATACTACGTCTACTCCCACCTAACTAAAATTAGGATAATACTAAACACTTATTATATAATAGTATCAAACATATAAATCAAAACTAAAAAAAACAGAAAAAATAAACAATAAATAATTAAACCTCAAGCATATATGCTATTCTTTATATATTCTACATAACATTTCAAAAAGTTATGAAAAATAGCATAATAAAAAAATACCATATTTCTAAAATATGGTGAAAACATTGAAAAACATTTAGAAATATTTTTAAAATGTTTTTTCAAATTTTACAATAATTTTAAAATACATGTATAGAAGGATTTCTAAATGAACATTTTTACATGTATTTAAAATAATTACAAATTAAAAAAATATATATATATAAAAACAACACATACAACTACTAAACATGCATAAACTTTACAAATAATTATTTTTTAAATTATAAAAAAAATGTTTAGATAAACTTAGACAAACACATTTTTCTATTTAATTTGGATTATAAATATTAAACATATTTGTATAACCCATAATAATTCTTTTTTTTTCTTTTTTTGCTTTATTCGACTTTATGTTGCAAAATCATAAAAGCACAGATTAAAAATTTAAAAGAATCTTTACATGATTAAAAGACATTAAAAAAAAGACAGATGATAAATTCATTAACTAATTTAAAATGTACAATGAACGAGCCTGTAACCTCTATAAATGAGAAAAGACATCATATACAGGTTTACACGTTCAACTCAAATATAAGATGGTATATATTAACTATGTGCGACCCTTCAGATAATGTTCCAAGTAATGAGCATCATAATCAGACATACATGATCTGTACAAGTATGAAATAGTATATGTTCGCTGCTTACAACCGTTCACATTGTATTTCGAAACCTAATTACTAACTTTAAATAAGAAGATACTGCCTTGCTCGGTTTCATTTTCCAATTGTTGTAATTTTGAAAATGCAACCCTGCAACTATTTAGCCCCCAACTTTTAAAAACAGGGATCAGAAACCTTTTTTTTGGAACCAAGTAAAATTTACAAAACAAGATGTTCTGCATATTAGATTGGTGGGATATATCAGCACATGGGCAACTAGGCATTGATTTCTGGAAAGGTTATCAATCTATAGAAGGAGTCAGTAGGGAAGCGTGCCAATAGCATCCGTGAATAGCTATTTGATTCAAGTAACAAATACGGTTGAATCCCTTCACAGGTGGTCATCAGCTGATTTTCCATGACTGAGCGTTTCACCATTTCGGAAAGCCACCTTTTGTTCTCTAGATGTTCCAAGGCCACCTTTTTTAGTGTATTTCTAGATACTGATTCCATATTTGTTGGTGTTTCAAAATATTCCGGGGGCCCAATCTCAAGCACCATGTTTTTTATATACATGATCCATTTTATATTGGCAACTCTATCTAAATTAAGGCAGTCTGTAATTATGTCTCTATTTAAGCCTGTCTCTGGTGTAGCCCATATTTTGTGCCACAGCAATAAGGGGGAAGTTTTGATGGTATCAGTAATGTGAGTTAGACCCAGATCACTATGGCAGCTGTAAGTAGCTGTGGATCTAGGTACTGCTAATAAATAACGAGCGAAATAATTTTCTCAACGTTGTATCTATTCCACATTTACAATCCCCCGAATTCCAGCCCCATATGTACCAGTAGAAATACCCGTAGCTTTATAAATCTCCAGCAGTTCTGGCACAGGTCTCCCACCCAACTTCTTAGAGAAATTTATCACAGCTCCTATTGCCCTGGAAAAGGTTAATTTTCTCGCAGTCATTGCTACCTGCCAGGTTCCATTCCTATCAAAATGAATTCCTAGATAGGAGAATTTGTTAGTACTCTCGATCTTATTCTTATCTAGAAAAATATTGCAGGTACTCTTTGTCCTGCTACCACAGGTCATAGAATAGGGCTTAGTAACATTTACTTTTAGCCCTCTATTTTTCATGTATGCTGCAAATTTTGTTACCGCCCTCTGAAGACCAATCTTGGTCTGTGACATGATTACGGCGTCATCCGCATACAGGAGGATTAAGGCAGGGGTACCACAAACTGTTGGATAATCATGCTGAAATTCGCTGAGGTGGTGTCCTATGCTGTTAATGCAGAGGGTAAAGAGAAAGGGTGCTAATATGCATCCTTGGTTTACCCCTCTCCTTATTCCAAGTTTGGTCGAACACTCTCCACTCTTGCCATACTGTACCCTAGCTCTCGTTCCCCTATACAATTCCTTTATAAATAATAAAAGCTGAGGGTCTACGCCTATATCATTAAGTGTATTCCATAGTTTTTTGTGATCTACGCAATCAAAGGCTGAACTTAGATCATCGAACGTCAGGAAGAGGTTCCCCTTCTTGGCCTGTGTATATTTACCTGAGATTGAGACCCTGTTCAATCATACCTCTCCCTGTCCGAAATCCATATTGCAGGTTCGAGATAACCCCCTTCTCCTCAGCCCATTGTTTTATCCTATTTAAAATGATCCTACCAGCCACTTTTGTTAAGGCATCTAATAAGGATATGGGATGATAACAGTTTGGGTCGTTTCTGTCTCCCTTTTTAAAGATTGGGATCACAATGGCTTCCGACCAGTTTGAATTAAATTTATATTGGTTAAAAACAATATAACACATTGGTTAACAATGAGGCCCATAGATCTATTTTAAATTTATAGATGTCAATCGGGACGCCGTCCAGCCGGGTGCTTTTCCTGAGGCACTTTCTGTGATGGCTCTACTAACCTCATTACATTCTAATACAATGTCCAGGGGAAACGTCCTGGATAGAGTATTATATTCAGATTTTATGGCTGGATTACCCATGGTACTTCCATCTACCGTGACCTTATCATAAAGGCCCGTAAAATGTTTAACCCAGATATCCCCTGGAATAGCTAGATTGATTGTGTCTGTTCCCTTATTTGATAAGAAAGGGGCATTTACCGCTTTCCAAAAAGATGTGTTATCATTCCTGTAGAATCTGCCAAGCTTCCCTTTTTAGTTACCTTTTCCTTTTGGCGATAGCTGCACGGTACGATGTTCGTGCTCTCCTCACTATCTCATTTGATCTGGGCTCTACAAGCAAGGCAAGTTTCAAGTTAGTATGTGCCTTGGTGCACTCCTTATCAAACCATCTCTGAGGTATATCAGTGCTTTGGCGGTGAACCCATAGATAATGTGGTCTTCCTCAGTTTGTGAAAGACATATTTCAATATTATTTTAGGTCTGTTTAGCTAGATTTGGGAGGGAGACCTCAGGTTGGACTTTGGCCCACTTAATAGAATACCCGTTTGAGCTCGCAAAATTAATGGGACGGTTATAGAGGATACCTTTTATGTTTTCCTCCTTCCCTTTTATTTTCAGGACAAATGAGATAGGATAATGATCGCTCAACATGATATTGATTATTCTCCATGAGGACATGTTTGCGGAGTACCTTGATGACAGGAGAGCAAAATCGATTGTCGAATTGCACCCTCTCCCATTAAAAGTAGGCTGGAATGGTACCGGTGTTGAACATAATTCATTCACATGGGACAGATCAAATTGAAAAATCTGACTGTTCAACAGATCCCCTAATTTTGAAAGTATAAAGTGGGAAGGGGTATCCTCCTTAGTATCACCTAGGCCACAGGTACCCAGGGCACTACATTGACACAGTGAACAATTAAAATCACCCATCCATATGAGAACCATGTCTATTGTCATTTTTTCCTCTATTTAGGCAAAATGCTATTTAGATTTTTTAAGACATTTTCTAGCAGTAGTCTGGGGATGTTGTTGAAGACATTTATTATAACTATATTTTTTTCTCCTCCCCAAATGACTATTAAAATCTGGAAGTTGTAATGAATTTTTGAACTGTAGCTCCTCCTGAGGTTGAGACATAAGTGCATAACCCCCTTTGTTCCTCCTCTGTGAACTAATAGTCGCTGGTGTGTGAAAGGTTTGATACCCATCTATGTGGATTTCTTCCCCAGACCAGGCTTCTTGGAGACATATTATGGTGTATCCTTTTATTAAGGACTAGCAGCCCGTCCCGACGTTGTCCGGGTATGAATTGCTGCCGGCCAGTAGTATATTGTTTTGTAGGATTTCGTTTTGATAGCATTTCTTCTCTGTGACAGGCCTGTGAAACGCTCAGATTTACAGTGCACTGCAGATGCACTTACCCACATCGCTGCTACACATTTTCCCCTCCTGTGCTGAATTATGAAGAACTCCACTGTTCATGACGAGCTCAGCTCGTCATCAGCACAGCTCCACTGTGCCTCATGACGAGCTGAGCTCGTCATGAGCATGGAAGGGGTTAAGAGTGCACGTTCAGTAGTGTGTGAACTCGAGTTTCCCTACTTTATTTTTCCATGCAATATTATATAGCGCAAACTCGACAACATGGCATGAGCACAATTTACATTACAGAAGAACACATTCATTTGTGGTAGGCACGGGGAGACAAAGCGATCTGCCTGGAATCACAGGATGTTGAGCTGATGCCGAGATTCGAACGTAGCTCCCCAGCTCTAAAGTTCGCAATTCTAGAACTTGTGGCGGGAGGTGTGTCTAAAAGTGTATGTCGGTGCTGGCCAATAATGAGGGAGACCTGTGCATTTTTCAAATCAAATGGGTGGTGAAAAAATATGAGTATGTTGCTGGAGATGTGGGCCGCCGTCCCACCAATGTACTTACCGGGGGAGGGTAAACACCCATTATGCCGCAACTTTCTTTCCGCATACCATCACTCCGCATACTTTCATTACGAAAGTACCATGACTCCGCAATGCCATTATAACGCATGGCATTACATTTTATATGCTTTTACCACGCACACATTTACAACGAAATTCGTTGTAAATACATGAATGGTAAAAGCATGCTTTTTTTTTAATGTTTGGATAAGGTAAGTATGGGTATAGGGGTATATTTTTGGGGTACTGAGGTATATGTTTTGGGGTGTTTGGGTATTTTAAGCGTTCAGAAATAGTTTTTGGTTATGGGGTACAGGGGTAGTTTTAGGGTTCAGGGCTAGGTTTGGGTTTTGGGGTATAGGGGCATTATTAGGGTTCAGGGGTAGGTTTGGGTTTTGGGGTACAAGGTTATTTTTCCGGGTTCAGGGGTAGGTTTGGGTTTTGGGGCACAGGGGTATTTTTAAAGTAAGTTCAGGGGTAGGTTTTGGGGTACAGGGGTATTTTAAGGGTTCAGGGCTAGGTTAGGGTTTTGGGGTACAGGGGTATTTTAGGGTTCAGGGGTAGGTTTGGGTTTTGGGGTACAGTGGTATTTTTAGGGTTCAGGGCTAGGTTTGGATTTTGAGGTACAGGGGTATTTTTAGGGTTTAGGGATAGGTTTGGGTTTTGGGGTACAGGGTATATTTATAGGGATAGGATGGGTTAGTGTTTAAGGGTGTTGGGGTATTTTAAGGAGTAAGGGAGGGTTATGATTAGGGGGTGCAGGGGTATTTAAAGGGAGCAGGGTGGGATTTGCACACGATATGAGACATGGCATGAAGGGCGGAAGTACCACACGCCCCCAGCGTTTATCACACCCCCAGCCCACGGCAACAGCACAACGCAGACACGCCCACAAGGGACTACTTTTCTGGCACGGTTCTTTTACCTTTCAAATGTATATGGTGGGCGTCTGCATAGCCTATGTCCGTCTGCTGCAACTGCCCTTTCCAACGCTGTATTGGGTGTTGTGATTGGTGAAGTGGTTCCTGAGATTACCCGCCTCAAAGGTTTGGGCTCTCTCTTATTAGTATGGATGACCATTGGGGGACGCCTACTTTATCAGACAGCCCAACAATGTTCCAACTCAAGATTTTTGATTGCCTATGTGTTTTCCCATTAGGAAGAACCCTTTCCGTGGCTGTCTCTTTATTCCTAGCCTTTATTCCCTTGGGCGGTGTCAGTTCTACTGGTATGGTGGCATTCACTATTATTCGAAGATCCCTTCATTTCTCTGATTTTATCTGCTTTTGGCCTCTGTTAATATCTATGGGTGGTCTCTGTATATCCCCCTGTTCGCTCTGGAGGTCATCAAGCCCAACCTAGATGATTACTCATATTTGGCTGTGTCAGTACTAGGTTGGTCACCTTTGGGGATATCTTTGTGGAAATATGTTAACTTGTGCAGGTTCTGCAATTAGTGTGGGAGTGGTAGATGTAGTGTGTGTACTTATAGTTGCTGTGTCCTGAGTACTAGACTGTACAGACATGTAGTTACTCTCTCTACTCAAAATGTTTTTCTTTTTGAGCAAATCCTCCACATTTGTCAATGTATTTGATATAGACTGTAGCCCTTCAACCATGGTACTACGCAATATATCTATACCCTTTGTGAGGTTTTCTATGGCCACTATGTTGCGCTCAGCTTGTGTGGGCAAATCCATTTTGCATGAATTTTTATTAATCTTTCGACCAGGCAGTTTATTTAAAAGCTATTTCCCTTTGGACTTTTTAATCTTAGAGCGCTCTTTAATTGATCGTATATGAGGAATACTTACATCTAACTCGGGATTACTTTCATCCTCAATAACGTCCGGGTTCTTACAATGTTTTGTGGGTAGTTGCGCTTCTTCCTCAGATAAACTCACTTCTATTACATCTTGGGGCTGTTGTATGCTTCAGTTTCGTAAATTCCGCCTCAAGTGATTCTCGCGTTATTGTACACTGGTCCGACGGCTAGGGCACGCACGGGAAGACACACATCTGACAGTTATGGAGTCCATAGGGGCACCCGACAGGGCTGCCCACTGTCACCATTACTGTTTGTGCTGACGCTGGAACCCCTGGCTATTGCACTCCGCAATAGAGCCGAGGAGGAGGGCATACCGGTGGAAGGCACCGACCACATGATCTCTATATATGCCGACGACATCTTGGTGTTTCTCCGGAACCTGCGAGGTGACCACTCGCTCCTGGCGACTGTCTTCAGACGCTTTGAGACCATCTCTGGGTTGGCTATAAACCCGGGAAAGTCCCTAGGTTTCTATTTCCGAGATGGACAACAGCCCCCCCACATACGGTTTGGTACCTATGACATCCCAGTGGCACCGACCACGTTTAAATATCTCGGAATTCAGGTATACCGGGACCCTGAGGCCCAAATCGACGGTAATATCCGTAAAGCCATCACAGGCCTACGAGGTAGCATAGCCTTCTGGACGTCCCTACCCCTGTCGGTAATGGGGCGAGTGGCAGTCTCGAAGATGGTCCTGCTCCCCCGCATACTGTATTATTTCGTAAACCTACCGGTCCTGCTCCCGCGACACATCTTCACCACACTAAATACGTTGTTGATCAACCTCGTATGGGGTTCAGGGAGACGGCGAATCAGCCTTAAAAAATTGCAACTGAACACCAGACAGGGAGGCCTAGGTGTCCCGGACCTACAAATCTACTACTACGCCAGCCAACTCCAATGGTTGACCCGATGGGTGGCGGGCAGGGGTTTACATGAGATCGCTTACACGACGGACAAAGTAGCACGTGGTGAATTACACTCCCTCCTCTTGCCCAATGCAAGGATTCCCAGGGACTGCCACCCCCTCCTGCATGTGGCTCTGACTTGTTGGAAGAAAGCACTGTCATACACGGCTGGGACCACTCCGTACGCAGACAATATACCCCTACTAGGGCTCCCGACACCACAGGGGACCCTGACACAACGCAGACTTCGGCCCTGGACGGAGACTGGGGTGGACAGAGTGGGAGACCTGTTCGGTGACGACACCATACTGGATCACGCGTCGTTTGTGCACGCCACGGGAGCGCCCTCACGCTTATACCTATTACACGCCTCGGTGACACACTACGTGCGGCGAGCTTGGGCCCCACAACGTACGAAACCGGAACAACATGAGTTAGTGCACCTCCTACACTATATGGGCACGGGGGGACACCTGGTGAAATGGCTGTATGTCGGTATCAGAGAACATGTGCCGTCACCGATCATTACACTTAGGGAGACCTGGACTGCTGACTCGGGAGAACACATAACGGACGGGGAGTGGAAAATTATTCTAGGCCATCATAGAAGGGTGTCTAGGAATGTTAAGTTTCAGTTCATACAGGCCATGATCCTCCATAGAGCTTACCTTACGCCCCAGAGACTTCATAGGATGTTCCCTGCCACTGCACACTGCTGCCCGAGATGTCAACAAGATGAGGCACATATTCTTCATATGCTATGGACATGCCCGAAGCTACATATTTACTGGGGAACGATCAAGCACACGCTACACTCCATAACAACACTTCGGATCCCTGAGGGGGCATTACCCTGTCTAATAGGGAACAGAAAACGGCCCAAAACATGTAAGGCACAATTGAAATTTACGGACCTGGCACTTGTGTTGGCGATCAGGGTGCTCACTATGAGATGGAAATCGCCCAGGGCCCCGCAGATAGAAATGTGGCGAGGCGACTTGCTGAAATGGGGCAAAGCCGAATCCGCGGCGTTGCGGGAAGAGGAGAGCAAGGGCCTTCGCAAATACCCTATAGCGCAGGACTGGGACGTAATGTTGATTGAACTAGAAGAGATAGACCTGGACAGTCCGGAAGACCCGGTGGGGTGAGCACACACATCTTGCAGGGGGCGGCTGAGACTCACGGGCACAGTGCCACTCACGGGAGTTAGACCAGGCCTGGAGCCTTTACCAAATTCCAGATACACTAAGACACCTTGGCCCGAAATGTAGAGTGTACAAGAAAGAACGACCAGGAGACAGGGGGTGGGCGGGAGGGGAGGGAGGGCAGTTGGGGACTAGTACTTATGTAAGTCAGGATTATGATAACTATAGACCATACATGGGAAACATTCAGGGACAGATATGATAATTGAATCATGATTGATATGTTATACTCCCAAACGTTTATGGTTAAGAAAATGGAAAAGACTGATGTGTGATATGATGAGAAATGGTACAGAAATGTATAATATCCTGTAATAGTCACGAATAAAGAGTTTAAAAAAAAAAAAAAGTGATTCTCGCGTGTAGGTACATCCAGTATATGGGTGGGTTGGCTTGACTCTGATTCCAAGTTACGTTTCCCTTTTACCAATGTTTCTTCTACGGTATTGATCTGTTTTTCAATAACACCCATGGCCCCCACAAGATATGATAACAGTGACGTTTGGCCCCCTGTTTGTGTCTCTGCCATTCCCTTGATGTCTACTTGGCTCTTCTTCCTTTTACTCATCCTGTCGCCCTTATGGTTTCCACCCAAATATCATAGTTATTTGCTTACTTGTCCAGTTGAGTCCAGGGAATAGATGATAGTCTCAGTCAGATATTGTAAGGTAGGCCGAACCCAGCCTCCTCCGGGCTACGACGGGCGCGGATGGCTTTGCCCGGGCATGCCCAGGCGTGTCCCGTGCCGCGAGAGCTCCCTGCTCAATTTGGAGCCCTGCCCGGCTCAATGGTGATGTGGCCCCTCTCGCAGGACCGCACTGCCTTTCGGGGGCTGTGGTTCCTAGCAGCGTGCGGTCAGCGATCCGGGGCGCGAAGAAGAGGGTGTGTTGCGAGGCCAACCGGTCCTGGAAAGTGCGGCAAGGATGGAACTGGTAAAAGTAATAAGTCCCACAAACTGGAGCGTCCCGCGCCACGCGAGCTCCCTGCTCATTTTGAGGCCCGGCCCGGCTCACTGTTGACATGGCCCCTCTCCATCAAAAAACAATAACCAACAACTAAAAAGTATATTTAAAAAAGAATTACTAATAAACAATTGATATTTAACCTAAATTATTATGAAATAATAACATATTTTATCAATTACTCTCCACCCTTATCCCCTATAAACCCAACATCCTGCTACTAAACTGTATACATTTCTAAACATAATATACAAAAAATTTACATTATAAAAATTTAATAAGGCATTCTTCATGGGCTGCTTAGCGGGCAAGATGGCGTGCGACGGTGCTGATGAGTGAGAAGCAAGCTCCCAGTCTATCCCCCTCTCCTGGTCTGAGGTGTAAGACTGAGCGGTAAAGCTACAGGATATGACAGAATAAGGGCAGGAGAAGAAGATCAACTTACTGGCGGCATCCGAAAAGACATTTTTGATGTCAAACTCGAAATAGGGCTGTGTGTTAAGCGGTGGTGGTTCCATTGAAGGGCTAGACAGCGATGCAGCACCTGGATTGGTTCAGAGGCAGCGAACCCAGTGGTGGTGAGAGGCTGAGCCTTCCAAATTCAGGTGAAGCAGTATGCCTCCGAAGTCGGCAAGAAGAGGGAAGACAGACGTAATGGCGGATGCGGCGTCTGTGAGCAGAGTTGCTGTTACCAGACGGGGTATGCAGCGTATGACTGTGGATGGTGCAAAGTGCAGTACGGATAATGTGCTTCATGGAGGTGAGCAGGGAATGGAAAATAATATTTCTGGTTTAAAATGGAGTCATTCCCTCATCTGCTTCCAAAGTGAGTGCTGGAAAAACAGCAGAAACGGTACTAGGATGTTTGGGCAGTGACCTGGTGGACAATACGCTACAGGGGCAGTTTTCTCAAAGGAATACTCTAAGAGCAAATCAGGAGCTACACAGGAGAGGGGGGACAATGCAGGGGAGATGGGGGTTGCAGCAAACCATGATCCGACCCCGGAGGGAACAAGTGAGAAGAGTGGAGAAAGAAAAGGCTACAGAAAATGGGGCTGATATGGGATCTGTGGCAGATGGAGCCCCGGACATGGTAGAGCATGGAGGAGCCTATGGGGGCGCCGCTAACGAGACTGACTTTGGTTATTTTTTTCTTTTTCAATTAATTACTGAAGCAGAGGCATGGATCTCGATGCTCGCGGACGAGATGGTGGCCCAAAAGGCATCAACAGAAGCCATGAGCTCACACAAGGAGGATGTGCAACTAAAGCTTGTCGATTTAGACAATTGATTACGGCGTAATAACTTGCGCATATTAGGGATTCCTGAAGAAATCGAGGGCCAGGATATTTGTAAATTCGTGGTGGAATTGTTTTCAGAGGCCTTCCCGGAGCTCTTGATGTGGAATTGGGCTAGTGAAGTACAAAGGGCACACACGTTTCTATTTATACAACGTACAGTTAAAGTGGGCCAGCCTCCCCCTAGGCTAAGTGCAATTTGATCTGTTTGAATAACTTCTTAGCTCGCAAGGCCAGATCGGAAGAGGGCGGAGAAAGGCACCCAATTCTTTGTTAGGCCAGACTATTGCCATAACACGGTGGAAAGTAGGTGGCAATTACACCAATTAATTTCTCCATTCCAAGGCAAGGGGGTACAAGCCTTTCTGTTGATTTCGGCACGCTGAAAATAATATGCAAGGGTCAAACCCGTTTTTTACATCAGACGGGCAAGCTAAGGAATATCTTTAGTCTATTTAGGTTTAAATGTTAGCAGTGTGCCTACAGGTGGGATTGGCCTACTCTTCTGATGTTGGCTTTATAAGGGGAACGCTGATCAAAGGGTCAGTTAATTAATGGGGGATCTGCTTGGTCTTTAATGATGTATGCATTTTATTTAATATGTCTTTCTTTTAGGTTTGTTCTTTGAGTTTGGTTGACCTTCTGAATAGAGAAGGAAAGAATCTTGATTGAGAGGGGGGCATATCAGGTAGAAAGCTAACTCCCCATCGCAAGGGCCATTGGCCCTAGTGCCCGTTGTTTTGAGGGAGGGAAGAGGGTGGATGGGGGTATGGGGGCACATGGTGGGGGTGTTGTTGGTGTAGGGGTTGTGTGGGGTCTTGGGGGAAGTGGGAGACGGAGGAGCGGGGGGGGGCTAACGAAATAATCAATCCAAAGCAAGGGAAATTTGGCCAATATGATTATTATAGATTTTTGGGGAAGAAATGACATGCATGCGGTCAGTTAGTGGTGCAAGGTATGGCGAGTAAAACGACAACTTGTGGGCTACGTATATGTTCTTTAAATATCTGTGGCTTGAACAATATTGGTAAAAGGCAACAGGTAGCGGCAGACTTACGATTGATGAAACCTGATATCTTGTGTATACAGGAGACACACATACCCTTGAGTAAACGTTTGGTATTAAAAGAGCTTGGATTTACACTGATTGTGGCATCCCGACAGACCACAACTAACAGAGGAGTTGCAATTCTGGCCCGACAAGGAATTGGTGGGACTGGGAGGAAACTGGCAGATAATATTGGTAGGAGGGCCATCGCTGAGTGTTTTAGGGGGCACCAAGGTCATAATATGCACAATATATAGTTCATAATTGGATAAAGCAGCAATATTAGTGGGTTTACATGTAAAACTGTCCCTGTGGGATACCCCGCTGACATCATGTGGGGACTTTTACATCCATGTAGAAGATCAGTTGTGGAAGGCTAACTATGATAAATATGAGGGCCAGAAACCTCGGATCTTTAAAGCGTTACGGCAGCGAACATGGATTGATAGACGTGTGGCCATCTTTAAATCACCCGGACCCCGGATATACCTTTTATTCTTATCCTCACCATAAATTAGTTAGACTTGACTATGTTTTCATGCCTAGGCCACTTATTGTTGGGGCAAACATGCAGGTGTGGCCCAGGATCACAGCAGATCATGTTCCATTGCTATTGGATGGGTATAGGATTAGCCAAGCGAAGGTGGGGAGGGCTTTTACTTTTAATAGGAAACTCGTATTGGTCAGTTTGTGTATGGACCATATGAAAATATGGGTTACACAATGTTTGGATGTAAATAGAGGATCAACCTCTAGTGCTATGGTATGGGATGCTGTGAAGGCAGGGTTGAGAGGAGAGACGCTTAGCTTTGGACTAGCGTAGCAGCGGCAACAACAGATTATGATGCAGGAATTCTTGGGGAATCTTAGGGAATCAGAGCAGGAACTAATACAGTGGATTAGGACTGGAATAGAATGATAACGAAATACAAAGCAAGATAGCTTGATGTAAAGCTAAAATTAACAGGTTATGGAGCAATCGCTAGCCAATATAAGGTCTATAAAGAGGAGAGGTACTATTATATGGTGAGGCTACAGGGCACGGCTTGGCACAGAGGTTACAAGTAAAACAATTTATACAGAAAATAACGGCATTGTTTGCTACAGCTGGAATATAGTAGAAACTATGAAGGGCATTTTGGGAGTATTTCATCTCTTTTAAAAAAAGCTGAATACTCAGAATGAATATCATGATCAGGTCATAAAGACACTTATCCAGCAATTAGAGTTTTTTGGTTTAAGATAAGAGGAGCAGGCAGTACTTGATGCCCCGATAAATATGGAGGAGCTTCCAGAGGCAACAGGTTCGTTGGCTAGAGGAAAAGCAGCAGGACCGGACAAACTGCCACTTGAGGTTTATCTAATGTTTTTTCATGTGCTTTAGGAGGATATGTTGGCTACATTTCAAGCGACTCAGTCTGGGAACCCGCCACTATCATGGGATGAGGTTAATATAGTTGTTTTTAAAAAGGAAAGACAATCCTTCAAATGTGCCAGGGTCTCATAGACCAATGTTGGTGTTAAATGCGGATGGCAAAATATACGTAAAGATCCTAACAACAAGGCTGGTGTTACTGATTTCGCCCTTGGTATCTAACTATCAGTATGGATTTATACCTGACAGGCGCACGGTCATTCATATCAAAAGAGTTATCACTTTGATAGATAATGCGAATGTACTACATAGTAGGCTAGGTCTGATCTTTCTTGATGTTGAAAAAGGGTTTGACCGTGTCTCCTGGCCTTTTTTATGGGCAGTTATGCGTTAGATGGGGTTTGGTCCAAACTTTATCAGGGCTATACAGATTATGTTTCAATTACCGCGAGCTAGGATTTGTGTCATGGGCAAGAAAGCCTGGGTATATCAGCAGGAGAACAAGGCAGGGATGCCCTTGCTCCCCGCTTTTATTTGCCCTGTATATTAACCTGTTTCTGTTAATGCTGGAAATGAGCAAAATGATCACTTCTATGACTTGTGGGCAATATCAGGTGCAAGTTTTATCTTATGCAGATGACTTTGCCGTGGCAACTGCAGACCCAGAGCAAGCAGTTGTGGAGCTAGAGCTCTTGGCCTACTTATTTGGGGAGGCATCAGGGTATAAATTAAACCCAATAAAAAAATCAAATTATTTGTAACCAAACGACCTGCCCAGGAGTTGTATGGGTAATTGAGGAAGCTCAGTATTTGGGTATTAAAATCAGGATGTCATTCCAAGAATTAATAGAGATTAACTGGGGAGATATAATCTCAGGGATCCAACAACAACTGGACCGGTTGGAGTGCTTGCGTCTCTCACTAGTGGGGAGGTGCAATGTGCTCAAGATGAGTTTTCTCCCAAAAGTTATGCATCATTTTAGAGCGTTGCCTCTAGAGTTGACTAGAATACAATTACAGAAATTGCAATCCATACCTAATAGGTTCTTATGGGGGCAAAGGAAATCTCTTCGGGCATTTAAGTTTATGATGCTACCACGCGATAGGGGGGATGGGCTGTGCCCTATTACACATTTTATTATGTGTGTTTTCTTCAAAATATACAGATTTTTTAACAGGGGAGGAAGTGGCCTTATTGGCAAAAACGCCATCAATATATCAGATGTTGTTGGGATCAGCTGCTAGATATTCTTTATTTAAGTTCTTGGAGCCCAGCTAATATAAAAAACACGCTTCAAGGTTGTGCTGGCAGCATATAAGGTATGTAAGTCAGTTCGTAAGATCTTAGGTATCTCAGGGATATGTTTTTATACTCCTATTAACTCTACGCTCGTATTACCAGCTATATTTTGGGAGTTAAGGATGGAGAGATGGAGGGTTAACAGGATAAGGCAATTAGGAGACTTATTCGAAGGTGGAATAATTGCATCATTTTCAGATTTGCTGACAGATATAGTTTGCAAAAAATGATTTATTTAAGTACTTGCAAATTCAGAATTATTTGCTGAAACATCATAAGCAGGGTGGGATGGAAACTAGCCCTCTAGTGGAGGCAATTAAACGAGGAGCGAACATAGACCCCTATGTATGGCATGTTGATAGACACGCAGCAGGATGATTTGGAAGTCCAAGATAGGAAATGGAGTGCTTGGCTAGGACAGGAAGATGTGTACATGCAGTAATCAATTGATATTGCGGAAAATATCTTGCTGTCAGCCAACTTGAAAGCCCAACATTTCAAGACACTATTCAATTGTATCACACACCAGTGAGGATGATGAAATGGGAGGTTCAAATGATGGGAAATGTTTTAGATGTGCAACAGAGATGGCTGATATCACGCACATTTTATATGATCATACATATTTATGCAATTACAGGGGCACATTGAGGAGTTTTTCTCAAAAAATCACAGGGGTTGATGTCCATATAGCAGCGAATGTAATGCTAACAGGGGATGGTGTTACCCTCAAGCAGGGCCAGCCAAGCTATCCATTTAGATATCTTATATTTATAGCTGTGGCGGTAGCACAGCTGTGTGTTGCACCAGATTGGTTGCAGCAGGATGCCCCATTGTTTGAAATGTGGCGAGACAAATTCTATAATATTTATAATCAAGAATATAGCCTAATCACTGAAAAGGTAACAATTATTGATACAGATATGAGCTGAGAGGGCCACTAAGTAATTCCTAAGTATACTTTGCTAACTTGCTATGTTTTTTTCTCTTTTTTGTGAAATTGCTAGTTTTTTTGTATGCGAGATGGACGGCCCGTATATATTGAAAAACTGCCATGCTATTCATGAGCTTGCCAGCGGGTGCTAAAATTACTATTGTTGAAGATTGCTACTTGCTTTGGATTGAATGAATGAAAAATAAAACAAAAAATATATAAAAATGTAATACAATTATAACATATATATTTTATATTACTCGCCACACTTTTCTCCTATAAACTTAAGATCCCAATTCTAAAAAATATATTACAATATTAAACAAATTATAAAAAATTTTAATAATATTTTTTTTAAAAAGTAAGCACGAAACGTAAATAAAAAAATAACACTTACAAATAACTAAAAGAATATATACAACTATATTTTTACTATTGATATTTTAAACATTGATATTTATTACTAAACCAGTTTTCAATATTTTTGACATTGATATTCCTTACCTCAATATAATGCTATAACCGTATTCTTATCCGATATTCATGTCACCCGATATTTGCAACTCGATATTCTATCTCTACACCATTCCAGGAACCACCCTTCTATGAGGGAAGATACCCAGTCAGAAATAGATGACACGAGTGATGGGGAGGATCTCAACCAACCACTTCCCTACCCCCAATAGATAGGGAGAACAGGGCCAATGTGCCCCTGACTCCAAAAATAGCACTCGCCTCCCCTAGAGCCCACACATGTGGGTCAGGTCTAGGTGAGATCACTGAGGACAGCCTCAGTGAAAAGGACAACCTTATATCAAGGTTGACCAAAAGATTAGGCCTAGAGTTCAGATTCCTGGCTCTACAACACAAGTGGCAGCAATATCAACTCTAGGGAGAGAGAAAGTTCATATGACCCTAAAAACCCCTAAGTTATTATCCCCAAATATGAGGAAGGAGATGGCATCACCAAATGGTTCACAGCCTTTGAGAGGGCTTGTGGAATGAGGCAAGTAAAGAAGTCACACTGGGGGCCCTACTTTGGGCCCTGGTCTCTGGTAACTGCAGAGACAGATTACTGAGTTACTGGGCCAGATGCTTATGAAGGGCACCCTGATTGAGGTCTTTTGACTCACAACTGAGTATAGCATTAGATTCAGGGGCTCATAAAACCCCAAGCCAATCCTAGGTTGACTACATGGACTACTCAATAAAACTCTAAATGGTTTGTTAACTGGAAGTAATGAGCATGACTAAGTTGGGTTTTAATCTCCTGATGAAAGAACATATGTTTAGTAATTGCACTAATGAAAAGCTGCATCAGAATCTGGTGGACCTAAGTCTAATTTCACCCCAAGAATTGGGAAAGCAGGCAGGCCATTGGGCCAAGACAAGGGACCAAAACTTCCACTTGGGGTGACCAATACAAAAGGGATTAAAAAACCTACCCAGGGGAAAGGGGAGTGACCCCCCCCCCAAAGGCCTGGTGTGGCAACTGTAGGAAGGTTGGTCACCCTACTGGAGAAGCTGCCAGTCCCAAAATAAATGCCCCTAGTCCCCTCCATTTAGTACCGGTGGCAAATCTCCAGATGGGATCAACAGTGTGCCCAGAGCAAATCAAGGTTCACAATGAAGATGTCTACGTTTCTGAAGGCGAAAGAGAAGCGGACACTTGAGATGTCTGGCATCATATTTTACTTCCAATACCCCTTAGTGAATGAGCCTAGAATAGAAGCCCTGAGGGATACAAGTGCCAGTGTCACTATGGTGTTAGATACACAGGTCACCAGGACAATACCAGACTGGAAAAACGAACCCAGGCCCCAGCGCTGACAGTATCACCACAGTTCATTCGATGGTTATGGTGACCTTAGACTGGGTGGTTACTGGCCTGAAGCAGGTAGTAGTCTCACCAAAGCTTTCAGCTGCCAGTCTGCTTGGAAATGACCTGGATACCTCAGCTTAGCCTGAGGTAGAGCGAAATACACATGCATCCATGCTGAAAATCGCTCTCTGAGATAGTGTGTGTGAAGACAAGAACACAAACTTGATCACAGGGTAAAAAGGAGTGCTGGAGCCTTGTTTTCAGCTCCTCCTGGCAGGACCACCTTGTCCATCTAGGAAAAGTTTTACAGGCCTTGCAATCGGCAGGCCTAACTATCAAGGCCTCCAAGTGCCAGATAGGGCAGGGAACTGTTGTATACTTAGGCCACCTTGTAGATGGAGGCCACGTGGAACCCATACAGTCCAAGATCCAGGCAATTCTGGAGTGGGAGGCTCCAACAACCAAGACCCAAGTCAGGGCATACCTTGGCTTGATGGAGTACTACAGGAGGTTTGTGAAGGGATATTGGTCCACTGTGACCCCTCCTACAGAATTTATCTCCAAGAAGGTACCCAAGAAAGTGAACTGGAGAGTGATCTGTCAAAAGGCTTTTGACAACTTGAAAGAAGCAATGAGCTCAGCACCTATTCTCAGAGCTCCAGACTACTCCAAGAAGTTAAATATGCAGACTGATGATGCCTCTAAGCTAGGGATAGGAGCGGTCCTATTCCAGACCAATGAAGATGGCCAGAAGCAACCTGTTGCTTTCATAAGCAGGAGGCTACTCCCCAGGGGACAGTGTTGGAGTGCCATTGAGAGGGAGGCCTTTGCTGTGGTTTGGTCCTTGAAGAAGCTGAGACGCTATCTGTTTGGCACTCACTTCCTAATCCAAACAGACCACAGACTTCTAGATGGCTAATGCATATGAACGTTGAAAACCTCAAACTGTTGAGGTGGTCCATCTTCCTACATGCCAATGAAGATGGACTTTCCAGGTTCTTCCACTTAGACAATGAAGACTCTCTTGGGAAAGGTTAGTCTCACCCCCTTTTGAGTGGGTCCGACCTTTCAAGCCCTCAGGCTCCTCCCCATAACTAGGGATGCAAGTTAGAGGGTTAGAGTTGTAGAACGATAGTTACCAGTATTCAATGCTAAATTTGGTATACTCAAAATCTCATCTTCTTCTTCATGTAAAATATTCGGTAGCTGGAAAGGTTCAAAAGAAATATTAAATTCCCCAGCCACCAAAACTTTAGATTGGTTGATATACACCAATTAGATCATCCACCAGGGATTGCACCTTAGACTCATTACACTGGGATACAGACCTAGCATAAACATTAAGCACAGTCATCATTAAACCTGCCAGAAAGGTAAGCTGAATCCCTAGTATGTAGCTGTTTGCATTTACAGGTAATAGTATTCTTTACAAAGATTACCTGTCTCCCACTAACTGTACCTAATTTCCTTGGCGCAATTGCTTCAACTCTGTAGGTTGTATAGCCATTAATAAACACGCTGTCAACGGCCCATGTCTCCTGAAAAAGGCAAATATTGTTTCCCTCTACAAAAGCAAATCAACCTGGATAAGAGAGTTTAAAGTGGATCCCTGCCAGGTTCCAAGAAATCATAGACAAACCTAAGTATGCCCTATTTTTCTGCATGGTAGAACTTCTAGGGATTCCTGCCTCGTTGGAGCTCACAGTGCCTTTACTGGAAGAACAATTTCCAACTACTGATTTTGGGGAGATCATTGTAAAAGAAGCATTGATTGCAGCGAAGCTGAAATTGAGTGTTACTTCTGCATTGGATATAGTTTGCCTTAGAGGGGTAGGTGCTTCATAATTAAAAATATTTTCCGTAGGTATACTAATGGCACTACTGTTGATAATAGACCTTGATGAGGAAATAAAAATAATGCTACCTTTTCCCTTCGGCTATATGGGCTAGGATTCAATTGGGTTTCTTTCCATGCAATACTTATGCATGGTGAATCCATCAGTTGTTGCCACAGCACATTTCTTCGTAAGTGCGATGGGTATGCCTAGACATGGGTCCTATGTTTGCTGTGCCACTGGATTCAAGCTAGCTTGGCTGATGAGGGGTGTTACCCTGAAACCGGTCAAGGATGCTTGTTTCCGGTCCAGGAAGGACCCGGCTTGGCAGTTTGGGCTGAACTGTTCCCATGAGGAGCAGGGTCAAGACTGATTTGTATATGGCTGAGACTAAACTGGGGTGTCGCCGTGTGGAAAATAAAGTTGGAATTACCCAAGATCTTTTGACTAGGGGTGAATGTTTGATTTATTCAGGATTCTGTTCAACATTTGTTGCCGCAGCACCTGTCTAAACTAGAGCACCCATCAGGCAATGAAAGGTTGGCAGTTCCGGAGTTTGAGTCCATTACCTAGCGGCTCAATAACAGTGGTTGGTGGGCAGACAAGTTCTGGACCGTGCAATGGGGCCATTTATAACAGAGCTCCCTAGATTAGCTGTATACAACGAACAGGCCATCCTTCAGCGGACGATACACAGGAATTAAGTGTCATGAGGCGCAGCTGACTTTTTTGCTTACAATATGCACACACAAGAATTCCATACTCTCCCAATCTGCCCATCATGTTGCTAAAGGTCGTACTCCATGACGGGAATAGAGAGAGAATTACTGATTTGTTTGTTGCAGGAGCAAGAAAGGTGGTGTACTTGTTCCAAAACAAGGAGCTCCTTCCCTTTGATGAATTCTGATCAGAATTTGACTTTTCCCAGGGACATTTCCTGTTGGATAGGGCGGTGAGAATAGCCTTTTGTAACCACCGGAAAACTAGAACGACAGAGCCAGACCCCCACACACCCTGCCAATATATTGCATCATCAGTGGGTATTGTTAAGGCAGTCATATGACTTTATAGGGCAATTATGAGGGACATGCTTAGCCTGTACACTCTGAAACCATGGTGGAGGAAACATTTGGGGATCCCAATACCCAATAAAGACTGGACGGACATTCTGGAGAGGGCGCCAAAAGTATCCAGAAATGTCTGATTTAAATTAAACTATTACTACATTCTGCCCAGGGCATACTTAATCCTAGGACATATAAACAAATATTCCCATACGGCGAAGGTGGCATGTCTAGGATGCAGGGCGATAGGGGCTGAACTTAAGTACATGCTATGGGACTGTCCCAATTTGACGGGTTACTGGGAGGAGGTCACAGCAGTAGTGGCTGAAACCATCTCTAAAAAGGTTCTTTGCTCGCTCGACCGCTGCATACTACACTGGTTCCAGCATACCTCCAAAACAAAAGTTAGAAGCCGGTTTCAAGACCTAGCCTTCTCCTGCATAGGCGTGTGGGGCAAGGAGATAGAGAGATGGGCAGGGTACGAGGTGGAGGTCCTACTTCATGAGGTCAGGAGTGGATTGTGTTTTTTAGAAGTAGCTTGAGACTGGAAGACACTAGTATATAGCCTGAAAGAGCTGGAACGGCAGTCCTATTCACTAACACCAGAGGGTTCCCCAGCACCACCTCCCTTGTAACATTAAGCCTCTGTTGGTGGGCCGTAGACCATATCTGTACAGCTTATGGGCCATCCAGGAAAGTTATGTTTCTCTGGCTCAGCTCAGAATCAGAGTCCAGGCATGTTGTCACACTCCTGGGCTGGGATAATTACTTTTCTCTCCAGCAGCAGCTTAGGATCAGAGCCCAGGCCTGTTTTCACCCTTCTGGGCTGGGTTAATTACTTTTCTCTCCAGCAGCACAAACAAAGGCCTAATCCATCAAAAGAAGCAATTAACAGTACTTAAGTAAATGCTGAAGGAGGAAAGGATTGGGAGAACTACTCTGCATCAATCAACCAGCTGTTGTACTATGCCAAGAAGAGGGCTGACCCCAGGCCACTCTACAAAGGAGGGAGTCCAGACCTCTGGTGCCAAACCCGAGGAATGGCTCATTTGAAGATTTGCTGGGGAAAGACCCTGACAGTGTTGTCGGAGAGGGGTGGAGCTGAGACACCCCCAGAGCACATGTGGTAAAAGACTCCTGGGTGATGCTATCTTGAGCTAATCCAGAAGTCTGTGCGGGAGGTTGGAAAAGAGGCAGAGAGGTAATATGGAACATCAGGATAGACCAGGGGCGTAGCCCTGCTAGACACTCCAGCCCCTCTTTAAAGGTCCTGCGCAGGGGAGAGAGCTCTCTTGGATGTGCTTTCCTGATGAACACAGGGACTGGAGGGTGACGCCATGGACAACTAAATGGAGGAACTCTCTGACACTCCCCTGGACTAAGGACATTAGATTGACCCCAGGACCAGTGGGGCATGCCCCAGGAGCAGGAAGCTGGCCCCATTACTCCCCCTGAGGACTAGTTGGGGGAGAGACTGGGCTCTTCGCAAGGAGACGGAGAGGCTCAGAGGAAAACAAGGTGAAGGTCTGGCGCAGGAAGCCTGTGACATTTGCTCCCTACAAAATGTGACATCCCTGAGGCCAGGATGCCTGAAGAAAGGGTTCCAGATGGCAAGGGCTTACCAACAGGAGCAAAATGAGACCAAAATTGTCGACAGCGGCCTCCCGGGGCCAGAGTTGCGCTATGGTGAGCTCTCTAAGTTCTCTCCTATGTTTAAAAATTGATGTGGGGTACCCAGTGCCCGGGTGGGCCCAGGCACCCTGAGAAAAAGTAACGTGTGGTGGGAGGCTGCTTTGAAAACAAAGAAAAGATAAGAAATGCATAGACGAGCGGAAGAGGGCCCAATAATGCCCAGTGGGGCTCGTCAGGTTCGCCAGCATTTTGGTGAAACTCTAAACATATAACCCCTCAAGGGTTTCATGACATTTTAAGTATTCCCTTGGTTGATGCTTTCGCTCTACAGCTGGGAGTGGTATGTCCTCTAGGAGCAAAGATTATGGCTGAACTCCTTGAGGCCTGAAAGTGGTGCTAAAGGAGTTTTCCTGTTGAGAGACACTCTCTAGGGGTTAAAGGTGCTTAATTGCACTAGTGTGGTTACAGCAGTGATTTCCTTTGGGGACTATGTTTAAAGTTCAGCATTTCACCTGAAAAGTCATTAAAAGTGTATGCTGCCAACACCGTCAAGGATGAGTGATATAATTGCATAGTGATGTAATTATACATTTGATGCCCTTAAGGGGTGGTGGCTAAATGACATTATGATGAGTACCAAGGTCTCCCAGTCATGCTAGACATTCCCTCTTGCAATGCTTTATTGCCAGTATTAACTGCCCTCAGTTATGGTTATATGTGATTATTGCATTTATTCCCATAATGAAATGCTTGTTGAGATAGCCACTTGCTTCGGTGCCAGTATTAACTGTTCTTCCTCAAAGTTATGTTCAACCCTGTCATTTAGGGGGAGGATAATGTTTACACATGTGAGTTGTGGTATCAGACCCCCCTCCTTGTAGGGAGGGGTGCTAATGATTATGCAAGGTCATCCAAACATATTTCTATCTCCTTGTGTATATTTGTAAATTACTGCATAGTATTGAGTAGTGTCTATAATAAATTTACATTTTTATTTTTTCAAAAGAAAAAACACAAACTGGACAATCATTTATTGAGTGTTGTTATTGTACATCTGTGAATGGTGACTACAAGCCAACACCACCTCACTTGAATAAGTCTTAGACTGCTCCGCCTCTCTACCCTGTGAGAGTCAAGCGCTACAATGGGGTGTTTGTTTTCCACTGAAGGATAAATGAAGACCCATTACTTGTGTAGGCTACACAACTAATAACTCATTTACAATCATGATATGCAGCACTGTACAAGTAAACCCCTAAAAAAGTAATAACAATCGTTTATGTCTATTAGTCACAGATCGTAAGTTGCAGGCAGCACACAGTCTAACATCTTACCTTACACCATTGCAAAGGCTAATGCTGGCTTCAGAGTCACTATCATTCCTTATAAAGCCATGATAATAACAGTGGTCCTATGGAAAAAAAATATTTAATTTATTATATGCACCAATATAAGAATCCTATGATTTCAAACACAAATGTTTGCGCAAAATAACATTTAGTATAAGTAAACACAAGGGAAACCCAAGAAGCAATAGGGATCAAGGGTACTCTTCATTTTAAGGAAAAAGAGTCCCTTTGTAATCAGGTTAGAACCAATACTCTGAAGAGACAAATAATATCCAGGATTAGTCCAATTGGAAGTATAACAACCTTTTTATTAAAAAAAAATAAAACTAAATTATAGAAGATCAAACTCGATGAGGTATGCCTCAACAAGTGTTAAAACCATGGAGAAAACAGGCGCATTAAGTGACCATCAAAAATTTACACAATAGGGGTCACTTATTCGTAGAACAGAAGACCGCTGCACCCAAAAACCAAATACATACATTTATAGGGTCAAAGTGTTTTGCGGTTGATGACGTTTTGATCATCCATATTCAATACAGGATCATCATTAGGACAAAAAAATCTCTTCCGGATTGCATGAGTTATATCATACAAAAAAATCACATAGTTAACACTTACCAACGCAACATTTGGGCATTATGTTTACAGAGCTCAGTCGAGAAATATAGTGAGAATTGCCTGATTCAACATTCTATGATACTCCAAGGAGAAATTAATGTACAGTAGATGCAGAGGGAAGAGACTCAGGACTCTCCTGATCAGGCAGACAAATGGAAAGTGCCGGCTCCAACATTTCCTCGCCACCGAATGCCAGCATCTACAGAAACTATTGTGGGGTCCCCTTTCCTCTCAACTAGTAACAGAACTGTGTCACAGGCTGCTAAAGGCAGGGTCTCTGAACCAGAGCCACCGGTATGTGCTCAGTTGGCCAGATCTGAGAGTCCACTGATTTAGTCTTGAGACTCTGCCAAATAGAAGCAAGATGGATTAACAAGTGCTGCTCGCAGCGGTTTGTGCCTGACACCAGCAGAACTCACCGGAGGGGAGAAAGGGAACACAGGACTCCCAGGACCAGGAGTCTCCAATGCTGCCGCCATCACTGCGCTCCTCCCCCTGCGTCACACAGCCTTTAAGCGTGAACCTGCCCTGCTGCGCGGGACGCGCTCGGGATGAAGCCTTGGGCCAAGCCCGGGCCCGTCTCAGTAAGGAAGAGCCAGGGCAGGGCCACCCCTCTGACATCTGCTGATCGTTACCAACAGGACCAAAGCCATTCCAGCTTGTATTTACTTTTAAAGGTACCTCTAACCTTTTACTTAAATCGACCTGACATGGGCAAGCAAAAAACAATGGAGGGACTGGGGGGGGCCTCAGGAACAAACCCTCTACAGGGTCCTAAGAAAACTAAGAAGGCCAAGAAGAGTAGCAAAAACAGGATTGAACGACTTGTTGGTGATTGTGAAGACATTTTATTGGCGGGCTCTGCCTCGGGGGTTGAAGCTACTCCCGCTCAAAATAGCAAAGTTAATGAAAACGATAAGTGCGCTCAGACAGTAAACCCAAAAATACCCGAAATGTTTTCTGAATCATTGTACTCAAAGCTACCTAGTAATAACACAGAGTCACCCCCAGGATCCCCCTCCCAGAGATTACAAACTCTATGCATATTCAAATGCCCTTGTCACCCTGAATACAGTCTAACCCGTGTCCCCTTGAAAGCTCTGCTGTAGTGTGCTCTAATTGGTGCTCTAATCGGTTCTTACCAGTTCTTACCTTTGAGTATTGATCCAGACCCAGACGCATCTGTTGATCTATGTATTGAACCAGCTCCAGAGGTATTGACCCATTTTCAGATGGAGGGGAAAATGGTACCAGGTGCCAGTGGCCCAATGTTAATATCTCTAATAAATAGTTTAGCTACTCAGGTGAGAGTCCTGAAAACTTTAGTTTTAGATCTTACAGCTACAGTTAAGAAACTGACGCCACCCCAGTTGCCAACCAATCTCCCTGCCAAATCGTACCTGCTGAAGTGGCACGACCGGGCACTAAATCAGCAAGTCCAACAGGTCATCTCCAGTCTCGTATCACACGTATCACTTCATCCCATCTACCCACGGGCCCCCCCACATTACCATCTCTGACCCAAAATAGAAGGCATACGAGTATTTCATCAGAACTCAATTACAGTAAACTGACTCCTTCCTCAGCTTTGTTTTCCTTGAACACTACCACAAGACCTGTACAAAACCCTCTAGGGCCTCTTACCCAACTTAAAAAACAGACTGTGTACATGGTGAACGTCCCTAAATCCTTGGGCCGTGAACAGGAAGACTCTCTTAATAATAAGACAACTCACTGGATCAGACATGTTAGGGGGTGTTGATCGATGATAAGAGAGGATATTCTAAAAGCAAGGAGGATCTCTGTTCACAACCAACAAGTAGACACAGTTGAACTCAAATTGGCCTCCCCTTTTCTGGCTGAGGGCCTCCTGGCTCTCGAGTTTAGGACTTGCCCTCCCAATACATTGAACATTCAATTTAGAGCGACTGCGCCTATCATAGGTACAAACACAACAACAACAACAACAACAATTTCCCCAGTCTGTAATCCTCCAAGGGGGTCCGACTTAAATGAAAATGACTGACTAGTAAATGCTTCACACTTTACCTGCGGGCGCACTCCAACCCAGCCGCAGACTATGATCAACCCTGAAATTAGTAATCTTCAGAACGTACATGTCCAGGCAATGGTACAAAATCCAGAGCCTTCCTACAATACTAGTAGATCTATTAATCCTGGGAACTTAGCCCTACCCCCCAACATACATATGGTAGCAGGTAGCACATTAGACTCTAATCCCACGCAGGCCACTCTAGTGACCAATTTGAGGGATTTAAGAGTTAAGACCCCAAGTTTTAATATCCTGTCGTGGAATATTGCTGGCCTCCAAAATAACTTAGCCCTTCCTGAATGGAACAGATTTGTCGAAACCTACGACATCTGTCTCTTTCAGGAAACTTGGAGCCTGGTACCCCACCATAAAGTGGGTTTTGCCACTTACTACATTCTGGCAGTTTCAACAGTACCCAGAAAGGGGTGGCCATCTGGTGGTCTGTTGATACGGATTAATATCTCACTCGACTGTTCAGTTCAACAGATAGATTGTAAATGCCCGACCTCTTAAGGATAAACCTAAAGAATAATAAGAGTGGGAAGATACTCAAGATCTTCGACATTTATGTTCGCGGCACAAGAGGTGGCGCGCAATCTTCCATCATTGCGTGCCTGGAAGCGGAACTCTCCCGCTGCCTTCCAGAATCACACACTCTGGTAGCGGGAGACTTCAATTGCACATTTGAACCGCTAGCTGTTGAAGATATGCTAGGCACAGATGAGGAAGATGCAAAGCTGGGAGTCCCCCACTGAACTTATCACCTGTAAAAAAGTGGACCCAAGTAGCGATCCAGATGAATTCTCTATGCTTGTAATATGGGCTAAGGGCGACAAATGGGAGGTCTCAGTCGGACCTGCTGGGAGCCCCTACGTTTAATAGGCCAGGGCATTCCTCCAGTATTGATTACATCTTGCTCGATTGTAATTTCTGGAGCAATTTACTAGATATGGCGGTACTCCCAACCATTGACAGCGACCATAATCTGTTAAGCCTTTCGCTTAAACTGCCATGGCCTCCAAAGCTCGAGAATTCCACTAAAATAAACGTAATGCAAACTAGAGAATTAATTCCCTCTAATTCGGGGAGGCACCTTAAATGGAACAAGGGGGCTCTTGATGAGTCAAAAGTATTGAGCATTAGATCCACCCTAGCAGGAGCCTTAATAGGGCTGCAAAATATTTCCTACAACATAGATGCCTTACAGAAGATACCCTTAATTTATGAGGAAACCATCAAAACTCTGGGTACATTCTTTTACTCAAATAGTAAGAAAATTAATTTTAGCAGCAATCCCAATGGTACATGGTTTACGGCATCTTGCAGACAGAAAAAAATGGCACTTATAAAGGCTGTCAAAACCAAGTTCACCCCTGGTATCATGTTAGCAAGACAAGAGTATAAGGTGGCAGTCCTCGAGGCATAAAAAGACTATGAGGAGCAGCATTGGCAGGCCCTATCAGCTGCTAGCCTGGGAAAGGATGCTAACCTATTTTGGGATCTACTAAGGAAAAAAACGCACCCTCTCTGTGAGCTCATCGCCAATAATATTACAAGCAAAACTTGGTTTGACCATTTTCAGAGTCTCTATACCGATGATGGAGAGGTCACTTTGGATGGCCCGCCAGTTGACCCTCGATCGGCTCCTGGAGACTCTATTAGATTCTCTTTCATAGTTCAGGAGGTTGAAACAGCTATTAGGCGAATAGTCCTAGCGAAAGCTGCAGGGCCCAACGGCCATCCAGGGGACCTCCTCCGAGCAGATCCTGCCAGTTGTGCCAAATATTTATCATTACTAGTAAATGCAATTGATAGCGGCTGTTCGATCCCAGACTCTTGGAAGAGGGCCAAAGTGGTACCAATTTTTAAGAAGGGGGCCAGGGACAATCCGGCAAATTACCACCCAATAAGTTTGTTAGATTCAACACAAAAGGTGGTAGGACGTGTCTTGCTGGAGAGAATCGTAGCCTGGGCAGACGAAAATGAAGTCCTTTCGGACTACCAGGCTGGCTTTAAAGCAGGTATGGGGACAATTGAGCAGGCCTTCAGGCTGCTCCTCCTGTACTGGAAGGTGGTTAGAATAGGCAAAGGCAGTCTTTACCTTGCTTTTATCGACCTTTGACCTGGTCCCACGTGAACGCCAGTGGCAGGTCCTGGTAGAGCAGGGGGTTCCAAGGCATATCCTAAACATACTGATTCGCCTCCACGAGGGCAATTTTGCCCAAGTGAGATGGGGGTCACAGGGGGAAAAAACACCTCGGATACCGGTGAACAGGGGATCCGAAAGGGATGTGTGTTAGCTCCCACCCTATTCTCTCTGTATGTGAATGGGGTGGTTGATTTCTTACAGCAAATACCATCTGATGACCCAGCCCTGGAAAGCGAAAAGATTCCAACACTCCTGTTCGCCGATGATACTCTCCTCATCTCTAAAACCCAGAGCGGCCTGCAGACCCTCCTGGACAATTTCCAACGCTTTTGCACAACCAGAGTGCTCTCTATTAACACCACGAAGACAAAGTTCCTCACCCTTAACCCTTGTAGAACTTTTAGGAACCCTCCAGTGTTAAACTCCGTCCAACTAGAAAGGGTAACTACCTTTGATTACTTGGGCATCCGTATCTCCGATTCCATGAATTGGTCACCGCATATACAGAAAATGCTCCTGTCTCACAAAAGGGTGGTGGGGTCAATACTAAAAGAGCATCGCTCTTCTACGAGTAGACCAATTGCCCCCGCCCTTACAATTTACAAGGCCAAGGCAGTAAGTTCGGCCCTTTATGGTGCTGAACTGTGGGGCTTTTCCAATATAGACCAAATTGTACAATCGGAGAACACATTTTTAAAAGATTTAATGATGCTTCCGCAAAGAGTACCCACCAAGCCCCTCCTATATGACTTAGGCTACCAATCACTAAGGGACACGGCACAACTTCGCCCACTTTTGCTCTGGGTGCGCTTGTGACGGACCCCAGAGCTACTGAAATATGCAACAGGGCTGGGCGAGATCATGGATATGGACGGGTGGCATAAGATCCATTGGCTCAAAAAAGTAAAGAAACTTCTTTACGATTTGGGCCTCAATGAGGAATGGAAGAATAGATTTGCCCCGTCCAAGGCCGAGGTCAAGAGGCTGTATTGGCAGTGGGTCGCTAAAAATGATCTTCCTAAACCAAGAATAGGCAGGCTCACAGAAGAGTTCATGCAGCACAAGTTATTTTCCTGCTACGAGCCCTATTTAGATTTTATCCAAAAACCACATGACCATCCCCTTTGGAGAACTAACCAGGGTGCGCCATAATTGCAGTGAGGATGGAATGTTTAAAGAAGAAATGAGTAAAACCCTATGAAGGTTCGAATCAAGAGGGTATGATAACGTTACTTTGAAGAAGGCAGGAAGTAAAGCTCTAACCTTAAATAGAAAAAAACTACTTACCCAAACAGCTAAAAAGAAGAATGACAAAAGAGGTTCCCACAAGAATGAGATGGTATTGGTAACAAATTACAATACATCCAGACAGAAATTGTATAGTATAATTAGGAGACACTGGCATGTCTTGAGGGTTGATAAAACAATGCAGGAAACAATAGGGATGAAATCTAAAATTGTATACAGATGAGCTGTGACTTCAGGGAATAGACTAAGTCCCAGTTTCTACAACCATAAGAAATCAACAGTACAAACACAAAGTGGTAGCTCCTGGCTAGGAGGGCCACTTAATGGGTTCTACAAATGTGGCCATTGATCTAAATGTCCACATTCCATGGACAAGATAAAGAACTTCCAATATAATACAATGTCCAGATATAACATCAAGTCCTTCATGAATTGTAATAGCAAATTCGTAGTTTACTGCATAATCTGCGTATGTCAAAAGATCTACGTAGGAAATACTATTAGGCCTGTCAAAGAACGGATACAAGAACATATAAGGGCTATCAGAAATGGCAATAATAGCTACCCTATTTCCGTTCATTTTAACAATAATCATTGGGCAGCGGACCTATTACAACTTAAATTCCATGGAATAGAATCCTTGACAGATAACCCCAGAGGGGGTGACAGAATTCAGAGCCTCAGAAAATTGAAAGCTCTATGGATTTTCAGATTGCGAGCTGTAGAACAGGGCCTGAATTTTGAAAAAGAGATGTTTGTTTTTCTTAAAGATTAATTGTCTGTCATGTACAAATGAAACCAGGGATCTGGTTCACGATGTTCATGTAAGGCAACATTGTTCCTGTGTTACTATTATATGGTTAGGCATGTATACCTCTGGTCTGAATATCAAAGGCAGGAGAAAATATCCTTTTTATATTAGCTGGGACAGTTTATAAGTAAGTTATTTAGAGCTTTTTGTATGCATTCATATGTATAACATTGTACTAATAGATGGCTATCTTATGGGAGCTTTTACCATCTGCTAACAAAAGTTATGAATCAATTGAATTTATCGGTGGTAGCGCTCTCTAGAATTTGGGGGTAACAATGTATAATGAGAAATGTACTTATTGTGATAACCGAAACATCAAAGAATAAATGTTTGCCGGATCCTAATTAACTTGATGTGGTGCATTATTATGCGTTTTGTGAATAGGAAGGGCATGTATACTTTGGCTCTGTTTTCGTCCTAATTTCTGGACAGTGGTAACATTTCAAAGACCCGGTTATACTTTCCAGTCACGATGGTGAAGATATCACAAGCACATTCTTTCTGACATATCCCCTACTCTTTATCACGCGTGTGGGCTCCGATTTTCTATTAAACATTTCATGTTTTAGGAGAATGTCTCAAAAAAAGACAAGACAGTCTGAAACTTATATTGGTTATGAACTAACACCTTGGATTGCTTGAATTAAAGCGCTGTTTACAGTTTTTCTCTGTCGATGCACTCTATTAGAAGGGCATGTTAGCAAGGTATGTGGAGTGCACATTATAATTGGCTATATTGGGGGAGCGAATGAATAAGTATAAAAACTACAAATATGGCCGCATTTAGCCTGTACGTGAAACGTGCGTCGCACTGAATGACCTGGCTACGGCGCCCACGCTGTAACAACACGCTTCGTTCCGTAATGGTACCGGCTTTAAAAACGCGAGAGGGAAAGGAAACGGGTTAATACGGCTGGAACTACTACTGAGAGAAGGACGGTTCGTTAGTACTAACGAAAGGTGAGCGGCCAGCTAGGTTAGCATTTTGGGTTAATTACTTAAATGGAGGAATTTGTATTAGAATCAAATTAGTGAAACAAGGTAACAAGGTTGCATTGCTTTGTATTCTCAGTGGGGCTAGACCCGGTCTATAAACGGCGGTGTGAACGCTACCAGAGAATTTTGGAATATCCATTAGAGCCTGCATTGCTAACGACGTACAAGAGGCCTCTTTTGACCATACGTACCCGTGAAGGGTGATTTATCCTTTTGTTTGGAATATTAAATAGCAACACGCTGCTGTATGACAACTAGAAACGGGTTTTATTATTATAATATCGTAAGCTGGGGACGACGAGTACCTGTTCTAATCCACCAGTTGCTAGTGATTGTGATTAGAGGCTATCCATAAATTAGACATCCCTCTTTTCCTTTTTATCCCTTTTCAATTTTCGTAGCACCCTTGAAGTGATTAATTAAATGATTTAATCTTCCTGTGACGCAAGAAGTGTTAATACTTTTTTGTCGGGTAACTGTAAATGTGGTTTTTATGGTCAAGTGCGATATCGTTAGCTGACAAGTAGTTTATGCCACTTGATCAGAGGTAGTCTATGCAAGAAAGATTACTGAATATACTTTCCCTGTTCTTCTTTCCTTTCCCGTAGAGCCGATCAAAGTAAATTACAAGTTGGTTATTTTGCATACTTTGAGAGACCACCATCTTCATAGCACCCACTTATAAATCAAAAGTAAGTGCCTATTAAGGCAGAGCCAGTTAACTTTAGCATGGGGTTGACTTAAGAAAGAACCGCTATTTGGTCTCCACACGAGGGTCAATATTTTCTACGCTTTAGGATATGTCGAACGATTAAGTATGATTATTTGAGGTATCGACATTGCTCTACAACTTAGACATGAAGAAGGGTATGGATGATTGATTTTGTCTAGGTTTTTATTGATGATGGCTTAAATAAATGATGAGCTATCAAAAATAGTTTTAGCTATGACATGCAGTCATTACATGAGACAATGTACTGTCTATTTTCAAAGTATATATATACATAAGTCGGAATGTAAAATTGCGGAGTCACAATTATGTAATAAGGGACTGTTCCTTTTTATTAGTAGGTGAACAGTCTGACCCGCTAAGACTATGAGGCTGAATATAAGTAGATAATGGGACCTCTCTTTTGTTACTCGCAATGAACCGACTAGTTTTTAGCTTGTTTGTCCTTAACAGTTTTCTTTTACATCTGTTTACTTTTAAAAGGACATTGGTGCCGTCTTTAAGTGACCTATACTTTTTGGTTACTTTACCGTTCGCGTGCCTGGACTATTTCATCCGGTTACGAAACATATGGATCCTTCTGGTTGTTACTGAATCCCAGAAGTCACAAGAGAACGTTGTTAAAGGTACATCACAAGCACTTATAATTATATAATTTTGTATTTTCGTTTTCCCTTTTCTTCTTCTTCACCATCACTTCTATCTTTTTCTCTTTGTATCTGGTTCTTCACTTTTTAGACTGGTATTAGTTCAGGAGATTAGTTATTGTTTTCTTTGCTTTTTTAAGTATCACATTTATCTTTCACCTCCTTGCATGATTTTTCATGTGAAAATTACCCCTATTTTTTCATAACGTTAGCCAATTTGAAATTCATATAGAATTTCGGATTTTCCAAATTTGGTTAAGTTATTTCACGTGCACTTTTAAGATCTTATAAAATGTGTACAATATGGATAAATTGTTTTGACATAGCTAATTGTCGCTAAACAACAATGTTTGAATTATATCTCTCCATTTTGATGAAGGGTATTTAATGACTAATGGCATGCATTATGTGAATTTGTCAACAGCCTTGAAAAAGTTGCAACAAATTTATTTTATGGCGACGAAACACGTGTCGGCTGGCTGTACCTGTATCCATGTTATGAACTAAGAACATCTGTAAAAGAAGATTGATTTGCTGAACACATTTTATTTGTTGCAATGTCTACATTAAATACGTTTGCTGGTTGGGCTCAATCAGCTATTTACTTGTGTTAGCTGTGCTCTGTCTTTGTTATTGAATTGGTGATATCAGTTACTGCCTCCAACTGGTTGCCCATGATGGTAAGAGGGACAACTAAAGGGTTTTTGAGGTTGCGTCTGTCAGATGGGAGGGTGTCAGTCTGGGTAGACCTCTTACGTGTCCCATGAGGCTTGTGGGAACTGAGTTGGTGGCCATGCGAGCACTAGGGTGACTATGGGCCTTGGAGGCTGGGTTGAAATGGACATGCCTGGTAGCCACAGAAGAAGTGAAAGTAAGAATGTGGTTGGTGTGGGGCAATGAAGAGACCAATAAACTGGGAAGAGGTTGGGATGTTCTTCAAGTACCGAATCAGCCTTATCGGAAATGGTGGATGTCATCGAAGGGCATGTCCCTATGGGATAACTACTTATCCACCCAAAAAGCCAATAGATCTCACCCAGGTGTATCACTGATGATGCAATCGCTTTCCCTAGTGAGTCGCTTGATCCAGTCTGCAGCCAATGGTGAGCTTTGCTGCATCCCTGACATCAGCAATTGCCTGGGTCAGTATGGCTTGGGCCTCCTCCAAGACAATGGGCAACACTTGTGCAACAGAATGTCAAACTGTGTAGATGTATCAGCCCAAGAAGCATGTATTTTTCACCAATCACAGTGCAGGGTTGGTGAAAGAGCACACCCTCTTGCCAAAGGCATCCTGTCTCTTGGATTCTCTATCCGGTGGTGTGGTAGAGAACGCACTAAGCGTGACTTTGGAGGAGCTTGGCCCTGGATAAGCAGACTCTCCGTGGTGGGGTAGCGGGTGAGGAAAGCTAGGTTCCCAGGAGAAAAGCGATGGCAGTGAGAAGTTTTCCTGGACACAGGACCCCCTGAGCAGGGCTTGGGGCATGCCATGAGCAGGACATCCATAAAGGCTTCATTAAAAGGGAGGAGAGGTTCTGTGGGAGTGACTCCCTGCTGAAGCACCATTGTCAAGACTTTCATCTTGACTGCCACAGAGGTCAATGTAAGGTACCGGGAGCTCAGTTATCCTCCCCACCACCATGGCAAAGGATGCCCCTACCTTCATAGCCACACTAAGAGGAGAAACTAGGCTAGAGTCGGATGAGGTGTCCAGAGCACTGGAACTTGCCAGTTCCTCATACCAGTTGTCCTTGGGCTCTTCTAAGGAGTTTCGGTAGCCATAAGGATCATCAGATCCTCCTCAGTCATACTCCTTGCAAGGCCTGTTGAAAAAGGAGGCCTTGGCTCCGACACTGAAGGTTGGGTTTCAGTTGTAACGGAGTTGATTATGATGATGGGGTTTTGGTTGCCGTGGTGCATCAACGTTACCAGGAACTTCACTGAGAACTAGCTGCAGGGAAGGTTGCAACCTCAGGACCACAGCCTGTCTGGATCGAGCATTGGATCTAGGTGTCCTACTGGTGCTGAAGGCAGACCGTTGACAGAAATCCATTGGCACCACTCGCTGAACTGGTTGGGCCCAAAAGCACTCCTAAAGGGTCAGCCTTCCCAGAATTGAGGAGCCTGGCATCATGAAATTCAAATAACTGGGATGGGGCCACTCCTGGAAATTTGGGGAAATACATAGCGGACCCAGAGGCAGGCTCCACAACTGATGCGTGGAAGCAGGGTCTAGAATGATGATATTGCTCCCAAGTCTAGTTTATTGACTTGGAGAGACGTGGTATGGCTGAAGTGCACTTAGACTTCCTAGATTTCTTTGATCTTTTGTGGGACTTGTTCGACAACTTTGAGCACAATTACAAGTCTATGAACGGCTCAGCAACTGTTCCATCAACATGACCAGAACCTGATGTCTCACAGAGTTGACTGGCATCAGGTGATCAGGAGCTGCAGGGACTGCTCCTGTAGATCCTTGTGGTTCATGGAGAAGCCATCCCCTCTGGCCTTGGAGTCGTTGCCCAGCTCCAGGCACCAGATACAGATACCAGATACAAACCAGATTGGGTCTGTCACAGACATCTGCCTGTGGAACAAACTACAAGGTTTAAACCCCACAGTTTTTTGGAGGCCATCCCAAAACACTGGGAGACAAAGTCTCAAAATAGGTTGACAAGATGTTAAAAAAAAGTTCTCCAGAAAATGGAGAGAGTTAGATCTCTCTGGATCTATGCTGAGGGCATTGAAAGAAAACAGCTTATGTCTGTGCACTAGGATGGCACATTAATACCTAATGCCATGCAGAGATACTGCTCAAGATTTTCCAGATCCAGTCTGAAGCCTGAGGAATATTCTATAGTAAAGCATCTGTGGCTAAAGGTCTCTATCAGATAATCTGTTTTTGTGAAAATGCTGGTGTCAACTGAAAGATTTGAAACATCTATGTGCATTTCCTTTCTACTACTGGGATTACTGAATGCATGGTATTTGTACAGTGCACATTATGTATTACTCTTTTTTGGGCACTTTAGTTGTGGACTTCACAGGTTGGTGAAACTGTAAATCTCATGGTTCTTTGACAAATATGGAAAATTTCAACAAATGCTCCATCCATGAAACCATTCTTTCAACCCTCTGAACCGTGTAGACTGGGTACACCTTAGTTTCACTACACCAAATCCACTACTCACTAGACATTCAGAAAAGGTAAGCTTCCTGTGTAGAATTCTTATATTCCTGAGTAACAAGTCAATGACTTCTCTTATGAAGAAAACACAATAAAAAAACCATCATTATTTCATTAAAGAGCTCATCTTGCTTTTCGGCGAAAAAGTTTAAGAGTATGACATAGTTTAATATTTGACCCAGAAGAGCCCATTCAAAATTGTATTTAGAGCTGGGTGAATAGCACTATAAAAACCTCAGCATAGGTACAGGGAACCAAGGCAACAAAATTAATTCATACAATACCAAAATCAGTGGTGAAGTTGTTACTTGCTGACCCTCAGGCAAATAATGTGTTTCAGTGTAATTCGCAGCCAGAAGGTTTCTGGAAAGAAGGCAACAGACACAGAAATAAGAAATATCAGCAAGGAAGTAGTTGGATGGTAACAGCATGTTTTTGCAGTCATTAAAAGTACCCATTTGCTTTCTCCCATTAAAGTGTTTGCCATGTCCCTCAGTCAGAGGCTAGAGAAGATACATTTTCCATCATGGTGCGTCCATTACACTTAGCTCATAGGCTCTATCTAATTTTCAACCTTGAAAGCTCATTGTCGTTATCCACCTGTGGATATCCCTGCTGCCAGGTGGTTGTACTGTTAACTGCTTCAGTACCTGGTAATTTAGATTTCTGTGTGACAGTAACATCTAAACAAATGGAGCATACCACCATCCCAGAGCAAATGCTCTCCCTCTCCAGTTCCCCTTAGTGCAAATAAGTAACCAACTGGTATGTTATCTGACCAATAGCAGAAAGGTTTGCAGTATAATAATAAGAAAAAACCAACACACTTGGTCCTGATTTACAAAGGTAACTGATTCTTTCAAGTAAATTTACACTTTTGAGTAAGTTAAATACTTCTCAGTATTCACAACTGCTCTTCTGTAGTATCTTACACACTATTACAGTGACTTGTACTTTTGTAGTAATTCCAGCACTACATATGGCCAACCACTGGTATTCCAAAACCTCCCTGTAGAAAAGAATGGAGATAGTGAAAATAAAACCCCAAAACAAATTAAGTTGCATTAAATTACATATTTAAAATAGTAAAAAATGGGGGCTTGGCCAAGCCACGAATGGAGTGAGAAGTGTGCTCTCGGGTCTCCGCTCCAAAGTGGTCTGCTAAAGCTCATATGCCACGCTCTGAGCTAGCCGACAGGCCCAAAGGTGAGGGATCGACTCCTGGAATCCACCGGGAGTCCCCTGAAAATGCGCTGAGGCCTCCTCATGCTAGTCCTGGAACATCTAGATGAAGCAGCCGCACCCTGTGATGCTACCATCTTGGACCTTCCAGGAAAGTCTGTGCATACGGGGACGTTTTTCCACCATCCTTTCCTCTCTGCCCGACTGACCTGGGTGCTGGATCTCTCTCGCCTACCCCAAAGGCCCTACCTGTAAACCTCTCCGGGAGCTCTGGGGCTTGACGTATCTGCTATTGCTTAGGGACCAATTGTTGATCGCACTGCCTGGAGGCCTTCATTGATACGCATAGGGGAAACAACATATGACTTGCCTATCATAGTAAAGGCACAACACACCTAACATGGGCCATCCCACACATCATTGATAGTTCTCTCCTCGACCTCTTGGAATCTCTCCTACCTGGGCATTGTGTTGTAGGAAACTCACCTTTCACCATGCCATGCTCTAAACTTGGCAAAGACCCTCCTTCCCCCCCAGTTAAAGGCAACCCTGTTGCCTCCCCATGGCGGAAATCCAAACGTCCGTCACTGTTTACGTCTGAACCTCCGGGTGCTTCGGCTGTTGTGGAATCAACATCAGCCCGATCATATAGGCCTTTATGACCTCTTTCTTCCATTAAATCAAGAATGAAATCGCATTGCTCAAAACTGACTTTAAAGCTTGCCTGTGGGAGATCCGCCAGGATGTCATGGAGATTTGGGGCTGAGTAGATAACTTGAGAGCACAAGGGAAGCATGCACCGAGGATCATGAGAGCCTGTGGTGTAGAATGGCTGAACTGGAGGACCAACACATCAGCCTTCAGTTGAAGAAGGAGGACTTGGGGAACAGAAGCCGGAGTAACAACATTCGCATTAGGGGGATCCGACGCGGTGCGGAGGGACACGACATTATTGCTTTCACAGCTGACCTTCTGCAGATGATCAGGGCTGATGATGTCGCCTCTCCTCCAGCTCTTGATAGAGCACATCAAGTGATTGGTCCACAAGGTGGCACGGACTTTGTCCCGGATATTCTCACACGGTCCACTTTTTTGTAGAAAAGGAAGCAATGCTGCAGAAGTTACCCAGAGTTACAAACCTAGTCTACAATGGCTACCTGATTCAGGTCTTTCAAGACATTGCCCCGGTACACCTCCGTAGATGCAAAGATTTTAAGCCGGTTAAAGATAATCTTCTCGATCTCCAAATCAAATATCAATGGGGTCATCCCTTTGTACTGATCTTCTCCTGGGAGGGCAGAGTTCATGTCCTCCGCTCGCTGAAAGACACAAAGCAACTCCTACAAATCCCAGCAAACCCCAGCAAGGCCAGTCTCTCTTCACCACAGGCCTCAAGTGGGGAGACAACATGGCGGAATGGTCTACCGTTCACCCCAAACACAGATCCCGAGCCATGGAACAGATCTCCTCTCAAACAAAGCAAGACATTATCAAGCACCTCTGCTCTATGAGCACCCCTCATTCGCCGGCCTGCAATTCTGAGACCTCGGATTGAAGTGGGCCTGATGTGGCGCCAAATTTGCCTCAAGTTTCCTACAAACAGGCCCTTAACTCTGGAGTTTTGGGGAACTGAAAAAAAACATTGCACTTCAGCCAGTATTAGCCCACTGTGTTTTATATGCCTTGAATATTTTCTCTAGCCCATAGACCCCCGAGGGGGTGCTTGCCCAGCCCAGAACACACTAACATGCCTCCTTCAGCAAATATAGGCACCCTGACAACGGGCATCTTCTACCGCAACTCTAGAGAATGGCAACTGTTCATAAAGGCCAATCGCCTGATATCACTGACACCCTACTATTCCATGTCTCTGGCAGATCCATGGCTGGCTTATCCATCCACTATCTCAACCTTGGGCATGAACTGCGAAGAGCTATTCACCAATGCTCCCACCGACTATGCCCCCCCACACACATAGTGCCTATTGGAGGAGTGACATTCTCAGAATGGCTCTTACTTCGACACTGTAGCGATTGCAAGGTCGAAAGGGCTGATTCCCTACTATGCACGGAAAACGGGAAGCGTCCTTTGGACTACAGCTACCAGAATGCCTTGGGGCCTTCTCCTCTGACTTAAGCCCGTCCTCCACAGGGGAAAGGTGCTTGTCAATTAACCTGCTTCTGGAGAGGAATGGCGGATGGTATTCCCCGCCGGATTCCAGCGTGAAGATTCGAGCCTCTGTTTTCTTGTACTGAACCTGGTGAAACCTTGACCTCCGAAGAAACCGCAGAGTGTTTGAGACAATCGTCACGCAGTACCTGTCAAAGGAGAGCGGGCTCGCCTCCTTCGTATCAATTCTGTTCCTGTCGAAAGAGAAGCCGTGTTGCACTTAAACACGCAGAGTCGCGTTTCAATGGCACGTGAGTAAAAGAAAGCATTTGTGCTGTTCCTTGCATCTGACTGAAAGACGCATTTGACGCACTTACTTTCAGTATTAGGGGAAAATCCCTTAGTGTTTTGTGGGCACAGTGTATTTTAATTTCTGTGGGAGCCTGTTTGGAAAGAGCTGGACCTTTGCTCGGAATTAAGAATAAGTAGTGGAACATTTGGAAATGATCCATGGAAACCGTGTTGTGACTGCAACAACGCTTTGTTCGAAAGGAAGTAAAGAATCCTTTTTCTAGTGACTTTTTATGTTTTGGTGTTTGGCAGCATTCTAAGACTGTGAACCTTTTGGGGAGGTGATTGGACGCTGATATTAATCCTCAGAAATTGGGCTGAAGTTATTTCTGATCCTTGGATTCAAAGGTACTTGAGGAATCCGAATAACTGCACGAGTTTATGGAACTTTGGTGAGTTGGAGGAGGGAATGAACAACACCTTGTATACATAGAAAATAGAATAGAGAGTAATCTTCTGTTTTGTCGCCCTGTTATACAGCGTTGGAAGTCTTTTCCGACACAGCGCAGAGTGCCTACCACGCCCTAGAGAGGATTACAGAAACCACAGCCTCTTTATTATTTTATCCACTTCCCCTTTTCCCTCGGGGCACGAGTTCACGCAGGGAGTGTATTCCTCTCTGCTGGGGGTCGTGTCGAGAGGGATTGGGGGCTTAGCTTCGACCATCGTCTCCACTTGGCACAAGAACAAGGTCAGTGGCGTTCTTTATTCTTGCGCTGCTGCCAATCCCGACAGACACTTTTGAGCTATTCCAGGAATGGCAGTACACCCCGCAGGCTCTGTTGGTCTTACCTTGTTACCTTTACCCTCTTCTTCCCATCCCTACATTGGCGGGTTGGTGAGCTTGACATAGAAATCTCTTCACAACCTGCTTTACATATCCTTTACACAGGGGACATATGCTCTATGAGCGCCCCTGTTGGCCTTATCTTGTTACCTTTCCCCTCTTATTCCCATCCCTACATTGGAGGGCTGGTGAGCTTGACAGAGAAATCCCTTCACAACCTACTTTACATATCCTTTACACGGGGGACATACATTACTTGCTACATAACTTCCACTTCTTCCACCTAAGGAGATATAACCTTCCTATCCATGATTCCGACACTATCATCGGTTACTTCTCATAACATTATGAACACGACCCCACTCATCAAATCCCTCTCCCTTAACGTCAAAGGGCTCAATTCCCCCAACAAGAGGCAACAGATCTGGCGATAAATGCTTATCCAGGACCCAATATTATTTTTCTACAAGAGACACATTCACTATCTACAGACACACATCACATGGCCCACCCTAAATATGCCTACCAATACTGTCAGCTGCCGCCTTCAAAACAGCAGGGTTGCAATACTAACTAAATCCAAATTGGGGAAGATAACCCCTCGGGTGATACGTGAAGCTGAGGGCCAGTACCTAAAAATTCAAGCCCACTTGGGAGCACAACCCCTGATCCTTCCCAATATCTATGCGCCTAATTAGGAGCAGAATGCCTTCCTGAGATCTCTGCAGAGAGACCATCTGGGCTCCCTGGAGGGATCTGTGATACTCGGGGTGACTTCAACTTGGTCCAGATATGGATCACAGTGCCGCCTCATACTAGGGAAGAGGGGCAATATCGGCTGCCCTAAAGAGGGATCTTACAGACCTAGGCTTAGTGGATGCCTAGAGATTCCAATCCCTGAACACTCGCGATTACACCTTCTTCTCACATGTACACTGCTCCTACTCACAAATTGATTACTGTCTCCTTCTCTCACTCTCTGATCAAATCCTTAGAATTAGCCACTATCTTTGATATATCAATATTGGATCACTGCCATTTGGCGGTGACTTTCCATGTCCCGGATAGACGAGAAGACACCACTTTCAAATGGCGCCTCCCACCCCATACCTTATGGGATCCAGTAGATTTGGCTGAGATTCGCCAAGAGATCTCGGCATTTTTTGACACAAACGTCTGCCTAGAACCACCAGAGACCAAGTGATGGGATGCTTTTACAGCGACCATTAGGGGAGTTATCTCCTCCATTACTATTTCCTGCTCTTGTGAAGCCCGCCTGGTTGAACCTAACTTAGCTAACTACGTTAAGGCCCTAGAACACATATGCCACACAACACCCCCAAAAGAGCACAAGAAATGCCTCTTCATGTTACGGGGTCAGCTGAGACTGCATCGTACTGATAGAGCGGAAAAAGCACTCATGTCACTCAAACAGAAATTCTTTGCAGGGGGATACTACGGTGGGGGCAACCCTAGCATGTCGCCTTCAAGCCCAAACAACTAAAGCCCATATCTCTAAAAATCAAACACTAAGATAACACATGGGCTACGACTGAACGAGACAAAGGACACGCCTTCTCTAAGTTTTACACTGAGCTATACACAGCCTCTACTCATGCATCTGAGGAGAGCTGCGTCGGGCACTAATGGAACTTCCGGCAGGCAAAACTCTGGGACAGGAAGGCCTCCAGGTCACCTTCTACTGCATCTTCCTCCCCCGACCCAGACCTTCTTCTCTGCCTTTTTAACACCATTTCTGAAACATCAGGACTTACTCCCTCGATGTCAGACGCTGAGTTGGTTCTCATCCCCAGACCTGGGAAGGACCCAACTCTGTGTACCTCCTACCGTCATATTGCTCAGCTTAACACAGATGCTAAAATCTATACCTAGATACTGGTGACCCGTCTTGAGCCCTACCTCCTGGGACTGATAGACCCAGATCAGGTGGGGTTTATTCGTCACTGTCAGAAAACAGACAATATCCGACGCATAGCTACATCATTGAAAAGGTCCAAAGGCAAGATATCCCAGCTTGCCTGATGTCCCACGATCCAGAGAAAGTCTTTGACCGCAATTTTTGCGTGCAGTACTACACAAGATAGGTCTAAGTCAAGCAATGATCTCACAATTATTGGTCCGCTCCACCTCTTCCACAGCATGGTTCTGCATCAATGGTCAACTAACCTCCCCAATTTAGGTACACAGGGGCACCAGACTGGGACGCCCACTCTCTCCTCTCCTTTTCCCCTTAACAGTGGAATCTCTAGCTATTGCGTTATGCCAGTCGTCAGATATAATGGGCATTCTACTTGGATGTCACAACCACAAAGTATCACTGTTTGCAGATTATGTCATACTCACTCACTACTCCTGCCACCTCTATACCGGCGATAGCTTCAATCCTTCACTCTATTGAACTAGCCACAGGTTTTAAGAATAATCTGACCAAGTCCCATGCTCTAAATCTTCCCTCCTCCGATACAACTTCAATCTCTCACCCCCTTACATTGGTTGGGAAACTCAATGCGATACCTGGGCCTTAACTTGATCCAGGCCCTCTCCTCCTGGACCCAGATCAACTGGCCGACTTGTAGATGAGAAGCCCGGTAAGAACTACACAACTCTAAAGAACTCCCAATCTCATGGATGGGTCGCATCAACACAGTCAAAATGACACTTCTGCCTAAAATACTCTACCTCTTTCAAACCTTGCCCACACCAATCAGTCAGGTAGACATTCAAAGCCTCCAAAGTGATTTAACCTCTTTCATATGGGGCTAAAGTCACCCTTGTTTTCAGACAAATTGCTAATTCTGCCCTGGGATAGCAGTGGCCTCGCTTGGCCTAACCTCCTGGAATACTATTGGGCAACTCATCTAAGATATATATCAGAATGGGTGGTTCGTGAGAGCGAAAAGCTGGTTCCATATGGATCAGGTAGTCACATGCAGGCCACTGTGGGACCTGGTTTGGCTCTCTAGAACGGTGTGGCCCAGTAGCGCATACATAGCAACTCCCACAAAAACAGTACTTGAAATCTGAGACAAGATCACGAACCCCAGAGGCCATCTTTTCTCTCCCCCATCATATACACTGCCCAAAACCCCATTTTCTCTCTGGCTTCACAACTATAAGCATTCCCATCCTGGAGCCAGGGAGAATGCAGCAACATCCAGAACCTCTTTGAGGGTGACACTTTTAAAACATTTTAACAATGCAAACAATCCTTCCATGTTACTGAATTCAACAGACTACAGTATTACAAACTACGCCACTGGTTGCTTACTCCTAAATACGCTCTAGAAGCCACTAGACCACTCACTCCCTTTGAGTCCCTGGTCTGAACCTTTGAGGGCACTGGCAGGCTAATATCCCGTACATATAAGATACCTCAATACTCAAAACACAATCACCTCCACGAATCCTGGAAACATGGCTCCCGCGTGTTGAGCGGTAGCGAGCGTCCTTGTTGGCAGCCCGCCTCTCACCCCCGTGTACGGCGCAAATGGGCTATCGATGGTGCTAAAGAGCTAAGGAGATAGTGGAGATTGCGAATTAACTCTTCCTTTCTTTTACTTTTGTCGTCCTGTGAAGGACCACAGCAGATGTGTGTTAGTGGCGCTGCATGGTCTCCACACCCCTCCCTCCTGCCGCGCTGGTCGGAAGCCGCCGTGGAGTTGAGAAGCGGCCGCAGAGTGGCGGCCCCCGGTCTCCTCTGGGGCTGCGCAGGTGGCGCCAGAACTGGCTCCAGTGCTAGCAAACCTAGAATCAGCGTTTTTTTCCGCCATTGGAGGGGCAGCCCGACGGTTCCGTTGGGGCTTCCATACAGGTACAGGACAGCCTCGGGGGATGCAGTGAGGATGGTAAGAGCGCAGTCTTCTTGGAATCAAAGACGGGGCATACAGCGCTGTTGGAGGAGGGTATTGAGATTTGTCTCGCCGCTTTAAAAAATCCTCCGAGTCCGAGGAGAGGTGGCTGTTTCAGGATAGAGCGATGGCCCAAACGTCACTATGGAAAGTCCCATTCCTTGCTCGCCAACACAGACCGCGATATCTTCTTCGGTCCCCCATAACGCGCACCATTATGAAGACTTGGGACATGGTGGCGGTCAAGAGAGGCCTAACAACCTTCCCCTCCCCACTCACTCCGATCCTAGATAACCCGGAATTACCACCGGGCAGTGACCCTCGTGCCTTTCCACAATGGCGTGGAACAGACTGCCGTTCTGCCGGCTATTTCTTTGATTTAGAGGGCTTTCTCCCCTCATCGATATTGTACAGGACTATGGAGTGACCAAACCTCACATGTTCCAGTACTTCCACTGGCTTTCCAGTCCGGAATGTGCTCCCCTAGTGAGTCGGCGACTGACACCATTCCAGAAGTGGCTGATCACGAAAGATTCGGACCGGCACCTCATCTCGGACTTTTACAGGATGCTGTCACCCGCGGCCGGCCCAGGTAAAACGGCGGGACAGAAACGCTGGGAATCGGAACTCGGCAGGGCATTGTCACCCAAGGAATGGGGGTTTGTATACTACAGAGCAGCACACACCACTCGTAATACTACTGCCAGAGAAGCAGCGGTGAAATTGGCCATATACTGGCACCTTACCCCGGTCAGACTCAATCGAGGCAATCCACTTCGAAGCGCGTTGTGCTGGAGGGGCTGCGGCGCAAAAGGCACTTTGACCCATCTCCTGTGGGACTGCCGCGCAATCCAGTATTACTGGAAGGCGGTTCTAGATGATAACGACTCCACCTTTCAAACTGAAATTCCACACTTTCCCGCATATACCATCTTAGGACTACCCAACACGCTTACATTTCCTCTGAGATCCCCACGCGATAAACAAATGGGCATTGCCATGCAAGCAGCGTCACAACATATCCTATCACTCTGGGGATCAGCCACCACACCCACTCACACTGGATGGCTGCATAAACTATGGTTCACGCTAGGCATGGAACGTATTCAAGCCACACTTACTCACACAACGGACTCATTTCAGAAATTCTGGCAACCGCTTTTGTCCCTCCTGTCCAAAGAATTTCATGAAATCACATGCCCAAAATACCTTTGCATTTTACAGCTTACTGGACCACCACAAGATCCCCCGTAAGCTCGAATACCCTGCAACATGCAGCTCTAAATGTGTCATAACAGAGGTCCCGAGTAGATGGCATACGGGTCGGGGTTGGGGGAGGGAAGGGTTGTTGGGAAGTGGGAGGGGGGTTTGGTTCCTTTTCTTGTTCTGGTCAGTTGACCTTTTTGCATGGCACCTTCATCGCAGCACCGGCTCTGCATATCTGTTTTGGCATATTGTTCTTGCTTACTTGATGACATTTAGAGAAGACGTGCCTGTCTGTCTCGCTCGCTCTATATGCCTGCTGCTTACCTGCTGTTTTGTAATGCCTACTTTCGCTCTTAAAACCAATAAAACAAATTTGAAATTAAAAATCCTCCGAGTAAGAAAGTGGGAAGAAAGAAATCCAGACGAGGCAAGGGCACATGAGTTTTACAGGCAACACCGGAGGCTGATACTGGGGGTGTTGTAGGGTTTGAGTGTGCCGGTAACGCTCTAGGAGGTGCTTTGGCCAGTGGTATTGGTCCGCAGAAAAGGGCCAGCTTGAGCCAGGAGTCCCAGGTAAAGGGGGCAGCTACAAAGGCAGCCAGAAATAAAGATCTCATAAAAGTACAGAGAGAACAGAGAGCAGCGGAAAAAAAAACCAGTGCGGTGCGCATTACACCTTCCTTGCGCTCGTTTTTCAAGGTTTTGCCCTAGGTTCTGAACATTCAGTTCAGTTTTTTAACGTCTTTATTTCGAAGTTTTTCTTCATAAAAGACAAGCATATAAAATACATACACAAAACACCCAACTAATATGTACAGATTTGTACAAACAATTAAAATTTCTCTTCAAGAATCTTGTTTAAAAAACAATCAAATAGCATAGAAAGACGTTTATGTCGATATTAATACAAATATAAAGAGTCAATTCAGGAATGCTTCCCTAGAAAAATAGGTTAACAAGTTTGACACTCCGCTATTGGCTCTTCAAAATTACATATAATACAAGTTAAAAGACATATGCCCATTCTATAGGAGCCTTTTCCTCGCTTAAGAACATACTACATAAAAACCACATTACTGACTGGGTTAAAATGTAAACTTGACCCTTAATAACAGCTATTCAAACATTACAGTATTTATAGAATAAGTCATATCTATGGAGGGCTGGTGAGCTAATACCACCCCTTTCTAGCAAATAATTGTGTGCTGCTGAAGATCTTGGTAAGGGGATGTGTGGGGTACACAGATAAAAATCATACAAATCCCAAATGGAGATGGGGCCGTCACCTTCGTGGGGCTGGGAGGATCGTAAGTAGGGGACGATGTTCCTATTCCTAAATTTAACAAGGATTAGGTCCCCAGGAATGTCCTTAGGTAGTGACCCTAACCAGCCCACCCTTCTAACACTCAGGATACCACCATCCATATTGGGTGGCAGGGGTCTATTTTTAGCTAACCAGAAAATGACCTTGTATAATAGGTCCTGATAACTCTCGGGTTTCCTGTGAGCGGGAGCTGGTACTCCTGAAAGAACAAGCACAAAGGGGGCGGCTTCCGGAGGTAGGTCTATACGTGCTGTTCTGTTTGGCTCTGCTCTTATAGCAGAGTAGTTTATTAACAAAGGATTAGGGGCAAATTTAGTGACCAGTGGGGGTTGACTCTTAGGAGGCTGTCTTTCAATCGGGACATTTTTTGTATTAAACAAAGGTTTGTGCGCGGTTTTAGAAGCAGTTGGAGGTAACATGCTGGGAGCTGAAACAGTTTTTGTTATGTCATTTAACATAGGCACTTCAGGTGCAGTTAGTGGAATGGAGCAATTGGGTGTTACCATCTTTATAACATGTGAAGAGTTGGCTTTAATAGCAGACTCTATACTTGTCAGCCTATCCCCTAAAGCGGTAATTCATTCTAGCAGGGGTGCTATTACAGAATTTAACAACAATTCGAGCTGGGGCAGTAATTGCAATTGAGGCGATGATACTTTATCATCCAAACATTCACCGACCCCCCTGGGTGTGATGGAGTTTATAACAGGCGATGGGGGATCGATACAGCGTTTTTGTATTTTGGGTTGGAGTTCGTAATCATTTGCCCCTTCATGTTTCCTTTTCACACTTTGGCCCAGCGACAGAGAAGTAGCCTGGATGTTATCCACATTGGGTGGTAGGGAAAGTTCACAAGGTCTGTCAGGGGGAGTGTTAATGCTAAGGCCTTTTACGGGGGAGGGGGATATTACTGGAATAAACTTAGTCCCGCACAGAGCATTTAGTTCCTCCCAGTAGGACAAGTTTGGCAAACTAACGGGGGTATATGACGGGGATAGCATTTGGCGACGATCATCAATATCTATTTCACAGATAGTGGTAGGTGATGCATAGCTCAGAATAAGCTTTTCCATTCTCTGGCTGTAGTGTAGAAAGTTAGTATGCCCCCTTATGTATCACTAATAGTAAAGTATGTTCTAAAATAGTGGCAGTGAAGGGGAAGCCAAGAAGTCCATGAGTAGTCTTGTGAATGGTATACTATACTATACCTTCTTTAGCTGTGGAGCCAAGAGAGGTGGCCCGTCCCGGCCACCTCGTGCCTCTGAGGGCCACAGAGGGCCCGCCCTTTGCCCGGGCTTTGCCCCGGGCTGTGCCCCGCGCGCGTCCCGCTTCGCGGGATTGGAAGTGAGATTTAAGCACCTTAGGCGTGGGGGGCGGGAATGCCGAGGGAAGAGGCAGCAGCTGGGGATCAGAGAGACTGCTGGACCTCACAGTCCCTCGGCGTGTGGAGCAGCCTCTGTCCTTTCCCCTTCCAAAAAGTCCCACACAAAGTCACTAGCGCTTAGAAAGCGCCCAGATCCCACGTCGTTCCTCCCAGCAGCAAGCACACCGTGAGCGGCTCCCGCGGAGCGGGGGCCGCGATAGCTAATTAAAGTGAAATGACCAGGCGTGGGGGGCAGGAACGCCGAGGGAGGAGGCAGCAGCTGGGGATCAGAGAGACTGCTGGACCTCGCAGTCCCTCGGCGTGTGGAGCAGCCTCTGTCCTTTCCCCTTCCAAAAAGTCCCACACAAAGTCACTAGCGCTTAGAAAGCGCCCAGATCCCACGTCGTTCCTCCCAGCAGCAAGCACACCATGAGCGGCACATTCACTCTACTGACTCTTTTTGCCTTTCGGACTTCTCTCCCCTTAACACGACCCCCTCAGCGTCCAAGGTCGTTCCAGCTATACCCGCCGACACTCCAGAAAATGTGGTTGAACTCACAGGACCGATGGAAGTTCCTGTTGCAGCAACTGGGTTACCCAACCACCCAGTCACCCCAGATGGCCCCAGCCACTCCAAGGAGGCATTGGCACATGCTGTGGGGGTCCCTCCTTCCTTATCTGCGTCTTCCCGGGTAAAGGATCACGGCTCAGGTGGGGCGGAGAGCTCGCCTAGGGTCTCGATAGAGGGTCTTCTTACATCTATGAAGGCAGACATAGAAAATGGTTTCCTGGTCTCAGCAGAGAATCAATCAGAGATAAGGGCAGCCTGTGAGGTCCTTGAGAAAAAAGTTGATTTACTTAATAAAAGAACTGAAGCCTAGGAGGTTTCAGTGGAGGAGCTCGAAGCAAACCTGGGGTCGGCTGAAGTAAAAATTCAAGCCCTACGAAGAGATGGTGATATCATGGGGAGAGAGTGGAAAGTTTAGAGAACTACTCCCAGAGGAACAATCTCTGACTTCTGAAGGTTCCAGAGGTAAAGGAAGGGAGCGATATCAAGTACTTTGTGGTAACATTATTAAAAGATTCGCTAAATCTCAAGGAACCGTCCGATTTCTTGGAGAAGGACATCCAAAAGGTGCACAGAGACCCTTTCCATTTAAATCCCGCTAGGGTGAAACCCAGGAAAATGTTTGTTAATTTCCTTACTTACGCGTTAAAAGAAAAGATTTTGGATCTGGCGTTAAAAGTGAAATCATTAAAGGGTCCAGATTTCCCATTCGAGGTTTGCTCAGATCTATCCAAAACTACACTGGATCGGCAATGGGAATTAGGCCAAAGGATGGAGCAATTTAGATCGCTCGGTGCTACCATGCAAATGAGATTCCCTGCCTTTCTGCGGATCATGTACAACAACAAAATGTATAATATTAGATCCCCCTATGAGGCTGACGAGCTGCTGGAATCCTTAAGGGACGTTTCACGAGGAAGAGGAGGTAGTCCGACCTGAAGATAGTCTGGGTGAGGGGAGTATATTTCACCATCTCAGTTTACCCTGATGTTAAGTAAAAGCGCGGATACTAAATGGGGGAAAAAAAATCCTATTTGAATAACAGGTAGGACTCTAAAAAAATTTTTTTAAAAGAAGGTAGCGAGTAAAATAAGGAAGGGAAATTAAATAAGAGTAAGGATGGGAAAAATATATATATAGGAGATGCAGGCGCTTTGTGAGGGAACAGAGGTATTTTATCTCGACATGGGCGTGCAGTCCTCATTGTGACTACCCCTACTCATGGATTAACCTGCAAGGACTGGCGCTGCAGTACAAGGGGACCCGAGGCAGTTTCTACCCGCCCGACTCACCTGGTAAACGTGCACCGACCCTCTGGTTTTCCCGTACTCCCCCACACCACCAACTCTGCAAAGGACAACACAGTGCCTGCTGGGACATGTGGTTCGCAACACTCAACACGAACCAACCATTGCTGGGCCGACAGCTTGAGGGGGAGGGGACCCAGGTGCATGCAAGTATTTCACCCAGGAGGAGAACATTTGGGAGGAGTCCTTTAAAGCGTTGGGCGCTGAGGAAGGCTAATACAGTCGAAATGCATCCGCCGCCGCTGAAGCTTTATTAAAGGATACATCTGCTTTAAGTTCCCCTTGTGTGGCCTCCGATCTTTTTTTGTGAAGGATTTTACGTCATACGTTCTGCGCTTGCTGGCTGCGCAGCACGGAAGGACCTGCGGCAACAAGAGACTCTGGAATCGCCAACATCTTGCTGTTCACAGCATGTTTTCCAACCGAGGTATCGGTATTCCTGAAGTCCGCCAGGAGATGCAGGCGCTTTGTGAGGGAACAGAGGTATTTTATCTCGACAGGGGCGTGCAGTCCTCATTGTGACTACCCCTACTCATGGATTAACCTGCAAGGACTGGCGCTGCAGTACAAGGGGACCCGAGGCAGTTTCTACCCGCCCGACTCACCTGGTAAACGTGCACCGACCCTCTGGTTTTCCTGTACTCCCCCACACCACCAACTCTGCTAAGGACAACACAGTGCCTGCTTGGACATGTGGTTCGCAACACTCAACACGAACCAACCATTGGTGGGCCGACAGCTTGAGGGGGAGGGGACCCAGGTGCATGCAAGTATTTCAACCAGGAGGAGAACATTTGGGAGGAGTCCTTTAAAGCGTTGGGCGCTGAGGAAGGCTAATACAGTCGAAATGCATCCGCCGCCGCTGAAGTTATATTAAAGGATACATCTGCTTCAAGTTCCCCTTGTGTGGCCTCCGATCTTTTCTTGTGAAGGATTTTACGTCATATATATATATATATATATATATATATATATATATATATATATATATATATATATATATACATATACACATTCACACCAAAAAAAAAAGTAAAGAAAAAAGAGGGGAAAGAACGGGGAAAAGAAAAAAGGAGAGAAAAAAACAGAATAAGGAAAAGGTAAAAGGTGTGATTGTTTCTTCCTTAGCACCACCACATAGTATCAGGGGGTAGAGTAGAGAGGGACAGCCAGAGAGCGCAAATACTGGTCATACATCAGGCCGGTGTTAGTAGGGATGCGTTTCCCCCAGGAGGTGGGGGGGACATGGGCACAGGGGGTAGTGGGGGTGAAATTTTAAAAATTCCTCATATGCTAGTACCCTTCCGGTATTATTCAATCTTTAATCGCATCCAAATTTTCTGTCATGGAGTTCAGAAGTCTCCTTTGGTCAGGTTAGGGATGTATCAAGGGTTTTGTAATAAGTGGCTTACTGGGAAGATGGAGGTGGTGGCCGAGGAGGAGGTTGGGATCCCATGATGTCGCTCCAGTTCTTATCCTAGAATGTCAATGGCCTGCGCACAAAGGGTAGAAGGGATAGAATACTTCAATATCTGATATTCCCCAGCACAGGTAATTGCCATACAGGAAACTCATCTTCTCAAGTCTGAGACTACAGATCTATTAAAAATCAGAGATGGATTAACACTTTTGTATCTACGGACCAAACTGCTAATATTATAGGGATTTGGTTTATATTTTAAAAACAAGCTAAGGCCCAAATAGTCAAATGTAGGAAAGATCACAGTGGAAGATGGCTATTACTAAGAGCCTCTTTAGGGGGTATGTTGTTCTCCCTGGTGGGATATCACGGTCCAAATCAGGATGACCCCTCTTATCTAGACACCATCGGCTGCCACCTATTGGATTTTCAAGATCCGGTAATCTGGGTGGGGGATTTTAATATTGTGTTAAACCCCAAGCTTGATAAATCATCCAACTCTAGAGCCTGTGTCCCTGCTAAATCCATGCAATTGCTTCTGACAATTATGGCCCAGCTAGGGTTGGCAGATATATGGAGAGAAAGGGCGGGTGATCAATTGGGGGTTTCCTTTAAGCACCTAAAATACAAGCAAAAATCTAGAATAGACTATGCATTGTTCAGTCACTGTCTTAAAGAGTCGGTCGAAGATATAGAATATCTGCCATCTCACCTTTCTGATCATTCGTCAATATTTTTTAGCCTAATTCCTGTCCAACAACATAGGCATAGTTCATGGTCCATTGATCGCACCATTTTATTAGAGGAGGATGAAATTAATTTCTTTCAATTGGAGATTAAATACTTCCTTGAGGTAAATGTAAATTCAGCAAACATCTCAATGGTTTGGGATGCTCTGAAAGCCTTCTGGAGAGGATGTATCACCAGTAGAGCCTCTCATAGAAGGATATTTAGGGACACCATCAAGGTTCTAGAGGTAGAAATGAATACTATAGAGCTTAAGCTAGGGGCCCATACAGGCTCAAGGGAAGATCAAGAAAAACTAGCCTCCCTTAAAAATCAACTTGAAACTATTCTCCAAGATAGGGTGGCTAGAAGGTGGGAGGCGGGTAAAATCTCACATTTTGAATTTGGGGAGGCAGCAGGTAAGATACTCGCTTGGAAAATAAAAACAGACCAAGCGCGAAATCATATTAGAAATATTAGGGTAGAGGGCAAATCAGCTCCTCGCCTATCGAACGCCGATATTGGGAGTGCATTTCAGGAATCTTTTCAGACCATATATAGGGAAGATATTAGGGAAGACTGTGCAGAGAAAAATACCTGGCTTGAAGGGGTCTCTTTGCCCAGACTTTCAAACGATCAAAGACTGGGTTTGGAGGTAGAAATCTCCGAGGAGGAAGTAAAAAAGGCCATTGCTCAGTCTAAACGAGGGAAGGCGGCCGGCCCAGATGGATTACCAGGGGAGCTGTACCGCTCTCTTAGTGAGGCCATCATTCTAACTTTGGCGAAAGTCTTTAACAGTATTCTCCTGAAGGGAGAGATCCCCCAATTTCATGGAGTGAGGCGACAGTACTTTTGATCCTTAAAAGACCCGACTGAGTGTGGATCCTACCGCCTGATCTCACTCCTTAATAATGATTATAAAATCTTTGCTGCTATCTTGTCTAAAAGGTTGGGGGGTGTAGTAGATACCATCATACACCAAGACCAAAAGGGCTTTGTAAAAGGGCGCCAATTAGCGGACCTCACGTACGATCTAGTCGGGCCATTAATATCGCATCCACCTTTTCTCTCCCTTTGGCCGCTCTTACCGTGGATGTGACCAAAGCCTTTGATAGGGTGAACTGGGCTTATCTGGCTGCGGTAATGAAAACATTTATTTTAGGTGACAGATTTTGTCGAGTGATAGAACTCCTATTTAAGGCACCGACAGCTAGACTGCTTGATAATAGCGCATTGACTGAGGTTTTTAAGATTACAAGGGGTACAAGGCAGGGCTGCCCGCTTTCCCCCTCCTCTTTAATCTCTATATTAATCCTTTTGCTCAGGTTCTTAGAGAGGATCCCAATATCCCTTCTTTTCAGATGACATTCTCATACTGACTGCTGATACCGACCTTGCTTTTCCAACAGTTATTAACAGTGCGGAGGAGTTCGGCAAGGTTACACAATATGAAATAAATGCAAATAAAACCGAAAGAATGGCCTGGAACATAAGCAATACACAACTTAATGTCGCCTCCACCTTGCGCTATATAGGGATCAGAATTATACAGGAGGTAGGGAAAATCCCCAAATACAATCTTGATCGGGTGTTTAAAGCATGTCAGAAGTCTTGGGCTTACCTCCCTTTATCCATTTTGGGGAGGACAAATTTAGTGAAGACGTCCATCATGCCCAAATTTACATTCCTCTTTAATTCCATCCCTCTGGCATTTGACACCAAGCAATTAGATAAATGTCAACGTGAGATTAACTCTTTCATTTGGAAATATAGAGCCACTAGATTGGCGTGGAAACAGCTCAGGCGGAGGAGGGAAAAATGAGGGTTGGCATTACCCGACCTTAAATACTATGCATGGGCTTTTCAGCTCTCGCATTCGAGAATACTTTTTTAAAAAACCTCTTTTACACCGAGAGGTGAAATGTTTCGGGCCATGTTAGAAAGGGACGATCTACCAGCTGAGGGCTTCTTGTTCAAATTTGGGGACCAAAAATGTTTCAAAAAAGTCAAATTAATTCTTTAATCTCTGGCTAGAAGCTGAGTAACAATTAGAAAGAAAATAGGACTTAGCTATTTTTCAAATCTTTCACCACTGTGGGAATCGCCAGGTACTCCATCTTGCCTACAGGATAGTTTGGCGAATTGTTGGTAGGGGGTGCACTGCAGTCTTGGGAAGAGCTACGCATCCAGAACGCCTCCGCACGACTCATCCTGGACATCCCCTGCCACAGCCACATCTCCGGACACCTGAGACACCTGCACTGGCTCCCCGTCAACAAAAGAATCACGCTCCGCCTCCTCACCCACGCACATCAAGCCCTCCACGACCTAGGCTCCCAGGTACCTCAACAACCGCCTGACCTTCTACACTCCCACCCGCCAACTACGATCGGCCAACCACGCTCTCGCCGCCGTTCCACGCATCCGAAGAGCCACCATGGGAGGAAGATCCTTCTCCTACCTGGCAGCCAAGACCTGGAATTCCCTCCCCATCCACCTCCGTCTTACCGAAGACCACCTCTCCTTCAGGAAGCAACTCAAGACCTGGCTGTTCGAGCAGTAGCGGACCCCCCCCCCCCCCCCAGCACCTTGAGACCCTCCGGGTGATTAGCGCGCTTTACAAATTTCTTGATTGATTGATTGATTGAGATACGGGGGAGAGTAGGCTCTGGCTTATCCCGATTTAAATATATACAGCTCAGACAGGGTGTCCCCCCTGGGGAAAGACAGCAATTTGGAAGAACTGCTGGTGGCAAGGACAGTGGGTAGTAAAGAAGTTTCACTTTGGTATTGGGCAATTTTGGAGGAGGTCGATGGCGATTTTAAACTCGCTGATGAGTTATGGGGAACTGAGTTAGATACCCAGTATGAGCAGGTGTGGATAGATTCATTTACTCTCTTGCATAAATTAGTGAAACCTGCATGGTTGAAGCGTAACCATCTCTTCACAGCTCATCGAGCGTATCACTCTCCTTTAAAATTGACAACATTCCAGCCAGGGAAAACATGTAATAAATGCGGTTTGTCAGAAGAATCTGATGTGCACATGTTTAAAGACTGCCCTCCAATCTGGCTTTTTTGGGAGGAAGTGAAGATGTCGCTGGACTCTATCCTCAAGGCCTCTCTGAGCATTAGTCTCCCACTAATCATTTTTGGTATCGATGACAACATCTCCGGCCATGCAAGATCTTTTCTCTTCTATGCAATCCTTTTGGCAAGAAGACAAATCTGTAAGTTCTGGGTAGACGCCGCCGCACCAACACACTCTGGCTGGCTGACGTCCCTGTATGAAACATCTAGAGTGGATCTGGCTAGGTCCTTTAGCAGGAAAAAGTTTGCATTCTGGGACTTATGGGTACAGTGGAGCTAGGACTTTCGTTTTTTTGTTTTTTCCCGGTCCAATTATTATGCCTTCCCTGCTCCATGGATCAATGATATGGGTCCCCCAGGTAGATAATATGGTCCAACAGGTTGAAAGATACCTCGTTGGTGTAAACCAGTTAGCCCTCTAACCCTGGATGCTTCTTCTGCCAATAAGCTAATTCGTGTCTTGGTGTGAGATATAAAAAGATCTTTTGAACTCGCCCAGTTAAGACACGCAAGGTGGTCGATGGTTCCTAATTGGGGGTCAAGGCAAATGAGGACAAAAAAAACAAACACAATCACCTCCACACTTATCAAAAGCAATGGGCAGCGGATATTGGGGAAAAAGTGTCCCTACAAAACTGGGAACAACTATGGCGTGACATCCCCAGAATTTATAGGAGCATTCCCCAATGCGAATCAGCATACAAACTAATGATGTGCTGGTACTATACCCCTGCACGACTACAGAAAATACTCCCTACCCTCTCCCCTCTCTTCTGGAGATGCCAAACAGCAATAGGGGGCTTTATTCATATCTGGTGGTCATGTCCACTCTTAGCAATATTTTGGAAAGAGATCCTAAGTCATATTGAAGACACAGTGGGATTCCCCATACCAAACTTCTCCCCTGTGACCCTAGTGGGTATAACATTCAAATCAAAGCCATGACACATTCCGACTGGCGCCTTATTGTGCAGATGCTGTGAGCAGCAAGACAATCCATTGCACTCCTATGGATGAAAACTTCTCCCCCTCCAATTTTTGCATGGTTCTTGCGCCTATGGCATGTCATGGCAATGGAATTACTGACAGCCCACCTTACTCACCCAGACATTAAATTCACGTACACCTGGCAACCCCTTATCTACCATCTCTCCCAAATAGAAAACGCCTGATACACCCCCTAGACTACAAGCCCTCCAACTTTTTGAGGATTACCTCTTGCCATACTCCAGAGACAACACTTGAGTGGACCGCCCAACACATGGAACTGACATTAGCCCCTTCTCCCCTTAAATGCTAATCACAGCAGGAGCAATTGCTCCCAGAGCCCGCCCCTCCTATCAAAACTGTTTTGACCCCCCCTTCTCTGCCTTGACTACCCTTTGTTTTGCCTCTTTTTTCTTTCAGTTTCACATCTTTCTTTGCTTAGCCACTATATGTAAAACGTTTATCAGAGGCTGCAGATGCCATCCAGGCCTCTCCGGGGCCATGTTGGGCTCCCTATTTCAGCAGGCCCTATAATGCAGGATATATGTGCATTGCTTAATTTGTATGCTTTATATAAAGCACCTCTCTACTCTATATATAACTCAGGATGCTTCATAACTGTACATTCTCTAAGCTGTATTCATTATTTTAGATCCTGGGTGGTTTCACAATAATCTCAGTGAACTAAATTGTATATGATAAAGCGTATCCTTTCTAACAAATCTAGCCTATATTCTGTTGATGAAGCATTTTTCCACCATGCGTGTATTTTTGATGTCAGATACTTGCATACTGCATACATTGCAAATATTGTTTGATGCCCTGTGTATTTACGCTGCCTTCTTACCTTACTCGCGCATACTGACTATTATGATGCTTGCACCATTTACACATTTTTCAATAAACCGATTTGAAAACGAAAATAGGGGTGATTAGCAGTGCATGGAGAGGGAGCAAGTTATATTTACCTTAGCGCACCAGTTACAGTTACCTATGACGATTCATCAATCGGCGCAAAAGATATAGGCAAGCCCAAAAAAAAGCTTTTACTATGGATATATATATATATATATATATATATATATATATATATATATATATATATATATATATATATATATATATTTTTTTTATATATATACTGGTAGTTGCCAGTAGGTAGTTGTAGTTAGGACCTAGTTTCCATAGGAAAAGCGTTTTTTCTTTTCCCAATAACTTTTGCGCCGGGTGATGAATTTTCGTGATATTTTCAAAACTAGTGGCCCGCTCCGGTCAGCTTCTGTCTTGAAAGTTTCGGGGTGATTTATCAAGCAGGGGCTGAGAAAAATGGAGGGGTCCCAAAACACATTATTAACATGTTATTTTCCATAGGAAACTTTAGACAAAGCTACAGCCCGAATTGCTGAACAGAATTAAACCAAATTTGGCAAAAAGGTAGGTCTTGGTTCTGAAAAAACCCTTTTTCTTAAATGGTTGTTAACCTGTTCGGTAGTTCCTGAGAAATTAGAAAAAGAAAATGTTCAATATCTGTCCTCTATAGGAAACTTTAGACAAAGCTACATCCCGAACTGCTGAACGGAATTACACCAAATTTGGCAAAAAGGTAGCTCTTGGTTCAGAAAGAGCCCTTATTTTTAAAATGGTGTAAATCCGTTCAGTAGTTCCTGAGAAATTAGAAAAAGAAAGTTTTCTATCTGAGCACTGAGGAGGATTTGCAAACCCTCCTGAGCACAAGCTGCACTCAGATTGGCTGCCAACACTCCAAACCAGGAAGGGTTGACAGCCATCTGTGACTCGGTAGTCACAAGAAAACAGTGAAACAAAGTGAACAAGCATTGGCATAGGCAATAAGTCTCGCTTTTGGGACCTTATAAGTATTTAGTTATGTAGCACAATATCCTTGGTGCAACAGCATTACCTGTTGCATGGTTAAACACTTATAAGGCCCCAAAGGTGAGACCTAGTGGCTATGCCAGTGCTTGTTACTTAAGCTGTTTTTGCATCACTGAACCTTGCTTTCGATGCAGAGCGCTTGCATTATGGATGTGTAGAAATCGAGCGGAACATACACATCAACTATTGGCCCATAGCGGCCAAATTCACGACGCAAGTCTTCAGATCTGAAAAGAACATAAAACAAGCATTGGCATAGCCAAAAGGTCTCGCCTTTGGGACCTTATAAGTATTTAGCCGTGCAACAGTTAATGTTGCAGTAGGGATATTGTGCTGCATAACTAAATACTTATAAGGTCCCAAGTCCCAAAGACCTATTAACTTTGCTAAGAATGCACTGGGAATACACATGTTAGTGCCTTATAGACATTAAGATGTAATTATATGTGCAGTAAACAATACAGGCTGCAGAGAATCCAAATGAAAAGACGAGTGCATGGTCATTGTTCAAGAGAGGCATTCTGGGTAATTCCCCACCCAAAGTATACAACACGTGCCATAAAAACACACACCCTCATTGGCAAAGAGCACGTTCATGGCAATGTGTCTTCCTGCATTAACTAAATGTGTTCTCCAGGTCCATATGAGTGACCAATAAAGGATTTTCCTCAGTGCTTTAAATTGAAAAATAGAAGTGCAGGAAAAATAGAACTGCTTGTTTCTGAGAAGTGCCGCTACTCTCCAAAAGTATTACGTTTCTCTCGAAAAATGCAGGTACCCCCCCACCCCCCCTCTTAAAATAAAACAAAGTACAGGTGCAGAGTACCATACTGTACCGGCCTATTTAAAGCACTGTCTTTCTATACCAGTGCTGAGTTTGTGGTAGTGGGTAGTGCGAGTGTCCCTTATTATGGATGTTCTTCCCTTTTCACTGTTAATTTATTGGGCCAGGGCCTCGTTGTAAGGGCTTGTTTTACTTTGTTGTTTTTCTTTTAAATATACAATGTTCCAGTGCACGTAGATTGAATGCTTAAGCTGCCGAGTTTGGGTACCACATTTCTCAAACTCAAAAGGGTGTCCGGATGGGACCAGCCAGTGCGTGGTGAGCACCTTGGAACGACTAGCAGTTCTGGGAAAAGGAGAGAAAATAGTTGATAATGTGGCATTATCCTGTCGCCCTGGCTCACACCACAGGGATGTTGTGAAAACGTCTGGATGAGCTGATGTCACTTCCCCTTCAGAGGTGCGTCAAGCATATTTCAAGAAAAGGGGAGGGGCGAGCATATGGGAAACATTGGTAATTACCAGTGGAAAGCCCGGCGGGTCGGGGTATTTTTTATGTGCCTTGCACCCTACCAAAAACCAGCAGGAATAACAAACATTCATGTGCACAGAAACGTCATGATAGCCTATTTAGTTGTTTTAATTGTTTTTTTGCAAGCAGAATGATTTAGTTGCAGCATAAACGTTGGTGATGTCGAGAAGCTTGTCCGGGCAGGAAACAGAGGGGGAGAAAGGGTGGAGAGATTGGAGAAGCAGGGAAAGGGTGAGGTTAGGCACAAACAAATCGGGCTAGAGAGAGGACAGGACAAGCAGATGAGACAGAGAGGAGAGACAGGCAGAGTCTCTGGAAGTTTAGATTACTAGATTCTGTTTTAATTAAAAGAAAGAAAGCAGAGGGGGCTGAGAGACGAGAATAAAGAGAGAAAGAGATTGTGTGGAGTATACTGCAATCAGCTGATAAACTTGTTTTTATTACTATATGCCAATTGTTTGTGGCTCTGCGTTTGCGCGTGCACTCACGTGTTTGCGAACCTCGTTGGTGGGAGCACGATGTACAACAATAAATGGTGCCTTTTTTTTCAATTTCAGTACCCACCCCCTCTTTCCTAATTTTTCCGACCAGTTACTCTCACCTGGCATACATTATGTGCAACAGTGCATTGTCACAGGAAAATGCCACATTGGCCCAAAAACAAATAGTAGTGGTTAGGGGAACAATACCACTTTTATCACGATGAGATAATTTAATAAAGGACGCGCACTTGAATGGCTCCATTTAACACATTGATGAAATCCCAGCCCACGACCCTCCCGAGCTCAGAGGCCACGTGAAGGAAGAAAGGCCTGTGGGGTGGCTGGTGTCACCCAAGCAGCCTGCAGCTGGACTCCCGGCTACACCTGGACGGGCTCTGAGCATGGGCTGACACAAAGCGGGGTGTAAACGTGCTCTCCGTGTACCTAAACAGATAATGTGCACTCCACCCCCTCCTCCTTCTTGACACAACCCACTGAGACTAATCGCCCATAATTGAGGGGGCGGGGTACAGGGTAATGGCGAGTGGTCATCTATTGTACCTAAAGTGCAAATGGTCAGCACACAAGGCGTCACTCCCTGCGCTCCTGATGGAGAAAAGGTACCACAGGAAAAAAACTGTTTTCTTAGGAAATCTCCAACGAGGTACCTTAGCAGAGGAGTAAAGCGAAAACTTTAATATAAATGCAACAATCACACATCAATTACAAAATACGTTTTGTTTTCAGCTGTTACATCTTTAAAGCGACAAAACTATAAGTTATACCAAATTTCAAACACAGGCACTGCAGATTGGTTTCTGAACATTGCAAATCTTACGAAATATAAGATAAAACTATTTTACGTAAGCGTTAAAAGATTTCTCTGATGAAGATCTCATTTGGCCGTTTGCAAATGTTTTACGTATAACTCAGGTGAGGCATGCACTGCAAAGTAAATAAACAACATTCTACTGCTCAGACAACAAGCACTGAAACACAAGCGCAGCCCCGCAGCCGCAAAAGTTGATTAGCCCGTGAGTGGTGTGCGGGTGTGCACGCTGGGGAGAGCAGTCTGCTCTTTTTGGAAGCACATACTCGTGCTTGTGGTGCGGCGCTGTGCACTCCTGCAATGCGTATGCTGCCACAAGCACGAGTATGTGCTTTGTAAAAAGAGCTGCACGACGGCTAAAGGTCTCCTATGCAGTGCATGCGCACTGCGTAGGCGAGACCTGAAAACGGTGCATGTGAGCGTGATTATGGTGACATGGTGAGTATAGTGACCAAGTGACAGAATCTGTGTATTTAAACACAAGGGTGACATACTACTGTACATGTATTTACAACAAAATCATAGCGAAGCACGCCCCTAGTTTAATAATTCTATACATTTTGTGTTAGAAGGGTTTCTTTGGACATGTATGGACAAGCAAACCGTTGATGTTTCGACTCTAGCAAAAAGCAGAACAGCCTAAGTTGCGGAGGTCAAAGGCTGGTCTTCATCAGGATAGGAGTTGTATGGGACAGCCTGCAGAAGAAACCTGTATAAGTGTGTGTTCCATATGCAAAGACACTTAGGTGACTTGGATGATATGCGCGGAGACTCCCCAATTATTCGAAAGTGGATAGACTCCCAATTGACGAGTCAAAGGGGCCTAAAGATGAAGGGCACCAGTGGAATCAACCATCTGTATATCTATGATGGATTAGGCCCGGTATCTAGATAAATGATGGGTGATAATTATAAATGTGTCCGATAGTGTTTGTAGAACATGATGGAATGTTTCTTAGAGATTTGTCTATACCTGAATATTTGTGGAGAATCACAGAACTCAGAGCCAAGATTGGCTGAGGTGGCTCAGATGAGAAGTAGAGTGACAATAAATGTCCAACTGCAAAAATTAAGCAAATAAACTAAGCATATGGTACATTTAGAGTATGTGATAGGACTAACACACCCAGTCTATTAGTATGACGTACCTTTTGGTCAGTATGAGTCTGACAGAATTACACCAAGATGTAGCAATAAATGTCAAACACGGTGTGTCTGTTTATTAGAGGCATCATTCAGTCACTGAAAAGAGATGGAAGGAGCCCTTTGTCACAGTTTGGAAGAGTACAGTGTGTAGATACTGCTGACTAAGGACATCCTTAAATTAAGAGGTAAAAAATGTGAGAAATTGTAATTACAAACATGCTCAAAGAATCTGCTAAATTAAGAACCTGGGCTCTCGTTCAAGCGGTCGCAAGGTAATTCTTGTTAAAAATCGAAATTGGCAAAGTTCAGTGATGTTTGTAAAATTAAAGGAGCATGTCTTTATAACTGCATGGAGTATTTTATAATGAAAGGAGACGAGACCCTGGGACAATTATCAAAACTTTGTGATCAAACAACCTCAAAATCGGCAATATCGAGAGACGATGTTAAACTAACAAGACTCTCCAAGCACACAAACTAAATGTTTCCCAAGGGTGCCCCCTGGTGTTACTTAGTTTCAATTATTTGATACGAGAAAGATATTCAGGTTTAGACAACGGGCTGGGGAGGTGGGTTGGGCTGTGCTTTGATTAGAGTTAGAAATCAAGCATTTAAAACCAATGTATCTTGTCTTTGAGACCTATTTCAAATACCCTCACCACACAACAAGGAGAGGAACTGCAGATGTATCGTGTAGCTTTTCGAAAATCCTGCTTTTAGATTGTTTTCTGAAAAGTTACACATGAAAGACACCGGAATTTAGTGCCTATCACATCAAATGAAACAAGCATTGGCCGCGCGGACGTAAAAGTAACACCGTGCTGCCGCAAAATGAAAAAAAAAACGCGAGTGGTGAGGTGAGTTGTGCGCATGCGCGCAGGCAACGGTAAAAAGTGCTGTGCACGTCACGCACGCGTTCTAGCAAGCTGGTGGCCGGCAAGGTAGTGCTTTTTGAAGCAGCTTCTAAATGTTTTGCCAGAGCAGTGCATGCGCTGACTCTAGCGAGACCTCTAAACTATAGTTTAGCAGTGTTCTTTCACAGCAGCTCAACTTAGATGCAACGATGAAGTTCCATGTAAAAATGTTGGTTCACTGAAAAAAGCACAATACAAAGCTACTGCTTCAGAGATCTTACCTTGTAAGAAATTACGTGAAGCATGCGTATTGTACACTGTCAAAATGTTTTAGATAGTAAGGACTACAAAACGCTGAAGTCAGAACGTACCTATTTCTAAGGTGCCTAACCACTGGCGCCTTAGCAAAACTTAGTACAGGCTTACCCGTACAAGGGCAGTGAGATACAATTTTGCCGTAAAACAGTTGTATTTAATGTTGCCCCAACTTCAATTCATGGCATTTTAAACTGAAGACAAAAAACATTTTTAAAATATTGAGACAGGGGGCGTGTCCAAGATGGCGACGGAGTAAGACGTACCTTCAGGTCTATCCGGCACCGCGATACATATAGCATTGTCCAGCGTCCTCTCGGGGGCCTTACTTATCCTCAGATTGGCGGGAGGAGCCCCGTGAGCTGGCCCTGATCCAAGCGACACCCTTCCGGTGTTGCTAGCTGCCCGGAGTGCGGAGTTAGCGGGTGCGGCTGTTACGGTCCTAAGGACAAGCCGGGCAAAGATGGCCCCTCAGGGGGGAACTCATCGTCCCGTGGGGTTTGGTAACGACTGGGTAACGCGCTACCTGGGTTCCTTGACATTTTTTCTGTTCTTGGTTAGGGAAGTTTGGTTTTCGTGGGTAGGGGGGTTGGGGAAGGGGGCTTCGGGGGAGGGGGGAGGGAGTGGTGATAACCGGGGTTTGTGTGTTTGTGTACAACTTAACGTGGTATCTGATGGATGGTTGCGGCTACCTGTGGTGTGGCTCCTTGGATGCACTGTGTTCCCCATTGGGGTGACCCTCCTGCTGGATTTAGGGGCTGTTTTGAGTCATGGGATGGCTGTGGGAGGAGATGGAAGTGGTGAGGGACTCGCCCGATTCCTCTGGGCTGGATGGGGAGGGCTATGGGTCGGGGTGGAAACTGAGACTCGAGATCTGGCACATGGGCTTTTGCCTGTTTGGAACTGGAGAATGACAAGCATGATCCGATTTGGGGTGTGTGTGGCTCGCCCACTCTGGGCTGAACGTCCGTGTGCGGTCTGCTGTGTACCAACTGGAAGAGCGAGGGGGGATGACTGCTCTGTAATGCCATTAGTCATAGGCACGTGGAATGTTAAGGGCTTTAATTCCCCACAAAAACGCCAGAAGGTCTGGAAATACATAGTTGACCATCACTTAGATGTGGTGGGCCTCTAAGAGACACACCTTGCCCGCAAAGACGAAACTAGGTTGAAGCACAAACAATTCCCCCTCATCTATCGGTCCTCAGCCGCCAAAAAGCACAGAGGGGTGGCCCTGATGTTCCGCTACACCCTCCATTTCCAGCCTGTGGGGATTCGGAATGACAGAGAGGGACATTGGCTAATGGTCAAGGGTGTGCTTCTCGGTAGACAATGCACGTTCTTAGTTCTCTAGGCCCCGAATGTCGGCCAAAATGGGTTCCTGCGGGACCTTCTGCGAGAGGTGGGGGACTTTGTAGAGGGAGAACTGGTGGTGCTGGGGGACTTAATTTGGTCTGGGACAGAGACTTGGATTGTTCCCATCGCCTGAGGTCCGACGCTGGTAGCTTTGACAAATTCAGGGACTTTGGCCTTATTGACGGGTGGCGCTCGAAGTGCAGCGTCACTGAGAAGCCCAGGTAACAGAGAACTCTGAAGAGTTTCCTGGGGAAGGATTTCATGACGATGAGGAGGGCGCACTTCTTCCTCTGCAGCCTTCTTGAAGATATGCTGGCTAAGAAGAGGGAAGAAGGCTGGCTAACCATGCTCCCAGTAGTGAGGTACTGGGCTACCGTTTGCCTAACTGCGATTTCCTAACTTGTATTATGCGCCATAAAAAACAAGTATTTGCATTACCAAAAGAATAAATAAACAAGCAATGGCCGCGCGGCCGTTAAAGTGACACGGCCACACGGCGCAAAATTGAAAGTAACAAGCATTACCAAAAAAATACATAAACAAGCAATGGCCGCGTGCCCGTGAAAGTGACACGGCCGTACGCCGCAAAAGTGAAAGCAAAAATGAAGCGGACGAGGAGGGAGTGGGAGAAGCGAGGGGGAGGGGAGGGGAGCCATTACAGAATGCCAGATGGCAGCTGTGCACGTCGCGCACGTTTGTGCGCGTAACAGCTAGCTGGTGGCCGGCAAAAGCCTGTGGGTAGCACTTTTAAAACCCAGTTACTAAATGCCTCGGCAGAACAGCGCATGCGCTGGCTCAAGCGAGACCTAGAAATTAAGAAAAGTGAGCAGGGTAGAAACACCCTGACCCTCTAGGCCTGCTCAGGTGGTCCCACAAGGACCACCAGGGCCCAAATATAAAAAATAAAGAAACAGCAAAAATTTGCGTTGGGGTCAGTAATCCAGCTGAATTTTTTTTTAAAAATGACGCGCTTGGTTTTAATGAGGCCCCCGGGTGGGCCGGATCCTGGTGGCATTTCCCAAAAAATAATAGCGGGGGACCCACAGCCTCCCAAGAGCCCCATCGACTGACAACTCCCCGGGGCTTTTAAAAAAATAATGCAACCCCAGTGACCGTCATCTTCCCGGGGCTGTTATTTATTTATTTTAACTGTGGGGGGGGCAAGAGTCCCGCACACGCCCCTGGACCACCACCTCCCGGGGCACTCTGTATGCAAATGTGGGGGTTCCGTGTCCCGTGGACCACCACCTCACCGAGTGAGCTGGAACCCTCTAGCTCTACTCGCTGATTTAAGCAGTGTCCTTTAGGATTTTTTTCTGATCCGCTAAAAATAATGCCGCCAACGCGTTTCGACCTTGCGAAATCTGGACCGTTACTTTATTTAAAGGTCTTCATCAAGGCGAGATGTATTTGAGGTAGGACATTATTCAATCGCCTTTTTTGGCAAAGTACTCTTGATGGAGAATTGAAATCAGCGAGTACAGCTAGAGGGTTACAGCTCACTCTAACAAGTCTCATAATAATCTCTGACCCCTAATAGGACCCCAAATATAGAATGTGCCTAGAAAGAAAAAGTTTTTTTCAGGCAGAAATTAGTAAGACTTTATAGAAATTTGGGTAACACATATATACTTTGGTGAGAACCTATATATGGGCATAGTAATGCCAGAAGGGACTTTGAACATAACATGTGTACAAATTTGTAAATATTGGTCTTTTGTTGTTTAGTAATGTTCATGTAATGCACATATGTTGTGCATAATTGTGACACGAAATATTGTTGAGATAATTATGTATCAGATGTAGGGACACTCAATAGATAAGAAAGTTTTGTAAAAAATAAAAAGAAGTAAGAAGTATAACCGCAGAGTCAATAAAAGGGACATCTGTGTTTTGAAAAACTTCGTTTGATTTATGGTGTCAGAGGTAAAACTGTTGTTAAAGCGACAAGTGTTACAGCATGGTGGAAGGCCCTTTGCAATCATAGAATAGTCACATGTTACTTATTGTTAAATGTGTATGTTAAATTGGTACTAATGGTGGGGGGGGGGGGGGGCGCTAGGCGGCGCCGGACAGCAATGGCTGCCTCGGCGTAAAGCTCCCGCCAAGCCAGGCGGATTCCTGCACATCAACCCTATCCTGCCCCCTCATATCGCCCTTCTGAGGTCACCATTCCAGAGCGGAAGGCCCACTGATGCTGCGGACGGTTTTCTGTACCGGTTCACCGAACATTTAGCCCGCTACACGCCGGTTGCGTCCTAGCGCCCTGGAGCCCTGCATGGGCCACGAGAACTAAGGGAGGTCGGGGCTGCATAGGCCCATACACGACGCGACCAGAGGTGAGCGCGGTAGATCGGCGTGAACCGGTACACCTGAGTGATCGCCTCCCCTTCCTGGGGGGGCACATAGCGGAGATCACAGGCCCGTTGGGGGTGCACCCTACCCCACCCGTGGAACAGCCTCCTCCCCGTGTGGAAGCGGCGGAGGGGTGGCAGAGCCGCACCAACTGAGTGCTGAGGCTGCGAGGAGGGCCGGCTGCGGTGATCTGGCGGAGGCCCAACATACGGTGAGACGCTGGCTGCGACTGGGTGTGAGAGGCTGCGGGGCCACCCTGACCGGGAGAGAAGCTACAACAGCGGGGGAAACGCCATTTTATGCTGACCCTGCCTGAGGACTAGGTTGGTGCTAATTCCACTGCACATGGCGGCGGGGAGGCTGTATTAATGACATTGGCATTAAAATACTGCACTACTTGTACTGCAGCAGGCGCTCATTCTCCAATACCGATCACTACGAGGAGAGGAGACCTCCCCAGCCAAAACTGCAACCCTCGCCGCCATTTTGTTAACGCGCTGGCTGCACGCACTGGAGTAAAAGAGCAGAGACTACGGTGGACTGCGACAGCTTAGAAGCCCTGGTGTTAATTGCACCTGTGGTGGACTCCTGAACTCTAGCTCAATCGCTGCTGCTGTTGGGTGGGCTGCGCTGGACGCTCGACCTTGGCCCGCAGGAGGGAGTAATCGAGGTGCTGAAGTGAGGGAGGTCGGGGTGGCCATCCCAACACCGGCTATACGTTTCAGCTCACCATGGGGAAGACAGAACCCAAACAGTCGAAACTCACGTTCGATACCTGTAAAACGCCTAGCAGCGCTTCTAAGGAACAGGGCGCCGAGGGCACCCCGGACTCTAGAGATGAGGAGTGGAAGGCCCTGCTGGCGGGAGTGTAACTAAGCCTCACCTCCATCGACGCCAAAATAGACTCCATGAACACAAGGCTTGACGGCGTCGTGGCGAAGCTGGACAACCATGAAGAGAGGCTGAAGGAGGCGGAACAGCGAGTATCAGATTTGGAGGATGGCGCGAGCACGAGCAGGCAAAACACACTCCAAATGGACAAACTCCTAAAAGGTATTGCAGACATGAACGAGGAGTTGGAGGCCCGCTTTAGACGTAACAATGTTCACATGCTGGGCCTTGCTGAGACGACCAACATGGGGAGGCTTGAAGACTTCAGAGAAAAACTGCTAGTTGATCTGTTCGGGAAAGACTCTTTCTCTGCCCACATGGTTATTGAACGGGCTCATAGATCCTTGGCGAAGCGTCCCGCCCCGGGTCTCCCCCCATGCCCGGTGATAATGCGGTTTCTGAATTACAGGGACAGAGACACTGTGCTACGGCTGGCCCGCGAGAAGGGGGAAGTGCAGTATGAGAACACCACCTTGTCTTTTTAACCCGATTTCACCCAGCAAGTGCAGGAAGCCCGCCGTAAATTCATAGCGGTTAAAAAGAAGTTGCAAACCCTACCGTATGTCATCCTGTACCCCGCGAAACTTTGGATCCATCACAGGGGGCGCCTCGCATCTTCACCACCCCACAGCAAGCGGAGGACTAACTCAAGCACGACAGGCGATCATCTTCCAGGGAGGAAACCATGCGACGACGTTCGAGATCCCACTCACCACTTTCGGAACCTAGTTGATGGCGATTCCCCTTCTTAGCCTGAACACTGGGTGGAGCCGGCACTGGATCTATAATGGACGCTCTGCAGATTGGTGATGTATAACTTCCTGTGATTGATATGGTGGTACATTACGCCGCCTGGCCGCTCGCCTCCGTCCCGTCAGACCGACCCCTTGTTATTGGGAGGTTGCGGATGGGTGCGATAGTGAGAATGAGTGGTACTGGCGGGAGCCCCTAGTGGCCCCCCAATTTGAGGGCATTCCCCCTGTTTCTTTAAGACATGTCTCGAAGGTTAGGAGCTCTGTGGCTCCAGTTGGGGAGGGGGTTTTACGGGGGGAGGGATGTTTCTTCCTGGCATGTTGGGGTAGCCAGAGTGGGTGTTGGAGGGAGGGGAGGGAGGAGGATGGAAGGAACGAAAGTGAGCAACGAAAGTCGCAGAAGAGTGAGTGATTGTGTTTGGATGCAGAATGCACAATATGAAAGTTATGGATAATGCACATAATGATGGTACAGCTCTAAATATCATCTTATGGAATGTTAGAGGTCTGAATGACCCCAGGAAATGTAGACAGGTGCTGGGCTATTTAGACCGCCATCATATCATGTCGCCCTCCTACAGGAGACCCATCGTGCACAAGGCAGTACACCCCGGTTTGCTTCGCGTTGGGCATCACATAGAAGTGTCACGTCCTATTCCAACTACTCTAGGGGAGTGGTCATCCTAATTAGACGAGGGGTTAGGTTTGTTGCGGGAGGGGGGGAGGCAGACCCCGATGGACGGTATTATTTGTTATGGGGCAGGCTCAACTCACACGATGTTGCCTTTGCTAATTACTATGGCCCTAATATTGACGATGCACGCTCCCTGCTCACATTACGTGGTAAATTAATCACACTTGGGTGCAGACATGTGCTTTGGGGGGGAGACTTTAATACTGTTATTAACCCCAGCATAGACAGGTCCTCTGCCCCGGCCGCTCACTACACCACATCCCAACGCAGGTTGCATGACATGGTACACACCTGGGCCAGATTATCTGCTAGTCTCCAAGGGTATGGCACACTGGGTGGAAAAGGCGACCCACCTCGCTAAAACCTTCTCAGATCACTCCCCAGTCCTTGTCAAAGTGAGGCCTCCAGTGGACTTGGCCCCCTACGCTAACTGGAGGCTCAACCCCCTTCACCTGCATGATGCAGCCTTTAAGGCCAAAATAGAGTAGGAGATAACGGAATTCTTCCCCAGAAATACTGGATCAGTGACCAGCATGACTACAGTGTGGGAGGCATTCAAGGTGACAGTATGCAGGTGGTGTATATCCAAAGGGGGGCATATTGAAGGACCTCAGACGGACTCTGACCACACTCGAGGAGGAGTTGAAAGGACTGGAGCGGGAACTAGCGGGCTGTAACAATGCACACGCCTTAAGGGCTAGCCAGCGGGAGAAGCTATCGGATTACAAGGAGGCTGCCGACCGGGAATGTACATTTTGGGGGAAACATTGTAAGGCCAGAGTGTATGGGGAGGGAGACATACCCGGGAAATCGCTTGCGGAAGCAATTAGACCCCCTAGGTTCAGGAACTATGTAACTGAGCTTCAAAACGAGCAGGGGATCACCTGTAGGTCCCTCCCGGACCAAATGGCTACCCTAACAGAGTATTACCAAAAGCTATACTCGTACCAAAGACAACACACGTTGACTCTCAGGACTATTTGAAGAACGTCGCCCTAGCATGGCTGGGAGACGCATAATGCAAATTCTTACATCATGAACTCGAAGTTGATGAGATCACCGAAGCGATAATGGCCATGAAGTCAGGGAAAGACCCGGGGTCGGACGGTATCCTCATTGACTTTTACAAAACATATGTCTCTATTTTGGCGCCCATCCTTAAAGCGGTCTTCTATGAAGCACCAGAGGTGGGTACGCTTCCTGCCACGATGAGAGAAGCTCAAATCCTTTCCCTGCTCAAGCCCAGAAATATCCAGAACACTGAGATTTGTACCGACATCTATCCCTCCTCAACAGCGACACCAAAATCTTGGCGAAAGTCCTAGCAACCAAGTTGAACCTCCTCCTAGAACTACTGGTGCTACCGGATCAGGCGGGGTTCGTGCCAAACCGGGCTACTGCCCAAAATCTACGGACCCTACTGGCCATTATTCAGGACATTGATCCGCGAAGTGCCGCGGTGGCAGTCTTCCTGGACGCCACCAAGGCGTTCGATTCGGTAGAGTGGGACTACGTGATGGGGACGCTGGCGTACATGTCGATGTTGGAGTCAATCCTTTGTTGGATCAAGCTACTCTACACTGCACTGTGTGCTAGGTTGCTCCTCAATGGGGCACGCTCGGATTCATTCGCTATCACCAGAGGGACTAGGCAGGGCTGCCCCGTTTCCCACCATCCTCTTCGCCATAGCAGTAGAACCCCATGGGGGCCAAGTTGCGGCAGCACCACAACCACAGGGGCCTCATATATCCCTCCATGCAAGTGCTAGTGTCACTATACGCTGATGATATCACGGTATACATTCACAAACCTCTGGAAAATTTAAACCCAGTCTTGCAGGAAATTATTAAATTTGGAGCAATCGCTGGTGTACAAATAAATTGGGGCAAGTCTGCGGTTTTTCCCCTTACTGATCATATATTCCCGCACCCCTTTGATTATCCCCTAACGTGGGAGGGAGATGATTTTAAATACCTTGGTATCTACATCGCTAGGGACAAAGAGGCATTAATGAAGCCGAATTACGGGCGGGCCATGACCAAAGTGATTACGAAATGGCTAAAACCTCCCCTTTCCATGGCTGGGAGGATCACACTGATAAAAATGGTTATAGCTCCAACATTTTTGTACTTATTTTTCAATATCCCCTATCACCCGGGTGCTCACTTCTTTAAAACACTGCGTACGCAGCTGATCCGGCTAATTTGGGGGGGAAGCAAGCGTGCCTGAAGATCGACACCCTTACTCTACCGTATCACTTCGGGGGCTTCGATGGGCCCGACTTCGAGCAATATTACCATTGTGCACAGGCACACTTTGCCGTGTATTGGTTCCACCACCCCCTTACATGCCTCACCTTGCTGTGGAGGATGGCCATATGGCTCCGGTCCCTCCCTCAGGCTATGTGTTTGCACCATATAAGGAGAGGGATAGGGACCCCACTACTGTGGACTGCACTGTCAAGGCATGGTTCTGGCTGGCGCGGACCGAGAGGGTGCCCCAGCTCTATTCCCCCAGAATCCCATTGGACAACTGCCTTCTGCTGCCTGTCACGACTGAGATGATCTGCCTAAATCTACTAACTAAACAGCGTTATATGACCTGGGGTGACCTATACCTCGACTGGGAATTCCGTACCAAGGACCAGTTTTTTGGAGACGCTCAGTACTCCTTTATGGACCTCTTCTTGCATACTAGACTAGGCAAAACGTACGGGCAAAGACTCCAGAATTCCCAAAGGAGCCGGAGGTCTTTACCTCCCTCCACCAACTACTCCAATCGGAGGCCCCTCCACATGTCATCTCCAAGCTATATGCGCGAGTACGTACCCCCCCCCGCCCCCCCCGGCCAACTGGCCAGGGCCAGGATAGAATGGGATAAAGACCTAGATGTCCCACTCACAGATGAACAATGGGAACTAGCTTGCTTGCAGACTGAGCAGTGTCGGGTAGCACCAGACTTTGATGAATCCATTTTAAATTCTTGCACAGAATATATCACACGCCGGCACGACTATAAAGGCTCCGGCTACGAGATGACGATAGATGCTCTAGATGTGGTCAGAGTCATGCTGATTTTGTTCACCTGGCGTAGAACTGCCCCCAAGTTGCTGAATACTGGAGGGAGGTTTTCCAGGGACTGGCCAACATGCTGGGGACCCCTGTGCAGCTGCATCCCACCACAGCCCTACTAGGATTGGTAACTGGCGTACAAACACCGCATCGTAAATTCCTGATTGTGGGTATAATCCTGGCTAGAAGACAGGTGGCTTGCAGGTGGGGTAGGGGCAGAGCGATTAAATTCAAGGGGTGGATGACATGTCCACTTGGCAGGAATATCTACATGTGTATGCAGAACAACTGCAGCTGAAATCCCGGCCGAGGGATTTTTGGGGCCCTTTGATAACTTACCTTTCGAGTCAGCAAGGAGGTGACGACACTGCTGATGAGATGCCGGAGGATGACGTGGGGAAGGTTTGAGAGGTTAGACTGATGAATGAACTGGAATGTGGTGAATGGGGAGAGATGGATGTGGGTGCTTGGGAGGGGGGACAGTGGAGGGATCTCGTGCTTTATGGAGTGCTCCAGGGGTTGAATGAGACAGAGGCCTATAACTGCGGAACTGTACTTATCCATGCGATTACTGGACTCAGCTTCGATCGCAAGCTCGGACTTTCGTATATCACGGCTGTTTACCGGTTATGACAAGTCAAAGGGGAGAGTTGGGAGGAAGGTGTTGGGGGAGGGGGTGGGAGGAGGGGAAGGTTCTGAGACAGATTGTATACATGCAACTTATGTTCTAGATGATGCTGCCTCTATGTTGACCGGATGGTCATGTAATGTTTTTGGGAAAATACCTATGAATACAATAAAAAAAAAGAAAATTGGTACTAATGGTGTGCAAGCCACTCTTGCTTCCCTCTGCGCCTCTCTTGCCTCTTTCTGCATTTCTGTTGCCTCTTTGTGCAGGTTTCTTTTTTTTCAGCGCTTCTCTTGACCTCATTCTGAAAATCTCTTGTATTTTCTGCACCACTCTTCCTCTTTCTGCAAGGCTGTTGCCTCTTTCTGCACCTCATTTGCTTCTTTCTGCATCTCTGTTGTCTCTTTCTGCACTCGTCTTCTCTCTTTCTGTACCTTTCCTGCCTGTTTTTGCATCTCACATGCCTCTTTCTGCACTTTTCTTCCTTCTTTCTACACCTCTGTTGCTTCTTTCAGTAATTCTCTTGCCTTTTTCTGCACTTCTCTTGCCTGTTTATGTACTTCTCTTGTCTCCTTTTGCACCTCTGTTGCTTCTTACTGCACTCCTCTTGCCTCTTTCTGCACCCCTGTTGCCTAATTTTGCACTTACCATGCTTCTTTCTGCTCCTGTCTTGCTCCTTTCTGGTACCCCTGCTGTCTCTTTATGTACCTCTTTTGTCTTTTTCTGTACTTTTCTTGCCATTTTCTGCGCCTCTCTTCAGTCTTTCTGCACGTCTGTTGCCTCTTTCTGCACCTCATTTGCTTCTTTCTACACCCTTGTTGTCTCTTTCTGCAATCGTCTTCACTTTCCATGCTTCTTTCTGCACCGGCCTTGCTTCTTTCTGCACCCCTGTTGTCTCTCTATGTACCACTTTTGCCTCTTTCTGCACTTTACTGCACCTCTCTTGCCTCTTTTTGCACCTCTATTGGCTTTTGCTACACTTTAAAAAAAAAATGTATAGTCAAAAAGAAATACATCCACAATTCTGCAATAATATAAAATACTAGGAAGAAAAAAAAGATACTTAGGTGGTAACAACAAATAAGATAATGATACAGAAGGTGTCTAAGTTAAGGTGTTGAAGTTTGGTATACAAATTAACATCTAGAAATGAATGCTTAACACAAATACACAAAAATCAAGAAAAATAGATAGTAAACAAAAGAAATGCATCCTAATCTCATAAGACCATCGGCCTATGCATTGTCAAAACAGCCCCATATAGAATACATTTTTTGTAGGGCGTGGATACCCCTTACTTTAGCTAGAGCTTTCTCTCTTTTGCCAATTTCCCTTACAATCAACCGCCACTCTGTTACTGAGGGAGGCTTTGGTGAAATCCAAGCTATGGCAATCACCAACCGGGCAGCAACTAACATGATTGCAATTACAGATTTATGCTCCCCACTATCCTCTTTATAACTGAGCATTTTCTCAGCTACCATAAATGTATATTCCATCCCAAGTCGGAGTTTAATAACAAATAGTATCTTCCGCCAAAAAATACCTAAATCTGAGCATGTAGCAAACATATGAATCAGATCAGCTGCAAATAGCCCACATATGGGGCAGTTACACTCCCCCCATGACCCCCACTTGAGGCCATCTAGCGATCCTCTCTGGTGTATAATAAAGTGCACAGATCATCCTAAATTGCTGCAGTCGTAAGTTGACCGAGTGGACCGAGCGTGCTATGATATCAAAAGCGGTCTTTACCTCCCCTATAGTAATATTTATCCCCAAGGTCTCGCTCCATCTTGGACGCTAATTTTTCACTGCCATCAAGTCTGAACTGACAGAGAGATTGATACATCCAACTCGTGGCTGCCTGCGTTTCTGAGCACACAAGCCCTCCTAAACCACTGAGCTTGAGACACTCCGGATAGCAAGGTGTCTAATGAGATAATCCCTGACTTGAAGATATTTTAAAAAAACCTCCATTGGGGGACAGCAAAAGTAAGTTGTAGATTCTCAAATGATTTAAAACCCTTAGAATCATACAGCTGCCCCAGATAATGGGCTCCCGGCTTTGCCCATTGCTGGCCCACAGAATCCTGAAATATCCCGGGAAACCTCGGGTTACCCAGAGAGGGAGCTTATTATGTATTAGAGATAATGCATTGCCATATATAGGCACAATCTCTAATAGTCTTGAACCGTACTGATTTAAAATAGTTAGGGTAATTAATTAGATATAAAAACATCAGACTCTCTGGACCAAGAACAAGCCAATGACAAAAATCTGCTTTCTCTGGGTTTAAGAGGCTGCGCAGACAACCGATAAATGAAGTCCGAAAATACAGCTTAAAGTTGGGAAGTTCTAGACCCCCCTGATTATACGGAAGCTTCAATAATCCCATAGCACATCTTGACTTCTTATACCCCCAAATAAAGCTACTTAAAGCCCCAACCAGTTTGCTAAAAAACAGATTAGGAATGCGCAACGGAATCCACCGAAATAAGTACAAAAATGTAGGTAGTATCTTCTTCTTAATGATGTTACACTTACCCAAAATACTGATTGGAAGCTTGTGCCGCAATTTCAGCTGCTTAGTAATAATAGCTAACAGACGATCATGATTTAATACATGAATAAGCTCGACCTTAGGCGATATACAAACCCCTAAATACCTAGCAGTCGGGCATACGCCTTCCATCGGAGATTCCGGTTGAAAATAAAGAAGGACTTGCGTTTTATTAATATTTAATTTATAGCCCAAAAAAAGGCCAAACTTTTTAGCTTACATATTGATACCCTCTATTGCCGAACTTGGATCAGCCGAAAAAATAGCTATATCGTCCGCATAAGCAGTGAGTTTCAGCAAGTGTTGACCAATATTCAGCGGAATAATCCTGACATTAGCCACAAGTGCCCTAATAAATGGCTCAATATAGAGAGCAAATAGAAGGGGGGAAGAGGGGACAGCCCTGTCTAGTACCACAGCAAATGGAGAAAGGTGCTGTTTGAACATCACAATAGAGCAATCTAGCCATAGGACTGTGTTACATAGCTTGGATCCATTTCTGAAATGTCTCCCTTACCCCACATGCAGTAAGTGATGCCCAAAGATATTGCCAAGCCACCCGGTCAAATGCTTTTTCTGCATCTAATAAAACCATGCCCAGGTTAGTTTTTAACTTCCCTGCAGCATCAAAAGCCATCACTGCCGTGTTGACATGAGCAGTGGTATCTCTCCCTTGTATCAATCCATGCTACTGAGGAGAAACCAGGCCGGCCATCATGGGGGCTAACCGGGTGGCTAGTATCTTGGCAAAAACCTTAGCATTTTCAATAATTCAAGAGATTGGGCAATAAGACACCCTTTCTTTGGTGCCTTATCCTTTTTAAAAAAACAAAAAATTATATTAGCAATATTCCACGAGTTTGGAACTCAACCAGTTACCCCTATTTGCTTAATGACCTTTCATAGCACCGGGGCCACCACACTTTTACAGCTCTAATAAAATTCAGCATGGATAGCATCCTCCCTGGTCCCTTACCCCAGGGGAGCCCCCCTATCGCTTCCACAATTTCCTCAAATGTAATTTCCTGCTCTAATAAGAGAGAGTCTTCCTCCGTTAACACCGGGAGATTATTCCCTTCTAGATAGCCCTGCATATTGTCAGATCTTGAGCTGCATCTGTAGAGTATAATTGCTGATAAAAAATAGAAAATTGATCAGCAATATCCTGTGGGCGTCTATGTAATGTACCCCCCTCACCCTTAATGGTTTTGATCGTCTTAAGGCGATTATCCTTAAACTGGTGAGAAAGTACTTTCCCAATTCGATCTCCATACTCACACGCCTCTTGCCTGTTTCAGCACCTCTTTTGCCTCTTTTTGTACCACTGTGGCTCTTTCTGCACCTCACTTGCTCCTTTCTACACTTATCTCGCCTCTTTCTGCACCTGTTACTTCATTCTGCACTGTCCATGCGTTTCTGTACCGTTGTTTCTTTATGAATCTCTTTTGCCTCTTTCTGCACTTTTATTGCCTTTTTCTGCACCTCTCTTGCCTGTTTCTGCACCACTCCTGCCTGTTTCTGTACCTCTGCCTCTTTGTGCACCCATCCTACCTTTTTCTGTACCCGTCTTGCCTTTCTCTGACCCCTCTCCCTTCTTTCTGCACCTCTGTTGGTTCTTTCTGCACTGCTCTTGCTTCTATCTGCACCCAACTTGCCTGTTTCTGTACTTTTCTTGCTTCTTTCTACACCTCGGTTGCTTCTTTCAGCAATTCTCTGGCCTCTTTGTGCACTTTTCTTGCCTGTTTCTGCACTCGTCTTGCCTCTTACAGCACCCCTGTTGCTTCATTCTACACTTTCCATGCGTCTTTCTGCACCGGTCTTGCTTCTTTCAGCACCCTTGTTGTCTCTTTATTTACCTCATTTGCCTCTTTCTGCACCTCATTTGCTTCTTTCCGCACCCCTGTTGTCTCTTTCTGCATGTGTCTTCCCTCTTTCTATACCTTTCCTGCCTGTTTTTGCATCTCACTTGCCCCTTTTTGCACTCTTCTTGCTTTTCTACACCTCTGTTGCTTCTTTCAGCAACTCTCTTGCCTCTTTGTGTACTTCTCTTGCCTGTTTTACAGCCCCACTCCTGCCTCTTTTGCCCCTCTGTTGGCTCCTTCTGCACCTCACGTGCTCCTTTGTACACTTCCCTTGCTTATTTCTGCACCGGTTGCTTCATTATGCACTTTCCATGCTTCTTTCTGCACCTGACTTGCTTCTTTCTGCATCCCTGTTGTCTCTTTTTGTACCTCTTTTGCCTCTTTCTGCACTTTTCTTGCCTTTTTCTGCACTTTCTCTTGCCTGTTTCTGCACTTTCTCTTGCCTCTTTCTGCACCCCTGTTGCTTCATTCTGAACTTTCCATGCCTCTTTCGGCACCTGTCTTGCTTCTTTCTGCACCCCTCCTGCCTGCTTCTGTACCTCTCTTACCTCTTTGTGCATCCATCCTACCATTTTCTGCACTCCTCTTGACTCTCTTTCCACCCCTCATCCCTCTTTCTGCACCTCTGTTAGTTCTTTCTGCACTGCTCTTGCTTCTATCTGGACCTTACTTGCCCCTTTCTCCATTTCTCTTGCTTCTTTCTACACATTTGTTGCTTCTTTCAGCAAAGCGCTTGCCTCTTTCTGTACTTCTTTTCCTTCTTTCTGCACCCCTCTTGCCTCTTTAAGTAGCACTCTTGCCTCAGTGTGCACCTCTCCTACCCCTTTATTGCACCCCATGTGTCTCTTTTTACACCTGTTGGTTCTTTCTGCACTGCTCTTGCTTCTTTCTGTACCTCACTTGCCTCTTTCTTCACTACACTTGCTTTATTCTGCAATTCTCTTGCCTCCTTCTGCACCTCTTAGTTAGAGGTAGTTTTAATCCCCCTGCCCTTTTATTTACTAGGGCCATACAAGGGAGGTCATGCCAATCACATGGGTACCCCAACCCATAGTGTACCCTAGTGTATGTAGGTGTTTTCACTGTATTCTAAGTGTCTTTCCTCATAGCACTGGCTCCAGGCCTGGTCAGTCAGTCAGTTACCACCAGTACCCGTCAGCAAAAATTTAGAAATTAGCATGAAAAAACTTTCAAATTCACTGAAAAAAACATAGATTTCAGGAGTAGGCCTGGACGAAGCACTACACTATGCTCACATAGTTTGCGAACTTTCTGCAACTTCCCACTACGCGAACTGCACGTAGCACTGTGCGAACACGCGTAGCGTAGAGCAGCGGTCATTTTTTGCTTGCTCGCGGTCCTCAAAGTCAAGTTGGCAACCGCGAGCAAGCAAAATGACATCCTGGCGAGACTTTATCCTCGTTCGCGATCAGCAACATCAAGTTGCAGATCGCGAGCGTGTAAAATAAACCTCCCTGCGAGATTCTCAACGCGGGGAGGTCTGGTTTCTCATATCGAGTGGTCGCATATGCTCTCGTCCGCTCGCGATGAGAAACTACCAGTCCACTTAGAGAAAGCTGCCGCTCGAGTAAAAATCTCCTCAAGCTGCAGAAAACTACAGCTCGCACTGTGCAAGATGCCGTTTTCAATGATTGCACAGTGCTGGATGCTTGTCCGCACTGTGCAATCATCGAAAACGGCATCTTGCACAGTGCGAACATGCTACTACGCAGTTCGCATAGTGCTACGTGCTAAGTGCGTGCCAAGTGCTCACATATTGCGAAGTGCACTTAGCGTAGCTTCGCCAAGCGCTACTTCGCAATCTACGCCCAGCCCTATTCAGGACGTTATAGTTAGAAATTAGCATTTAAAAAACCTTAGAAATTCCCCAAAAAAACCCCACAGTTTTCAGGGACGTTATAGTTAGTTGGACATTTCACTCGTACAAAACCAGAGTCATTTGGCCGTTGTAGTTAGTTCAGCTAACTATAACTCACGCCCCCGCAATGCACTGCTGATGACGCTATATATTACATCATTCATGACATGGTTAGTGACATCACTGATGACATCTCAAATGACATCACTGATGACATCAATGATAACATCAACCATGTGATAATCTGATGCACATCCTCACACCCTAATATAACCTTTGATACACCAACTCTAAAATACAGACTATCATTTTCAAAACCATAGACACAGCAATACCAGTTAGTACATACCCACTCACTAATTCCTAGGTCTATACACATATCCACACATTAACCCATACAGTCACTCATATATGCAGTCAACCATCAATTCGGCACTATCATATGCACTCACATATCCATACAGACACTCACACACCGCCACTCATCCATCGTTTCTCACACACCTAGTCAGTCATGCAAAGAATCAATCACACTCCCATGTATTCACCTATACAGTTATACATACACCACCTCACTTAATCAAACATATATTAACACATACTTACACTCTTATAGAATAACTAATACAAGCATACACTCATCCATACAGCCACTCTGACAATCACTCACTCTCACATATAGTAATTTATATAGTTCAACACTCACATATACTGCCTTTCACACATGCAGTTACTTACACATGTAACACTGAGGCATCCATTCACTCACCAACACACCCATACACACACTCGTCCACCCATACAGTCCTTCACAGATCCACTCTTGAACCCATACACCCAGTGAATCACCCACTCACACATCTATGCACAGTCACACCCGGCACCCACCCACCCAACCCAGACACTCAGGTACCCATACAGCTACTCAGACAACCAATCAACAACTCAAATAGACCCTCATTTACCTACTCACCAACCCATGCAACCACTTACACACCAACTGACAAACTAAACTGTGTGAATGTCTGTTTCAGTCACTAACCCATGCATTCAGTAAGACACATTTAATCACTCACTTATACAACCACTCATTCTTCAATACACCTTAGCATGCATGCATATCTCGCTCTCTCTCTCTCTCTCTCTCTATATATATATATATATATATATATATATATATATATACACACACATATATATATATATATATATATATATAAATCATTTAAACTTTACAGAAACACACAGTCACTGGATGATGCCATCAGTGATGTCATTTGAGATGTCATCAGTGCTGTCACTGATCAGGTCATGAATGATGAAATATGTGATGCCATCAGCAGTGCATTGTGGGGGCGCGAGTTATAGTTAGCTGGACTAACTATAACGGCCGAATTTCTCTGGTTTTGTATGAGTGAAATGTCTAACTAACTATAACATCCCTGAAACCAGTGTTTTTTTTGTAAATTTCTAAGGTTTTTTAAATGGTAATTTTGAACTATAACGTCCCTGAAACCTATGCTTTTTTCAGCGAATTCCAAAGAATTTTTAAATGCTAATTTCTAATTGTAATGTCCCTGAAACCTGTGTTTTTTCAGTGAATATGTATATATATATATATATATATATATATATATATATATATATATATATATATATATATATATATACGGCTCTAGTCGCCGAGTCACAACCACTGTGGCTCCAAATCGAAGAGTGCGTCATCGACGACGACGCACTCTTCGATTTGGAGCCGCGGTGGTTGTGACTCGGCGACTGGAGCCGTATTTCTACAAACCGCCGCCCCCCCTGCCTTGCACGAACCCCGAGAGCAAAGGTGTTCCACGAACGACAACCATATTGCCAGTAACTCCGAGGATTACGGAGGGATTCCACGAGTCGGAGGACCCGCGGAAGACAGCCAGAAAATCGAGGTGAGCGAAGCAGATTGGTTTAACTTTCAAGGGGATAAGAGGAAGCCAGGTTTTACGAACGTTTATAATTTTTGTTGCATTGAGCGGCAAAATCCCTGGCGGTTTCTGCAGGAAGGGTACAAGCTTCAACTACTTTCTGAGTGTAATACACGACACACACCATGTCGGCTGAAGAGATTAAGGAAAGGGAGGAGGCTGCAGTAGCGGTATTTAATCTGAGCACTAGTGGACCTCCCGTAAGACGGGCTGAAGCAGCAAATACCACCAAAACAGATGCACTTTCACGTTTGAAAAGATTGGAAAAATTAAAGCGCACAGAACTATCTAAATGGTGGGAAGCGAAATCACTTACTAAATACCTGGAAGTCAAGCGAATTCCAAGAGGCTTGAGAATACTGGTAGCACCAACATAAGAGGACCCTGATGATAACATGTTAAAAGAATGGGCTGAAAACAATCATGAAGCCTCAGTAAAAATGTTGTGCATACTTATTAAATGTGCGGAGTCTGACAGGATAAAAATCATGGAGGAAAATCACGAAATCAGACAAATAGAAGAATTTCTTTCCGCAGATAATGACCAGGAATTTATCGTGAAATACTAAGGAGAAATACAGACAAGACTCAAAAAATTGGAAGTTTCTATCAAAGAACGGAAAACGCAAAAATTTATGCGTGAAATGTTGGACTATGAGAGAGGCCAGATTTATACATTTGCCAAAAAATTTGAATCAATCAGAAAACAAAAAATGAACAAAGCGACTACAAACACCACACAAGGTCAAACTGATTTAAGCAGCGCAGTCAGTTCGGAAGTAGAAACTGACACAGAAGAAGGCACGAGTGGCAGAAATATAAACTATGGCCCGGCACCAACAGTCATTGACGAATTTGCTTTTTTAGAACAAGAACGCAGGTTCAACCTGAGACCAAGGCAATTTGTGCAATACGCAAAACCTCCAAGAGGAAGAGGCAAAGGAGCAAGAGGAGGAAAGGCGCAAAACTATGCCGGGCAAGGAGAGCCCGCGAAGAAGAAGAAGAATGGATAGAAGATGACAAAACTTCCATCATCAATTTGACAAACATTACACTAACTAAAGACGAAGAAAAAATATTGAAGTCGGGCTTGTCATTCTGTCCAGAGGATAATTTTGACTACGTTTCCACCAGAATAGATACTTTCAAATTTGTCAGAAACTTGAAATTAAAAAAACATTTTTTGAATAATGCGAATTTGACCAATCAAATGGGGAGTTCTATTGAGGTTATGGAGGACAATGAACTAAGAGTAGACGACATGAATCTCATGTTGGAAGTGTACCAAATGCAACAGGGATCACAAAGTGAAGCGACGGAACAGAGAGACAATATTGGACAAGCGATGAATATAGCAACAGAGGAAAACTTGAATATCATGAGCAATGATCCTACATCTTTTAGACCTGCCTCAAGATTTACCCCAATCACAAGCAGAGACTCAATTGACATTTATAGTGAATTGGTGATCAATGATTTGAAAAACCTGTGCACAAAAATCCACTCTAAAAATAATAAATTTTCACAGCAGCAAAAAGAATATCATGCTCTGGTGAATAAGTTAGCGAACAACTCAAACTGTATTGTGTGTAACGCTGACAAGGGTGGGAATGTGGTGCTGTGGAGGAGGCAACAATATCTTATGGAAGCATATAAACAACTTAACATCCGTCAAAACTATGTGAAAGTAGATGAATCGGTTATGATCAAAAGCCATTTAATTTACAATTGCAAAGTGTCTGAATGGTATATGCCAGGCCTATTGAAAAAAGAGGAGGTATCATTTCTCAAGATAGACAAACCTGTTACCCCAGTAATGTACCTAATACCAAAAGTACATAAAGATCAAAAAAATCCACCCGGTAGGCCAATTATTTCCGCGATACAAAGTGCCTTGTCAAATACATCTAAATATATCGATTCATTTCTGTGCCCACTTACTAAATCCCTCCCATCATACATTCAGGATACTGGGGATTTCTTGAAAAGAGTATATGATCTCCCATGGGAAGAGGATTATATATTGGCAACCATTGACGTAACTAGCTTGTATACAAGCATAGGACATCGAGTTGGACTGAATGCAGTTAGTTACTTCTTGGGGAGTAGACCAGTCAAATATTGGGCCCATACACAAATGATCTTGGAAATGACTGAGATATGTCTGCAAAATAATTATTTTCTCTTTAATGGGGAACTGTTTCATCACGTCTGTGGTACTGCGATGGGTACCTGCTTCGCCCCCAGCTTTGCTAATTTGCATATGGGCTGGTGGGAGGAGCAGGTAGTCCGGAAGCAGTACCCAGACATTTGGCAGACCAACATTATGCATTGGAGTAGGTTTATTGATGACCTCTTCATCGTGTGGAAAGGCACAGAGTCACATCTGGTCAACTTCATTAAAAACCTGGAGCATAATGATTTAAATCTGAAGTTCACCAGCAACATCAGCAAAACTGAGGTCAATTCTTTGGACCTCTCAGTTTACATTGAGAATGGCAAATTAGAAACAGCCCTCTATCGTAAACCAAGTGCTGGTAACACTTTGTTACACGCTAAAAGCTTTCATCCCCAGAACCTGATTTGTAGCATCCCCTATGGGAAAAGTCTACGCACTATACGCAATTGCAGTAATACCAACAGATGTAATGATGCCCTTACTAATCTGAGCAGCCGCTTTAAAGCCAGAGGCTACACCACAGAATGTGTAAATTCGGCAATCACTAAAGTGGAGAAAAAACCAAGAGAGGAAATTCTTTTTGGCAAAAGTAACAGCGCCAAAAGAAAAGAAAATGAAAATCAGAATACTTGCAGAATGATTACCACCTATAATACTGAGCATACTCAGGTTAGAAGCTTTCTCAATAAGCACTGGCATTTGATACGGAGTGACCCTGTTCTAGGTAAAATTGCCACCAAGAAACCCCAGATTACATTCCGAAAAGCCAGATGCTTCAAACAAATGATGGTAAGCAACACTTTGAAAGTTCCTCCCCCCAAAAAAACAACCAAATTGTGGTTGATTAAAAAGGAGGGATTTTTAAAATGTCTAAAATGTAAGACATGTATTCATGGTAAAAACATCTCAACATATACATCCAATCTCTCAGACAGAAAATTCAAAATCAATGGGCACTACCACTGCAAAACTGATCATGCTGTCTACGTGCTTCAGTGCCCTTGTGGCTTGAAGTACGTGGGCAGCACGACCCTCCCTGTTCATATGCGAATTTTGCAGCTTCTTAGAGCCATCAAAAATGGAGATAAGACATATCCTGTCGCAAGACATTTTGACAAAATGCATGATAGAAATTTGACAGGACTGTCTTACTTTGTGATAGATGCGATCAAGAAAAGTGAAAGAGGTGGTCATTATGAGAAAAAGCTGAGAAAACTTGAGTCGAGGTACATAATTAAGTTGAATAGCAAGTACCCGGGAGGTCTCAACATGGAAGAAGATCTTCATAGACACCTTTAATTCTCAAGCAGTAGTAAAACACCCTTTCAATGTTTGCAGTTGTTTTTAATAGTTTTTTCATTATTTTGGTTTTCTTTGTTGTATATGTTTAAAGCCTACTAGAGAATGCGAGACATGAAATATGCCGCTAACAAAACTGCCCAGTAGGGTTAAACTCATAATAATCTTAGAATCCATAGCGGTACAATTCCTATGTATTTTATTGTTTGCTATTAATTGGATTTATGTATAGCACACTGGTATTCATGCGCACTTGCGCTTAATTTATTAATGTCGGTTGACACTCGTATGCACTAGTCACTTTATTAAATGCTCTGAATGAATTCGCATTTTTTTAAAAATAGACTGTGTAAATGTTTACAAAAATACATGAGTTAAAAGAAAGTGTTACCGCTTTTAAATTACCCGACCCGTAAAAACTACGAGTCTGTTTTCAGTGGCAATTGAATTGTAGTTTCATTCACGTAATAGAACGTAAGTGGGCTCTAAGTAATGCAAACTTTACTCGCACTGTGGTGAACAAGCCTGGTGAACAGGCGAAATGCGTCCCAGCAGTCGACTTGTAAAATAAAACTTTTTTGGTAAAAGCAGAACATGGCGTCGTCTTCATGTGCCAGTGGGTAGAGGATTGATATATATATATATATATATATACACGTATATACACTTTTTTGTCTTCCTAGCAGCAATTGATAAAAAAGCCTAAATTGCAGTTACACCTTATAATCCACCTATGCACCTTTGCACAGGTGGATTATAAGGTTTAACTGCATTTTAGGCTTTTTTATCAATTGCTGCTAGGAAGACAAGCAAGTAGTCTGTTTTCCGTTTCTGTTAAGCACGGGGCACTTTAAATTCTAACAGGAAATGGTGGCATGTCATGTGATCAAGGCCTCTAGTGGCTGAAACGCGTCATGGCGGCAAAGCACGAATAAAGATAAATTTACTTCAATCCAAGTGGAGTCTGTTCCTTTCTTAATATATATATATATATATCATGTGACCAAGCTCCGTCCGCGGAGCGAAACGCGTCAGGGAGGGCACTTGCTCTTGCACCTTTTGCACAATAAAATGCACTGCTGACACTGTGTAGTGTAGTTCCTAGTTTCCCACTAGGCCCTGCGCATTGGAATAACAAACAGTAGTATCGACGTGGAACTGCGGATATTCCAGGCCTCCACTGACTATGCTAAACTTAATTGGGTTGTGTTACCAACTAGCTCAGAGGTCACTGGAAACTTTCTTCTCTGCATAGGAAGTGATCAGCTTCCTTGGCACAGACAAGAAGGGATTCAGCTTTCCAACAACCGTGCAACATGACAACTTTGCTCCTCAGATCAAGAGTCAATCTCTAGGGTCGTGTGAAACAATAGACATGTATTTCACTCAGTCAGTCTAGTGCAGTTTACTTTCACGAGATGTAGAGAATAGAGAGACGGGCGTTTGTCAATAAAGGGTTAACATTTATTGAACAGTCTTTCTTCTCGTACAAGAGAAATGTATTGCCACAATTGCAATAATTGTTATTATAAAAAGTACGTACAGTAAGATAAGTATTGCGAAATAGAACTGTAAAAGCATTGATATGGTTTCTTAGCCATACAATGGTTTAAAAGTAATAAAACATATATACAGTCATATATACATTAGGCTAACATACTCAACTGGTGCTTCTAACTAAGCCTACCCCAGTGTGCCTGACCTAAGCCTAACACGTGAAAGGGGAGTACGTAAGTAGCTTTAAGTTAAGTTGGTTTTGCAAAGGTTTCTTTCAAGAATTCTCGTCTAAGGGTTTAGTCAACACCATACCTCTGAATAGAATGATGGAGGATTGGTATCTCCTTCAGGGGTCTCTCTCGATATCCCAGTCACCCGCGAGGGTAAACCGGAAACGCCGGGGCTGGATTTCTCTGCACGAGAAAGGCAGCGGCTTCTCTTCAGCGCGTCGAGGAAGGAGGGGGGACAGCGTCCGCGGGCAGCTGGAATCTGCTGGATGTCTTCGCAGAGGGACGGCTGTTCAGCTCCTTAAGCGTACTGCACCATAGTTCGCGCTTTAGCGGCGATAATGGTATCAGCAGCTTCACCACCACAGGATAGCAGGCTGCAGCGACAGAGTGCTAGATTTACCAACACAGGGTCTTGCAGGCAGCCAGCATCAGCAACAGTAGCTTGCAGCTCACAGCTCACATTGCTTAAGGCAACGTTGGTAATATTTATACCTGACAGGTGCCGGGTTTGACGCAAGTTTGCTGGACATAAGACGTCAATTAAAGATGTCACTAGGAAGTGATAGTTATCAGTTGCTGATTAGAGTTCCATTACTAATCAAAACATAGCAAGCGGGGATTTCCAGGTTTGCTGAGTTTTTATCTTGTTGAAGAACTCGGAGTGTTATCTAGGAATATCAGATAGTGACTACTGCTCTGTCATTGCACTAATTGGTCGCAAAGGAAGTGGCAGAGAGAACTATGCTGGAATGTGGCTCTGTTCGTGTGAGGCCAGAGATGACTTTTCAGAAAATCGCACTTGAACGGTTATGCCAATATAGGGAATAAATGGATTTATAGCCGAATAGGGGCATAAGGTCACAGTATCGATCAGGAACCTAGATAAACACGCAACACCCACTCCACGGGTTAATGTCCATCAAAATTACTAAAACTAAAGCAATTAGATGCATGTGTAACATTGCCCACCCCAAAATACATAAATGCATTCGAAATAGGCGTACTTGTAATACATGAATTTAGGTACTGTACGATTTTTAAAGCATAGAAATCATTCAAAAAATTATTGCATATGAAATCAATGAACGATTATGCAAAAGGAATTACACATGAAGTATCTCTGACAGAAGAAAGGCGAGATAAATCATCACATAAAAATGCATTGTAATAACATGTGTGCTAGAGGCTGGTGTTGTTATGTCTCTAGATGTGTATAGAAATAGAAGTGTGAAGCTTCTGTTCTCTAAGAATAGTTTTTACGCTAAGCAAAGAATTGTTCGTGCCAAAAAAGGTCAATATTAGAAAAATTGTCCAAATCAAAAAAAAATAGATTTCCAAAGCTCTTGGCAGTTTTTGTTGATCAAAACTGAAGGCCGAATTCAGAGTTCATGGGAACGCTGTGTGTCGGAAAGCTTCTAAAAGTTATTGTTTCTCTATGGGTGAGAACATCGTATCAGACAGGCTCTCAAAGAATTGGTCTACAAATTCAGGTGATAGTTCAACCAAATTAGATAGCGCTGTAACTTGGCAGGTGTGAAAATGATTGCTGTCATCGAAGGCAGGACCAGCAATGCTCACAGAACGTTGTACCTGGATGATGTTGCTTTTGTCACTCGCTCCACTGTTACCACTTGGCTGTAGTACAGGAGTCTCCACGAATGCCGTCATCAGGATTGGTAGCCGCTGGGGACAACACAATGCGTGAGCCGTTATTGGACTGAGCAAAGTATCGACGTCCATTGGTACTGCTGATGGAAGTGAAAGACAGATGTCCAACACGCATTCATCGCCGCAAAGCATACACCGTAGCACAGGTAAAATGCAATTTTGCCATATCGGTCTGAATGAAAGGCACCAGGTCATGTTTAGATCTCTCAGCCTGGCCAATCCAAGGACGTTAGTTATCCTGTCCCGGTAGCGCATTGCTAGGATTGTCTCTTCCATTCCCATGGGAGCTATGTCTGAGCCGAGGCTTGCCATAACGTAGCAGGAGGGTCAAAAATAGAATCCCTGCGACGAGTCCCAAAAATAATGGTATGCCGCCAAAAATGGAGTGCACAAAATTAGGAAAGATTCCCAAAATTGCCTGGAAGGGTGTTAGCAGTCCCGTAAAGACTGTCTTAAATATGCCTGGGATGCTTGTTGCACTAGACATGTTAAGGAGTTGGCTGAACATTTCTACGAAATGCACGGGGCAATTTGTTGATAAAAGGTCATGAACTTCAGTAGCTTCCTTGCAACTAGAAGATCATACGTCTCTTTAGATGACGTTATAGGCACTGTTGTCTGTAAAAGTACAGATTTCATTTTGCTTAATGTATCAATTCGTATAGAATAGAGATTCAGACGAGGCCAGATGGGAGTCACTATGTCTGGAGGCCCACTCGGAAACAATGCTTGCATACAGCATTTAACCATGGATGTTACTTCTACTAGATAACTTTTCCCTGGCACGAGGCCACAACATCTGTGATCCGTTCTAAGAATGTAACTCCCGTTCGAAAGTTGCATAAAGAAGGGCTCTATCTGAGTTGCAGGTGTGACTAGCTGGTGGCATGAAAGGTTGTTTGAATTTCCATCACATGCTCCGTGTAAATTAATACCCTGACACAAAAGTATACCGCTTAGTGAATGTTTACAGTTGTCACCACTAAGAAATACATTTTTGTCGCTGTCACTATAGCAAGAATGAGTGTATGGTAATTTCCATTCGGATTTCACATATCCTTTACCCAATTGTTCATACTGGCCAGCAGGTATGTACTCAAGGCACTTTTTAAATTGGAAAGTTGTTATCGGAATTGTGATAATTCCGTGTATTATCCATTCAATGACAGGACTCTCTGACATTGTCAATGGTAATCTCTCGAGTTTTTCGATGCTCAGGATTGTATAGTCTGCTCCTTTCTGTGCCAAACTGATCTGTTCATCAGTAAGGTTAAAACTGGAAAATAATGACGTTGTGTTGATTAAACGCCAAGGCACATAGCCTGAACGAAGGTTTTGCAGCGTCCAGCCTAATTCTATAATAGAGCGTAATTGAGATTGGCCATGTTGTAACATTAGCAAATCTCTGTCTATCACATCAAAGGCAGAGGATACAATATTGTCCAAAGAATATATTCTGGAAGACAGAGTCGTTAACCCATTGTCTACTACAGAAAGTGATTTCTCCAAATTAATACGATCAATTTCTCGTATGTTTTCAGCAGTTTCAATTTGCTTTACTTTCCAAGCCTCGTTGTAAGCAGCATAGATACTGGTCGCTATGAAACGCTTTTGACGCTGTTTGCGTGGTCCAAGAATGAAATCGCGCAAATCAGCACCATCTTTTAATAAAGACAAGTGTTGCTTAATTTCAGCCAGTGTGGACGAGGTTAGCCATTCAAGGCAGAGTTTCCCTACACTGTATGTTGTTATAATCCCTGGATGTTGTCTCTGGGAATATCTTGAGTCTAATCTGGTCATTTTTAACCCCTGTGTTTTATTCAGGAATCTATCTTGACAGCTATTTGTGTCTGTAGGCCAGATTAACCACTTTTTCCAATCAGGATGTGTTCTGTTGAAATGTAAAATTTGTGACACGTCTAACTCAATATCTGTGGTTGCATTTTCAGGTATTGGCTTTGGTATAGACGGTGTTTTAAGGTCTTTGATCTTAGCTAGGCCAAGACAAGATGTTTGGTGTATTGTGTCATTTAAAAATAACATTTGTTCAGGTATCATGCAGGTTCTAAATAGTGCTTCAATGCCTTGCACCTGCCAATCTTTTGTACCCCAAATTGTTTTCGTTTCGATATTATTTTTCCAATAATCAAAACCAAATGTCATCATTTTGTCATAAAATGCTTCTGAATATATCAATTTAGAATTTGTCAGCATTGTTTTCATTCCTGTTTTATCTAACAGTTTATAATAAAACGTTTCTGCATCACTGGTGTTAAACCCTGAGAAGTATTTGAATTTCTCAAAAAATGGTTTAGAACTGCTTTTAGGTGGTGTAGAACAATGTTCCCATTGATTATACATAAAAACATTTCTAGGCTGTGCAGATTTATGCAAGTAATGATCCCCATAGTGGGTGTAACAGAATAACTGCTCATAACTAGATGAACCTTGTAAATAATCATGATCTGTGAATCTAGCTGACATTACTAAATCAGACATCATGTCATTAATACTGTTAAAGTCCCAATCATCAGAGAATGTACTTGGTGTCACAAAGTCACTTAAGGAAACCTTTAGTTGATGAGGATACTTCAGGATTTCGACCGGACCATAGATCTCATAGTCTGTTTTCTCCCATACTACCCCACCAGGTATTGGAATTGCTGTGACATTTACTGTTGACAGTTCTCTTTTCTTCACGTGGGATGATCTGTGTGGTTTCAGGACTAGGTTGATGTTCTGACTTGCTGTGTCCATTCAATTGTAATAAACTTCCCTAAAATTAAAACTAAAATTAGGCATAGTAGGAGTATGAATACCCCTGAGATAATCCAATGCTCAATCAACGGTGAATCCAGATATAGTTCTTTGATTTGTTGAAGGAGTCCTGTTGTATTTTCTTTAGAATACTTTTTTGTTTCTGGCATCACTTCGGGGTCGTTTAAATCTTCAGAGAAATTGTCGAAGTTGATGAAATAACCAGAGGCAGTTCTGTCAATTGATGGGATTGTTCTTTCAATCTGTCTCTCGGTAGCACTTTCTGATGCCACATCATTGTAGACTGGTGTTGTTTCTTGACGAACTGTTTCAATCTGTGTTTCAAGAGGCACGAGTTCCATGGCATTATTGCATAGTCCTTCATTGTGCACTGCAGGCTGATCGAATGTGATTAGTCTTTCAGTTTGAACCTCTTGGATTGTTGCAAGTTTGGGTATTCTGTTGTTTCTTGGGAGTCCACTGGGCCTACTGTTGATTATAGGCCACATGCTTGTGGTTTTACCAGATCGATAGACACGACTCTGTTCTCCTTTTTACCAGCAAGGGGCGGTAGCACAACTGATCTTGTTCCGGTGACTGCTAAGACAGGTACTGCTTTTCTGTAAGAAGGCCCAAATTCCTTCTTCACCGCGATCTTTTCTCTGACTAGATCCCCAATCTTTGGAATCCAGACAGGCCTTGCTGGGGCTGTTGCGGGTGGTGCCTCGTCAGTGGTACTTGGCTGTTGCTTTAACTTTATGTTGCTTAATGATTTTCTTGTTTCATTCAGTTCCTGTAAAACAGCCAAACAATCTTTGATGTCAAAGTCTGTTGTTTTTTCTTGTACCACTGACATCTGACTATCGAGGTCCTGAACTCGCATTCTAATTCCGAACAATAGTTCGTATGGGCTGAAACCTTTTAGAGAATTTCTTGGCATGTTGTTAAGACTAGTCTGGACACTTATTAAATGTTTGACCCACCCAGCGCCTGAACCTAATACCTTCGCTGTTATAGATTGCTTTATGTGACGTTTTTTTCTTTCTACCACACTGTTCCCTTCCGGGGTATGACGGACAAGAATACCGCAACCCAATTCCCATGCTGGCCATGGCCTCCCCATAAGCTCGAGAGCTGAAAGCAGGACCCTGGTCAGAATGGAACGTGGTAATTGCGTATGTGCCGATATTGACTCGCAAATCTTTTATAACCGTTCTAGCGTCAGCCGAGCGCTGGGGGCCTCATTTTTTAAGTGCTTTTCGTCTTAACTGTTAATAGGACGCAGGATGGGGTGTAGGCAGCGTTACGCTCTTTCTGACTGGTAGCCGGTAGCAAGGTTCGCTACTGCGATCCCTATTGCAGTTTTCACAGTTGTTTGCATATATTTGGTGTTCTACACTCATTCCCGGCCACCAGAATACTGATTGTAATTCGTTCAGTGATTCCTTGATCTCCCTGTGCCTGAGACCCAAACCCATGTGTGCGTCTGCTATTAAAAAAATTCTCCTGTTCATGTTTGGAATTACTCTGTCCCCCACTCCAGAGATTCGAGCAAAAGGAACGGAGTTTGCATCGATTATGTATGCATAATTGAGTGGATAGTTTACGGGTAGTGCTGCACAGTCGCCTTTTACGGTTGTTTTTACTGCCAGCATGGTTTCCCCGTCTATGTATTTATCTGTACGCTTTTTTGTGGCTACGGAAGCCGGGTTAGTTGCTTCCGCTGTGGCTGTATTAGCCAATGAATTCCCTGCAACGTGAACGCCATCACGTTGAAGACTCTGTGTGTGAATCACGTGAGTCTTTTGTAGTTCTTTGTGTAAAAGAGCTACCTCGTTCCAGAGCAATTTATGCTTTATTGTGGCACCTGTGTCATCTTTGTAGTCGTTTTCGATCCAACTCTGTAGTTTGTTATTGTAAGAGTTGACGCAAAAATGAGAATCGCACACGATAAGTGTCGGGAATTCACGTTCTGCATTTTCGAGCGCCATCTTTAAAGATCTGATTTCAGTTCTTTGAACCGAACAGTTTCTTACAGATTCAGTTTTTGTTACTTTCGGTCTGAATTTACCGCACAGCCAACGACCTTTAATGATCGCACATGCTGCATTTTAGGATTTTTTCTCTACGTTGAAATGCTGTACAGAGCTATCTGTATAGATTATACAGGCGTATTGTGGGAGAGGTAGAATTTCGATTGGCAGAGGATATTCTTCTTCATATTCTAAATCATTCAGTTCTTCAAATTGCGGGGCGAAATAGTATTTCACATCTTCCGCTCCTAGAGAATCTATGCACTGTATCCATTTCGGATCCAGCGACACTGTAGGCAGGTTTACTGGGCTGAATAGCGCCTCGAAGGCGGATTCCGCTGTAAGGATATTAATCCGTTTGCCGTGTGCTAGTTCTCGTTCATTTGCTAATGCGATTTGCACTGCTTTCACAGTTCTTTCTGTGTGACTGAATGTTTTTTCTGCTTATGTGTACAAGTGAGATTTAATTGAAATTGGTACCTTTTCTCCCTCATTAGAGGTCAGGTATGTGAATCCGCATCTTCCTGGGATGACTCGGATTACAAGATCACGTGTGTTGTCACGTGTATCTAATTTAGTTTTTGCTAACATGTCTGTTTGCAGTGATCTCAAAATTTCTGTGTGTTTTTGAGTCCAATTGATTTGTTTAAAATCAGGTTTAATTAATTCGTAGAGAGGTTTAACCCTCTCTGCGTAATTTAGTATGCAAGTTCTTCCAAAATTCAGAAAACCTAGAATGGATTGTAAATTCTTCAGCGTTTTTGGAGCTTGGAGTAAAGCGCACTTCTCTAAGAAGTTGTCCGCTAGGCTTTTCCCTTCACTTGATAATTCGTACCCTAAAAATAGTACTGTCAGATGGGCAATTCGAGACTTTTTAAAGTTGAATTTGTAACCCTCTGCTGCGAACCCAAGTATAATGGTGTTCACTCTTTTCAAGTGAGTATCCAAGTCGTCGTCTGTGAGATAAATATCATCTACCTAAGACAATGCTTCATCATCATAGATTTGTAGTAACTCTGTTACCCTAGCTGAGAATAGTCCTGGGCTGTTCCTGAACCCCTGTGGGAGTCAACAGAATTTTTTCTGCGACCCAAATGCAGAGAAAGCGGTCAAATATCTGCTTTCCGGTGCAATGTTTTGACAAAAGAAGCCATTAGAAATGTCTAATGTCGTTTTAATATTTTTTCCTAAATATGTTATTCATTAGGGCTGCACTATGCGAGTTTTGTACTGCAAAAGTTTTGCAACATGTATTAAGATGTCTGTAGTCCAAAACTAGACGATATGAATTGTCTGGCTTGGAGACAGGAAACAAAGGATTGTTCATTTGAGAGGTGCATGTTTCAATCACCCCCTGGTACTCAAGTTGATCTAAGATCTCCCTGACTTGTTTTTTAGCTTCTTGCTTTATGGGATACTGCCGTTGGGCAGTTGGTTCACTTTTTAATTGGATTTTGTGAGGAGGTGAATCCTCATCCCATCCTACATGATTTTTATATAATGCAGGTGCCTGGGCCACTGCCCATTTCCTTGCATATGTATATTTTTTGTGAATCGGAATGTGATTCGAGAAGGCAGGCATAATTACTTCTTCGCCACGAGGGCACTCCCTGACAAACTCTGGGGGCCAATCTTTTTCAGCTAACAGAATATCATAGCCTTTTGAGAGCTTATCCCAAAATAGACCCTTAATTTTCCTAGTCTTATCACCCTCTATACGCAATGTTATTTCGCATATTTTATGGGGCTCGCTAAGTCTGGCGTCGGCAGTTTCAACCTGAATGTATTCATTCGTGTCCACCGTCTCCAGATGACTCATCAAGATCTTGCGCACTATACTGATTTCTGCTGCACTGTCCAACATTGTCAATTCCCACTCCCCGTTTTTCAACTGTGTCCTCAGTATTCTCGGCATGGTTGATTACTCTAATACTGGCTACCTTCTTTTTCTGAAATTGAGATTTCTTATTTTGAGCAGGTTCCTTGTCTTTTGACTTGGTGTGCTCTCCTGGGTCTGACCGTCCTCTTCTTTCCGAATTCTGTGGAAGAGATCGAGAGGGACGTGTATCAATACTTTGATATCTATCAGGTTTTTTCAGATTATCCCTATTTCTAAGGTTATATCTTTTCTCAGAGGGCTCCCTCTGGGGAGACTGGCGTTCTCGAGTCGGAGTTCTTTCCCTCCGTCGAGGAGACCTTCCTCTGGACTGGAAAACTTTTTCCTTGGGAGTGGATTGTTTATTTCCATCCCAGCTCTTTTTAGGAGTATTTAAATTATTTTTAATAAATAATTTTTCAGGATTTTCGAGCAGTTGGGGCTTAACTGGTTTTCCACCCAAGCTGTCTCTACCTAATTCTTCATAGCATTTTTCTATGATTTTTGCAAGCTCAACAGGATCATTTATATCTGTTTCCTTCAACTTCTGGCGGATCGCCACAGATGCTGCTTCTCCTTTTATGTTGGCTAATAATATAGCCGAGACCTGCTTGAAGTCTTTCAGTAATTTCATACCTAGATTTAAAGCGGGCTCTGGACCGAATTCATTTTGAATCTGTTTTAGCACTTCTGGTATTACCGCCATAGACGGAACACCGTGTGTTTTTGTGTAAATGGAAGCAAAGACTGTACCCCAAGTGTCGCAGTCCTCCACGTGTGGTGCGATTCCCATAGGAAGGCAGATGGTCAAGATTCTGTGTTTCTCAATAGGGGTAGTATCAGGAAATACTGCCTCTATTTGAGTGATTTTCTGGGCTAACCAGAAAGGAATTTGTTCCCGTTTTACGGGTGTTTTACCAAGACATGACTGTATGTTCTGTGGTGTAATTTTATTTGTGTTCCCCTGATGAGGGGTCAGCTGTGGTGTATTAACAGCTGGTTGGACTGTTGCAGTCCGCATTACATATTGGACTAATTGCCTATGTATTTTTATTAATGTTTTTAGCTGTACTAACAGCTCTTCTCTAGACATTTTTGCAATGTCAGGATGTGGTGTGTAGCTGGCTAGAACCGGCCACGTTGCTCCTGGTCTACCTAGTGGACGGAGCCTGGTTATGTGATCAGTATGTTTTAGGGCGCCATTAAACCAGAGCAGGTGCTCTTGAAATTTAAGTGGAATTTCAATCTCCTCGAAAGGAGCGTACTCTTCCGGAGGTTTCTCTATTTTGTAATAGTGAAACTCTTTTGTTATAGCGTTTACCGCTGGAAAGTTTATCCATGAATAGAATACCTTTGTCTGCCGATACTCGTGAGCCTCTATCACGAAAATTACTGTACCACCTTGAGGTGTCAGTCCGTTTTCTATAAGTTTTAAAGTTATAGATCTTCTTAAGTGGACCGGGATGATTATAGCATCCGGGTCTGTGTATTCGGGACCTTGCTGAGTCGCATCTGCTGCGGCCCCAGAGGTTCTGTTTTCTGGCATTGTAAAAATGCGAGGTTTGCAGAGTAGGTCTCCAAGGAGACAAAGATTAGGTGCACAATATTTTGGAACACTGTATCCTTCAACGTTGAATAAACCAGAGCTTTACATAGGAATCTCTTCCTACTAAGGTCGAGTGGATTTTAACCTTTCACCCACTCCAGACGTCTATTGGAGTATTTACGGGAGAAAGGGGTGTGAAATATGCACGACTGAGTTACTCTAAAAGTCTTGCGTTAGTTTATCGCCTTACCAAACGTTAGGGCGCCATGTAGTGAAGTTCCTAGTTTCCCACTAGGCCCTGCGCATTGGAATAACATAAACAGTAGTATCGACGTGGAACTGCGGATATTCCAGGCCTCCACTGACTATGCTAAACTTAATTGGGTTGTGTTACCAACTAGCTCAGAGGTCACTGGAAACTTTCTTCTCTGCATAGGAAGTGATCAGCTTCCTTGGCACAGACAAGAAGGGATTCAGCTTTCCAACAACCGTGCAACATGACAACTTTGCTCCTCAGATCAAGAGTCAATCTCTAGGGTCGTGTGAAACAATAGACATGTATTTCACTCAGTCAGTCTAGTGCAGTTTACTTTCACAAGATGTAGAGAATAGAGAGACGGGCGTTTGTCAATAAAGGGTTAACATTTATTGAACAGTCTTTCTTCTCGTACAAGAGAAATGTATTGCCACAATTGCAATAATTGTTATTATAAAAAGTACGTACAGTAAGATAAGTATTGCGAAATAGAACTGTAAAAGCATTGATATGGTTTCTTAGGCATACAATGGTTTAAAAGTAATAAAACATATATACAGTCATATATACATTAGGCTAACATACTCAACTGGTGCTTCTAACTAAGCCTACCCCAGTGTGCCTGACCTAAGCCTAACACGTGAAAGGGGAGTACGTAAGTAGTACGTAAGTAGCTTTAAGTTAAGTTGGTTTTGCCAAGGTTTGTTTCAAGAATTCTCGTCTAAGGGTTTAGTCAACACCATACCTCTGAATAGAATGATGGAGGATTGGTATCTCCTTCAGGGGTCTCTCTTGATATCCCAGTCACCCGCGAGGGTAAACCGGAAACGCCGGGGCTGGATTTCTCTGCACGAGAAAGGCAGCGGCTTCTCTTCAGCGCGTCGAGGAAGGAGGGGGGACAGCGTCCGCGGGCAGCTGGCAGCTGGAATCTGCTGGATGTCTTCGCAGAGGGACGGCTGTTCAGCTCCTTAAGCGTACTGCACCATAGTTCGCGCTTTAGCGGCGAGAATGGTATCAGCAGCTTCACCACAACAGGATAGCAGGCTGCAGCGACAGAGTGCTAGATTTACCAACACAGGGTCCTGCAGGCAGCCAGCATCAGCAACAGTAGCTTGCAGCTCACAGCTCACATTGCTTAAGGCAACGTTGGTAATATTTATACCTGACAGGTGCCGGGTTTGACGCAAATTTGCTGGACATAAGTCAGTTGCTCATTAGAGTTCCATTACTAATCAAAACATAGCAAGCGGGGATTTCCAGGTTTGCTGAGTTTTTATCTTGTTGAAGAACTCGGAGTGTTATCTAGGAATATCAGATAGTGACTACTGCTCTGTCATTGCACTAATTGGTCGCAAAGGAAGTGGCAGAGAGAACTATGCTGGAATGTGGCTCTGTTCGTGTGAGGCCAGAGATGACTTTTCAGAAAATCGCACTTGAACGGTTATGCCAATATAGGGAATAAATGGATTTATAGCCGAATAGGGGCATAAGGTCACAGTATCGATCAGGAACCTAGATAAACATGCAACACTGGACCATTGTGCTGGCTGATGATTTAACATCGAATCTTGCTTGTTGAGGCTTATGAGGTCTGCGCCCGCTTGAACCGTTGGGATCCTGTTTGTATGTGTGTATATATATATATATATATATATATATATATATATATATATATATACATATACACACACATACATAGATATATGTTTACTCAAAAACCCAAAGGTTGAGGTGCAGTTCTAGTTTGGTGAATTTGTCAGTGAAACATTAACATTTTGAACAAAAAAAAACATAGACATTCACACGTTATACGCTAATGAGATCACATATTACATTTCACATGGCATGTTCTATTATCCATAACATCACTGATGCCATCAAATATGAGATTAGTTGATGTCATATGTGACATCACTGATTACATCATCTACGGATACATTGGCGGAAGCTGCAAGGTAGATGGACGCTTATGACCAGGCATGAGATATAGTGTCATCAGCTTAGTCGATGTGACAGAGGGGAAACTTGAGGCCCTTCCGAGCCCTGTTAAGGGTGTGGTCACGTTCACTGTGATCTGGGGTACCGTCTAAATAATTCACTGAGAAAGAAGGAACAATGAGGTGAGATGACGACATGTCATGTTAAAGTGGCACTTTCATTACACAAAACACATGTATTTCAATAAAACGCATTGCTAGTGAACACTCTTAAGAAAACCTGGCTTCACTCTGCCAGGAATACATGCTAAATAGCAATCCCTTCTAAAATGCTGCAATTTTAAAGTGCCAGAAACAATTAGAGCTTCAGCCAAAGATGCTTAGCTAGAGGGCTGAAGGAGACCACACAGGCGTCAGTGACCCAAGGGGTCACTGCAGCGAGGTAATCTCCTGAATGGACTGATGAACCATTGACCACAAAGTGACAACATTATCAGGAGTCTTTAACCTATAGGACATGACACATTTTGGTCACGTCCGGAAAATATTTAAGTAAACAGAAGTGCCACCCACGCTACAAAAAGTTTCTCAAAAGGTCACAGAATGTTTGACCATGAATCAAAATGAAATTGCACATCTATTGACCAGGATTTGCGTAATTTCAGGGAAACCTTTATAAGAAAGAGGAACATTTAGGAAGATATTGGCTGCATGTCTTAGTTACATTAAGGCTCGCAACAGATACAATAATATGAAAGATGACAGATGGCAAGTGGCCCCAACCATCAGGTATTGCGTTATGTCTCTTTTAGCTCGGGAAGTTCCCTGTTCTTGAGGTATTGCTATTGTTGCGGTATCTACGCGGGTGTAAGAGAAGAGGTACAGATCGAGGAAGTGGGGGCTGCGGGGGAGCTGAGCCTCGCTGAGAAGATTTGTATGAGAGAGACACTTTGGGGCCTATTCATAGAAAAAGAACATCTGGGACAATTTGGTCAATTTAACAGATTCCTTTTATGCTAGCTGGTGGGGGCTTATCAGGGTCTCATGCCTCAAGGGTGGGCAGAATTGGCCTGGGGTAAAAATTAGACCCTGCTTCATCTCCCCCCTTTTGTTCATTTTTTTGAACAAACATTATACGTGCTAAGTTATTCACATTCCCTGTTCTATCCTTGCTCTCCCCGTGCTAATTCTGCTATTCTCAGGAGGTGCAGGAAGTGCTACGGACATGTGGTGCTGGCTGAAGAGCATAATGCTCATTAGGACACAGCCCACATGTTTAGAGACAAGTATGACACATGCTCTTTTCTGTGACTGTAGGCCAGTGTGTGCAAACATAACACCCTGTCAACTGTCCCCTGGTCCCATCTCTATAAATGGCTATTTATTCAATTTGGTACAATATCTCTGTGTCATTTAAGCAGTATCTTAGGTATAGTAAGCACTGTGATCATAATACATTTATAGTCATTATAATGGCAGTTATAGTGTTCAATGCTGCTAGTAGCACACATTGTAATTTTTTTATTCATTGTTCTGAAAGTCTTGAGGCATTGTTCCAATTGATGGTACATGTGGTTAGTGTGACTAGTTTGAAGAATGTCTTCTCTTCTGCTGTACTTTAAGTCTTTTCAAAATTAAGCTGAAAAATTAAGCAGATCTTCAGTGATCATTTCTGTAAGCAGAAAAAAGTAACTGTTGGTGCCTTCTTCAAGAAATTTGAGAGGTTTTCAAGCACTTCAATTACCTAGGCACTTTCAAAAATGAAGAAAACAAAGTGATGAAGAAGGAAAAGATATCTCGTCACAACTTGTAGACTGAGGGGTTGGGGCATTTGAAGTTCCAGACGTCTTTAGGTAATGTATCGTTGGGGTCTGCTTACACTCTTCCTTTCTCTGCTGTGTAGCACGTGCAACCCATCAGGATGGGCTTGGGATACCATTCCCACTTTGTACTTTTCATGGGACGGACTTTGCAATGAGGCTGTCTTGGATGAGAAGCAGGGGAAGGCAGTGGATGTTTTCTTGTTGGGGCAGAGTCACTGCTTTCTTTGTATGAGATCCATGGATCAAGAAAGTCAGTCACTAGCACTTGAAGAGAACGTAGGGGTCCTTGTATGATAGTATCACGAGGCCTGGCCTGCTCTGGGTAGCAGGGAGCTGCCTCAGTTGAGTTGTGCTTTCCTGGAGGAGGCCTGGCCTGCAGCAAACAGTGATCTGCCTCTCCTCTAATCCTTCTTTGTTGTTGCTGGTCTGCTGGAGTGAATATTGTACCTCAGATGACACTATTGGTGCAGGTTGAGCTTGCCCTCCTTTGTCTGGCCATGCTCCTTTCTTGGTTGGGGAGCTGTGGATCCAGAATGTCACCTGGCCAGAGGCAGTGTTGTCTGGTGTGAGCTTTTATCCAGACCCAGTCACCTGGCTAGAGGCCATATGCATCCGTTGTCCCTTCTTCAGAAAGGACTTACAGCACCTAACAATGTTAGTCTTTGCAGTGCTACTCATGGACAACAGAGCAAGTGGAAGTGCACCAATCCAGGTCAGTTCAGTGGATGCACAAATCTTCCTTATATGACTTTTCAGTTCTTTCTCTCAACATCGCACCCTGCTTGCTGATGACAGGGACAATGTAGTTTCTGTGTAGCTCCTAGCCCCTTGCACAACCCCTCAATCATGTCTGAGATGAACGGTGGTCAATTGTCAGAACACAAAAGCATAGGCACTTAAAAGTGTGGAATTAACTCCTTCAGGAGGAATTTTGGCAATAATTTATACATTGCAGTGCTTGGATCGGTGTAACAACACATACTTGCAGTTTCAATAGGGTGCTATGTTGAAGAAGTCCATTTCATGTGGGCAAAAAGTGGCCTGGGGTAGTGGAAGTACCCTTTTTTTCAGATTTAACCTTATTACCAGCATTTAGAAAAACAGTCTGATCACATCCTACAAGTGATAAACAATAAAAAAGACGGGCCATGGGAACATGGTTTACTCAACCACTCCTGAGGCGAAAAGCCGGGAGCTTCGACAGGGACCACTGTAATTTTAAAAATATTGTGTTTAACTTGTATTTTATCTCACTCACCCTTGGCCTCTGCTTCGTTTGATCAACACCCTGCTCAGCCGATGTTGGCGCTGCTGCAGGCGAGTGTTTGGAGAATCATTCGACACACCTGGCACAGCGGACACGCCCATTGATGCTGGCCACGCCCCCTTTCTCTCCTATGTAAACGCGCGCTGACTGCTAGCGCAGTGTTTACTCAACCACCCCTGAGGCGAAAAGCCGGGAGCTTCGACAGGGACCACTGTAATTTTAAAAATATTGTGTATAACTTGTATTTTATCTCACTCACCCTTGGCCTCTGCTTCGTTTGATCAACACCCCACTCAGCCGATTTTGGCGCTGCAGCAGGCGAGTGTTTGGAGAATCATTCGACACACCTGGCACAGCGGACACGTCCATTGACGCTGACCATGCCCCCTTTCTCTCCTATGTAAGTGCGCGCTGACTGCTAGCGCGATGTTTACTCAACCACTCCTGAGGCGAAAAGCCGGGAGCTTCGACAGGGACCACTGTAATTTTAAAAATATTGTGTATAACTTGTATTTTATCTCACTCACAAAATTATTTGTTACCCTTTTGGCTTTGTCAATGCACACCCAGTATTGTAGTCCCTGGCTTATGTACTGCTTAAAAAGCATTTTAGCACATTCACCTTACAGTATAAGTACACATTATTTCTTGCAACTTTGAAGAACCTAGAAATAAAAACTATTAATATACCTACATATTACTTCTGTTATGCACATATATATATATATATATATATATATATATATATATATATATATATATATATATATATATATATATACTTATATATATATATATGTATATTTCTCATTTTGTGTGATCGTGCGATCGGTGTTCCAACTGCCTAAAACTCTCTTTACAAACCACAGGAAGTGCATTTCCTGCCTGGCTCAACGCCCAGAATCTGTGGTTGGCTACTTCCAACGGCAGCCCAAGAGAAATCCTATTAACTCTTTTCTTAACTCATAGCTTCTAAAAACATGTGTTGTTTTTAATTGTACGCTATGCTGACCAGAATATTTAATATCACATGTCTTTTTTTTTGTAAAGCACACCTTCACCCAGAATGGTAATTTGGTGCTAGATACCAGATCCTTATTGTTTCCTTACAACTCAATGGTACTCCTTTCATCCACCTTGGATAGATCAGTAAACCTAGTTGCATATGAACCTGTGACTATCAAGTCAAACACAGGCTCACGTTCTCTGTATGTCATGCACGTTGTGTAAACGCCGTCCACAATTTCAGAAACCTAATTTTGTAATAGCAAACATCAGCTGTGAGTGCTCTCTTCCGACACCCTCCCAGATTAGTGCTGCATTCGGGCCATAAACCTGTGCCTGCCTTAACTGCTGCTAAATTCAGACGCAGGTTGGAATAAATTATTCTGCACTTAGTATGTTAGGGCTGCAGCATTTTGTGTAATCTTAGTATTGTTAATCTAGCTGACAAGGTAGGCCTTTGCATTTTGTACATTGAAATATGGATGCCAATAGATAGTCAGCAGGTCTATAATGAAAAATTATTTTATGAATTATAAGTGGTCATCTAAATAGAGAGATATTCATATGCATTTGAAACTGAAAGTATTTTCTTTTCTGCCAGGAAACTATATTACTTATATTGATGGAATTTTTGTCTATTAACATTGTGGGCCATAGAACATTATTTTGTGAATATCTATTTTCAATAAGGAAGAAGATATTGTTACCAGCAAGGCACTTTCCTCATTTTTACAATCTTAGTTCATTGCTCTATTGTTGTCAATCTAGATGTTGTGGGGCATGTTGAATAGAATGAGGATCCAAAAATATCAAAGGGAAAAGCTCCATTTTACCCTGTATTACATCTTCTACCATTGGGCTCTGGGCGGTCAGGGATGGCAGTCCTTGACCTCAAATTATTATGTATTTTTTTCTTTTGCGTGGCTGGCCTATCATTTGCTGCTGGGCCAAGTCTAGGGTGTAATAGCAACCAGAAAACATAAAAAAGGTTGCTGTGTGATGTGGTCAATTAATGCCTGCAAAATCCTTCCTCCCCCTCTTCCTACTACTTTATTCAAGTGGGAGGATCCTTTATCAAGTGGTCAAGTACGCCAGAAATTTTTAGGTGAGAAGCGTGGGGTGTGGCAGTCAAGGTACAGAATGAACTTCAATCAAGGTCTAATGAGTTAAAACAAGGGAGCCTATTTAAAACCGTGCTCAAAAGACGTAATTAAGATCCTTGAAGGCAGCTACTTGGTAGCTAGACACAGTATATACTCAGTTACAGTGGGTGTGCTTGGCACGTACCCAGATTTTCCTGTTGATCACTTCTCACTGCAGTGCATAAGAGAGATGTAACCCCATATATAAGATCTCGCTACACAGGAGTGAAAGCCTGCGGAGTCAATGCGAGCGGAAGAGCTGAGAAAGGCCCATAAGCCAGGCAAGAGAGGTAGAGAGACGCTACATGTAAACCGAGGGAAGGAGAGGTAGCTGCTGAAAAAGGAGAAGAGCAGAGGGCACTTTCTACAATGTGACCCGAGAGAGGAAACTACAAAGTGACGTGATGAAGGGGAAATGAGGCTGTATAGGATCTGATGAATCTGATGGATCTGATTGAATCTTCTCCATCAGTGATGACAATGGTTGATGAGCGGTCTGAGAGACCGGAATGAATCGAATGAGCGGAGTGGGACGTGGATAGGGCGTCAGAGCTAGACGAGTTGTCAGAGTGGCAGAATAGTGTATGTGTGGCGGCAAATATGTCAGTCATGGAGAGTGTAGAGATGTGAACCTGGGTGTTGGGAGTGAAAGTGACCCCCAAAATTGCCCACGCTGCGGTTATTATATTGCGGAGTCCGTCATCAAGCAGAGTGAACTCGCTATTAGTGGTATTATGGATGACGTGAGGAATGTCGTGAACAAACTGGATAGTGCAATTGAAAATGCGTGGTGGGACGTTGGACATCACGAATATAAGGGGAGGCAGAGCATAACTGGTGTGGAGGGGGTGCAGAAAAAGGGAGGCAAGGGGTAGGAGAAAATACAAGTTCCCCCTCCCCTGTTTTGGCAATCATTTCATTTCAAAGACCTTTATTTCGATCACAGATCATAAAAGATGCATAGTATTTGTACACAGTAAAAGAGATTAAACATAATGTGATCCAATGATTAAGAACATTTTAAGAAAGAGGGAACATAGGTGCAATAAAAGTAATAAAATTTTCAGGGGTGCTATTATATAAGTCTTTTGAGCGCTCGATTCCGGGTGAACCACATAGAAGTCAAGAATTTAGAGAGGGCGTAAACCACAATGGGAGAGAGGTCTGACTTTAAAATTCTATAGGCAGGTTGGAAATTTCTAAAGCCCATATTCTTAAGTAGCGGGACTAGCCAGTATCTTCTGCTCTTCTCGTAGCCCTTACAGAAGAAGACGGCATGAACATCGTCTTCTTTCTGGTGAGCACACACTGGGCATAGTTCTGTGGTGGATCGTAATTGCCATGACGCTGTGAATGAGGCTAGAGGGAGGCATCCATACCTCCACTGTAGGAATAGTTTTCTCGTTAGTGTTGGGGAGATTGAGTCAAGGACACTTTCGAGATAGTAAGAGTCTTTCACTTTGAGGAACGAATGTGTCAAGGATCCTTCTCTCGTGACATCAATGGCTTTTGTCAGCATCAGTTCATAATAGGCTCTCACAAGTACTTTCTTTGGAGTCTTTGCACAAGAGTTTAAGGGATCCGTCCATAGTTCCGGGAACCCTATCTCCTCAAGCATTGTCCTGACATAGGTCAACCACGGAATTCGTTTGGCGTTCCTCAGCTCTAGAAATTCCTGTAATTCCTCTCTGTAGCTTATAAGGTCTGGGCTAGACCACAGGCGTCTCCAAAAGGTTAGCGGTTTGATTCCCAGCTCTTCTGTTATAGATCGAATTCCCAGGTCTAATCTGAGGGGGAGTAGGGGGGTGCTCTGGGGTAGAGCGACAACCTGTCTCAGGAATTTGTTTTCAATTGTCTGTAGTTTTGGGAGTTTGGAATGCCCCCACAATTCACCCCCATATATGACACCCGCCCGGGCCTGAGTTTTGTAGATATGGATAATTGGGGATAGTGGACGATACGGAGATTTGTTCGCCAGACGCATCGTGCCACCCGCCAACTGAGCCAGTTTGATGGTCACTTTGGTCTGGTGAGTCGTCCAGGTTAGATGTTCATTTAAAGTTATCCCCAAGTATTCAATGTTATGGACACGTTCTAATTGGACAGTGCCTAGCCTGGGTGGGGCTCGGTTATGGGGGTTTGGATTTAATATCATAAATTTAGTTTTTTGTGGGTTGATCTCCAATCCACGTTTGGAGCAAAACTCCAGAAAGCCATCTAAGATGCGCTGGATTCCCATAGGGGATTTAGACAGCAGCAGGGTGTCATCTGCAAACATAATTGCTGGCACCCTGCTGCCTGTCAGCTTAGGAGCGTCGGTGTTGGCAATCCTGTTTAGGTGGGCAACAACCCCGTTCACAAAGAGGCAAAACAGGGTCGGTGCGAGGACACAGCCCTGTCTCACTCCTCTGCGAACGGGGAACCTTTCGGTTAGCTTGCCACCTTTGCCACACCTTACTCGGGCATAGTTGTTGCAGTGGAGTCTCATCAGGATTGCCAAGATATCCCCAGGGACGTTTAGCTCCTCCATGACCCTCCACAGCCTCGCTCTTGGTACCAAATCGAAGGCGGCACGTAAGTCTACAAAGATGGTATATAGAGTGCCGCCCTCAATTACAGCTGTTCTCCAGTAGAGTAGGTTTAACCTGAAGATCTGATCTATGGTCGAGACACCCTGCCTAAAACCTGCCTGGTAGGGGGACAGGATGTCCATCTCTTCTATCCAGGCCTGTAAACGATTCAAGATCAGTCTACCAAAGAGTTTCTGGGATATGTCGATGAGACTGATAGGTCGATAGTTCGAGGGAAGCAGAGGGGATCCCTTTTTATAAATTGGAACAACCTCAGCTCCCCTCCAAGTATCGGGCACCTCCATTCCCCCCAAGATGGCATTGAAAATCATCGTGAGGTAAGGTGCCCATATCCCCGGTTCTTGCTTAAACAAGTCCCCTGGCACCCCGTCTAATCCCGGGGCTTTTCCTGCAGCTAAACCTTTTATGGCGTCTCTCACTTCTTTTTCATTGAAGGGAGCTCCAGTGGCACTGGGTGTGTGTGTTATTGTGTCAGTATTTTGATCCCCCACTCCCTCCGCATACAGGGCTTCAAAGTGACTGTGCCACACCAGAGGGGATATATTGGGCTCTATTGCGGAGGATAGGTCCTCCGTACCATTCGCGACTATGCGCCAGAATTTACGGGAATCTCTTGTTGTTAGTGCTTTGGTGAGATTTTCCCAATAGTCGTGGTCCCATTCGGCCCGGGCATTCTCCTGGAGAGTTTTGTACGCTTTCCTCCTGGCACGGATTTCTTCTCTACTAAGGCGTTCTTTTATGGCATGTAGCAGGAGGGTTTTAGCTTCCCTACAGGTGGCGTTATACCAAGACGTCTTGGGCGTGGGACCTTTCCTTTTCCCAGAGGAGAAAAATAGGTCCTCTTCTAGGGAATTGATCATATTGGCATGTGTTAGTGCAAGCTTATCTCTGCTAGCATTGTCTTGAACCTCATTCCCAACCAGGAAGGCAGTCTCCAGGAAGGGGATGATCCGTTCATATAGGCGGGATATCCTGTCTATACTGTTAGCCAATTTCTCCCACTTAACTTTCCTCCGATTGTTTTCTAGTAGGAGACCCTCCTTTTCTTTGCCTGATCCGTGGGGTGTGACCTCACCCCCGGGCAGGGAAAGAATCAGTTCCAATGCATTATGGTCACTATCCATTCTTTCAGTGACTTGGAAGTCGACTATTGTTGGCCACATAAATAATTTAATCATTATGTAGTCCAGTCTAGATTCACTGCCAGTTTTGTTATAAGTATGAAGGCTGGGTATATCTGATCTACAGCGGCCGTTGCAGGCCCTTAGACCTAGGTTGAGGGTAAGGGCAGTTATCTGCAGGGCCAGGGGAGTCCAAGTCCTCGGAGGTGGTGCCACCGTCTCTGGGATGAGCCAGGATGAGTCTTCCTCGTGGGAGGGACCATCACGCAGTCCAGGGAGGGGTTCATATTGGCAATTAAAATCCCCTCCTACCACGCATGCGAGTTCACCTGGGATGTCTTCTAGTAGCCCTGCTAACTCATCTACAGTACCTGATTCTTTGTGCATTGGTACTGGCCTTGAGTAGATATTAATAACTAGGAGCTTCGTGGAGTCAGGCCACTCAAGTAGAACAGCCAGTAGGTCGTCCGAGGCGGTTTCTAGATAAGAGGCCTGGCAACCTAGGTCCGTGGCTACCCATGTCGTGAGCCCCCCTGATGGCCTGCCCCTTCCCCCCCATTTGGCGGCTTTATAGAAGGAGGCGAAACCCGGGAAGGATATTTCCTCACACGCCCATGTCTCTTGAAACAGGAGTATGTTTTTAGAGCCAATATAAGAGCCCCACTCTGGGCAGTCAATTTTACTAGCAAGACCTGCCACATTCCAAGAGGTCACTATTATTTGTGCTAGGGCAGTAGTTGCTTGACCCTGAATGGCTGAGTCGGTTGTGGTGAGCTCAATGGACGCCTGTTGGATTGCAGGGGAATAATTCGTGCCCGTAGGCTTGGTGACAGTAGGTGTGTTTAAGTTCGTCAGACCACGAACTTGGCTAGATTCAATTATGCTGAGTGCATCGGGAGGTGTCCTACTCTCGTTCGTAGAAACTGCCATTAGAGCATTCCGCTCCTCCACCTCCTGTCAGTCCACTGCTTCTAGGCTACTATATCTGTTGTTCGTAGCGAGATATGCAGGGTAGTGTATTCTATAAGGCCCAGGGATTCCTCTCATGTGGGCACCACCTCCCCCCCTCCTTCTCGGGACAGTTTCCCAGCCCGCCTCATTACCGTATGAAGAAAACTGTTCTAATGGTCTTCCTCTATGTTGCTGATAGTCCAACCTCTCCCTGTAGCGGTTTTCCCTACCCTCCAACAACTCTTGGTGGTACCCCCATCTATGGTCCTCTGTGTTGTAGAGATTGGAGGGGTAGAAGAATGAAAGAGGGAGTGGTTGAACAACGGTACCAGAGTCATCATCGGGAGCCCAAGTACAAATGTACGCGGCAGTATTCGGGTCTCTAAAAGTGACCAGAATGCAATCTCCCCCGATTGATTTCTCTGTATAGCCCACCCACGGTACCCTCCTGGCCATAGAAATGTCGCTAGTTGTTCCTCTCGGGAGAGGTCTGTTTTCCGAGAGCCAGTTGATGACTTTGTTCTTCAATGAAGTCATAGATTCGTGAGTGGAGTGATTTAGTTCTGGTACCCCTGCCAGAACTAGGGTGTATGGTGCTACCTCGAGAGGGAGATTTATTGGCCTAGATCTACGGTTGGGGTTCAATTTCTCTCTAGTTTGTGGTGGATTACCTTTGGTGCTAGCCGAAGGTAGGGCCTTATCTTTGGCTGTCAAGTTTGTTTTTGGAATGGCAGTGACAGTTTGTGGTGTTTGGATTGGGGCCTTATTGGCCTCAGATGGTTGCAGAGTATTATTAGATAGGGATTGAGCTGGTTTGGGGTTTGTGAGGGGGGGCTTATTGTTTGCTACTGTGGGGGGTCCATTGCCCCTGGTAGGTTTAATACACAACCCCTCCTTCGCTGTCTTTGCCCCGTCGTTATCCGTTTTCCTAGAGTCGGCCAATTGCACTGTGGCCTTTTCGATGGTGACTAATCTCGCTTCGATTTTGATCAGTCTAGCCTCAAGGGGACTTAACAGGGACCTAAGGAGAGTGCCTATATCCTCTAGTGTGATATCTTCAGAGGTAGTGTCTAGTTGCACATTGTTAATGGACTGTGGTTGTGTGGCTTGGTTGACAGTGCTGGGGGAAGTAGGCAATGCTGATCTTTCTAGCAATGGTGCAGAACTGGCCCCCTTCCCCCCTTTACCTCTAGGCTTTCTAGGTGTGGGTGCTTGGATCTTGTCATCGTCTATGTTTGGTGTACCCTGCTTCCTTTTTTTTGGTATGGCCCCCTCTCTAGTCCCCCTATTTCTATCTTTATTAGGCTCTGTGACTTTAGCTACCTCTGTGTTCACTGTTAGGAGTGGTTGGATGGTTTAAGAATTAGGTAGAGCCATGAGGCTCATATCCTCAAGATCGCTTGGAGCCTCAATAGTAAACTCTAGGTTATTAGTTGTGGGATTGGATAGTAAGCGGGTTACCTGGTCAATGCTGTTACTGGTGGGTAAACCCGTTCTATCTTCAGGTGTTCTAGCTTGAGCCATCGGGCCCATTGAAGATCTCCTTACCCAGTCTATTTCTTGGGAGATTCTTCGCTCGAGGCCCTCAATTTCTTCAATCAAGAGAGAACCCGCTTTGGCAAAGTAGGTATCAATAGGGCCTTTGACAACTCCCGCCGCCGCCAGGGAAGATGTTTTGCTCCTAGTTTCCCTTGTAGTCATATTGGTAGTGATCAGACACCTCGGTGTGGCAGGCAAGAAAAAGGGCCCGGACCGGACTCTGCCGTACTCGAACGGCCTCAAACGGCCCGCTCTTTGCCCGGTCTTCGCCCCGGCCTGCGTCCCGCGTGCGTCCCGCGGTGCGGAAGTGGACTAGTCAGGATATACGAGGAGGCTGGGGGCGTGGCCGCAGGGGGAAGAGGCACCAGCTGTGTAGAGCAGAGGCTGCTGGACCTCGCAGTCCCCCTGCAGGCTCAACGCGTTGCTGGCGCTTGGGAAATGCTCACCCGGCCTCTCCTCAACTGGGAGCGCGTGTGCTCTCTGCCGACCGCAGAGCCGCTCACACCAGCGGGAGACCGAGGGAACAGCTGAGCGGCACCCGCGCAGCGGGTGTCGCGAAAGGTAAATGCGAGAGTGAAGGGCTGTCAGGCAGGAATCACCGTCTCAGGCAGTCTTAGGCTCTGTGGAAAATCCGCTGGAAAGCACCCACCACAGTCGCTGTAAGCAGCGATTTGAATGCTGGAGGCTGGGGGCGTGGCCGCAGGGGGAAGAGGCACCAGCTGTGTAGAGCAGAGGCTGCTGGACCTCGCAGTCCCCCTGCAGGCTCAACGCGTTGCTGGCGCTTGGGAAATGCTCACCCGGCCTCTCCTCAACTGGGAGCGCGTGTGCTCTCTGCCGACCGCAGAGCCGCTCACACCAGCGGGAGACCGAGGGAACAGCTGAGCGGCACCCGCGCAGCGGGTGTCGCGAAAGGTAAATGCGAGAGTGAAGGGCTGTCAGGCAGGAATCACCGTCTCAGGCAGTCTTAGGCTCTGTGGAAAATCCGCTGGAAAGCACCCACCACAGCCGCTGTAAGCAGCGATTTGAATGCTGGAGGCTGGGGGCGTGGCCGCAGGGGGAAGAGGCACCAGCTGTGTAGAGCAGAGGCTGCTGGACCTCGCAGTCCCCCTGCAGGCTCAACGCGTTGCTGGCGCTTGGGAAATGCTCACCCGGCCTCTCCTCAACTGGGAGCGCGTGTGCTCTCTGCCGACCGCAGAGCCGCTCACACCAGCGGGAGACCGAGGGAACAGCTGAGCGGCACCCGCGCAGCGGGTGTCGCGAAAGGTAAATGCGAGAGTGAAGGGCTGTCAGGCAGGAATCACCGTCTCAGGCAGTCTTAGGCTCTGTGGAAAATCCGCTGGAAAGCACCCACCACAGCCGCTGTAAGCAGCGATTTGAATGCTGGAGGCTGGGGGCGTGGCCGCAGGGGGAAGAGGCACCAGCTGTGTAGAGCAGAGGCTGCTGGACCTCGCAGTCCCCCTGCAGGCTCAACGCGTTGCTGGCGCTTGGGAAATGCTCACCCGGCCTCTCCTCAACTGGGAGCGCGTGTGCTCTCTGCCGACCGCAGAGCCGCTCACACCAGCGGGAGACCGAGGGAACAGCTGAGCGGCACCCGCGCAGCGGGTGTCGCGAAAGGTAAATGCGAGAGTGAAGGGCTGTCAGGCAGGAATCACCGTCTCAGGCAGTCTTAGGCTCTGTGGAAAATCCGCTGGAAAGCACCCACCACAGCCGCTGTAAGCAGCGATTTGAATGCTGGAGGCTGGGGGCGTGGCCGCAGGGGGAAGAGGCACCAGCTGTGTAGAGCAGAGGCTGCTGGACCTCGCAGTCCCCCTGCAGGCTCAACGCGTTGCTGGCGCTTGGGAAATGCTCACCCGGCCTCTCCTCAACTGGGAGCGCGTGTGCTCTCTGCCGACCGCAGAGCCGCTCACACCAGCGGGAGACCGAGGGAACAGCTGAGCGGCACCCGCGCAGCGGGTGTCGCGAAAGGTAAATGCGAGAGTGAAGGGCTGTCAGGCAGGAATCACCGTCTCAGGCAGTCTTAGGCTCTGTGGAAAATCCGCTGGAAAGCACCCCAGGGAAGGAGAGGTAGCTGCTGAAAAAGGAGAAGAGCAGAGGGCACTTTCTACAATGTGACCCGAGAGAGGAAACTACAAAGTGACGTGATGAAGGGGAAATGAGGCTGTATAGGATCTGATGAATCTGATGGATCTGATTGAATCTTCTCCATCAGTGATGACAATGGTTGATGAGCGGTCTGAGAGACCGGAATGAATCGAATGAGCGGAGTGGGACGTGGATAGGGCGTCAGAGCTAGACAAGTTGTCAGAGTGGCAGAATAGTGTATGTGTGGCGGCAAATATGTCAGTCATGGAGAGTGTAGAGATGTGAACCTGGGTGTTGGGAGTGAAAGTGACCCCCAAAATTGCCCACGCTACGGTTATTATATTGCGGAGTCCGTCATCAAGCAGAGTGAACTCGCTATTAGTGGTATTATGGATGACGTGAGGAATGTCGTGAACAAACTGGATAGTGCAATTGAAAATGCGTGGTGGGACGTTGGACATCACGAATATAAGGGGAGGCAGAGCATAACTGGTGTGGAGGGGGTGCAGAAAAAGGGAGGCAAGGGTAGGAGAAAATACAAGTTCCCCCTCCCCTGTTTTGGCAATCAATTGCACGAGCAAATGATAGACAAAACAGTGGATGGTAATTGATAAAACGCGTGGCAAGGGTAGTCAGATCTGAAAATAGCACGAGCAACTTCCTCTTTTGGTTCGCACAGAAGACGTGCTGTCAAAGGCTGTCGGCACTGCCTAATGACAAGTGGAAGTGCAAGATAACCAATAACACCCAATCCGTGGAGAAATAAATCATGAAGAGGAGGAAGAAAAAGAGTGGAGGACGGAAAGGCAGTCCTCAAAGTAATTTGCAGGGGCTACCCCGTGAGGGGAGGCACATAGGAGCAAAATAGGAAGTAAAAAGAAAATGAAATGCAAATTCAAGGCACAATAGAAATCATAACGAGTAGATGACATGGAAGTCAGTCTGAGGCAGAGAAATATGAAATGCAATTTCAAGGCACAATGCAATTTCAAGGCACAATGTAATTTCAAGGCACAATGTAAATGATAACGAAAAGAGCAAATGACATGGAAGTCAATTTGAACGCATAATGTAAGGCAGAGAAATGCAGCGGCTAATACCCGTAATAATGAGACACAATGTTGGACGTATGCAAAATCCACCAAGAAAGAAGAGAAACATACAATCTGTCGGGGAATTGAACCCTGACCCCATGCAAAACCCTGAAGTGCTGAGGGAGTATTAGTCTAGAATCTGTCTAAGAATGAAACTCAGACCCCGTGCATGCTGGGGGAGAGGAATCTAGACTGTCGGGGAATGGGACCCCGACCCCATGCACTGACCAGAGATCTGAGGGTGGAGACCTGCAGGATCCTAGGTATATAGGACCAGGACCCTTGTCTAATGTCAACCATTCCATCCGAGCTACAGCCGGCAGGGTAAAACAGAAAAACCACAAAGCCACGGCACCTGAAGGCACAAGAGACACATGGGAGTAGTGAAAGTACACAAGAGAAGGATCAATGTATCTAAAAAGAACGAGCAAACTCGTGACCACAAAGAGAGAGAGAGTTTGAATCGTGACCAGAGATAGTGCTGCAGGAGGACAGGTGGCAGCCAGAGACAGTCCAAAAAGAGTCTGTCGCACCCCCAGGCAGCAGAGACCCAGGAGATTCAAGGGAAAAACAAAAACCTTGTCTTACCCGTTGTTTCTGCCGCAAAGGAGCGGAGGCCGGACCCTCAGGGACCAGTCGTGGATGTACACCTGATCCGTTGCAAACAGTATGTAGTATGATTTCACGTTGGGCGCCAGCTGACAGAGGAAAAACTTGAGGCCCTTCCGAGCCCTGTTAATGGTGTGGTCACGTTCACTGTGATCTGAGGTACCGTCTCAATAATTCACTCAGATAGAGGGCTGAAGGAGACCACACAGGCGTCAGTGACCCAAGGGGTCACTGCAGCGAGGTAGTCTCCTGAATAGACTGAGGAGCCGATCTTTATACTCTTTCAATGATGAACCATTGACCCCAAAGTGACAACATTATCAGCTGTCTTTAACCTATAGGACATGACACATTTTGGTCATGTCTGAAAAATATTTAAGAAAACAGAAGTGCCACCCACGCTACAAAATGTTTCTCAAAAGGTCACAGAATGTTTGACCATGAATCATATTGAAATTGCACATCTATAGACCAGGATTTGTGTCACTTCAGGGAAACTTTTATAAGAAAGAGGAACATTTAGGAAGATATTGGTTGCATGTCTTAGTTACACTAAGGCTCGCAACAGATATATAACATGAAAGATGACAGATGGCAAGTGGCCCCAACCATCAGGTATTGCGTGATGTCTCTTTTAGCTTGGGAAGTTCCCTGTTCTTGCGGTATTGCTATTCTTGCGGTATCTACGTGGGTGTAAGAGAAGAGGTACAGATCAAGGAAGTGGGGGCTCCGGGGGAGCTGAGCCTCGCCGAGAAGATTTGTATGAGAGACACACTTTGGGGCCTATTCATAGAAAAAGAACAGCTGGGACAATTTGGTCAACTTAACAGATTCCTTTTATGCTTTCTGGTGGGGGCTTATCAGGGTCTTATGCCTCAAGGGTGGGCAGAATTGGCCTGGGGTAAAAAATAGACCCTGCTTCAGATGGTAACGGAGTCTGTGTTTTCGACGAGGACCTGATAGGATGAAGCCGTTGTCTGCACCGTCGACAAAATTGTCGTAGATGTGGTCATAGACGAGGTTGTCGACGGAACCACCGTCATCGACGAGGATGCAGACAAAAAAGGTAGTCATTGTCATCAGCGTTGCCATTGACGATGAGGTCATCAACAGTGTAGCAATCGCCGTCACTGGGAGCATCGTCGACGTGACATTTGTTGAGTCCTTCGTCAAAGATGTAGATTTTTTGGGCGATGAAGAAGGAGAAACTTGCTTAGAGGATGGCTTTTGCGTCGACAGTGATCCGGAAGTTAACGCCATCGGTGATACAAGCTTCTTTGAGACAGATATTTTCATGGATTGGATACAAGAATGTTTTTCTTTCTTAAGGCTTTTTTCCTCAGTAGGAAATGGAAGCTTTCCTTTTTGGGAGGTGACTTCCTCTTCATGATGAGACCTTTTTGACGTCTTCTTCCTGGAAACTTCAGGAGATTCAACAACATCAGATTTTGATTTACGTTTTTGTAGCCAAATCCCTCTCTATCCTCAAGGGTTTTTGTAGAGAAGTTTCTCCAGATTTTGAAGTATTTTACCTTGTGTTGAGGGTAAAGCCAGTAGATGCGGCTCTTATCTGGGTCCTCAGCATGCAGCCTCTTTTTTCCACATGATCAACGCGACCTGAAGAGACCTTTCTCTGAAGATTTTTACATATTTGGAGAGAAAACTGCAAGAAAACTGGATAACCAGAGAAAATTGAGCAGAGCTCAGGGAGAGTCCCTGTCACACGATGGGAGGTTGAAAATCTGAGGAACCTAACCTCTCTTGGGATTGCTCTAGAGGGTGCCATAGCCTGATTGGCTGTTGGTTACGTTTGGTTCTTTTTACAAAAGAAAGTGGATAGGTTATTGCACTGACTCTTCATTGCATGTTAGCCTTTAGTAATTCTATCTACTGCTTTTATATCTATACCGTGGGACTCCCACTACGACAACGGGGATGATTCAAGCATGTGAATCTATGAAAGATCCAATACTGGAGGAACATAAAATGTGGTTAACGAATTAAACCGAAATATTGAGATCCTGATGTTCGTAATTGCCATATTCATATATATCTCTAAGGTACGTCTACATTAACATATTTCTACATTATTGCTAACAAAACATTGGGTGTAAGTCACACTCTACTTAGTATAAAATATACACACATGATACACAAAAAGTCCAATTAATTGATACCCCACATTTTGCCTGGGGTCAATGTGCTATGACTGTAGTTCACTGGGATCCCAGTGGCAGTGCTGCCTCCTTTAAATTCTCTGGTAAGTACTGTTGTATAGCATTTTAGGCCCCTAGTGTAATTTTCCCGATTCATGCCCTTATATAGGTATAAAATATTGTATCCTTTTAAAGACATAGAAATCATAACCATATTAAGACATAGCTCAAGTAGTCCTAATACGGCTTGGCTACCTCCACTAGTTCCGAAAATCTACAGCGATTTCTTGAAAATCCCGCCTTCAGCAGTCAGGGACTTCCCCCTGCATGAATATTAAATTATCCAATAAATCATGGAGTGTTCAGAGAATTTAGTCTCTGATGACTTTATTATGTCCAATCTTACATCAAACTCTGCACCTTCAAGGTATAAATATGCCCACACTTGTCCAAATAAACACACAGTGGTTTGGAGCAGTTCGACTATCTACTTGCTCGACGCGCCCTGCTGCAGCAAATGCCAAAGGAAGCCGACCCTCCAGCTGACGCACTGAGAGAAGCTGTACTTTCTACTGCCGAGAAATCCAGCTCTCGTGTTTCTTGGCTAACCTTGCGGGTTGCTGGGAAATCGAGTCCTGAGAGAGAGATACAAGACATTCTACATTCTAAAACCAAGGTACGGAGCTGATTAGAACCTAAGAGAATTCTTGGAATCGATTCTTGGCAAATAATACTAAAACTAGGCTACACCCAACTTACTTCTTCCCTTGTTCTAGATCTAGGTTAGGTACACCGGGGAAGGTGTATTTTTGAAGCATCAGTGGAGTACTTTTAGTCATTATTTATCACTGTATGTATTTTATGCATTTTAGGTATCTTTTTGCTTAGAAACCATATAATGCTTTTACAGTATTATTTTATAATACTCTTCGTATTGTACGCTCAGTAATATTACGATTGCATCAGTTCATTTCTTATGCTTGAGAAAGAAGACTGTTCAATAAATACCCTTTTATTGAAAATGCCTGTATCTCTATTTCTCTGCACCTCTGGTGAAACAAAGCATGCACGATTGACTGAGTGAAATAACTATCTATTGTTTCTGCGACTCTAGAGATATATTTCTTATTCTTGGGGAACAAAGTTGTCAGTTTTAAGCGGTTGTCATAAACAAATCCCTTCTTGTTTATTCGAGAAAGTTTCTAGTGACCTCTGAGCTAGCTGGCACACACACAATTAAGTTTAGTATATTCGGTAGAGACCTAGTCGACTTCAGTCCTACGTCTAAAACTAGAGGATAGGCTATTCCAATGTGCAGAGCCTATTGGGAATATAGAAACTACGCTACATGGCGCCCAACATTTGGTAAGGCGATAATTTAATGCTAGATACCAGAGTAACTCAGTCGTGCTTTTCACACAGACCCCTTTTTCCCGTAAAATTCTCAAATAGACAACTGGAGTGGGTTAAAGGATAAAATATCAGCTTTAAACTGAGTAGGACGAAAAAAATCCTACGTATTAGTTTTTAGTTTGTTCAACGTTGAAGGATACAGTGTTCCAAAATATTGTGCACCGAATCTTTGACTCCTTGAAACTTGTTCTGCAAACACTTTCGGTCAACAAAATGACGGATAGTGAAGACGAAAGAGAAATGGAGATAGCTGCAGCAGCAGCTCAAGTAGTTTTGGATGACACAAATGTCCAACAAAATGCAGCGGATGCCATACTCACCCCAGCAAATATAAGGAAAACCATTACTATAAAACTTATAGAAAATGGAATATCACCAAGAGGTGGTAAAGTAATATTTGTTATAGAGGCACATGAATATCGGCAGACAGGGGTATTCTATTCATGGATTCTGTTTCCAGCAGCAAATGCAACAACACACTACAAATTAGAGAAACCACCAGCGGAATACATTACTTTCGAGGACGTTGAAATTCCACTAACTTACCAAGAGCATCAGCTCTGGTTTAATGGCACCCTACAACATCAAAATCACATTACCAGGCTTGGTCCACTAGGTAGACCAGGAGCCACATGGCCGGTACTAGCCAGCTATACACCACATCCTGACATTGAAAGAATGACAGCTCCTGAACTATTGGCTCAGCTAAAAAGACTGATTAAAATACATAGGCATTTGGTTCAATATGTCATGAGGACTTTAACAGTCCAGCCAGCTGTAAGAGTTCCACAGCACATCCCTTATCAAGGGAACACAAAAAAATTACACAACAGACTACACAATCAGTCATTGGTAAATTGCCTACAAAACGGGAACAAATTCCGTTCTGGTTAGCGCAAAAAATGACTCAAATAGAGGCAGTATTCCCTGATAGTACACCTCTTGAGAAACACAGGATTCTAACAATCTGTGTACCTATGGGGATTGCACCACACGTAGAAGACTGCGTCACATGGGGTACAGTCTTTGCTTCAATCTACACAAAAACACATGGTGTCCCGTCTATGGCAGTAATACCAGATGCTCTAAGACAGATTCAAAATGAATACGGTCCAGAACCGGCCTTAAATCCGGGTATGAAATTACTGAAAGATTTCAAACAGGTCCCGGCAATACTATTAGCCAACATAAAAGGTGAAGCTGCATCAGTGGCGTTCCACCAAAAACTAAAGGAAACAGATATTACTGAGCAACCGTATGAGCTTGCCAGAATTATTGAAAACTCCTATGAAGAACTAGGTAGAGATAGTTTGGGAGGGAAACCAGTAAAACCCAAACTAACTGAAAATCCTGAAAAAGTTTTATTAAAAATAATCTCACTACTCCTAAAAAAAGTGGGAAAACACTAAACAAACACTTCCTAAAGAGAAGCGTTCCCAGTCCAGAGGAAGGTCTCCTAAGCAGGAGCCCTCCGAAAAAAGCTACACCTTAGAACTAGGGATAATTTGAGAAAACCTGATAGATATCAAAAAAATGATACACATTCCTCTCGTGCCTTTCAGACTTCCTCGCAGAAATCCGAAAGAAGAGGGCGTTCAGAACAAAAAGAACAAGTAAAGTCCAAAGACGAACAGCACGTTCCAAAAAATAGGAAAAGCGAATTTCCAAAAAAGAAGGTAGCAGGTCTAAAGATCAGACATTCTGAGGATCTTGAGGACACAACTCAAGAACGGGGAGTGGGCCCAAACAATGCTAGACAGCGCAGCAGAGGTAACCATAGCTCGCAAGATCTTGAAGGATCATCTGGAGACAGTGGACTTGAATGAAAGCATCCAAGTTGAAACTCCAGATACCAGGGTTAGTGTACCACATAAGTTATATGAAGTAACACTCCGGATGGAGGGTGACAAACCAAGAAAAATTAGAGCGCTCTTTAGGGAGAAGCTCTCTAAGGGTTTTGACATCCTTCTAGCTGAACAAGGCTGGCCACCTGAATTTGTCAGGGAGTGCCCACATGGTGAAGACATAATTATGCCAGCCTTCTCAAATCACATTCCAATTCATAAAAAATACACATATGCTAGAAAATGGGCTGTAGCCCAGACCCCAGCATTATATAAAAATCATATAGGATATGATGAGGATTCCCCTCACTATAAAATCCAGTTGAAAACTCAACCGACAATGCAAAGGCAATATCCTGTAAAACAGGAAGGTAAAAAACAGGTCAGGGAGATTTTAAATCAACTTGAATACCAAGAGGTGATGGAAACATGCACCTGATTATTGAAGAATCCTTTTATTCCCGTCTCCAAACCAGACAATTCATATTGTCTAGTTTTGGATTACAGACATCTAAATTCCTGTTGCAAAACTTTTGTAGTACAAAACGCACATAGTGCAGCACTGATGAATAACATTGTGCACAAAAATGATAAAACTACATTAGATATCTCAAATGGTTTCTTTTGTCAAAACATTGCACCAGAAAGCATGTATTTGACTGCTTTCTCCATAATAGGGACACAGCGACATGTTTGCTGTCTCCCCCAGGGATTCAAGAATAGTCCAGGGTTATTTTCAGCCACAGTAACAGAGTTACTACAAATGTACGATGATGAGGTATTGTCCTATGTCGACGACATCTATCTTACAGATGAGGATTTGGACCTGCACTTGAAAAGAGTGAACACCATAACACTTGGGTTTGCTTCTGAAGGGTATAAATTCAATTTCAAGAATGAATTGCCCATCTCAACGTCCTATTTTTGGGATATGAGTGATCAAGACAAGGCAAAAGCATAGCAGCAAACTTTTTAGAGAAATGTGCGCTGCCCCAACCTCCAAAAACGATGAAAAACTTACAGTCAATTCTAGGTTTCCTGAATTTTGGAAGAACTTATGTTTTCAACTACGCAGAAATCAAACCTGTTTTCAAACCTACTAATTGGATACAAACGCACACAGAAATGTTGCGTTCCGTGCAAACGGACATGTTAGCAAAAACACAATTACAAACACGCAACAACGTGCGCAACCTAGTGATCCGAATCATCCCAGGGAGATGCGGATTCACATACCTAACCTTTAACCAAGGCGGGACGGTACCAATAGCATACAAATCACACTTGTACACACAAGCGGAAATAAAATTCACTTCAACAGAAAAGATACTGACAGCGGTTCAGACTGCTGTAGCAAAAGAGAGAGCCCGCGCACAGGGTAAACGCATTAAAATCATTACACCTGTACCTGCCTTAGAGGCAGTAACAAAAGCAAGTATTCCAAATGCTAAAGCTCTACATCCGAGATGGATACAATGGGTTAATTCTCTTGCTGCAGCTGACATTGAATACATTTTTGACCCGTATTTAAAAACACAAGAATTCTTACAATAGGAATTAGAATGTCCTCTGCCAACTGAAATTCTGCCACTTGAACATTACGGCTGTATAATATATACAGACGGCTCAGCACAACCCGTGCTAGGGGGTAAACAAGCTTATAGTGCTGCATGCGCGATTGTTAAAGGTCGCTGACGTGAAGGTAAATTTAGACCTATGGTCACTAAAACTCAATTTCTTGGAGTCTGTACAGCTCAGCGAGCTGAACTACAGGCTTTCAAGATGAAGCTTGAAAATACAGATCGCGAATTCCCCACAGTGATAGTGTGCAATTCATATTACTGCATCCAATCTTACAATGAATATTTGCAGAACTGTGTTCAAAACGGTTTCAGAGATGCTAAAGGTGGCACAATTAAGCATAAACTCCTATGGGAACAAGTAGTTCTTTTGCAAAAAGAACTACAAAAGACTCACCTGATTCATACACTGAGTCATCAGCGTGATGGCGTTCACGTTGAAGGGAATTCATTGGCTGATGAGGCCGCGAAGGCAGCTGTGCAAACGGCTTCCCTAGCTGCAATCACTCGTTCAAAAACAAAAATAGGCAGCGAAATAATGCAAGCTATCACTGCTTCAGTAAAAGACAGTGGTAAAACACTCCCGGAAGGCTTTCCTGTAAAGTACTCATATAAAATTGATGCAAATAATGTTCCTTTTGCTCGAATCCCTGAAGTGGGGGACAGAGTAATCCCAAACATGGAACATAGGTTAGGACTAATCTTAGCAGCACACAAAGGACTCGCCTCTGCCTGTGGAAAATTAATACGGTTTGGTAAACATTATCTGCGCCATCTTGACTTTTCCCCCGATGCCACACTTTTTGTCGTGCACACCCGCCATTTTAGGTGCCTTGGTCAGAACCACCCTCTGCACGCCACTGACCCCCAGCACGGCTCTTCGCCCTCACAAGCACCCCCCACGCACTGGTCACCCCCCCGCTCTCACATGCCTTGGGTCATAAACCCCTCTTCAGCGCAGCTCTGCCTCGGAATCCCATCCTGTTCCCAGCGCGACACCTCCCTTCATTCCTTTCATGGTCCCGGGTCCTTTGATACAACCCCCCTTTTTCCTGTGTGCCCGTTTGTCTTCCTCATTCCCAGGTCGCCACCTGGCCCTGCGGATACTGTTTATTGCCCCCCCCGTACAGTAGGAAGCTTCCCCCCATCAAAAGACCCTCGAGTTGATCAAAACCCTCTCACCTTTTTACAATTGGTGTCCCAAGCGTGGGGCCCATCAGCGACACGTTGATCCAGTGGGCGAGGTCCTGACGACAGAGTGAACGACTGCAACGATCGGGAGAGCTCCTGCCCAATAGACCCTCGTCTGGCAGCCGATCATCCGAACTTCACTGGTTCCGAACAGACCTCTCTCGAGTGATCTACGGTCCTGACTGGGAACCATCAGGAGTGCCGCGAGGAATACGAAGAAAAGAGGACGATCGGGCACTGGATTCGGAAGACAAGAAACTGTCCATGCGGTCCGGGTAAGGTCGTGTAAACACGACGAATTGCGAAATGATTGTTTGATTGTTTGGAAAATACTAGTATTACTCTTTGTTGATTTGTTTGGAGATTCGCTGTCTGCAAACGGAGAAACAACAGGCTCTCTCTTTGCAAGCAGTGAAGGATAGGTAACGCAGCCGTCGTGCCTATCTTTCTCCCCCACTGATTGATTGTTTGAACCCGAACTACGGTTCGGGGATTGTTCTCTGGAGATTTCCCTCTCCCACACTGATTGTTTTCTGGAGATTCTCTGTCTGCAAACAGGAAAGAACAGGTTCCCTCTTTGCAGATAGTGAAAGGGTAGGTAACGCAGACCTTTGCGGGCCTACTTATTCTCCCCACTGATTGTTTGATTGACCGTACATTGACTGTTGGATATTGGTTCATGAGGTATTCACTGCCTGCAAACAACGTAGAATAGAAATATTCTGTCTAGTCTTTGCACGCAGTGATAAGATAGGTAGTGCTGACTTTTGTCCCCATTGTGATCCGTCATGCCTATCTTCTCCCCACTGATTGGTAGCTGGTTCAACCCGGACCGTTTATTAGAGGTGGACCATCTAGCTCCGCTTGAAGGCACCCCTAATAAAGACATGTTCACAAAGTATGGATTAGTTACCATAGCCTATAGTAAGCTGTGGCACAAGTATACCAAAGAAAATCAAGAGAAACAGTGGCCACTGATAGGATCCTTCGATCTTGATAAAATAGAAACGTTAGAAATAGCCCTTTGTAGTAGTAAGACAACGCCTATTATGCTCGACAGTCTCGGTATGTGGCACAAAGAAGCAATGCAACGAAAGAAAAGAGACTAAGTCAGAGTAGGTAAAGAAATGCGACAGACAACCTTCCAAGCATCTGGTAGGCCAAAGGAAGGGATAGCGGCGACACGGTTCCAAGGAGTAAATACAGGAAGGGAACGGTGTAAAGGGATATACCGACAGGACAACCCCAAGACACAACGACCCGAAAGTAATCCCCGACACTACGCGCAGGACGAACAGACTTAGGGCAAAACCAATGTGCTTTTTGTAAATATTCCGGGCACTGGAAAGCCCAATGCCCGACTCTACTGAACACGGGTAAGAGCAGAGGGCCGACAGAAATAACAGGCCGGCAGAAAGGGAAAAGGCGTGAGACAAAGCTGAATCAGACTGACACGGACAGGCCGGATAGAACCACCACGTTTGATTATGCCCGATGGCACAGATTTCGCCAGACAGATTTCAGCGACATGTTTGAGTTCTCATAGGTCGAACAACGCTAAGACGGGAAACCCAGGCAAGCTCTAGGTTACCTGGTGACGAACCCCGTACTACCGCTACTGTTCCCGAACACAAAAGCCACCCATTCGGATAACATACAGGAACAACACACAGAGTAGTTTCGGACAGATTAGTATACATTCCATTAATGAACTCAAACTTCGAGTGCAATGGGACTGATTACTCTATGTTGCCCCCCCACTCTGTGGACAAAAGCAATTACAGGCCTGCATAGACAACCCCCCCCCGTTCAGGACAACTGTTCTTGTGGACACCCCACCCCCCCATTACCCAGGCATGCCTGTCCCGCCTCCTACCACGCCCAATAGACAAAAAGAAAAAACAAAAATACCTACCCCCACTCCGGAAGTTCCCGAAATGCAGCAGGTCACCGGTCACGCCCATCCGGAAGGTGAAACCCACAGCACGTGTGGGGCGGGGTCCTGCTGACAGCCATCGATCGAAGAGGTCGCCGGTGGGATGTCCAGGAGGCACCACGGGCCCGGCATGTAATGGCCTTCCCATCCTCTTCTTCCTGGGGAGGCGTCCCCCGGGCCACGAGTAGGGAGGGGGCGGATGCAGATGACCCCCTCCCTCGTATCTCCTGGTCCGGCCATCACAAATACCTCCGCTGAAGAAGTGGTGCAGGGTGGGCTGGGACGCTTGCCCACCTGGGCACGAGTCCCCACCTCCGACAGCATCCCCACAGCCTTGAAGATTCTACAAAAGTCCCAGGAGCCCTCGGCCCCTACAGGCTTCCGGTGGGGAACAACTGCCTTGATCGCTAACGAAATGACCACGACATAGCCACAAGATGGTGGTGCTCTCGTGTCAGCGCCAGCTTCAGTCTGAACCATCCAAAAACATTGTGGGCTAACAAATTGGAGCAAGTTCCGGCTGAACCTCAACGTGACCCGGTAGGGGAGATTTTGCCTCCCTCCCCTTTCGATTGACGGTCCACATTACCTGCCCCTTCTGTTAGCACAAGTCTTTTTGAACTGCCGAAAGGGACTCTGGTCCAACCGCCGGTTGTTGGAAACATTTTGTCCCTGATGCTACTTCCGGACTAACCCGGCCTCGCCCAAAATGGCGCCGGTGTCAATAGGAACTCACAAACACCTCGTGGTGTTTTTTAGCTAATAAGACTTGATGTTCTGAGATATGTATATGATCCTTTGTACACTTGACGAAAAAGGGGGAGGGTTCACTTGGCGAACATGTAAAAGGATCCCGTTAAAATGTTGGTTTCAATGTACGATTTATTATGATATTATTGTAACTGATACATAACGTCGCTTATGACACACGCCCACGGTATGCATCTAGGAAATTTGATTGCAACTAGTCTGACTATGCTTCCAATTATGAAATGACTGCCCCCTGATCCCTCAACTATTGATAGACATTTTTAGTTTCCTGCAAATAACTAAATAACCCCTTTTAAAATGTTTTTAATGCTGCAAAATAGCCCCCCCCCCTTACTGTACGCGCTTCAGCCATCGCTGTGTCCGGCCAAATACGATTGCACTCTCATATTTACATGCTGAACGATTGTGCAAATAAAGGTTTTCCAAACTATAAACAGGTATCGCATACTTTTGTAAATGTGGGATCAGCGGGAGGGTTTTTCTGTGCGCTCTGTTTTGTTCTCTTTTTAAGGTTATTAGAAAATGGTTGCTCAGCCCCGGATTGATGATCGAATCTAAGGCACGATACGCTGCCTCCAAATATGCGACTGGCTCAGGAACAAACGCATGGAGAAGGACCTCGACTTCTGAGAACGGGTAAAGTGAAGCGGTGTAAATGAAAGAATGTTATAAAGGTATGGTACTCAAAGGTACTAGGGAACAGGGTTGGCCGAAGAGCTGATATGCCTTAGGACATCACAGCATTGGGAATGATTTAAGGATCCCGATAGCTAGATACATCTACAAACTAGATACCTCACACTAAGCGCCTCTGATTTTTTAACGTTTCCCTACACACGGCCTATAATGCCACACTCGGACCGTCTCCCTCATGAACAACCTATCGCTCGCCATCCTTACCACACTGCCCGCCCCCTGGCTTCAGAAACCAAGACCCCAGGGATTATATCCCGAGGAGATAAGACGAGTATGTGGTAAGTAAAGAACTTTCGTGCCCGTACATTTGATATGCTCGAATGTTGTCCCCCCTCCCTTCCCCTCTTTTTCTCCCTCTACAGGTTACATTGGAATCACGACTGGGGTATAGTGAAGATCTGAAGCCACGCCATGTCTGATACATGAAGCGGACTAACGCTGCAAGTTGGCACCTAAAGACACCCACAAACTACTCTTGTAACGAAAGAGCCAATAGTTGTATGATATGATGAGACGCGATCACCCCTAACCCGTGTTGCGTGAATGAGCACATGTCACGTATGTCTGAAACTATGAGAAAATGTTTTCTATGCGACTGAAGCATTGACTTAACTAGGCAAAGGACCGAGAGTGCGAGAAGTGCGACACAATGGTGCCTTTTACTCAATGCATGTCCCTTTGTACCCGGCCTAATGCTCGTCCGTCCCAAACTGCACACTCTCCATGTCGCACGTGTACTGTTTAGCCTGTTGTCTGTCTCGTGGTCTGTCTCGTGGTCTGTCTCGTGGTCTGTCTCGTGGTCTGTCTCGTGGTCTGTCTCGTGGTCTGTCTCGTGGTCTGTCTCGTGGTCTGTCTCGTGGTCTGTCTCGTGGTCTGTCTCGTGGTCTGTCTCGTGGTCTGTCTCGTGGTCTGTCTCGTGGTCTCACTCTCACTCTCTCTCTCTCTCTCTCTCTCTCACTCTCACTCTCACTCTCACTCTCACTCTCACTCTCACTCTCACTCTCACTCTCACTCTCACTCTCACTCTCACTCTCTCTCTCACTCTCACTCTCACTCTCACTCTCACTCTCACTCTCACTCTCACTCTCACTCTCACTCTCACTCTCACTCTCACTCTCACTCTCACTCTCACTCTCACTCTCACTCTCACTCTCACTCTCACTCTCACTCTCACTCTCACTCTCACTCTCACTCTCACTCTCACTCTCTCTCACTCTCACTCTTCCTAACGGCTGGCACCTACACAGGCCAGCCGTTGTTCCTAGAAATGATTTGTTGATGAACAAGCTACAGAGTTTAGAATTCGAGAAATGCCACTGAACGCTTACCAACTGAACTGTAGCCTTCTGCTAGATAACGCCCTTATGACACAAAGCAAGACGATAGTCCCTCACCCCAGTTTGCTATGTTCCTAGTTGTTTTCCATAAAGACCCAGGTCACCCCAAGGATGAGTTGAATAGTTATCGCAAGCCCCCCCCGTTTTTAATGAAGTAGCCAGGTTGTAAGAGACTATGTAGAAATTAGAATGATGTTTGCGAAGTTAAGGTTAGATCGAAATGAAGAAATTGTTGCAGTAAACCCTGTTGAAAGTAAAATGTTTAGCTGAAAGATAGGATGCATTGATATAATGGAAAATTGTTTAGCCTATGTTCATTCCTCAGAATGATACCTATCAGACCATGGTGATAGCACGTTGCACTTTTTCGTAAAATACAAAGCCCTGAAGAACGGTATAGCTTTGTAAGACTCGTACTAGAAAAGTGGGTCTCTGCCAGAAGAACTGACGTGACTGTAATAAACAAATGCAATGAATAGGTATCAGACCTCGTACCAAGACAATGAATGTAATACCAACAAACGCCAAAGAAATAGTTACGAAGGAAAGTTGTAGGGAATCCAGCAAACCTATCATCAATTATTTATACGTTGGTTGTAAACCCCAATGTAACGGATGTTTCCCCAGTTGCTTGGAGTTGGGAGAGAAATAGACTTATGTGATTACCTTCCTCTGCCAATTCTCTAAAGACTGTCTTTTCAAACTCATTTAAGGGTACCACTGACGGAGGAGAGAGAGACCGGATGTGGGAGCACGCGGCCTGACTGCAGATCGTGGAACATCTGCGACATTAGCCAAGGCGAGACCGCAACAGTAAGGAGTCGCAGGACGAGGCACTGTTTCCGACAAAATGAAAGGAAAGGGCTGACCTGATGCCCCTGCTCGATGATCAACATGTGCTGAAAGGTTCCCGCCCTCTGAGCCCGGTCATGGGCCCGCCTACCTGAAATTTTCCGTCCCCCTGGTCTGTTCCCGATCTGGCCCTGCTCCATCCCCTCTTCCTCCGACCTACCATAAGGACTACTCACACACACCCTTCTTCCACCTGAACTCTTTGACAATCGACTCGAAAAAGAAAAACTGCAGTCAGATAGAATAGGGTTTTGTTGCAAACTAAAATGAAACTTGGGTGCCCTGTCTAAGGTACCCATGAAAGAATAGTTAGGACACAGGGCAAAAAAGGACCTTTTTGACCAGAAAAACGAGGAAAAGTAGACATGGATAGGAAATAGGCCAGCAAGATGTCTTGGGAATGTTAAAGGGAGGACTGTGGAAAATTAATACGGTTTGGTAAACATTATCTGCGCCATCTTGCCTTTTCCCCGGATGCCACACTTTTTGTCGTGCACACCCGCTATTTTAGGTGCCTTGGTCAGAACCACCCTCTGCACGCCACTGACCCCCAGCACGGCTCTTCGCCCTCACAAGCACCCCCCACGCACTGGTCACCCCCTCGCTCTCACATGCCTTGGGTCATAAACCCCTCTTCAGCGCAGCTCTGCCTCGGAATCCCATCCTGTTCCCAGCGCGACACCTCCCTTCATTCCTTTCATGGTCCGGGGTCCTTTGATACAACCCCCCTTTTTCCTGTGTGCCCGTTTGTCTTCCTCGTTCCCAGGCCGCCACCTGGCCCTGCGGATACTGTTTATTGCCCCCCCGTACAGTAGGAAGCTTCCCCCCATCAAAAGACCCTCGAGTTGATCAAAACCCCCCACCCTATGAGATCCGATCAATCCCACACATTCCGTGAATCGGCAGAATGTCCAGCTGCGCGATAATCATCATCTGTTGTGACCGGGGTGGGGACTTCAACTGTAAATGTGTGTGGGAACGGGCCTGAAGGGGAGATTCTGAGGATGTCCTTTCATACTTCAAAGCATTGTAAGAATGTGTTACCTGCAATAAAGATCATAAACCTGTGTATAAGAGGCCAGGCCTCAGAGATGCGGTTAGAGCACCTCGTGACGATACTTGCTGTCCGAACTGATGTGTTCTCCTCCGGAGAGAATAAACCCTTGTTTCCTGCCTTCCAGTCTCCAGCGCCTGCCTCTTCATTGATTAATATTTTGTGGGTTAAAGAGGCGACACCGCCGGGCAATACTTAAGGATCTTTGTTTATTGGTTGCTTCGACCTTTTTACATGCCCACGCAGGAGTTTCTGCCACAGTATCATTGTTAAGTGGCCACGCATGAGGAAACAAACTAGAAACTATGTTCTACAATGTGAAATCTGCCAAAAAATAAAAGTTTCTACAGTGAAACGACCTGCGCAGATGCCTCTTCTGATTTCAGATAAACCATTAGCGTGTGTTTACCTGGACCACTGTGGTCCCTTACAGAGGGATGGTATATATCCTGGTCGCAGTGGATTCCTGCACAAGATTAATTTCGATGTGGCCCCAGCGCTCGGCTGACGCCAGAACTGTTATACAAGATTTGCTAGTCTTTATCGGCACATACGCAATCGGCACGCTACATTCTGACCAGGGTCCTGCGTTTAGCTCTCGAGCTTACAAGGAGGCCATCGCTAGCTTGGGCGTTGAATTGCCGTTTGAGTCTCTTCCATCCTGAGGGAAATGCGGTAGTGGAAAGAAAAAAACGTGACATAAAGCATAGGGTATTAGGTTCGGGTGACGGGTGGGTCAAACATCAAAATTGTGTCCAAAGAAGTCTTAATAATCTGCCAAGAAATTCTCTGGGGGAATCACTCCATATTAATTATTATTTGGTACTAGAATGCTTATCCAGGACCTTGATTATCAAACTTCAGTGTTGGAACAGAAACCCTTTGATATCAAAGACTGTTTGGCTGTTTTACAAGACTTAAATGAAACAAGAAGTCTGAGTAACACAACATAAAAGCCGACGACCACTGAAGAAAAACTACCTGTTCCAGCAAGACCTGTCTGGATTCCAAAGATTAGGGATCTAGTCAGGGAAAAGATCACGATGAAAAAGGAATTTGAGCCTTCTTATAGAAAAGCAGTACCTGTCTTATCAATTCTTGGAACAAGATCAGTGTTACTACCGCCGCTTGCTGGTAAAAGGGAGAACAGAACAGTCTCAAGTGATCTGGTAAAACCACATCATGTGGTCGATAATAAATACTAGGCCCAGTGGACTCTCAAGAAGTAGCAGACAACCAAATCTGGCTACTATTCAAGAGGTTCAAACTGAAATACTTATCACCTTTGATAAACCTACAGTGAGAAAAGAAGGACTAAGAAACAAAGCTATATAATTAGTTGAAGATGGCGTCAGCGTGAGCGGTCACAGCAGCAGCAGCTGCGCTCTGTGACACTGGGCAGCTCCTGACTTCGGAAAAGAAAATGCTTTTCTGCAGTCTTTTCATACACCACGACATGGTGATCAGGTATTGAGATTCGGGACTTCGAGACTTCGGGACTACTTCCACTGAGCATTGGTTATTGGACATCGGACGCTGTGTTTATAAAACTATTTTATTGCCGCAGCCGCCAGTGAGAAATTGCTGCAGCCTGACATCAGCGTGCTGTGAGCAGTCCGAGGGGAGAAGAGCATCATCGCTTCACCACTTCTCCGCTTTGCAAGGTACTGGGCTACATGGTAAAGCTGGCAATAGAAACACTTGGTCTGACTTGGTCAGTGACTGCGAGTCTGTGAGTCTGTGAACTGTCGGTTCCCTCTCGGGGAACTTTTGATATTTGACATTTGACATTTGTGACATTGCACCACGCTGCTACGGCACTGAACTAAGCACTGAACTAAACACTGGTATGCTGTACATACTCTAGTACACTCGAGTACACACCTGAGTAGTAGCGATTTCTCTTACCTCTGCTTGATTGTCCTCTCTGCCTCTCTGCCCCACGTCATCGCAGGAGCTTCTGGTGAAGACGGCTTTCCCTCTCTCTTCCCCTTGAAAAAGAGAAAAAAAAACATCGACTGCCTGTCTCTCCTTCAAATTAGAGCATCACAGGGCTTCCCTTTCCCTGCTTCACCTCCGAGGTGCCGGTCTTCCGTCCTCTCTGGACGCTTCCTGACACACGTCATCTGCAGAACTCGAGAAACGGCCTTTTAACCAATACGTTGCGTAGCCCACGTATCCCACGTTGTCAGGGGGACGGACGAAGCCACACAGAAAAAAAAAAAAGGAGGAGGAACTGGGAGAGAAGATCTATCCAGACAGGCAAAGGCAGAGGTGTAAGGGAGCGAATGATTCTCAGAATTAAACTGAATCTCCAGGGGAGGGGGTGTACTGTGCAAGCATATACTGGAAATCAAACTGCAGTTAGAAAAGGCACTGGAACTCAAGCTTCTGCTCCATTGGTCTTAAATTCGATTGCAATACCTACCCCATCTACCCTAACTACTACTACTACAACGTTGTACGCGGTACTTTTTACAGCATCTACAGCATCTAGAACATCTACATTAACATCCAGTATCTCAGTGAACCTCCGGGGGAGGAAACCCTATCCTCTCATCGCTGGCAATACAATTAATACAAGCACCACAAGAATTACAGGAACTACAGGATACAGGCTCCTTACAGACTCCTTACATAGTGAGCAAAACAACCATTGGAGGAAGACTTCCCACAAAGGCGGTCAGAGGAAAGGTAATACAGTCTTGAAAACTCACTATTATTACAGGAGCGAGAAAAAAGCACAAAGGGGTTACCTAGAGGGGGTCACAAACACCTGGAAAAAATCGGATTTGGACCGTCTCGACCTCCTCGACTGCCATAACATCCCAGTCTACTGTAACAGCAACTACAACTACAACTACAGCTATAACTACAACTATGGAAGGAGAAGAAGGAGGAGAAGGAGAAAAAAGAGGGGACGGAGGACAGAATTTACAGAATATTCAGAATAATCGGACAATATCAGCAGACGGTACCGTCCTAAACAAGGAAAGGATGGGTGAAGAGGGAGAACTACCACCTGGAATGACTCCAATATGTCAGGAAGCAACATACACAGAGGCAGACAAAGAGTATGCCATAAATCAAGGAGACCCCCAAAATTCTGAAAAAACGGAAGACGAGGCGGCACCCACATTGCATACAAAGAGCAGACATAGAGGCCCTGAGACTAGAGGAGTCAGGGCAAAAGAAAAGGAAAGAGACCTGGCAAAAGACCAGGTAAGGAATGAGACTCAAGAAAAAGGAAAAATCAAAGATAAAAATGCTGAAAAAAAACTGGAAAAGGAAAAAGTTCAACGAAAAGAGAGGGAGAAAGAGAAAGAGAAAGAACAAGAAAAGGAGAAAGAGGCGGGTTACAATAAAGAGACTTGGGGTGCAACAGAGGAAGATGCCAAACTAGAACTAATGGCCAAAAAAGCCCAAAGGCTACAGACTATAAAAAATTTAAAAGCCACTGCAAAGAATACCGCCCTATCAGCAACATCCCAGCCAAGAATCTCTAACATATTCAGCCCTATACCCAGGGATTCTTATGAAGTGCCAACTGAAAATACGCCGATTCAGAATCAGAATCAGAATCAGAGGCAGACTAAGAATACTGACGAGGGGAATGAAAGCTGCAAGGATTCTCAAAGCATTCCCCCAACTAATCTGGAAGAAAAACTTACTACAGGTCAAGGCGAATGCATCAATAATGCTGAACGCAATATGAGCAGCACAGAGACACTGGCACCATTAGAAACGGGCACCATAACGTCTAAACAAAGAGAGCAATATCAACAAATTGATCATAAGAACTTGAACCCGAAAATGATGGACTCACACTCCTTTTCGGACACTCAAACACCTTCAGCCGGGAATGAACGGCGCCCCTCTCATCACTCTCACTCCGACGATAACTCCGACTCTGATTTATACGAAACAGGGATGTCTATCTCAAGTGATTCTAGTAAAGCCAGCAACTCAAGAGAATCAAACCTACAAAGGGACACTGCATCTCTGGAGATCTCTGGGCCTAATGACTCAGGATCAGACAGCGAAATCAACTTCAAGGAAAAAGTGAAAAAAAGAAGTGGGGGAAAAAAAATAAAAAAAATAAAAAGGAACAACATTTTTTGAATGAAGAAACCACAGATCCTGGCAACAATTCGGACTACATCAAAGATAGGCCTAACTCTTCGCGCAGAAGCCCAAGGATTAAATCAGGAGAAGCGTCAGGCCACAATGTTGAAACACAAGAGAATAAAGACTTGTCTAAAAAATCAAAAGAACCCTCGCTGAGTCAAGTTCTTAGCTCGATCAAAATGTTCCATGAGGATGTGAAGAAAGACAGCCAAAGAAATCATACTGCTATTGAAAAATTACAAGGAGCAGTGGAAAAAGTAGGCAGCATCTGCTCTGAAATGTCCAAGAGAATGGTAATGGTCGAAACTCGCACTGAAAATCTTGAAACAGACGTTGTTTTGCTACAGAAAAAAGAAAAAGAACAAGATGAAATAATAAGGGCTCTCATGGCCAAAGTGGAAGACCACGAAAATAGATCTAGACGAAACAATCTAAGGTTTCTTGGTATCCCAGAAAACTTTGAGGGAGAAGACGCAAGAGGGGCAATGATTAATATCTTAAGAATGTCATTTCCTGAACTGGAAGCCTGGGATTGGGAAAAGGAAATACAGCGGGCCCATCGATACCCAATGACACTAGCAAAACATCCTATCAAGCAAAACCAATATCCAAGGGCCATGCTGGTCTACTTCGGCAACTTTCTTCTCCGCGAAACAATTTATGATCTCGCGAGACCTAACACTCAACGAGAACATAAGGGGTTTAAATTCTTTGTCAGACCGGATTTCGCACACGCAACAGTGGAGCGAAGATGGAAAATGCGCCAGCTAATCGAACCCTTTCAGAAACTTGGAGCAAAAGTATATTTGCAAAACCCGGCACGCCTGAAAGTCATATACAAGAGCTCCACAAAAAGCTTTACCAGCGAAATAATGGCGGAAGACTACCTGCGTCAAATCTCAGGGACAGGATCCAGTAACCACGAGAAACAAGATGAACTTGACAAAAAGACTGAAAGTAGAAATAGATAAGCAGAATTAACTATTTTTGTTAAGTATTCTTTAGGGAAATGTGGACAAGTAATAAGTTAGATGACCAGCTCAGGTAAATCTAAAAACTGAAACAAAACGAGATTATCCTGGCCATGATTTAAATGAAACTAGATAAGCATATTAATTATCATAAGAAAATCAGCCCAGACCACAGAGCCCGCTCTTGCGGACGTCACATCCCTGGCCGAAGCAAGACCAGGTAACCTTCAAAGGTGGTGGTGGGTGGCGGGAGGGAAAAGGGGAGGGGGGAAGGCAGGGCAGGTCTGATATATTTAGGGTAAATTAGTTATGGAATGGAAAGGAAAAAACTCACATAATCAATACAAAAAAGAGATATATAGATGGGGATGCTAAAAATACTGTCATTAAACATTTGCGGTTTAAACGATATTAAAAAAAGACAGACGGTGGCAGTGGGCTTACTGTCAATGGGTGCCAACATAGCATGTTTACAAGAAACTCATATTGAAGGGTCACAATCAAATATTTTGAAATCTCTTGGGTACAACGTGATCAGTGCAACTACACAAGCGGGCCGGGTTAGAGGGGTAGCTCTCCTAGCTAAAGGTGCAGGGATTAAATTTAACAGAACACAATCTGATAAATTTGGCAGATGGGTTATTACAGAATTACAGACAGGGCAATCTTCAACAATGACCATCTGCTCAATTTACGGAAATAATAACGATGACCCCTCAGAAATCAATTACTTATCAAATGAGCTTACCAATTGGCCGCTACCAGTCATAATATGTGGTGACTTCAATATAAATCTTCCTCATAACTGGTCAACTAAAGACGATTGGCAATATCAGGGCCGAAAACCAAGAATTTTTAGAGCTATTAAACAGTTATGTATCACTCATGAGTTGGTAGATGGGTGGCAGACATCGAATCATAATCCTAATGATCCTGGCTATACTTTCTACTCTAATCCTCACCAGACACATGCCCGGCTGGATTACTTTTTAATCTCTAACTCATTAAAATCGTTATTTAAACTAGAAAAGCTACCTCGTGTCCTTTCGGACCATAACCCCCTGATATGTACAGTTGATACAGCTTCTTTAATACAGAAACAACAAGGTTGGACATTTGATAGATCATTGCTACTTGAGAACGAATACTGCAATCACATGAGAAGCTGGATACTTGAGTTCCTAGCAATAAACAAAGGAAGTACAACAGTAAATTGTGTATGGGATGCCCTAAAAGCAGGAATTAGGGGAGAAACTATACAATATTCCTCTAGGATTAACAAACATGCTAGAGAATCTCTAAGACTGCTACAGGATGAATTAAAGAGGGTGGAAGAAGATCTTATAAGGGCGACAAGGGGCCCCTTCAATAAAGAGGAAATAGACAATATCCAGCAACAGGTTGCAATAGCCAGAGCATCAATCACAAATGAATACACCATTAAGGCAGTAAAAAAAGCTACAGCCCACCGCGAAATAATGTATGAAGTTAGCGAAACAATGGGGCAACAGTTAGCTATACAGATGAGACAGCAGACCACTCAAAATGTCATACTCGAGATCGATGACCCGATAGAAGGTAGGGTAACCAACTCAGGGAAGATCAGAGAAGCATTCTGGCGCTTTTACAGTGCACTATACACAGAGGAGGGAGAAATAGACCTAAATATGACCACCGAATATTTAGAAGCAGATACCTGCAAGCAATTAAACGTAGAAGATCAAGAAAGACTAGAAGAGCCCCCCACTCTTGATGAATTAATAAAAACAGTGAAGGATCTCTCCCGTGGGAAAGCAGCGGGACTAGATGCTATTCCATTAGAATTTTATATAGCATTTCAAGACTCAATCCAAGAAATATTGTTAGATTTATGCCTACATGTATTTGGAGGAGGACAGCCTCCAAGTTCATGGTCGAGGGCAAAAATTGTGATATTCCCGAAAAAAAACAAGCCCCCGGATCAGATGGGCTCCTATCGCCCTATCACCTTAATAAATGCAGATTCAAAAATGTATTCTAAACTTCTGGCTAATCGTATTTCAACAATTATTCATAAATTTATATCTAGTATCCAACATGGCTTTATCCCCGGGAGAGAAACCACAAATCACATACAGCGGGTAATCAGCCTTTTTGATAGTACTCAAGTAGCAGGAGACCCGATGGCACTAATATTACTCGATGCCGAGAAGGCTTTCGACAGGGTCTCCTGGCAGTTCCTCTGGCAGGCCATGTCCCGGGTGGGATTCAAACAGGTTTTTATACAGGCAATCCAAAAACTATATAACAATCCACGGGCCATGGTAATGGTTAACGGCTGCCTTTCTAAAGAATTGATAATTACGAGAGGAACTAGGCAGGGATGTCCCTGTTCCCCATTGTTGTTTGCCATTTATATTGATCCGTTTATTCGCAGACTAGAAGGCAGCAGGAATATAGCCCCTTTATCGACACAAGGCTACCTAACAAAAACCCTCGCTTATGCCGATGACATTGCCATCGCTACGTCTAACCCAAACTTGGCTATGCCTACTATTGAGTCAGAGGCCAAAATATTCGGAAAAATCTCAGGGTATGCACTAAACCAGGGGAAAACGCAGATTATTATTAATAATAACTGTGATATGATGGACTCGCGTATAACAGAATCTGCTACCTATCTAGGGGTGACCATCACATCTGACTTAGAAAAACTTGTCGATTTAAATTTGAAACCCGCACTGAATAAAATGCAGAAAGATCTCCTCCGTATTAATAATTTACACCTCTCATTGATTGGAAGAGTCAATGCACTAAAAATGATCTATTTTCCAAAACTACTGTATTTATTTAGAGCCATTAATCTTGAAATTTCAGACCGCTGGTTTAAGACAATGGAGCGTACCTTTACAAACTTTATCTGGTCATACAAACAACCCCGCCGCTCATATAAACTGTTGACGCTACCCAAAGAAAGAGGAGGTCTAGCGCTCCCAAATCTTAGAACATACTATTGGGCAACAGTCCTGTTATATAATCAGGAACTCTTCCACCTTGAGGGGATAGAGGTAGGGGAAGTTAACGAGACCCCATCAATTCACCGGATAATACTGGGGGATAGCAGCACAGGCTATCTGTGGAGATATCTATTCGACAGCTATCATAAAAAAGTGAGATTAAAAACGCTTATAGTAACGTTTAAGGTATGGAAATCCGTGAAAAAGATGGCAGGTTTAGGTCGTTTATCCTACTATACACCGACTCAAAACAATCCCTCCCTACCGGAAATCTTCAAAGACAGCTGCATTAATAGGTGGAATGCGCTTGGGATCACTCATCTGGGATGCTTTTTTTCCTCAGAGGGACTACACTCCTTTGGAACCTTGAGGGATAGGTTTCATCTGGAATGGAGAGACTTCTATAAGTATCTTCAGATTAGAGACTTCTTGTCCAGACATACAATGGGAGAGGGTATCATCCGCAAAATAGACATAGCTGATATGTTAAGTCACTCACAGAAAAAATTCAAGATCGGGGAGATTTATTCTCTATTACTGAAATATTTCACGGATGATACTCAAAAAATCACCCAGAAGTGGCAAAGTAAAATCTCAATCTCCGCCGAGGAATTTGAGCGCTCGTATGGGCTATCACAAACGATCCTTATGTCTACTAAACTTCAAACTCAATTCTATAAAATATGTTTTTTTATGTATTATACTCCGGACAAAATATCCAAATGGGGTAGTGGGAGAGGCACATGCTGTTTTCGATGCAATTTACAAAATGCAGACTGTATACATATCTTTTCTGCCTGTCCCTTCTTAACTCCTCTTAAAATAAATATTGCACGCTTTCTGACTCTGGTCCTCGGAATAACGATTAATTTATTAGATGAAACCATAGTTCTAGGTGTTACAAACCCTGCTAACCACAAAGTTGGTTGCGAACTGATTTTTATTTCGATGGCCGTAATGAGAATATGTATAGCCTCGGCTTGGCTAGATCCTATTGCCCCATCATATCAACAATGGTTTGCAAGATTGCTAGCAATTTTTAATTTAGAGATGGCGATATACAAAAACAAAGGCAGGAAGAGTCAGATTAAAGGAGAAAAAATTTGGTCTCCCTTAATAGAATGGTCTAAAATGCAATGATATATAGAGCCATAACCAGTATGTTTTGCTTTAGCCGCAACTCAACTTTGCAATCGTACAAAATTGAATGTTAATTAATTATTATTATTAATTTAAATTTTCCTTTTCAGTATTGTTTTGTATAGCTACTAATGATTGTCGAATTGCCAATTTCTTGCTTTATGATCTGCTCGACCGGGCAGGGAGGGGTGGGTTTGTGTTATTTGTTGTATTGTCTTATTGTTGTAAAATCAAATAAAAATATTAAAAAAAAAAAAAAATAATAAATAAATAATTAGTTGATCTTGATACCCAAATATCAGTTCGTCAAGAGACTCCTGTCTACAATGATGTAGCATCTGACTATACAAACATGTCAAAGGAGGAAGCAGTTCCAATGATTTCAAAGAATCCGGATGCGATACCAACTATTGGCAGAACTACCCCTGGCTATTTCATCAACTTCAACAACTTTTCTGAGGATCCCAGTGAACCTTAAACCACCCCAGTTAATACAACTTTCAAAAAAACAATAACAGAACTCTTTCATCAACTTGAGAAAACATATCTGGTTTCACAATGAGTTGAATTTTGGATAGGATTGGGTGTACTTTTTTTACTACTATGGCTCATTCTGGTTTTAAGTTTGGGACAAATGATAGATGGAAAATACAGTACAATGGACACAGCAAGTAAGAACATCAACTTACTCCTGAAACCTTACAAATCATCTCACCGTGAGCGAAGAGACCTGTCATCAGTGAACATCACAGCCGTTCTTATACCTGGTGGTATAGCATGGGACTCAACTGACTATGACATATTGGGCCCGGGGGAACTGTTAAAAATTCCACCCCAGTTCAAGGTTTCTTTAAGTGATTTTGTTTCATCAAGCACCTTTTCAGATGATTGGGACTTTGAAACTGTTAATAATATGATGTCAGACTTGGAAATGTCAGAAAAAGTTCAAAAACATGAACACTTAGAAGGTTCAACAAGTTATGAAGAACTGTATTGTTACAATCAATTTGGTCACCATTCTTTGCACAAATCTGTAATTCCTAGAAATGTTTTTACTTATAATCAATGGGAACATTGTCCAACGCCACCTAAAGGCAGCTCTAAAACATTTTACGAGAAATTTTTATACTTTACAGGTTTTAATATGACAAATCCAGAAATGTTTTATTTTAAAAATGTAAATAAGACAGGAATGAAAACCATGTTGACCAATACTAAACAAATTTATTCTGCAACCTTTTCTGTTCAGCTGTCTACATTAGGTTTTAACGTTTGGAAAGACAACATAGAGACAAAAACTGTCTGGGAAACAAAAGAATGGCAGGTACCGGGTTTATAAGCCTTGTTCAGAGCCTGCATTATACCAGAACAAATCATATTTTGGAATGACACTGTTCAACAAACATCATGTCTTGGCTTAGCCAAAATAAAGGATTTAAACAAACCGTCCATACCTAAAGCCACACCTGACAGAAATAGCACTGCAGATGAGGAGGTAGACATGAAACAGATTTTAAAACACAACAGAACTAATCCTGATTGGAAACAATGGTTAATCTGGCTCATAGACACAAATAACTGTCAAGGTAGATTCCTGAACAAAACACAGGGGTTCAAAATGAACAGGCCAGATCCAAGGTACTCCCAGAGACAACATTCAGGGATAGTCACCACATACAGTGTAGGAAAACTATGCCTTGCCTGGCTTCAGAAATCCACACTTCCAGAAAATAAACAACACTTAACTTTACTTAAAGAAGACGTTGACTTGTGAGACTTCATACTCGGGCCTCGCAAACAACGACAAAAACATTTCACATACGCTGGTATATACGCTGCGTACAACCAAGAGAAAGAGAAATTGATCGAATTAATTCAGAAAAAGCACTCTCTGTAGTGGACAATGGGTTAGCGACTCTGTCCTCCAGAATTTATTCTTTGGACAGCATTGTATCATCTGCCATTGACATAATATAACAGGATTTGCTAATGTTACAACATGGCCAGTCTCAATTGCATTCTATAATGCTACTAGGCTGGACGTTGCAAAATCTCTGTTCAGGCTATGTGCCATGGCATCTAATCAATACCACGTCATTATGTACTGTCTTTAACCGTACAAATAAACAAATCTCTTTGGCACAAAGAGGAGCAGACTATACGGTGCTGAGCATTGAAAAACTGAAAAGATTACCATTGACAGTTTCTGAGAAACCTGTCGTTTAATGGATAATATATGGCACCATCTCGATACCAGTGATGATTTTCGAATTTCAGTATTGTCTACAGCATATACCAGCAGGCCTGTATGAAAGGTTGGGTAAAGGATACATTAAGTCAACCTGGTCTTTACCATACGCACACAAATGTTGAAGAGGGGGAAAGAAGGTATTTCTTAGTACAAAGAACTGTAAAAACTCACTAAGAAGTACACTTTTATGTGAAGGTATTAATTTACATGGAGCCTGCGAAGGTTCTTTAAATAACCTTTGTTGCCACATTCACAGTACTCCAGCGGCCGTGATAGAACTGATCTTCAGGCAGCTTTACAATGGGAGCTACGTTATGCTCAACGATCACAGCTGTTGTGGCATGTTGCCAGGAAGAGCCTATATGGTTAGTGTTCATCATCACCCCCTTTTCTGAATCGTTTTTGGCCACTATAGGTGTGGCAGGGTATACTCAGACATGAGTCCCTTGCTCACTGCACCATCAGGATTCAAGCAAGCCGGGCCGACGACGGCTAAAATGCCAGAAACCGGTCCCCGGAAGCTTGTCTCCTTTCTGGTGAAGAATTGGCTTGGTAGTTTGGTCTGCCCTGTTCCCATGATGCACTGGGCCAGGGAAAGACTAATTTGCATATAGCCAGGTTCTGAGCTGGGATGGTGCAGTGAGCTAAATAACGGTGATGGATCAAACTGTGATCTTTGGACTTGGTAAGAGTGGCCTGCTTAATTCAGACACTCGTTTCATCACCACCCCCTTTTCTGAATCGTATATGGTTAGTGTGTTAGACAGGGTCACTTGTTGTATGAAAGTATTGTATCCAAAGAGTACTACAGACAGGGAGATGGCGTTATGGCCTTCACTGAATATCTCTTCTATATAAATTAATACTTTAAGGAGAATGAAAGCCATTCTTTTGCAAAAAACTGTGCCACTGACCTCGTCTAGAGAAATGTATGATCTGCAAGTTGCAAGGACTTCTGTAGAGATACATGCATTATTATCAACAAACTGCCCAGTACATTTTGCAGAAATGTTAGGTCAAATCTTAAACATGTCTGATGCCAGTGGCATCGCACATGTATTTAAGACGATCTTTTCGGGACTGTTAACACCATTCGAAACAGTCCTCTGCATTTTTCCAAATTTCGTGCACTCTGTGTTCGGCTGTCTGCCTCTCATTTTGGAACTTGTAGCAGGAATTCTATTTTTATTTCTCCTGCTCTGATATGGCAAGTCCAGTCACCAACGATACCCAGACTACCATGGAACAAGCTCTCCTAGCCATGCGGTATCGTGACAGAATTACACAGATTCTTGGCTTAACTCGCTTAAGAGATCTGAATACCACTCGGCTCCTTTCATTCAGACCAATCTGGCAAGATTGCATCTTACCTGTTCTACGATGCCTGCTTTGCAAAGAGGAATGCGTATTAGACATCTGTCGAACACTGCCATCAGCACTGCCAACGGATGTTGACGCCTTGCTAGGTCTGGTAACGACTCATGCATCGTGTTGCCCCCAACGGTTGCCAATCCTGATGACGGCATTCATTGAGATCTCGCCAGCAAATCCAGCTCTTGGTGAGGTACGTGGAACAACAGGCACACAGGTACCATCTACATCGAACATTGCTAATGCGACTGACGCTGACGGCAATGCTTCACATCTATGTACATTTGATCTACTTGATGAAGTAATTCCACTTTCACCAACTGTGGTAGACGGTTTCTTTGCCAGCTTAGATGATTTGATGTTTTCGCCCAACACCGAGAATAACTTTTGAAAGTACACACAGTGGTCCATGAACTCTGAAATTCGGCCTTCGGTTTTTCAAAACAAACCTTCTAACTTGGGAACTCTAAGTTTCTACAATCTACATTTTGAAAACTTTTTTTCTTCATCCCAGAATAGACCCATTTTTTTTTCACTTGTCACAAAGTAATCTGCTTGAAGTAGAACTATTCTTAGAGAGCAAGAAATTCATTTGATACTTCCTAGAGACAAATATTTGGCATTATCTCATGAAAACAATAACAGTTTATGTATTATGCTATGGAATGGTCTCAACTTTTTTCTTCTGTAAATTAAGAGCCATTCTCATAACTGTCATTTCATGTTTCATTTAGATAGCATTTTTTAATGACAGCTATTACTTGTAAAATGCGTGCAAGACAAATACTCATGTATGGTATATAGACCATGTTTAATGCATTTAATGTATTTTGGGTGGGATTATGGACACATGCTTTAGTTATGTTTCTTATGCTTATAGATTTAGTAATATTAGACATAATACGTGGAGTGGGTGTTGTATAGCGTTTTAGGACCCTAGTGTAATTTTCCCAATTCATGCCCTTATATAGGTATAAAATATTGTATCCTTATATAGGCATAGAGATCATAACCATATTATTACATAGCTCAAGAAGTCCTAATACGGCTTGGCTACTTCCACTAGTTCCGAAAATCTACAACGATTTCTTGGAAAAACCCGCCTTCAGCAATCAGGGACTTCCCCCTGCATGAATATTAAGTTATCCAAGAAATCATGGAGTTTTCAGAGAGTTAAGTCTCTGATAACATTATTATGTCCAATCTTACGTCAAACTCTGCACCTTCAAGGTATAAATATGCCCACACTTGTCCAAACAAACACACAGTGGTTTGGAGCAGTTCGACTATCTACTTGCCCGATGCGCCCTGCTGCAGCAAGTGCCGAAGGAAGCCGACCCTCCAGCTGACGCAATGAGAGACGCTGTACTTTCTCCTGCCGAGAAATACAGCTCCAGTGTTTCCAGGCTACCCTTGCGGGTTGCTGGGAAATAGAGTCCTGAGAGAGAGATACAAGACCTCCTACATTCTAAAACCAAGTTACGGAGCTGATTAGACCATAAGAGAATTGTTGGAATAGATTCTTAACAAATAATATTAAAACTAAGCTACACCTTACTTACCTCTTCCCTTGTACTAGACCTAGGTTAGGTACACCGGGGTAGGCGTATTTTAGAAGCACCAGTTGAGTACTTTTAGTCATTATTTAACACTGTATGTATTTTATGCATTTTCGGTATCTTATGGCTTAGAAACCATATCATGCTTTTAAAGTATTATTTTATAATACTCTTCGTACTGTACGCTCTGTACTTTACAGCAAGTATTACGATTGCAGCAGTTCATTTCTTATGCTTGAGAAAGAAGACTGTTCAATAAATACCCTTTTATTGAAAACGCCTGTCTCTCTATTTCTCTGCACCTTTGGTGAAACAAAGCATGCACGATTGAGTGAAATAACTATCTATTATTTACGCGACTCTAGGGATATATTTCTTATTCTTGGGGAACAAAGTTGTCATGTTTTAGGCGGTTCTCAGAAACGAATCTCTTCTAGTTTATTCGAGAAAGTTTCTAGTGACATCTGAGCTAGCTGGCACACACACAATTAAGTTTAGTATATTCGGTAGAGACCTAGTCGACTTCAGTCTTACGTCTAAAACTACAGGATATACTATTCCAATGCGCAGAGCCTATTGGGAATATAGGAACTACACTACAGTACTTTGCACACACCACAATTGGCATACTGGGGTTCCATTATAAGTCCCTAGTATATGGTACTTAGGTAGCCAGAGAATTGGTACACATACATGCTGCAGCCCATGGAAGCCTATGCAAACTATGTCTGTAGAGCTGCCATCGCAGTCTGCGTGAAATGGTGCATGCACCTTTCACTTTAAACATAAGGTTTCACCTATATACCGGTCACTGCACTTTTAACCTCTATGTCAACCCTATGGTAGGCCCTTCAGTCCAAGGGCAGGGCACATAGTTCTCAGTGCGTGGGTACCCCTGTATGGGCAGGGGTACCCCTAAAAACCGTGGACTCTCTGGGCTTTTTTAGGTGTGAGGCAGCCATTAAAAGGTATGTAGTGGACACCGGCAAGTTGAGATGTTCAACTACATAATGGGTGCCCAAACCTGGTCATGTTTGGTGTCACACATGTTGGAATCATGCAACAACACTGATTAAAGTGTTAGTTGCATGATACCATGTACCAGCAGACTCCTTAGAGAGCACCTCAATACCTACCTGTGTGGCCTTACAGGGTCTGCCTTCCAGTTTGTGTTGCTGTCGACCCTACACACTGCTCTACCCCCCTGCTGATGAGCTTAGCTCAGCTCAGGCAGGAGAAGCTGAACAAAAGCTTTCCTATGAAGGAAAGATGTGACCACCTCTTCTTTAGAGTGGAGGGTGCATAAACCATTTTGACACAGTTCAGGAGCCCTTGGTTGGTGCTCTGATGCGAAACTACACAAAGGACATGGGAGTGTCTGCTCCCCTGCCCATCTCCTCCCTAGGGAGTTGCCCAGAGGTCCTCCAGGTGGTCAATTGATTCTGCCATGTTGAATCTTGGCCCCTGAGAGCATCTGACAGGATAGGTCAGCTGAGTAGCATCCTGCCCCCCCCCCCCCAGATAGATGGGTCATCATAGAATCAGTCCTTATCCTTTCTTGACCTACTTAAGGGCTCCCCTGAGGGTAGGTCCTTGGATTCACCCCAACAACAACTTCAAGATCCGACTGCCTGTCATCTCAATACTCTTTAAAGATTCTTCTGCTGTTGGGCACTGGAACTCTGCTGTTCTTTAAGCAAGGACCTAAGGCAAGACTGTTACCAGTGGGAAGATTCCTGCTGCATCTTTGTCCCTGTGCTTCTTCAAGTTCTGCAACTATGTGGCCATGCATCCTCAGAGTCACTAAGGTCTCAGCCTGCATCCAAGCCAAAAGGCATCTCTCTTGGAGTGAACCAGTCAATTCCCTGCATCCTTAGGCACCTCTACATCGACAGCCGGTTTGGTGATCCTGTTGTCCCATTGACATCCCCCAGCTCTGCAATACAGGTGGTGGTTTGTGGGTTCTCCACAGGCCTGACTAGTCTTACCTACAAGTTGGGCGACTGTATCCCTTTCCTGCTAACATGAACCGCCTCCCTGTGAAAAGCATCTGTTTGCCATTGCCAAGTTTTGTTGGGTCTCTTCATGAAAGATCTTCAAGCTCCAAGAAGCCCCTGCCTCCAGTGTTGCACAGCTCCAAGATTGACATCCTACATGCATCCTCTACATTGTGGGCCTTCATCTCCTGTGTGCTGTTGAGACTTTCCTGTGACTCCCTGTGCAAGCTGCCTGAGGGTCCTCAAGGAGGCTACATCAATTCCTGCTGGCTCTCCTGCATGGTGAGGGCCGGCTCTGACTTACTCTTGCTGGGTTAGCCCCACAAACCTCACAGCATCTTCTCCGGCAAACCATTGTTTGCGTTTGCCAAGGCTTGTTGGTGGTCTTATCGACCACTGACCTTTCTGCACTTGTCAACCGTCGTGGGACAGTTTGTGGATGGCTCCTGTGCTACTGCATCATCGTGTGGACTCCACAGCTGCTGCTTCCACCTCACTGTGCTAACTTCCTTGATCCAAGTGGTTCCTTTGGGGTCCTTTGGGAAGGGTCCTAGAGCCATAAACATCCAATAGTGACTTATTGAACCATAGCCCTGAGCACACACTCTCCATCAACATTGCCCAACATGTGGTATTTACAAGTACAAATTCTCTTTTGTTGTTGTGTATCTTTATTTTCTTTCTTTATTAAATCTTTAGCCAACATATGTTTCGTCCTGTCAGAATTACCCCACAACTTCTTCAGGGCTAAAAGACACGATAAACAACTCCATCCAGGTTGCAGTGTGCTTGCACAAAACAGCCCACTGTACCAAATCCAGGTCTCCTAGGTATCCCCGGGTTGGGTGACTCTCAAACCTTCCTTGATCCAAGTGGGTCCTTTGGGAAGGGTTCTAGAATCATTAACATGCAATCCCGACTTACCCTGTGTTATCCTTTGGATGCCTGTCCTGTTGTCACCACTCTGCACCCGGGCGCCTTAGGGTCCCTGGCTACCAACCCTAGCCAACCCTAGGTTATTCTGTGCTTCCCCTAGGGTCCTCCATTATTGGGTATTAGTTCTGCTTTGGTAACCATTTCTCATTTCACTATTTTAGTATATCACTCCCCCCCCCAAAGGCCTATGCATTTTCCTATGCTACTTACCTGTTTCTGAAGTATTTCTTGCATGTATTCTTACATGCATTTGTTATCTTCAGGCAGGAGATAGACCAAGTTAGTGTCTAATGAGTGCTAATCAGTACAAAGTACTTTTATACTCACCTGGTGTGATTCTCTTATGTGTAAGTTTTCTGACCGACTATAGTGGTAAATACACCGGCTTTACACCCTCCTAAATACGCCTTTGCTGCTCTCCACAGCTACTCCTTGAGAGTTCTGGTTTTCAGGGACTAAACACTATCCCTAAGGGTTGTCTAGACTCAGTGCACGGTGCCTCACCGTAGGTGGGTGGATATCATTTACTGAGCCAGCCTCCTATATCTGTGAAGATAAAGTGCAGATGTGCTTTGAACATGATGCCAAGAGACCCGAACCTCTAAGTCCTCGATAAAAACTTAATAAACAGCAAGGAGGAAAAATAGAATTTAGGTCCCAAGCATTAGGCATACCAATAGCTTTCATCTTATAGGTATTAAAAGAGATGATTAACAAATACAAGAAATAAAAATGCAAGGAGTACTTCCATACCTAACACAGTAGAGGACAGGTCAACTAAACAAACTGGAACAGAATGGTAGCGTAGATGGGGGTACACCAGATTTCGGACAGATCTACCAACCCAGTCCTGAATGGGGATTCAAATCATCTTTAACTTCTTCCTGACTTTCCTGCCTTATGGTTGTACAGTGTGTTTTCCTTATTAAACATCAAAACCACACGCCTGAGCTTCTGATGAAATGCCATGGCCACAAACAGAAAATACTGGAAAGATCTATTAACACCCTCATTATGGTGTTGTGTTCCTACATGGTCCATTGTAGTTCTCCCTATGTTTGCCTAGCTTTGCACACTGTAGGACTTATTTTTCCTTGGTACACGTTACTATATAAACACACTTGCTGTTGTGCCACATTGTACTTTCACAAGGAACTTGCATAATATTTTTGCATTCTGTTCTTTTCCTGGGATTTAGTCTGAACACCAACGACAAGGTTAAAACAACGATGTCCCTTGTTATACTTTCTGGCCAGGCACTAGCACCCAGACATAACACAAGACTGCAGCTGTTGTTTATGTGCATAAATGTCTTGTCATATAGATGAGCACACAAGACCAAAACAGACACACGGAACAAGAGTTCTGAGACAAGAGCACTGCATCTGCTGAGATATCCCAGAAATCTCTGATATATAATCATTTAGTTTTATTAGCATGGGAGGGGAGGTTTAGGTTACTCTGTCCTATAAAATGACAGGGCTTTTCATGCTATATGGATTATTAACCCTGCTGACATTATTTTTAGCATGCATTTGCTTTATAATTGTGAGCATAATAGTTTAAAGAAATATTCTAAACTTCCTTCGTGTCTCCTGGTAATTTTACTGTGGACAAGTACGAGTGAGAGCAAAATGGTGTGTCCTGTTACCACGATCCCTGAGAGGGTTCTGTTGAGGGATGCCAATTCATCTGTTTCTCTGGTAAGGTTAGGAGGGCAAGTGAGGCACTATAGCTAGTCGAACTCATATTTGCTGAGGTGGTATGATGACTCAGTCCCTACATACTGATGTTCTATAGTTTCAAGCAAAGTTCTGTTCCAGAGCAGGATCACTGCAACAATGTAAGCCTAGCAACATTAAATGTGGGGTCAGAGTAACATCAAGATTTCTTATCGACCATTAATTTGGTGATATCACACTTAAGTACTTCTTGAGCCGAGCATGTACTGAACATATAAATCAGTTCTGCACATTGACTTTAACAACGAGTACCTACAGAACACCCCCACTCCCCATTCAGCTATTTTTGCTGGTGTGTAGTACAGGTTAAATATTGTTTTTTTAGTGTTGTTACTGCTGAGCACCAGAGATTTTGACCTATTTCCAAAGACATATAAAAGCCACAGTCTGAGCAATCAAGCCTTTTCTGTATTTTATCGCTATGATTCTCCAGGTTGTCCTGCAAGAAAGAGCTTAGAACACTATAGATCTAACTAACAGTACACCCTATTCTTCCCATTACCGACTCTATCAAAGCAACTTTGGAAAACACCATTGGACCTCCACATTTTTTAAACAAAATCACAGACCTGTAGATACTCAAAAAATGTCCTGTGGTTGTTATCAAAATCAGTATGTAATTCCTCAAATGAAACAATTCTCCCTCCAACAGAGAAATCCCCTGAGGGCGGGAGCCCCCATCCCTCTTAAACCATACCTTTTTATAATAGTTGGGTTTGATAAACCCCAGAATACAACTCCTGGCTTCTTCTCCAAGTAAAAACTCATATATACAGGGGATGTTTCCTCCGGTGCAGCAGCCTTCAACATGCCCACCTATAAGAATGCGCAGGGTTGTGGAATTTAATAAAATATCTACTTGTCCATGGGGCACGTTGCAACATAAATCTACACGGCCTGTAACATAATCCACTTGTCTCTTTTGTGCCATGTAATACGGGGACAAATTATGGCAGCATATGCATTATATAGGGAGCTCTGAAATAGCCTCTCTGATTATGCCAGAACTCCTTTCATAGTAGGATTTGAATACTAGCAATTCCCTTATCTTGCCACATTTCCGCAGATCTACAAACTGGGGCTGGAAGCAATAGTAAGCAACAGTTCCTGGGATATGGCAGCGGAGAGACGGGTACCGTCTTCCTAAGGGGCTGGCCTCCGCTCTCCACTGCCATATCCGAGGCATTAGCTGGTTTGAGACTGATGTTACCCGCCCGTCTCTGAGTCCACAGTGACTCACTATTGCTGATTCTTTCAACCCAGACCCCAGACGCCGGGTCGGAAATATCACAAGCTATACGGACCGTTACCCCATTTGTGCTTACAGCCCTGAAGAGTCACGGGCTCCTTGCCCGCTTGACGAAACACGTGTCGGCTGTTCATTTGCTTTTATAGTTACCTTTCAACAAAGGAAGGTCAAATACAATCCTTTGAAGAAAAAAAAGACGCTCTATTGTGTCCACTTTGTTTCATTTACTACCTATTGTGTTCTTTTGATTAGGCATGATACATGTATACACCTCGCTTAACGTGTGCACAGGATTATTGTCATAATGACCGAGTGCTCCCTGGCCACTCTCTGCAGAGGTTTCGGGGTCTCCTCTGACCTTGCTTCACCATCTTCATTATTGTTGTTCTTTACCTAACACACACCGCTACCAGTTAAGGCGCCACACTACACGTACATGTCAAAACCCTCCACAGAGCCTGCGGGCTCCTGCTGTGGCTGGCTCCCCCCCCCCCCGTTTCGCGTGGATCGGCCAATACCCCCCGGAGGGCCTGGTTGCCCCAAGGTCTGCTGGTATTCTGGGTTGCCGGGTGTGGAAAAAGATTATTTTTCGTAGTTTATGTCCCACCCTCTCAGTCACGTCCCCGAGCCCACCATGTCTGAAAACAAGCAAACGAGAAACACGAGTAAACCCGATCACGCGCACACAAAGTTGCACATGCACTCTCCTTCCTCTAAAATTCAAAGGTACATTCTTATGGTTAGGGCGATGCCGAGAAACAACTTCCTCACTCAAACTGTACATTCCTATGGTTAAGCCAATTCCGAGAACAAGAACAACCCATTTGTAACCGTTTCCCTATAATCGGGCCGATTCCGAGAAATAGGCCCCGTTCTGCTAAACCACGACAACCAATTCCAAGAAGAAGAGCCCCCGTTTGTTGAAAGACACGACACCAGACATCCTGTCAACAAGCAGTTCTCCTTTTTCTCTCTCTCTCTCTCACTCTTATCTAAGGAATCAGCCTAGGATTATTTCTCAATGCTCTGCTTCTGCCGTGACTTCCTCATGATTAAAGACACAGTCACGCTTCTTCCTGTCATGACTTTTGTATGATTTTGACACAGTAACGCTACTATGATTTCTGTAAAATTGTGACACAGCTATCCGAGTTTTACTGACTTCTGTATTGTTGCAAACACAGCTATCCGAGTTTTGCTCAAGGGAAGCTCCTTCCTCTTTTCTGCTTATAAATACCATGTCCTCTTTGATGAAAGTTAGAGATTCTTCCGATCCTCCTCAGGTGACAGAGCTCTCCCTTAACTCGAGTTACTGAATAAAGACCCTTTATTCGAACCACCACGGACTCTTCTCTTCATACTTGACCTTATTGATATTATAGAAATTCCGATCAAGGTAAATTACTAAAATATTTACCACAGCAAATTGGCGCCCGAACATGGACTTCCCTTTCTCCCCACACGCCGGTGATGCGGACCCAAACCGGTCTCTTCAAGACATCGACGGACTTCAAAAGAGTGCACGCTGCAGGGTGTTCCTGCATGAACTCCTTTGTGTCCAAAAGAGGCTGTACCGAGGTCTGAGCTTCCATACGAGGCGGTGAGGACGACAGCGGAAGTCTCGACCCAGAGCTCGAAACCTGTGAAGATTGCAGAGTCCGAGGTCTTCAGAATCCCGCCAAGTACCCCGATCAAGAGCGCAGCGCAACTAGTACAGTGTCCAGATCTTCAAGATCTTCAAGTTCTATGCACCTCGGTGAGTACTGCTGGGGGTGTATCAAGACGGGTTCTTATTTATTCAGAGCACGGTCAAGACGGGTTCTGATTTTTCAGAGCACGGTCAAGACGGGTTCTAGGTTTCTAGAAAACGGAATGTTTGTATTCTGATACTTAGGATATATCAAGTTATCAAGTGTAAGTTTTTGTTGTTTGTTGTTTGTTGTTGTCACAATGCCTTTGTTTTCAAAGTTGTGTAAACTAAGTACCTGGAGGGGATTACTGGAACAAGACGTACCAGTCCCCCCAAAGGATACTCCTGGTTTCCTTATGTACACCAAGTATGGCATAGGTGCCGTTTTATATTTGGATTTGTGGAAAGAGTACACTCAAGATTTAGAAATTACAATTAGATGGCCAAAGAGTGGCACATGGGATTTGAATTGTATCATGGCAGTTGAAAAGAAATGTTGGGAAAAGAAAGCAAGACCCTCGATGTTAGAGAGTATTGAATTATGGCGAAAGGAAGCACATCAAAGGGAACAGAAAGAGCAAAGGGAAGTAGAGAAAGTAAATAGAATGTCAGAAGAAAGTAAGATGAGAAAGTTACGAGAACAGAATGCGGATATTAATTTTGAAGAAATAAAGAGGGAGGCCTCGGTCCCTGTGACAGGAATGTACCCCGTCCTTTCACAAAAGACAGAGTCCGATGATAACCCTAGTACTCCCACAGCACCCCCATGTCCTAAGAATACTTCTGCTCCCAAATACTTCATTACCACCTACTTAATGGAACCTCCTCCTGCTTATACCAATCAAATAACGGCTAGACGAATAGTCACCCAGACCGAAACCATCTCCGACACCTTAAGCAGGGATCCACCCATGTTGGAATGTGATTACGACCCAACCCCAGGGGAAGGTTCACAAGCAGATATCTCCCTTCGTCTACGAGAAGCCCTAGAAGGTATACGAGAGGTACTGAATGTTGCAAATTGCCTACACAAGATTTACAAAACTCTCCGAACAGAAGAAAATGTAGAAGCCCTACAGGAAGCGATCAAAAATAGACCCATAGCGCATAGAAAATGCCTCTCACGATTCATGATCACCTGTTTTATCAGAATGATAGCCAGTGCAGGAAAAATAATTCCTGATGATTTGCTACAACTAGATCAAGCAGTGGTTACAGGTAGTTATAATAAGATAAAAGAAATAGATCTCTTTATTCCACTCTTTACAAGCAAGGTTTCTGACTTCCACCAAAAAGACACCCCTACTCAGAAAATAGAGAACGAGAGTACAGACAGGGAACAAGAAAATGCTTTTCAAGGAGCAGTACGCTCCCATATCCCTCGTTCCCAGAATAGTAGACAAATAAGGATTAAAAATAAGAAATTGTCAGCTCCTACAGATAGGTTGTTCCAAAGAACACAAGACACTCTAGATGATTGGATGGACGACGAACCTCCACTCACTACCCAAGAAAAAGAACTAGCCCGATCAAGCACCCATTGGGTATCTCAATACTCTATATATGGTCCTGATATAGTCGCTCAAATGTTTTTATCGATCCCTCTAACATCCCAAAGGCTAGCAAGCATCTATATGGTTCAACACCTCATTACGATGTGCGAAGATACTGGTTGTCCACCCAAAAAAGTTACATTCTCTCTTAGAAGGGAGGTGGGTGGCCAGGGGACAAGAATTCCTTAATATCTTCCTTGACCTACGACAGCGATATGTTCAATACTTTTCAGACAGTTATGACGCAAATCCCCATCACTATGACCAAGGACAGTTCCCCCTCCGAGAAGTGCATCCCGTTGTAGATTCTGGAGGAAAGCTACAAAAAACATTTGTCTACACACCCCTGACAAAAATAGAAATACTAGAAATGAAGAAAATGGTCCCTTCTCACGAAAAAGATCCTTCGGGTTTTCATAGGGAACTCAAGGATATTCTTCAAATGGGTTCCTTTACCTATAAAGATCTCAACATTCTCCTCAAAGTCCTACTACCTCAAGGGACATACGACAAACTAAAAGGAAAAGATTGGGAGGTAGAAGGGAAAAAGATAGTATGGACAGCTTTAGAAACAGAAGAAAGTACTTGTGCTGCTGGACAAGGCCTGGGACCTCTAGTCCTAGAACTCCCTCGCCTTCTCCCAAAAATACTCTCCCAGTTGCTGACTACTAAGAAAGAAGATTGGGATGCTATCTCTGCATGCAAACAGAAACCAGATGAGGATATAGGGGACTACTATACCAGGTTAGAGAAATGTTTTCTCATCAACAGCGGCATCTCCTCAGGTGGAGACGCCTATAGTCGATTATTTGTCTCCAAATTCATAGAAAATGCTTTGCCTTCGATCAGAAATAGAGTACTAAAGGTAGAGAGTACTTGGCAAGCAAGTTCCCCTTCACAAGCACTTCAGATGCTCCAATATTACCAAAACAGGATTAGAGACGAACAAGAAAAGAAAAGAACGAAGGATACTAAAATGAAGGTATTGGTAGCACAGACTAATACAATCTAACAGACCCCTAAACAAGCTCAAGCGACACAAGAAAAAGTTACTTGCAATTATTGCAAAAGGTTAGGTCACTTTGTGCGTGACTGTCCAGTATTACAGCATAACATGCCACTGGGAAGACCTAACCCCGTAACTATCCCCCACGACCCTCTGTTCCCACATCAGCTCCTCCGACTGATGCTAAACCTGCCACCCAACTCTATCAGTACCCAGTGTCATCCTATCCTGAATTCCCCTCAATTTTATGAGACAGCTGGGAGGAACATGACAGTCGTCCACTGATACCGGTCCCGGTCAACCAAAAGGGTCCCTATGTAAATGGTAACCTCTTACATAAGGAAACAAAATTTCTAATAGACACCGGGGCCAGTAGGACGACAGTACAGCACAACGAAGTTCCAAAGGTACCCCTCTCTGGCTCGAATAGTATTTCCTTGGGTTTCTCAGGTACACCAGTCATCAATAAGGGTTCTGAACCAGTATCACTTCAAGTTGGTCCTCTCACAACATCCACTGATTTGGTACTTACTAAGTCATGTCCCGAAAACTTACTTGGCATCCAGATGTCAAAGGTCATTTCACGACACGAGAGTTAGACATCAGACTAAAAGACATTCCTGCTACATTATGGGCGACAGATCCGACTGACGTAGGTTTCATGGACATCACACCACATATGGTCACATTGAAAGAAGGTGTTGTCCTACCTCGTGTCCGACAATACAAGTTACCTCCAGATGCAGGACAAGCCCTCATCCATATTATCGATGACTTAATACAGAAAAGAGTAGTCAGAGAAGTACCTTCCAACATATGTAATTCACCAGTCTTACCAGTAAAAAAGAAAACAGATGACTGCACCACCCGTTTACCGACTAGTGGTCGACCTACGTGAATTAAACAAGTGTGTGGTACCACAATACCCTGTGGTCGCTGACATCAGTACTCTGCTAACAGCTATAGATCCTGAAGCCACACATTTTACTGTAATCGACCTGAAGAATGCTTTCTTTAGTGTACCCATTCACCAAGACAGTCAGTACCTATTTGGATTCTCACTACAAGGTCGTAGCTTCTGTTTCACAAGAGCTCCTCAAGGGTACACAGAAAGTCCCAGTATCTACAGTCAGGCACTTAAAAGACAGTTAGATGACATTGTTATGCCCTCAAATACAACATTGTTACAATATGTCGATGACCTACTGATCACCGCACGCTCTGGACCAGAATGTAAACAAGCATCACGGATTGTCCTAATGTTCCTTGCACAACATGGCCACAAGGTGTCACCCTCGAAATTACAATTGTGTTTACAGGAGGTGGCCTACCTAGGACACCTACTGTCAAAGGAGGGTAGGGCACTCACACCTGAAAGAATTCAACTCATTTTTAACATTCCCGTCCCTAAGACACAGAAAGAAGTCTGTGCCTTTATTGGCCTCACATCCTACTGTAGACAGTGGATTCCTCAATTTGCGTACTTGGCCAAACCCCTGATACAGCTAACGACCACGACCTCTTCCCAATTGCCATGGAAACCTGATCATACTCTTGCTTTCGAAACTCTTAACCAAGCACTATGTTCTGCACCAGTCCTAGCTACACCCGATTATGCCAAACCTTTTGTCCTCTTTGTCACAGAACTGGAAGGTACAGCCTTGTCAGTGCTCACACAAACACAAGCCAACAAGCATCGTCCCTGTGCTTATTTTTCTAGCACTCTTGACCCTGTTGCACAAGGTTTGCCTGCCTGTCTAAAATCTGTCGCAGCCACAGCTCTAGCAATATGACAAAGTGACTCCATAGTACTAGGACACTCTCTCGAAGTACAAGTTCCACATGCAGTAGAACTACTCTTGAATAGGACCCAGACACAACACTTGACCATAGCCCGCCTCACAGGTTAGGAAGTCACTCTGTTCCAACCCCACATCATCATCAAAAGATGCAATATCCTCAACCAAGCTACATTACTGCCTACTATTCCAGTTGACAATCAGATTCACAACTGCTTAGAAGTAGTCGAACTAGTCACAAAACCCCGGTCTGACCTTACAGATGTCCCTCTAAGTACACCAGAACACATACTGTTTGTAGACAGTTCCGGTATGCGCCTCCAATCAGGCGAACTTTCAGCAGCCTACGCTGTCACTACAGAAAACACAGTCCTCTTAGCAGCTAGGATATCCGTACATTCAGCATAAGCAGCAGAGCTAATAGCTCTCACACAAGCATGTGAGTGGTCTAAAGGAAAACGAGTCAACATCTACACCGATTCACAGTACGCATTCGGGGTCGTCCACAATTTTGGCATTTTGTGGAGAGACAGGTTTCCTAACCTCTCATGGAACAAAGATTCAACATGGAGATCTTATCCTCCAGCTACTAGAAGCAGTACACAGACCCACAGAAGTAGCTATACTAAAATGCAAAGCACATACCAAAGTCATAGACTTTATCACTAGAGGCAATGCTCTGGCGGACGCCACAGCTAAACATGCTGGTCAGACAGGAACACTAAGCACTGAAAACATCACTAAAACTATCTGTCCAGTTATCGATCCCACCAAAGATATAGTAGACATCCAAAACCAAGCCACAGAGACCGAAAAGAGAAAATGGGAGGAAGAGGGAGGTACACACACAGATCAAGGTTGGCTAACAAGAGACAAGTCCAAATGGTTTCTCCCTGACATAATCGTTCCCGTAATGATAGAAACTGCCCATGGTCCTGCCCACCTAGGAGAAAAAGGAATGTTAGACAGTCTGAATTTGATATGGCACAACAAGCATCTGCGTACAACAGCCAAACAAAAAGTACGAACCTATATGATTTGTTGTCAGTTCAATCCCGGGAAAAGTATATCAGTTGAACAAGGAGGGTTCCATCCTCCAGATCACCCCTTTGAAGTCCTCCAAATGGATTATATCCAGATAGAAAGATGTCGAGGATACAAGTATGTCCTCGTAGTGGTCTGTACCTTAACCCGATGGACTGAAGCTTACCCTGTCCCAGACTATGGTGCCCAAATGACAGCTAAACAATTGGTAAGAGAATTTTTCCCAAGATACAGGTTGCCCAGAATCATCTACTCTGACAATGGACAACCCTTCTCCTCTAAGTTAATGGAAGCAGTTTCCCTACTGTTAGGTTACACCTGAAAATTTCATTGTGTCAGACATCCCCAAGCAGCAGGTCTGGTGGAGCGGCACAACCAAACATTAAAAACCAAACTGGCCAAAATATGCGTTGACAAGCAAATTGACTGGTTGACAGCTCTTCCAGTTGCCCTGTTCTACATGCGAATGGTGGCACATTCTCGGACGGGCCTGTCACCCTATAAGATCACGGGAGACCTCCAAATATCTGGGGTGTCCCATCTCCTAAAAAGCTAACTGACATTGATGAAATGTACTTTCAGATTACTTGGCTTCTTTGATGTCTGCACTACGTTCTTGCCGTTCACAGGTGGCTGCAGCCTTTCAAGACAAGACCACGCCCGACGAGCACTCCCTTCAACCTGGCCAATGGGTGCTCGTCAGAAACTTTGACCGAACCAGTCCTCTGGAAAAAAGGTGGACGTCTCCCAAGCTGGTGCTGCTCACAACGAGGACCGCCGTCAAAGTCGAAGGACGAAAAGGATGGCTCCATGTGAGCCACTGCAAGCCCTTCCACGGACCAATTCCTTCGGACACTGTTGCTGATCCCGAGACCAGAGACACTAAACCATCAGACTTTAAAGACACTGAAACAACAGACTTTTTTTCACCCCTTCCAGAACTTTTGCCCAAAGAAGAGTACAAATCGCGGCTGCGATCTTACTCAAAAAAGACTTGAGACATTGTGCCTGACCTCAACCTACCAGTGGCTAATTAAGCCCAAGACGGACGCTTGGTGAAGCGGTTGCTGGGAAGTGTCCGGTCACTGGCGCATACTTTACTCAGACTAAGCAGCCGAAATCATGAAGACAAAGACTCACTGCGCAAAACTATCACAGAACAAAGTTCCCGTTTTTCTTTCTATCATGATTCTTATTTTCTGCATCATGCCTTGTCTAGGTTGGTTCCTTCATCTATCCTTCCTACTTTCTTCCCCTACGCTTTTGAACAACACTGCTATGCATTCACACGTAGATCTTCCCCCGCATCTCGAAAGTAGGAGAAAAGAATTCTTCAATAACACATTCATCTCCACACTCCATCAACACCAACTAGTTATTAACAAAACCAACTGTTGGGTCTGCGGCTTAATGCCACACTCCGTACACGGAGGTATGCCTTTTATCCCCCTCCTTTTCGGCTATGCTGGATCTACCTATGCTCTCTCTATGATATTCTCCGCCTCTGTTAGAAACATCCCTGAAACCAAGACCAAGAACACTAGTACCTGGAACGAGATAAAAACAAAGACTGTGCGCGCTGTTCTAAAGATGGTAGATTTCACCGTAACATGGGGACGAACAGATAATAGTGAAAACACCAGTTATTCCCTCTTTAACAACACTACCTCCTTTAGAGAAACATTCTCAGTTCAGAAGAGACAGACAGAGCAGGGAGGATGGGCTGTGCCTCATAAGGGCCTGTATTGTGTAAGAGGTAAGGGCAAGGGTCAGAAGATGGGAGACAGTGAGTGTAATAAGACGTACACCCTACCTGACTTAAACTTCCCAACAATGACCACCGCCCCCAACACTTATTTTATTTGTGGACCTCACGCACGTACTTGGCTACCTCAAGGCTGGTCTGGGAAATGCTACATTGCATTTATCCCCCCCACAACCTACACCGCCCCAGCAGATTATCATCTAAGTGATCCTCCGACCGTGATTAATAGACGGCAAAGGGGGGGTCATGGATGCTGAAGACGGAGTTGTTTCTGTCCTGTAACTACAGTTCTGTAGTAGGGGTATCTCTGTTATAGTCATAATCTAGTGATTAGTCCCGCCCATGTGCGTGGACCCCGGCAATCAAAAATAATCTCTTAAGTTGTCAAATCATGCAGAAACTGCAAAGACACTTAAGGGTGAATTTAAAGACAAATAATGCAGCATATATCCACAGGCTACACTGTCCAGTACTTCAACTAGAAATTCCACCAAATAACACCACACACAACACAGCCAGCCCAGTTTCTACCATAGAGAAACTTGCCTCCACCAGTAAAAGACTCTGGAATGATAGAGAGGAAGGCATGGACAGACAAGCCCCATAGGCTGCCATTATGTGGCTTAAATAGGATTCTGTGCCTTTAAGAGAGCTTTCCAGAACTTTCTCCCAGTATCCCAGAATGCATAGCAGGTCCCTCTACTTTCAGTTCTTTTTGAAGGCGAAGCACGCCAGACCTGTCGCATTCCTTACATGAAGAAACATCTCCACCGGGGAGGAGGGCGGGCGCTTATGACTATAACAGAGATACCCCTACTACAGAACTGGAGTTACAGGACAGAAACTACTCCTTCTGTAGTAGGGGATCTCTGTGTATAGTCATAATCTAGTGAATAGAATGGCAAGCCCATCCCCACACCAAAGCGGCGGTGGAGAAAAAAATTAACGCCACTAATGTGCGAACAAGTTCCGCAGCGAAGCCTGCCCAACCTGAGCATCTGCCCTGGCATCAGAGTCCAGACAGTAATGCTTAGCAAAGGTATGAACCGACTTCCAAGTGGCTGCCTTGTAGATTTCAGCAATCGGCACGTTAGGGAGCAAGGCCGTCCTGGCAGCTTTGGCCCTGGTGGAATGAGCCTTAGGCTTACCTCCTAAGGTCTTATTAGCCTTTTGGTAACATAATTGTATGTAGGACACAATCCACCTAGAAATGGACTGCTTAGAGGTAGCAAGACCCGTCCTGACTGATCCATAATTAATAAACAACTGGTCAGACCTACGAATATCTTTGGTTTTATCCAGATAAAATTTCAACACCCTCCTAACATCCAGGAAATGAGAGAGGGTTTTCCGCTGGAGACGAAGGATTCTGAAAAAACGTAGGCAAAGTTATGGTCTGGTTGACATGAAAATCAGAAATAACCTTGGGTAGAAATTTAGGGTGAGTACGCATAACAACCTTAGCAGCATGAAATACAGTATAAGGTTCAGTACAACACAACGCCTGAATTTCACTCACCCTGCGGGCCGATGTAATGGCCACGAGGAACGCCGCCTTCCAGGACAGGTGCTGCAACGAAGCCTTATGAATAGGTTCAAAAGGCTCCTTCATCAACCTGGACAGCACCACATTCAGTTCCCATGAAGGCGACGGAAGCCTGACAGGAGGGAATACTTTCTTCAATCCTCCCAGAAAATCTTTGATCACAGGATCTGGAAAAAGGATGTCTGTGAAGGGCATTTCCTGTAGGCAGTCAACACGGCGAGATGAACCTTAATGGAATGAACATTAAGTCCAGACTGCGCCAAATGTAGAAGGTAAGGAAGGATGACATCTTCCTTACAGGTCGTAGGGTCATGGTTCTTAGACTGGCACCAGATACAAAACCTCTTCCACTTGTAAGCATATGAAGTCCGAGTGGAAGGCCTCTTAGACTCCTTCAGTATGTCCATGCAATCCGCAGGCAGATTCAGATGGCCATATTGCACTATCTCAGGAGCCATGCTGCCAAACTCAAAGACGAGAGGTTGGGGTGTAATATCCGTCCCCCGAACTTCGTGAGAAGGTCCGGCCTGCACGGCAGCCGAATGTGAGGAAGGAGAGACCGGTGAAGCAGGTCCGTGAACCACCACTGCCTGGGCCACTCCGGGGCAATGAGTATCATCCGAGCCCTGGACCGGGCCAGCTTGATGAGCATCCATAACGCATTCCCCAGCGTCCCCTGCTGGTAGTACCTGGAGGCGAAGTCTCTGCACTTGCTGTTTTCGGCAGTGGCGAACAAATCTACGTCTGGAGTTCCCCACCTTGCAAAGACTTCTCCTAGTACTTCGTCGTTTATGACCCATTCGTGGTTTTCCTGAACCAGTCTGCTCAGTGCGTCTGCTGAACATTCTGCACACCTAGCAGATGGGTAGCCGTTATCGTCAGTCCTCTGGCTAGGAGCCAGTGCCAGATCGCCTGCGCCTCCTGTGACAGAGTGCGTGATCTCGAGCCCCCCTGCTTGTTCAGGTAATACATCGTGGTGGTATTGTCCGTCTGTACAAGCAGGGAGTTGGTCTCAAAGGACAGAAGAAAGCCCTTCAGTGCCAAGTGAACAGCTCTGAGTTCCAGGAAATTGATGTGATACGTGGCCTCCAATAGTGACCACGCTCCTTGAATCTGTAGGTTCCCGGAATGCGCCCCCCCCATCCCAGGAGAGAAGCATCCGTCACGACAGTCTGCGAGGGAATGTCCTTGTGGAAGGGAACCCCTTTCAGGAGATTCTCCGCCGAACACCACCACTTCAGAGACTGAAGAGCATGCAGAGACAGTCGTATATTGTCGTCCCAAGATCCTTTCCTCTGATCCCACTGGTCTTCCAAGCACTCCTGCAGCGGTCTCATGTGCAGTCGTGCGTGTGGCGTCAGGAAGATAAAGAGGCCATTGATCCCAGTAGAGAAGACACCGTCCTCACTGTTGTAGATGGAGTTGTCATAAGAGCCTGAGCCTTCCGAAGGAGAGATAATCGTCGCTCTTCCAAAGGAGACACGCTTGCTGACAGCTTATTGATGGAGGCTCCCAAGTACTGTATGCATTGGACCGGAGTCGGGACAGACTTGGCCATGTTGATGTGCAACCCCAGCTTGTTCAAGAGAACGCACGTCTTCTGGAAGTGTGCTCGCGCTTCCGAGAAGGAGGATGCCTTGATCAACCAATCGTCCAGGTACGGGTAGACAAACACCTTGTTCTTCCGCAGATGTGCTGCTACCACAGCCATGCACTTCGAGAATGTTCTCGGCGCAGACTTTAGTCCGAATGAGAGTACTGTGTATTGATAATGATTGGCGCCGACTTGGAACCACAGGAACTTCCTGTGTTTGTGTGCAATGGGCACATGGAAGTAAGCATCCTGTAGATCTATAGCACATAGCCAGTCTCCCTGTTGCAACTGAGGATAAATCTGATGCAACGACAGCATGCAAAACTTTTCCCAGCGAATCCATTTGTTTGCCTGTCGCAAGTCCAGAATGGGCCTGAACTCGTTCTTGTCCTTCTTGCGAACCAGGAAGAACCGGGAGTACAGGCCTCTTCCTCTCTGGGACAGAGGCACGTCTTCTATCGCCCTCTTCCTTAACAGGATATCGGCCTCTGCCCGGAGCTCGCGCAGCTGAAACTGCGAGCTGACCGGAGAAATCGCCGGAGGCGGGCTCGTGAACCGAAGACTGTATCCATTGCAAACAATATTCAGCACCCACTTGTCCTGAGTAATTTTTCTCCACTCTGCCAGAAAAAATTGAATGCTTCCCCCTACCGGAGTGGGTAACAGATCCGGGGGAAGTAGGTTCCTAGGGCCTAGACCCAGCCTGGCCCTTGGGCGCCGGAGCCGACTGCTGGCCTCCTCTGCCCTTCTGGCGCTTCTGGAACGGCTTATGGAACTGTTGTTGTTGTTGCGACTGTCCCGAAGCTTGGCCACGCCCTCTGCCTTGCCCACCGAACCGCCGTTGGAATGGGCGGTACGACTTCTTCGAGTCTTTAGGCTTCTCCAGGCCCACAGCCGTGAGCGTTTCGGCCTCCGCCTTCATGCGGGCCATCTCGTCATCCGCATGCTTCCCGAAGAGGGTCTCGCCAGAGAATGGCAGGTTGGCTACCCTCTGCTGTGCGTCCGGTTTCAGGGACGTAAGACGGAGCCAGGCTTGACGTCGTTGGTTAACTCCATGGCAAAACCCATGAGCCCCCAACAGGGAAGAGTCCGCTGCAGCGCTGATAATCTGGTTCGCCACCAGCATCCCTTCATTCAGCACTTTCTGGAAGTCCTCGCGCTTCTCGCGAGGTAAGTGCTCCGCAAACTGCTGGAGGTAGTCCCAGAGGGCGCGGTCGTAGCTTCCCAACAGCGCCGTGGCACTCGCAGCCTTCATAGAGGTCGCCGACGTTCCACATACTTTCCTCCCTGCTGAATCCATCCATCTGGACTCCTTATCCGGGGGAACCGTGGATGACGGGGTGGTGGCATTTTGTTTGCGGGCCGCCGTCACAATCACAGAGTCCGGAGGGGGTTCCGCCCTCAGAAAGGCCGGGTCCAAATCGGGAGCCCAGTACTTTTTCAGCAATCTCGATGGAGCCGCCTTCGTCACCGCAGGGGTGAGAAAAAGGGCCATAGCCGGTTCCTCCAGGCCCGCCACCAGAGGCAGCAGTGGACGAGACAGGTGTTTTTGATGCAATGTTTCAAAAATGACTGAAGTCTTAGGTGTAGGCACCGTCAAGGATATGCCCAACTTCGCAGCGCCCCTTAAAAGGACATCATGGAACACCACCAGGTCATCAATCGGGGACATCCTCGTGTCTGGTGACCCCGACAAGGTCGGAGAATAGTCCCTGGTCCCAGAGGACCTCGTGTGAGAGTGAGAGTCGTGCCACCTATGGCGGTGTCTCGACCGCGTGGACGATCTGTGTCGCGATCTCTCCCTCCTCCCAGAGTGAGAGCGAGACCTGCCAGCCCGTGGCCGCTCCACCGGTTTCCGTGGTGGGGTCTTCCTTGGCTCCTCTCGGGGTTTAGGTTTCGGTGTCCCCTTAGGAGGTGTAGGCAAAGGAGGCAACGACGTGGACCTCGGCGGAGGGACCACCGACCGAGGGGCCGGCCCATGCGGAGAAACCGGTGGCGGTGGGCCGCCTGGCGGAAGCGGAGGGTTGGTGGGAGGGTCCTCTTTAGGTACAGGCGGAGGTGGCGACCTAGGCCGAGATGGTGTGTACACCTCTGAGTACACCGAGCCCGGTGACCCCTTAGGCGAAGGGGGCTGCGATCCAACCCCTTCAGCAGGTGATCGCTTCCTCTTGCGTCCTCCACTAGAAGCAGTCTGACTTCTGGGGCCAGAATCCCTCTTGCAGCGTTTAGGAGAGGAGGAACGACTCCTAGACGCCGATCTCTTCCTTCACAACGCTGAGCATCGCTTTTCCGGCGTCGAACGTCGCCTCCGCGACTCCAGCGTCGAACGCCGCCTCCGCGACGTCGACCTCTTCTTCCTCGACGTCGAACGCCGCCCCGCGACATCGACCTCTTCCTCCGTGACGCCGTACGCCGCCTCCGCGACGACGAGCGTCGATTCCTCCTTCTTGAGGCCCTTGACGTCGAGGAGCCCCTCTACGTCGACCGGTGCTTCGACGGCGATCGGCGGTGTCGCCTCGACGGCGAGCGCCGATGCTTGTCACTTCGTCTCCGACATCGATAGGAAGACTCCGACGTCGACGAGGACGATGACGTCGACGGTGGCTTCGACGGCGACCTCTCCAGGCCCTTCGACGTCGAGCCGTCACTCCGTCTCGACCCGGAGCCCCGGGGAGATGGGGAACACACCGCCGTTGATGCAATCGACGTCGACCGAGACCGGGACCGTTTGCTGGTCTTTCTGCCTCTGGGGAGCCCCCCAGAGGCCTCAGTAGAGGCAGAGGGAGCCTTCCCAGCCTGCCCAGACCCACCTGCAGCCTGCAGATGTCTCTCCTCAAGGCCTGAAAGCCTAATATTCAGCCTGTCCCTCAGTGTCCGAGCTGTAAACTGCTGGCAGATGACACAGTCTTCAGGGACATGATCTTCGGGGAGACAGACAATGCAGACGTCATGTGGATCACTCTTGGCCTTCTTCCTTCCACATGCTGGGCACTTGTCAAAAAGACCAGGCATTTTAGAGCCCTAAAACGCCTGAACCAACACACAGAAGAGAAGGAAAACACCAAGTTAACTCAAACACTTTTAAAACACAAAAGTGCCAAAAAATCCAATAAACCCTTGAAAAAAGGGAGAGCTCAATGCCAGGGTCCTGTTAGCAGGAGCCAGAAAAAAGAACTGAAAGTAGAGGGACCTGCTATGCATTCTGGGATACTGGGAGAAAGTTCTGGAAAGCTCTCTTAAAGGCACAGAATCCTATTTAAGCCACATAATGGCAGCTTATGGGGCTTGTCTGTCCATGCCTTCCTCTCTATCATTCCAGAGTCTTTTACTGGTGGAGGCAAGTTTCTCTACGGTAGAAACTGGGCTGGCTGTGTTGTGTGTGGTGTTATTTGGTGGAATTTCTAGTTGAAGTACTGGACAGTGTAGCCTGTAGATATAGGCTGCATTATTTGTCTTTAAATTCTCTCTTAAGTGTCTTTGCAGTTTCTGCATGATTTGACAACTTAAGAGATTATTTTTGATTGCCGGGGTCCACGCACATGGGCGGGACTATTCACTAGATTATGACTATACACAGAGATCCCCTACTACAGAAACAGTGGGTCAAGAAGCTGGCGATTTCTTCAAAGGAATCATCCTTTTCTGGGGGCCCATGATCAATAGCCGCCACATACGATAACTAACTTGTGTAGTTCAGGGAGCCATAAACGAAACCGCTGGTGCGTTAAACAAGATCACGGCTGAGATGGCTTCCAAAAGACTCATGATGTTACAGAACCGTATGGTCCTAGATATCATATTAGCGGACCGTGGTGGCGTATGTGAACTGATTGGATCCAGCTGCTGTATATACATTCCAGATAATGCTCCCTCATTATATGCTGCCATTTCCCGCCTTCATGTACTTTCAAAGAAGCTAGACGCAGACACCGGAGCCTGGTCCCTAACGGGATGGCTCTGGGGCCTCCTGTCCTCATGGGGGTGGAAGATCCTTACAATACTAGGTCTTGCTCTAGCCATTCTCTTCACCTGTTGCCTCTGTATTCAGTGTGGCCCAGCTCTCTGTAGTTTCTGTATCACTACCTGCATTCCCAAACCCCAGTCCAGAAATAAAGAACAGGAAAGAATCATGTCACAGGAACAAGTAGACGGCCTAATGAGTATAGAAGTAGACTAATAAGAAGAATAATTTTAAAGGGTATATTATGGGACAAGGAGGGAATGTGGAAAAAGATAATTTTTTGTAGTTTATGTCCCATCATATACCCTCTCAGTCACGTCCCCGAGCCCACCATGTCGGAAAACAAGCAAACGAGAAACACGAGTAAACCCGATCACGCACACACAAAGTTGCACATGCACTCTCCTTCCTCTAAAATTCAAAGGTACATTCTTATGGTTAGGGCAATGCCGAGAAACAACTTCCTCACTCAAACTGTACATTCCTATGGTTAAGCCGATTCCGAGAACAAGACCCCCCATTTGTAACCATTTCCCTATAATCGGGCCGATTCCGAGAAATAGGCCCCGTTCTGCTAAACCACGACAACCAATTCCGAGAAGAAGAGCCCCCGTTTGCAGAAAGACACGACACCAGACATCCTGTCAACGACCAGTTCTCCTTTTTCTCTCTTTCTCTCTCACTCTTATCTAAGGAATCAGCCTAGGATTATTTCTCAATGCTCTGCTTCTGCCGTGACTTCCTCATGATTAAAGACACAGTCACGCTTCTTCCTGTCATGACTTTTGTATGATTTCGACACAGTAACGCTGCTATGATTTCTGTAAAATTGTGACACAGCTATCCGAGTTTTACTGACTTCTGTATTGTTGCAAACACAGCTATCCGAGTTTTGCTCAAGGGAAGCTCCTTCCTCTTTTCTGTGTATAAATACCATGTCCTCTTTGATGAAAGTTAGAGATTCTTCCGATCCTCCTCAGGTGACGGAGCTCTCCCTTAACTCGAGTTACTGAATATAGACCCTTTATTCAAAGCACCACGGACTCTGCTCTTCATACTTGACTTTATTGATATTATAGAAATTCCGATCAAGGTAAATTACTAAAATATTTACCACACGGGGAGAGTCGGGGTGACATCGGCTGCTGATTGAGCGGGGGAGGACTGGCAGCGCCTGGCGGCCCGCGGCACTTTCATCCTGCCCTTCCAAGGTGGGTCCTGTTCTGCCTTACTGCAACGCGGCTCCACGGGGTGCCTCTGTGCCCGCGGGTGGCTTGCTGTGATCCTGTTGGACCTGTGGGGAGGACCCGAGGACGCCGGAGCCTTCTGTGCTGCCCCCGAGGCCGGGGCCTGGCCTGATTCTATTGGCGCTGTGGACTTGTATTCTTGGTGCAGCCCACTCGGGACGAAGATCCATTGTCCTCCCTGAGGCCCGGGTCGGTGTGGCCAGCATCGCGGGCCCACATTGGCAGTGTAAGCGACTGGAGGCGGGGATCCCCCGCTACCCCCCCGAGGCCTAGACTGACGCCATCAGCGCCATGGGTGTGGCCTGCTGCAGCGGGGTCCCATGTTGGCCCAGGGCTCGGTTTGATGGTGCCAGCACAGTGGGCCTCCGCCTGCTGCGTGGACTGTTAGGAGCGGTGTTCCCTCGTTGCCCCCCCCCCCAGGGCCCGGACGGACACCGCGGGCTCAGTCGGTCACTACCTGCTGCGCGAGCCACTAGGGCTGTGGTTTTGTGTCAATCCGAGGCCCGGGCGGACATTACCTGTGCCGCGGGCTGCATCCTGCTGGGAGCGGCTTTCCCCTGTTACCCCCTGCACCCTGACGGCCTTCACTGAAATCAAGTGCCTTTATCTGCTTCGAGGCCCACTGGGAGTGGGGAGCCAATGAAATTCACGTGGGAGCGGCCTGAACACGTCCTGATCGCCCCTGCTGAGCACGGGGCCTGAGCTGCTACTATGGCCACCGCTGGCTGCCGGTGCGTGGTCTGCGGCGGGCGGAGTGCTCCTGCGAACTGGCCTGGAGGTGAGGAGTGGGGGTGCTGAGGCATCTGGTTTTGGGGTGAGGATTCGGCCGTTGATCAGGTGGCAGGCGAGGTGTGGGGGGCCCCTGGTTAGCACGCCTCCTCCTCCCCCTCCTCCCCCATTCCCGATGCACATCTTGCGACCTACGGCTGAGGTGAAATAACCCCTCCTGTGAAGTGGTTGCGACAACGCGGCCTGTTGGACCTTCCCTTTCTGGGCCTGAGGTGTGGACGGGATTTCTCGACCGCCATTACGGGTGGAGGTGACCCTCTGAAGGGCGTTCCTGAACCAGACATGGAGGTCTGATGGCTCCCTGGGGGCCTCGGCCATAGCTTTGTGTGGTGGGGCTTGTATGGCCTCCTAATCCTCTCCTTGGACCTGTCCTAGGTCATTGGTCATTATTGCATTCCTGGGGTCATCTGCCCACAACGGCCCCTCATTCCCGCTGTGACCCTCGAACCTCTACAGTTACTCTATGTTGCCGCCCCGGCGGAGCACACTGTGGCCCTGGCAGAGGTGATCCGCACGCGGCCCTAGATCACGGCCCTGCATCTTCTTTCTCCCTCTACTCCGGCCGCAAATTTCGGGCGGCGGCAGTTTGATCCGCGCCAAGTCTTTACGTCTGCTGCTTGCCCCTGCCAACCCCTGGCCCGCCTGTGTTAGCTCGTCAACTTCCCACTGTGGGGTCTATTTGTGGAGACTTTGGGAACCCGTGCTTCCCCGGGGATCACCATGGGCAGTGCGGACAAATCGGCAAAGACCCCTGCCACCCAGACAAAAATGGATCACTTCACCACCTCTGAGGCGGGGGCTGCCGGGGGTGTGACTGAACAGGAAGCTCCTCCGTCCGCCGATTTGGTCACCATCCTCCAGGCGATTGACCTCCCGGAATCGGACCTCTCATATAGCCAGATGCTCCAGAAAGACCCTGCTTGAACTGGTCTCTGCCTGCCGGGTCTGGCTCCGTGGCCGAAGACGGCGTTCTAGCGCAGAACATTTCTTAACTTCCTGATGGACTCATATACACACATCCGGACATGAGGAGGGGTCCTCCACGCTTTCCCGTTCCCAAGCGTTTTAGTTTGGGTATTTACTCATTGGTTTATTGTGTTCCGGTTTCATTTTTTGGTTGTTTTATTTCTTAGTTTTGCTGCACCAGTTCTCACACGCCACCCTGATTTGCACCCCATGGGGAATGCAGTCCTCTTTTCAGACACCTTGATGGACCGGTTGATATCCAGCTGTGAAGTCATACCACCCGCGGGACCCACAATCACACTGTCATATCCACCAGTATGCCTGACACACTCCAACAGAGCGCTTCCCTGTCTCCCACCAATATTCATATTGTGCCCGGACCCGTATCCGGCGGAGTATATAGACTTCCCTTTGGACGCTACACCACACCCTTGTGCGCTCATTCTTGATGTGGGTCCCCTTCTGGGACCCAATTGTCACGCTATTACACCATGCCACTATGCCAGATATACCCCTATTGAGCACTTCTCTAAGCATCTTGTCTTGGAATGTTAATGGCCTCCTGGACCGTTTCAAGCGGATGGCTGTCCTGCGCTACGCGCACTACCTTGGGGTGGACATTTTATTATTACAAGATACGCATTTGCTGGGTAACCATTGCCCCTTCCCAGCGCGCTATGGATATGTCAGGGCGTGGCACTCGGGGTTCACTCGGGGATCCCGAGAGGTGGTGATTCTGGTGAAAGGTTCTCTTCCCCTTGTCATTGTGCTGACAACCCTCAATGCCCAGGGTACATTTTTGGCCCTCAGCGGTAAATTACACGGGAGCCCCATCAACCTTGTATCGCTCCACTCTCCTCCTTCAATGCTAGCAGCGACATTAGCTAAATCTACAGATCTCCATGGTAATGATTTGCACGGGCCCTCCTCCCGCCCTCATGCGGCAGACATGGAGACTTAATGCATGGTTTCTCCGTGACAGAGAGTTCCGGAAGGTGGTGGGTCAGGAACTTAAACATTATTTTCTCTCCAACGACGGATCAGTCTCCTCCCCGGGCATTCTGTGGGTGGTGGGCAAGGCCACAATAAGGGGGTTCGCAAAGGGCCAGCTCAAAATCAGTGGCAGGCCCTGGCAGAACAAATTAGCAGTCGTGAGGCGCAAGCCTTGCGCCTCGAGCGGGCCTCTGCTCAGTCTCCAGACGCGCCTGAAGACCGACTCCTTGCCCGGCTCCAGTCAGAAATCAACCAGTTGTCCCTGGAGGTGGCCAAACTCCTTTTGCGTTCATCCATGGCCAGGGTGTATGGCTGTGGCGACATGAATGGTTCGCTCCTCCATCTCCTTGCCACATTCTCTAGGGCAAACAGCATAATTCCCAAGGTCATGGCGAAGCATGGCTCGTTGTGCCATTCCCCTAACGGGATGGCCCGTGCCTTTGCTTCCCATTATCAGCAACTATACGTGGCCTGATCCCCATTGCTTTCACTCGCTGGTATGTTGGAGGTCGAGGGTGGCCCCTTTCCCAGCTTAGACCCCATTAGCCAGAAAGACCTTGATCCCCCCATCACACATGAGGAGATAGAGGGATCGATTGCCCTTGTTTCCTGCGGCATGACACCAGGCCCAGTTGACCTCCCTCAAGAGTACTACATGCATTACCGGGTCTTTCTCACTCCACATTTGGCGGAGCTGTTTCGGGAGATTGTTGAAAAGGGTTCCTTTCCGCAGGCGACAGATCTGGCCACCATTGTGGTTCTTCCCAAGTCCCAACCACCCTTGCCATGGTGTGCGGACTACCGTCCCATCTCCCTCATCAAAACTGAGATTAAACTGTCCACTACAACCCTTGCCCAATGACTCAAACCCCACTTGTCCACGATGGTCCACTCAGATCAATGTGGATTTATGCCCTCACGTGGCACTAAGCAGTGTCTTTGTAGACTGCAAGTCACCCTGGCACATCGTCATCTTCTCACTCCCTGTCTCGTAATTCTTCCGGTGGACTTTGAAAAGGCCTTTGAATCTGTGAATTGGAGGTTCTTAGAGGTCATCCTTGTTATGATGGGACTCATTTTTGTGCCCGCGTCTTGGTGAACGGGGTTCTGTCAGAGCCCTTCTCGGTTTGCAGAGGAACAAGACAGGGTTGTCCCGTATCCCCCCTGCTTTTTGCCATGGTGATGGAATCCTTGGCATCCATGATGCGGTCGTGCAAGCGTATGCAGGGATGGGAGTGGCCCAACACCGAACCAGACAAAATTGCACTCTTTGCAGATGATGTCCTCCTTTATTTGGCAGATCCCACCAGGTCAGGCCCCCATTGCCTCCCCATTCTACACCTCTTTGAACATTTTCGGATCTCAGGCTTAACCCGGATAAGTCGGCCTTGGTACCCCTCCATCTGTCCCGCAAATGTTTTGACTGGCAATCCAACATTAATCTGCGCTGTCAAGCCTTCAAATATTTGGGGATATGAGCTCAGCTGGGCCCTCAACGTGGCCTCACTGGTGAAACAGGTTAAGGCAGACCTCAAAAGTGACAGTCATTCCCCCTGAACCCCACGGGGAGGGTCACCCTATTTAAAATGATGGTGCTCCCCCGTTTCCTCCATATATTACAAAACACCCCCGTCGGCTTTCCCAGAGCCTGGTTGTGTGAACTCGAATGCATAGCCAGCAAGTTTTCATGAAGAAAAGGTAGGGCCCAATTGGCACTCAAAGTCTGTAGGATCCCCTCATTTGATGGGGGCTTGGGGATGACCCACCTCTATTTATATTATTTGGCCACAAGGCTTCTCTCCATACATGATTAGTTCAATGGGGGTTGGTCAGACCCGGCATACAGGCTCTAGGTCAGAGAGTTGGGCTTCGACAAGATTCAGGCTATGCTATATGGGGCCCCTATTCCCTCCCGCTTGCCAGAGGTAACACGCTGTGCTGCTGGCCCGGCGGGCTGCACTGCGACATACCAAATGGGTGCACACACTCACCCAATGTACACCCTTGTGGCAGGGGACTGGCTTAAAGAAGTCAATGCATTACAGGGTTTTAGAGCCTGAGATCGGATAGTCATTTCACAGCTAGGTGACGTGTGGGTGGGGGATCACATGCGGACATTCGGTGACCTTCAAAGCAGGCACTCCTTACACCAGTCACAATTCTATAGGTATTTGCAGTTACGCCACGCCCTTCACACCCACCTTGTGATTGGCACACATCTTCCTGATCACAGCCCGCCTGAGGCTCAGATAATGGTTGGTGACCTGGGGCAGGGTGGCATCTCCCGTATCTATCGTACACTGATCAACAATGCCTGGCTTTCACCTTGGGTATGCCCTGTAGGGGCTATCTCACAGGGAAAAGCCAGGACGGGTTCCCAAGGCAAGCGCTTAGAGACCCCTGGGTGATAAGCGCTACATAAATCCAATATACAATACAATACAATACAACAATGCCCCCAATTCCTTGGACCGACTGCGGGCTCAATGGGAGGGTTGGGTGGGCACCTTGGACGAGAAGGAATGGGGAGATGCCCTTATGTCTTCTAGGACGGTCATGGCCTCTGCTAGATTGCTCTTAGTGCAACTATATTATTTACATGCTGCATATTTCACCCCGATGCGCCTTCACTGGGCCGGACCTAGCCCAACCTCTGCTTGTGCCAGGAACGGTCACGATCCCGCAGACCTTTTCCATATGGTATGGGTATGTCCCAGCTAGGAGCGGTTCTGGGGTAAGATTGAGGAGAAACTCACTGAGGTTTTGCGGTGGCAGGTCCCCCATGACCCAAGGCACACGATCCTGTGTATCACTGATGTGCTCGATGGGTCTCAGAACAAAAAATTGTTTTACACGACAGCGATGGTGGTTGCAAAAAGAGACATTGCAGCCTCCTGGAAGCTCTCCGAACCTCCGAGCGTTGGACGATAGAGGATTGAGGTGGATTGGTGTGCCACACAGGAGAAGGTTATTTATAAGGCTTGTGGGTGTCCTAGGAAGTATCATAGGGTTTGGGGGAAATGGTTGGGGGAGGTGGTGTAGTCCTAAGGGGAATGTCCAATTCATATTCATGTGTTTTTGCTAATGTTTGTAAATCTTGTGGTGCAGATTTTTTCTTTTTCTAAGTCCAGGAATTTTATGGTGTTGGACTGTAAGTTTGGTGTACTTCCTTTATTTTGTCAATAAAAAAAAAAAAGCATCCAGGTACTCATATGCGTAATGTAGTTTGTGTCATTGAGAAGATCTCTCCTGAATGACCAATTCGGTACCATTTTATCTCGGCCAGCAAGTGGAATCTCAATAACAAGCAGATTATGATCAGGCATGACCCTGAGAATCTTTTTCATCTGACCGTCCTGGAGCAAACGACAAGGAATCAAAAAATAATCTGACCAATCCTGTGTCTTTGGGGGGGCCGAATAGAAGGTGTAGCCATGATCTGGTGCTTTGATCATATGCCTCGCATTCCCTAATCCATGGTCCCTCCTCAAATTAAACAGAGCTCTAATTAATCTAAGTTTACGCCCAGAATAAGTGCTACCCCCGCCATCGGAGAATCCACCAGCCACATTAATATTCGATCTCCACACGCAAACAGTGCCAACACAATATCCAAAAAATCCCAAACTACAGGATCATCGAAAATCGATCCCTACACGGAACATAAGGTAAAACCACCTGTGCTATAGTAATATTCAGAAATCACCCATCAAGATTGACACCATGTATCATTAGAAAGACGCTTGAAACTGCAGACAATTTTGTGGGACAATATTGCAACCCATCAGGTCCAAACACTTTGTGTAGTACATGTTATTGAAGAGAAGCTGAAGGTTTCCAACAGGTTTGTCCTCGACCCCTCAATGTGTGTCTCCTGCAGACAGAGGATATCAGCCAGCAATACTTTTAAATCTTCTGCCACCCTCAGTTTTTTCATAATTCAAGCCACAAATATTAAGAGCCGCTATACAAAGCTTCATCATATGGCCCACATAGCTCATCAAAGAAGGTTAGCCATGCAAGCCACTTTTTCGGCCTTCTGCAGCAGCCTTTCCAGGAATATGTTGAGGCATTACATTGCTACCAATTTAAATTGATTCTCCTCAAATTGTGCTCCCCACCCACACATCTCCACTCCCACTGCGACCCCCCACTAAAAACCCAACCAAAACTGGCTGCCCTCCGCAAACTCTCTACCAACCCCTCACCCCCCACTAAGATCATGAGGCAATAAGAGCTATGGAGGTCTCACTGATGGCAACCAGGTGCAACACCTCCCAAACTCCTCAGTTCCATATCAAGCAAATAAATATATTACATGTGGAAAAAGACTTCGAGGCACAGAATGGCAGCAAGGTTAATCAACGCTGCACTACCGAGTCTAGTCACTAGTGTATTAGGACACACGTATTGCCCAACTCAAATGGCCAGCTGCCACATGGCCTCAAATGAAGTACAGTTTGGACAGAAAGATGAGATTCAATACAAATGTTTATGGTGATATGTCAATGTTCAAAGAAAGTTCTTTCACAGATTTTTTGTTGTGCGTTGAAGATTCTTTATTTCTTATATTCTTTTCACAAGTTGGTACAGCCAACCTCTTTCGGTTTCGCCCGAGAGAGGTCTTCTTCAGGGCTGTAAATACATGCAATGTTGTATGTTTTAAAAATTGGTACTTATTCCTATAAGGAATTTAAAAACGAGTTCCAGCGCAGTTAGGGTGATCCAAATATTTAAAAGGAAAAAAAAACAGTTGTGAAAACGAAACAAAAAAGTGCCAAAGACTGTGTTGAAATAAAAAACTAATCTTGATCTTATAAGAAAGGACATTTAGGCAATACAAGATTTATAGATATTGTTAGCTCGATATGCAGAGATTCCAGCAAGAGGTAGGTAGCCATAGAGTATAGTGAATGGCGGGCAAGAGATAATCCCCCCCTGTTCAGTTTAAAACCCTACCCAAGCACATGCCCACAATGTCATTCCGCAGTAACTTCTAAGAAGTGTGGGGTTTCTAAGTGCTTAATGCTTACCAAAGTATTATAGTAAGCACTGTTCAAGAATTCTTTGTCAGAAACGCCAGCAACAAATAGTGTCAATATCGTCCCTTGGTCAGTCTTATAATTTTATGCATCACTTGTTGTACCCTGTTAGCCTAAAAATTAAGATATTGTTCAAACTCAGCTTGAATCGTCAACCATATATCATTATAGGTAGCAACATATATCAAACATCAACATGCGCTATCATCCCACAATCCTTTTGAGAAAATAGGGAATCACAAAATATGTAATTGATCCGTCGCTTAGGCTTAGTGTTGTCAAAAGATGCACTTCACATGCAGTGCCTGGGAAAACTATATTAACCATATTGAGGATGCTAGTGATGGCAAGAGAGTTTTAAAAGGCAATGCCTACACATAGCACACAGTAAAGAACCACAAGGACTTGTAATGAAGAGGAGGGAGCATGGACTCATTTACCATAATCATACCTTAGTAAAGATGCTTAAGAAATTGATTCAGCGGTGTCTTCCTTGTTGCCTCAGGTGCTTTCAAGTCTGTGACTCATTGCCCGAGGAATAGAGTAAAAAAGGATCCTCTAACAACCACCAGATTGGTTTCAAGAAATAGTTTTTAAACCAGAACGGCCTAGTCACAAATGTGTAAGGTGGGAGCAGTCCTAGAATCACCCTATGGTAACTATCCACATCGGCGGTGGTAGAAATAAAACACATTATATTACTCATTTATTAAATAATAAAAACTAATGTAAGGATCCACTTAGCGCAATTAGTGGCAACAATGACTATCAAATGAATAATTAAGCTCACAATGAAGATCAGACGCCCACATGCGTTACTGATTCTATGTCAGGACCGGAGGCTTCAGATTATGCTATATCTTCCTTCGCTTTATTAACATAAAGTCTCCACAGCAGCTTAGGAAAAGATATATAATAATAACCAAAAATGCTTTAAACATAAAGCATTGACGGAATGTTCAACAAATCAAACAACAACTCCCAAGAGTCTCTTTGTATAATGATAGTCCATAGTCCTTCCACTCTGTCCATCTCCACTATAAATCCGGACCTCTCATCTTCTTCCTCTCTTTCTTCGCTGCTCCCGCAGCCAGATAAGTGCTTTTCATGTTTTTTCCCTTTTTCGATATTGCTGATTGTATTGTGTACGATCGTTGGGGGACTCACTGCATGGTTTATTCCCTTCCAGAGTCCCCGGTCGCGGGAACGTTCTTCGTTCCTACGCGACCTTTTTCTTTCCCACTTGTGTGCGGTGCGTGAGTAGACCGCCAGGGGGCGGCCTGTCGTCTCGCCGACCCTTCGGCGCGCCTCCACAGTGCCAGGAGCCGCGCCGTGGAGTCTGCTTGCGCAGGAGCCAGCCCTCGCGTACCCCTCTGACACCTGGTGCCCCGGGTCTGTACTTTCCTGCTTCTGACGCCCCGTTGGGGTCTGTATTGCGGCTCTGACCGCGTGATCCGCCTTCGGGTGTCCTTTGTGCACCTCTTGATTCAAAGTGTGGCTTAGCGCGCTTGAGGGGTGCGAAGACCCGGTCCCGGCGAGGAGGGTCTGCGCGCTTGGGGGTTGGTGCAGCCCACGTGATCGCAGCCGGTTGGCCTGCCCATATCCGAGTTTTATCTCGACTGCCGCCCTACAGGGTGCCCCAGATTTGCCCTTGGTTCAAGGATGGAAGGGGAGTACGAGGAGGAACCTTACCCCTATCTGCAGGACGACGAATTCTACCAGGCGGTGGACAATTCGATTTACCGCTGCGTGACGGAGGTGGTAGGCCCCATGGAAGACCGCCTTTCCGCCCGCATCGTGGAAGAATGCACGAAGCTGGCATCGGCGCATGTGCCCCCGATCCCCGATCTCCCGGGGACGTCCGGCGGGTTACCACCCGCCCCGAAGAGGCCTTGTAAGGAGGGGCCGTCATCGGAGGCCCAAGGTGTGGACAGGGGTGCGTTTGAGCGTCTTCGGGACGCCTTCCTGGCAAAGGCAACGGCGGTGCCCCCTGCGCCCTTGGTAGACCCTAGCGCTTCGGGGGACGTGTCTACGGCCCCCGCCTCCCCAGTATACGACTCTCCGGACACCGACGACGACGGGGAGTCGACCAGATCTTGGCTTCCGGCACCCTCTGCCAAGGAGATGCCTCGAGATGAGTCGGGCATGCTGGACCCGGACGAGATCGTCCACCCCCGCTCCGCGGCCTGGACACCGGGGGAGACGGTGCGAAATTTGTAGCGGGCAGGCTGCGCAAGCCCCTGGAGAAGGAGGCGAGGGGTTGCCTGCGTGGGGAGTGCCCTCGGCCAACTTTGGAAGGGAAAGTGGCCATGACCCCGGAATTGGATCCCAAGATGGCCACCTTCCTGGCGAAATTTATGAAGGACCCCAGGAAGGGAATCGATCGGCCCTGGCGGGCCTGCCAGGACAAATTGTTAGATGCGGTTGGGCCCGCCACGAAGATCCTCGATATGGCGGAGGAGGCTAGGGCGAATGGCACCGTCATTTGCCCGGATGTGCTTTCGAATTGGGCCCAGAGGGTGATAGTGTTCTTGGGCAACGCCAACTGTGCCCTGTCGACGGAGAGGCGGCGTTCGCTCCTGATCAAATTGGACCCAAAATTGGGGGACCTGGCCTCGTCGGAGGCGGGTGCTGTGGCCCAGGGGGGCCGCTTCGGCGAACCCTTCATCAGGGAACTGGGCAAATTCGTGAACACGTTCACGTCGCTGGATAAGGCCCAGTCCAGCATTAAGAGGGTGTTTCACCAGCGTTTCTCCGGAGGGGCCGGTCGCGGTAGGGGCCGCGCGATCGGCCGTGGCCAGCAGACCAACAATAAAGGACAAGGCTCCGGAAGAGGTCAATACCAGACCTCTGCCAACTATACCAACTTCTATCCCACCAGAGGGCAACGCTTCAGCGGCAGAGGGTTCAAGAAGAACTCCGGACAGGGAAATGCCCCCGGTAAGTGTCCTTTGTTTGGATCAAGTTCCTATTGGGGGGCGGCTGGCAAGCTTTTACGGGGAGTGGGAAATGCTCACTGCCGACGCTTGGGTCTTGCAAACTGTACGAGGGTTCCACATAGAATTTTACGACCAGCCCACGCAAGCGAGGCCCCCGCGCCCAATGGTCTTTTCGGAGTCCGACGCGCAGTTGATAGACGGGGAGGTCTCGGACTTGCTGCGCAAGGGAGCCATCCGCCTATCAACGCGCCACCCACACGGGTTCCTCAGCAACGTCTTTTTAGTGGACAAGACGGATGGGGGCAAGCGACCTGTGATCAATCTCAAGGAATTCAATGGGTGGTTGGTCTATCGACATTTCAAAATGGAGGGTATCCACCTCCTTCGAGACGTACTCCTCCCTCGGGATTGGATGGTGAGACTGGATCTTAAGGACGCCTACTTGGTCGTCCCCATCCACCCCCCTCATCGTCGTTTCCTACAATTCCTGTGGGACGGCAAGGTGTTCGAGTTCACCGCGCTGCCGTTCGGTCTTTCATCGGCCCCGTGGTGCTTCACAAAGGTTCTCCACCCGGTAGTGGAGTTTCTCAGAAGTCAGGGGGTCCGTATGTTAGTATACTTGGACGACATCCTCCTCATGGGGAAGTGCCCGGAGGTGTTGGCGGGCCAGCTGCAACAAGCTGTCGGTCTGCTCCAGAGACTGGGGTTTGTGGTCAACGGCTCCAAGTCGGTTTTGGTTCCCACTCAGAAGATCACCTTTTTAGGTTTCGTGGTGGACTCGGTGCAGGCGGTCTTGAGCCTGCCGGGTCGGAAGGTCACAAAGATACGACACCTGCTTCGGCAGACGATCGCGAGGGATCGTACGTCCCTGCGACATATCGCCAAGGTGGTGGGTCTTCTCTCGTCCTCCATCCAGGCGATTTTCCCAGGCCCACTGCACTACAGGGCTCTCCAACGTCTGAAGGCGCAACATTTGCGCCGTGGGATGAGTTACGATCAGTGGGTCCCCCTCACGGACGATGTGAAGGAGGAAATGTTATGGTGGCTGTCTCACATGGAGGCATGGAATGGTCGGGCGATCTTCGGTTCAGCTCCGGACCTGATCATAGAGTCCGACGCCAGCAGGTAGGGCTGGGGCGCCCGGTGCGGGGATTTTTCCACCGGCGGCGCCTGGTCTTCAGAAGAACAACGATTGCATATCAATTGTTTGGAGCTCCTGGCGGGCTCCTTCGCAGTTCGTTGTTGGACCAAGGATTCGGTCAAGGCCTGTGTCCTGCTACGGATGGACAATATTTCGGCGGTTCGTTATGTGAACCATCTAGGAGGCCCTCGTTCCCGCGCATTGGCGGACCTGGCGAAGGACTTCTGGGATTATTGCCTGTCTCGTCACATTGCGGTGACGGTGGAGTATCTGCCGGGTCAATACAACCAGGTGGCGGATTGGCACTCCAGACATCTCAGGGACACCAGCCAGTGGAAACTGGATCCGGAGGTCTTCCGGTGGCTGCAAGCTCTCTGGGGTCCCTTTTCGGTGGATCTCTTTGCGTCCCGTCTCGACCACCAGCTGCCGCATTTTTTTTAGCTGGAGGCCGGACCCTCTAGCGGAGGCCACGGACGCCTTTCTGCAGGATTGGAGTCGGGAACAGCCGTTTGCGTTTCCCCCGTTTTCCATGATTATGCGAGCGGCGGCCCAAATACGCCGCCAGGGAGCGGAGCTGGTGTTGGTTACGCCACTCTGGAGGTCTCAAGTGTGGTTTCCGGTTCTTCTGGAACTTTCTTGGGATTTTCCAATCCTACTCCCCCTGTTTCCTCTGCTCCTGACAAACCCGGATCAGGAACCTCATCCCCTCGTCACGCAGAACTCTCTCCGCCTCGTGGCGTGGAGGCTCTCAGGAGACGCTGGACACTCCCAGGCCTTTCGGGGTCGGCTGAGCACTTGCTCTCCAAAGCATGGCCGATAGTACGACGAAGCGTTACAGATCTGCTTGGCTTAAGTGGATGCGTTGGTGTTTACGAAGGGGTTTGGATCCCTCGGTCGCAGGCCTCGTTCCCGTGCTGAATTTCCTGGCGCATTTAGCCGACAAGGGCTTGGCCTATAGAACGATCAATGCTATCCGATCGGCGATTTCGGCAGGCCACGACAACATCGATGGCCATCCAGTAGGGGAACACCCTTTTGTTTGTCGGCTTCTGCGGGCTATCCGCCTCGCGTCGCCTCCTGAACCCAGGTACTCCGTCCTTTGGGACGTCAATTTGGTTCTAAATTTGTTCTTGTCTTGGCCGGCCAATTCATATCTGTCTCTTAAGGAGCTGTCGGCGAAGTTGGCCATGTTGTTATGTTTGGTTTCTTGTAGACGCGTCTCTGATGTGCGCGCGCTGGATGTCTCTGCACGCATTTTTTCCCCGGATGGGGTTACTTTTACCGTGGGCCGACGCACTAAAACGTCGTCGCTGTCCATTTCATATCCAGCTTTTCTTGACACTCCTAAGTTGTGTGTTGTGCAATGCCTCAAAGCATATGAGGACCTGACCTTGGAGTTACGCCCTCCGGGCGACCGTCAGTTGTTGATTGCCCTGCGGAAGCCACACAAAGCTGTCTCCTCGCCCACTATTGCTCGGTGGGTGCGGTGGGTCATGCAAGAAGCGGGCATCAATACTTCTCTCTTTGGAGCACACTCCGCCAGGGGGGCCATGGCCTCTAAGGCATTCTCGGTGGGTGCTCGTTTGGAGGACCTGATGCGAGCGGCGGATTGGTCCTCGGATTCCACAAGAGGTTTTATTTTAAGCCGGTGGTGGATTTGGCCCAGTTGGTGGTAAGTAAGCTTTGAACTAGCATAATCTGAAGCCTCCGGTCCTGACATAGAATCGAAATTTGCCTAGCTTACGTAACGGTAAGTTTCAATTCTATTAAGGACACGGAGGCGAGGATTATCCCACCCAGGCTACAGTGGTGTCTCTTCCCACCCGTATGGCAGTAAGTAAAGCGTTTTCCTTTACGTTGTCGGTACTGTGACAGTCACTGAATTCTCCTCGCCTTGTTGTCGCATTCCTGGACCACCTCGCTGATGCTGTTTCTTTCTCGACAGGCAACGAGGGTGCTAAACAGGACCAATGAGGCTTAAGCGTGATCTGCGCGAAGAAAGAGGAGGAAGAAGATGAGAGGTCCGGATTTATAGTGGTGATGGACAGAGTGGAAGGACTATGGACTATCATTATACAAAGAGACTCTTGGGAGTTGTTTGATTTGTTGAACATTCCGTCAATGCTTTATGTTTAAAGCATTTTTGGTTATTATTATATATCTTTTCCTAAGCTGCTGTGGAGACTTTATGTTAATAAAGCGAAGGAAGATATAGCATAATCCTCGCCTCCGTGTCCTTAATAGAATTGAAACTTACCGTTACGTAAGCTAGGCAAATTTCGATTCGCGGTGTTTTCAAAGCCCTGCTCGTGTCAAGCAGTGTGTTCCCGCTAGTAAAAATAAACCTTGTCCAGTACATAAGTTGAATCCAATTTAAAAACAAAGGGCCAGATGCATGAAGCAGTTTTTGCCTTCACAAACGGACGATTTGCAGAATCGGATATTTGTGAATGCAAAAAAATGCTCTTCTGATGCAAGAAACTCTATTTTGCGATTCGGTAACCTGTTAAATAATTTGCATAATATATATTTCAGATGCAGAGTCCCTTAGTTATTGTGTATATAATATTATTTGGTCACATTGAGCGAATGTCGATGTTTACTCAAAGATAATTATTGTATTCTTTAATCTAATTTAATTTAATTTTACTTCTTTCCGCATGTGCTTGTATTTTATATTTGTGTGCTTTTATGGCTTGTTTGAAAAACAAGACTTTTGACTTACTGACTGCGCTACAGAACAGTTTGGTGGTAAACAAATATGGAAAGAGGACCAGAAAGAGGACAGTGGGCTAACCAAAGTTGAGGGACTGTGTACATGCGACGTCGAATAATGTCCAGTTAGATGTTGCAGTGCTAATCACTAAACTTTAACAATCCTCAGAGGTCTTCTGACTCACATATGCCATACGTCTATGAGAATATGCTCAATCCATGAAAGATTTAACTATATAGGTGGTGGGAAATACAATCCTATTATGGCATGCCACTTGGGGATTTAAGTTTATGTTGCTTATGTTAACTTGTTGAGATACTCCTCAGTTTAAAGGGCAAAGTGGAAGGTAAGAGAGGATGTTGGACATTCAGGTGGGTGGCAGGAACAATATGCTGTATGTAACAGGCATGAGGCACAATGTTCCAGATTTTCACTCAGGCACAGGCAGACAATGGCGAACAATGATAGTAAAACTATCTAACAAAGACACATAATGCCTTATATGCAAGAAGGTTTAAGACTAAAAATGCTGACATGAAAGGACACTAGAAAGATCAGAAACACTAGCATATATAATTAGACTTAGTGCTTTCACCTCTTTTCTGCATGAACCACATCTTACCGCAGACAGAGGGTAGTTTCCAAGGGCTGAGAAGATCTTTTCATCATGTAGTTCACATGCCAGGAGAGTAGCCATTTAAATGAACTAGTGAAATAAAATGTTCAGTTTTAGCAGTTGGCTACGGCCAAAGATGCTACATAATAGTAAAAGGTTGGTGAGGCTTAATACTTGACAATAGTCAATGTATATATATTGAATGTGAACGACCGGAGCTTCTTAACTCAATTTTTCCTATCACGTAAAAAGATGACCCCTGGTATAGTACTTCAATAGATTACTGGACATGCATAAAGGCTGTTCCTATCCCTTGGCCTGCATGCATGTTGAGCCAACTAAAGCTTTGGTGAAGTTCATAGCACAATCGATTAGTTGACATACGGGAAAGTTAGAGTCCTAAAGACAAAGATTACACCAATTGCTCATCAGTCCATGGCGCATCGTAACAACTAGGCTATTGAATCCTTAGCAAAGATGTGTGCATGTGGGTGGTTTCAGTTACAACACTTTCTTGAACTCTGATCACTTTCTGAATGCTTAAAATGTGATGTAAATCCCGGTTAGAATAAAGGATATGGTGAATAAATACACTGATATAGCTGAATAAGAGGCTAAATTGCTGGGTGGATATACTGCGGCTCATATGTACGGAGAGGTTGGTCGATCAGATCATCAGACACTAGAGACCACAACGGATGGCTCAGAATATCCCAGAAGTAGAATCAATATAGGTAATATGTGGTGCAGATGAATAATCAGGACAAGTAATGCCACACGGTATGAAGTCCTAGTGAACAAACCACAAACCCAGAAATGAGAGCATACCTAGAGAGGTAAACTATGGCTTGACTGGAGCACTGGGAGAGAGAACCCTTGTATGCCCTGATAACGGAAGCGGACATTGAGGCAGCTATAGGAGAACTAGCAAGGGGGAAACCCCATAACAATTAAAGCATTACCTGTAGATTTTAGCAAGGCCTATGCAGCTATACTTCAGCCGTATAAGCTGAAAATGTAACTGGAAGCTAGGGCTAGAGGTGCCATCTCGAAAGGGTCCTCTTCTGCATATGCTTCCTTTTTGTATTTACCCAGTCACAGTATTTCTTGGTGCGATCAATACAAAAGCTCACAGCCCTTTTAGCCATCTACCTAATGGCGACTTTCCCCCTCCTCTTGTTAGGGGTAATGTGGAGCAAAGAATGCTGGCAGAGTGGAGGGCTGCCCAATATGTAAAAGAGCACTGTTGGCAAAAATGCTGCCAAAGTCCTCTAGCAAACTTGTTTGGGGAAAATACGATAAGTTGAGACAATCGCAATGAGGAGGACAGTCTTCAGAGTCAGGAGACGCAGTAAAAAACTGTGCATTAGTTCGAATAGCAAACCCAGGAGAAATGTCAGTACCATTATAAGGTCCCGCTATGGCATCACAAAAAGTTTTGGAGGGAACATGTGTGCCAAACCTTTCATAAATCTCATCACAACAGATATTTTATACAAGGACAGTTTGTCGGTTAAATGTAAAACGGCCCTGCAATGGACAAAAGGACATGCAACAGCTTTTCTTGTAAAGTAGCAGTCTATTGAATGACACAAAAGGTCACAAATTTGTCCCAGAACCCGGTAAAAATGGTTTCATGGAAGGATACCAGGAAGCAAGGATATCATGTATCACTTCAGTCAGTGGATCAAATGCAGTCAGTAGCCACCGCTCAAAGTCCTTGCATGTAGGTTTAGATTATGTGGGTTTGGGATGAGGATCCTGTCTAGTTGCTGCGACAGAAGATCCCTGCAGAGTGGTAGCCAGTTTGGAGGACATATGCTCATGCCCAAATTTCCAGGTCCCACACTATCCTGGCAAAATCTGCAGCCTCCGTGAATGCCTTCGGCCCGGATGTTCTTGACCTTTTTCAGAACTCAGAGAAGGAGAGGCAGGGTCAGGAAGGTGTGCAAGAGTTCAATGTTTCTCTCAAGATGAACACATCTCTTAACAAATGTTGTTGCAGAAACTCCAATGTGCTAAATCTTCAATGCAATGGTGGCAAAAATATATATCTCGAGTTCTGCCCACTGTTGGAAGATGCCTCACACCACCTCAAGTTATGCCAGATGCTGCATGATCAGCCCATCTGCTCTGTCATTCAGGAACCCTGTCAGGTTGCTCGCGAACAAGGAAATTCCCTGCTGCTCCAACCAACTCCAGAGGCACAAAGACTTCTAGCACCAGACCCACGATAGCACTCCATCCTGCGTGTTGCAGTAACCCATGAGAATGGTGTTTTCCAAGGGAACTTTCACCAGCCTCCCCTTGATGGTAATTCTTCTGGACCTTTCATCTGCATTCGACACAGTTAACCATGAGAAGTTACTTGATCAGCTCGAAAGCAGGATGGGTCTATGGAGAACCATTCTTGATTGGTTTAAATCCTTCTTACGGACCAGTTCCCAAAGATGCTTAGTTAGTCTAAATCTATCCTCTCCTTCCCCGATTACAATCGGGGCCCCCAAGGCTCAATTCTCTCACCAACTCTTTTTAACCTCTATCTGGACCGCTAACTGAAATTCTGCGGAGCGCCAACATCTCTTTCCATATGTATGCAGATGACACACAGATCTACATCAAAGCTTCGTCCCCAGATGAGAACGAAATAATGAACGAAGTTCTAAAGCGGACTGTGCATTGGCTAGCTAGCAACCAGCTCAAAATGATTGCGCAAAACACTGAATTCTTCCTAATTTCCCCTCCTAAAAGCTCCACTGACATACTAGAATGGACCAAATCGATATCCGCGCTGAACTGCACCTCGATCATAGTGGACTCAGCCCAGTCTCTAGGAATCACACTGGATAAGAAAGAACCTGAACATGCAAGCCCACATCAACACATTGGCCAAAAACACCAGATTTCACATGAGCTACCTTAGAAAACTTAAACCTTTCCTCGACACGTCTGACCTCAAAATGGCAGTACAGGTATTAGTTATCTCTAGAATCAAATACGGATGCGCAGCTCTCTCTGATCTGCCCAAGATTTCAACGGCTCCCCAAAAAGCCTGCCTCAATGCAGCCGCAAGACTCATAACAGGCTCAAATTATATTTACCACATCTCATCGCACCTGAAGGCCCTGAATTTGCTTCCTTACAAAGCCAGAATCCAACTCAAACTGGCCTGTATTACACACAAAGTACTTCACTCTAAGTCACCTTCATATCTTGCTCATAAACTTGAGGTATCCGGAGGAGGCAGGCACACCTGGGGTGCCAGGAATCTTACGCTGAAACTTTCCTTCTTCCGGAAGAAGAAAACTTACAACAGAGCTTTCTCTGGGGCCGCACCTAGAACCTGGAACTCACTGCTGCCAATTATCAGAAAAATTACCTCTCCACCAAGATTCAAGAAGGAAGCCAAGACTTTTTAATGGGCAAATTCCTGCCATAAGTTATCTCAGAGAATTTACGAAATCAGCGGCTTAGCGACACTTTACTGTTATTTATTTATTTAAGCTTTTATCGCGCACAGCTACCCACAGTGGGTTTCCCGGCGCCAGGGATAGACTGTAGAAGAAAGGACGGTGCAGCACCTGACTTGAGGCCACAACCAACTATTGGCTACGCTTAGTGAAAAGTAGAGTCTTCAGAACCTTACGGAAGCGAAGTAGGTTGGTCTCTAGCTTTAGTGCCAGAGGGAGGGAGTTCCAATATTTATGGCCCAAAATGGAAAAGGAGCGGCCTCCCATTTTTGCCAGCTTACATCTTGGCACTGTGAAATTGCCAGTGTCCGATGACCTTAGTGAGCGCAAGGGTCTGTAAGGTTTTACCAACCCTTGAATGTAAGCTGGAGCGCTGCCCTGCTTGGCCTTGAACATATAACAGAGCGCCTTGAATTTAACACGTTCGGGGACGCTCAGCCAATGAAGGTCACGCAAGGCGGCAGCGGCTGAAGTGCGTCTAGGGACGTACTTTAACAGGCGCGCAGCCGCATTTTGTACAACCTGAAGCACATGTATGGTAGCTTTATCTGCGCCCAGGTAGAGAATATTGCCATAGTCCAGGCGTGATGTTACAAGTGCCTGGACTACGGTTCTGCGAGAGGAGAGGGGGAGCATCCACAAAATCTTGTGAAGCCACCGCAGCGTTGAGAAGCAAATGGCTGCGACCTTAGTAGCCTGTTGCTTCATAGTAAGCCTGTTGTCAATAATGACGCCCAGGTTACGAACTGCAGTGGATGGTGTAGGCGCCTTTCCCAGTTCAATGGGCCAATGACGGGGGCCCCAAAGATGTTTGTTCCGACCCAGAATGACCACCTCGGTCTTCTCCCCATTCAGCTTGAGACAATTTCTCCGCATTCAGTCGGCCACAAGGATGAGGCCAGACTTGAGTGCGTAGGTATTGTTCTCGTCTCTCCCTGATAGGGAGAAGACTATCTGGGTGTCATCTGCATAGGAGAACAAGGTTAGTCCAGCCTGTTCAACTATGGTCGCCAAGGGTTTAACATAAATATTAAATAATAAAGGGCTAAGGATTGAACCTTGGGGAACGCCGCGGGTAGATGGACAGATGGCGGAAGCTGCTTTAGGGGAAAACACTTGAAAGGTTCGGTCGCTAAGGAACGACACCACCCAGGCCAGGGCCCGGCCTGCCACACCTAGAGATTTCAGAGAGTCAATAAGGATGGAATGCGACACGGTGTCGAAGGCTGCTCTCAAATCCAGCAGGATGAGCGCCATGGTGTTTCCCTGATCGACACCGTGCCTAAGACTCTCTGTTACCCCCAGGAGGGCAGTCTCAGTTGAGTGCCGAGGCCGAAAGCCCGACTGCGAAGGATGGAGAAAGGCAGTGTTTTCGACCAGTTTGGAAAGCTGAGAATTAATATGTCTCTCCAATATCTTCGAAAAAATAGGCAACAGTGATACAGGGCGGAAATTGGCAGAGTTGGAAGAATCTGCACCCAATTTTTTCAATAAAGGTACAACCACGGCGTGTTTCCAAGGTTGGGGGACATGGGCCTCACTCAGAGAAGCGTTTAATAGTTTGATAATGATGGGGTGTGTGAGGGGATCTAATTGTTTTAATATTTTGGCCGGGAGAGCGTCCCGTGGGGAGCCCGATCGCACACTATTTAAGCAGGAGACAAAGGAGATGGCATCTAAAGGCTGCCAAGTAGTAATTACTGCATCAATGGCGGTATTCACAGGTTACTGGACCATGTCAGGGGCAATGGAAGTAGTCCCTGGAAGTGTGGTAAAATGGTCGTAGATAAGATCAACTTTATTTATAAAGTAATCTGCCAAGGATTGACACTGGGCGGCATCAAGTGCCGGGGGGGGGGGAGGAGTAGAATTTGCACCGGTCAATTTTTTAACAACGGAGAATAGCACCTTTGGGCAATTTTGTGCATCAGTCACAGTTTTTTTAGTATAATCTGCTTTAGCAATTTTACAGCTATTGTGGTACTTTTTCAAGGCTTCTTTATAGATGACTTTACGTGAGGGGGAATAACCTTGTCTCCATTTACGCTCCAAGGTCTTACATTGTGAGCGGAGACATTTAAGTTGTTCAGAGTACCCTACCCGTTTTAAGCCTCCCTTGATTGCGCAGATGTAACCATTATGATCCTGGCATCATAGACACTGTTTTGCTCATGGCATAATTCGTACCTCTCTCAACTTTATTGGGCAGAGGTTGATATTGTGCAGTTCGCCCTTTCTCCTGCTTGTATTTTCTCATTTAGTGTACTTGTGTACGTTTGCTCCTAATCTTTGAATGTGTCGTGTTTTCTCTGTAAAGTGCTCTGATACCCTAATGGGTAACGTTTGCGCTCTATAAACACTAAACAAATAAATAAATAAGGAAGTCTTTAATAACATAGACTCTGAAGAGACAGGTTTGTAAAGGACTCTTCTTGTAGCCAAGATGCATTTTTGAAGAGGAGAAGTGTGAGCCTATTCTGGCAATATCAATGAGATTAGAGAGTACTGCTTCTTCCTTGCTTTGTCCTGTGCCGATATAGTGAAATTGCCCTGATGATCATTATGCGGGCTACTGGCTTGGGCCCGATTGAGTGATTTAATGCTACCCGGCACCTCTATAAGCCTGGTACACCTTTAACCCACTTCCCTTGACAAGGACGTGGGGTCCGGGAGTGCCAATTGGGTGTTGTTAGTTGGCTCAGTTTTCCCCCCTTTTCTTAAGTGCACCTGGTCTACCCCTGCAGCTTTCTTTTCCTTCTCAAGGGATATAGATCCAATCTGATGTTGATTGACGCTGTCAGATGAAATTGTTGGGGTCTCCGTTTCGTTGATTGCCTCGTCTGTTCTTATTGGTTTTTTTTGCCCGATTGAGTCTGCTCGTTTTAAAGTGTTAAAGAGTGGGCAGAGACTCAGATCTTGCCTGGTCCGGCGAGTCTTATTGCGGCCTTTTCGCTTCCTTTGTCTTTTCTCCTTGCCGTTGAGATCTTCGATATCTTGATCTGAATGAGATGGTGAGGTGGGCTCTGCTTTGCCTGCAGCTGAGGGTTTTTGTTGATCGATCGTTGTACTGCTGGGGGCCGAAGTCTCCAGAGATGATGACATGGCCCTGACTGCGGCCACTCTTGCCCCTAAATATGCCACCACCTTGGCTTATTTTGTGGGGCATATGAAGTCTTCTATTTTGCTTGAGGGGAGAGGCTTTACATTTGTAATTTCTTTTAGGTCCACCATCAATGTTGCCATTGTCTCTGGGAGTGTACTGAGTTTCTTAATTATTAGTGAGCAGTCGCATCCTTGTCGCGGGGGGTCGACATCCGCTTGGGTCCGTCTAATCAGGTTGTTTAGATTTGTGATTTTGCCATCTATGTTAGCGACATATACCGCCAATGTGTTCAAAAGGATGATTTGTATGTCCATTTTGTTGGCTTGGTAGGTCATGGCATCTGCTGACCTTTGTAAGATGTCCAAAGTTGTGGCCCATGCTGTCTCCTGTTGAAAATCCTCCTTCTTCCTCTCATTTGGGACAGGTGATGGCCTGAGATGGTCGGGAGCGTCTTTACCATATGATGTAAGCATATTTTCCCATTCTTTTGATTATAAAAAGGATAGATCTCTCTCCACAGCATGCGCATCCTACTCGCCTGGTAAAAGCATAGATCAGCTCTGCCCATGGTTTGAGGACTGGGCTAGGTCTCTTCTGTCCTTCTCCCAATGTGGTGGATGCTCTTGTGATACTAACGGTGTCATAGCAGAAGAGTCCGCTTCCCGTTCTGTCACGTCGGTTGTATTGCCCCTTGTGCTAAGCTTTATAGGTGGCTCGGTGTACTTGGGCGTGGGGTCTAGACTGACCTGGGGAGAAGATGTATTTTGGCTACGAAGTCGCTCGTTGTCTCTAGGTGAGTTAATGCGGTCATAGTTTGGATGCTCCCTGCAGCCAAGAATGGAGGGTGGACCCCTAGACCGCTCAGTGTGGTTATATTAGGGTCTCCTCCCCCCTGTGATGGTTCTGCCTTGTCAAACTTGCAGGTGTCTGTAGCTTGATAGATTTGTGGCTTACTTGTCTCTATGTTCTCACCTAAGCTGTCCTTGCTGATGGTCACTATAGGACTCAGAGGAATAGGTAACCCCATGATTTTCATGTTACTTGAGAAGACAGCTGACCCTGCGTCTTTCAGAAAGGCAAATTTTGACGTTATTTTTGGTTGAGAACCAGATTTGTAGCCAACAGGGCCAGCTTCCTGTGAATGTAAATGGGAAGCACTAACTGTTGTGCTTCCAGATGCAGTTGGCGAAGGGTCAAGTGTCGACCAACTTCAGCATTAGATGTCTCTAGCTTTTCTCTCCATTTCTTTTTATTTAGTGGGGCTACACTCCTCTGATTCCCATATCGCATCCTTTGCTTAGTCCGGTTTTATTGCAGAAAGCCAAGGTGCACCGTCTTGGGCCTACTAGATGACCGTGCACGCAGTGTAGAAGTTTCGAGTGAACCAAGTTCGCTAGAGTGCAGGATGGATAAGGACAGCAGCAGGGTTCGCTATTAATTAGCTAGCAGCACCCGGCGCTCACTGGGCCCTTAAAGGAGACCGCTTTCTCTTTTCTTTCTCCTGATGTCTACTACCTGCACCCTAGCCGCTCCCTTTTGAGGGCTGTTCACTATCAGTCACTAGTTGTTGCTATCAGTTGCTACTGCTACTGGGTGCTTTTCTTCCTTTTCTTGCAGATCTGCTCACATAGGCCTGCGTCCTCCAAACCAATTGCCACTTCAACAGATAGTCATGCAGCTAGTCTATCACGATTTACCTGAAAGCTCCAAGTGGCTCAAAGTCCCATGCTCGTAGCACATACGTGCACATACATGCAGGTAGGTTGTACTGTGATATATTATGCAGTCAGCCTTTGCCAACAGCCGCGGCTCGCCCTTCACCCCTCACGACCTCTGCCTCTTCAGTGCCTGTGCCTGTAAGGCTGCTGTAAGGGTGCTGTAAAATTGGAACCAGTCTCCTGGGAGCCTCGCAGGGGCCGCAAGCGGAGCGTGAGTCAGCCACGAGACAGCAAACGGCTCAAACGATCACATGCGGCTAAAACAGCTTCTGTAATAACTGTTGCGGGCAAAAGGGAGCAGGAGGGAGCAAATGCACAAGCAGAGGTGAACAAAATATGCGCAAGCGAGCGTTTGCCTAGTCGCTCAAGCTCTAGCTCTAGCTCTTGCTCCAATTGCCGGTTGTCAGTCTCACCAGTCTCCAGTTATCGGCCTGCGGTACAATCGCGGTGCACCACCAGGCTGCTCTGCTCAAGGACTTCTTCCCCAGGACCTCCCTTCAGATGGAGCGAATGTGGGCCGGCGGTGTGTGAGTGAGCGAGCGATTGCCTTTATTGGCTTCAGTGGCAAACCCGCTCTAACTCTGGCTCCTGCTCCGGTTGCCGGTCTAACCGGTCTGGCTGGTTCCAATCTCCAAACCCCTGTCCCCTGCATTGGCGTTGATGACTCCTAACCAGCCGCGGCTCCAAGCTCCAAGCACCGAATTAAACGAAGCACCACCTCCTGCCGCTGCAGCTCGTTGAGAGATATGTGGATTTTCAAGGGCCCCTAAACACAAAGCGTGTCGACCTTACATTAAACTCAAAAGGGCAAAATTGTATTACAAATTATTTCACCGATTTCAGCACCACTCAGCCCTTGGACGCGGCCATCTTGCTTTGCGCCCTGACCTGACACCTTCCAGGTGTCCCTGCAATTGTGAGAGGAGGATTGCTCTGAGACGGAGCGGAGGGCACAAAGAGAGGTATGGCAGATCTGTGTGCCACACCCTTCCTGATCAATCTGGTGCTATTAATATCACTTCACCACCTCCCTCAGCCAGAACCCTCCTACCACCACCACGAACCCCAACGAAGCAGCTCGCAACCTCGCACAATGGCTCACCTACTGCGCCGACGAACTCGCACCACTGAAGAAACCACCCAGCAGACCCCTCAGCAAGAAAGCTGCATGGTTCAGGGACGACCTCATAAGCTCAAAGAAAACCTGCCGCTCCCAGGAGAAAACCTGGCGCCAGGACCAGACAACAGAGAACATGAGAGCTCTCAAGAACGCCACCCGCAAGCACCACCAACTGATCCGTACCACCAAGAGAAGAAATGCGTTACTTACCTGTAACAGCAGTTATCCAGTATTGTTGTCTTTCATAGATTCACATGCCTGAATCATTCCCCGTCGTCGAGACGGGAGCCTCCGGTAAATAAAAAAGTAATGTCCATAGACATACATAGAGAAAAAGGGTCTAAGGGCCTCCCCTTAGTAGCCTTTCCTTGTCCTTATGTAAAAAGGACCAAACTCTCACAGTCAGCCAATCAGCTCCGACCTCCCTCTAGAACCTTCCTGGGAGGAGCCTCAGTCCCTCAGATTTTCGTACGCACCCAGCTAGGTTGGCGTAATATAGTCCGAGAGGGAAGTGAGTCCTTCCAGGGGAGGCGGGAGGGTTGCATGTGAATCTATGAAAGACACCAATACTGGATAACTGCTGTTACAGGTAAGTAACGCATTTCTTATCCAGTATTAGGGGTGTCTTTCATAGATTCACATGCCTGAATCAGAATAGCTAGCAATCATAGTAGCACATTTGTAAAGTAGAGTTGCTCTGCCGTCATGTTAGATAATGCATATAATATCATACAACAAGGAGACAGCATAGATAGAACATCATCAGAGCAAGAATGTGCATACCTGGAAGGCGGGATGTAGGAAGGCTCACCTTACTGAAAGAGATGGCGAAGCACCGCCTGGCCTACTGCCGCATCCTTCTGGAGTTCGATATCCAGGCAGTAGTGTCTTGAGAAAGTATGCGGTGACTTCCAGGTCGCCGCTCTGCAGATGTCCAGGATCGGCACTCCAGCAAACAGTGCCGCTGATGTGGACATTGCCCTGGTGGAATGAGCAGTAACATGATCATTCAAAGGCCGGCCAGCCTTGTCGTGGCAGAATGAAATCGCAGAGGAGATCCATCTGGAGATGCTTTGCTTCGTGAGAGGCAGGCACATTCGTGGTCTGCTGTATGCCACGAACAGTTGTGAAGATTTCCTGAGAGCCTTAGTCTTGTCCAGGTAGAACTTTAAGCATCTCATAAGGTCCAATGAATGCAGCGACCTTTCCGCTGCTGTAGAAGGGTTGGCAAAGAAGGACTTAAGGACTATTGGTTCATTGAGATGAAAGTCCGAAGGTACTTTTGGAATGAACTTAGGGTTTGGCCGCAGTATCACCCTGTCATGTCTGAATTGCATATATGGTTCCTGAATGGACAAGGCTTGCAGCTCGCTCACCCTTCTGGCAGATGTTAGAGCGAGCAAGAGCGCCGTCTTCCATGAGATGTGTTTAAGAGATGCCCGATGAATGGGCTCAAACGGGTGACGCATGAGTTGGTTAAGTACCAGATTAAGCTGCCATGTAGGAGGTACTTTCCGAGGCCTCGTAAAGGATCTGTACAGCCCCTTGAGGAATTACTTGACTAGCCGACTTGACCACAGAGAAGGTCCTGTGACAGTCCTGGTGAACCTCGAGATAGCCGCCAGGTGAACCTTGATGGACGCATGCGCCAGTCCCGACTGAGCCAAATGCATGAGGTATGGTAATATCTGTTCAGGGGTGATGGTGAGGGGCCGTAGGCCCTGGTCGGAACACCAAATGCAGAACCTCTTCCATTTGAGAGTGTAGGTTTTGTTCGTACTGTCTGCCCTTGCTATGGCTAATACATCCCTGCAGTCTTGTGGGATATTCAGGCCACCGAACTCTCTGTGCTCAGGAGCCAGGCTGATAATTTGAGCGATTGGAGGTTCGGGTGCTGCACTTGCCCGTTGGACATCGTCAGGAGGTTCGGGTGTTGTTTCAGGCGAATCGGTGATCTGATGGAGAGTCGAAGCAGATCCGAGAACCAGTGTTGCCTCGGCCAGAACGGGGCAATTAGGATCAGGGTACAGGGTTCCACCTTCATCTTCCTGAGGAGCCGTGGGATCATCGGGAATGGAGGAAAAGCGTATGCAAAGGCGCTGAACCATCCGATGGAAAATGCATTTCCTAGTGATCCTTGTTGGGGATGCCAACTTGCGTAGCTTGGGCATTTGGCGTTCCTCTTGGTGGCAAAGAGGTCGATTTTCGGGACTCCCCATAGAGAAAAGATGTGAGTGAGGGCGCTGTCTGAAAGTTCCCACTCGTGGGAGAGGGATTTTTGCCTGCTCAGGGCGTCCGCGATGGTATTGTCCTTTCCTGGGACATATTCTGCTTTGAGCGGGATCCCTTGCAGCACTAGCCAGTTCCAGATCTTTTGCGATTCGCGTGAGAGAGAGAGCAAACGCGTTCCCCCCTGTTTGTTGAGATAGTGCATCGTCGTGGTGTTGTCTGTCCTGACGAGCACCGGGGAGTTCTGGATGCGTGGCAAGAAGGCTTGGAGAGCCAGATACACGGCTCTTAGCTCCAAAAGGTTTATATGGAGCGATTTTTCCTGAGTGTCCCCTTTTGCCGCTGATCTGAAGGTCCTGGAGAACAGCGCCCCATCCCTCTAGGGAGGCGTCTGTGGTTATCACTAGCGGTGATGCTGGAAGGAGAAACGGTAACCCTACAGTTAGATTCTGGCGACGTTTCCACCATTGCAGAGCTTTGGACATTTTTGGTGTGATCCGAATAATGTCTTCGAAGGAGCCAGTACTTTGAGTCCATTGGCTCGTGAGTGCCTCCTGCAAGGGCCGCATTCTGAGTCTGCAGTGCGGAATGAGGAGTACGCAGGAAGACATCATCCCCAGGAGGGAGGTGTACGTCCAAACTTTTAGGTGCGTTTTTGCTGCCACAGCCGTGGCCAGGGATAAGATCTTGTCTGTCCTCTCCTTCGAGGGGAAGGCTCTTGTGCACTCCGTGTCCAATGTGGCCCCTAGGAAGGTAATTTTCGTTGCGGGGACCATGCAGGATTTTTTGAGATTGAGCGTCAATCCCAGTCTCTGAAAGAGATTGGTGCAGGCGTTGGAGGATGTGACTGCGTCTCCAGGTGAGGGTGCTTTCACCAGCCATTCGTCTAGGTAGGGGAAGACTTGGTGGTCCAGTTGACGCAGGAAGGCTGCCACTGGCGCAAGGCATTTCGTGAAAATCCGCGGCGCGGACTTGAGGCCGAATGGCAGGACTTTGAACTGATAGTGATGGCCCGCCACCTCGAATCTCAGGAATTTCCGGTGATTTCTGAGGATGGGGATGTGGTAGTAGGCATCCTGGAGATCTAATGATGTCATGAAATCTCCTTGCTCTAGAATGCCCAGAATTTCTTGAATCGTCACCATCCTGAACGATTGGCTCCGTAGGAAGGTGTTGAGTGCCCGGAGATCCAGGATGGGCCTCCACTTGTTCTCTTTTTGCTGTACGAGAAAGAAGTGGGAGTAAAATCCTTTCCCCTTTGAGGATGCCGGTACCCTTTCGATTGCCCCTTTCTGTAGCATTGTCGAAAGCTCCTTGAGAAGCAGGCGCGGGTGTTTGTGCGTCCGTCTGCGTGGAGGGGTATTGGGAGGGATGGAGGTGAATTCGAGAGAATGTCCGAATCGAATAATTTGAAGAACCCACCGGTCCGTGGTGATGTACTGCCAATTGGTGAGGAAATGGGTCAGTTTTCCTCCAATATGAAAGGATGGAGAGGGTGTTTGGACTGGCTGGAGTAATCGGCCACTGGCGGCCGCCAGCGCCCCTCTTGGTATTTTTACCTCTGTAGCTAGATCTTCCAAACGAAGACTGGCGGCCTTGTTGCTGTTTGTTTTGGTATTGGCCTTTGTGATTGTATGAAAACGAGGACCTGTTCTGATAGGAGCCTCGATAAGAGGACTGACCTCTGGACCTGTTGCCCCGAAAGGACTGGTTTCTGGACTGCAGAGTGTCCAGTGCCCTTGCCGTGTCTGTGTCCTTCTTAATGGCCTGCAGTGCCTCGTCGATTTTTTCTCCAAAGAGGTGTTGCCCGTCGAAGGGCATGTCCAGAACCTTCGATTGTACTTCCTGGCGGAATGATGTCTCTCTCAGCCACCCTTGGCGTCGTAGGACTGCAGCCCCCGCAAGTTGACGTAAGCCTGTCATGGCTGCGTCGATAGCACAGTCGATGAGTTCCGCTGCTGAAGATTGACCTTCCACCAGGAGCTCCTTCACCTCACCCTGGACTGCGTCAGGTAGTTCCTTCACGTAAGGGGCTATGTCCTCCCAGAGCTGGCGATTGTAACGCCCCAACAAGGCAATGGAGTTGGCTACCTTGATGGTCATGGCCTATGTGGATGTGAAACATTTTCCAATCATGTCAAGTTTCCTGCCCTCTTTGTCCGGGGGAGCGGACAGCGGTGAGGAAGGGTTGCGGGAGTGTTTCTGGGCCGCCTGCGTCACCACCGAGTCTGGTTTGGGGTGACCATTGAGGCAAGCCGCCGCAGTAAGTGGTGCTCTGTATATCTTGTCTAGGCGTGGAACAACCGCCGGTACAGAAGCAGGTGTCAGCATTAATTTCTTCCCTTGTTCCCACAAAAATTCTATAATTGGAATAGCCTTTGCGGACTTTTGAGTCTGTTTCTTAAAATCGTGCAAGAAACAGTCTGTTTCTGTTGATTCCACAGCCATGTGGAATCTCTTCGCTGCTCTCTCCACAAGCTTGTGGAAGCCGGCAATGTCCACAGGCGGGGAGTCCGCTTGACGTGGTAGTGGTGAAGCTGGGGATGATGCTACATATTCATCCTCTTCATCCTGGTCTGAGTGGTCCGAGTGTACCTCCTGGACCTCTCCTTCCTCTAGTTCCTCCTCCTCCTCATCATCGTCCGAAGAGACCACCACCTGAGGCTGGACGTCATGGTGGGTTTGAGGGTGATGCTGAGTTTGTTTTGGTGCGGACACTGGTACTTGGACTGTAGGTGTCTGATTCCCCTTGTCCTCAGGCGCATGACTCTTAGGCGCTTGACCGCCTCTGTCCGCCTCTGGAAAGCTTACTTGTAGTCTTGTACAAGGAATCGTAAGTCATCAACAAGGGTCGCCGGTAAGCATATCATGGGGGTGACTTCCGTGCGGACACTAGTATGGACAGAGTGTTCCTGATAGGTGAAGTCTTCCTGCTCCTCATCAGTGCTTTGGCATTTTATGTTAAGGTCCGAGACCGAAGTAGCGGGATCCAGATGGTCATCCTCTTCGGATTCTTCGCTTTGGAAGATTTCCTGAGGTGGTTGCTTTTCCACCTTGCTCGGAGACGTCGTTTCCGGGGTAATTTGTGGTTTGTGAGGCTTGCCAGACTGCATATCAGAGCCTGTCGTCGTCGAGGGAACCGTCGACAGCGGCAGCATCAGGGTCGATACCTCTACCAGTTTCGATTTTTTCCATGGTTCCGGCAGTGCCCCCTTCGACGACGAGCTCTCCGTCGACGGTGTCGTCGTCAAGTCCTTCGTCGACGGAGTCTTTGGTGTCGTCGTCGAGTCCTTCATCGACGGAGTCTTCGTCGACGGGGCCATCGACGACGAGCCTTTCGTCGACGGAGTCGTCGACGAGGTCCTCGTCGACGGTGTAGTGGGCGATGGGATCTTGGTCGTCGCGGAGTCGTCGTCGACGTCTTCGTCGACGGTGCTTTCGTAGACGACGTCCTCGTCGTCGAGTCTCTCGTCGACACCTTCGTCGCCGACGGAGGGATCCTTTGAAGCGCCTTCGACGACGATGGGCTCGTCGATGACGACGGCGTCGTCGACGGTGTAGTCTTCGTTGTCGACATGGTCTTTGACGACGATTTTAGAAGAATAATAGAAGAAACAGGTCTACCTGAAGATGAGGAGGACATAGTCGTTGTCGTCGACGCTGAAGACGACGACGCCGACGTGGTAGACACTGTGGTCGTGACTGAGGTAGTCCTCTGGGCTTGTCTAGAGGACGGAGCAGGCTTCTTAAAGGGTTTATCCTCCTTAGCAGACACTGAAGATGTCGCAGATCTCGCCTCTGAAGACTTTTTGTGGGTCTTCGTAGGAGGAGTGTCTGAGGGGCCAGGGGAAGACACCCTAGGCCTCTTTTGAGAGACAGCTGAGGTCCTGGAAACACTGCTCACAGAGGAGTCCAGATTGTCTCTGTCCTTAAGCCTGTCCAGCCAAATAAGAAGGCGACCTTCTCTATCTCTCACGGTCTTCTTTGGAAAAGACCTACAAATCTTGCATTTGTCTGAGTAAAGGCAATACAAGCACAGTCGTGCTGGTCATCCACATGGATTCTTTTCTTGCTACAGGAAGAGCAGGCCCTGAACAGGGCTTTCTTCTTCGAGTCAGACATTGAAGAAGCAGTGGAAAAAACACACTTACTGTGAAGACAGTGTAGTGCAGTAGTCCTTGAAGAGTTGTTTAGAGAACACTTTCCAAGAAAGTTTGATGAATTTTGAGTAATCCTGAGGAGAGCTCAGGCTGGAGACTCCCTAGCACAACGTGCGGTAGAAAATCTGAGGGACTGAGGCTCCTCCCAGGAAGGTTCTAGAGGGAGGTCGGAGCTGATTGGCTGACTGTGAGAGTTTGGTCCTTTTTACATAAGGACAAGGAAAGGCTACTAAGGGGAGGCCCTTAGACCCTTTTTCTCTATGTATGTCTATGGACATTACTTTTTTATTTACCGGAGGCTCCCGTCTCGACGACGGTGAATGATTCAGGCATGTGAATCTATGAAAGACACCCCTAATACTGGATAACTACCTACAAACAGCTCCTGGACATTAAACACCCACAACAGCAAAGAACTCTTCAGCATCGTCAAAGAGTTCTCCAACCCCAGCGCCTGCAACAACAACATCACACCCTCGCAAGACCTCTGCGACGCACTCGCCTCTTTCTTTCACCGCAAGAACGCCGACATACATGACAGCTTCGGCGCACAGACCAACCACCCAACCTACAAGCATGCGAACCCAACAGCCACCCTCTGCACCTGGAACCCGGTAAACACCGAAGACACCGCACGCACGATGAACACCATCCACTCCGGCTCCCCCACCGACCCATGCCCACACCACATCTTTAACAAAGCTGACTCCACCATCGCACCCCAACTCCGAGACGTCATCAACAGCTCCTTTGCATCTGCCACCTTCCCGGAGAGCTGAAAGCATGCCGAACTCAGCGCCCTCCTGAAAAAACCCACCACAGACGCAACGGACTTCAAGAACTTCTGACCCATCTCACTCCTCCCGTTTCCTGCCAAAGTCATCGAGAAGACGGTCAACAAGCAACTCTCCGCCTTCCTCGAGACAAACGGATCCCTCGACCCGTCACAGTCTGGTTTCCGAGCAAACCACAGCACCGAGACCTCCCTCATCGCAGCCACCGACAACATCAGGTCTATGCTCGACAAAGGGGAAACCACCGCACTCATGCTCCTGGATCTCTCAGCAGCCTTCGACACAGTATGCCACCGCACCCTAATACAACGTCTCAGCGACACCGGAATCCAAGGCGTGGCCTTGGAATGGATCATCTCCTTCCTCGCCGGCAGAACCCAAAGAGTCCGCCTCCCCCCGTTCCGGTCCGCAGCTACCGAAGTCATCTGCGGCGTCCCACAAGGATCCTCGCTCAGCCCCACCCTCTTCAACATCTACATGAGCCCCCTCGCGGCCATCGCACACAAACCCAACCTCAACATCATCTCCTACGCCGACGACACACAGCTTATCCTCTCCCTCATAAACAACCCGGACACCGCCAGAGCCAGCCTCCAGGAAGGAATGAAGGACGTCGCGGAATGGATGAAGCTCAGCCAACTGAAACTGAACTCAGACAAGACGGAAGTCCTCATCCTGGGACCGTTCCCCTGGGCCTGGAACGACTCCTGGTGGCCACCTGCCCTGGGTACCGCCCCCAAACCCACCGACCACGCACGCAACCTGGGCTTCATCCTGGACTCCTCCCTCACGATGACCAAGCAAGTCAACGCCGTCTCATCGTTCTGTTTCAACACCCTGCGCATGCTCCGAAAAATCTCCTGATGGATCCCCACCGCTACCAGGAAGACGGTCACCCAGGCCCTCGTCACCAGCCGCCTAGACTATGGAAACACCCTCTATGCTGGAACCACAGTCAAGCTCCAGAAAAGACTACAGCGCATACAGAACGCCTCAGCCAGACTCATCCTGGGCATTCCCCGCCACAGCCACATCTCTGCCCATCTGAAGAATCTGCACTGGCTCCCCGTCAGCAAGAGAATCACATTCCGACTCCACACCCACGCACACAAGGCCCTCCACGACGCAGGCCCCAAGTACCTCAACAACCGCCTCACTTTCTACAAACCAACCCGCCAGTTCTGCTCCGCAAGCCTCGCCCTGGCCACCGTCCCACGTATTCGCAAAACCACTGCCTGAGGAAGATCCTTCTCCTACCTGGCAGACAAGACTTGGAACTCCCTCTCCACTCACCTCCGGATGACTCAGGACCATCTCGCCTTCAGGAAGCAACTCAAGACCTGGCTGTTCGAGCAGTAGCGACCACCCCCCCCCAGCACCTTGAGACCCTAACTGGTGAGTAGCACGCTTTACAAATTCCCCTGATTGATTGATTGATTCGCCACGGTCTTGGTAAACCTTCCTCAGAACTCGAGGAACCAAGGGTATGGTGGAAATACGTAAAGAAGCTGGGAGCCCCAATCTAACTGGAATGTGTCCCCCAGAGCTGCGTCCACTGGATACTGGAGATTGCAGAACAAGGGGCAGTGGAAATTCTTGTGAGTGGCAAACAGGTCCAACTGAGGAAACCCACAAAGCTCGAAATCTTAAGAGGGCCACATCTGAATGGAGATAAAACTCATGGTCAGCTGAATATTGCTGACTGAGGCTGTCTGTACGTACATTCAGGATTCTGGCCAGGACCAATGTCGCAGAGCTTTATTGCAGAGAAGATACAACCCCACTCCTCCCCGTTTGCTGATATACCACATTGCAGTAGTATTGTCAGTTAAGACCAGAACTCACTAACCACCATTGCAGATCTGCTGCAGTGTCTCCGGAGATTTTGACTAATTCCTCGAGTTCTCTATTGTGTTGAAACCCCTGTCTGCGGAGGCATCACTGAAGAGCCCTCTTATGGCAGGGTGCACAAGACCTTCGGGACTGCAACCAACACTCTTTTCTGAAACAGTGGAATCATAGCCTGAATGTCCTAAATCCTCTGTGGAGGCAGGAAGGCATGACTCACTGTAGTGTCCAGTACTGCCCCTATAAACAGTTTGCACTGAGAGGGATCTAGGTGATATTTTGGATCATTTACTGAAAAACCCAAGTTGAACAACAGTTGAGTTGTCAACTGCAAATGCCATAACACCATCTCCAAGGACTTAGCTTTGAGAAGCCAGTCGTCTAGATACAGGAACGCTGGCTCTCCGGTCTTCTGAGATGTGCTACCACCAGCACCATCACCTTTGTGAAGACCCGAGAAGCAGAAGTTAGTCCGGACGGAAGGACCACAAACTGGTAATGTTGCAATCCTACCGTAAAACGGAGATACTTCCGATGTGACTTCTGAATGGGAATGTGGAAATATGCATCCTTTAAATCGATCAACGCCATCTAGTCTTCCTTCTCCAGCCCAGGAGAACCTGTGCTATGGTCAACATTTTGAACTTCTCCTATTTGAGGTAGGAATTCAAAATCCTGAGGTGGAGGATTAGCCGTAAATGACCATCCTTTTTGGGAATCAGAAAATACAGGGAGTAACATCCCTGACCTCTTTCCTGCTCTGGAACCAACTGTATTGCACCCTTTAGAAGCAGTGATTGTACCTCCTGTTGAAAAGGCAGTAGATGCTCCTTTGAACAAAAGGCTTGTAGGGAGGAAAAGGAGGTGGAAACTCGTGGAAGGGTGGGGCATACCCATTCTCCACGATGTCTAAAACCCAGAAGTCCGTATTGACAGAACTCCACTGAGGCTGAAAATAGGTCATCTGTCCTTCCACGGGTCAGGCACGCTCTAAAATGGTGGAACTAGAGCTGCTTTCCTGCAACAACGGCTGAAGAGGAGGAGGGCGAGCAGGAGCCTTGCTGTTGGGCTGAACCCGCAGACTACTGTTGCCCTTTCCCCAGTAGGTCTTAAAAAGTGGAATTGCAACCTGCTGCTGTTGTTGCAGCTGCTGCCATCTTCTTCTCCAAAAGGACAACTTCCTAGAGAACACTCAATATTTGCGAAATTGCCTATAGTCCCTAGGTTGGGTTTGAAGTCCCAAGGATATTGCAGTCGCCCTGCTGTCCTTAAATCGTTGAAGCTCAGAGTCAGCCTTGGGCCCAAACAAGACAGACCCATCAAACAGCAAGTCCAAAAGAGTAGCCTGGACATCCAATGAAAAGCCTGATCCCCGCAACCAGGCCTGATGTCCAGTAGCGGCAGAAGAACCCATGGCCCTCGCCACTAAGTCAGCAGTGTCCAGCCCTGACAGTATAACTTGATGGGAAGCCACTTGAGTATCTGAAAACAGGTCAGAAAAGTGACCCTGAAGTTCAGCTGGCAGCTTAGGGACAACCTCCTTTGCGGAGTCCATTAAGGCATGAACATAACACCTCAAAAGACAAGTTACATTAGTAGACATAAGGGCCCTAATTCCTGACGGAAAGATCTTTTTTGACCAACTGTTCCATTCTTTTGGACTACCTATCAGCAGGCATTGTAGGGAAAGAACTTGCAGACAACTTGGAGGAGCAAGAAGACTGAACCACCAGACTCTCGGTGAAAGGGTGAGATGACAAAAAGTACAGGTCTCCAGGAGCCACTTTATATCTTCTGGCTACTGACCTAGAAACTGCAGCAAATGTCAAATGTTTTTGCCAGATTTCCAAGAAAAGCTCTGTCTAAGCATCAATGAATGGCAATATTGGCTCTGATGAAGAGGCCGACGAATGAAGTACTTCGGTAAGGATATTGGACTTTAACTCGGCAGATGGAGGAGGCAAGTCCAATAACTCTGCGGCCTTTTATATGACTGCATGATAGGACGTCACTTCTGGAGGTGGAAAACCCTTACGCAACACTAACTCCAACTCAGTGGAAGTATCAAACCCACTCCCCTCTCGCAGACCTTCAAAATCAGGATCCAAATCCACAATCTCACCTTTTTCAGTACCTTAAATACCTTTCCTCCTCCCAGCAGCCTCTGAGCCTCTCTACGGGATCTGATTCTTGGCATCGGCATGGTGAGCAAAAAACGATGGATTAGGCCCAGATCTCTGTACTGGGGTGAATGTATGACATTGTTCTGCATTCTGTCCATCAATTGTTCTTTTTGCATTTGTTAACCTGAGTGGGACGGGTATGCCCAGACGTGGGTCCCATGCTTTCCATGCCACTGGAATCAAGCTATCCTGGCTGATGAGGGATGAAAGCCCAAACTGGTCCTAGGATGCCTGGTTCCAGGCCAGGTAGGGCCTGGCCTGGCAGTTCAGACTGGACTGTTCCCATTGGGTGCAGAGTCAAGACTGATTTGCATATGGCTGGGTCCAAACTGGAATGGCATGGTGAGCAAAAAAACAATGGATTAGGCAAAGATCTCTGTACTGGGGTGAATGTATGACATTGTTTGGCATTCTGTCCATCAATTGTTCATTTTGCAGGTGACTTTGGTACCGGCATCGAGGGGATAATCCAAAGGCAGATTCAGTTGCGTTGTTTGTGGATGAACCGGCGCCAAGTTGGATCCAGACGGCGCTGTAGATGGCTCATTCAATAAAGGTTCATGCCCTTCTTGTAATGGCAAACTGCGTAGGACAGGCCAGGCCAAAGGCGACATGGGCATGAATGGTAAAGAAGGACCCTGCTGGAAGTGAAGTGGGAAACCTGCCAGAGAATATGCAAGAGGAAACCTGAGGTCCACAGGCACACCATATGGGATTGCAACCCTTGTAAAAATGCTAAATATAGCATTGCGAACATTGGATGGATCCAAACCCAGAGTCAGGAAAGTTGTATATATCAGATCCTGGTTCGAGGGCTCTGGCGCCATACGAGGAAGCACCAAATCTGGCTTCGGCTGAGGAGTCAGAATACTCGGCCCTGGTGCTGGAGGTAAAGTCACCGGCTTCGGTGCCTGCGGCGGAATTACAAGCTTTGGAGCCAGTGGAGGAGTGCTAGATCTTAGAGTTGAAGATAAAGCTGGAGACATTACCAGAGACAGAATCAGGGATATTTCATTTCTACACTCAAGTCTTTGACTCAGGGACGCCGTCTTCGGATACTTGTTCTTAGAACAGCGATGCCGAGATCCATGGCCCTGCTTCTTTTTATGCCTCCTCTTACGAGATCTTGAAGTATGGGGAGACAGTGAATTTGAACAAGTTTGGGATCTCCAAAAATCCCTCTTTTGTTTTTTGACCCTAGCCAAAAACAATGTAACCTCTCTTTATTTCAAGGTCTTAGGGTTCGTCTGTTTAAATGACGAACATGCCTTGACGTCGTGGCCAGATGATAAACACCATAAAAAGTCCTCATACTGATCAGTAATGAACTTTTGTCCACCGCATTCCCCACAGAGCTTAAAACCTGATTTCCTTGGTGGAGACATCCTCAATTGCTACAAAGTTGCAGCACAATATTCTGTAGAAATCTACCAGAAATGAAGAGTCTGGGAAAAAGGTTATGCTTCAATGGCGCTGAAAAAAGGGAACTGACTTAAGCACTCCAACGTGGTCCACTTATGGTTCCGATGATGTAACACGGTGTCACATGAAGAGCCAATACATTGTGACGTCCTTGTTGAAGTGGGTGGACAATGGAGAAAAGTTTCTGTGTAATGCTGTACATTGGGGTAATTCAAAAAATGACGGATCCACAGGCAGATTCATCCATCAGACAGATGATGTACACAAGTAAAAAACAATATCCATACAGCCCTGAGGAAGATTTAGGTGTTCGTACAAAAGACTGAATAAGTTCAGGAGCTATGTCACCAAATTCAAAGACGGTAAGTTGGATTGTGGGATCTGGCACCCAAACATGTGGAGGAGAACCAGGCTACACAGAAGCTACATCTGTTAGCACTTCAAAAGATGAAGGTTAAAGAGCTACCATTGGCATAGCTTATAATCAACCTTGCTTGACAGTAGGCCAATTTGATCAATACTGATGGAATCAGAAGTATCGGAAATGTGAAAAGAAACTTTCTTCATGGTTAGAAGTACGTTAAGGCGAATTCTGGCTATTTCCTGCTTTGTGTTTCAACAAACATATTTAGTGGCAGATAGCCTCAAGCATTGACTATGTTAAGTATGTCTTTGTTAACAACCCACTTATGGTTCTCAGGAGTCCACCTCCACATTCTGAACATCGCTGAGATGCTATCAATTGTAGCAGGTTGATATGGCATAGATTCCATATGTAGGACCATGTGCTTTGTACCCATGAAGGCTGCCTACCCAATCAGCGAGGTGCCGATTACAACTGTCTGAGACAGAATGTCTTGGTGAAAGGCTACTCCCTTGAGGAGATTTTCTGCCACCACGGAACAAATTCTATTGTCGCTGGAGTGAGTGTTGATTTGCAATCCAAACTGTTGGAGTACTGGCACAATTGATCGTCCAGACACTAAGGGGCTGTATGTAAAGATACGTGTGAGGCACTAGGAAAATGCAGGAGTCCTTATTCTCTGAAGGGAAATGTTTTGATGAGCCATTGCTTGTGATATCTCCAGTAAATTCAGACACTTTAAACAGATAGAGAATAGCCTCACCACAGAAACACCCACTTCAACCACCTGCGTGTACAGCGTTGCTCCTAAATTGTTTATGGACTTGTTATGGCTGGATTTTCTGAGTAGGTGGGATCAGCCCCCAGGGGCCCCTCCAACCCAGCCAGAACGTACTCACCTTCCCTCCCCAGGACCACCTATATCCAGGCACCTGGTACCTACCTGAGGATGGGGAACTCGCAATATACAAGCTCATATTATTAAGAACACCACTAAATCTATAGGGATACTAAGAATACTCACTGATTACTAGGGATATCCATACCCTACACCACACTTATTCACATCAGTTGGTCTCGCGGCCACCCTGACCCAGACCGTTCTACCCTAGGGCAGATATGACACACAATCCGGTGCGTCTACACACGGGCCTGCAGAACCCAATGCTCCCTTTTCCAAACTGTTCGCAATCCTGCGAAACTACACACTAGTTCAACCTCCTAGTGTTCTCACTTATTCAAGCCACAATCCAGTGGGTATCCACACTGGTTCGACCCCCCAGTGCGCTCATTAACGCCGCATATCAACGACGACCACATTCCTATGAACACCTATACATATATATATATATATTGGGAAGTCTCTTCACTAAGGGTCTGCTACTACAATAATATTATGGGATGGTGTACTAACTTAGTCCCTTGGTTGCAAGTCTCCTCTCTCCCTCACTATTACTTACCTGATCAGGGGTAGCATCTGTTCAAACAGTAATACCTACCAGGAGTGATTAATCTCACTGTATGGGGATAAAGATATACACACTATGTGACTGAGTTAATTTCTTGATTTAAGCGCTCCTACCCCCCTTTTTGATTGAAGCCAGGATAACTTTATCATAAAAGAACTCATGCACACTAATTCACTAATTAATGGGGTCATTTATTATTAGTACAATATAAACCTTCACACAGATATGACAAAGACTATAGGTAGAACACACCGCTTGAAAGAGAAGGATTACACATAACAGGAACACTCCGCTGAAAGGGAAAAGATTAGACATAAAGTGTAAGTGTAGCTAATGTGATGAAAACAATATCACCTGATTAGTGTGAAGTCTTGTTCTAGCTGTCATCTGGGTTCCTCTCTCATCTGTGCCTTGGCTCATCTCAGGCTCTCTCTCTCTCCTGCACTCTTGGGTACACCTCTGCGCTGATCACTCTGTCTCTGGACTCCTCTCCCCCACACAAACTATCTCCACCTTCCGTCTTCAATCTTAATGGTTCCTGCCGCTCTGATCACCGTTCATTCCACTAGCTTATTCACTCTGTCTCTGCGCCAATGTCCAATTAACTCCATCTGCTCCCATAGGTTTTGTCCACGATCTCTCCTCTATCTCTTCTAAAAGGCATTACTTCAGACTCCAGCTATTCACACCTCCTCCTGATAAGCAACTGCTTCTGACTGCTTCCTTCAGTTCCAGCTCACTATTCAACTCAGCTCTTCTCCAGCTTGAACCCTCTCTCTCTCTCTGCCAACTCCACTCCACTGCTCGACTCTCTGCTGGACTGACCCTCTGCTTGACTCTCTCCTCGACTGACTGACTCCGCCTCTGCACTTCACAAATATAGAATGCTGTTTCCTCATGGAAAGTTCCAGCCATCAGCCCGCCTCTCACCAGGCCTCTGCATCACCTCGCATCAAGGACACACACCCAGCCGGCCGGCCTTTTGTTGTGTCTTCTAGACAGAGAATAATACAGCCTACCGATAAGGGCTGGCCCAGACCGGTTCTCTCCAAGTGAAAAACAGCCTTAACTATAAACATTGCCTTTGCCCTGAAAAGCCTCTCTGCTTCATCAAGATGGAGTCCCTCTAGCTCTAGGCCTGTAGGCCTGAAAGGGGTGAAATGCTCCTTAGCTCTGTCAGAATACCTACATAAACCATACCAATGTGTCTAATATGTCAAAGCCAATAGGCAATAGACAGGTTAAAGTCAAGAATAAAGGCATATTAAGCAGCTATCCTCTTCTAGATCTGGAAAAAGGGCTTAAAAGGGCCAACACAGGCTAAGAATACCTATACTAGATGCGAGCAAGACTAATGATCTATATCACTGCTAAATAAAGCCAAAAACTCTGCCATTACAGGACTAAACTGGTATTAAAGTGGACATCACATGGCGGAGTAGGAGGACCACTTTGTTCATAATGTCTAGAGTTCTCTCGAAATGAGACAAAATGTATGGGGGCACTGACCCATTTATCAGCCAGTCATCTAATTATATGTAGATTTAAATTGTTTTGTCTCTCAGATGGGCAACCACTACTGCAATGCATTTGGAGAATGTCCATGTGGTGGATTTGAGGCCTAATGGAAGAACCTTGTAATGGTAATGACGATTTGGTGCTACAAACAACAGGAACTTTTTATGTTTCTGCATTACTAGAATGTGACAATATGTCTTGAAGGTCTAATGCACACAACAAATCTTCCTGCATTTGCTAACATTCAGAGTTTTCCCTCTTTATCCAATTGTTAGCCACTTTCAAGTTGAGAATAGGTCTTAATTACTGTTTCAGCATCTTTTATCAAACTAGAAAGGAAATGGAATATATTGACCTTCCTTTTTGGGAAAATGGGACCAATTGTATAGCCTCTTTCTCTAGAAGGGTGATGACCTCCCACTGAAGTTTCTTCAATTAGAACTGGGAATACGTCTTTAGAACAATGGCTAGAGGAAAGGATAGTAACCTCAGTGAAAATCTATGTTGCACAATACTCTGCCCCATCTGTCTTTTGCGATGCATAGCCACTCTTACAGACGTTTCGTGATGCTTCCTCCCACCAGAATGGCATAGGGAAGAGAGGAAATTTAAGTCACTGTTACCGCTTTCAGAACGTTTCCCTGAAGCCGCTGATGATTGCTGGCAACCTCTGCCACCTGAAGATTATTTATTTTGATATAATTTGTGTTGCCGTGGTTCCTATTTTAGAGAGACAACTGAGTGGTGATAGAAAGGCCTGTAGTGCTTCATGTACTACTTCACTTCTAGACTGCAGCATTTAGGGTTTCTATTTCTGTCTTCATTCCTAGCATCTCCTTATCAGAGTAAAAACCAAAATGTGTGGAACCAGAAGGTAAGCCTAAAATGTGTTGTATTGGCTACATATTTTAGGCAGTTGTGTCTTAGTATGATGATTGTCCCATGGCTAAGCAATACCAGTAGCCATGATTAACAAGGTGAGAAGAATCAGAAACGACACTAATGGATGAAGTTGCTGGAATATCCTCCTCTTGAGCTTCTTGACCCACTTGACTGACAAGTTCAGCCAATGCGACATCGTAGGTGATGTTGAAGGTCTGGACATCGAGGCTTCCATCAACGACATCAAGTGTTTCCCAGTCAACAAAATCGAGAGCATTTAGGTCCACAGTGTTGATCCTGCCCTCAGCAGCAAACGAGTGGTGACTGTCTCTGACATCAACTGGGAAGAACTACGTTTTCCATTCTCGAATTTCATGCTGATCTACTTCTGGAGGAGTCCTAAGAGAAAGAGAAGGCAGATAATGTAGAGGGAGCCCCTTCTTCCTGCCCCTCAGACCTTCTGCACTGGTATGTTTTAAGTTCTTTGAGGAAAATCTTCTCTCTTTCTTTGAGGGTCCTCTTTGACACTTTCCAACAGTGGGGACCCTTCTTTGAAGTATAGCAGGCAGGGGAAGAGGAAGTAAGTGAGTAAATGTATTTTTGCTTGGTTAATCACAATCAATGCACACAATAAAATCCATTAAAACAGCAGTACCATGCAATATAATACTGATGATAAAATGTTTCCGCAAAAGTGTGCAAACAGTTAAATACATATTAATGCGTAAATAATATTCAGGTGCTTGTCAGCACCCAGGCAGGATAAATTCAATGACCAGGGTGTGCACAGCCCCTACAATAAATATGCAGAATCAACAAGAAGAAATCAGTCTCTGAGAAAAAGTACATGGGGAGTGCATATACCCAGTACCTGCCAATCCACTGTCAACAGTGGGTTCGTTGACAAAGATACTCAACATTTACCACACAGAATACTATCAGTTAAAGACAAAATTCAACAGATTATACAAGCAGATAAATGCTTACTGGCACATAATTAAAGTTGAAAAATACACATCCGCTCCCAGAGACAATGAATTCTGTAGCCAGTGCGCCAGGGTGCAGGGGTGAGTGTGCAGAGTCCTCAAATAGGAAGCAGCCCCATGTGTAGAAGAATAAAGTGTTTGGATGACGCAAGTCACAAGTGACTGCCAGTCCCTTGGTGGAGGTAAGCTGGTTTAAAATTTCACAAGTGGATATATGAGGATGAACTGATTCCCAGTCTTTAACGTTTACCTAGTAAATGAAGACCCTTGTGTTAATTGAGGACTTATAGGGGATTCGATGCAGTGACAATATCACACAGCAGCAGAGGCAGCCTTAGGCTGTTATTCCCTTTTTGCAGGCACATCATAGTCCTTCTGCACGCCTCGAGACCGTTTTTAGCTGCCAGTTTTCTTTCAACCATGGCCACATATGTATCATGGTAGCAATTTACCTGCAGGTCCTCCCAGGCAAAGTATGCCATGACCGCCTGTCTGCATGATCGAATTCCTCTTCAGCTACAGAGAGGGCATAACATGGCCTACGCTCTGTCAACAGTTCTTTTCAGATGAATAATAGATGTGGCACATCTTCTCTCCCTACTCCACACAAACGACAGCGTGGCACTTCATCAAGACCTAAGTGAAGAACTAGCTGTGATCCTACCCTCGCTCTGGGCCCAGAGCGAGGGTAGGATCACAGTAAGTTGCTGTCTACCCAGTCCTTCAGAGCAACTACGTGCTCTGTGACTCCCCCGTCAAGCCGCAGACCTCTATACTGAGGGTCTTTCTCTGCCACCCAGTATAAGTTTACTAGGGCGTCACTCTATGTAGTCTGGTCACCACCCAATAATTTTGGACTCAGACTTCGAGTAGTGCACCACGTTATTCACTTATGTCATGATGAAGCGCCACACGACTCGCTAGGAGCCATATAGGCACCAAACATGTTGACCCATCTCACAGCGATAGCCCTCTAGGAACATTGCATCCACATAGGGCATCCACATACTTTTATCAAAGCTGGAACTACCTTATCAATAAACCTTTGGCTAGGACTACTCCAGACTTCTTTTTAAATAGACACCACCCGTGTACTACCCTTGTCCTCTTACCCGCATGCACACTACGGCTTCTTCAAAAAGATCTCTGCCAAAGAGCCTTGTTTACGGTGAGCCCGTCGGGCATTAAAGCGCTGGCCCGACGAGGAGCAAAGCCCATTGATGAAGCATGACATCCTTCTGGGTGTGTGAGGGCATCACGATTAAAAAATTGCAACTGAGAAATAGTTCATCATCATCAATCTGTTTTTTTGGTTTAGCACATGTTAGGAGGGAACAAAAGTTCTCAGTTCCAGTCTGCTACTTCCCTTCGCTCCTGATTCCTGGCTTCAAGCAAAGTGCTTCTCAGTGCAAAAAGTGCTTAAGTGTTTGATAAAATGCATAATTTATACAGTGTAAGTGGGTTTTATCAAGACTGGTGTGATAAGTGGAAGCTGCCCTTTACCAAAAGCCCAGTCCGTGTAATTAACATGAAGTTGTTCCAAAGAAACTGTCCTAACTCAGGTTCATGTCTTTTATACTGGCATTTATTTCCCCACCAGACTCAGGAACTTCATTAGACAGCAATTCAACTGTGGGTGGCTAGGTGCAAAACAGGCCAACTCTGTTGGTCTCCTAGTGTATATCCGTCGCTGATTGAAGTGATGTTTTAAGAGTTGTTTATATGTACATAAGTGGCAGGTAGAACCCGCTTTTTTCTTTAGCCAGTGTGGAAAGTGCTGTATGCAGGGTAGCAGACCAAGTCTGTGCTTCATGAACTTAATGTTGGTTGCTTTGGCATAACCCAGGTCAAAATATTTCTGAGCAGCTGGAGCTGTATAGGTGTTCAAGGTCATCCAGCTGTGTAACCTTTTTGAAAGAGAAGCCTTGTGCTCAATCCATGAAAGATACTTGACTGTTTTCCAAACTATTTATTTTTAATGTGATGTTGTTTGTAGTAGTGTCCCAGAGCTGGTTTAGCCCCATATTGGTCAAGCTACTTTTGAGGTATTTAGAAGCGGGTGAGGCAGCTTGTTGTTGTAGCTCTTTCCAAGGGTATTGATTACGAGTTCCTTGTGCAGCTTTAGGGATTTTGTTCCAGGTGATAATGTACGCCCCCTGTCTTGCCAAAGTCTGTTTCTATATACCACATTCCAGCCTGATTTGCGCTGGTGATATATATTTGGGCAGACCAAGAATAACTCTATACGCTGTTGTAACTGTGTGGTCAAGTACCTTTGCATCCTACCTTTGCATCCCTTCCCCATAACACTTCACTGCCATAGGCAAATGTTGGGAAGAGCTTGGCACGTACCACTTGTGCCTATGACAGAATCGACGGGTCGCTTAGCGTAGAGTTGAGGTCTTTTAATGGAACTGGCAAGGCATTTGCGTCTGCTTTTGTTTTTCTGTAAATAAAAATGGCCACCTTTGTCTATCGGCCCTCCAAGATATTTGTATTCTGATTAAACTTCAATGTGGGTCCTGCCCCAGAACCAAACTGCAGGTTTCTTTCGGTTTTTGTTGATCGTCATGGTCCTTGTTTACTCAAGGTTGATGGTTAGTCCATTGACTTTGGAATAGTCCCGCGTGGTGTTCAAGAGGTGTTGTAGGCCTACTTGTGTGTGGCTGGACAGGACTATGTTGTCCGTGTAGAGGAGGCATGGTAGTGTTAAACCTCCTAGTCTTGGGCCGTGTTTAACATCGGGACATGGTCTGCTAAAAACAAGTTGAACACTGTGGGGGCAAAGACACATCCATGTTTAAGCCCTTTTTCAGTTGGTATACGTCTTGACAGGTGTGACCCGTCACCCAGCTTTATCTGAACCCATGTGTCAGTATGCAGGCTGATTAGCAAGTTTAACAGAGGCTGTGGAATGCCCCAGCTTCTTAGTTTGGACCCCAAGCTGGTGCGTCTTTTAGTAAATAAAACATTGGTGTAGTGGCATTTTTTGGTTGATTCCGCCTTGTCTATTAGCATTGCCATGGCTAGGATATTTGTAGTTGTTCCGACTGTTTTAACAAAGCCAGTCTGATTGAGTGGGATTACTGATTTCTCTGTGGCCCAAACCTGGAGCTCCTCTAGTAGTGTTCCTGCAAAAAACTTTGCCTCAGCGGCGTGGTCTGACCTGCGAAGTGGAGAGACGTGATCCGGAGGAGCTCCCGGCACCCGCCACCTACATAGGCTATTACAGCGGAGCAGAGGGGGCCTTACCTGCCATCCGGGGGTTGTCTGTCCACTGCTGGCACCTGGGCTGCAAGCGGTGAAGTGGCCTGGTCCTCCGGGGCGGTACAGCAGACGGAAGACCGGGACGGAGCAGAGACCCCGAGATCAAAGCCGCCATCTTGAGTCTTTTGCGCCAGGGCTCACCCCGACGTACAGCAGCTGGTGAGAGGAGCCAGGGGGATCTTGTCTGCCATCCATGAGGTGACTCCTCGTTGCAGACGTCTGGGTTGCTGGCGGCGAGGGGATTTGGCCATCTACGGCGGTGCAGCGCACGGCCGGCCAGTGCTGACTTGAGGCCTCGGACTGTTGCCGCCATTTTCTCCCGCCCGCGCTGAGGCTCGCCCCGACATTCAGCGGCCGGCTGGGCCCGGGGATACTGCGTTCCTCCAGACGCGGCGTGACTGGGGCCACCGGTGTTGTGGCGGGCCCTTGCTGGGGCAGACAGGCGGGTCTGTTGGCGCTGCCTCCCGGTGACAGCGAAGCGCAAGCTATGGGGCCTGCAGCAGAGGGGGACTCAGCCTGTGCCACGGAGGCCTCAAGTGGTGTGGCTGCCCTGTTGCCCCCCCTCAAAAGCAGTAGCTGCGGCATAGCGGTTTTGAGGGGACCCATCCCGGCGCCATTCCCTGCAATTGAGGACTGACGCACTACAGGCTGGGCGACCCTCGTGTCTGGACCCGCGGAGAAGACAGAGGGACGGTGCGGTGGACCTAGCGACGAGCAGCTGCCAGAGGGTAAGCGGAGCCACTACTGTGGGGCGGTCTTGGCTTGGAGAGGCGGTGGGGACTGGAGGTGTCTGTGGCGGCTCCCAGGGGTAGGCGGTGGTCCTGAACGTGCGCTCCCCCGCCATTTTAACTTCCAGCATTGGGTGCACGGGCGGGGCGTGCCCCTGGAGCTTCTTGCCTCCCTGCGGATTGTGATCAAACTAGGGGCCCCCTCCCCCCAGTGTACTGTGACCTGGGGGTTTGGAGAGGGCCTCCGTTGTGGGGTGCCCAGCCTGAATACTCTGCGCTGGTGGAGCGCAATCTGCACATTAGAGCCGCCATTTTACTCTGTCTGGGGGTGCTCAGCGGACTCGACGCAACTGCCGGCAGCGCACTAATTTGGAGCCCCGTCCTGGGACATTGCCTACTTTGCCTCTCGCCTCCCCCCCTCCCTGGGCTGGATCCCTGCTGTGTCTGACCCGGACGGAGGCCTGGAAGTTCTCGCCCCCCCCCCCCCTTGGTACTGACCTTGGAAGGCGGGAAAGCTTGGTTTGCGGGCCCTGCCTATGGTGGGAGATGCTGCTGCTGACGGGACGAGTGTGGTAAGGTGAGGATTTCCACCCCTGCATTAGAACGAGCTCCCCTGAAGTGACCCCTGAGCTTCGACATACTGGCTGTACCTGACTTGAGTGCCTAGTGTCCCTGAACACAGCTGGGGTGATCCCACTGCGCTGAGTGGGTTCGGTGATTGGAGGCGCGGTGCTCGTCGGGGTGCGGTGGGGACTGAGTGGAGAAGTGGTGGATCTGCGGCTTGTTGTGTGGCCTGGTCTGTTTATGGTCGTTGGGCCTCCTGAACCCCGAGCCCACTTGAAATGGGCGCCGGTCCTGGATGTGCGCTCCCCTGCCCTTTTGTCTCTCTGAGCCGGGCCACACAGGCCCTTGGTGATTGCTGCCTCCCTGCGGACGGAGCCTGGCCTGGGACCCCCTGCCCTTCAGTATATTGCGGGCTGGGGGATTGGAAGGGGCCCTCAACGGAGGGTGCCTGGCCTGACTGCTCTGGGGCAGTGAAGAGATACATATTTGTGGGAGCCGCCATTTTGTGTCTTGCTTGAGGCGATCAGTGGTGAAAGCATCGGAAGAACCCTACTTTGGAGCGGGGGAACAAGGACTTTGACTCCTGCTACACGGGGTGTGTTGCTGCTGCTGGGGGAGTGTGGGGCTGGGCTGTCACATCCCTCCCCCCGCCCCGTGGAGCTCGCTTTCCACGTAGCAGCAGTTCGGCTCTGAGGTCTAGCACTTACCGTGCCTTCCCCAGCCAGGCCGACCCCCCACCTTTAGTGCTGACCCCCTTGGACTACAGGGCGCTGTGGATGCAAGAGACGCCTGGGGGGGGACTGCAGGAGGCTGCTGCTGCTCGCTGGAGCAGGGGGACTCCGAGCGGCAGCGACATTGCCTGTATTGCCTGCGCCCTCTGGCTACTCGGGGGGGTTGGAGCGGCATAGATCCTGGGAGGGGTGCCGGAGAGTGACTGCTGCTGGGGACACATGCGAGGGGAGAGTGGTGGGGTGAGTGCGCATGACGTCTTAGCTCAGTGAAGGTGTGGGCCCCTGTGCTACGGCGATTGCTTGTTTAGTACCCAGTGCCTGACTCTGCAGGTCCTGAGACCTACAGTTTGCCCTAGAATCGCTGTGTGGGGTCCCACAGGTCTACCTTTGGTAGGGGGCGAGTGGGTGCACTGGGCCTTCCCTTTTGGAACATTTGTGGTAGACGTCCCTGGGGGTTAGATTGGGGGTTAGATTAACCTCTGTTGGAGGCTGTGTAACACCTGCTTCAGTCTCCATCTTACTCGTGGGAGGGGAGGGGGTCCCTACATACTGTTCTGGGACTGCGACTTTGGCGCTTACCTGACAGCCTACGTCTCGGGCGGAGCACCATCTGGTCGCGGGGTGCTGAGCAGGTTGTGTTGGCATACCACCGGGCCGCCCCAAGACTGGAAATGACGCGCTCCAAGGGGGGTAAGGTGGAGCCCGCTGCAGCCCCCAAGGATAACTCGGTCGTGGCAATGTGGGGTAAGGCTGGTGCGTCGACGGCCTCAGGAGGTTCTTCCCAGGCAATGGGGGATTCGGTTCCTGTTACGCAGGTGTTTATGGCCACTTTTATGATGGAGCTCAAGGTGCAAATTGGCTTCCTTCGATCTCAGGTGCGCACCTGTGTAACGGAGCTACGGAGAGAAGTCACGGACCTGGGGGATCGAGTGGCTGGCCTGGAAAAAACGATGGACGCCCATACGATGGACCAGGAGCAGCTGTGGCAGCGCCTGGCGGTTCTGGAGGAGCAGAACATAGAGCTGCAAGTCAAACAGGAGGACCTAGAGAACAAAAGCCTCCGGAACAACCTCCGCATCCGGGGCATTCCCATCGGAGAAGAGGGGAAGGACATTATCATGTACGTAGCGCAGCTTCTCCATGAGGTATGGGTGACGAGAATGCATCCCAGCCGACTCTGGACAGAGCGCATCGGGTCTCTGGACCCGCAGGACGAACGGACCTTCTCACAGACTTCCTGACGCAGGTACATTTCTTTACAGAGAAGGAAGCCATCTGGAAAGCGGCCCGTGACAAGACAGACCTCCGATACCAGGGGCATAAGATACAGATCTTTCAGGACCTGGCGCCCAACACTCTGAAGTGGCGGCGGGCTTTTCGGCCAGTGACAGAGAAACTCCGCACCCTGGGCATTCCATACCAATGGGGGCACCCTTTTGCCCTCATCTTTCAGTGGGAGGGCAAGGCAAGAGTGATCAGGACCTTCACGGAGGTGGCGCGGCTCCTTCAGGTGCCAACATCTCCACCGGCGAGCCCATCACGCCCTCGACGACAGGAAAGGGTGCCCGCCAGACCAACTTGGACCACTGTCCAGCGCCATCACCGCATGTCTCCACAGGAGGCGCGGTCGCCTTCTCGGGCCAAACAGGACATCATAGCCCACATTAAATCCTTGTAAGGTGATCGGGAGGAATCTGCCTTGCGCCCCTCGACGCCATGATTTGAGTTATGACCCCCAGTTGAATAGCGGGCCGTCAAACTCCTCCGCGGATTCCTCTCGCCCCCTGCGGGGGTTGTTCTTTGACATGTGTTACTGTGTGCCCCTGGCTCCTGTGTGGGAGGGTGGGGGTGGCAGGAGTTCCCTGATGAAGGGATTGTAGGACCACTGCGGACCACCCCGGACTGTCCCTAGGGGAGTGACCTCCCTGAGAGTATCCAAACCCTTGGGTGTAGGATGCCCTGTACGTGGGCCAGAGAAGTTAGGCCCTGTTGGCCGACATCCTTCTACTATGTCCTGTGGCTGGTTTGTACTTTTGATCTTTTCCTTCTACTCTTGTCTCGAACTGGTCTTTCTCTCTCTTCTCCTCCTTCTGCTCCCGCATTCCTTGCTTTCCGTCCCCTCTGCTCTTTTGCTCTCTTCTTTCGTGTGCGTTGGGTTGAGGGCAATGCGTTGTCAACACTTAGAGTGGAGTGGGGAGGGGGGCACACCCCACGAGGCCACGCTGCACAGGGTCAGGGGCAGGAGGCAAAGATAGGTACTGACTGGCCCACAGCATGACAGCTAAAGTACCCAAGCCCTTGAAGGTGCTGACGCTAAACGTCAAGGGCTTAAACTCCCCCAATAAGCGGCGTCAGATATGGTGATATCACCTACAGCAGAATCCCAACATCATATTTTTACAGGAAACCCATCTCTTGCAGGCTGATACTGGTCGCATGGCTCATGCCAGATATCCCCACCAATTTTGGGCGGCGGCGGACACTAAGACAGCAGGTGTAGCCATAATGTGCAGGGCTGGCATCAGGAGGGGAGGGGCTGGGCCCTTCAGGAGTGGTGATAGACGCTTTCTTAGGGTCAGTGTGGTGATTGGACGGCGTACCTTTACTCTGTGCAATGTGTATGTGCCCAATCAGATGCAGGATCAATATCTCCAGTCACACCTGCAGGACCATGTTCCACGGGGGGACCCCTTTCTGATCTTAGGGGGGGATTTTAACCTCGTCTGGGACCCGACAGTGGACTGCAGTGACGCCATGTTTAGTGGTGCCAGGGCCATGTCTTCCGCATTGTGTATTCAAATAACTGAGCTGGGACTGTTTGATGCATGGCGTTCTCACTCCCCAGGCTTGCGAGACTACTCGTTTTACTCCCACGCATATCGCTCGTACTCCCGGATCGACTTTCTATTTGTCTCCCACGCCCTGTTGTGCGACATGTTAAATACGGACCTCAAAATGTAAAATAAACTTCTGGCGAAACGCCTGGACCCCTATATGCAGGATGTGGTGGATCCAGACCAGGTCGGCTTTCTCCGCAACAGGCAAGGGGCTGACAATGTACGCAAATGAGCACACTAAGTGTGAAAGGCGCGGCACTGGGAGATCCCTGCTTGGCTCCTTTCGCTGGAAGCAGAGAAGGCTTTTGATCGCGTGGATTGGACATTCTTACGGGCGGTCCTAAGTAAACTCGGGCTGGGACGGGTCATGATTGCCCGGATCATGGCGCCCTACCTCACACCACAGGCTCGGATCCGGGTGAATGCCAGGCTTACGGAGCCGTTCGCCATTTATAGGGGGACCCGACAGGGGTGTCCCCTTTGGCCCCTGCTGTTCCCCTTTGTGGTGGAACCACTGGCGGAGATGATCCGTTGGGCGCCCGATATCCATGGTATTTTAATAGGGGGACGTGACAACAAGGTGGCGCCCCTGGGAATCTCTTCTGGGCCTCCACACCGCCTTATGCCTTTTTGAGCGCGCCTCCGGCCTTAAAACTAACCGCAGTAAATATTGGGTGCTTAACTTGACCATCCCGCCCGAAGAGTCCCCATCCTGGAGGGTCTGGTTCCCTTCCAATGGACCACTCGCTCCATTCGTTACCTTGGCCTTCAGACGACTCCATCCCTTGACACGTGGACCCAAGCTAACTGGCAGGAATGTCGCAGTTCTTGAGGATCTGAGGCGGTGGCGGACGCTGCTGCTGTCGTGGCTGGGCCGACTTAATGCTATCAAAATGTCGATCCTTCCAAAAATGTTATACCTTTTTCAATGCCTCCCCACTCCCATTCCATTACACTGCATTCACAGCCTCCAGCGTGACCTCACAAACTTTATATGGTGCGGCAAGAAACCCTGGTTCTCTCAAAAGATCCTGATGGCACCAAGAGATAGGGGAGGACTGGCTTGCCCCAACCTCGTGGACTATTACTGGGCAGCACTCCTTCGATACGTCGTGTAATGCGTGGTTACCGAGAGTGAAAAGAGATGGTTACACATGGATCTTGCTGTGACGGGGCAAACCATTTGGGACCTCGCATGGCATCATCGGGTGGCGCACTCTAAAAGCACCTACATTGCGATACCCACAAAGACGGTCCTGGATATCTGGGATAAAGTTGCCACGCGCAGAGTCCTCACGACCTTCCCCTCACCGCATGCTCCGATAGAAGGGAATACGCCCTTCCCTCCGGCTTATCGTACACGGGCCTTTGCTAAATGGTCGCAAGGGGACTGCCGGGTTATAACGGATTTGTTTGAGGGGGGTATGCTCAAACCATTCGCTCAGTGCAAGGAAGAATTCCGGGTTCCGGTGACTGCGGGGCTGCAATATGCCCAACTGAAACACTGGGTGACTGTGGAGGGCATGCACCAGGCTACCACTTGGGCCTTCACCCTCTTTGAGCGTTTGGCTCGGCACCCCATTGAGTCCAAGGGGCTTATATCCCGAATCTATCAGATTTTGCAGCACCCGCAGCTGCCACCTGCTCACCCCTACCAATGCTGCTGGCAGGAAATGTTGGGTGTGGACCTTTCATCTGCCCAGTGGAACAGGCTGTGGTGCAATATCCCCAAGGGATATCGCAGCATTCCGCAACGGGAAAATGCTTATAAACTTATGACTCAGTGGTATTACATGCCCAAACGTCTTCACAGGATGTTCCCCTCTTCTTCCCCTTTGTGCTGGAGATGCCGTTCTGCGACGGGAGACCTCATTCACATCTGGTGGGCCTGTCCGTTGTTGACTATGCTCTGGAAGGAGGCCCTCAGCCACATCAGGGAGGTCCTGGGGTTCCCTTTGCCTGACGATCCTAGTACAGTCTTGCAGGGCATCAAACCTGCTGGCCTGAAGGCGCTTACCAGGAGCGATTGGGTCCTGGCACTCCAAATTTTGGGAGCGACCAAACAGCTCATTGCCCAGTATTGGAGGAAGCCTGAGACACCCCCAATCACGCGCGGGTTTATGGCATGTAGTCACTATGGAGCTTTTCACAGCGCGATTGCAGGCAAGCGATACACGTTATAAGGCTGTTTGGCAACCATTAATCAAGTATCTATGCAGGGTAGACCACGCACGCCACATGGCCACCAAAGTGAGATCACTAAGCCTGTTTGCTAACGCTGTCATACCCTCGGACCCAAATAAGATTGCTGTCCTAGCCGTTTCCTTGCGCTGCGACTCTCTCATGGCCAATGGGAAAGATATTTATGCCCTGCCCTCTCGTCCCCAACGCACATTGTTCCTTCTCTTACTCCCCTAGCCCTGTCTTTCCTCCTTTCCGTCATTCTTCTTCTATTGACTATACTCTTTCCATAAAATCTCCACTGCTCTGCGGGCTCTGGGCCCCTGTTGGGCCGTCTGTTGGATTTGATTGAACTGCCCGTCTGCTGCCATAGTGGACGCTGGGACTCTCCCTCCGTAAGGGACCAGGCTATGCTAATATGAGCAATACTGAACGCGGCCGGCCCCTTGAGGGTTGTAGGCATAACGCTGTGTAATACTTTGCCTTTTCTACAGAGTTCTAGCAATGGACATGCAGTATCTGAACAGGCGGCCGGCCCCGGATGGGGTTGTAGGCTTAACGCTGTGTAATCCTGGTCCTGTCTTATGCGATTTTCCTCCTCCCTTTAAAATAAAAACAGGCTTGAAACAAAAAAACTTTGCCTCGTTATCCATGAAAGGCACTAGCCGATAGTTTTGTGGCAAAGACTTCTCACCTGACTTGAAAATTGGAGAAATGATTGATCCTCTCCTGGAGCGTGGAATTATGTTCAGTAGCCTTATTTCCATGAAAAGTGGTTCAAACGACTCAGCCCAGACAGTTGCATCTTGTTTGTAAAGTACATGGGGCCCCCTCTCTCCTTCCCTTCCCTATTTATCACTTGATGGTACTGATTTTGCTTTTTAATGGTGCATCCGTTGGTGACTGTCCCTCTGGCTTTTCAAGGTCTATAGAGTTACGTGCTGCCCAGGCAGTGTAAGTTGATGCGCTTCCTGAATCCATTTTTATTTTTGGCTCTGAAGCTACAAATTCAGTATCTTGAGTGAAATGAAACCTTAGGTAATTAACTCAGACTTTTTCTGAAATGTTACAGTAAATTCTCTCATGTGAAGGATGAATGAAGTGGTTTATTGTTCCCCGGAATCTTGTGCTGTTACTCTGTTTGGTGTCGGCGTGTTATTTTGCCCAGAGCTCGTCCTCCATAGACCTGTTGGTTTCCCATTTTTGTTTCCTCAACAGCACCTTTTGCTTTCGTAACAGTTTTAGTTGCATTTTGCCAGTTGGGTTATATCAAAGCTGTCTCAACGTGCAATAAATAGAATTTTTAATAAGTTAATTTTCTTTTTGGCAGATTGTGAAACATGCTTCATACTGCTGTGTCTCTGTTGGACCACTGGTCTGATCAACGTGGCGTAATCTGCCATTGTTGTAGTAAAATTCTCCCATTTCCCAACTTCACTTGGTCCAACCCGTGACTCAAAATGCTATTCTGCATTTTCCAGCAGGCTACTGTCCCTTGTTCGTGCAAACTTAATTCTTCTAAGATTCATTGTAAACTCTGATCCTTGAGGGGCCAGAGACCGCTCAAACCTAGGCATGTTTGTTCTGAGCATGATTTCTTGAGGCTGATGGTCACTATCAGCTTTGTCACCCAGCTGGAATGAGGACATTTGGTGAAATAAGGCTAAAGAAATAAAAGTGTAGTCTAGTATATTGTTAGCTGTTGACTAGCAGTAAGTTATTGTGGGGGGTTATCCCCGGCAAGTCTTCCATTGATTGCTCTTTGGTTAAGATGTTCAAGATCCTCAAGTACCCGCCTTCCAGTTTTGGTTCCAATCCAATCCAATCCAGTTTTGGTTTATTTGCCGGGAGGCTGTTACCCTTGCGGTGGAATGTTCCAGATTGAATTTGTTGAGGACACCCATTAGATTGAGGTTTAGGTCCCTAGTGAGAAAAAGGTCTGTTGTAGCCCCTTTGAAAATGCATGCCTCTAAAAAAGTCACACAGTTCGTTTGTTGTCTTAGTTTTCCTTTTTGGGTCGACATAAGCATTGATTATTGTGATGTTAGTACCCCTTATAACTGATGTTGTGGAAGGAGTTAGGAGGTTTACTGCCATTGTTGCTGATGACTTTGAACCAATTTCACGAGCTGTAGATATACTCGTATTTGAGACATATGTTACAAGACCTCCATGAAGGTGACCATATTTTGCCGCCCTAAGGACTATGGTGAAGAAATGCAAACTTCCCTGAAGGTGCTGATGATCTGTTAGGCAAGTTTCTTGTAGTGCTACAATGTCAAATGACCTTAGGTGGGTGCTAAAATCCATGTCTGTCATTTTATTGGCTAGACCGTTTACATTCCATGAGCATATTCCTAGAAGTCCATTTATGCCAGTTGTTCACGATGGGCTGGTGTATTGTGAGTTTTTTTTTATTGTTTATTGTCCTTGAAATACGTCTAAGGTCTGTTTGCCAGTTTGGTGGCATTGCAGAAACCTGGTTGGCTACGGCTGTTTTCTTAAAAAATCTCTTTGCTCATTCAACAGTGCCCCACTGCTTTTCCGAGCACTGATGTTTCTGGTCTGTTTAGAATTGCCTGTGCAGCAATTATGTTTTCTGGGGTTAGCAGATCAGGATATCCGGGCTCGGTATATGGAGTGATGATTATTCCCCAGTTTCTAAAAGTACGGCTCTCTAAAAGTATTTTTTGTGTAATTTATGACGCTTTCCATTTCGTCTTTTCATTTTCTCCTTCCATGGAGTCCTTGTGTTTAATAAATTCTATTGAGGCCAAGTCCAACATCACCTTTGTCAGAGTTGGTATGCCTCGATTCAAGATGGTGTGTCTACCTTTTGATCTATATTCAGGTGTGAACTATTGGGTATTTATTTCCCTCCGTGTCATCTCAGGCGGGCGGTTTTGTGATTTTTTTAGGGGCTGAATGATAGTCTTGTTACCTAATGCTCCTGTAAGGCTAAGTGCCCGGGAACACCGTGCTTCCCTACCCATTTTAAGTCCTTGAGTTGGGTACAATTCCAGGCCGGTGCCCTATGCTTCCCTGCCAGAGAGATTCCAAGCTGTTTCAGTTTTGCTTTGGTGATACCTGGACTTCCTGCCTCCCTTGAGTATCTGATTGTGTTATAGAGTCAGTTTGTGTTTTGCCGATGCTTTTAGAAAAGATTTGGCTTGTCATTGTGCAATCAAGCTCCCCGGGTCTGAAAGTTGGGACGTTGTGTTTTTCCAGACTGGCAATGATTACCTGATCACCCTTAATGGCGCAGTGATCAGTGAGTGATATTGATAGATTACTGATTTGCAAATGCTTTGGCTTTAATTAAAGCAATGAGATATCCCTTGTAATTCCTGCTAACTTTTCCTCTTAGTTACTTTGAAAGTTAGTAATATTGCCGTTTAGATGAGAGAGTTCTGTCTCTTGTTTAACAGCTTTCGTAGATGACTGAGTAGAATTTACACCTTGTGTAAATTTGATTTAATCCTATTATAACATCTGTGTTCTATTTATATTTCCCTTCTGGTGTGGTTTGGCTTTGTAGATTTGAACAGGTTACTTACCTTCGGTAACAATATATCTGGCAGAAACAGTAGTTAGTATTAGATTCCTTACCTTAGAATATCCCCAGGCATCAGACTGGATCCGGAAACTTTTGGTAGCAGTACCCCTGCGCCTGTAGGCGTCGTCTGCGGCTCCGCTTCCGTCGTTGCAGTTGTTTGCGCCGGGATGACGTCGCCGGAGTACTTAGACGCCGCCGGACCGCGCTGACGTCAGTTCTTATACACAGCTTTTCCGCGCCAGAAACGCAGAGCCATGATAAAAACCAACTCTGATGCCATGAAACTAGGGCCCTGAAAGAGGATGACCTTAACCCTAGATATTGGTTCGCAGAACGGGGAGGATGGGTGGGTCGGTAAGGAATCTAATACTAACTACTGTTTCTTCCAGATATATCGTTACCGAAGGTAAGAAACTTGTTCATCTGAAAGAAACAGGTTAGTATTAGATTCCTTACCTTAGAATAGATACCCCAGCAATACCAGCCCCGGTGGTGGGTCTGCGAACCAATAGTCACACCAGAAAGTCCTGGAGGACGGAATGGCCAAAGAAGCCATCCCTCCGGACTTAACTGTCCAGGCAATAGTGTCTTGCAAACGTGTGCAGCGAGGCCCACGTAGCTGCCTGACAAATGTCCTGTAAGGGGACTCCCCGACCCAGTGCAGTAGTAGCCCCCATGGCCCGAGTGGAATGGGCCCTTAGCCCAACAGGAGGTTCCTTCTTAGCCAAGGAGTAGCATGCCTTGATACACAGCACGGCCCACCGAGAGATGGTCCGCTTGTGTACTGCCCGTCCCTTCTTAGCGCCCATGTAACCAACAAAGAGTTGGTCATCCACCCGGAACTGGCAAATGTGATCCAGATAGAAGGAGAGTGCACGTTTTGGGTCCAGACGGTGGAGACTCTCTTCCTCTTTCACGGGATGCAGAGGCGGAAAGAAGGTGGGCAAGGTGATGGACTGCTCGATGTGGAAGGCTGTGACAACCTTGGGCAGGAAAGAGGGTCTTGTCCGCAACACAACCTTGTCCGGATGGACAGAAAGGAAAGGAGGTTTGGAAGAAAGAGCCTCGAGCTCACTCACTCTCCTGGCAGAGATGATGGCAACCAGGAAAGCAGTCTTCAGAGTAAGAAGGCGAAGAGGACAGTTATGAAGTGGCTCAAAGGGAGCGCACATCAGATAGGTAAGAACAAGGTTCAAGTCCCACTGGGGCATCACGAATGGAACAGGGGTAAACATGTGTGTGATGCCCTTCAAAAACCTATTTACACAATTGGGGACTTCAACAAAGATGGCATATCAGGTAGCCTTAAAATGGCTGAAAGGGCAGAAAGAGTGCCCAGAGCAGAGCCCTGCTGGGCAAGAGAAAGAAGGAAGAGAAGAAACTCAGAAAGAGGGGCAGAGAGAGGATCCACAGCCTTTGCTGTGCACCATGCCACAAATCCTTTCCACCTGCAGGCGTACACCGACTTCGTGGAGGGACGCATGGCTGCCAGAATCACAGTATAGACTTCAGGAGGCAATTCAAATGGCCTCAACTTCCGCCGCTCAATCTTCAAGCATGTAGGTGGAGACTGGACAGGTTCGGGTGGAGGACCGTCCCCTGCTGCTGCGACAGATCGTCCTCCTGAAGAGGCAGACGAACCGGCGGACCGACAGACATACTGATTAGCTCTGGATACCAGTACCTTCGTGCCCAGACCAGAGCTACAAGGATTACTTGGGCCCGGTCGCGCTTGATCTTCTTCAGCACTCTGGGCAGAAGTGGTTTAGGCGGAAAGGCATACAACAGACCGCAACTCTACTCGCGACCAAAAGTGTCTCCAAGCGAGTGCCGCCTTGGAAATTCCAACGCTCAGAACTGATGACATTGCGCATTCTCTTCTGTGGCAAATAGATCTAACCAAGGCTCTCCCCACTGCAGAAAGAGGCCTTGCGCCACATCCGAGTTCAGACGCCATTCGTGATCCATCATGCCCCGCTGGCTGAGTTTGTCCGCCCTGGCGTTCAGAGAACCTGCAAGGTGTTGAACCACCAGGGTCACGCCCTGATGTTCCAGCCACTGCCAGAGGCGCAGAGCCTCCGGGCAGAGGGTCCACGACCCCACCCCGCCCTGTTTGTTGGAATAGCACATGGCGGTGGTGTTGTTCGTGAACACCTGCACTACGCTGCCCCCAACAGAGGGGAGGAATGCCTTCAGTGCTAGACGAATCGCCCTCAGCTCCAGAAGGTTGATATGGAGCTGGAACTCCGCCGGAGACCAGAGGCCTCTGATCTCCGCCTCTCGCATGTGGCCTCCCCAACCTAGGAGGGACGCGTCTTTCACAACCACTTGCTCCGGTTGGGGTAAGGAAAGGGACCTGCCGCTGACCCCATCGCGGTCCATGAGCCACCACTGCAGCTGTCTCGCAGTGCCCTCCAAGATCAGGACATGGTCGGAACAGTTGCCCTGATGCTGGGCCCACTGAAACTTCAGGTCCCACTGCAGAACCCACATCCGCCACCGGGCGTGATGCACCAGAAGGATGCAGGAGGCCATCAGCCCCGGCCCAGAAGCCGCAGCATCAACCTGACTGAAAACCCCAGCTGGTGCAGGAGGTCTGCCGTAGTCTGGAGGTGGCTGACGACTGTCTGGGGCGAGCCCGCCTTCAACAACCAGTCGTCGAGGTAGGGGAAGACTGAAACCCCTAACCTGCAAAGATGAGCTGTGACCACCGCCATCACCTTTGTGAACACCAGTGGGGCACTGGTAAGGCCGAAGGGGAGCACGGTAAACTGAAAGTGCTTGTGGCCTACCGTGAACCGCAGGTAGCGCTGGTGGGCTGGCAGGACGGGAATGTGGAAATAAGCGTCCTGCAAGTCCAACGCTATCATCCAGTCTCCTGGGTCCAGGGCAGCTAAGACCTGAGCCAGTGTCAGCATCTAGAAATTCTCTTTCCGGAGGAAGCCGTTGACGTTCCGTAGGTCCAAGATAAGGCGTAGGCCCCCTTTGCCCTTCTTGGGTACCAGAAAGTAGTGGGAGTAATAACCACACCCTACTTCCGGCCCAGGAACGCGCTCGATGGCCCCCTTGGCCAAGAGGGCCGTAACTTCCTCTTGCAGAAGTTGCAAGTGGTCCCCCAACACGCAGTGGTATTGTGGTGGCATGGCTGGAGGGGTCATCTCGAAGGGGAGGGAGTAGCCCCTTCGGACGATTTGCAACACTCACCTGTCCGAAGTGACAGTGTGTCAGTGGAAGTGGTGATGGCAAACCCTGCCCCCCACTTGCGTCACGTGGGCCTGAAAGCACGGACTAGGAGGCTTTAGAGGCGGGTGCTGCGAGGGAAGGTGTGGACTGGCCTCGCCGTTGTCCCCGACCGCCGCCACGGCGGTTTCCACGGCCGCCACCGCGTTGGATATTAGTCTGCGGTGCGTGGTTGGCAGCACGTGTGGGAGCACCCCTTCCTTGGCCACGAAAGGAGCGAAAGGCACCCGTTTGCTGGTGCGGGGCCGAGAGGCCCAAGGACTTGGCTGTAGCCCTGGAGTCCTTAAAGTGCTCAAGCGCATGGTGTGCCTTGTCGCCAAAAAGGCGACGGCCATCGAACAGCATGTCCATAAGAGTGTTCTGGACATCGGCCGAAAAGTTGGCGGACCTCAACCAGGCGTGGCGACGAAACATCTCTTGACGTTTTATAATGCCACCTGAAAAGTTCCTTTTAGAATCCTTTTTCAGAAGATTATCATGTTGTTTATTCCTTTCCATTTCACCTTTCCTTGTCACAATTACAACTCTGTTAAGATTCCATACACGGCGATCCTCAGTTTTCACAGCATTAGCAAAAACTTTAATGGCAACCAAAGGATCCGTGTATTTTGATTTATTGCAACAAACCATACCAGGATGTCTGATGGCCACCAACTCACCCACATTAACCTCAAGGGCTTTCACAGCATTTCTTTTATCAAAATACACCTTCCTTTTTTCGGCTTTTAGATTTTCCCTAGCTAAAACCTCATCACTACAACTCATTTTGTCTTTCCCTTTCAAAGATGCATGTTCATTCACCCAGAAAGGTTCCAGCAAAGATTTTGGAAATCTACCTCTGAATACAACAAATGGTGTCTTTACAGTTGTAGAATGGGGAGTCAACCTATATTCTTTCACTTTTTTCACCAGTTCTTTCTTCCAATCTTGAAACTGTAATTTCGCCAAACTTACTGTATCTTTTACAACTCTGTTAGACCTCTCTATTATACCGTTTGCCTCAGGATGATAGAGAGAACATTTCTTATGTACAATGCCACATGATCTTAAGTAATCTTCCATTTCCCTAGAGATTAATTGAACTCCATTATCAGTTAACAGAGTTTTAGGAATACCTTCCCTACCAAATAAGGACACTTGATCATGCTTTTCGAATCAGTGTTGTGTAGTAAAAATATCTCAGGCCACCGAGAATACATATCAATGATGACTAAAATAAATATTTGAAAACCCTTGTCTAGGTCATTAATTGAACTCTTGTACATTTTGTTTTGTCACTTGCAATACAAACATCACATTCACGTACAATTCTTTCAATTACTTTGTAAATGCCTGGCCACCAATAAGAAAGGCAAATCCTTTCTTTGGTTTTAGTAATGCCAGTATGGGTTTGGTGTGCCAATTGTATGATATAATTTCTAATACTTTCAGGTGGTACCAATCTAGTTCCCCTAAACAAAAGATTCTTATCCACATTCAACTCATCTTTCACGCACCAGAAAGGTTTTGTGGTAATTGAACCTTTCTTAAAATTTCTCAATTTTTCTTTATTCAACATCATGACTTCTTTTAAAGTACTATCTGATTCAACCTCTTTAATCCACTTTTCTTCTGAAATGGTTCCCAGATCAACCGAGCACACCCAATAACTATCTTCCTCTAAATCATCATCCTCCTCACACTCTGAAGATACCAGACGAGACAAAGTATCTGCAATTGTATTGTTAGCACCATGAATGTACTTAAGCTTGAATGAATACTTTTGCAAATGTATTATCCACTTCGTTATGTGACTTGATATAAAGTCCAATCCCTTCTTATCAATAATTTCTACAAGAGGTTTATGGTCAGTTCGAACTTCAAACTCAACACCCCACAAAAACCTTTTGAGCTTTTTTATAGCCCAGAAAACAGCTAGTGACTTACGTTCTACCACAGAATAACGAGTCTCAGCATCCTTTAAACTTCTTGAAAGAAAAAATACAGTTTTAATACCATCAGGACCTACTTGTTGTAGCACAGCCCCAAGACCCTTTTCACTAGCATCAGTAGTTAAAACCGATTTGAGGTTAGAATCAAAACTCTTTAAAAAAGGCGCACAACAAAATTTTTCTTTAATCATGGAAAATTCACTTTGACATTCTTTTGACCACACAAAACTGGGCCCTTTCCTCAAAAGTACTCTCATATTCGCAGTCATATCTGCAAAACCTTTAATAAATTTTGCGTAATATTCAATCATTCGTAAAAAACTCATCAGCTCCTCCTTATTGCAAGGAGAAGCCATATTGATAATAACATTAATCAAATCTTCTTTCGGCTAAATCCCATAACAGAGATATTGTGCCCCAAATAGTTCAAAGAACTAGATTGAAATCTACACTTCTCTAATTTCATTGTCAAGTTTTTGTTGCTTAGTCTCGCCAGCACAGACTTGAGTCGTTTGTCATGTTGCATAACATCATCTCCATAAATAAGTACATAATCCTGGTAGATGCACACCCATTCTAAATCATTGAGAACTTTTTCCATGACACCTTGAACTACCGAAGAGGCAGAGACTAATCCAAAAGGCATTCTTACAAACCTGTATGCCCCAAATGGAGTGATAAAAGCTGTGAGGTCTCTACCAGATTCATCAAGTTCCACCTGATGATACGCTGAAGTTAGATCTATGGTACTGAAAACTTTTGCACCTCCCAATAACATCAGCAACTCATTAATATTAGTCAATAGATATCTATCTACAACCACACACTTGTTCAATTGGCGCAAATCTATGCATAAGCGTAAATCGCCATTAGGTTTGCACCCGGCTACAAATGAAGCAAGCCATTCCGTACCTTCTACTTCCTCAATAATGCAATTTTCTCTTAATTTCATTATTTCCTTCTCCATATCGTTTTTGATGGCAATCAGAACACTTCGTACTTTGCAAGCAACCGGAACAGAATTGCACTTGAGCTTAAACTTGTGTTGATACCCTTTCAGGCAGCCAAGACCCTCTCTAAATACTTTAGGATACTCCTTTTTTAGAGAACCAGCAAACTCATCATTGGTAACATTCTCAACACAGCAAGTTAACTCCCTCAATAAAATGGGAGGATCAGAATTTGGGTCCAAATAAATTCCTAAATCCCCCTGATGAATCCAACTTATGATACTATGGCCCTTTTTTAGATTCTTAAATATTTCCTGATATCATTCTCTGTCTAAACTCAATCAAGCCATAAGAATAACCTTGAATCTTTATCTGTTCTCCTCCATACACTAAAGGAATGATGTCTGGTTTGAACAATTTAATGTTATACCTCAAATTCTTAACATAGAAATCGTTGGAGACAATAGTTATTTTTGCTCCTGAATCAAACAAGACTCGTTTGCTAATTGGCATAGACTCGCAGAACACACAATGTAATCTTGCGTACAATGCTCGTAATCACGAAGACTAGGCATAAAGGTACAAGCGTGCGAATTGCTGAAATAATTGGAATAGACTCGCAGAACACAAAATGCAATCTTGCGTACGATGCTCGTAATCGCAAAAACTTGGCATAAAGGTAACACTCTAATGAAATTGCAAAATGGCTCCCACATCGACGCGCTCCAACGTCGAAACACCCTGACTTATGGCCAAGCAACACGATTACCTAGAAACCAGACAAAATGGCTCCCATGTCGAGACGTCCTGACGTAGACCAAATACATAGGTTGGTTTGCTTGGAAACCAAGGTCGATGATCCAGTATTCGATACCTCCGACAGAGAGTGACGCCGATGTCCTTGAGGCAGCAGAACTTCCACGAAGAATTTGGTAATTGTATTTGTTCGAACCAAAACATAACAGCGCGCAGGTTATTAACGAAAATTTAACCATGCGCTGTCGCTGGTTTAAACATATCTCATTTAAGTGCCTTTTATCCTTTTTTTTTTAAACTTCAAAACGCTTGATATAATTAGCAACTCCTTGCATCAAAATAAGAAAGAGCAAGCGCAACTCAAATGAACAGTAAGCACCACAACGATTAAGCTCCTAATCAGCTTGAATAAAAACCGCTGATGAGCATGTGCCGATAGTTGCTCATGATTTTTCAAAGTTAATGAAAGGCACAGCGAATGAAAGTAGTTAAGTTCAAAATATGAATAAAGTCAGTAAATATCTCTCACCAAATTGATGAAAAAATTATGAGTATTCGGTTGTTGAGAACCTTGAAGAAAGCTGCTGACTACGCCAGTGTTATATTAAAGAACTAAGGGTCCAAGGAAGCAGGTATTCTTTCAGTAGTTTATTCTTGAAATAGGATCTCATCCAGCCAGTGCAGAAGCTTAACTGAATAAATCACATTCCTACAATCTGACATCACTTAAGATCTAGAATTAGAACTAACACATCACATAACCATAGATAATACCTAGAGACACTATAAAAAGTAACTAATCATAGATAAAAAATGAAAGGTGAAATAAAGGAATATCATACAGTATTATGCAAGTAAATGGATGGTATAGCTCTACCATCTTACAATAGTCATGAATATATACAAGTATATAAAGCACTTTATTTATTTATTTATTTATTTATTAACAGTTTTCTATAGCGCGGACATGACCCATGGGTATCAGAGCGCTTAACATCATATGGTATGGGTTGAAAACACAATGTACATAGAGCAGTAAAATCTTACAGACTTAAATATAGTCGTTTTCGACCTAGCAACTAAAACGCTAGTATAGGGGAACAATAAAGGGTCGGTATTGATTAATACATGAGTTAACAACGTTCCGAGGTAGTATTTCTTCAAGGCTATATCATTTCTATTCCCCTATTGGGAATCTGGTCATCAGATCAGTGATAAGTCTTCAGTGGTGTTTGTCTTGTCTATGGGAGGAACTTATTCATAAGAAAGATCTTAATTTCTTTCTTGAATGTTGCAGTGTTTGTAATTTTTCTGATGTTTGCGGGAAGGGAGTTCCAAATCCTTGGAGCTACGCCAGAGAAAGTCCTCTCATATGTTTTTTTTCTTCTTGAAGATGGGTGGTTTCAGGAGCAGATAATTGGCACTCCTGACAGGTCTGTTTTTTCCTGAAATTTCTATTTTGTGGGCAAGATATTTAGGTGTGTGGTGATGAATCGCTTTATGGGTGATACAAGCCATTTTCAGGTGTACTCTGGCTTCGTACGGTAACCAGTTTAAGGCTTTCAAGTGAGGCGAGATATGGTCAAATTTCCTTGACCATGTAATAAGTCTTGCCGCTGTATTAAGGCAGGCTTTTAGGGGTGCTGTGGAGATTCTTGGTAGACCAGCAAGTGTAGTAGAACCATATTCAATCCTAGAGAAAACCAGTGATTGCACAGCTAGTTTCAAGTCTGTCTCTGTTAAAAAAGATTACATCTTTCTCAGATAGTTCAAGTGGAAACGGGCGTTTTTTGCCATAGTTTTAATGTGGGTTTTCATATCAAGGTTCTCATCCAGTGTGATTCCGAGGTATTTCGCCGAGTCAACTAGGGTAGGGCTGCAGTTTAATGCTGTGAACATTTTGGACCATTCTTTCACTATGGGTTGATTTTTTTGTGGTGAGATGAGTAAGAATTATGTTTTGTTAGCGTTAGGCTTGAGATGGTTGTTAGTTAGCCATTTTAGCGATATTTTGAGGGCATCATTCATTGTGGTTATGTCTTCCAGGCTAGCAATCTTGATGTAAAGTTGCGTGTCGTCTGCATACATGCGGTAGAAAATGTTTGATTTCCTTAGAATTTCTGTAAGAGCTTTGATGTATAAGTTAAACAGTGAAGGAGATAAAGTGGATCCTTGCGGTACTCCGAGAGTGTTTAGGCATGATGGCGATAGTGATTGGTTCACTAGGAATCTCGGAGTTCTGTTCTTTAAAAATGATTTGAACCATTTCAGTACTGTGCCAGGCATTCCCATCCTGTGGTGAAGTCTGTTCAGTAATATTTCGTGGTTAACCGTGTCAAATGCTGCTGACAAGTCTAGGAGGATGAGTAGACAAGATTGATTGCGATCTAGAGCTTGAAGTGCATCATCGACAATGTGTAGGATTGCTGTTTCTGTGCTATGATTTGCTCTGAATCCCGATTGGCAGTAATCTAACAATGAGAAGTTGTCTATAGGTTTACTCAACTGGTTCTGTACACATGTCTCTATCAATTTGGCAAAAAAAGGGATGTTGGTCACTGGGCGGTAATTGTTTGGATCTGCTGGGTCCACTGTGGAGTTTTTGACGATCGGGACTACTGGTCCAGTCTTCAAGCTTTCTGGGAGGCACCCCTGTTTGAGTGAGGCGTTTATGATGTCTGTCCATATTGGAATCAAAGTATGGCTGATTTCTTTTAGGCATTTTGATGGTAGTGGGTCGTTATAATGGTTGTTGGGTTTAGTGGTCGCAAGCGTTTTAGCAATTTTATTCTGGTCTATAAATTTGAAAGTGTTCCAGTGTGCTTTGTTTTTAGTCATCTTGTTCGCATAATTCGGATCAGATAGTGATGGAGGCGTGTTGTCTTTAATGTTATCTGCGGCGGTCCTAAGTTCTTCTTCCAACTTATTGGTTTTGTTAATGAAGAAGGAAGAAAATTCATCACAACTTAGTTGTGTTTTAGTGACCTCTTGGACAGATTTTACGCATCCAAAAGATGCATACTCCTACGTTGCCTCCCTAACTAGATGTACCCAAGTGTACCTAGCATGTGTATAGGTGTTAAGCTAACAAATCCCTCTAGGATTTAGTCAACCAAATCACCTGAAGTGAGAGACTGTAGGACCCCATCCTGGTCTTGAGTTGGACACCCAGCGAGGGATGTTAGACCACTACGAGCTGGAGTGTCTGCATGCAGGAACCTCAGCATCTCTGGTAGGTGTGTTGGCCGGGAAGTCTCAGTCTCCTCTGCTCTATCTTAGCAAGATGTGATGTATATTGCCCATAGGTCTCCCCAGCGGTCCTACATCGCTGTATTATTGTGTCGGCCTAAGGATGACGTCAAAGCGATACCAAAGGGGATGATGGACGGAGCGTTGGATCAAATAAAACACTCACCCCCAGTCAACTGATCTGGGTTTAATACATCATTATTCTTTAGCTCACTCCACCACCTCAGTTCAGACATGGCCATATGCAATTCAGTCTAACCCTGTGCCTCATGGGAATAGTCCAGCACTAACTGCCAAGCCATGTTTTCCCTGGACTGGAAACAAGCATCCTGGGACCAGTTTCTGGCTAATCAGCCGTCATCAGCAAGGCTAGCTTGAATCCAGTGGCAAAGTGAGCAAGGGGCCTACGTCTGGGCATACCCTGCCAACTAAGGGCGAACACAGCGATATCAAAGGGGATGATGTCAAGCGTGAACTGTATACATAGATATTATACAGGAGATGGTCGTCCTGCTGTGCTTCCACCAATCCTCATGCATAATGTATGAGATCTTGAACTAGGGAAAACCCGTGTTCTGAATGCAATGTTGTAGTTAGGTAAAAGGTCTGTCCTTGTAAACCGTGACAAGTGTAATGTAGGGAAGAATATTGGTGAAAGTATCGTGTATTCATTGTTTGTAAGTTCAAACTATCAAAAATAAATAAAACATTTTGGGGGGGGGGAAAGAATATAGGTGAAGGTTAATGAAGTTACCAAGGCCTATATCATGGTACATATATGGAATATAACAGCGGCCTAGCACAGCCGCTTCCACAGCACAGCACCACCCTCCCCCAGCAACAGTAGCCCTAGTGACAGCTGTGCTGGTCAAAGTCCAATCCTGCAGGTTTGCTGCAGGCACTGCTAGGCAGGGAAGCTGAGCAAAGGAGCTCAATTGAATGGAGAACTGCAGGGTCCTAATTCTCCTTAATCTCCTTGAGCCTCCTATGCACTGAAGCCACGCCGCCTCCTCTGCTGTCCTGGTGACATGCTGCTGTGCCACCTGCCACAACTGACCTCCATGCACTGGTCCGGCCTCACGAAAACTTACCTCGCTACCTGAGCTCCTATATTGCCTGGGAAGTCTGCGCACCAAGTCATCCCCCTTGACTTTTTCCAAAGTGGCCGGAGGGCCGAGCAAGGTCAGGGCCAGCATCAGCCACAGTAGGTGGGTGAGCATCAAACAGGAAGCAGACTCAATAGATCTGGGTGCAAGCTTTGGCTCGGGGTCAGCACTCAGACAAAAACCTGGATGGCTCTGCAGCTCCATGACGAGCAACAGCAGTAGCAGTGTCAGCGTGCATCAGCATCAATTCCAGGATGCAGTAAAAGGCAGGGGGAGAGACTATGCAGAAGTTACAGGGATCAAATGTGTGCCTTCTTCCTATAAGTCAAGGTTATTTTTAGAATCAATAGCATTTATTAACAGTCCACACATAAAAGGACACAGCATGCCGCCTATAACCCAACATGGCTGGTCACTTTCATTCAGTGGTTTGGATCGCTGTCAGCAGTATACAGAGCATGCCGCCTACAACACAACAGAGCCAGCAGCGTTCATTCAATGTCAGCAGTAAAAGTGTATATCGCAAGGTGAGACTGAGATTTAAATACAGTAACTAAACAAGACTAAAAAAGAAACAAACAACCCCTCAACCCAACCCCCCACCCTCCTTCCTTCCAAGCTGTGACTAGATTGGGAGACAAGCAGAGGTCTAGAAGCCCCCAATCCGAGAGCTTATCATCGCCACCTTGAACAGCACTAATCAACGCTCAGTGGGAGAAGTCTCTGTAATCAGGCGTAGAATGCAGACATAGGATGGGCAGGACAACTCTTTACATTCCCTAGAAAGAATTGAAACAAAGGGAGTCCAAAGTTCTGAGTAGGAGGAACCTCCTGACCACTAGGGATAACTTTTCCATCAACAAACACAAGAAAGATAAGGTAGGGTCAGAGGCCAGAGTTTAAAGACCAACTGGAATATGCAGCCCCAAACTAACATGAAAATACTAAGTATAAACCAGCGTCCATAGAAAGAGACAACAAAAGGAGAGGCTCCTAAGCAAGATTACAAAAATGTGTTGCAATGTAGTGACATATAACCTTAAATGTATTGGATTCCCATCAATCACCAAGCCTGGCGATAAGCTTCATCATTTGGGTATCCTCTCTTGAATAGTATGACAGTCAAGCTCCACATGTATTAGAGCTCCTGAATGTCAAAAGGATATGTTAACCAAGATGAGCAATATTATGTTTGTGGGATCAAGTATTGTGGTGCAGTGCAAAAAAGTGAAGTGTGAAGTATGAAGTGAATGTAAAATTGATGCGTGAACTAACTGAGGATTTATTATGGTTAGTCACGATCAATGTTTAAAAACAAAACTCTAGGACCAGTTTTAACAAATAGCTGCCCTTAGCAGAAGTCGTCAACATGTTTCAGCACTCAAAGGCCAAAGATAAAGCCATGTGCTTTTGTCAGGACCTTTTTAAAGAAAAAGCTACTGCTATGTACAATACTAAAAAAAGGATATAGTGGGAGTATAATATCTCACAGCCCAGGAATCCTCACGATAATCGTGAAAATCTGAAAATGAAAAAACAAAAGACAACACATAATTGAAACTTGCAAAAAGAGGGAAACTCAATTGTTCTCTATTGATGTGTGGCCATGAAATTATGCTATCACTATTGTACCCACTCAATGGGCAGCATTCCATCTTACCTTGATAAGATAGAGGACAAAACCTCGCCCCACCTGGCAACAGCTCAGGATCAAGGAGGCACCGCTCTAAAAAGAAAAAATACACCGAACCAAAATTATTGTGATGTATCGTTCTTAAACATTGGATTACAGAGACAACTGTCTGAAGTGTACAGTGCAACAGAAATCCCCCACTTCCCACACACACATATATAAAATATTCAATTGCCATAAGTAGTGCAATGCAAGCAATGAAAACACATCACAGGTGGTATACACTGCTTAGCTGTTGTCAAGCAAACATCAGTAACAACAAAACGAGATTGCTGGAATTAGCCATTTGTTTACCATGCCCGAAGTGCAGCAGTATTCGTACTCGTAAGATATACCTGCAGTGTATCACTACTATTTACAAATCTTCTATGCGCTTACTTCAAACTGTCAAGTAGGGCAGAACCCCCAAAACCGGCTAGCGTAACACAGAGCAAACCCGGAGTACCTTACCTAACCGTCGGTACCTCAGACGGTCTGCAGAGCTGTCGGGGGGGTACGGATCGGAGGCTCCGATGGGTTACATGTCTTTAGGTCATTGGTCATTGTCTGGCCAAGTCGTGAACCGGAAAAAGCGAGCTAGCGTAATCTCGCGAGATTGAAAAAATAAACTACAAAACCGCTGGAAATTGTAGTTTTAACGCTAAATATGGGCTATTCACTGCATTATAAGATGCAAAAAAAACCTCAAGAAATATATGGGGCCCATATAAATTGAATGCCTAAAATTTGACAGAACACTAGTTATGATTACAAGCAAGCGAGACTCTGCAAATGCGAAATCTCGCGAGACTATGTATAGAACTACACAAAAGCTTGGGAAATGTAGTTCATGGTGTCTCCGGTGATTTCAAAGTGGGGCATAGGTAGGGACTGTCTAAAGTAGGTACTAAGAAAGGTACCACGTGAAGAAATTAGGATGCACATGTCACAAACCATACAGTGGCAGAACTCTTGATCAAACTATAAATCATTGTTCAGCAGAACCAGATACCGACAAAAGTCATATAGTTACCTGTATGGAAATATCAGTGCAAATGTATATCAAGAAGGTGTGCACAGGGGACCAACCTCCCAGAGTACCCCCAAAAAATGGTAAATCATAACGGGACAACCCCTAAGTGCAAGATATTTACAATAAGCACCAAGGGATGGAATCGTTAAGTCCCAATGTGTCACTTTTTAGTCTGAAGACCCATCGCTGTTCTCTATGTAATAGAATCTTTGAGATATCTGCGACATGTGGCGGAATGTAAGGTTGTTCTAAAACAGTCCACCTCATGTCTTCTGGCTTATGATTCATCTCCAAGTGATGGGCCGTTATCCTCGTTGCTTGTTTCTTGCATCGCACCGTACTTATGTGTTCCATGATTCGTAACTTCACTTTGCGTGCCGTTATGCCCACATAGTTAAGCTTACAAGGGCAGGTGATCAAGTAGACCAATCTTTCGCTGTTGCAATTTGTCATTTTTTTCTGTATCCAAAGGCGGGCCGTGCCTATGTCTACTGTTTTTGATTTTTTAGTCAAAGGACACGCCTTACAAGTGCCACAGGGGAAATGCCCCTGTATGTTGGATGTACCCCCCCCTCCCCCCCCGACGGCTCGGCAGACCGTCTGAGGTACCGACGGTTAGGTAAGGTACTCCGGGTTTGCTCTGTGTTACGCTAGCCGGTTTTGGCGGTTTAGCCCTACTTGACAGTTTGAAGTAAGCGCGCAGAAGATTTGTAAATAGTAGTGATACACTGCAGGTATATCTTACGAGTACGAATACTGCTGCACTTCGGGCATGGTAAACAAATGGCTAATTTCAGCAACCTCGTTTGGTTGTTACTGATGTTTGCTTGACAACAGCTAAGCAGTGTATACCACCTGTGATGTGTTTTCATTGCTTGCATTGCACTACTTATGGCAATTGAATATTTTATATATGTGTGTGTGGGAAGTGGGGGATTTCTGTTGCACTGTACACTTCAGACAGTTGTCTCTGTAATCCAATTTTTAAGAACGATACATCACAATAATTTTGGTTTGGTGTATTATTTCTTTTTAGAGCGGTACCTCCTTGATCCTGAGCTGTTGCCAGGTGGGGCGAGGTTTTGTCCTCTATCTTATCAAGGTAAGATGGAATGCTGCCCATTGAGTGGCTACAATAGTGATGGCATAATTTCATAGCCACACATCAATAGAGAACTATTGAGTTTCCCTCTTTTTGCAAGTTTCAATTATGTGTTGTCTTTTGTTTTTTCATTTTCAGATTTTCACGATTATCGTGAGGATTCCTGGGCTGTGAGATATATCCTTTTTTAGTATTGTACATAGCAGTAGCTTTTTCTTTAAAAAGGTCCTGACAAAAGCACATGGCTTTATCTTTGGCCTTTAAGTGCTGAAGCATGTTGATGACTTCTGCTAAGGGCAGCTATTTGTTAAAACTGGTCCTAGAGTTTTGTTTTTAAACATTGATCGTGACTAACAATAATAAATCCTCAGTTAGTTCACGCATCAATTTTACATTCACTTCATACTTCACACGTCACTTTTTTGCACTGCACCACGATACTTGATCCCACAAACATAATATTGCTCATCTTGGTTAACATATCCTTTTGACATTCAGGAGCTCTAATACATGTGGAGCTTGACTGTCATACTATTCAAGAGAGGATACCCAAATGATGAAGTTCATCGCCAGGCTTGGTGATTGATGCAAATCCAATACATATAAGGTTATATGTCACCACATTGCAACACATTTTTGTAATCTTGGTTAGGAGCCTCTCCTTTTGTTGTCTCTTTCAATGGATGCTGGTTTATACTTAGTATTTTCATAACTTTTCCATCCCCAAAAGCAGCTAGAGTTGGTGCAACCACGCTGTGTGATCTGGTGTCTTATCAGTGCCCCAGAATGAGAGTATTACCCTGTGTGATGAGTTCAGTGCCAGGATAGCGTAAGCAGGGAATCGGAGTGTTGAAAGCAACGTCAATGTCATCTAGGACTCGTTACAAATATCTGGAGAGTTTTGGACAGTACCGTGGAAGATTAAGTAGAGTTACGGCACTCCAGCAGCTTCTCCATCAGTCTCAAGAAATTTATGTTATAAATAGTGATGGTGTTTCTTTATGTCAGGGAACAGAAAGTAATTACTCCATACATCCAAGATGTGGAATAAAACTCTTTACACAAAGGTCTTGAAATATATTTCCACAAAAATGTAAACAACAAGGCCAATCTCTGTGCTCAAAGATCCACTAGGAGCTGGAAAAAAAGAATTAGAGTAACTTCTATGCGGCCAATCTAGTTGCATCGCTCCACTTTTTCCTCACTTTAAAAAAAAAGGATTCATAAAAGATTTTAATGGTCCTATACTCTTTATTTATTTACCTTTTTAACGTTAAATTGGCTGTTTTTTCAATCAAAACAATAGAACTAGGCCAAATAACTTTCAATTGGATGTCAATTTTGTGTTAAGTTAAAATGGAAAGAAATTGACTTTTATACAGAAAAGTATATATTTTCTATTTAATAAGTGCTCCAGGATCCTGCAATTTGACCGGAAAACTCTGTGCTAGTGATTAGCAATGGATATCCTGAATGAGAAAAATAAGTTCCAACAAAATCTAAATTAAGCAATGCTTCTTGAGCTAACTACAGGTCTCATTACTAAGCATTACATATAGCACATTAATTTAAATATTTTATTCGCATTTAAGGCTATATTAGGATGGCGGTGAATCCGCATCCTCTGGGCCGGTGGAAGCCACCACCGGCCCGGAGGATGCGGATTCACCGTCGCGGTCCCTGGAAACACCACCCGCCAGATCTGGATGGCGGTAGGATCAGCGGCGGACGGCAGGTCCGGCCGCCGCTGATCCGCGGGGTGTAGCCTGCTATTTGGTCTGCAAGACACCACCAGCCAAATCAGGAAGCATTTGTTAACATGCTTTTCCACGGCGGTTTTTCTGCCGTGGAAAAGCATGTGGACCTTTGCTTCTGGGGGGCCCTTGCGGGCCCCCAGGGTGAAGGGGGTGTGGGGGTGCACATTGGGGGTACCTATGGTATCCCCCTACATTCGCATTCACAAAGCGGCAGGCACCGCGTGGTGCCTGCCGCTTAGTGCATGCAAATGCAATGCATGCATTTTTAATATTGCGGCGGGTGCTGCTTGAAGCAGCACCCGCCGCAATGTTAAAGATACAGGATGTGACCGCCAGGGTGGCGGTCACATCCTAATTGGCATGGAGGGACCGCCGCTGCCCTTGCGGACGGTCCCTCCACCTCGGGGTGGCGGACGGACGCAGGTCCGTCCGCCATCCTAATGACCCCCTATGTTGTGGAAAGGCAAGGGCAACACAGGTTGTTGCATATTGCCCATGTTAATAGCTGTAAGCTAAAACACCTCAAAGAGTTTTTAACCACTTTATTTGAATCAGGACATACAGTAATCACAAATATCAATATAGCAAACGCTAATTATTAATCTATATCTATAATGCAGAAGGTTGCAGTACTGGAGGCAGCACAGACTGCTGCCAGCTTTACCTGATTGCAAAAAAATATGTCATGATTTTTTTCCAAATGGTAGCAATTCAGTAATTCATATATATATATATATATATATATATATATATATATATATATATATATATATATATATATATATATATATATAAACGAATGTCTGTCTGTCTGTCTGTTTGTCCTTTATGCATTACTACACCATTGATCCGATCGCCATGAAACTTTGGGAAGTTGTTGAGTACACTCCCGCAAAGGTTTCTGCCATATTTTCTTAAAAAATATCGGCTCCCCAGGGCCCTCATAATCTTTCGAATACTGATGTACGCACCAGACGGAAAACCAACAAATTGTGTATCCACAAGCACTCGAATAAATAAATAGAATTAAAACACCATTCATCAGATTGCCATGAAACTTTGGGAAGTTGTCGAGTACACTCCTGCGAAGGTTTCTGGCATACATTTTCTTTAAATATCGGCCCCCAGGGCCCTCATAATCTTTCAAATATTGATGTACACACAAGTCGGAAAAACAAAAAATCGTGTATCCACAAGCACTCGAATAAATAAATAGAATTAAAACAGCATTCATCCAATCGCCAGGAAACTTTGGGAAGTTGTTGAGTACACTCCCGCGAAGGTTTCTGGCATAACATTTAATATCAGCCCCCCAGGGCCCTCATAATCTTTTGAATACTGATGTATGCACCAGACGGAAAAACAAAAAATCGTGTATCCAAAAGGCACTCGAATAAATAAGGAATATGCTACTTACCAGTATGCATCTGTTCTTGGCATAGAGGGCTGCAGAGTGGTACATTATGAATAGATCGCCATCTGGTGTCGGGCTCGGATGATTGCACTTTGTTTTTCTCTTGGAGAGTCTTTTGTCTCTTGGTGACTCCTCCCTTGGTTGGTAGTGCGCATGGGCATCGGCTCCATCCTTAGATTGTTTTGCCATAGTAGGGTTAGATGGAGTAGTATAGTAGAATACAGATAAGAGTGCCCATGTAAGTGTATCTAAATAAGATAATGTTGGAACAGACACAGGTTTCCGGGGAGGCTGGGAGGGCATGTACCACTCTGCAGCCCTCTATGCCAAGAACAGATGCATACTGGTAAGTAGCATATTCCGTTCGAGGCATATGGGCTGCAGATGGTACATTATGAATAGACTATATAGCAGTTCTCTCCCTAGCGGTGGTCGCCCGTGTCTGTTGCAACTGTCTGAAACAATGTTTTTAATACTGCTTGTCCCACTCTAGCTTGTTGTGTTGTGTGCACATCTACACAATAGTGTTTTGTGAAGGTGTGCGGTGTAACCCAGGTAGCCGCTCTGCATATGTCATCTAGTGGAATGTTTCCCAGAAATGCCATAGATGCTCCTAGTTTACATGTAGAGTGAGCTCTAGGAGGAACAGTTAATGTTCTCTTCGCCTTTAAGTAGCATATTTGAATGCATTTTACAATCCATCTGGCAATGCCCGCTTTGGAGATGGGATTGCCTTTATGTGTGGGAGAAAACGCAACAAATAGCTGTTTTGTCTTTCTGAAAGTTTGTGTTCTTTCTATGTAGTACAATATGGCCCTTCTAACATCCAGTGTATGTAGGGCTCTTTCAGCTACTGTTTGTGGTTTTGGAAAGAAAACCGGTAATTCCACTGACTGATTGATGTGGAATGCTGAAATAACCTTTGGTAAGAATTTTGGGTTTGTTCTAAGAACCACTTTATTTTGGTGTAGCTGCATAAATGGTTCTTGAATCGTAAAAGCCTGCAGTTCACTTACTCTTCTAAGTGACGTGATAGCTATGAGGAAGGCTACCTTCCATGTGAGGAATTGTATTTCACACCTATGCATAGGTTCAAATGGTGGCCCCATTAGTCTGGTAAGCACTATGTTGAGATTCCAGACTGGGGAAGGTGGTCTTCTTGGTGGAATGACTCTTTTGAGTCCTTCCATGAAAGCTTTAATTGCTGGTACTTTGAACAATGACAGATGTTGTCTGTTTTGTAGGTATGCTGCTATGGCTGCTAGATGAACTCTGATAGAGGTATATGCTAGGTTACATTGCTGTAAGTGTAACAAATAGCAAATGATTTGTTTAGTAGATGCGTCCAGAGGGTTGATGTGCTTACTGTTACAGTGTATAGCAAACCTCTTCCATTTTGCTGCATAGCATGCTCTGGTGGTAGGACGTCTTGCTTGTTTAATGATTTCCATGCATTCTGGTGGTAAATCTAAATACCCAAACTCTATGACTTCAGGAGCCAGATCGCTAGGTTCAGTTGTTTGGGATCTGGGTGCATTATTTCTCCATGGTTCTGTGTAAGATGCATGGGTAATAACCTTAGCTTTTGATGTGGTACTTGTGAGAGTTGTAGCAGCGTGGTGAACCACGGCTGTCTTGCCCACGTGGGTGCCACTAGTATCATTGTCATTGAATGTTGCTGCAGTTTCCGAACCAGTAATGGAATTAGTGGTAGAGGAGGGAACGCGTACGCAAATCTGTTGGACCAATTTATCCACAGTGCATTGCCCTGGGACCTTTGGTGTGGGTACCTGGATGCGAATTCTTTGCATTTTGCGTTCTGATGATTGGCAAACAGATCTATCTCTGGTTGCCCCCATTTTTGGAAGAATGGCTGTAGTATTTGATCGTGCAGCTCCCATTCGTGCACTTGTTCTGACTGTCTGCTTAGGATGTCTGCTATTTGGTTTTGAACTCCTGGTAGGTGTTCCGCTAACAGGTAGATCTTTTGAGGAATGGCCCATCTCCATATGTCCTGTGCTAGTCTGGACAGTTGGAGAGAGTGTGTCCCCCCCTGTTTTTGAATATAATACATTGCAGTCATGTTGTCTGTTCTGATGAGGACTGCTTTGCCTGTTATTTGCATTTGGAAGGCTTTTAGTGCTAGAAATATTGCTAATAGCTCTAGGTAGTTGATGTGCAGTTTCTTTTGCTGCACACTCCACTTCCCCTGTACTGTGTATCTGTCCATATGCGCTCCCCATCCGGAGAGCGATGCGTCCGCTGGTATTATTACTTGTGGAATTGGCTCTAGGAACGACCGTCCCTTGGAAATGTTTTCTGTGTTCCACCACTTCAGAGAGCGATACGTCCGGTCGTCTACCAACACCAGATCTGTAATCTGCCCTTGAGCCTGATTCCACTGTGTCGCTAGACACTCTTGTAGTGGGCGCATTTGTAGTCTGGCATGTGGTATTAGCAGTATGCAGGAGGACATCATGCCTAATAGTTGCATAAACACTCGTGCTGGTAGTGAGTGTTGTGGTTGAAATCTTTGTATTAACCCGACCATTGTCTGTACTCTGATTGGGTTGGGGTATGCTATTGCCTTTCCTGTGTCTACTGTAGCCCCCAGGTATTGCTGAATCTGGTTTGGTTGCAGGTGTGATTTTTTGTAGTTCACCGTGAACCCTAGGTGGTGCAGCAATTGAATTGTCTTCTGTGTGTTGTGAAGACATTCTTCCTTTGACTTGGCCTTTATTAGCCAATCGTCCAAGTATGGGAAGACATGTATTTGTTGTCTTCTTAGGTGTGCTGCCACTACAGCTAGGCATTTTGTGAAAACTCTCGGTGCTGTTGTGACACCGAATGGAAGGACTTTGAACTGATAGTGTTGTCCTTCTAACACAAACCTTAGGTATTTTCTGTGGGCTTTGTGAATTGGGATATGAAAGTAAGCGTCTTTTAGATCCAGTGTAGAAAGAAAGTCCCCTTTCTTCAGTAAAGGGAGTACTTGTTGGAGCGTGACCATGTGGAAGTGCTCCGAATTTATGTAAGCATTGAGAGGTCTGAGGTCTAATATTGGTCTTAGGGACCCGTCCTTTTTGGGGATCAGGAAGTATAGAGAGTATACTACTGTGCCCTGTTGATCTTTTGGGACCTTCTCTATTGCATGCTTTTGTAGAAGTGCTAGCACTTCTTCTCTTAACAATGTCAGATGATCCTGACTCATTGGACGCTGTTTGGGGGGGATGTTTGGCGGGGTATCTGTGAGTTCTAGGCAATAACCATGTTGGATAATTTGTCTCACCCACTTGTCTGACGTGATGTTTTCCCAGACAGGTAGGAACTGTGATAGACGTCCCCCGACCGGTGTTATGTGGTCTGGGGGGAGTTCTATGAAGTCACTGTTTTGGTGTTGAGGCGTTGCGGTTATTATTATTTCCGCGGCCTCTTCCCTTATTGTTGTTACCTCTGTAACTGCCTCTTGAATTACCTCTGGGTGATGTAGGTGTGAAAGATGTGGATTGCTGATTCGTTCCTGTATTCTTTGAGCCCCCTCTATAGGTGGATCTACGAAAGGAACCTCTGTGTGTTGGCTGTTGCAATGCTCCCATTGACTTAGCCGTTTCCGTATCTTTCTTCATTTTCTCTAATGTCTCGTCTGTGCTTGAACCAAACAATGTCTTTTGATCAAATGGTTTGTTCAGTAGGGCTGTTTGTACCTCTTGTTTGAATCCTGAGATTCTAAGCCATGCGTGCCTTCTTAGCATGACACTAGTGTTAATAGACCTTGCTGCAGTGTCTGCTGCGTCTAATGCACACTTAATGGAAGTATTTGTTATTATTTTACCTTCCTGTATTAATTGGTCTGCCTTCTTCTGATGTTCCTTTGGGAGATGTGTAAGAAGTTTTTCTAGCTCATCGTAATGTGCCCTGTCATAACGTGCGAGTAGTGCTTGTGCATTGGCTATACGCCAGCTATTCGCTGCCTGTGATGCTACTCTTTTACCTGAGGCATCTATTAACTTTGACTCTTTATCTGGTGGAGGAGCCTCTCCTGTAGATAACGAGTTTGCCCTCTTACGACCGTTTGAGACCACCAGCGAGTCTAGCGGTACATGCCCTCTAATAAATATTGGGTCCTTTGGAGCCGCTTTGTATTTTTTATCAATTCTTGGGTTTAACACCCTGGCTCTCACTGGGTTTTCGAATATCTCATCTGTGTGAGTAAGAAGACCCTTCAACATAGGGAGAGTACCTGATGTTCTCTGTGCATTAGGTAGAGTCTCTAACAAGAAATCCTCTATTTGAGGTTCTGTATGTATATCTACTTTATGGTATTTCGCTGCCCTATTAATGAGCTGCACAAAACCTGTGTTATCATCAGGTGGTGAAGGCTTTGAGGGATATAGCTCTGGGTCGTTGTCTTCATCTGACCCTACATCATAATTTTCCCATGGATCCTCCTCATCTGGGATAGTTTCGTCATCCCCTTGAGGTTCTCCCTCCCCCAGATCACTGTCTACATCTGACTGAGGTGTAGCTGGTCTTGGTGTGGAAGGTGTAGGAATATTTGGCCTATTGTGAGGAATAGGAGAAGAGGGTGTTAGTCTAGGACGAGGAGAAGCAGGAGGAGTTATATTCGTCCCCATTGTTCTCTTTTTTGAAGGAAGAGGTTTATCTTCTGACTGTTCACTCTTTCTCTTCTTCGTGACCACTTTCCCAGTTTGTGGATCAATAAACAAGATCTTTTGTTTGGGATCTGTCTGTTGCTCCTGAATCGGTACCGAGGGTCCTGGTTCCGAGAGGTGCTTTTGTTTTCGATCGTCAGATCTTGTTGTTTTCGAAACCAAATGTTTGCTCGATTCCGCCTTTCTTGGTATCGAGTGTCTCTTGGGCGATAAGTCATATCTATGTTTCGACATGGAATGTTTCGATCCCGAGCTGTCTTTTGTATGTAGCCTCGGTGCCGAAGTCGATGTCGCCCTTTTCTCGGATCCGACATGGTGGGAGTCCGAGTGTTTCGGTTTCAGTTTCGGTTTCGTTGCCGGGCCCGAAGGCGGGGCGTCGGAAACTTTTTTCAGCGGTTTGACCGGGCCCGAGGGCGGGGTCGTTACCGCACGGGGTCGGTTTTTCGGTAAGGGGACGTCGTCACTCACGGTTTGTTGCTCGATGAGTTCTTCAGCCTCCGACTGGTCCCCTTCCGACCCCGACTGGTCCTCTTCTTCCTCGATTTGTTCGTCTCCGAACAGCTCCGGGATCGCTTCCGCCTGCATTCTGGAAACCTCGTGTCTTCGAGCTCGACGATTTCTAATCGTTAGCTTGGAGGAGAATGCTGCGCAGGCTTCGCAGTCCCTGGATTCGTGTTCAGGCGATAGACAGAGGTTGCACACCTCGTGTAGGTCCTTGTGTGGGAACTTAGCACCACACGTTGGACATTTTTTTGAATGGAGTCCTTTCCATGGACTCCGGGCTTGACTGCGTCGAGAAAGGCCTCCTGTTCTTCGACGTAGTTCCAAGTTTTTCTCTTCTATTTTGAATTTGTAACGCGTCGGAATGGAAATGAACGCGTTCGAATAACAATACCGTCGAATTGGAAAGGGAATACGCGCCGAAAATCACTTTCTTGCGAAGTTGATCTGGAGCGTCTCGATCTTCATCCGAACCCGATGGCGGAAAAAAACAATCTAAGGATGGAGCCGATGCCCATGCGCACTACCAACCAAGGGAGGAGTCACCAAGAGACAAAAGACTCTCCAAGAGAAAAACAAAGTGCAATCATCCGAGCCCAACACCAGATGGCGATCTATTCATAATGTACCATCTGCAGCCCATATGCCTCGAACATAGAATTAAAACGACACTTTGAAATGTTTTCCATATTAAAATGAATAAGTTTCAATAAAAATGACAATATATATTGAATGTTATCATAACGAGTTTCCTTGAATTTCCTTTCTTTGGAGATCGCAGCAATGCGCGACGGGTAAGCTAGTCTTTTATACAGCAAAACAACGCTGCTGATTTCCGATGATCGTAAAAATATGTGGGAGCCAACAAGTTGGCAGCACACAGAAATTTTTCTGCCCCACACTTACCAATCATAGGTATCCATGTTCTGACGGGGTGTCCCCATTTTTGAAAGCATAAAAAAAATTAACCCATTGGTAAGTAGGTTTGAGATGTTACATTTTTGCGATGATTTAAAACTTTTAGGCAAGAAAACAATAAATATACACAAAATAATGAAAATCCGCTAAATAAAGCTAAACGCCTAACGCCAGACTGAGTGGCTTTGCTTGTATGGGGTTTCAGGCAGTCCTCTCATTCATTGATCTGTTATTGTGTCATTCACATTTTACTTCTTCCCCTCGATTCAGCATACATAATAGGGCAAGAGAACAGCTCACTTTAGCAGTCGACTAACATCAAAGTGAGTGACAGCATTCTTCCATTTCACAAGGAGCACATGTGCACACAAAGTAGTTCCCAACAGTGCCATCTACTACTATGGCAATGTGTTCTGTTTCATGCAAAGTTTGTTTTCTGTTAGTCGCTGTTTTTATTAGATTTAGGAGCGCCATGAAGCCAGTCAAACAATAAATCTATTGTAAAAACCACAATAAAATTAAACAAATATTGAAAAAGGCCTATTCAAACTGTATATAAAGCGCTCTGATACCCACTTGGGTCATGTTCGCGCTATATAAAACGCATAAATAATTAAATAAATGTGAGACTATGAAATGGTGCATATTAAAGTGGAATCACTTGTATTTTTTGTAGGATTTTAAGTTTGGTTTTGTATGGTGATGTTTCTTTTGTTTTGACCCCCTTAAAAATGTGATTCTATCCCTGATAACTGAAGGTCTGGTGAACTGTCAATATCTTCATGCCAGTAAATCTCTGAAAAAGCTACAACATGAATTTACTTTTCTCGGCATAAGAGCAGAACAAGAAGTAGACAATCCACATACAAAAAACTCACTTATTTCTTTCAAGATGCATCACCACGTCTTCTCCGTGAACTTTAAATCCATACTGCACTTTGTCTGGGTACTGTACCTGCAAATATGCAACAAAACATTTTTCTAAAGCGCAGATTAAGCCCTGCATTCTACTCTATCAAATAGCACTTGCTAAAACAGGTTAATATAAAGGCACCAGATATAGGACACATGTTACTGGTCAGACCGTTTCCGACCAGTAAAATGCATTTTTAATGTGCCAACCCTATTTTGCAAATCAGTAACCTATTACCGACTCGCAAAATAGGGTTTGTGAGTCGTTAATTAGGGAGAGGCTTCTTAACAGTGAGTTGCACTGGCATGTAGGAATGCTTTGAGACCATGAATGGGGTCACAAAAAATTTGCAGTTTGCCATCAATTTCAAATTGGTGGTAAGCCATTCTCAAACAGGGTCCCTAAGGGACCCCTTACCATTTGTGAATGGGGGCCCCAACATTTGTTCCGGGCAGGAAGTGGTCCCATGGACCACTGCCACTCAGAAAAAAATAAAAGAAAACTTTCCATTATTATTTCTAAAAAACATCCAGTTTTCCTTTAAGTAAAACAGGCTGCATTTAAACAAAAACTGCTTTCTTTAAAAAGCAGCCACAGACCAGGTAGTCTGCTGACCCCAGTCGACCACCATTCCTGCAAGTGCCAATGGATTGCAAATTGCGACCTACCTCAAACAATTAATGAGGCAGGTCCCTTGCAACCCATATGAGGATCGCAAACAGTGTCTCAGTCACTGTGGTACATCAGGTTTTGCGTCGCGCAAATTGCAAGTCGCTAAACCCTGACATCTGGCCCTTAGTTACCAAACGTAGTTCAAACTAATAAAATTATGATTTCTGCAAAATTTTCACAATCCCATTTGTGGGTCAATTAATTTTTTTAGAATTCACGATGTAGAGGACAAAACTACTCTGTAATATTATGAATAGGTCTCCCGGTTTTATGGTATTCATATTTTTGTAATTAATTAGTCTGCATTTATCCAGGGGTGACCCACTTGTGGGACACCCCCGCGCCGCACGGCCACCAGCTGCTGCGTGTGCCCCTTGCCCTGCTGCCTCGCTGCCACTGACTGACCACGCCCCCCCGGCGTGCTCCGTGAGCGCCTGCCGGCTCTCCTGTTTCTGCTGATAGGTGTTGTCTTTTGCTCTGTTTTTGCCCCCATTTGTGCCTGTTTTTAATAATTTTGTTGTGCCTGTGTTTTCGTTTTCCTTCCTGGTTGTCCGCCTACCTCGCCGCCCTCCGCTCTCCCTTCCCGCCACCGCCGCTTTTCCCCACCCCTTTTCTCTTCTGTTCCCTCCCCGCTCCCGCCTCCTGGCTGCTCCGCCCACCCGCGCACTTGGCCTTAAATGGCGACCGTGCGACGCAGGTGAGTGTGACCCACTTGTGGGACACCCCCGCGCCGCACGGCCACCAGCTGCTGCGTGTGCCCCTTGCCCTGCTGCCTCGCTGCCACTGACTGACCACGCCCCCCCGGCGTGCTCCGTGAGCGCCTGCCGGCTCTCCTGTTTCTGCTGATAGGTGTTGTCTTTTGCTCTGTTTTTGCCCCCATTTGTGCCTGTTTTTAATAATTTTGTTGTGCCTGTGTTTTGTTTTCCTTCCTGCTTGTCCGCCTACCTCGCCGCCCTCCGCTCTCCCTTCCCGCCACCGCCGCTTTTCCCCGCCCCTTTTCTCTTCTGTTCCCTCCCCGCTCCCGCCTCCCAGCTGCTCCGCCCACCCGCGCACTTCGCCTTAAATGGCGACCGTGCGAACGCGCAGCGGGTGCGCCGTTTGTGCGCTGAAGGCGCGCCAAAGGTAAGCCCGTCCGCGACCGGATCGCGACCAGCGCCAGGACCCCGGGCCCCCGTAGACCCCGACCGACCCGCCTGATGTACTCCGCCGCCACCCTCATCGCACTCAACACCGGCCGACTCCAAGAATGCCATCAAGCCACTCCACGACGTACCCACGGACCTTTTAGCTGCCACGCCTGCAAGTTCACCTGCATCCGGACCAGCCTCGCACCAGCACCCGCCAAGTCGAACACCAGCAGCACCCACCTCAAGTGCATCCTGCTCAACACCCGCTCCGTCCACAGACACGCCATCGAACTCTGGAACCTTCTAGACGCCACAGCCCCTGACGTTGCCTTCCTCACGGAGACCTGGATGAACGCCTCTTCAGCTCCCGACATCGCCATCGCTATCCCAGAGGGCTACAAGATCGTCCGGAGGGACCGCAACGCCAACCAGATGGGAGGAGGCATCGCCATTATCCACAGGAACACCATCCGTCTCACGACCAGCACCGACAACACCCTGACCAGCGCCGAACACCTGCATTTCCAGATCCACACCAACCCGAACACCACCCTCAGAGGCACCCTGATCTACAGACCCCCTGGACCACGCACACAATTCAGCGAGGACATCGCCGACTTCGTCAACCCGCATGTCCTCCCCTCCGCTGACTACATCCTCCTGGGAGACCTCAACTTCCATCTGGAGAACAACAACGACCGCAACACCAGCACCCTGCTCGACAACCTCGCCAATCTTGGACTCAAGCAACTGGTGTCCACCCCCACCCACCTCGCCGGACACACACTCGACGCAGTCTTCTCTTCCAGCACAGACATCAACTTCAGCCACGCCACAGAGCTTCAATGGACGGACCACAGCTGAGTCCACTTCACCTTCAAGAGAACGAGGACCCACCACCACCAGCAACAGGCCGCCCGCAGAAGCTGGAACAAGATCACAGCAGACCAGCTCGCCACCTCCCTGAGCCAGCACCCTCCTGCCAGCTCAGCGAACCCCAGCCAGGCCGCCAACAACCTCACGAAGTGGATCAGCATCTGCGTGGACGAGCTCGCCCCGCTGAGGACCCCGCCCAGCAGACCCGGCAGCAAGAAAGCCCCGTGGTTCACCGACGAACTCAAGAGCTCCAAGAAGAACTGCCGAGCCCTCGAGAAAGTCTGGAGAAGGGAACCGACACCGGACAACAGGACCTCCTTCAAGCTTGCCACCCGGAAGCACCACCAGCTGATCCGCGCCGCCAAGAAAACAGCATTCAAGGACCGGTTGGACAACAACGCACACAACTGCAAGGAACTCTTCAACATCGTGAAAGAGCTTTACAACCTCAGCGCAGGAAACAACGACATCACCCCATCGCAAGACCTCTGCAACTCCCTCGCTTCATACTTCCACAACAAGATCGCGGACATACACAACAGCTTCAACAACCAACCAACGCACACCATGACCGAACAACCACCCCCCACCACCACCCTCCACGCCTGGACCCCGATCAGCACCGAAGACACCATCCGCACGATGAACTCCATCCACTCCGGATCACCGACCGACCCCTGCCCTCACCACGTCTTCAACAAGGCCGACGCTGTCATCGCACCCCACCTGCGAGACATCATCAACACGTCCTTCGACACCGCCATCTTCCCTGAGAGCTGGAAACACGCCGAACTCAGCGCTCTACTCAAGAAACCAACAGCGGACCCCACCGACCTCAAGAACTACCGCCCCATCTCGTTCCTCCCGTTTCCAGCCAAAGTCATCGAGAAGACCGTCAACAAGCAGATGGCCGCCTTCCTCGAGACGAACGGATCCCTCGACCCCTCACAGTCCGGCTTCCGAGCCAATCACAGCACCGAGACCGCCCTCATTGCCGCCACCGATGACATCCGAGCCCTGATGGACAATGGAGAAACAGCGGCCCTCATCCTCCTAGACCTCTCCGCGGCATTCGACACGGTCTGCCACCGCACCCTAGTACAGCGCCTCAGCAACATCGGAATCCAGGACAAGACTCTGGAATGGATCATCTCCTTGACGGAAGAACACAGAGAGTCCGCCTACCACCGTACAAGTCAGAGGCCTCCGAAGTCATCTGCGGCGTCCCTCAAGGATCATCTCTGAGCCCCACCCTCTTCAACGTCTTCATGAGCCCCCTCGCGGCCATCGTACGCAAACACAACCTCAGCATAATCTCCTACGCCGACGACACCCAGCTGATCCTCTCCCTGACCAACGACCCCGCCTCCGCCAGAGCCAACCTGCACGAAGGGATGAAAGATGTAGCCGAGTGGATGACGACCAGCCGCCTGAAACTGAACTCTGACAAGACGGAGGTCCTCATCCTGGGCTCTTCACCCTCCGCCTGGGACGACTCCTGGTGGCCTCCCGCCCTGGGCACCGCACCCAAACCGACAGACCATGCACGCAACCTGGGCTTCATCCTGGACTCCTCCCTCTCCATGACCAGGCAAGTCAACAACGTCTCCTCGGCATGCTTCAACATCCTACGCATGCTACGGAAGATCTTCTGGTGGATCCCCACCGAGACCAGGAAGACCGTCACCCAGGCCCTCGTCACCAGCCGACTGGACTACGGCAACGCCCTCTACGCCGGTACCACCGCCAAGATCCAGGAGAGACTCCAGCGGATCCAGAACGCCTCAGCCAGACTCATCCTCGACATCCCACGAACCAGCCACATCACCGGACATCTGAGAGACCTTCACTGGCTCCCCGTCAACAAAAGAATCACCTTCCGCCTCCTCACCCACGCACACAAAGCCCTACACGACCAAGGCCCGAGCTACCTCAACAGCCGGATCAACTTCTACGCTCCCAAACGCCACCTCGATCAGCCAACCACGCCCTCGCCGCCGTCCCCCGCATCCGAAGAGCGACTACAGGAGGAAGGTCCTTCTCCTACCTGGCCACCAAGACCTGGAACTCCCTCCCGACCGACCTGCGCCTGACCCAAGACCACCTCTCCTTCAGGAAGAAGCTGAAGACCTGGCTGTTCGAGCAGTAGCGGCACCCCCAAGGCGCCTTGAGACCCTACGGGTATGTAGCGCGCTTTATAAGTGTCACTGATTGATTGATTGATCCATATTTATTTTTTGCAAATTTTACCTGTATTTATCCATATCTATTTTTGATTTTGTGAATAAATGAAGCTGAAATGTGCGTATTTCTGCATTTATTTAACCAATTAATGTGCACTCGTGCCTAAACGCCTGACAGGTTTCAATGATAATACACCCTCAGATGGTAGAATATGCACTTTCAGAAAATATGTACATTTTAGTATCAAGGTTATACAAATCTGTATAAAAAATCCATATTTTTTTAATCCCCTTGCCTGTCAATCTGTACAGCTATTGGTATGGCAGTCATGATTGACACCATTCAGAATCACTCAAAAACAACCCAATTTCAGTTTTTTCCACATTTAAAAATAAATACAGACAGAAAAACAAATGTTTTTCTGTCTGTATTTATCTGTAAAAATCAGTAAAAACGGAAAACAGGGAGCCTTTATTATGAAATATAATTGGACTCGAATGCGAACAGTAATTTACAAGACACAGAATACCTCAATGAACTTAAACTGCACTCAGAATATTGTATTGTACTGTAAAATAAAATCAGACACCAACAGACCAGCTTTTTTTCCTCTCATATCACCAAAGAGCATCTGCAGTAATCAATAAACTGCATGGTCTAACAATCTGCCCAGCGATCACTGCATTCCCCCGGGTCCATTTCCAAACTGGATCCTCACCTTTGCCAATGACTCTGTGTAATTATTGGGATGGATTACCAACTCCCAAGGAGCTGCACCAGATTAAAAAGTCAGTCCATATAGTCGAAGTAGGGCTTTTTGCCATACCCTGTTCCAACCGGCAGACCCTAGCAGCAGCCATAACCCAATCTTTCACTCTCGGAGGCAAAGGATCCCTCCATTTCAAACAGATTTCTCATCTGGCGATAAAAATCAAATAGAAGAGCAACCTTCTGCGAGACTGCCTCAACAACATAGTTAATACTCCATCATCTCCCAGGAGAAAAAGCATTGCATTCAATTTGATCCTCTGACTAAAGATACCTTTTAGTGCAAGTTCTATTCTGCACCAAAAGTCACTTAGGCACGAGCATTCGACAAAGATATGGACATCTTTAGCTCCTACACAGCCACATCTTACGCACTTAGGGGGAGGATTAGGGGCAAACTTGGATATCTTGTGTGGAGTCCAATAAAGACGATTAATAATGAAAAAGTGGTTCATCTTCAGGTTAGATGGTTTAACAGTTGGATACAGTCTTCAAATAATTATCCCATACTGTCTCAATTTCTCCCACAAGAAGAGGGTGGTAGCATCTCTTCAGCTGCCCCCAGGAGTTTCTCATACCACCTTGCAACCGCCTTACTCGTAGATATAATGCCCTAGGGAGAAGACTCTAACTCACAGACACCCCGATCTCCTTTTTAGATGCCACAAACCAAGAGGATAGTTGAATAAACTCAAATCTGGACAGCTCATTACCAGTTTTAGCCTTAAATACTTCCCAAGGACTCACTCCCGCCGATGACAACAGATCTGACCAAGTTGTGACCCCTGCCCTCCTAAGTGGAAGACTTAAGGCGTCCTTCAGACATTCTGGGGTTCCGTGAGAGTCCCAAACTGGGGCTAAGTCTGAATCAACTACTCCTGATGTTATACCATATGTTTAGGCTTTCCTGTTTTCAGTTTCTATTTTTGGTCAATTCTGGTGGGGTTTTTCAGTGTTTTCAAGTCATTTTAATACCTTAAAAAAACTGTTGTTATCAGTGGCTACACATTTACGCGGCAATAAAACTAACAGAAAAAGTGTTTTTCCGGTGTATATGGAATGTTCTGATTTTATTATTACTTGTTCTCTGCACTGATAGAACATGATATATAGACAGTGTACGTATAGTGTATATGAGGCCCAAATAGATTTTTGCAAAGTAAACTTATTGTATTACACCATACAATACTTCTTCAGTGAGTCTTTGGTCATGTGTGCTTGCTCTTTCCTTCCCATGTAAACTTCTGTGAAAAGGTCCTCTCAACATTGGCACTTGAGACGGACAATGCCAAACAGCCAGTACACAATTTGTTAACTCTGGTCACTGACATAGCTTACCAGGCCAATACTGGTGCACTTGAAGATTGTGATGCTCAGGGCAGGTTCTGCAACATTTGCATTGAGCCGGGCGTGTATCACTGAAATTACAAACAATATCACTCCAATCTTTGCTGAACTTGGAAAGAACCTTTTTTACAAAGCATTCCAAGTGACACTGCATTCCAAGTTTTCCAAAAGTCTGGTGTCATGTTTTCAACACTATCCCGGATGCTTGGTGATAGCGCTCTTTATACATATACCTGTCACTATACCTTGCTTTGAATGTTTAAAGCCTGAGGTGTTGGTAATTCCCCTACTATTACTACTGACCACCTAGAAACTGTGGGTTGATATATTAAGGGTTTTTATCCATTCTCTGTGGGTAAATGTGATGACACATATTAGGAAACTTTCTTATGAAACCAGCCATTTTACCTTTCAGTGAAAGAATCAAACGCAGTCAAAATATCAAATATGATTTTGATATTTCCTGATTCTTTATAGTTTATAATATAATTACGCGAGACCTAAAACATGCTTCTAAACCCTGCATCTTTAGACCAAAAAAACACAAAACTGAAAAACAAAAAAAGAAGAAACAATATTTTAGCAGCATCCCTAAACAACAAAACTCAAGCAGAATAATGTTAGCCCAGTCTTTCTTAATGCTAGCTTGTATAACAAAGTTACATTGTATTGGCCCCTTCAGGAACAACAAATGTATTGTCGGGTTTAGAGAGGAGAAACAAAGGATTGTTCATTGGAGAGGTACATTTTTCAATGACCCCCTGGTATTCAAGTTGATCTAAGATCTCCCTGACCTGTTTTGTAGCTTATTGCTTTATTGGGTAATGTCTCTGAGCATTAGGTGAAACTTTTAACAGGATCACGTGGTAGGTAGAATCCTCATCCCACCCAGGTGATTTTTATACAGTGCTGGAGCTTGGGCTGCTGCCCACTCCTGTGCATATGTATGTTTAAGGTGAACGGGAACATGATCGGACAATGCAGGAAAAATTATACTTTCTTCCCTGGGGCACTCCATTACGAAAATGTTATTTGTTCAGCATTCCGTCCTGAAGTTTGAAGGGCATTCCCAGATGTGTGTCAGAGTGATATGCCCCCAAATTCAAACTAGCCTGGATGATGAGGGATGATACCTCGAAAAACAGGTCCCAGGATGTTTCTTTCTGGTCCAGGCATTTTGGTCTGGACTGTTACCATGAGGAGCAGAATCAAGACTGATTTGCAAATGGCTGGGTGCAAACTGGAATGGCAGGCAAGCAAAAGAACAATGGATTTAACCCAAATCTGTGAAATATGTCTAATTTGTTAAGACTTCAGTCAAGTCATCAGTCCTTTTTGCAATTGTCACCCTAAGTGGAAAGAACATGCCAAGACATGGGTCCTGGGCTCACTATGACATGAGATTCAAGCTACTCTGGCTGGTGAGGGGTGATACCCTGAAACCAGTCCCAGGATTCTTGTTTCTTGTCCAGGGCCGACCTGGGCTGGCATTTCAGACTAGACTCTTCCCAAGGAGAGCAGGGTCTAGACCTATTTACGTATTGCTGGGTACAAACTGAAAGGGCATGGCGGGCATAAAAAGAATGGATCTAATCCAAATCTGTGACTATGGTGCATTCAGTCTATCATCAGTTTTTTTTCCTTTCAATTGTTGCCTTAAGTGGGATGAATATGCCCAGACCTGCTTCCCGGGCTCGCTATGCCACCAGATCCAAGCTAGCCTGGCTGTTAAAGGGTGGGTGATACCACAAAACCAGTCCTAGGATGCTTATTTCTGTTGCAGGGAGGACCTGGCCTGGCAGTTCGGGCTGGACTATTCCCATGGGGAGAAGGGTTAAGACTGATTTACATAAGGCTGGGTGAAAACTAGAATGGCATGGTGAGCAAAAATCGAAAAATTTAACCCAGATCTGTGACTAGGGGTAAATGCTTGATGTGATTAGCATTATGTCCATCATCCGTTCTTTTCACAATTGTCACCCTGTGGGAGGACAGGCCAGATCAACAGACGCAAAGGCTGTTTTTACTTCTTAATGATTAAAGTTTTATTGTAAATTGATTAAACAAAAAGGCCACATCAGGTTGTCAAGGTATCATCTTCTGATCCTTTTTCTTTTGCTTTCTCTTTTTAAGAGCGTCTTCTCGTCAACTGCACCTCCCGGAGGATCGAAATAGGAGATAGAAAAGAAGCTGTAAGTAATTTTGTTTCCCTAATCACAGAGATGTTGTCTACCCTTCATCACACCCTTTCTGTGCATAGGTGTAGTATAGCAGAGGGTGGAAGGAAAGGAATTCAAATAGCCTATACTAGACTTTCCTGCCCGACTTAGTATTCCGTAGGTTTCCTCACCTCACGGAAAAATTGAATATCCTGTACTTTGTTTCTGTGTTCGCTACCCACCGGTTCTGTCCCCTTTAAAACATAACAATAGTGCTCTCCGTAACATCAAAGTGACGTCTTACATATTTGGGCGAGAGACAGTGAAAATATCTGGACAAAAATCACATTTGTGCTCCCCTTCCACACACGTGATTTCACTCCCCTTTCTCCCCTACATTCTACCCACATGTCCCGTCTGGACTTGCCCACTCTGCCGCAACTATCCAGAGTTGAGGCTGCACTTCCATTTCCTCTGGAGGGCTCCTCCACTTCTCATTCCATTTTTCCGGGTTGTCTTTGGTCTCGCCACCCTCTCTGGAATCTTCTTCTGGGTCAGGGTTGGTTCCTTCTACTCGTGGGAGTGCTGCCACATCCTCCAACTGCTCCCGCTAAGAAGTGGGACTCTCAATCCCTCTTTGTCCTTCTTTTAGTTCTCTTTTGGCCTCCTTCCAGGGTCAGCTCCTCCTTCCTGGTTTGTGTTCACCCAATCCCGGTCCTCCTGTAGTGACACGTGATAAGGGGGTGTTATGTATAGAGGAGTAATGCATGATATTTTTCTTTCCAGGAGGAATCCGGGTTTCGGTTTTTGGAGGGCGGACTCAACTCCTGGGTTACGGGTAAGTATCGGGGAACATAGTTGATTGCCTTGCACATCCTAACTGGGAAGGGTACACCCAGAAGCGGGCCACGAGCATGCTATGCCACTAGATTCAAGCAAGCCTGGCTGATGAGGGGTAATACCGCGAAACCTGTACCAGGATGCTTGTTTTTGGAGGATCTGGCCTGGCAGTTTGTTCCAGACTATTCCCATTGGGAGCAGGGTCAAGACTTATTTGCATATGGCTGGTTGCAAATTGGAATGGCATAGCAAGCAAAACAACTATGGATTTAACTCAGATTTGTGAATGGGGGGGTGAATGTTTGATTTGTTCAACATTCGGTCAAATCATCTGTTCTTTCTGCATTGTCGCCCTGAGTGGGAAAGGCATGCCTAGACCTGCTTCCTGGGCTCACTATGCCATCAGATTCAAGCTCAGGCCCGGACTGGCTACCAGGTGTTTTTGCTGGGGTGGCAGGGTGGGGTCCAGGTTCACTGCGGAGGTTTTTTTTTGTTACTGGGGAGCTGCTGGCGCTTCTAAATGAACAATGCAAAACAAAATGATTTAAAACGTACTTTTAAAAACATTTGTTTTGCATTGTTTATTAAGGAAAGCCCGGTAGCCAGTCTCGCTCTTTTCAAGCTAGCCTGACTGATGAGGGATGATACGGCGGAACCAGTCCCAGGATGCTTCTTTCTGATCCAGGGATCACATGGCCTGGCAGTTGGGGCTGGACTACAATTAAGACTGATTTACATATGGCTGGGTGCAAACTAGAATGGCATGGTGACCAAAAATCAAAGTATTTAACCCAGATCTGTGACTAGGGGTGAATGCTTGATGTGCTCAGCATTACGTCCTTATCCATTCTTTTCGCAATTGTCACCCTAAGTAGAAAGGGTATGCCCAGATGTAGGTCCTGGGCTCAGTATGGCATGAGTTTCAAGCTAGTATGGGTGGTAAGGGGTGATACACCGAAATCCATCACAGGATGCTTGTTTAAAAAACATGCAATAGCAGCTAAATAACATCAGAGCTGAAATATGCTGTGAAGAATTTCCACCATACATGTAATAATAAGCATTAGAAACATGAGAAACAACACCAAAGATTGTTTAGAAACTGTTTTAATGCTTAGAAAGCAGTAGAAATTCTCATAACTCACTGGAAGCATAGGAAGCTCCCAGGCTGCATTGCAAATACACAGTCTAAAAAGACTGAAAAGCTAACCTGTAGCTGAATAGCAATAAACTGACACCGTGCCTTTATGGCACTCATGACCCCCTGTATCCCATCATGCCCCAGGGGTGACAGTTAGGTCAGTTGTTCTTTTCGGAGACTGAAAAACAAACCCAATAACAAATAGGTTAACAATATCTCCTTATTAAAGAGTATCCTTTGCCTGGGGAGGCGGGAGGGTTTCTTATGACTTTGATGAGGATACCCCTGGAAGAGAACTAGGATTACAGGTAAGTAACTAATCCTTCTCTTCCAGGGGATCCTCATCAATAGTCATAAGCATCAGAATAGAATAGTGAGCCTCTCCTCTTCCCTGCGGGCAAAGGAATGATAAGACAGTAATTTCATCATCCAGTCTGAGTAGACTATAGACTACCCAAACAGATTCCTCAAGGAGGCTTGCCCTACTTGAGTATCGGCCCTGGAATCAGATTCGAGGCAGTAATACCTCGTAAAGGTATGAACCGATTTCCAGGTTGCAGCCTTGCATATTTCTGACATTGGAATGTCATGCAAGAAAGCTACTGTAGCGGCTTTCCCTCTAGTGGAATGCGCTTTTGGAGACATCAACAAAGGCTTGCCTGCAAGCTGATAGGCCAATTTAATGCAAGAGGCAATCCATCTGGAGATGGACCTCTTGGCCGCTGGAAAACCTGTTCTCATAGAACCATAGTTCACAAACAGTTGGTCCATTTTCCTAAACCCTTTAGTCTTTTCCAAATAAAACTTTAGCACTCTCTTAAGATCTAAGGAGTGTAGTGACCGCTCGGCTGGGGTCATAGGATTTGGAAAAAAGGAAGGGAGGAAAATAGACTGATTTATATGAAAATCAGAGATGACCTTAGGCAAGAAAGATGGATGGGCCCTTAGGACTACTCTGTTGTGGTGGAAAACCGTATATGGTTCCTTCGCACAGAGCGCTTGTATCTCACTTACTCTGCGCGCAGAGGTAATCGCCACCATAAAAGGCTGCCTTCCAAGAGAGATGTTGCAAGGAGGCCTTGTGAATGGCTCGAAAGGAGGTGACATTAACCTGGATAGAACTAGGTTTAATTCCCAAGGAGGAGAAGGATTTCGCACAGGGGGATACACTTTCTTCAACCCCTGGAGGAAGTCCTTAACCACTGGAACCTGAAAGAAAGACATCTGAGCATGTGACTTTCTGTATGCTACAATGGCTGACAAATGCACGCTAATAGAAGTGTACTTTAAACCAGCAGTTGCCAGGGAAAGGAGGTATGGTAAGATGACGTCCTCCTGCCCTTTAGTCGGATCTAAGTGATGATCCCTACACCACAAGTAAAACCTTTTCCACTTGAACGCATAGGACGCTCTCGTGGAAGGTCTCTTAGCCTCTTTTAAAATGTTCATGCATTCGGGAGGCAAGTTCAAATGTCCATATTGCAGGACCTCAGGAGCCATGCTGTTCGGTTCAATGATGGGAGGTTGGGATGCATTATCCTCTCGTTCATCTTGCTCAACAGGTCCAGCCTGCAAGGGAGCCGTTTGTGTGGACACACAGACAGATGTAGAAGGTCCTGGTACCACCACTGCCGCGGCCAATCCGGAACAATCAGGATCATTTCCATGTTCGACCTGAGGAGCTTGGAAACTACTCTCGGAATCAGAGCCAGGGGAGGAAATGCGTATGCGAACGTCCCTGACCAATCCATCAGTAGAGCATTCCTCGGAGTTCCTGGCTGGTGGAACCTGGACGCGAAGGCGTGGCATTTGGCGTTTTTGTCGTCTGCAAACAAGTCTATGGATGGACGACCCCAGCAACGAAAAAGCTCTTCTACTACTTCGTCGTTTAGCACCCAGTCTGGCTGATCTTCGAAGTGCCTGCTGAGTGCGTCTGCTTTTACCTTCAACTCGCCTGGAAGGTGCACTGCCACTACTGTGAGCCCTCGAGAGAGAAGCCAATGCCAGATTGACTGAGCCTCTCTCGAGAGTGGGCGAGATCTTGTGCCTCCTTGTTTGTTCAGATAGAACATGGTGGTCGTATTGTCCGTCTGAACTAGGACTGAGTTGGATTCGATCGCTGGTAAGAAAGCTTTGAGAGCCAGGAATACCGCTCTGAGTTCCAGCATGTTGATGTGGTATGTCTGCTCCTGCGCAGACCACTGTCCTTGAATTTGAAGCGGACCCATGTGTGCTCCCCAGCCTTGCAGGGAGGCATCCGTCACTATAGACTGGGAAGGAACAGGTTGGTGAAACGGGTACACCCACCAGCACATTCTTTCTCCGAGTCCACCATTTGATGGCATCTTTCGTTGCCTCGGAAAGAGTGATACGATCTTCCCAGTGTCCTGTCGCTTGATCCCACTGATCCTCCAGAGCCTGCTGTAGAGGACGCATTCTCAGCCTGACGTTTGGGATGAGAAAAATGCAGGACGCCATGGAACCCAGCAGGGATGCTACTTGTCGGGCTGTTGGAAGCCGAGGCTCCAGCAGAATCCCACATTTCTGACTCATGGAAAAAGTCTCTCCTCCGAAGGAAACGCTTTTCTCAAGCTTGTGTCCAGAACGGAGCCTAGGTAGTGGATGGACTGTGTAGGCCGCTGGACTGACTTCTCCAGGTTCACATGGAGGCCCAGCCTGTGTAGCTGGTGCAGGCACAGTTGTAGATCGTGCGTTACTTGTACCAGAGATGGACCTTTTAGGAGCCAGTCGTCCAGGTATGGGTAAATGAAGAGACTCTTTTTGTGAAGAGAGCCGCCACCACTGCCATGCATTTGGTGAAGATTCGTGGTGCGGACTTGAGACCGAAGGGTAACACCTTGTACTGGTAGTGTTTGTTCCCTACGACAAACCTCAAGTACTTGCGATATTGTTGAACAATTGGGATGTGAAAGTACGCATCTTGCAGATCCACCAAACACATCCAATCTCCAGCTTGAAGATGTGGACATATTTGGTGAAGCGCCAACATGCGGAACTTTTCTTTGACAATGACTTTGTTTAATAGTCGTAGGTCGAGTATTGGTCTGAACTTGTCCTCCTGATCTTTTTTGGGGACAAGGAAGTATCTGGAGTAAACTCCCTTTCCTCTTAGAGCGAGAGGAACCTCCTCTATCGCTCTTTTTTGCAGTAGGACTTTCACCTCTCTTCGGAGCAAGCTTAGCTGGTGAGGGCAAGAGCTCTTTGGAGGGATGCTCTTCGGAGGAGCACGGAAACGTAACTTGTATCCATTGCGCAGTATATTCAGCACCCACTGATCTTTTGTGATGCTGACCCACTCTGCCAGGTGTTGTGAAGCACTTCCTCCCACTGGAGTGGGTAACGGCGCCAGAGGAAGCCACTGTTCAGCCCTTTCCTCCTCTTGTGGTGTTGGAGGATTGTTGGTGACCTCCTCTACCTCTGCTGGGCTTGCCTCGAAACTGGGGTTTCCCTTGGTTCTTATTTTGGGACCACTGAGGAGTTTGAACCCTCTGTTGAGCCCCTCTTCCCCTGTTGGTCTTGAAGCAGCGCTTGAATTCTTTTTTCTTCTCCAAGCCCACCGCCTTCACCGTATCCAGTTCTGACTTCATTCGGGCCATCTCTTCGTCCGCATGCTCACCGAAGAGAGCGGAACCCGAAAAAGGGGAGATTAAGGATGCGATGCTGAGCATCCGGCTTCAGACCTGTAAGGCGCAACCAGGCCGATCTTCTGGCACAAACCCCATGTGAATAGGAATGATCCGAAAGCACTGCACCATCCGCAGCCGTGCTTATCATCTGATTCACCACCAGACACCCCTCTGTAACAGTCTCTTCAAAGTCCTGCTGGTCTTCTTTTGGCAGTTTGGCTTTGAATCTTTCCATAGAGTCCCATAAGGCTCTGTCGTATCGACCCAGAAGCGCAGCCGCACTAGAAACCTTAAGAGTGGAAGCAGCTGAGTTGCAAACCTTTCGACCCCAGGAGTCTTGAGCTTTGCTGTCCTTATCTGGTGGGACTGAAGAGGAACCAGCAACAGCGTGCGTCTTCCTCGCCGCTGCCACGATTACAGAGTCGGCTGGAGGGTCAGATTTTACAAACCCCGGGTCAGGAGATGCCGGTTTGTACTTCTTCCGAATGCGGGCTGGTACCGCTCTGATCTCCGCTGGAGTTAGGAAAACCTCTTTGACAGGATCCATAATCCCCGGGACTAAAGGCAGCAGAGGCCGGGAGATGGCTAGGGGTGGGCGGAAAATCCGTTCCGCTCGCGGATTTTGCGGATTTTCGGGTAATCCGCAATCCGCGAGATTTGCGAATTTCCTGCAAAATCCGCAAATCCGCGAGCAGCGGATTTTGCTCGCACTGCTCGCACTGTTCGCGTGAGTTCGCGCCCCGCGAATAAGTGCGAAATTGCAGAAATACGATCTAAGCAAAACTGAAAGTAACTACTTACCAGGTTCAAAAGTTCAGGCACATCATTATTAGCCATTTCCTGTAGTGCTTCCTGAGGGGCCCCTCCAGAGTTCAGTTGCCAGTTGAAACTATTATGTGACCCTGCTCTGAACCTCAGAATAGTTACACATATGCCACAAAGGTCATGAATTACAGCTAAGGGAGACAAGCAGGAGCCAGGCTGGAAGTTAAAATCCATTAATCAGCCCCTAATTCATTATTGTCAGTTGGGGCAGGGCAGGTGTTGTAACTAATTTTGCAACAATGAAAGCACTTAGCAAGTGCAAAAGATCACTAATCAGGGCGCACTAAGGAAGCAGGTGCCAGCTAAAAAAATATTCTGTGACACATTAATCAGCCCCAAATTAATTCAGGTCACTTGAGGCAGGGAAGGTGTGCTTTGCTTTGCCGAAAATAATGTACACTGGACAACCAGAGGGTGTGGTGATGAAACAGAGGGTGGCATGGGTGGGCCAGAGGGTGGCATGAGTAGTCAGAGAGTGGCAGTGGTGACAGAGAGTGGCAGTGATGAAGAAGAGTGTCCCAAACAGGTTGGACACGTAGAAACAACAAGTTCGCAAAACTTGCGACCCGACAGGTAAGTTCGCAAATTGCGAAATTGTAAAAACCCTCGTGAACTGGCAGAAACACGGGCGAACACAAAAAAAAAAAAATCCGCAAATTCGCGGGAATTCGCGGATTTTGCGGATTGCGAGTTCGCAAATCCGCAAATTCGCGGATTGCCAATCCGCAAAATCCGCTCATGCCTAGAGATGGCTTTCTTGTGTAAAGTCTCAAAAATGACTGTTGTTGTTACTTGAGGGACAGACATTTCAATGTTCAGTTTCAGTGCTCCTCTTTGCAGTACATCCAGATACGTGCCAATGTCATCCACTGGGGAGGACCTGGATGTAGGACTGTCCGTCAACGTAGGGGAGTAGTCCCTCTTGGATGACCTGGTAGAAGAGGTAGATGAAGTAGACGGAGTACGTCGATGTCTACGGTGAGCACTGTGTCTCCGCTCCCGCGATCTTTTTGAACGCTCCTCCCGTCTAGGAGAGCGAGACCTGATCCGATCTTCCGACCGAGGTCTTCTTCTGGGAGATCGGGATTATCTGGGAGACCTGGTTGATGGTCTCACAGGTGATTTGCGCCTGGGAGGGCTTCGCTTGTCCATCTCCTCCACCAGATTCTGAAGAGGAGACCTGTGATGTGGACTGGCATATTCCTGCATACGCTTGGTGGGCCCAGCATCTCTCCAATGGTCCAAAGACCTATACCATCTAGGTGATAGTCTGATTTGGTCAGCTGAAGGATCTGGCCGACGCTCAGGAGATCTGTGCACAGGACTTCTGGACCTTGAAGGTTCAGTTGAGGAGCCAGAGGACCGTGAAGATGAATGACGGGAAGCAGACTCCGTCACCATGATCGCATCTGAATGCCTCGACGTTGAGCGTTCTTCCCTCACCGTTGAATGCCTTCGAGGAGTCGGCGGGTCAAACAATCTCGACCTCGAATGTCCATGAGAGGGTCTGTGGTCTCTCGACGTCGAGCGGCGATGAGCAGCCGTCGACGGAGTCCTCTGTCTCGACGTCGAACGGCGATAACCGGCCATCGACGGAGCTCTGTCTCTCGACGTCGAAAGACAATGTCTTGTCGTCGACGAAGCTCTCTGCCTCGACGTCGAACGGTGATGACCGGCCGTCGACGGAGTTCTCTGTCTCGACGTCGAGTGCCTGTGCGACGACGGTGGAGGGGTATTGGGCACCCTCGACGCCGAGCGCCGACGAGGCACTGACGGAGACTGCGTCCTCGACGCCGATAGACGAGCTACTGTCGACGGCGGAGGAGTCTTGGTCCTCGACGCCGAACGCCGTTTCTTGGACGACTGCGGAGGGGTCACACTTCGACGCCGGTCGTCGCCTGGATGACGATGGCGGAGGAGTAACCTCCCTCGACGCCGGTCGTCGCCTGGTTGACGACGGCGGAGGGGTTATGGATCTCGACGCCGACCGTCGCCCGGTTGACGGCGGCGGAGTCCCCTTCCTCGACACCGATTGTCGCCCGGTTGATGCCGGCGGAGGGGATTTGGACGACTGAGCTGGATCCTTCGACGTCGTCGACGTACCTGGTCTTCTCTTCGACGGCGAGTCCGCCGTCCATGGTAGTTTAGAAGAGAAAAACTCCACCGGTGGTTCTTTTCTCAGCGCCGAGCCCGACGCTGAAATTGAAGGGTGTGAAGACTTCTTTTTGGAAGATGTATGCACCTTCTTGGAGCCCTTCTTCACCGGTGATCTTCCTCTTGAAGCCTTGTGAGCCAGGCCATCAATGCGAATCCTCTCCCTGTCTTTGAGAGTTCTTCCTGACAGGTGCTCACAATGAGGACAGGTGCCTGGATCATGATCTTCAGGCAGACACAGGATACAGACGTCGTGGTTGTCTGATTTTGCCTTCTTGTTGCCACAAGAAGGGCATTTGTCAAAGAGTGAAGGCATTCTCAGAAGAAAATGTTCACTAAACTGACTCAAAAGTGAAGTATTTTTCTGTCAAAAACCAGAATAATAGTGGAGCTGTGTAACCAGGGTCCTTCACTGAAGGAGCCAGAAAGAACAACTGACCTAACTGTCACCCCTGGGGCATGATGGGATACAGGGGGTCATGAGTGCCTTAAAGGCACAGTGCCAGTTTATTGCTAATCAGCTACAGGTTAGCTTTTCAGTCTTTCACTCTGTGTATTTGCAATGCAGCCTGGGAGCTTCCTATGCTTCCAGTGAGTTATGAGAATTTCTACTGCTTTCTAAGCATTAAAACAGTTTCTAAACAATCTTTGGTGTTGTTTCTCATGTTTCTAATGCTTATTATTATATGTATGGTGGAAATTCTTCACAGCATATTTCAACTCTGATGTGATTTAGCTGCAATTGCATGTTTTATATATATATATATGATTTATATATATATATATATATATATATGTATATATATGTGGGGCACATATAATATAGTGTTTCCGGGGTCCCGCACATGGGCGGGAATATTCTAATGCTCATGACTTTGATGAGGATCCCCTGGAAGAGAAGGGGGTGATACACCAAAACCGGTCACAGGCTTCTTGTTTCTTTTCCAGAGAGGACCTCACCAGACAGTTCAGGCTGGACTGTTCTCATGGGGAGCAGTGTCAAAACTGATTTTTATATGACTGGGTGCAAACTAGAATGACATGGTGAGCGAGCAAATGGACAATGGATTTAACTCAGACTTGTAACTGGGGATGAATGTTTTATTTGTTCAGCATTTATCCATCATCTGTTCTTTTTCAAATTGTTGTCTTAAGTGGGAAGGGTATGCCTAGACCTGAGTCCAAGGCTCGCTATGCCACTGAAATTTAGGTTAGCCGGGGTGATACTCCAAAACCAGTCCCAGGGTGCTAGTTTCTGGTCCAGGGAGGACCTGGCCTGTGAGTTTGGGATGGACCTTTCCCATGGGGAGTAGGGTGAAGACTGATTTGCAAATGTCTAGTTAAAAACTCGAATGGAATAGCGTTCAAAATAACAATGGATTTAACCCAAATCTGTGACCAGGGGTGAATGTTTTATTTGTTCAGCATTCCGTCCATCATCAGCTCTTTCTGCCATTGTTGCCCTAAGTGGGAAGGATAATCCCAGAATGGGTCCTGGGCTTGCTATGCACCATATTCAAGCTACCCGGGCTGACAAGGGGTGATACCGTGGGGCCAGTACCAGGAGGATTGTTTCTGGCCTGGGGAGGATCTGGCCTGGCAGTTCAGGCTGGCCTTTTCCCATGAAGAGCTGGGTCAAGAATGATTTGCATATGGCTGGGTGCAAACCGGAATGGCATGGAGAGCAATAAAACAATTAGTTTAACCCAGATATTTGACTGGGGGTGAATGTTTGGTTTGTTCAGCATTCCGTCCATTATCTGTTCTTACTGCCATTGTTGCCTTAAGTGGGAAGGATAAGCACAGACATGAGTCTCGGGCTAGCTACTTAACCAGATTCAAGGCAGCCTAGCCGATGAGGGGTGATTCCACGAAACCAGTCCCAGGATGCTTGTTACTGGTCCCAGTAGGACCTGGCCTAGCAGTATGGGCTGGACTATTCTCATGGGGAGTATGGTCAAACCTGAATTGCATATGGCTAGGTCCAAACTGGAATGGCGTGGCGAGTAAAAAACAGATGGATACCTCAAATCTGCGACTGGGGGTGCATGTTTGATTGTTCAACATTTCATCCATCATCTGTCTTTTTGGCAACTAATGGGTCTGCAGCACTGATTGTGCCACCCTCTTAAGTAACACTTTAACCATGTCTCAAGCCTGTCCTTGCAGAGCCTGTGTGGCCAGTTGGCACTGCCATTTCGACCTACCAAACTACATCATTTGCCAGGCTCAAACCTTCCCTTTTTATACATGTGTCACCCCCACAATAGGCCCTGGATAACCCAGAGGGCAGAGTGCACTGCATTTAAAAAGGAGGACATGTACTTTCAAGTTTTACATGGCTGATAGTGATGAGCTTTCAACGTTGTTTTTCACTACTGGAAGGCCTTTATATCCAATAGGATAACATTGGGATTACTGTATTACATTTTATGAGTAATTTACCAATGGGAAGGTATAATTGATTCAAGTTGACTCTGGAAACATAGTTTAAAATCCATACTCATGGTGAAGTTGGATTTTAAATTGCAATTTTGAAAAAGGAACTTAGAAAGTTGTCATTTTTCTTACTTTAGCCATGTGTCTGTTGACATGTTTGGGGTGGTTGATAGGTGGGCTTTGTGTATTCCCCCCACACAGCCATACACAATGGGAGCTTAGGTGTGACTTGATGGACCATCACAGCAGGATGGGAGGCAGGAGCTGGCCCGAGCCTCACTTACACCTGAACAGGCTGTCTTGTCCCCATACAAAGGGTTGCATACCCTCCTGAAGTCAGTCTGAAGTAAGGACAAGAAGGGCAGGACCGCTTTGCACGTCAAAGGCCTGTCTTTGAAGTCCACCCCACTTCAAAAGCACCACTGGGTAGAAGTACTAGACCTCAGGCACCACCACTCTAGTACAAATTTGGACTAGTGGATACTCTTCCAAAAAGGACTGCCACTCTGATGGACAGCTCTCTGTTGGACTCCTGCTTTGCTGACCTACTGCCTGTTGCCCTCTGCCTGGTTGAGAAGGACTCATCCTGCATCACTTGATCTCAGAACTGAGAGTGACTCCAAGGGCTAGTTGGTTGGCCTCCTGATCTAAAGTCTCTGGGACATAAAAGACTTTCAACCACCCTGCTTCTGCACCTGGACCCTGCCAGCTGTGAGTCGACCATGCCAATTGGTGCCACCCCTGTCCTAGACTCTTCGAAGTGCTATTTTACTTAAAAACTCTGAAATTCAATCTCTTCAGTTCTACCAATTGGATTTTTGTCATTTATGCTTTGCTTTATTTAGTAAAGTCAGAGCTACTTTTCCAACCTGGTGTAGAATATTTTTGAGTGGTGTTTTCACTGTGTTAATATTTGAAGATTTGCACAAATACATTATACCGAGTCTGTAAGTTAAGCCTGACTGCTATGTGCCGAGCTACCAGAGGGTGAGCACAGGTTAATTTAGGGTTTACCTGCCTCTTACCTTGACTAATATTGTGGTTTCTGCTTGACCAGGGCTCATACCTTAGTGAACTAGCAACTCAATTTCTAACACCGAGTGGATGATGGTAAACACACCACACGCCCAGTATGGATTTGTGGCATCCTTCATCCTCACACATAAAGGCCCCTCAAAAAAAGCTAAAACTTTGTGAGAGAAAAATCCTCACAAAAGTGAGGGGAAAAGGATTGCTTTGAGAACCCAAAAAAGTAAGGAGAATACCTCCATACTATGTTCTAGTGATCTAGCCAGCACATCCCAGAAAAAGGAACAGATGATGTGAGGTAAACTGCAAATATAAAACATTCTAGCCACTGGAAGCTACTGGTTCCTTCAAAGAGCAGTCCTTCTCTTCTGTAGGGTAAAGGTTTAAAGGTCATCATTTTGAATGTTTACATTTTGTTAACAGATAGCGGCAAGGTAAGTTTGAACTGGCTTTCTCAGAGAGAAAATGCCGCTAATGATGGCTTGCTTTAACCTATTGAGGCAACACATACAACTGAACTGTTGGAAACATCTATCTTCATTAAAGATATGATTTGATGATGAGAAGTGTTTCAGAGTCTTTACATGCTGGCAGGAATTATTCTAGCTGAATGACTATTAGAGAAGATCTTACGATAAAAAGAAGTGGTGATCTCTTGACTGGGAGACTTGCTGTGTTGACCGTTTGCCAATGTACAGTTTGACTCAATGTCTGAAAGTCAGTGTGTTAGAGCTTTTCTAAGTATTTTACAAAGCATAGTTTCCAAATGACTCTTTGCTTTGATGGAGGCTCCACTTTGCCTTGCAGAGAAAGACTTGGTCTTTGGGTGACCTAGCTAGAGCTGGCTGTGTGCGCATACAATGTTGCAGGGATTCTGCTAAAAAACAAATCTATCCTTGGGACCATAGAACATCAACATGTAGGGGATGAGTCAACACACTACATCAGTATCTATGAGCCCGAGTACGACTAGCTATAGTGCCTCACTTGCCCTCCTAACCTTACCGGAGAGATAAGTGACTTAGCACCACAGAACACAACACTCTCGACCCTCTCAGGGAACACGGTAACAGGACAAACACTTTCCCTCGCTCACTCGTACTTGTCCACAATAAGAGAAACAAGAGCTTCAAATGATTTTCATTGTGTACTCACCATCCTTCCAGTTTACCGGAGCAGCAGACGGGCGGGAGTCCTGAAAGTGATACATTGTGAAAATAGCAAGATACCAGCATCCCCCCAAAAAAGATTTTGCCAAAAGATTGGAAATATATTTGAGGACCCCGTACAGCTGTGCAAACACCCATTTGCATTTGGGTGCCGCCAATCTAATGCCTCAGAAAGTACTCAATAGATAACAAAAGTATTCCAGTGACCAGGACATGTTGGAACAATAGTAACAAAGAAATGGAATTCCAAATATAGAGAAGAGAGAAGAATAGCCGATCATGGCTTTTTACATCCCCTTTTGTTTTAACCTCCGCTGCATTAAAACAGAAAATATGCAAACGGTATTCATGAAGGTGAACTAAATTAATTGCATCCACTGAAACGTACGTCGGCCAAGATTCATTCTCAGCTTGTGGCGCAACCATGGAAATAACAGAAGGAATCTCTCCATGAGTCTGTCTTCTCACCCGTAGGAGGCGAAACCAGTTCTGCCTTATCCTCCCCACTGCGGTGGGGGGAACTTCCTGAACCCCGGCTGTCAAGACTCTCCGGGGGTCTTTTTAGAAGCCTTCGAGGGGCGCCCAACAGTGGAAGATGGGAACCTCTACCCCTTTTCACTGACCTTTTTGAGGAAGCAAATGAAGATGATTCCTCCTCATCACTGGAAACTCCATGTTTCCTCTCCTTCTGCCTCTGTAGCCATGTAAGCAGTCTTCCAGCACGATCTCTCAAGGTCTTGGTGGAGACAGTGCAGCAAATTTTGCAGTCCTCTGCCTTGTGATCCGGATAAAGGCAGTAAATACAATCCTTGTGTTTGTCTTCCACAAACAGCCTTTTCTTCCCACAGGTGGAACAGGGCTTGAAAAGGGCTTTCTTTTTCTCAACCTCAGCCATCCTGATGAAAAGGAGAGATTTGCTGAAGCAAACTGAAGAAATCCTGAAGTAATCCTGAAGAAAACACTGTAGAAATCTACTTGAAGAGTTGAAAATAGAGCAGAGCTCAAAGGAGACTCCCTAGCACAACGTGCGGTAGAAAATCTGAGGCTCTGAGGTTCCTTCGGAAGGTTTCAGGGGTGAGGCTCTTCTGATTGGCTGATGCCAAAAGTTTGGTCTCTTTTACAAAAAGAGGCTGATATGCTACAAAAGGGAATGAGGCCTAGGCCTTTCCTTTCTCTTTTGCACCTACTACTATGGTATTTTTTATTACCAAGACTCCCATTCCGACAACGGGGAATGATACAAAAGCATGGGAATCTATGAAAGTTCCAATACTGGGGCAAGAATAGCCGATCATGGCTTTTTAGATCCCCTTTTGTTTTACCCTCCGCTGCATTAAAAAAGAGAGTAAGCAAACGGTATTCATGAAGGTGAACTAAATTAATTGCATCCACTGAAACGTACGTCGGCCAAGATTCATTCTCAGCCTGTGGCGCAACCATGGAAATAACAGAAGGAATCTCTCCATGAGTTTTATCATTTGCAAGCCACTTCGTAGCTGGAGTTTCTTGTATGAGTTGTGTAGTGTGTGAGCGTACGCCTGGTATACAATGAATGAATGAGAGGTGGGTGTATGGAAAATGTATTTGGGACAAGTTTAATTTTTTTAATTCTGTATGTATTTATTGTATCACATGCTTCAACTTTCACATTTAAATAAGGAAAATATATTTTAAAAATGTCATATTTCAGATGAATTTTTGTACAAATGAAAAAAGAAGAGCTCAAAAATTGGTATTTAATTGTTATAAAAAGACAGTTGAAAAATTGAAAACATTTCAATCTGAAAAGACAAAAATAAATCAACATGAATTTATGTTCTTCTGTAATATGTCTGTGATGACTAAGGGTCTAGGGATAGCCCAATAGAGCTTTCATTAGCCATATTTGACTTAGTGGTGGTCGAGTGGGAGGTGCCTTTGGGCTAGTATACACATGTGCTCACCATGCTTCACTTCACACTCTGATCTAATTAATGAAAAATAATATTAAAGAAATATATGCATATTGAAAAACGTACACAGGATACGGAGCTTAGGACTTGATTATTAACAAATGTTATTCTATTGTGTACCCATACTTTTCTCAATAAAAAATGGAATGCTATTTGCACCACCAATGTTAAATTTAACATATCAAGAGATTTTTGGAATCTCTATATCCTTGAGAGTCAAAGATGACTTAAGTGGCTTTCACAAGATTATTTTCACCCAGGAGCCCTTGCAAATCTCAACCCTTTTCTAAAAACTCACATTTTTCACACAGAAGAACAAGATCCGAGAAGGTAAAGTTCAGTTGGCAAGGTAGATGGTGATGTCTGAGTAGGAGGCGTAATCATTGAGAAGCTACTGGATTGAGTAGTGCTGATGATTTCTATGCTCTGACTTAGTCTTTTATTTGGAAGTCAAAAATCTCCAGCTGGATGAAGCTGCAGGTTGTAGCCAAAGAGAGCTTCACGACGCTGGACACCCTTTCTCCAAGGAACCGCTGAAGAGGATTAACTGCTGAGGAGAAGAACGCAGCAGGAGCTACAATAAAGTCAGGGCGACTGGCAATGCACCTTGGGCTGGTCTGCGAGCAAGTAGGTCATGGTCTACTCTCGTTTTTTCAGGGCACATTTTGGCTAAAACGTTTCTATGCCCCCAGTTTTGGTTTTAGGTTGTTAGGACACCTTTACCACTTTCATGGTCCAGGACTAGGTGGGTACCATCTGGAGAGTAGGAATCTCTTCAGACAGGGTTAAGGTACAGGGTTTAAGTTGATGGAGTGTTGTGTGTCCCTGTATCTCAAAACAAGAGGACAGCCAACTAGACCTTTGAGTCATTCTGGTAGTGTGGGTTAAAGCAGCAAGGCAATTCTCCAGCAAGGGCTCAAGGTAGGCTTCCAGCAGCAGGACAGACCTGAAGTACAAAGAAGGCCTCAAGTAGCATGACAGTCTTCTGATGTGCAGGGCCGGACATATGAGTGTCCTCCGTAGGTCTAGGAGTGTACTGAAGAGGGGGTCTGAGGGTTCCATTTTCACACTTGGTGCAATCTTTGGATTGTAAGAAAGTCTGGAGTTTTCCCAACATATGGTTCTGGAATTTCCTTTCTCCCTGCTCAGGCTCAAAGAGATCCAGGGTGAGAAGAGACAAGTGTGAAGTTCTTTGTAAATGTGATGCGGCAGCTCCTTTGAAATGTAAGTGAGGCAGGGAATAGCTCTATCCGAAACATCCTGGCAGGATGGTTTATCCTGCCAACATTTAGTTCACCTTTGTCACACTGTCTGTACACAATAAACAAATTCCATACTAATCACAGTCATGTGATCCAGGAAGCATGGTGCAGGCACCAAATGGTTAAGACAAGAAAATGTCAACTTTCTAAAAGCGGAATGTTTTGAATTTTGACTTAAAAATCTGACTTAAGTAATAAAGGATTTTAAATTACAACTCTTTAGCGACAAAACAAGACATTTCTTCCTACAAGGCTGTATACTAATACTACGCAAATAAAACTGCTCTGCAGTCATCTGGCGTCACAGCAAACCCTGGTGGCAATCTTCAACCAGATGGGAACCCAATGATGAAGCATGTCACCTACTAGGTAGGCGAGTGAGGGTTCTTGAGAACAGCCTGTGGGTTTCAAGCCCTTAAAACACATCACAGGGGATAAAGGGAAGAAGACTGGAAGTAACTGAATCACAAATAAGTAGATGACCTATTCTCACTTTGTTTCTTTTGAATTTGGCTGGGAAGACGAACGGGCCCTGACTTCTTGCTCTCTTGTTGTTTATGGTAGATTACTTTTTGGTAGACCACACCTTATCGCCCGACATAGTGTTGGTAGCCCATATTCCAGTAGGCATTTCTGATCATTCAGCGATAGAACTTGTAATAAACTTCAGGATTAAGCCCATAGTGGTCAGATGGACCCTAGACAGAACGCTCTTGTTGGAGAATCAGACCAAATCTAAGGTTAAAGAAAGTATAACTGAGTTCTTTCTTTTTAACATAGGTTCAGGCACAGAGCAACTGGTATGGGAATCCTTTAGGGCTATTTAAGAGGTATACCGAGCTCTCTGATGTCCTTTAAAAGAAGATCATCAAAGATAAGAGACATTGAAGACCTTGAAGGGATTGAGAAGAAAGAATTGAAATTGCAGCTAGCGGCCCTGGCAGATAGGGATAGTATCCCGAGGCTAGAAAAAGATCTTCTGGAGCTTCAATCTGTATTCCAGGCAAGAAGTGATTAAGTCATCAAGGATAGGTGGGAGGTTAGCAGAATGAAGAACTGAGTACGGGGAGAAATGTGGGGCCCTCCTTGCCTGGAAGGCGAGGGTAGAGAGGAGCAGGAATAATATAGATTCGCTAATTCAGCGAGTCTCAGGGACCCTGATAACAGGGGAAGATGAGATCAGGGAGGAAGCTAGGGGGTTCTTTAAGGGGCTATACCAAGAGGATAGTTGTATCGGAGTTGAGGAGGTGGTAACCGGGCTCGGCTTGAGAGACCTGCCCCAACTACTCGAGGAGGAAAAGAGCTTGTTGGCCAGTGAAATTACAGAAGGTGAGATAAGGGCGCAAGTGAAGAAGATGAGCCGTGGAAAAGCGGCGGGCCCTGATGGCTTGCCAACAGAGGTTTATGAGGACAACCTAGAAGAAACTCTGCCTGTGCTTGTCTCACTTTTTAACAGAATTCTTCTACATGGGAAAAGTATTCCTACCTCTTGGTTGGAGGCTAATATTGTCTTAATAGCAAAACCAAACAAGGACCCTCAGAGGATAGAATCGTATAGGCCGATTTCCCTCCTAAACTCTGATCTGAAAATATTTTCTGGATTACTAGCCTCTAGGTTAGCAAAAGTTATTTAGACAATCATTCATCCAGATCAGAGGGGTTTTATACCGGGTCGGCAGCTTAACGAACTCACGTTTCAGGTGATGGGGGCAATAGATGTAGCAGAAGAAAGAGGACTCCCACTACCTATAGTAGCGATAGATGCCGCTAAGGCGTTCGATCAGGTTAACTGGGTGTTCCTCTGGGAGACAATGACTAGGTTTGGGTTCCCCCCCATTTTTGTTGAGGGTATTAAAGCATTATATAAAAGAATCCCCGGGCCAGAATCCTGATTAATGGGGGTATGACAGACTGGTTCAACATCTCCAGAGGTACAAGGCAGGGCTGTCCCCTGTCCCCCCCTCCTGTTCGATGTATATATATCGAGCCCTTTGTATGCTCCTTGAGATCGGATTCTGCTATTCTACCTTTTAAAATAGGGGAGTTAGAACTCAAAACTGCATTATATGCAGACAATCTTCTCCCCTATACTACTAATCCCGTAGAAGCTATCCCCATATTGTTTAAACTATCTGAAGAATTTGGAAGGGTATCGGGATACAAAATAAACAAAGAGAAAACCGAAATCATGAGCTGGTATAGTACTTTCCCGGTACAGGGGGCCAAACAAAAAATGAGATATCTGGGAATACACCTCACACAGAAACTAGCAGATACCGCCAAAATTAGTTGGCAGACAGTGGTAAAGGAAGTCAGCACGTTATTATCTAAGTGGGCGGGTCTTCCTTTGAACATCTATGGAAGAGTGAATCTAATCAAAATGACTATCCTCTCCAAAATAACTTTTTTGTTTAATTACATACCTCTATCATTTAACCATAAGGACATTTCCAACCTCCAAGGGAAGATCGGCTCATTTATTTGGGCCACAAAATCTCCCAGGATAGCTTGGAGGAAATTGAGAAGGGGGTTGAAGTTGGGAAGCCTTGCGTTACCTGACCTTTTATTGTATTGCTATGCCTTCCAGCTTAAAAATTTTAGAATTTTGGCGAGCAGGCTCGATTCCTCCTCGCATGGTCGCCTCTTCCAGGCAATGTTATCAGACCAGTCACTAAGCTCTGAATTTTTTCTTTGTAAATTTGGCCATCAAAAATTTTATAAAAAGGTCCACCTGAAAATTCTACAGGCAGCACTGAGAATTTGGCTGTACTACCGGAAAGTTCTGGAGATCCCCTACTACAATATGCAAGCCCTCATATGGGACTCCCCTGGTACTCCTGACTGTTTGTTAGATCGGTTGGCAATTCCATTGAGAGAGGCGGGATTAGCAAAATTGGCGGACCTTAGTATTAACTCTCGGTTGTTAGACTGGGAATCTTTAGTAAATCTTACTGGGGGGTTCCTAACAAGATTCAAGTATTACCGACTGTCATCATGGTGGGGGATTGTGATGATTATTTAAAATCTTACAGCATTACACATCTAAAAAGAACAAAATTCAAACATATATTCCAAGATAAAATCACATTAAATGTCATTTCGTGACCTTACAAACACAGTTAAGAATTTGCGATGATTACGTCTCCGAGTTTCCTTTTAACTAACAATAGGAACTTTACAAAGGAAGCGTTTAAAACAATATCATTTGAGGCCATACACTTAATCACGGCCTGCCTGCATGTCCAAATCCCAATTAGGAGCTGAGCTAAAGGAGGTTGGACTGAAGGAAATGCGACAACTGCTTATTGACTCTTTTTTCCAAATGTTTGGCAACTGTGGGGGGTAGAGAAGCAGATCTAAAATTGCCAGGTACTTTTGGATTGGCCAAATGTTTTTTCAGGAGAAGAAGCAGTACCATATGTTTTTAGCTTGCAGGAACCAATCCCAAATCAAGAGAATGATTCATTAACCTGTGAAGGTTAGGGTTAACCACATTGGTGGCCATATTTAGAATAGCCAGTGGGCGGGGGTCCAGCAGGAAGACAGATTTACACCTAGCCAGTTCTGGAGCTAAATCTTCTAGGGAAACAGGGTAATACCCAGTGAGAAGAGGCCCTGACTGAGTGAGGACAAACGCACCTAAATCAAGGGGAACCTTTGCTGGGAAGGAATTGCTCATAGAGGTTTTGGTTTTTCTTATAAAAGAAATCAGATAGATTGTGACAAAATTGCAGCAATAGGGGTAGAAAACTTTCTTTAGCTGTGAAAGAGAGAGGAAGCTTTTAACAATTTTAAATAGTTCACAAGGTTTGTTGTCTGCTTCAGAAATGGATAAAGAAATGAAGGATTTCTGAGCTTTCCAGGAGGCTGAATGATAGTGTTTCAGCAGGGCTAAATAAGTCACTTTTCCCTCCTTTTTATAAGCTGACCTCTATCTCCACTCAAGTCCATTGGAATGAGATTTTTCCTATTATCAGTATTTAATATATGCCACAATCTATGAAAAGATGTATCTCCTTTTATCAGTATTTAATATATGCCTCCATCTATGATATGATGTATATGTGAAATTGTGATTAGGTTTAGAAAGGCAAACAGACAAAATGGACTGGGAAGAATGTTTGCAATAACTCTACTAGCAATCGCTCAGGGTAACATTCCAACCCATCATTCTTTTGCCCACCAAGACACCTCCGAAGTGATGAAGCCATTTGAAAATCAGCCTTGGTCCAGCTGTAATAGGAACAGTCCAGGCCAAACTACCAAGCCAGGCCCCCCTGAACCGGAACACAAGCAACCCAAGAGCGGTGTCAACCTGACTGGGGCTCATCAGTTGGCTGCAGCTATGTTCCAGTGGCACAGTAAGCATGGGGCCCATATCTAGTCATAACCTTGGCCACTTAGGGCATTACCTGAAATGCACAAAGGTGTGTGCAACCCAAATATTTGTCAGTGGCTGAGATTATTTCAAGTATTGCTTCCATCACCTAAAGCAGCGATGCCTGTGAGGGGCCAGCTGCCCAAAGCATCCCCTCTAAATGATAAATTGCTACAAGACGCTATGCCCAAGAAAGCCATATACCTAAAATATAAAAGTTGATCAACAATCGACAGGATCAGATAGCACAACTTAGGCAGCAATGGGAGGTGGACCTGGGAGAAGTAGAAAACGAAGATTGGGGAGACGCACTCGCCGCCCGCCAGGAAATAGCCATACCCATGAAAATGGGGAGGAGAACAGATGCACATTGCCTCCGACACTGTTCCCAGGAGGGAACTTTCTTTCATACAATGTGAATATCCGGTCGTCCAAATAAACTGGCCCGAAATTACATCTAGAATGTAAACTGGAGGGGGGGGGCCATAATGCATCCCCAAGGCTCTGTTTAATAGATATATGGGAGCCCCCCGATCCAACTCAAACCAAACAATCCTGGCCTCACTGGGGTGGGCTCTCGCTAAAAGGAACATAGCACAATAATGGGGCGTTGGTGAACCGCCATTAATAAGAAGATGGAAGGCTGACGAGGACAGGGCAATGATAACAGAGAAAGACGTCTTTAAAAACAGGGAATGCTCTAAAAATGGGACCGTATGTGGGTGACTTGAAACATGCATTGGGGTGAGATATGCCCGTCTCCCACAGTGGAGCTATGCCGGAGGAAGGGAAGACTGCAAGACTTACCTGATGCAGAAGGGGAGATATAGTGTGCTGAAATGTTTTGGACTAGAAGATCAAATGTATTAAGCACCTGTGATGTACCTGATTTCTGTCAAACTACTGACTGTAATGCTGAGCTTTGTGTTGTTTTGCTGAATAAAAGAGTCTTTAAAAAAATAGGTTTAGGATGTCCCTATTTCATAAATGTTATTCAGGAGACTTACTAACCTAAGTAAACAAGCATTGGCATAGCTAATAGGTCTTGCTTTTTGGACCTTATAAGTATTTAGTTATTCAGTATAATATCCTTGGTGCAACAATATTAATTGTTGTATAGCTAAACAGTTATAGTGTCCGTAAGGTGAGACCTATTGGCTATGCTAATGCTTTTTGGGTGGGCATAAAGAACAGGACTGCGAAGGTTAGTTTGTTAGTTATTTAGTTAGAGAGAGTTAGTAAATGAGAGTTAGTTATTGAGAGAGTGAGAGAGTTAGTTAGTGTTTTAGTGAGAGAGTTAGTTGGTTAGTGAGCGAGTGAGAGTTAGTCAGTAATTGAGATAGTGAGAGTTATAGAGAGTGATAGAGGTATTTAGTAAGAGTGAGATAGGCATTTAGTTAGTGGGAGAGTTAGTTAGTGACAGTGAGATAGTTAGGTAGTTAGTGAGAGACTTATTGAGAGTGAGAGTTAGTTTGTGAGAGTGAGTGAGTCAGTTAGTTATTTAATGAGTGAAAGAGATTGAGTTAGTGTGATAGTAAGTTAGTGAGAGTGAATTGCGATTCTCCTATTACCATGACCAGAGAATCTGGATTTCATTAAAGACTCGGAGGCTACCATTATGCATACAACTTTTAATGCAGTTCCAAACAGCCGCATATGTCATAAAGCAAAGTTCCAACTTAGAATCAACAATAGCAAGTATCACTAGGCAATCAGCCTCTTTTAAATGTGGTGACAAAAGAAAGGAAGGTCCAATAAACTCCAGAGTAACATCAAGGTTGAAGAAGAAGAAGAAAGAATATAATCAAAACATCATCCATCCATGAGAGATCCAAAAGATGGTCCGAAAGATGGAAGATTCAACCAGAAAGATTATCTGAAAAGAAAAGAAAGGATGTTAATAAATCCTAAAATTTAAGAAAGTACATAAGAATGTAACAACATTTTTCTTGTAAAGCATATTAAATCATTAAAGCATATTAAATCATTAAATCAACCACCCAGGGAAGGGTGGGAGGGATAATGTTAGCCTCCGAGTCTTTAATGAAATCCAGATTCTCTGGTCATGGTAATAGGAGAATCGCAATTTCATTACAAGACCGGAGGCTACCATTATGCTTACAACTTTTAATGCAGACCCAAGCAGCCGCATATGTCACAAAGTAAAAGTTCTATACTAGAACACAACAGACCAAACAATAGCAGTAATCACTAGGCAATCAGCCTCTTTTAAATGCGGCTCCAAGCAGATAAGTCATGCTTTTCTTATCCTCCTTAACTTTACTGATTTTGCTACTGATTTTGCTTATTGTTCATTTGAATATTTACTTCTAATGTAACCTATGTTAATTAGCAGCCTATTGCCTACAATTGATTTACCTAACAAGCGTTTTACTTTTCAGTGACACTTAATTTAGTTATGGACTTTGTTTCCTCCCCCCTTCCCTGATTCGGGCACCCGTCCTCCAATTTACGGAGGTCGGCTTCCTTTCATGTCGTGTCCTTTCCCCTTACTCTGGCTGCCAATCGCGTTTTCCTCGCCTTTTGCGTGCATCATTCTTTTATTTCTGATTTTACGATTTACTGCCGAATTTACCCTTACTGTGCCCTTTTCGTGAAGCGTTCCTCGCTTCGGCGTACCTCCGATCTTCTTTCAGGATTTCCTTTCACCGGCACTCTGGACTAGAGGAAAGACCGTTAGCGACACACGCGCTGCGTGTTTCGCTTACCCATGGACTTTCCTCAGTCCCCATACACACAATGGGCGTTTCCAGGCAACCAAGTGATCGCGCTCGAGGAGACAGGCAGTTCCCCGACGTGATCGGCTGTTTTGGACCACGATTACCGTTTTTTATTAACGCTGCTGCCAGATTCACCCTTTTGCCTAATAATCCTCTAAAACCATTGATTAACCCGCCCAACCTTCACATTTTAACAGTTTTAACACTGTTTTGTATCCTTTGGGATATATATTAATTTTTAATCAAGAGTCTCTTCGTCCTACTGGACCCTCCCCACCCAATCCCACCATATTAATATATTTAAAAAAAAAAAAAAAAAGAGTACTGAATTATAATAAACTATTTAAGCACTATATTTAAAAAAAAAAATATATATATTATAATTATTATCCCTGAAAACATCAAGGCATCACATATTTATTATTATAATTTTACTCATGTCTGATTCCGACTCAGATCAAGCCAACGCAGCTGAATCTGATTTTAATGATGAATCTATAAGGAATCTTATACATAAAGAAATGAGATCTTGCATGTTCTCTACTCTCTCTCAGGTCATGTCCTCCAAGAGACCATTCCCTCCCGATAGGGATGACCTTAATAACGATGACCTTGACAACGAGAACACAGAAATAAGGGGTAAGAGGCATAAAAAATCTAACAATATTAACTTTACCCCAGAGAGCACGGGAGGTCCTAGCACCTCAAATTCTACAAGAGGTAATCTCACCTCACTTGCCTCAGGTGTCCTTAGCGGCACAAATTCAAGAGGTGTCCTTAGCGGCACGAAAGTTTTGGGTGTCCCCCGCGACACATACTACCAAAGTGCTCAAAATGATACCAATGATCTCAATGATGATGCCTCAGATATTCAAGATGAATATATCCTTGATCTAGATGAAAATGACGAAGATTTTGACTCACTTCTCTTTGGTGGTGGTGATGACCTTCCGTCATCTTCTAAGCATAGTATTTTAGACCCCTTGGGAGAAGAAATGTTTTCCCCTCTTAATATTAAGCACCCTAGAAGTTCTGAATGGACTCCCCATGACCACATTTGTAAGTTTATTACTAAGTGGATCAGGAATCCTTTGGAGAGGGAGACTCGAAACCTTTTGAGAGCCGAATGCTCCAGACCCTCTATAGAGGGAAAGGTTTGCCAAACCCCAAATCTCGACCCCGAGCTAATCACTTATCTGTTCAAGCTCGGCAGGGACCCTCGTAAAGGACTGGAAAGATCCCTAAAAATATGCCAAGATAAAGTTTTAGATATCCTGGGTCCCTTGACTAAAATAATTAACGCAGCTGAGGAAAGCTACCTCACCGACTCCCCTCTTGACACTCTTTCAATCCGTGGTTGGAGTCAAAGAGCTCTAGTCTTGTTAGGCAATGCTAACGCAGGACTCAATTCCGAGAGGAGAAGAGTGGTCTTAACTAAAATTAGCCCAAAACTAACCGATTTGGCCGACAAAGAGCCCTCCCTTAATCCCAAAGGCCTTCTCTTCGGTGAAGATTTGATTAAAAGCCTTGGTAAATATGTCAATACCTTTACCGCCTTGGATAAGGCCCATCAAAACATGAAGAAAGTGTTTAATTCTAATAACCTTTTTGGAAGGGCCGGAAGAAGGGGCCAATCTTTCGGCCGCTTCAACCGACGGCTCTTTTCTAGATCCAGGGGTTATGGCGGAAGAGGATACCAACCCCCCAGCCAACCTATTTAATGAGTGAAAGAGATTGAGTTAGTGTGATAGTAAGTTAGTGAGAGTGAATTTATTGTTTTCGTGAGAGTGAGTTGGTGCTTTAGCGGTAGTTAATTTTGTTTTTTAGTGAGTTAGTTAGTTAGTGACAGAGAGTTAGTCAGTGGGAGAGAGTTATTGAGAGAGAGTTATTGAGAGAGTGTTACTGATAGAGAGTTAGTCAGTGAGGGAGAGTTAGTTTGCTAGGGAGATTTTGTTAGTAAGAGAGATTTCTTAATTGCGAGAGAGTGATTTAGTGAGAGATACTTAATGATTTTTTGAGAGTGAATTAGTTAGTTATTGAGAGTGTTTTTGAAATGTAGTTAGTGAAAGATTGTGAGAGTTCGTTAGTGAGAGAGTTTACCAGTGAGAGTATGTTAGTGAGAATGAGTGAGCCATTTTGAAATTGAGAGAGAGTTAGTTAGTTAGTTAGTGAGTGTGAGAGAGTGGGTGATTTTGTAAGTGAGAGGCTGTTAGTGAGCAAGTGAGAGTGAGTGAGTTAGTTAGTTAGTGATAGATAGTGGGAGAGTTAGTAAGTGAGAGAGAGTGAAAGAGTTAGATAATAAGTGAGAGAGAGTGGGAGAGTTAGTTAGTGAGAGAGAGTGGAAGATTAAGTTAGTGAGAAAGAGCGAATAAGTGAGTTAGTGATAATGAGAGTTTGTTAGTGAGAGTATGTAAGCGAGAGTTCGCTAGTGAGAGTTTGTTAGTGAGAGTGAGTTAGTGAGAGTGAGTTAGTGAGAATGTTTTTGTGAGATTGAGTCAGTGAGAGTGAGTTAGTTAGTGAGAGTGACTTAGTTACTGAGAGAGATTGGGAGAGTAAGTTAGTGAGAGAGAGTGTGAGAGTTAGACAATAAGTGGTAGAGGGTGGGAGAGTTAGTGAGAGAGTGGAATATTTAGTTATTTAGTTAGCGAGAGAGAGTAAGTGAGTTAGTGATAATGAGGGTGTGTTAGTGAGAATATTTAAGTGAGAGTTTGTTACTGAGAGTTTGTTAGTGAGAGTGAGTTAGTGAGAATGTTTTTGCAAGAGTGAGTTTGTTAGTGAGAGTGATTCAGTTAGTGGGAGAGAGTGGGATAGTAAGTTAGTGAGAGAGAGTGGGAGAGTTAGTTAGTGATAGTTTGTGAGAGAGTAGGTGTAGGAGAGTAGGGTCTGCAGTCCTATGATCACCCGGACTTTTTGCTTTTGTTTCACTGGTTTACGACTTTCTCGGGCTGTGGGCCTGCCAATCAGACCCACAGCCTAGCTGTTCCCTCGCTAAATTGATATGTGTACCTTAGGTGCATTACCCAATTGGAACTGGGCCACCCTGTCAGTCCCTGTAACTCAGGGCATCGGTGTACCCAGGGCCTACCAGGGGCTGAAGCATGTATTATGCCACCCCTGGATGGCCATCTAAATCTGACACAACTGGCTGCATGACAGCTGGGGCCACGCGGCGTACTCGCCCGTTGCTGTAGGTATAGTATCCCTATACCTAACCTTAAAATGGACACCCGAGTTCCTATCAGTCACTCCTATGGCAGGCCTTGACAATCCTGAAGGCAGAGTGCATGGAACCGTGTGAATTGGGCTCTGGCACGAGCCGAGCCAGGTTGCAGCTTGCGGAACCAAGACCCAATGGCTGTTCCATGATAACGCGTATCATATCGGTAACTTCGGTATCGCGTTATCAAGACATGTCGAGTAAGGTGTCATACGAATCGGGATGCTGCCCCCTCACCAACACTGGCGACGAGGTTAGCATTCCACCCTTCTAGAGGGACACGACATGTACGTAATTGTGAACCCCGGTTAAAGTTAACTGAAGCCTCAGCTCCACAAAATGGACGCTGCCACCCCAGACACGAGTCTGACCTCCTGCTGCTGGGAGTCCTTCCAGCGAGGAGAGCTTGGACAAAGGGTTTCCTGTCAAGGGCGGTGTTCGCACCGTCCCAGACAGGGTTTGTGTATTCTGGGTAGGTAGGGCTTTGCGAGAAGGTGACTGCGGAGTGGCACCCCGGTGCTCACTACGCATCTGCCGGCTAGAACCAGTTCCAGGGGCGCGCAGCCCCTGACCTGGGGAAAGTCCAGCAGGGGGAGAGGGGTGTAACTACACCCCTTCCTGGTCCCACCCTTAGGGCAGGACCTAGTCTTGTACCCACCCCTTTCTTTAGGATAAAGGCCGGAGCGGGGACCCTTCCAAATTAGATCATCTTTGAATCAAGAACTACTTTCTACGGAAGGACATTCGAGACTCTTCTCAACATTTCTCCCTTGTGGCTAAGGAGTAGTCACCCTGCATCCGCAGGCACCATCTAAGAACTCTGCGGTTTGCTGCAAGTCCTTCCTCAAGGATCCGACGGCCCAGCTCGACGAGAACCGGCCTCCCTGGCACCTCTGACCTCTACCCATGTCGTCAGCTCAGCTGAGATCTGTGGGTGCGACGAGACCTCGAGGGACCGGCCATCATCAAAACCTGCACGCTTTCTTAATCAGCACAACCATCGAAGCAATTCTCTGGTGAGTGCTCTGGGGTCCGAGAAGCCCCGACCCTGAGTAACTCCAGCACCGAAGTGCAGTCTCCCAGCATCTCCACGATCTGCGTGGGGCCCTTCTGCTCGCTGCTCAGCACGTTGTCTGGTCACTAGCCGCTGGCTTGTGCCCTTCTTTGACGACACCCGACAACCAACGCTGCTGGTCTGGTTGCTCCAGATCGGCCCTTGCTCCCTTTTTCGAGAGGAGCACCCCAGACCCTCCTGGTCCACTCAAGACGCCATTTTAGGCCCACCACGTGGCCCTGAAATCTGCCAAGGATTGTTGCCCCAATCCTGGGCCCAGCGACGCCGACAGCATCAACCTTCGTGGGACAGCTCGCACCTCCATCCTGGTCGCCGACAACGCCTCCTGGTCCGTGTGACTGCAGAGCCTAGCGTCGCCCACTCACCTAGTCGAGGTGACGGCCAACCGGTGCCTTCCTGGTACCCTCTGACTACTGGCTAGCAGTACGAACTTGGTCCCCTCGGCTTTCAGGTATCAATGATCACTGATCCAGGCTTGGATCTCTACGAACTATTCATCACTGGTCGCCGGCCAGCAACTCCTTTTCTTCCGGCTCCTGGCTCGTCAGCGAAGACCCCCGACGCCTGTAAGACTTGTGCAGCCGCAGCCCTCGTGGCTAGGTAACTTCGGCATTTCGGTGCCTGCATAGCCTCCTTACTCTAGGGTCCCGAGTCCCTCGCTTCCGACTTGCCTTATCGGGTCCACCCGAGACCACTAAACTTTCCGTGCCCTCGGGCACTTGTTTTAAATTGTGCACTTGAAGTATTTTCTAAGAGCTTTTGTTCTGTGCTTAGTACCCTGTCCTCATAAAGAGTACAGGGCTGTTGTGATTCTAATAAATATACTGTTTATTTTCATAACACTTGTGTGGTGTCCTTTCACTTGGTGTTCAAGGGGTATGTGATGGTATTACAGCTGGCTTAACACGCCCTCTAGAGTTTAGCCCGAAGACTGCTCGTATCCACGCTACTAGGATAGCTGGTCTAAGGTTGACTTACAACCAATCACCATAAGGGTCGTTTGGAACGATACATAGTGGTCGCTAGAATAGCGAACGCTGCATATCGGGCCAACTTCTCACAGTAGGTTAGTGAGTGAGTTAGTGATACTGAGTTAGTGAGATTGAGTTATTGAGAGTGAGTTAGTGAGAGTGAGTAAGTGAGAGATAAATGGTGAGAGTGAGTTAGAGAGATTGAGTTAAAGTATGTTAGTGGGAGTGAGTTAGTGAGAGAGTAAGTGAGTAATAGAGAGTGTGAGAGTTAGTTAGAGTTTGTAAGTGAGAGTTTGTTGGTGAGAGTGAGTTAGTGATAGTGAGTAAGAGAGAGTGAGTTAGAGTGAGTGAGTTAGAGAGAGTAAGTGAGAGAGAGTTGAGTTAGAGATAGTTATAGAGACTGACTCAGTGGGAGTGTATTAATTATAGTTAGTTAGTGAGAATGATTGAATGGGTTAGTGATTGAGAGAGTGGGACAGTCAGTGAGTGTGAGTGAGTGAGAGTTACTTAGTGAGAGAGAGTAGCGGAGTGAATGAGTTAGTGATAGTTTGTTTTTGAGAGTGTGTTTCTGATATTGTGTGAGTGAGAGTTTGTTAGTGAGAATGAGTGAGTGAGTCCGTTACTTAGTGAGAATGAGTGGGAGAGTTAGGTAGTGAGACAGAGTGGGCGAGTTAGTCAGTGAGAGAGTGGGAGACTTAGTTAGTTATTGGGAGTGAGAGAGTTTGTTAGTGAGAGTTTGTTCGTGAGAGTGAGTGATTTACTTATTTAGAGAGAGAGAGTGGTAGCAGTGAGTCACTGAGTGCTAACATAAATCTACATTAACATTTTCTAAAACAGTATTTAAACACAAGAGAATACCCTCTTTTCTATAGCTAACCAAAAAATTACTGACGTAATCTTGGTGTAAGCTCACAGGTTTCATCTTTCAGCCATTACATTTTGACACCGGCCGTTTAGTTTATGGCAAAATATTGTTGTGGGAGATAGAACTGTGCAGGTCACTCAGAACAGTGTCAATGAAAAAACAATGTATAATACAGGCTTTTCCCAATGACTGCACTCTGTCTGCTGAAACTGGCTGCCTACGCCAGGTGGTATCGCGCACTTGTGCCTCTGCCAGCTCTGCATGCGTCCAGCCAGAGCCGCAGCAGACTTCACTTGCCAGCACTGGCGCATTAACAGTTAAAGATCTGTAACTTTTGTGGAAAATTGCTTCCAACTGTTTGAGTCTTAGGGCGAGTGGTACAGAGTTCTACAACTTGGCTGCATGAAGACCAAAGGAACAGCCCCCCAGTTGTGCTCGGCGTACTCTGGGAATCACTGCTAGCATTGCATCCCAAGATCTAAGTGCTCTGGAGGGAGTGAAGGCCTGGATCAGAGGAAAGAGGTAGCTGGGACCCCTCTGGTGCATTATCCTGTGCGTGAAACACAGTGCTTTGAACGAGATTCTGTGTTTGAGTGGAAGCCAATGGAGTTCAGCCAAACCTGACCTCATGGAGGCCCATTTTGGAATTCTATGTCAGGACCGGAGGCTTCGGATCATGCTGTCACTTTCAATGATTTATTTGCACAGCAGCCATTTTAAAAGTCAAACTTGGACCACTTATCCCAAACCCCCTCAATCACAATCCGGGATCCTGTTCTAGTCCCACTGCACTGCTTCAATCCTCCTCTTTCTTTGCTGCTCAGCAGCCTGAGATAAGTGCTTTTCCTTTGCTCTGTTTTTATTGCCTTTGTTGAACATTACCGGCGACCTGGCGTTGACTTTTGCGTCCCACGCCCGCTCTATAGTGTATGCGCATTTCTCTTGTGGTAGCCTGTGTGTGTGGTGCCCGCCAGGGTCAGCGCATTCCAGGGCTCACCTCGGTTTCGGCAGCACAGGTTGGGCCTTTGGTGTTTGCCGCAACGCGCTCCCGCAGTTCCCCCTGAGGCCTTGTTTTCTGTGTGTGGCGCTGAGAGGGAGCTTTGGCTCCTCCTTGGCAGGTAGTGCGGCCCGTGAGTCCGGTTTTCCGGGCCCACGCAGTTGCCGCTGCTGAAGCAATTTGTGAGGCGCTGTTGAGACCCCCGACCGCTAGGGGTGCTGCTGCGTCTTTTCCCGATGCAACGGTTCCTCTCGCTGGCGGCGCGCGCGCAGAATCTTGATTTGCATTCTTGGCATTCCGCCGCCGCCAGCCTGCCTCATGCCCCAGGAGACAGACGCCCTCTTTGAGGGTCGGTAGCGCTTTGCTCCGCCTGCCTGACGTTTGTTTTTATGAGTCGGTGTGGTTTGGTGATTTTGACGCCCGCTGGGTGTATTTCTGGTGCTGATAGCACGCAGGCATATGTATTTTTCCAGGTGAATTGGGCCTGGAAGGGACACGTCCCTGGGTTTGTGGTGTGCCTTTCTCCCTACCGCCTTTTTGTGGCCCTCAGGTCTTGCACCGGTTTGCTTTAATACAGGGTTCTACCCTTTGAATCTTGCTGGTCCCCAGCCTATTGACCTCAGTCAGGCAGACTTCTAGGGGGTTCTGGGTTCACGTCCTTCCAGTGGTCCGTTGGGCTTTTTCAGTACGCCCCAGCAGGGAGATGGTAGCTGGGGAGAGGATCCCCTCAATCAGATACCCTTGGATGATGATTTCTACGATGCGGTTGATACTTCTATCTACTGCACCGAAGAAGAGGCTATGGGCCCTATAGAAGAGCGCCTGTGTAGGCGTCTGGAGCAGTTCTGTGCTTGGTGGGCGCCCCCTACATCCTCTAGTCAGCAAGTGGTCCCTTCTGGCAACTTGGTTCCTGCAAAATGTCCCAAGGTGGATGGGGTGAATCAGGATGCCTTTGAGAGGCTGCGGGATGCTTTATAGTCCACAATGCCCCGTAGCATCCTCCTGCGATCCTTTCTCCGTCGGCGCCGCCCACTGATCCTCCCAGCCCGGCTCAGGACATAGGTGATGATGCCAATGGGGATACAGATGAAGAGCCGGGACCTTCTAGGCCATGGGGTCCTGCCCTCTTCATTGCCCTCAACGGACCCTCAGGCTCCATCTGATATGTTAGACCCTGAAATGGTGGTACATCCTCTTTCCTCGGAATGGGCGTCCTCGGCCAAGGTGGCCGCTTACGTGGCCAGTAGGATCCACACCCCTTTGGGGAAGGAGGCGCGTAGCTGGCTTTGTTCGGAGTGCCCCTGCCCCTCCCTTGATGGGAAGGTCGCACAGACCCCTGAGCTTGATCCCCGAATGGCGGCTCTTCTCACTAAATTTATCAAAGATCCCAAGAAGGTGAAAGATCGTTCCTGGAGGGCATGCAAAGGTAAACTCCTGGATGCCCATAGGCCCATGACGATGTTTTTGGATATGGCGGAGGACGCCAAGACTTTAGGTGCCTTGATTTTGCCGGAGACTCTCTCGGGATGGGCACAGAGGGCGATAGTCTTCCTAGGAAATGCAAACTGTGCGCTGTCCACAGAGCGCCGCCGTTCTTACCTTATAAAGGTGGATCCGAAGTTGGGAGACCTAACAGATTCAGAGGCTCGAGCTGTAGCCCAGGGAGGTTTATTTGGGGAGCCCTTTATAAAATAACTAGGGAAATTCGTTAACACATTCACCTCCTTAGACAGGGCCCAATCGTCCCTCAAGAAAGTTTTTCCCTCACTGGTTTTCCGCAGGACCGGTCGAGGCAGGGTCCACTCAACCGGCCAGGTCCCCAATTCCGGCACCAATAACTCCTGGGGACAAGGCTCCAGGCAGGGGCAGTACCAAACGCAGGCACAATACTCCAATGTTTGCCCGTCCCGAGGCAGACGTTCCAGAGGCAGAGGTTTCTGCGGAGGGGACCACGCTGCTATTACCGGTGAGTGTTTCTTGTTCTTCCCTGGTGTGCATGGTAGGACATTTGGCCCGCTTTCTGGGGGTGTGGGAGACAATCACGTCCGATGCTTGGGTCCTTCAGACAGTACAGGGGTTTCGGATAGAAATCTGCGGCGAACCTCGGCAAGTCTTCGGCCCAATCCCATTTGATTTTTGCGGTCAGAAGAGGCTTTGGTAGTCGCGGAAATCTTCGCTCTCTTAGACAAGGGCGCTATTTCCCACACGGTCTTGGATCCTCTCGTTTTATCAGCAACATGTTTGTGGTAGACAAGCGGACAGGGGACAATGTCCGGTTCTCAACCTGCGGGATTTCAACGTTTGGTTGGTTTACCACCATTTCAAAATGGAGGGCATTCACCTCCTCCGGGATGTGCTCCGGCCGCCGGATTGGATGGTCAGGTTGGATTTAAAGGATGCTTACTTGGCCATCTCTATTTTTACGCCTCACAGGAAGTTTCTTCAATTCCTTTGGAAAGGTCAGATTTATCATTTCACGACTCTTCTGTTCGGGCTGGCCTCCGCCCCGTGGTGCTTCACAAAGGTTCTCAAACCAGTGGTGGAGTACCTCAGGGCGAGGAGCACACGCCTCATCGAGTACCTGGTCGATATGCTTTTGCTAGCCCAGGACCCGGTTTCACTTCGGGATTGGTTGCAACAGGCCGTGTGTCTGTTAGAGGGCTTGGGTTTTGCCATCATTGTCAAAAAATCCCTTTTGGTACTGGCCCAGTGTGACGCGTTCTTGGTTTTCGTTGTCGACTCCATGACAGCTACTCTCAGTTTCCCGTCTCGAAAAATTTCTAAAATTCGCCACGAGCTCAGACGGACGCTAGCCAAGAGCACGGTGCCCCTGCGTCACATAGCCCGTATCGTGGGCTTATTGTCAGCCTCGATCCAGGCTATCTTTCCGGGGCCCCTTCATTATTGGGCGCTGCAGCATCTCAAGGCCAGGTTCTTGCGGAAAGGTCTCATCTGGTGTCCTTGTCAGGGGAAGTGTTGGAAGAAATTCGGTGATGGCTCTCCCACATGGAAGCATGGAACGGGAGGGCGAACTTTGGCTCCGCCCCGGACCTGGTCATAAGAGTCCAATGAGAGCAGGTCAGGCTGGGAAGCTCGATGTGGCGACTTCTTCACAGGAGGTTCGTGGTCTCAACAGGAGCTGGAGCTTTTGGCGGGCTCTTTCGCTGTGCGTTGTTGGATCAAGGACAGGGTCCAATCTTGCGTCCCCTTAAAGATGGACAACGATTCAGCCGTCCGGTATATAAATCACCTCGGCGGTGCTCGTTGGAAGTTGCTTTCGGACCTGGCAGGGAATTTGTGGCAGTTTTGTCTCGACAATCACATCTCATTGATGGCAGAGTATCTTCCGGATCATCAGAATTTGGTGGCCGACTGGCATTCGAGTCATTTCAGGGATTCCAGTCTGTGGAAGCTGCATCCGGACGTGTTTCGTCAGGTGCAAGACTTTTGGGTCCCTTCTGCGTGGATCTTTTTGCCTCCATGTTGGACCACCAACTGCCTTGTTTCTTCAGCTGGAGGCCGGAACCCCTGGCGGTGGCCACGGATGCCTTCCTGCAAGATTGGTCGCAGGAGGCGGCTTAGGCTTTCCTGCCTTTTGTCATGATCACTTGAGTGTCTGCCCAGATTGGGCGACAGCAGGCCAGCATGGTTCTCATTACTCCAATTTGGAGGTCTCAAGTGTGGTTTCCGGTTCTTCTGGAACTTTCTTGGTATTTTCCAATCCCACTGGCCCACTTTCCAGAGCTTCTCCTCGATCCAGATGGAGTTCCCCTTCAAATGGTTCTTAAGGGTTCTCTCCACCTCATGGCGTGGAGGATTACAGGGGAAGAGGGTTGCTCCTAGGCCTTTTGCAGTTCGCTGAGAACCTCTTGTCCAAGGCTTGGTCAGACAGCACTGTCAAACGTTAGCGTTCCGCCTGGACGAGGTGGTGCCATTGGTGTGTGGGACGGGGTTGTGATCCCGTGGTCGCTGACGTGGTCGAGGTCTTAAATTTTTTGGCACATCTCGCGCAATAAGGGTTATCGCTTGCCCCGGAACCCAGATACTCGGAACTTTGGGATGTTAATAGAGTGCTTAATATTTTTCCCTCGTGGCAGCACAACGAGTTTCTCTCCCACAAGTAATTGTTGGTGAAGCTGGCGATGCTTCTTTGTTTGATTTCATGTCGCAGAGTTTTGGACGTATGAGCTCTAGAAATCACAGGCAGAATTATTTCGCCTTCGGGCGTGTCTTTCACTATCTGTCAAAGAACCAAGTCTCATACTCGAACTATTGAGTACCTAGCATTCCCGGACTCTCCTAAGCTTTCTGTAGTCCGTTGTTTGAAAGCGTATGAGGAGATGTCCAAGGAACTTCATCCTCCTGGGGAGCGGCAGCTCCTGATTGCGCTCAGGGAGTCTCACAAGGCGTTGTTGTCCCCTACTATTGCATGTTGGGTGCGCTGGGTAATGCAGGAGGCAGGCATCAGCCTGCAGCAGTTTGGGGCTCACTCGGCACAATGACCTCTAAAGCTTTTTCTTTTGGCGCACGCTTAAAGGACATTATGAACGCAGCGGACTGGTCCTCAGATTCAACTTTTAAGAGGTTTTATTTTAAACGGGTCATTGCTATGGCGAATTTAGTGGTAAGTAAGCTCTGTACAAGCATAATCCGAAGCCTCCGGTCCTGACATAGAATGAAAAATTTCCTAGCTAACCTAACAGAAAGTTTCAATTCTATTAAGGACTCGGAGGTGAGGATTATCCCACCGCAGATCGGCGCAGCGATTCCCACTCTTCATTGGGAGTAAGTATGAGTTTGATTTATTTCTTGATCTTATTATGTTCTGAGTTTTAAGAGTCTTTGAGGTTGCCAGATTTTTAATGTCCACTGTTATACTTAGCAGAAGAAGGGGGTGATTTACATTTGGAATACACTGCTTACCCGTGTTTTTATCCCGATGGTGTGCATTATGGTTTTGGAGCCTCAGGTTTTATAAATTCTATATTTATCTCTAGAAATCTTTAACTAGATTGATTTTTATTGTGTCAAGATGAATTTCTTTCAGTCAGTGTTTATTATAATTATTATTATTATTATTATTATTGGTATGTAACTGTTTGTCTTAAATTCAATTATTTATTTATATGTTTGTATATTTTATGTTTTTTATTATTAGCCGAATAAAGAATATTCGGACTGATTAATTGGGGGAAGTGCCGGATAGTCCTCCAAGTGTTTGAGGAGAGTGCACAGCTTTTGGACAAGTCAGGTACTTGCGATTGTCGTGGAACAAGCAGCCAGGCAGGGTTTTGGGCCAAGTTTGGGGTAGGTCCCAAGTTTCCACTGTGATGGCTCTTCTTTGTCCACCTTCTGTACCCAGGTAGACAAATATGTCTATCTTGATGTCTATATTGTATCAGGGGACACCTAAGTACTCAATTTAGGGGCATAAAGGGGAGTATTTTGTAGTAGCCAATGGGCTACCTACCATTAGGGTAACTACACCCCCTATATGACCTCCAGCCGGAGGATCTCAGAGCCAGTGATCGGCATCAGAGTAAATCCCCTAAAAAGGCCCTCAAATTAAGCCACTTACTATCGGAATCGAACACACAAACCTGTAAAGTTGGAAATTAACGTGGAAATCAATCATCAGTGAGACTCACCAGAGACTGTGCAGGAAAGTGACTCAGCGAGACCACCGGAAAAGATTTCAGATGACCACTAGACCCCATGCATCTACACAGCTCGATCCCTGACTGCAGGACGGCAAATGAACTTGGGCCTGCTGCTGGATTTTGCAGAAGTCCCCTGCTTGATCCCCTGCAAGCATGCTGCCTGCTGGACCCGGGAGCAGAGGCCTCCATGTTTATCTGAGGCGAGCCAGCCACTACCCCCTTGCTTTCAGCAACCCAGAGGCTTGCCTCACTTGACCAGCCCCTCCCTGCTGCTTTAATCTTAGGGGGTGTGCACTGATATCAGCTACTGCCACCGAGCGACTATTCCCATGATCCTCTACAAATGTGCAGCATGCCTGGGACAGGGAGGTGGTAATGTTTATGCTTCACCAGGGAGGACCGTCGCTGCCCCCTCACTCCTAAGTTACTCAACGGCCCAAGTCACTTGACTGGCAAATGTTGCTGCTCTGATTGCAGGTTAGTGGGGCTTTGATACTTGAATCTGTCAATCGAGAGAGAGCTGCCCTATTACAATGTGTCCGGTGCTGCTTCATTCCAGGACTCAACCACACAGGCATGGGCATCCTGTAATTTCACTCCTGGTAAATTCTATGGAGCCCTGCTGTTTGAGGCATCTGACTCAGTTATGTCGCTTGACCTTTTGGTGACTGGTCAGAATCTCAGACTGAACTGTCACGACGCATACAAACTAACCAGTGGTGTAAAGGCCCGCAATAACGCACCAGTGTTTTTCTGTCGTTGCCAGCTGTTCCTCGAGAAGTGCTGCAACTAATGACCCTCTAGTTCCCTTCTTGCCCTCTACCTGCCGGGTAATATTCACCTATGGCAGATCGGTGACCGATAGAGGGCGGTTAATTGTAGGTGCTGCCTGGGCATCATGATGTACTGAGACTATAACAGGCCTGAGATGACTGCCAAAGGATGGGTGGGCAGGTTAATTGTCCTCTGTTCACCTTCATCCCCTGAACTGTACATATAGTTGCTTGTCTTCCAGGCCTTCATCCTCTGCAACGAGAAGCCATATAAAGTAAAAGAGGACTCCTAGATTTGACCTTTGCATCTGGGGAAGATATCTTGCCTACAGTAGATTTAGGCCTTTAGAGAATGAAGCCATAGTAAATAAAAAAACGCATTCATCAATGTGAACATGGAAATTAAGATAGGGCTCTATCAAAATCACCCTCACAAATAGTAAGATAGGACTACTGGCACTGAAATTAGCAATGGGACCAGTATCAGTGCCCCACCCCCTTCTTTTATGTCAGCTATTTTTGTTATTCACCTCATGAGGGGACCATAGAAGCTATAGAGGTCCTCTGCAGAACTTTCCCATTACAATAAAAAGAGGATAGAAATAATCAGGAGCTGCAGTCATGCTCACCACTCCCTCTCATAATAATAGAAAGTGGACTGGAATCTAGGTACAGTGGACATCTTGGAGTGGGCACACTCTCACTGACCTAAATATTAGGAATGGTGCCAATGTCAGAACGGTTCAGCTGTTAATTCACGGTCATTTACCCATAATTCACACTGCAATACACCTCCTCTCTAACAGAGACTCTATTGCAATGGGCAGCCAAGATGACTTATCCATATCTTAAGATCCCTGACTCAACACTTGAGAGATCTGGCCCAAAACACATGGAGTATAAAATATCCCAAAAGCCTCTCAAGTAATGCAAGAAAAAAATGCAGACACAAACTTCTCGAACAACTTCCGGAAACACTAGTAGCCCATACTTACCACAGCCTGCTCAACAGCAACACAAAACCTGACCTAATTTTCTACTGTAAATGTCCTGCAAATTAGAGGAACATCTTCCTTCTATACCTTCAAATTGCAAACACTACCAATTTCCCTATGGTACTAAACTCACCACTACCCCTTACCAAAATTATAGAGGTAATATTTGCAGTATGGGGAACATACTAATTCAAGCAACAGACCATCACCTCTCCATCTTTGACCGGCACTTCCCATCACTCCTCGTTTCTCTAACTCAACCAGATCCATCTCCCCTACACCCTAGTATGTTTGTCAAGAACCTATTGACTTACAGAACTCCATCACTAAACTAAGAACCACTGCCCCGACGTACGTCAATCAAGTGAGCTCCAGTCATATTCCAACTACACCCTCCACAACAATGACTGCATCAAAACACAGTCCCATGGCACTCACAGTAGGTACAAGAACACCAGTCCCATTTTAAGAACGTTCAACACTGAGCACCACTCAAACATATCCCAGACTCCCATTGCTGAACCCACCCAGCCCATTAAACCCTCCACATTTTCTACAACGATGTCATCTCCCTCCCCTCCATCAGTGATCCTCCACCTACCTTAGATTCAGAAACTGCCGTTTGCCAACCTACTCACTGAATAGGCAACCTCCCAGACACTTTACCATTTTTCTGGCTGATTTGAACAGAAACTTGATTTTCTAGCTAAAAGTAAAAATGACCTTGTGATCCAGGCCAAGCTAACACTCAACTCCGCCCTGAGAACTGAAAATGTGACTCCCCTTATAAGTTCTCTAACATTCCGCTTTCTCACGGACCATAACTCTATCCACACGAGCCACATCTCCTACAGACCCTAACGAGCACTCAACTCCCTATGCTCAACAGAAGTGGATCAGCTCAGTGAGTCATACAACTCGAAATCCCCCCAATTGGACACCAAGCCTGCATCCAAGATCTGTTATCATTAGCATAAATAGAATCCCTTGACCTAGCATAAATCCCAGACCTCCCACTCAATACACCACCATCCAAAAACTGCAACCTGCTAAAAAATAACCCTTGCTCTCTAACTTGTATGCTCATAAACGGCTGATCTTCAGCAAAACATTCCACAAATATTGCTGAGACCTTACTTGTAGAGGATATCGACTTTCTTTTCTTTACGGAAACCTGGCTTAACAAACACTCAAAACGTACGGCACCACTCCCACCAAACTTCACCTCATCTATTACCAACACGGTGATCTCATACTTTTCACCGAGGAACTCACTGACCTAATAACTCCATTCTAACTAACTGGCTCCAATGATGTGCTCCTGGGCACCTTCAACCTGCACTGGAACAGTACAGAATACCCCACAACTCGCAACACTAATAACCTACTGGAAATCAACGATCTCAAGCAACTCTGTAATGAATTGACCCACAATAAAGGCTGAACTCTAGATACGATAATTACTAGAAGTAAGTTTGTTTCCTTCCTATCGATTGGTCGGAACACCATCAAATTCTATTCATTCTATAACTACACCGCACATCCTTCCCAGTACTATCCAGCGAACCCACGCACTATGGGCTAGAAACATCAAGCATGTCCCACAAACAGAGCTAGAATCCAGGATCCGTACTAAATTGCATTCACAATCCCTTCTTCAAACCATTGATGAACTCACTGCCAACTATAAATCATCTATGACCGAATTTCCTAACCAGGTTGCACCACTCAAACTGAAGAAATCGGGAAAAATCCAATCTAGATCCTGACCGAAAGGTTATAGAGACAGAACCCCTCAATGGCAAACCTCACACTCCTAAGATCCGAACAGCTCTCCTACAAAAGACACATTTTCAGGGAATAAGCCACTTTCTTTCATAATCAACTTGACTGTGCGAAAAACTGACCTATGGAGCTCTTCAACATAACAAAACAACTAATTACACTTACATCCCAACATAAAACAATAACCACCACTAAACGCTGCAAAGAAATAGCTGATTTCCTCGCTGACAAACTCGTCAAAATCGAACGATCTCTGACCTTTCACAATATCCTGACAATTCAACCGGCTCCACTAGAGACCGGAATGATATTACAAATAACAAACTTTCTCAACTGATGAATGATGCTAAATGGTCAGCATTCAAACTTATGACAAGTGACATTTTCTAAATTATTGCCAAACTGAGGCCCACTTCCCACTTTACTGATCCACTTCAGCCACCCTAGTTCGAAATCTCAACCATATAATCTCCCAGTTCTGGAACAAAATCATCTATGCTTCTCTTTCATCAGGTCGTGTACCGGACTCCCTCCAACTCGGCCTAGTCCCCCCAATTCTAAAAAAACCTGCGGCTGTCCCCAACATCAACAACTTTGGAACCATCACCAATCTTCCTTTCCTAGCTAAAACGTTGGAGAAGTGTGTTCTACTCAACCAACACATAGAAGAATTCAACCTCCAAGAAACCTTCCAATCAGGATTCAGGAAAGGATGTAGCATCAAACTGCTATGCTCAATATAACAGACAACATTTACGTTGCCTTAGATGTAGGCGACTCCTGCCTCCTAAACCTACTCAACCTATCAGCTGCATTTAATACAGTACATCACTCAGCTTTATTCGAGACACTCCAGAACCGCATTGGTATCAATGGCACAGTCCTTAGATGATTCACGTCCTATCTTCAACATCAGTCCGAGCAAATAAAACTCCACAGATGTCTCCCGAAGACCACAACAGTCCCTCAAGGCGTACCTCAAGGTTCAATCCTCTTGCCAGCCCTAATCAATCTATCTTTTCATATAACCTATCATAATTTTCCTAAATCAAGAAGGTATCAAATATCACCTATATGCAAATGACACTCAACTCTACTAAAGAATAAAATCAACCAGCAACATCCAACATCTTAATGCCACACTAACTAAGATTCAAACTTGGCTAAATACCAACCTTAAGCTGAACCCCAGCAAGACTGAACTCTACTCCCCTTCCCAAAGAGCAATCAAGAATGGCTCAAAAACCTGGATGCACTAGTAGTCCTAGAACACTGTCCAACTCAGCTAAATCCTTGGGTATCACCCGACACATAAGCCTGTCTATGAAAGAATGAATCAAAAATACAGCAACAGGGGCGCTCTACACACTAAAACATCTCCCAAAAAAAATCTAACCTTTTATTCCCGCTGAAGATCTTAAGACATTAGATCAAACTCTAGTCCTCTCAAAACTTCACTACGGCAATGCCATCCTTACAGTAACCCCCAAAAAGCCACCATGAGCCCCTAAGTACAACCTTCAGCTGCGGCTGCCAGATTCGTCACAGGAACCAAACAGTGCATCTACGAGACAGCATGTATCAATCACAAAGCCCTACATACTAAAACCACCAAATATCTAGAATCTTAACTATTGAGAGCAGGAAAAGGCTGAGTTCTGAAAAGCTCCAACTCTCTTCTTCTCCTATCTCCGAAACATAAAAAGAAATGCCCCTAAGATTTGGAACTCACTCCCTAAGGACCTATGCTGCAGCCTCTCCTTTTCTTTCTTCAAACGGGAACTCAAACCTCTATTACTCAACAACTACTTCATCAAGAACACGTCATGACTTCTGTCTCCCAAAGACCCAACCTCTTTGACTATTCCTGTTGAGAAAGTCCCCTGACAGTATCCTTACTGTATTCTACTTTACTGCTTTTTGGTCCTATATGTTTCTATATGTCTATTTGTGAATCCCACTTGACTCTGGGCATGCACTTTTTGTAAACTTATTCTCAAAACATGTAAAGCACTCTGATACCCTTGAGTCTAGCCAGCGCTATATAAAACTCAAAAATAATAATTAAAAAAACAAACCTGGCCCAGAATTCTCTGTTTGCACCAAAAACAAGATCGCGGCAACCCTTATGTGGCTAACCACTTCAAGTAGTCCACCTTAGGGGTGTGACTAGCATGTAACTGAGGCCGACTGAATATCTAATTTCCCATATACACTGGTGCCAAATGGGCCTCAGGACACAGGATGGATTTTCCCAGGTTTGGGGGGAAGCCGTGGTCACATATCACAGGCGGCAGATAATTTAAAGCATCTGGCTTTAATATGCTAAATTCACTAGCCATTCTGCTGGAGAAGGTGTGGTCACCTATATTTTATTTATTTATTTAAAGAGTTTTATTAGCGCTGGCTAGACTCGAAGGTATCAGAGCGCTTTACACGAGAATCAACAATGTAACAGAAAAGATCAACAATTACACAATACATCAAACAATAGGCAATACATTGGGAGAGGAGAGAAAGGGGAAAGAAAAGTAGTGGAGGGGCAGGGGAGGTGAGAAAGGGAGGATAAGGGAAGAAACAACAAGGAGAGACTAAAGGAAGTCTGTTTAAAGACCGACTGGGTAGGTGACGACCAAGGAGGGAATCCACAGCCCCTCTCCCCTACAGCAAAACCAGGTAGCTCCATCAGGCATCAGACAAAATGGTTCAGTCTCAGTACATTGGGAGAGGAGAGACATAAATAGAGAGAGGATGCGCGAAGACGACGGGAGAGATGAAAGGAAGTCTGTCTAAAGACCGACTGGGTAGGTGACGTCCAAGGAGGGAATCCCCGGCCTGTCTCCCATATAGCTAAACCTAGTAGCTAAATTGGGAATCAGACAAAATAGCTTGATCTCAATTGAGGTGGGAACATTCACAGATAAACAGGGTGGGGACTAAGGGCCAGGACAGGTGAGGGCAAAGGTCAGTATCAGGAAAGTGGAGAAGAGTAGAGCGGAAAGGGGTAGGGGGATGAGGGAAATAAGGGCAGGAGAGACGCAGGAGGGTTTGCTTCAGACAGGCCTTGTTTCAGACCTGCAGGAGGTCAGAAACTAGTCTGTGGTGGCAGGCTGAACGATACCAGTCGGTCAACACTCTAAATGACTACTAGGAATGCAGGGGAAACTTCCAAGATGCCTTCTGGGTACATATCATTACAAATCCAATACTGGCATCAGTATGGATTTAGTAAAGCAAGATGTTTGTTACCAAACATCAGTATTTTCAGTGAAGCCATTATGTAGCTGGGTAACTTGTACTGACCAATGTCAATAAGATATCTTTGAAATGTCTTCCTGGTCACTTACAATGTCTAGCAATGGAGCTAGACATCACTGGGGCATATCTACTCAAGCAGATGTGCTCTCAAATGTAATATAATGCATCCTGCCTTGTGGCTTCAAGGCCTGCTGTAGGGGTGACTCACATATAGTATATACAGTGTACTTGGGCATTGCACAAAGGGAGTGGGCAATGTTCTGTTTTCCGAATGGCTTGCACCATTTCATGCATCCTAGAATGGCAGTCTACATGCAGTTTGTGTGTGGGTCCTTTTGGGTGGCATAATACATGCTGCAGCCCTTAGTGACCCAATTTAGTACCCATGCCCAGGGTACCAGGGGTACCATTTAACACAGACTAACCAGGGTGCTAAAGTCCTTATTGATTGGGTTACAAATTAAGCATGTTTCTTGTTTTTAGGGAAAGAAAACTGGCACTAGGGCCTGGTTAACAGGGACCCAGTGCACTACCAATCTATAACATCAGTACCAGTAAGCAAAAAGTGGTGGTGACCTTAACAAAAAGTGGCACTTTCCTACACTTAATAGAATTGAACCTCTCCATTACAACAACTAGATAACTTTACATTCTCGTTCAGGGGAATCCTCATCAAAGTCACAACCATACAATTGTCACAAGGTGTGAGCAGTCACCACTGTGTAGTTATGCTTCAGATGGAATTTCCCTTGAAAGGGCATTTTGATTTGCCTATAATTTTTTATCACTTGTATCGATTTACACGAAACATGGCAGTATACAACATGAAGTTCCGTCCAAGCGTAAAAAACAATTAAAGAGACAGTGAAAAAATATTTGATTTTCCATTTTAGCTCACATAGTACATTGTGCTCACATCTACGGATCTAAGGGCTGAACAGATTTACACCAAACCTGGTATGAGAATATTAGTTCACTCAAAAGGCAAACCTTTTTTGGTTTGGGTAACATTTTGTATATATTTTCCATTTTAACTCGCAAGTCATGATTCACGAATCATGTCAATCGGGTATACAAAACTTGACCTGTTGTATTAAGGATGACATTTTTTTTACCATTTTGAAACTGGCCAACCAACTCTAACTTGCAAGTTTGCTATATTTACCGAATGAGTTACCACAAACCAGAAAAAACATGCCTTCTGAGAAAACTTCTACGTTCGTGTTAAGTTTAGAATAAATTCATTCAGCATTTTTTTGTTGTAAGCACAAGCAACATTTTCAATGGGACACAACATGAAAAAATAAAAAATAAATAATTTCTCTTCTTACTTTTTCATCTTTGCAGATCTCCACCAAGTGCTCCAGGATACAGCACTCAGGTGTGGAAATCAAGGGCCAGAAGTACAACGCTTTTTAGCAAGCACAAACGGGTCAAAGCGCAAACGGGACCCGTTTGCACACGCTAGAAAGCATGGATTCAAGTACAAACAGTATTTTGCGACTCGCAAATAAATTGCAACTCCCAAGATACTCTTTTGTGACTCGCTAGTAGGAAGGGAAGTTCCCTTCCTAATAGCGGCCGCAAGGCGATGTACCAAAGGTTTGCAACCGCAATTGTAGTCGGTAAACCACCTACCTCAAGAAGGTGGTAAAGCATTTGCAAATGAAAAGGGGTCCCACATGATACAAGTGGTCCGGTGTTTCTGGATCAGAATTTTAAAATGTATGGTATCACGGATCCTTCGTTGCTAGGTACGGATCTGCACATACTAAAATGACTGGTGAAGAGATTCAGGGAATATAGAATGTTGCTAGCATAAGGGTAAACTAAAGCAATAACAACGGCATTACACATGCCGATTCAAAAACACAGTTTTTTGCAAATGCATGCAATATTATTTTTTTAAGGGCAGGCAGTTGTCCCAGAGACCACTGCCTGCCCTTAAAAAACTAAACGAAAACTTTTCTTTTTTTTTTTTAAATGCATCCCGTTTTTCTTTAGAGAAAGCGCGCTGCATTTTTTTCTAAAAAGCTACTTTATTTCAAAGCACTCCCAGACATGATGGTCTGCTGAGCCCAGCAGGTCACCATCCCTGGGCGGGCCTGTCATTCCAAATGGGCTCGCAAATTGCGAGAGCCTCATTAATATTCTAGAGCCTCGCAATTTGCAACCCCTTTGGGAATTGCAAACAGTGTTAAACACACTGTTGTACATGCCAAATAGCGCCTCGCAAATTGTGAGTCGCAAATGTGACGCAATTTCCAAGGCGCTATTTGACAGGTTGTACATCTTGACCTCAGTCATTATGACTAATAAAAAGGAGCAGACCAAATATGTGGCACAGACCACACTTTGGCAACCACCCACAAGGAATACCTTTCCAACCATTCAATCACAACTTCCAGGGTTGGATGAACCCATACTTCCAAGGTCCTCCAATAATGGGACCCCACGTAACACCACAGATGGGCCCAGACTACACCCAAAGGATCTCTTTTTTAGGGAGAGGCCACATGAACCAGAGAACGAGACGGAAAGGAGTAACCTGGACAGACCACACACCAGGAGCATGACAGGAACCAAACCAGGGACAAACACGACACCCTCGTCATAAACCTAACGGATACAATCCTGATGAAAGCACAGGAAAAATTCCTCAATAAAGGACTAGGCTACATCCCGACACCAACTTTGGACACCTTCAAATTGCAATGTGAGATGGCTGAGTTCTGCAGAAAGCTCAAATTTAAACCATTTTTCATCAACCCGGATGAGTGCACTCCGGATGGCGACACAACACTACGCAGAAAATCAAAATTCTGCCCCCAAAATAACCAGATCCCCATTGAAATACTAGCCATTGAGCAGGCAGTAATGAAAGAGATAGATGGCCTGGGAAATGACACCAAGAAGACCTTCATCAACATTCCAAAGGCAGAACAGTGAGCAATTGATGAATTACAAAACGATGGAGAAATCGTGATCAAGCCTGCAGACAAAGGCGGATGAATCGTTCTGTTGAGCAACGAGGGATACAACCAGCAATGCGAAGAACTACTAACAGAGGAAAAATTCTATAAAAAGATAACTACAGACGCGACCCAAAGATTACAGAGAACCATTGAATTGATGGTTGGTGAGGCAGAGGTGAACAATTGGATCTCCAAGAATGAAGCTAATTTCCTTCATACTAAAACACCAAGGATACCATACTTTTATTCACTACCAAAGCTCCATAAAGAACAAAGACCACCCCCAGGAAGACCAATCGCCTCAGGGATCGGCTCCGTCCTGGAACCCCTCTCTCAGTTCGCTGATAAATACCTAAGACCAATGGTTCATAAAACACCAACATATTTAAAAGATACTAGAGAGCTACTGAACCTTCTAAAAGACCTAAACTACTTGGAAGAAAGTATGCTACTTGTAGAGCTAGATGTAGAAAGCCTCTACACTAGCCTTCCTCAACAAAAGACCCTGGATACTTTGGAGACTTTACTTTACAACAGACAATGGGATTTTAAAACTCAGAGACACTTAGTCTTAGAAAGCAGCAGGCTGGCACTAATGGAAAACTACTTTGAATATAACGATACTCTATACCAACAATGCCACGGCACTTCCATGGGCAGCAAATTGCCCCAAGTGTGGCCGGTCTATATGTTAGCGACTTCGAATAGACTCATATACAGAACATCACGAATCCCTACTACCATAGGATACTATTCTGGAAGTGCTATATAAACGATATCATCCTCATATGGGATGGAGATATGGAAAGCCAAAAAGAATTCCACAAATGGATGAACACAAGAGACGAATGGCTGAAGTTCACCTATAAAGCGGACAGAACAAAAATTGACATCCTTGACATAACCATATTTGCAGAACACAACACCTTACATACAAGAAAAAATTTCAAACCCACTTCAAAAAATAGTCTCCTCTCTTACCAGAGTTTCCACCCTCGACCACTGAGGGAGAACCTGCCGTATAGCCAATTTTTACGACTACGACTTAATTGCAGCAGGACCCAAGACTACAAAACACAAGCAGAAGAACTCTGTGAGAAACTAAAAGTCTGCAACCACCCACAGAAAGTCATCAATAAATGCAAAAAGAGGGCGAGAAATCAACCCAGAGAGAGCCTCTTGGACACAACACCCAAGGCACCTGTGGAAGATCGTCTAACCTGTGTGACAACCTACAACACAGCCTACAACAGTGTGAAAAAGATAATACACAAGAATTGGAGAACCCTAACTTCAGGCTCCCTAAACTGTCCCAAACCGAGATTCGCAAATAAGAGGACAAGAAACTTGAAAGACATGCTAGTACATACCAGACCCCTCCCAAAAAAAGCAAGGATAAGAAATCCCCGACTGTGGAGCAATCCCCCAGTGGTTGGACATTACCCATGCGGTTCATGTTCCATATGTAATTTAACCACAGTCACAAAGAATATTGAACACCTACCTGATTTCAAATGGACTATAAGAAATAAAACTAATTGCAATACGACACACATAATCTATATGATTACCTGTCTATGTAATCAACGCTACTTAGGGATGACCTGCCACAAGGCAAAACAAAGAATATGTGAACACATGAGTAATGTGAAATGCAAAAGGAACACAACAAAAATGAGCAACCACTATATCGAAGCTGAACATTCAGTGGACGATCTACACTGGATAATTCTGCAGACACTCACAACTAAACCCCACAATGCAGAGAAAGTACTTTTTGAAAAAGAGCAGAGATGGGTACACAGACTCAAAACCAATACCCAAGGACTCAACAACCAAAATTCCTTGGCTGAGCATCAACAGCTGAAGAAACAACACCAGCCTGTCATCAACAGAAAAAAGTAGTACTCCGCATCCACTAAACTTACAGTACAACCACAGGTGGTGCAGGGCGGACGGCAAACATACCTGCCAAGTACTCCAGTAAGGAACAAACAGGACGCAATCTGAAATGTCCAAGAACTCAAGATGAACGTAGCAATCAAACCACGCTGCCTATGAAAGTGTGGCACTAAAAACACAGCTCAACGTTCCCGGAACACACTGAACTTATAATAAGAAAGGAGCACTCTATACCACAACCACTGGAGACCACAAAGACACAACTATACAAGAATTGATCACAAATAATGCGATATGCACAAAATACGATCAGTCACGGCACCGCAACATCATAATTGCTATATAGTTAATAATTTGTAAAACAGACCAACTAACAGTATAGAAATATCATAACAAACACTACAGACCACATAGTCTTTTTTTCACCCGTTTTGGTCCGCACCTTTTAACTTCATGCACATAGTACCATATGTCACAGCAACGCAAGATCAGGGCTACAATTTTAATTTAATCTGAACAAACCACCTCCCTATATTGTAACATCAGAACGGATACCATAGACAGTTTAGTCTTTCTTCAATTGCCGTCTTTTGCTTATTTAAACACGTGACCCGGAAGCCACGCACAACCGGGCCCCCAGAGGAAGAATCAGCACAAGCGGTGCTGGAGCCGAGCCGTAGGTAGAAACAAGAGCACGGATGCCACACGACAAAACTGTAACGTTAAAAAAAGTGCATGAATAACAATGAGTGTGAACTATTCTACCTATCATTATATTCTAGAAGGAGAAATACTCCCTGGCCACCTGTTGATGCCCCCAAACATAAAAACTAAGGTATGCGAGTGCTTTACTTAGAGTGACTGTACGCGTCTTTTTAATAAGAGGTTAAACAAAGGGGCTTATTCACCTAGTCGAAACGCCCCTTTTACACATTACCACATAGTCGGGGCGGGCATAACTGCAAGTCTCAAAAGTTTTAATAGAGCTTACTCACACAAGCAAAACCGAGTCCCAACAGCATGGCATGCATGACAATGGGGCGCCGCATTCGCCAGTAATCTAACATATGAGAGATATATCTGCGCCCAAGGTCTTTTCCCACATTCATGCAGAACCGTAAAAACTTCTGAGTTAGTTCTAAATAAGGTGATGAAGAAAGGCTCCTTTAAAAACAAGCCACTTCCAATTAGGAGAAATACGCCAATAGCCCTAAGCACGACGTAACAAGCCAGACCCTCACATACAACTCTCATAATGCGAAACACCGCACCACGCGGTAGAAGAAGTTGCATATTGACCTGGGCACTACTTGACCACCTACAATCCCTGATGTTGGGATACTACATATTTCCAGATGGAAGGTTGGTTTAAGTTAAAAAAAAGACTTAGGGGGCGTGGCCAAGATGGCGGGCAGAGAGGTCGCACTTGCAGAGAGCTCCCGGACCCCTGAATTCCTGCACCGCTTGTAACCGCTGATTCCCCCCCGGATCACGCGGCGATTGAGCCTGGTGCCCACGGTGGTGGTGTGGAACGACTACTGAGCCCGGTTTGCGCCGTCGGGGGTGAGATCCTGACCGGTGAAGCCCGGGTCGGGGCCCGCTGCATGGCCCGTGTGCGAGCCGGAAGCCGCGAGTCTCCCGACCCTCGGAGCGTGACGGAGCGCCCAGCCGCCTGTGTGTGAAGCCCGCAGCGGCGCATGAACTGTCGGAGTGGGAGTCAGCAGCGGCTTCGCGAACGGCTCGGAGTTGTCCGACGGCGGTTGTACGGAGCGGAGCAGAGCGGAGGTGAAGAGCGGAGGCGGAGTCGACATCGCCTCACTACGCCAGCCCGTGGATTGAAGAGGCCCGCTGGGAGAGGCCGCTCCGGCCGGTTGTCTGAGCGGAGCAGAGGAACGGGGCTCCCGGGGCAGATCTCCCCCTGAGGCTACGGGCCCCGGCGACCATCGCACCGTGACTTTGCCCACTGGCCGGATTTTTGGGTCCCGGATCAGAGACGGAGAGGGGTTCTCCATCTTGGGCGTTGGCCCCTCGACATCACAGAGCGGCCATTTTGTGGTCTCCGGCCGGGAAGCTCGGCCTTCCTGGTGCTCTTTGTGTGGCGCTGCCCCCGGCTGGCATATAGCTGCTTTCTTTGCCCTCAACGTCCTCTACTCAGCTGCGATGTCGAACGCGAGAGGACAGCGACGGGGCGACCGAACCTTGCCGGACATGCTGGGTCGCGGCGCCCTACGCAGCGGTGGAACCCAACCCGCCACGACCTCCCCGGCCCCGACCAGAGGAGCAGATGGCGGAGAACCCCCGGTGACGGGATCATTTCTCGAATCGCTCTTTAGCTCCCTTCGGGAGGACTTTCAAACACTCAAGCGTGAGGTGGCCGGGGAGGTCCGCGAAGTAAGGAGAGAGATGGACTCCCTGGGGGAACGTGTGAACACAGTGGAGGAAGCGGGTCACTCCAGGGATGAGGAGATCACCCATCTGCAGCAGGAGGTCCTGCGACTGCGGGAGCAGCAGATTGAGCTACAGGCCCACGCCGAGGACCTTGAAAATCGGTCCAGGCGGAACAACATACGGGTCCGCGGTGTGCCGTCCGGTGAGGAGGGTGAGGACGTGACTGCATATCTGGTGGCCCTCTTTCGTGCAATCCTGGGAGAGTCGGAGGACTTTCGGATCCGCATAGACCGAGCACATCGGGTGGGCCGCCCCCGCAGAGCTACGGCGCCCGCCCCGGACATTCTGGCCTTCCTCCCGAACTTTCCCTTGAAGGAGCGGATCCTCGGAGAAGCACGAGGGCAGCAATCTTTCCGATTCCGGGACCACCCTGTGACCCTGTTTCAGGACTTATCTACAGTTATGTTATGTTATGTTATGTTATTTGTTCATTTTTATAGCGCACGGCTACTCAAAAAGAGTGTCCCGGCGCTTTTATTGGAGAAGGCAAAAAAGCTGCAACATAATAACATAACACCAAATGAAAGACTAAAAGAGCAGTGAGCCAAGAATTCAAGAGAGAACGGCTACTGAGTAAAAAGCCACGTTTTAAGGCCTTTCCTAAAAGCCAGCAAGCTAGTGGCTCCCCGCAGGGCCAGCGGCAAAGAGTTCCATAGCTGAGATGCCAGCAATCCAAAAGAGCGCCCGCCAAGGCGCGCTTTCTTTACCCGAGGGACAACAGCAAGGTGCAGGGATTCCGACCTCAGAGACCTGGTCGGATGATAAAAGACCAGTCTCTTTTGGAGGTACTTAGCTCCCCCCTTGTGAAGAGCTTTATAGACCAAGGTCAGAGCCTTAAAGGCGATCCTCTTGCGGATGGGCAACCAATGTAACGTTACCAGCAAGCCCGAGGCACTAGAGCGCCTACTAAGGCCGAAGATTGCCCTGGCCGCGGCATTCTGCACCACTTGAAGGCGCTGCAGCAAGTACTCTGGAAGGCCCAGGTAGAGAATGTTGGAATAATCCAACCTGGACCCAATCAGAGCCTGAACTGCCAGCGTCCTATGTTCCACGGATAACAAAGGAAGGAACCTCCGCAGCATCCTAAGGATGCCAAAGCACATGCCCGACACCCCCAGGATCTGAGATTTCAGGGTTAACCTGTTATCCAACTTCACCCCTAGATTCTTTGCAACCTGAGAGGAGCAGGATGGAGGGAACATATCCCGTGGCCACCAAGTCTGCCAGTCAGGCTCGGTGTCACACCCAAAGAAAAGTACTTCGGACTTGTCGGAATTGCACTTAAGGCTGTTTAGATGGAACCAATGAAAAACAGCCCCAAGGCAATCCCGAATACAGTCACGCTGCAGAAGAGGAAATCATTCAAGATCGCCACTGACTTCCTCCGGGAGCAAGGGACACAATACTCTTGGGGGCACCCCTTCCGTCTGATATTTCGATGGAACGGTGTTTTGCATCAGCTTCGGTCCCTCCAGGATGTCTGCGCGGTGTTGGGCCTCACAGCATCGGATACAGATACCCCGGCTCCGCGGCGGAGGCGAAGCACTCGTGACGGATGGCAGCAAGCTGGAGGGGGGACCTCTCCTCCGTCGGAGCGTCCGGGCTCGCCCATAATCAGGGCGGACATGGCGGCCGCCATCCAGGAGGCCTCCAGAGTGGCGGCGAACGGCGAAGTGGCCCTGACGGCCTGAACTCACTCCGGGGGGAGTCTACTCTAGCTTATTCCTCTTGCAGGTGCGGGGATCCGGGGGGTGGGCTGGGGGGAATGGCGAGTGCTGGAGGAGGTGGCTGGACGTCCACTAGACTGATTTACCACAGCCCTGCCCGTTACGGGCCGGACTGGGACAATGTCTTTTTTGAAAAGTTTGAGTAGCAGGGAATGGGGTTGGGACAGGCGGGCAGATGTTTTGATTCTGGGGCCTAGAGGGGGGGCCAGTTGCGGGGAATGGTGTAGATTTGGTTGTGTGGGGACAAGGGTTTTTTTTCTAGTTGTGGGGTGTTGGGGTCCGGGGACTGTACTGTGCCAGTGGACGGTTCAAAGTTGCTCTGTTTTGAGGCCTCGAGTGGTGCCTTCTGTGTTTGCCTGCGGGGCTTTGCCTCTTGACATGTGCTCCATTGATCCCCCTCCTTGATGGCTCTTAAGGTGCTTACTCTCAATGTGAAAGGGCTGAATAATCCGGTTAAGAGGCGGGCAGTGTTATCCTTGTTAGAAAACTCACAAGCGGATATCTGTCTGTTGCAGGAGACCCATTTGCTGGCTAAAGACTGCTTGAGGATGCGTACCCCTAAGTTCCCCACGCAGCTGTTCTCCTCTAGCGCCTCCAAGACGGCAGGGGTGGCGATCTTGTTTTCTAGGGGGTTCAGGGGAGAGGTCGTGTGCAAGGTAGCAGAACAGAAAGGGAGACTTCTAGTGTACAGGATCAAGATGGGGGGTTTAGCACTGACTGTTGGCACCATCTACTGCCCCAATGATCACCAGGACCAATTCTTACACAGGGCTTTGGAGGACGTAGCATCCACCTCTGATAGGCACATAGTGTTGGGGGGCGATTTGAACCTGGTTTTCGACGCGGCGATGGACAGGTCTGTGCAGCGGCGCCACCAGTTGGGTGAGCTTTCGGGCTCGATTCGAACTCGACTTGAGGAGCTGGATCTGCATGACATGTGGCGCCACCTCCACCCCACCACCCGTGCATACTCTTACTTCTCACATGCCCATAGATCTTATGCGCGATTGGATCATCTCCTTGTGTCGGGCCCAATGCTCCCTTTGGCTTCGAGTGTGGACATGGGGGTCCTCTCTCTTTCTGACCACTCTCCTGTGGAGGGCGCTTTCACTCTGCCCCCGGTGGTTCGGCCGCGAGGGGTCTGGCGGCTCCGGGACACGCTCTTGCACAGGCGGTCGGTGGTGGATCAGATCCGGGCGGCCATTTTGGATTTTCAGACCATAAATGATAACGGGGATACTTCTTGCGTGACACAGTGGGCAGCCCTGAAGGCGGTGCTCCGAGGCGAATTTATAGCGATTTCCTCGGCCGAGAATAGGGAGCGACAGCTCAAGAGAGATGAGCTCACCCAGCAGGTGAGGGAGCTGGAGCAGGTTCATCACAGGACAGGGGCCCCCAGGGTGTGGAGGCAGCTGAAGGCGGCACGGAAACTCCTGGCGGCCCTTGACACGGATCGGGCGGAGTATGCGATGCTTCGCCTGAAACACAAATATTATACAGGGGGCGATCGGTGTGGGCGGCTCCTGGCTAATAAACTTAGGGTGCAACACCAGCAGCACCGAGTGAAGGAACTGGTGGACCCGACCGGTGGTAGGGTCACGGCTGATGAGCAAATAGCAGACGTCTTTCGCGGCTTTTATGCTGACCTCTACACCGGGGAGGCCCCTTCGGCCCGGGCTGAGATGGCCTATCTGGACTCGGTCCCGCTCCCGTCGTTGTCTCAGGAGCAGGCTCAGTATCTGGAGCGTGACATCCGTATCGAGGAGGTGATCACGGCGATATTCCGGCTTAAATTGGGCAAGGCCCCGGGTCCGGATGGCTTTATCCCGCTGTTCTATAAAACCTTCTGTCAGGAGCTGGCGCCTCTACCGCCTTTTTAACTCCTTCGCAGAGCCGGGAGCCATCCCCTCCGAATTTCTCCAGGCCACGGTTTCCGTGATTCCGAAGCCGGGTAAGGACAGGACCGCCTGTGGGTCCTACCGTCCCATTTCGCTACTGAACACAGATTTGAAAGTGTTCACCAGTATATTAGCTGCACGCCTGGCGTTGCACCTCCTGGGCATGGTTGGCTCGGACCAAGCGGGCTTCGTGCCCGGTAGGCAAACAGTAAATAACACAAAGAGGGTGACGCACATCCTCGAGAAGGCTTCCAGGATCCCTGGGGAGAGGATGGTCCTGTCCATAGACGCGGAGAAGGCTTTCGACAGGATGCACTGGCCCTACCTAGAGAAGGTCCTGAGCAAATTCGGAATTGGGGAGAAGTTCCGTCATCTGATCTTCAATTGTTACCGGTTCCCCTCTGCGGTAGTCCGGGTGAACGGCGGCAGCTCTCGACCCTTCCCCATTGAGCGGGGTACGAGACAGGGGTGCCCTCTCTCCCCTCTGCTCTTTGCCCTGTACATGGAGCCTTTTGCTCAGAGGGTTAGGCAGAACCCCGACATTGTCGGTGTCAAGATGGGTGAATTCCATCATGCGATCAGCCTGTACGCGGATGATGTCATTCTGACGCTGGATGATCTGCAGAGATCGCTGCCGGCCTGTGTAGAGGAACTGAACTTATTCGCCGACGTGGCGGGCTTCAAGGTGAACCTGGGGAAGTCGGCCGCCCTTGACATTTCGCTTACTACTGCCACTAGAGCGGAACTACAGAGGCTTTACCCTCTGAGCTGGTCCAGGGACCGGATCCCGTACTTGGGGATCCTATTGGCGCCCTCCCTCCCGGAGATGATCAGGCCAACTACGCGGCTCTGGGCGCGAAAATCAGGGAGGAATTGGGCCGGTGGAATAGGGGCACGCTGTCGTTACTGGGTAGGGTGGCTGCGGTGAAGATGACCCTCCTGCCTCAGGTGCTTTACCTCTTCAGGGCGTTGCCGCTCCAGCCCCCCGTGGGGTGGCTTGCGGAGACACAGACTGCCATTGCGCGGTTCGTGTGGCAGGGTCGCAGGCCGAGGATCAAGAGAAGCATCGCTATGCTGTCACCGGAATCCGGGGGGCTGGGGATACCGGACTTGCGGAAATATTTCCAGGCCGCTATCTAGTGGAATGGAGCCGGTGGGAGTCTGATAAGCACTGGCTGTTCCAGGACCAGGCGGTGGCGGGTAGGACGCTGCAGGAAGTACCATTCTTGAAGCGGGCCCATCGACCCCCCAATCTCTATGCGTCTCTGGTAACGCGGGTCCCGCTCCGGACGTGGGACTCGGTGGCTGCCAGGTGCGAGCTTACCACCTTCCCCTCTCCCTTTACGCCGCTCATTGGCAACCCGGACTTCGGCCCCTGGATGGAGCAGGGCGCTTATGAGCGCTGGAGGGTGGCCCGCTGCTGCACTCTGTACCACTTGTACTGCCCTGAGGGAGTTGTCCCCTTCCCGGACCTGAGGAGGGATTATGGCCTCCCGGAAACGGAGCGTATGCGATACATGCAGGCGCGCCACTGGGCCTTACAACCCCAAGTGCGCGACGCAGCACACCGGAAAATCACGGCGTATGAGCGTTGGTTAATTACTCGCACGTCGGACGCTAAACTGATCTCAGACCTGTATAAAATGCTGCAGCCCCCCTCCTTTCATATTCACAACCCCGGTTGGGAACGTTGGGAGCGTGAGCTCGGGCGCGTGTTGAGCCATAAAGAATGGGAACACATCTCCTTCCGCGCACGACACTCGGCCTACCACACGGGTCTTACGGAGACCATCACTAAAATCACGACCTACTGGTACCGTACTCCGGAGAAACTGCACGAGATGGACAGGGCAATACCAGGGACGTGCTGGCGCAACTGTGGCAATACTGGTACCCTAACACACATACTATGGGAATGTCCCCTGCTGGCTCCTTACTGGGAAGAGGTTTTGGGCGAGGTAGACAAATGCTTTGGGATAGAACTGCCTAGATTCCCGGCCTATGTCTGCTAGGGTTGCCGAATGGGCTGATGTATCCCCTTAGATCTAAGAGAGGTAGACAGATCGCAATTGCGCTGGGGTCAGCGGTGCAGAATATTCTCATACACCGGCGCACTACCACACTTCCCTCTGTAGTTGGACACAGCTTTTCCGCGCCAGAAGCGCAGAGCCATGCCAAAAACCAACACTGGTGCCATGAAACTAGGGCCCTGAAAGGGGATGACCTTAACCCTAGATATCGGTTCGCAGAACGGGGAGGATGGGTGGGTCGGTAAGGAATCTATCACTAACTAATGTCTCTTACAGATATATCGTTACACAAGTAGTAACTTGTGCATCTGAAAGAGACACGTTAGTGATAGATTCCTTACCTTAGAATAGATACCCCAGCAATACCATCCCCGTGGTGGTGGGTCTGCGAACCAATAATCACACCAGAAAGTCCTGGAGGACGGAACGGCCAAAGTAGCCGTCCCTCCGGACTTGACTGTCCAGGCAATAGTGTCTTGCAAACGTGTGCAGCGAGGCCCACGTAGCTGCCTGGCAAATGTCCTGCAAGGGCACACCTCGGCCCAAGGCAGTTGTAGTGGCCGTGGCTCGAGTGAAATGAGCCCTCAGCCCAACAGGGGATTCCTTCTTAGCCAAGGAGTAACACGCCTGGATGCACAAGATAATCCACCGGGAGATGGTCCGCTTGTGCACGGCTTTCCCTTTCTTATCGCCCGCGTATCCCACAAAGAGTTGATCATCCACCCGGAACTGTTGTGTGCGATTCAGATAAAATGAGAGCGCACGTTTTTGGTCCAGACGGTGGAGCCTCTCCTCCTCTCTCGAGGGGTGCGGAGGCGGAAAGAAGGTGGGCAACGTGATGGATTGCCCAATGTGGAAGGCCGTGACTACCTTGGGTAGGAAGGAGGGCCTTGTCCGTAACACAACCTTGTCCGGATGGACTGAAAGGAAAGGAGGCTTACAAGATAGAGCCTGGAGCTCACTCACTCCCCTGGCAGAGGTGATGGCTACCAGGAAGGCAGTCTTCAAAGAAAGAAGGCGAAGAGGACAGTTGTGAAGTGGCTCAAAGGGAGCGCACATCAGAAACGTAAGAACCAGGTTCAATTCCCACTGAGGCATCACGAAGGGAACAGGAGGAAAGGTATGAGTGATGCCCTTCAGGAATCGATTAACAATAGGGGATTTGAACAAAGAAGGTTGGTCAGGCAGCCTCAGAAAGGCTGAAAGAGCTGAAAGATAGCCCTTGACAGTGCCCAGAGCAGAGCCCTGCTGGGCAAGAGAGAGAAGAAAGAGGAGAACCTCAGAAAGAGGGGCATTGAGGGGATCCACAGCCTTTGCTGTGCACCATGCCACAAATCTGTTCCACCTGCAGGCGTATACCGACTTTGTGGAGGGACGCCTGGCTGCCAGAATGAGGTTACAGACTTCAGGAGGCAAGTCAAATGGCCTCAACTGTCGCCGCTCAATCTCCAAGCACGGAGGTGGAGACTGGACAGGTTCGGGTGGAGGACCGTCCCCTGCTGCTGCGACAGAAGGTCCTCCTGAAGAGGCAGACGAACCGGGGGATCGACTGACATACTGAGTAGCTCGGGATACCAGTACCTTCGTGCCCAGTCCGGAGCCACAAGGATGACTTGTGCCTGGTCGCTGTTGATCTTCTTCAGCACTCTGGGCAGAAGTGGTATAGGCGGAAAGGCGTACAATAGACCGCAGCTCCACTCGCGACGGAAAGCGTCTCCGAGCGAGTGCCGCCTTGGAAATTCCAACGCGCAGAACTGATGACATTGCGCGTTCTCTTCGGTGGTGAATAGATCTAACCAAGGCTCTCCCCACTGCTGAAAGAGGCCTTGCGTCACGTCCGAGTTCAGACGCCATTCGTGATCCATCGAGCACCATCAGCTGAGTTCGTCCGCCCTGGCGTTCAGAGAACCTGCCAGGTGTTGAACCATCAGAGTCACGCCCTGATGTTCCAGCCATTGCCAGAGGCGCAGAGCCTCCTGGCAGAGGGTCCACGACCCCACTCCGCCCTGTTTGTTGCAGTACCACATGGCGGTGGTGTTGTCCGTGAACACTTGCACTACATTCCCTCGAACAGACGGGACGAATGCCTTCAGTGCTAGACGAATCGCCCACAGCTCCAATAGGTTGATATGGAGCCGGGACTCCGCCGGAGACCAGAGGCCTCTGATCTCCACCTCTCCCAAGTGCCCTCCCCAGCCCTGGAGGGACTCATCCGTCACAACTACGTGCTCCGGTTGGGGAAGGGAGAGGGATCTGCCGTTGAACAAATCGCGGTCCGTGAGCCACCACTGCAGCTGTCTCGCAGTGCCCTCCGAGATCAGGACATGGTCGGACAGGTTGCCCTGATGCTGGGCCCACTGAAACTTCAGGTCCCACTGCAGAGCCCGCATCCGCCACCGTGCATAATGCACCAGAAGGATGCAGGAGGCCATCAGCCCCAGAAGCCACAGCGTCAACCTGACTGAAACTCGGGATAAAGGCCGGAAGATCGGAATCAGAGCCTGTATATCCCGAACCCGCTGTTCAGGCGGGTAAACCCGAAACTGCGCCGAGTCGAGAACCTCTCCGATGAAAAGGAGCTTCTGAGAGGGGCACAGGTGTGACTTCGGCACATTGATGGAAAATCCCAGCTGGTGCAGGAGATCCGCCGTAGTCTGGAGGTGGCTGACGACTGTTTGGGGCGAGCCCGCCTTCAACAACCAGTCGTCTAGGTAGGGGAAGACTGACACCCCTAACCTGCGCAGTGAGCTGCGACCACCACCGTCACCTTCGTGAACACCCGTGGGGCGCTGGTAAGGCCGAAGGGGAGCACGGTAAACTGAAAGTGCTCGTGGCCTACCGTGAACCGCAGGTAACGCCGGTGGGCCGGCAGGACGGGGATATGGAAATACACGTCCTGCAAGTCCAACGCTACCATCCAGTCTCCTGGGTCTAGGGCAGCTAAGACCTGAGCCAGAGTCAGCATTTTGAACTTCTCCTTCCGGAGAAAGCCGTTGACGTTCCTCAGATCCAAAATAGGGCGTAGGCCCCTTTTGCCCTTCTTGGGTACCAGAAAGTAGTGGGAGTAACAACCACGTCCTACTTCTGGCCCAGGAACGCGCTCGATGGCCCCCTTGGCCAAGAGGGCCAAAACTTCCTCCTGCTGGAGCCGCAAGTGATCCCCCAATACGCGGTGGTGTTGCGGTGGCATGGCTTGAGGAGTCGTCTCGAAGGGGAGGGAGTAGCCCCTCCGGACGATCTGCAGCACCCACCTGTCCGAAGTGACAGTGCGCCAGTGAGAGTGGTGATGGCGAACCCTGCCTCCCACTGGCGTCACACAGGCCGAAAAGCACGGACTAGGAGGGTTTAGAGGTGGATGCTGCGGGGGCAGGTGTGGACTGACTTCGTCTGGTCCCCCGACCGCCTCCGCGGCGGTTTCCACGGCCGCCGCTATGCTGGACGACAGTCTGCGGCGAGTGGCTTGCGGCACGTGTGGGGACGCCCCTTCCTTGGCCACGAAAGGAGCGAAAGGCACCCGTTTGCTGGCGCGGGGCGGAGAGGCCCAAGGACTTGGCCGTAGCCCTGGAGTCCTTAAAGCGCTCAAGCGCGTGGTCTGCCTTGTCGCCAAAGAGGCGACGGCCATCGAACGGCATGTCCATCAGAGTGTTCTGGACATCTGCCGAAAAATTGGCGGATCTCAGCCAGGCGTGGCGTCTGACCGCCACTGTCGTAGCCATTGCTCTGTCTAGCGAGTCAGTAGTATCCAGCCCACACCTGATGGAATACTTGGCTGCGTCCCGGCCCTCCACAAGGGCTTGGCCGAGTTTGGCCCGTACCTCCAACGGGCACTCTGGCAGCACTTCCGCCACCGTCTCCCATAGAGAGTGGGTGTAGCGGCCCAAGAGGCATGCGGTGTTGGAAGACCGCAGTCCTAAACTAAGGGATGAGAATATCTTCTTCCCATAATTCTCGTACCTCTTGGATTCCCTGTCCGGCGGGGCCGTCGGGAATGCGGTCTGGGAATTAGAGGCCTGGATGACTAGACTCTCGGGGTGGGGTGGGAGGACAGGAAACATGGGTCGCCCGGAGCCGGGCGGTGGCGTCTGGCCACGTTCCTATCTACGGGCGAACCCGTAGCGGGCCTGGACCAAGTGCCCAAAAGAACGTCGGTCAAGGCCTAATTAAACGGCAGCAGAGGCTCCATTGAGCATGACTGCGGCTTAAGGACCTCTATGAGGAGGTTAGTCCTCACGGCCGCGACGGGGAGCTCAAGGCCCAAGGCCTTGGCAGCCCTCGTCAACACCACACCATAGGTAGCTCCCTCCTAGGAGGAGAGACAAATCCAGTGTCTGGAGAGGTGTCCAGGCCACTGGCCTCCCCAAGGTCTCCTGCCCAGTCCATATTAGACTGACATTCCTTGGTCAGAGGGTCCTCAGACCCCTCCCAATCCTCCTCATCACCCATCTCCTGAGATTCAGGGTTGTAATTGTATGAGGTCGGTTCATAGAAGTAAAAATCTCCAACCGGCGTCCGACGCCGGAACCGAAACAAAGGAGGTATCGGGGACGGCGCTTCCGAGGACGGCGCCGGAGGTGACACCACACGTACCAACGCCTGGGGGGTCGTAAGGTCCACCTATGACGATCCAGAGCCCGGGGAAGGGCCAGCGGCGTCCTGCGGTGCCGGGCCCGAAGGCGCCGGCGGCGCCGGTGCCGCTGTTCCCTGCGGCGCCGGGCCCGAGGGCACCGGCGGTGTCGGGATCGTGGAGCCCTGCGGCGCTGGGCCCGAAGGCGCCGGCGGCGTCGGGCCGAAGCACCCAACGGCATCGGGGTCGGAGCCCCCGACCCACTAGGGCCCCCAGACGGGTTTGCTGGGATCGGCCGCACCCGACGCCGGAACCGAAACAAAGGAGGTATCGGGGACGGCGCTTCCGAGGACGGCGCCGGAGGTGACACCACACGTACCAACGCCGGGGGGGTCGTAAGGTCCACCTATGACGATCCAGAGCCCGGGGAAGGGCCAGCGGCGTCCTGCGGTGCCGGGCCCGAAGGCGCCGGCGGCGCCGGTGCCGCTGTTCCCTGCGGCGCCGGGCCCGAGGGCACCGGCGGTGTCGGGATCGTGGGGCCCTGCGGCGCTGGGCCCGAAGGCGCCGGCGGCGTCGGGCCGAAGCACCCAACGGCATCGGGGTCGGAGCCCCTGACCCACTAGGGCCCCCAGACGGGTTTGCTGGGCCCGGAGGCGCCGCGGAACCCGTCGGAGGAGAAAGGGACCTCATGGCCATGAGGAAACGCTCAATCTCCTCCGGCATCGCGTTCAGCGCAGGGACCGGAGGGTATGGGGCCGGACGCGACGCCCGCGACTCCCGAGGAGCCGCGTGGGCGGTGTCACCCGAACCCCCGGCCGCATCGCGCAAGCGTCGGTGGGAGTCGCGAAGCGATGATGCCTCTTCGACTTCTTGTGTTTCTTACCTGACGACTTGGACCCGGAGGAGTGGTGCAGACTCCCGGAGCTGTGACAGCTCCGTCCCCGCTACCTGTCCCTCAACCTCCCGTGGGACCAAGACCGGGACCTCACGCGGCACGGGCCGACTGCCGGAGTTCGAGCCGCCTGCGGGACCGCTCCCGCCTGGCCTTCTTCGAAAGGGCCCGACAGTCGGGGCTGGCCTCGTCGTTGTGGTCGACTCCCAAACACGTCAGGCACTGGCGGCGAGGATCTGTGACCGTCATGGTGCGGTCGCAATCTTCACAATGCTTGAAGCCGGGCATCCCTACGGCACCGTCGGAGTCGTTAGACTTCGAAAGGATCAAAAAGATCACCAAAAGTTAGTCAAAAATTGACTAGGGTAACTGCTCTTTTCCAGATCTGCGCTAGCTGGCGCGGAAAAAAGAAGAACTGACGTCAGCACGCGGAGGCGGCGTCTAAGTACTCCGACGACGTCATCACGGCGCCCACGACGCCGACAACGGACGCGGAGCCACAGACGACGCCTACCGACGCGCAAGGGTACTGCTACGCAAAAGTTTCCAGATCCAGTCTGACGCCTGGGGATATTCTAAGGTAAGGAATCTATCACTAACGTGTCTCTTTCAGATCAGGCGTTCACCTCCAGGTGGAGGAAGCATGAGAACTAACCCAATGATTATGCGGTCACGTCTTTAAGAGCCCGGCGGAGAATCCAGATATACTGCCAATTCCATACTCAGCACGTGAATGAGGTTTTTTATTGGTACACTGAACAAAATTTGAAACCCTGGTTGCGCAGGACAAGTGATCCGTTCCCCTTTTGAAGTTTTGCAATACGAAAAGGAAGCTGAATGGATCACAGCTTCTTCTTTCTCCCTCCTCCTTAATTGCATATATTAAAAAGGAGCCCAAGAGAAGAATAAATGCATCTTGAAAACAAAAAACAGTGTTTTAGAATAGACATGTGTAATGCCGTTGTTATTGCTTTAGTTTACCCTTACCTTACAACATTCTACAGAACCTGAATCTCTTCACCAGTCATATTAGTGTGTGCAGATCCGTACCTAGCAACAAAGGATCCGTGTTACCATACCTTTTAAAATCCTGATCCAGAAACACCGGACCACTTGTATCATGTCGGAGCAATAGCCTCGGAAACCCCAATCTGCCATACTCATACAATTCTAAAAATAACTGACATGCACAGAGATCCGCAGATCTAATCACCTTACAACTTGGTTAGTATTATAATACCATTCAGAAATAACTGATAATTGTATTTGGAGTATTATGATGTATTTTGTTTTTAAAATATTGGCAATTTCACTTCACAAATTCCATATATATATATATATATTTTGTTTGTCCACTGGTCAAGCCCACACTGTTTTCAATTAACGGAAATCTGAGGTCATTCTTCTGGGTTCTTTTTAAACCTAAAGTCTAATGAAACCTGTTTGCAGAATTGGAAACAGATCCATCATTACAAAGAAGCAAGATTAATTGTGGGTTTTCAACACTCACTTATACAAGAGTGTTATTCAAATTGATACAAACCTGTTAACAATATGCAACAAATGGTCCAACAGGCAAGTAAGAGGTACTTGAGGAAAGTTTGTTCTAAAAAAATCTAAAACATACTTTTTCTATTTACCTTTGAGTTACCCCTGTGCCTTGCGTAAAGTTTCTCAGGAAAGACCAATTCATAATCCTTCACTCCAGCAAGTGTTTCCAGAGCAAACACTGTAAAAAAAAAAAAAAAATATCACTGATGACTTCGGCCTATGCTGAGACACTGATTCACAGTCACTGGTAATCACCCCGGCTCACATTCAAGACCATGCCTCATCCAATATAGAAAGGAAGCAATTGAATGCAAATAGGTTGGCCCCTTCCCAAAGGGGACAGTCTCACCCATCCTGTGAGGCCTCTTTTCTTCGCAGGAACACAAGCAATCCCAGAACACTTTCGGTATCTATACTCCATATAATTGGTGCCTGTCTATAAAGGCATAGGTGTGTAAAAACAATGTATTGGAATACAGCCTGGAGAAACTATCAACAGCAGAGATTAAATTAAGAAATCCATTCACTCCTTTTGTGTAATCATAGTTGAGTTTGTTGTGTTACAGGGACAAAGCTGCATCTCACAGACAAAACTCAAAGTCAAACTAGTCTGGAGTTGCTTGTATTCCATTTAGAGAGGACATGGCATAGCAATCAGAGTTAAATGTTTTGCTGGCTTTTAGTAATAACAACAAACACAGAAAAAGGTAAAAACATCTCCACACAGGAAAACAACGTATCACTTCTAGACGTACCACAGAACCTATCCTCATGCACCTCAGTCCCATTAGCCAGCACCACACAGGATAGGAAACGAGTGCTAGTAGTTTATCCCTCACAAATGTTATGTCTTCCAAGTGCTTTCTGATCTTTTTTACACTCCTGGCTGATTTACAAAAATAAGAACAAAAGTTACTTACCTGTAAACTGTGGTTCTCCAGTATTGGTGTCTTTCATAGATTCACATGCTTGAATATTCCCTGTCGTCGAAGTGGGAGTCCCACGGTATATAAATAGCAGTAATATATATGCATGTATACATGAGAAATATCATAAATAAAATATACATACATATAATGCAATAGAAATGTAAACTTGAAAAAGTACCATAGAACAGAATAGGCCCATTGAAAAGCCCAAGGGAGAATTCACTTTAGTAACATATTAGAGTCATTATGTGTTGGTCCATATTCCAGCCAATCAGGCTGTAGCCTCCTCTAAAACCTTCTCCTCAGAAGCCCAAGTCCTAGCACAAGTAAGTATAAATGCTTGAGGAGAAGAGAGCCTCTGAGGGGAGGTTGGGAGGGTCGCATGTGAATCTATGAAAGACACCAATACTGGAGAACCACAGTTTACAGGTAAGTAACTTTTGTTCTTCTCCAGTATTAGGGGTGTCTTTCATAGATTCACATGCTTGAATAAGAATAGAAAGCAGTAAATCATACATTAGTCATAAAGGAGTATATAAGTTAAGTCTTGGTAAAACATATCACTTAATAAGTAATAAACAACAAAATCATGACAAAAACCTTCATGACTGGAGGCGGGTAGCAAAAGAGGCTCACCTTTATCGGAAAAGATTCCGCAGCACCGCTTGACCTACTGCCGCATCCGCGGCATCTGTTGATTGCAGGCAGTAGTGCTTCGTAAAAGTATGGCTGCTAGACCAAGTAGCAGCTCTGCAGATGTGTCTCAGAGGTACCCCCGCAAAGAGGGCAGCAGAAGTCGACACAGCTCTCGTGGAATGAGCTCGAGCCGGAGCAGGAAGGGGCTTGCCAGCCCGTTGATGACAGTAGGATATGGAAGACGATATCCATCTGGTGTTAGTCTGTTTGGTTACAGATTGTCCTTTGCACACTGGGCCAAATGCTACAAATAATTGATCAGTCTTTCTAAATGTAGCTGTGCGTTGAATGTAAAATTTGAGGCAGCGCTTCACAACCAAGAGTGTTCCGCTGCAGATTGAGGTGCAGGGAAGAAAGTCTTAAGGACAATTGGTTCATTGGAAATCACTGGGAACCTTAGGGATAAAACTGGGATTTGTTCTCAGAGTAACAGCCTCGTTGGAGAACTGTAGAAACGGTGGCTGTAGAGTAAAGTCTTTGATGTCGCTGACGCGCCTGGATGAGGTCAGAGCAAGCAAAAGAGCCACTTTCCAAGTGAGGAATTTTAGACTGGAAGAATGGATGGGCTCGAATGGAGGCAAAAGTAGTTGAGACAAAACTAAGTTCAGTCGCCAAGAAGGTGGGGGCCGGCGGATTGGTGGGAACATCCGAAAAAGGCCCTTGAAGAATTGTCTGATTATTCTGGAGGAGTACAAAGATGTTACGCCATCATGGCGAAAATGAGAAATTGCAGCTAGAAAAACCTTTAGAGTGGAGTGTGATAGTCCTGATCTTGCTAGTGACAAAAAGAACAGCAAGATTTGCTCAGGCTGAGCACACATGGGATCCATGGTTTTAGTGGAACACCAAGCACAGAAACGCTTCCACTTTAACTGGTAAGTTTTGATGGTAGATGGAGCGCGAGCACTTGCTAGCACCGCCCTACAATCCTTGTCGATATTCATGTGTGCAAATTCATTGTACTCAGGTTCCAAGCATGAAGTTGGAGATATGCTGGGTCCGGATGGCATATTTGACCTTGCTGCATCGTGAGAAGATGTGGCAGAGGATGCAATTGTATCGGATTTGTCGGAGAGAACAGAAGAAGATCTGAAAACCAAGGACGTCTCCGCCATTTGGGTGCGATCAGGATTATCCGACACGGTTGGAACCTCATTCTGTGCAACAGACGAGGAATGAGCGGAAGTGGAGGGAATGAATAGATGAAGTCGTTCGACCAGTCTATTGAAAAGGCATTCCCACTCGACTCCTTGTGTGGATGCCGGCTCGCAAACCGTTGACACTTCTTGTTGAGAGCAGTTGCAAAAAGATCCAACTATGGTCGGCCCCACTGTCGGAAGACGAAATCCAACATTGGTCAGTTGATTTCCCATTCGTGGTTGTCCGAGAGGGCTCTGCTGAGCGAGTCCGCCAGAACATTGGCCACCCCTGGCACATGGACAGCTGTGAGATGTATTTGCTGTTGGATAGCCCAATCCCATATTTCCTGTGCCAGTTGTGACAGCACGAGAGACCTTGTGCCGCCCTGTTTGTTGATGTAGTGCATGCTGGTGGTGTTGTCCGTCCTCACCAGCAATGTTTGTCCCTGCACTAGTCTCTGAAAGGACTTCAAGGCCAAGAAAATCGCCAGTAGTTCCAAGCGATTTATGTGCCAAGTGCGCTGAGACGCTGTCCATTTTCCCTTCACGGACATCCCGTCGAGATGTGCCCCCCAACCTTCTAGGGAAGTGTCTGTTGTCAGTGTAAGTGTTGGTGGTTTGTCTCTTAATGAACGACCTGTCGCTATGTTTGGAGGATGAGCCCACCACTCCAAAGCTTTCTGAATGCGGGGCGTTAGATGGATCTTGTCTTCGAACGACCCCGATACCTGTTTCCACTGCTTGTCTAGTTCCTCTTGTAGGACTCTCATGTGCAATCTGCAGTTGGGAATTAGCTGAATGCACAAAGAAGCCATGCCGAGGAATGATTTGTACATCCGGACAGAAACGTACTGTCTTGACTGTAGGAACTGTACTTTCTGTATCATTCGATCTTGTCTCTCCTGTGAAACGAACACTTGCCCCAGCCGAGAATCGAGCGAGGCTCCTAGAAAATCTCGATGTTGGGATGGTTGAAAGTGTGACTTTAGGCAATTGATGGAGAAACCCAACGTTTCGAACAGGGATATGCAGACTTGAGTATGCTGTTCCGTTAATTGAAAAGTCCTGGCCTTTATCAGGCAGTCGTCCAGATACGGATAGAACTGGATGCCCTGTAAACGCAGGTAGACAGCCACCGGGGCTAGGATCTTGGTAAATACCCTCGGTGCTGATCGAAGGCCGAATGGCAGGACCTTGAATTGATAATGAAATTGGCCGACTGTAAAACGGAGATATTTCCTGTGCCTGGGATGAATAGGTACATGGAAATATGCATCTTGAAGGTCTATCGTTGAAAAGTACTCTCCTGGAATGAGGAAATTCAAGATTTGAAGTAGGGTTAGCATCTGAAAAGTCTTTGATGCGATGAACTTGTTTCGAGCTCTCAAATCTAAGATGGGGCACCACTCTCCTGATTTTTTCCTTACTAGAAAGAAACGGGAGTAAAACCCCCTGCCACGTTGACCTTGCGGTACCAATTCTATGGCTCCTTTCCTGATCATAAGCTAAACCTGGGCCAACAGTTCCTTGAAATTGGGAGAAGGTGGACCCCAAGGTGGACGAGTGGGGGGGAATTTCGTGAATTCCAGGGTATGTCCTTTTAAAACAACGTCCAAGACCCATTGGTCGTTGGTAATGTTTGACCAATTGCAGAAGAACTTTGAGATTCAACCTCCAAGATGCACAGTCGTCAGAGGATAAAGTTTGGATTTGTCACTGTTTTTTGTTGGTGTTCGCACCACCTCTGTAATTGGACTTACGCTGGTAAGGTCTGGAGGTGGATGAACGACCTTGGGACTGATAGGAGCCCCTCTGTCTGTTATCATTGTAGTTGTATGCTCGATATTGGCCTGTTCCACGAAAAGTAGAGGTTCCTCCTCCTCTACCGCCTGCCCCACGAAATGGCCTTTTCCGATATTGTAGAGTTGTCAAGGACTTTGCTGTATCTGTGTCCTTCTTTATGAGTTCCAAAGCATCATCAACATGCTTACCGAATAAAGATTCACCGTCGTAAGGTAAATCTAAAACTCTGGACTGGACTTCCGGACGGAAGGTGGTTGATTTTAGCCAGCCTTGACGGCGCAAGACGGCAGCACCCGCTAGTTGCCGGAACCCAGTGGAGGATATATCGACGGCACAGTCGATTATTTCTGCTGAAATCTTTTCTCCTTCGAGAATGATGGCCTGCGCTTCATCCCGGATGGAGTCGGGCATTTTAGTGATCAGACCAGCGATCTCAGACCACATTTGACGGTCGTAGCGACCTAGAATAGCTAAGGCGTTGGATGCTCTCACAGTTGTCGCTGCCATAGTGGTAAATTTTTTGCCAATTGAGTCTAATTTACGGCCATCCTGATCAGGCGGAGATGTCAGAGGTATGGCCGGATTTCAAGATCTTTTTAGTGCCGCCTGAGTGATAACAGAATCTGCCTTAGGTTGTGAAACCAAACAGGCCGGAGAAGTAGGTGGCGCTTTATATTTTTTGTCCAATCTGGGCAGAACAGCTGGTATGGAATTAGGACGTTCCATCAACTTTAGATCTTCTTCCCATATGTGGTCTATGATAGGAATGGTATGCGTTTGCCGTTGAGGTAAGTCCTTAAAATCATACAAAAAGCATTCAGTTTGTTGCGCCTCGATTGTTAAGTGGAACCTTTTCGCAGCACGAACCATAAGGTTATGGAAACTCGCGATATCCACTGGCGGCGAAGATCTTGGTGATGCCGGTAGAGTAGAAGGTGTCTGTGCCCTATAATTGTCCCAATCCTGCATGTCATCATCAGTGTCGTTATCCCCAGTGTTATGAGGAGTTTGGTTCTCATTATCAGTATCAGGGCAAGCACCCGAAGGAGACGTAGGTGCGACAAGCGCCGGAGCTTGAGGCCGAGGTGCTGGAGACGGAGGTCGAGGTGCTGGAGACGGAGGTCGTGGCGCTGGCAACTGAGACCGGTGCACTTGAGGTGCCGGAGAAGGAGGCAACGACGGTGGAAACCTACGATTGTAGTCGTCCAGCATATGTTGCAGGTTTTGCACCAATGACAGATGAATTTGCGTAACCTGTTCGTAAGTAGTTGGTTGTGGCGTATCGATTGGAAAAAGTACATTCCCATCTTCGACGTTATTATCCACATCTTCATCCTCGTCACTGTACTCTTGACACTTAATGTGTAATTCAGAAGGACTGGATGCTGGCTCATAAGTTTGATCCATTTCAGAATCATTTCCGGATTCCTCTTCTCCAGACTGAAACAATTTCTCCGAAGGCTGAGATTCACTCCTTACTGGACTTAACTGAATGATGGTACAGTCTTGAGAGACGAGGCAGTAACCACTTTGAAGGTGGCAGTAGTCTGTAGGGGTTGGTGCGTCGTCAACGAGCCCGTCGACGAGATTTCCAAAGTCTTAGCACCACCCGGTTGTTCTTGCGTCGTCGCCGCAGAAACAGGCGTATGAATTGGCAGCTTACTCTTGGTCGACGAAGATTTTTTGGTCATCGACGAGGTAGACGACGAGGTCGTCGACGAGGTTGCATTCTTCGCCGTCGACGAAGATGCTTTCGACGATGAGGAAGTAGCCGTCGACGGACCAGTCGTCGACGGAGTGGTCACCGTCGACGAAGATGTCACCGTCGAAGAGGCAGTCGTCGACGAGAAAGATCCGGTCGTCGGAGCAGGCGTCGACGACGATGGCTTGTTCTTCGTTGACGGAGGAACCGTCGACGGAAGGCGCGTCGACGATGATTTCTTCGTCGACGGTTTGATCGTCGACGAGATCTTAATAATAGACGAGATGGGTCTCACCTCTTGGCTGCTCGTCAACGAGATGGTCGTCGTCATTGCAGAGCTGGTTGACAGGGAAGAAGTGGTTGTCGACATTGAAACCGCCAAAACTGACTTTGTAGTCGCTGAAGACGTCGAGGGACGCATCGACGAGCCCGTCGACGAGCCAGTGCCCGTTTTTGAAGAGGAGGGCATAGTCTTGGGTCTAGACGCCAGAGAGCCAGGTCCCGTAGGCGCGCCCTGAAGCAAGTCTTGTGGGGAGACATCCTTGAAAGAACCCAACATTTTACTCTTTTTAAGAAAAGGAGAGGGTACTTCAGTCTCAGACCCACGCTTCTGAGAGGATTTTGAAAATCCAGATGACATACTCTCAGCATCAGAAACCACATTCTCAGATGTTTTCAACTTCTGTAGCCACAGAAGGAGACGGGCCTCTCTAGCCCTCAAAGTTTTAGGGGGAAAAGTGCGACAGAACTTGCAGGTAGAGGCAATATGATCCGGGTAAAGACAGTAAATACACTTACTGTGAGGGTCCTCATGAAAAAGGCGCAATTTACCACAGGATGGACAAGCCTTGAACAAGGTTTTCTTAGTAGAAGACATTTCTGAAGAGAAAAACAGCTAGAAATTGGAAAAAACTGAGCAGAGCTCAGGGAGACTCCCTTCACACGACGTGCGGTAGAAAATCTGAGGACTTGGGCTTCTGAGGAGAAGGTTCTAGAGGAGGCTACAGCCTGATTGGCTGGAATATGGACCAACACATAATGACTCTAATATGTTACTAAAGTGAATTGTCCCTTGGGCTTTTCAATGGGCCTATTCTGTTCTATGGTACTTTTTCAAGTTTACATTTCTATTGCATTATATGCATGTATATTTTATTTATGATATTTCTCATGTATACATGCATATATATTACTGCTATTTATATACCGTGGGACTCCCACTTCGACGACAGGGAATATTCAAGCATGTGAATCTATGAAAGACACCCCTAATACTGGAGAAGGTACCATTATGTCCAGCAGACCCTTCTAGAGAGACATATAGGGTTTGCTGATTGCACAAAAATATGAGCTACCCAGAGCCACAACTGAACTGCGACTAATGATTTTTCATTATGAGCCACAACTGAGCTGCAGCTTATGATTTTTCATTGTGTGCCGGCAATGTAGCAATTTTGTGGTAAATTGTAACAAATGAAAAATGGGTAAAAAGAATACCTATGCATTTTTAAATGTGCCCATGATATTGAATTCGGACTAGTGATTATTCCTACAACTCTAAATTTAGGTTTATCCAGTCTATCATTGGATTCAGATGGCATTTTGAAAAATGTGTTCTTTGTTTTACACTGGCTTAGGTTTGAAAGCCACAAATTGAGAGAAATTCAATTGATAATAACAAATGTTCTACAATACTGTGTACCCACAGTACTCCAAATAAAAAAGGTAACCCGCTTGTAGAGTTGAAACTATCACCCACAACAGGAAATGCTCAAAATACAAGGAAAGATCAAGAGTTTGGGGTCGATTCACAGAACTAACTTAAGACAAAATTCTAAACTTACAACCTTTGGTATTCACAGAAGTTAGGATTTTGTCTTAGGTTTGTCTTCAGAAAAACTTAAGACAGACTTAAGACAGACTTAAGACAAAATCCTAACTTAAGTCTGTCTTAGGTCTGTCTTAAGTTTGTCTTAAGTCCGTCTTAAGTCTGTCTTAAGTTTGTCTAAAGTCTGTCTTAAATCTGTCTTAAGTTCGTCTTAAGACAAACTTAAGACAAAATCCTAACTTCTGTGAATACTGTTGGAATATAAAATAATATAAATATGATTGTCCCACTATGAACCATATAAACTTCACATGTATTCATGAACTGAGAATAAAAACATATGTGTATGATAGCCTAATGATAGGTTATAGAATATCGTTCTGTCCTATTAATGTAGTTAGGACTACTTAGTATAATATCCCTTCGTTTATCTCTTCGAGTGTTGATACTTCATGGTATAACACAGAATACGGAAAACGGGTTAAACCGTAAGTCTGCCTCTCTTTCGTATGGAACATAATTCAGGGAAACCCAAGGTCAGATTTGCTCTTCTTGTAAGATGCATACATTATAGCAGGGTCTGTTTCTGTATTCTACGGGTCCAAGATAGACAAGAAGGGCATTTTGCTGACCTACTCTTGGAATAGCTTTTTAGCTTAGCTACTGACAAATGAATGAAGAACCTTAAATGGGTGTTCCGGTAGACCAACGGATAGCTTGTATATTTCCTTTCTTGGTGTTAACCAGAATTTGTAAAACGTATATATACTCTGTGTAATGTGTATTTAGTTAGTCTCCTCTGCGCACCTCCATGGGTTGTGTAGACAGAGGCTCCCCTGTCAGGGCTTGTATTTTGATTCAATAAAACGATTCGACCTTCTCCATTGCCGACTGCTTGGTTATTCCTTAATTGTGAATACGTATATACATATTCGCGGACTATTGGTAAGTATAGTCCGACTTTAAGAAATTGGAATCTTTCAGTTGGCGACTCCGCCGGGACTCCGCGTTAGGGTCGTCCCCTCCTGTAATCAGGAGTAGAAGGGACAGGGAGGAGTTCTGGCCGAGTGGGTGGACAAGAAGTTTTATTTAAAGACCCCGTTAGCAGACAGTCCGCCCTCTAACTCAGTATCCCTCCCAGTGGCTGAAGACCCTACGCCGGAGTCCTACGGGCTTAACCCGAGAGAAATACAGACTGTGTCGGTCTGTCTAGGAATCGGCAGTGGAGAAGTCAGGATCGACCTGAGTGCACCAGGTGAGTGAATCTTTTGAAAGAAATCAGACACTTGAAGGAAGTGTCTATTTTAGAAACGGTGGCCGGAGAAGCCGGACCACGAGGGAATCAGGAAAAAGGGTCTGAGGTGGCGGTGCAGGGGCTGCACGGGCAGATGCCTTTAGGATTTGTGTTTACGGTGTGAAATTGCACTTGGTGCCTTGCGAAGCACGGGGAGTTCGCTCGGCCAAACTCACTTAGGTAAGCCCTTGGAGCAGCTGGGTGGGCCAGGATTTTGGAAGCCGTGAGCTCCAAAACACCAGCCCAACCAGAATGTGACTAGGGGATATCTAAAAAAGTGAGTTTGTGGTTTTCCTACCAAGGGGCTTTATTGTGAATTCTTGGAATTCTTTGGAAATTGATTCCCCGGACAGGAGTCGACGGGCTCTGTTCGTAATGGAAGACATGTCATTGGAATTGGAATTTGTATAAGAGCTCATTTCGGAAACCCTACGGACTATTGTGGCATTTTGTATGAAAACGATCGTAAGAATATAAGAGAGTGAATGGTGAAGTGGGCGCGCCCGTATGAAAGAAGCAAGTTGATAAAATTGTGACATTTGTAACGTTATTGATAACATGCCTTCTTTTAGTAAATTATGTTTTGGGTGCTGCTGTGGGAGAGGTACTCGGCTGGTAGAAAGACAGCCTGCCCCTCCCGAAGGAAGCCCCAGTTTCGATATGTATGTTAAACATGGTGTTACTTCAATTTTATTTAACATATTATGGAACAAATACACTAAAGATAATACTGAATTGCAATGGCCCCTTACAGGGTCATTTGATGGAAATAAAATAACGTATTTACAAAATAAAATGTTTATGAAGAAAAGCCGCCAGTCTATGTTTGACTCCTTGAACCTATGGTTAAAGGAGGCTAAACGACGGCGAATAAGGGAAGAGAAATTCGGAAGAATTAAAGCTGGACAAACTATAACTCAAAAGGCAGTAGCTTACGATAGGGGGAAATTAGAGGAAAATATTGCTCAAATGGATAGACAGTATCGTTTAGAAACAGACAAAAGCTATGTAACCCGACCCGAGACGGGAGTGGAGTTAGATGGGTTATTGGAAGCACGTCCACCTCTTCCTTATGCCCAACAGAGACTATATCCGGCAGTGCCGGTGGCTCAGCAAGGTCCTTTGCCTGCACCCGCGCCTGCACCACCGCCGGCACCCCCATTACCCCCAGTGCTTCCCATACGAAATCCCGTAGGTGCAACGGCTACGGCCCCACTAGGTGGGTCCGTATGGGATGCATTGCTTCCTCCTCCTTCGCTCTGACTCTCTACTACTCCCCTGGTTACGTTACAACCAGATTCGGTTGTACCGTCCATGACAAGTCCAATATTTATCTCTCCTCCGGCTCGAAGTGTTATATATCCCTGAGCTCTGGCTACCCTAGATACAACTCCTAAACGCTTGAGATCGGATCTGAGTGACCCACGGGTTTAGACCAGGTCTGCGATGGGAATGGAAGAACGACAAATAGTAAATCAAGGATCCCAATGGATGCGGAATACTATCTATACGCTAGAAGATATTTGGAGTACTATGAAGGATTATCAGCCGGTTGCCCAACAATTAGCTTTAGAAAATATGGCGATTCGCTTGATTTCGCTGTGGGAACAGTGTTTTGAGGAAGGATATTCGCCACAAATAATAAAAGACATTAGGGATCGAGCTAATAAATTTCATCTACAAGCCGATGAGGTGTATCAAAATGTAGCAACTCTCCTGCAGTATTCTGAGCGAATGCATCGGAGATGTGCTGATTGAGGAACGCAGAATCCCTTGAGAGAGGTACACCCCTTCTTATCCCAGAAGTACCTGAACTTAGAGATCCCGGGGGCAATGTAACTAGAGCTAGGGAGGACACTAAGCTTCAGGAACAATGGGTTTATATCCCCTGGAAATGAAGCGAGGTCCTTGTATTAAAAGCTCAGCTCCCTGACCCGCGTAAAAATCCCACTGCTTATTACAAAGAACTGAGTGAGGCTGCCAACTCTGCGATCATGACGATAGCAGATGTTGAGCTGTTCTTTGGTCTTTTGATTCCGGTCGATATCTGGAGACAGATACATGATACGGATCATATTGTTGAGTTAGGAGCAGCATGGGATCAATTAAAAGATTGGGACAAAGAACGGAAACCTGGAGAGAAACCCAGAGATGAAGAATTGGCAGTACCAGGTAGAATAATTACGTATATGCAGACTCTCCGATTGGGATAAGTTAGCTGCTTGTAAAAAAAAAAAAAAAGGACGAGAGTGTCTCGGATTTCTTCACTAGATTCGAGAAAACATTCATAGATTTTAGTGGACAGGATTTATCCACGGATGGGAGAATACGATTATTCGTAAATAGATTTGTGATGAATTTATTACCAGAGATTATGACGCGCCTTCAGGCGGCCGAAAGTACATGGACTATGTCCACCCCATCTGTGATCCTTAGTATGGCTCAGTACTATGAACATCGAGAAAATGAAAATAAGGAAAGGTCGGAGAAGAAAACAAAAGATTTGAAGACTAGAGTTTTGTTACAACAAGTTAGTAGAGGCCAGCTTGCAGGGCGTAATAGGCGCGGTCACCTTCCCAAGAAGGACCGGCAGAGGACGGGGAGGCCCCCCCGATTCTTGGTTTCAATCAATGTTCGCATTGTGGAGAGGAGGGGCATTGGAGATCGGATTGCCCGTTGCTAATGGCCAGGAATGCTCCCAGTAGGGGGCGAGGCCGGGGCTGGGGAAACATTGACTGAAATAGCATGAGAAGAGAAGATGGGTATTCTCGAAAAAATGATTTAGATAATCCACAGAACAGGCAGTATTATAATGAGACTTTCGTAGATGACAACTACGAGGAGCAGGATTTTGCATGAGACAGCCAAGGACAGGGAGGGGCCCACGTTACAGTACCAATAGACCAAGAGGGACCTTATGTAAAGGGGGAAACTGTTGGGTGCATCAGGAAAATTCCTAGTGGATACTGGAGCAATGAATAGTTCAGTTGCTCATGCCTTGGTCCCAGAGGCGGCCCTGTCTGGCCATGAAAACATATAAGTGGGGTTCTCTGGAATACCAGTGGTAAGCCCTATTTCCAAGCCTCTGCCCTTCACTATAGGACCTATTTCTATACAATCGCCCTTTTTGTTAACATCTAACTGTGGTGAGAATCTTTTGGGTTTAGATATCTTGAAGAAGTTACATGCTCGGATTTATTGTTCACTGGATGGTGTATATTTGACAATGCAGAAACCTTCTTTGAAAGATTCACAATATTTTGCAAGGAACGAGCATTTACCCCCTGAGTTTTCTACCATTCCCCGGACTTTGTGGGCGACAGGGGACACTGATGTAGGCCTGTTAAAGATAGCCCCTGTATCCATTACTTTGAAACCTAATGCGCAGCTGCCTCGCATTCCACAGTATAAAATAGCGCCAGAAGGTGAACGGGCTGTTAGAAATAATTTGTGATCTTATTCAAAAAGGGGTAGTAGAAGAAACGTCAGCTAATATTTGTAATAGCCCGATTTTGCCGATTTTGAAAAAGATACCAGTTGATGGCGCTCCAGATTATAAAAATACTTATTGTTTTGTAATTGACCTACGTGCAGTTAATAAAATAGTGGTTCCACAGTATCCCGTGGTACCAGATATAACAGCTATTTTAACAAGGATTCCTCCCACGGCCAAATATTTTTCAGTAATAGATCTGAAGAATGCTTTCTTCAGCATCCCGATTCATCCGGATAGTAGGCATATCTTCGGATTCTCATTGGCTGGCCGAAGCTTCAGATGTACACGCGCTCCTCAAGGCTATACTGAAAGTCCCAGTATTTATAGTCAAGCTTTAAAAGCAGTCCTGGATGAATTAATTCTGCCTGCCGGAAATTCTATCATTCAGTATGTGGATGATATATTGGTGGCCCCCGATACTAAGGAGGGGTGCAAGGAGGCCACGGTGAAATTGTTACAACATTTGGCTAAGAATGGAAATAAAGTGTCCCTTTCCAAATTTCAATATTGTCGACAGGAAGTGACCTATTTAGGTCATTTTCTGTCGAAAGCAGGGAGACGATTGACTCCAGAGCGAATATCTGTAATAACTAACATGTCTGTTCCTCGTACGTAACGTGATGTTCGTGCTTTTCTTGGTATAACCTCTTACTGTCGTCAGTGGATTCCTAACTATTCCCTTCTCTCTAAACCCTTGTTGCAATTGACAACCAAAGATGTGCATGAACCCCTACCCTGGACGGATGAATGTCAAGAAGCCTTTGTATCTTTAAAGTCTGCTTTGTGTTCTGCACCCGTGTTGGGAACCCCAGATTACCGAAAGCCTTTTTCACTTTATGTACATGAAGTGGACGGTTGTTCATTGTCAGTGTTGACAACCATTTGGGGAGAAGCAGAGGCCTTGTGCATATTTCTCGTCTATTTTAGATACTGTAGCACGAGCTCTCCCGAGCTGTCTGAGGGCCACTGCTGCAGTAGCACTGGCCATCCGACAGTCGGAAGGAATAGTCCTTTTAACACTAATCTGACAGTCATGGTGCCACATGCTGTACACATTCATTTAAATAGGACTAAAACACAACACCTCACAAGTGCTAGATTGACAGGATACAAACTGACATTGTTTGCCCCCCACATTACGATTAAGAAATGCACTACTTTGAATCCTGCTACGTTATTACCACTCCCTGACAAAGATGAAAAAGTTGATGTCCATGATTGTGTGTTCAGAACAGAGGAAGAAACAAAGGGGCGCCTAGATTTGACTGACACCCCTTTACTGGAGCCAGAGGGAGAATTATATGTTGATGGGTCTTGCTTTAACTTACCAGATGGCACCACGACAGCTCCATATGCAATCACGACTTTAAAGACCGTAGTAGAGACCGCAAGGATTCCACATCATTCAGCTCAGGCAGCCTTGTTAAGAGCATGGGAGATTTGTAAAGGTCGAGAAGTAAATATTTTTACAGATAGTCAGTACGCCTTCGGCGTCGCCCATACTTTTTGAAGGCTTTGGAGGGAGCGGGGTTTCTTTACCACTCATGGACAGAAGATACAGCATGGTCCTTTGATTGATCGATTGTTATTTGCCTTAACATTACCGAAAAAGTTAGCCATCATCAAGTGTAGCGCACATAAGAAAATTGTAGACTCGATAGGAAAAGGGAATGCTTTTGCTGATTCAGTAGCAAAGGAAACTGCTCAAAGTAAAGGGAGTCCTATGTTTTCTAGTATATCTGCTCGATGGCCTATTGAAACATCTTTATTTGATAATACTCTTGAAAGTGTAAAACAGTTACAGAAAGAAGCAACTCCAGAAGAGATGCAGAAATGGGAACAGGACATTGGGAAACTAGATGAGAATGGGTGCTGGATAGATCGATCTGAAAAACAGCGATGGTTGCTTCCAAACGCAATGGTGTATGCAGTAGTTATGATGGCACATGACCCAGCCCATATCAGTGTAAAAGGAATCAGCACAGTTTTAGATCCCGTATGGTACAACACTAATATTGTAAAGACAGCAGCCCACGTTGTGAAATACTGTCCAGTATGGTTGCGACATAATCCAGGAGGTAGAGAATCTGTTTTAAGTGGTAACTTTGCTTCGCCATCCTTACCCTTTGAAGTTTTACAGATGGATTTCATAGAGATGGAACATGTAAATACCTTAAAATATGTCTTAGTGGTGGTGTGTGCTTTCAGTAAATGGGTCGAGGCCTACCCCACTAAGGATGCAACTGCCATCACAACCGCAAAAGTACTGATTAAAGAACTTTTCCCTCAGAACTGTTTGCCTCGAGTTATTTGGTCTGACAATGGACCTTATTTTAACTCTACCCTTGTACAATGTGTCTGTGATGGCCTACAGATTAAGCAGAAGTTTCATGCCGCCAGGCACCCGCAATCTGCAGGGCTGGTTGAGAAATATAATGGCATATTGAAACTTAAAATCGCCAAAGTCTGTGCAGACACTAGACTCAAGTGGCCTGATGCACTCCCAATAGCTTTACTGTCACTTAGAACGACTCCCCATTCAAGGACGGGCTTGTCTCCTTACTGAAATTACATTTGGCTGTCCAGCTAACGTGTGGGGAGTCCCTAGACTAAGATTCTTCAGAGATATTGATTACCCCTTGATGACAGATTATCTGTATGAGTTGACTAAATATCTGCGTTCTATTCATCAACAGGTATTGGACACATTGCAGCCACTACCGGAGGGTCCCGGACATCGATTGGAACCCGGCCAGTGGATACTGGTGAAGAATTATCAGCGGACATCGAGCCTAGAGCCTAGGTGGACCGGCCCTTTCCAAGTGTTGTTGGTAATGAGGACGGCGGTGAAAGTGCATGGTCGCAAGCATTGGATACATGCTAGCCACGTGAAGAGCCTCCCGTTGCCACTTCCCTCTGATCAACAGAACAAAGATGGAGTGCCGAGTCAGGAAGAAGAATTGACTCTGAGTTTTGTCCCTTTTTCGGATGCACGGGAAAAAGGGCAGTCAAGTGAAGTGTTGCCTGAGGAGGAAGGTGAAATCGCTGAGTCAAGAGCAACTACTAATCCCAAGGCGGCACAAGAGGAGGCCAGGCATGTCACCCATGCTCCTAATTTGTTCTTTGATCAGGAGCAACCTGGCCGTTGTCGATACGATCTGCGGCCCCGAAAATAGCACGATACCCCACTCGCTAAGGAAGGAAAATAAAATGAAACGTTGTTGTCTAAAGAATCGAGCAGAGTGATTGGGGTACTGAGCGAGACAATCAACTGAACTCGCAGAGAGCTAGGAACTTTGTAAAAAGCTCTGTTCAGAAAGAAGGACTGAGAAAAGGGCCGTGATCGTACTCTTTGAACCTTGAAAGTTTGTTTTTTCCTTGGAAATGGATAAGAGCCTGCCTGTGAGGCTCTAGGGGAAGAAGAAAAACGGACACAGGGAGAAGATCCCTCTAGGGGAAGAAGAAACCCTCTGGTGGTCGGCGTGCTTTGTGGATACAAAGTTTAGTTGTGGACTTTTAGCCAGGGGCCGAGATAGATTTGGACTTTTAGAGAGTATGTTTCCTTTTGGTCGAATTATGATGGAGGATGAAAGACCAATGGCCCCTCGGCGCCAGATTCGTGATATGCAATTGTTTTCCGGATGGCCCACCAGAGTGAAGGTGGCATTCGTTGTTCTAATTGCTTCCATTACTGTGATCATGATGTGTGTATTTATATATCTCAAATTTCAATATCCAGTTGGTAAATTATTAGCAACCACTCCCGCTCCTGAAGAACATCAATTTTATTCTCTACCCCCACATAAAGCAAGGCATAGGGAAACTTATTCGAAAAATGTGTTTATAGAAATGTTACATCAGACTCACAGTACTACAAACAAGACAAATTGCTGGGTTTGTGGATTATTGCCATCTGTTATGAATCAACATGAATTATTTATATCTCTACCGCTATCGTATTTAGCTAGTTGTGAAGCATGGTGGCAACTGTTGTCCTTGATGTACTCTCATTATGTTGTAAACCCCATGATATAATCTGAAAGAGACTATGAAGCTATTCTAAAATATATAGAGAGACATCAGGGGTTTGATGCTGAGGGAGATAAAGGTCAGGGTTCCTTAGATCCAAAAGCTTGTATGAATGTATATACAGATTCCAAAAATGATACTTTGTTACAGGAAGAGGTGCAGGATTTCGAGCTTTTCAATTCCACTCTGTATTTTCAACATTTCAAGGAACATAATGTGACAAATGACAGATCACTGCCAGTCCCCATTATAAATTCCACTTCTTCGTTTTGTATTAGGGGGCGGGGTCACATGAAGGTAGGGAGTAGTACCTGTAATTACACCTATATGTTGCAAACTGATAGTACTCCTTCGATGATCACTCCCCCTAACGTGTATTTTATTTCGGGGAAAACGCTTATACTCGGCTTCCCCGGGGATGAGCAGGACGGTGTTACCTATCTTTTCTTTACCCTTCTGAAAATGTTGCACCTTCTAATTATCATAAGACTCATCAGTTGATGAAAAGAGATTTAGACACTGATAGGACTATAAGAAGCTATGACACTGGTAAGACAGACCAGACAGATACCTCACTACAACAGTTTGAGGATATCTCAAAGGGACTGGTTCCATTTTGGGGACCAATTTTCAACAGTCGTAATATAAGACGACTGTCTAGAATTGTGGAAAATGTGGTCCAAACAACGACGGAAATATTAGCTAATATTACTGTAGAGCTTCAGGCTACAAGACTTGTTTCTCTTCAAAATCGGATGGTACTTGACGTCATCCTGGCAGATCGGGGCGGAGCCTGTCGGGTAATCGGCAGCTCATGTTGTGTTTATATACCTGATTCAGCCCCTACTATACATCTTGCCCTTAAAAAATTACACCTGTTAGCTAATGAATTGCATGATGAAAATGGTACCTCGACCCTTAGTGGGTGGTTTTGGAATCTTTTAGCTACATGAGGATGGAAGGTATTTATGATTATCGTAGGAATCTTTGGAATAATTTTAACTTGTTGTATATGCCTTCATTGTGGTCCAGCGTCTTGTACTTTTTGTGCAACTATAATAACGTCTTCTTTGACCCAGGCCCAACAAAAGAAGATGGAAAAACAAATGATACAAAAAGAAGTAACGGAGCTCATGCAGATAGATGAAGGGGTATTTATAGAGTAAAAGTAACATTGTTATATTGGCCATAGTGGGCCAAAAGGCCCGTCTGTTGGAATATAAAATAATATAAATATGATTGTCCCACTATGAACCATATAAACTTCACATGTATTCATGAACTGAGAATAAAAACATATTTGTATGATAGCCTAATGATAGGTTATAGAATATCGTTCTGTCCTATTAATGTAGTTAGGACTACTTAGTATAATATCCCTTCGTTTATCTCTTTGAGTGTTGATACTTCATGGTATAACACAGAATACGGAAAACGGGTTAAACCGTAAGTCTGCCTCTCTTTCGTATGGAACATGGTTCAGGGAAACCCAAGGTCAGATTTGCTCTTCTTGTAAGATGCATACGTTATAGCAGGGTCTGTTTCTGTATTCTACGGGTCCAAGATAGACAAGAAGGGCACTTCGCTGACCTACTCTTGGAATAGCTTTTTAGCTTAGCTACTGACAAATGAATGAAGAACCTTAAATGGGTGTTCCGGTAGACCAACGGATAGCTTGTATATTTCCTTTCTTGGTGTTAACCAGAATTTGTAAAACGTATATATACTCTGTGTAATGTGTATTTAGTTAGTCTCCTCTGCGCACCTCCATGGGTTGTGTAGACAGAGGCTCCCCTGTCAGGGCTTGTATTTTGATTCAATAAAATGATTCGACCTTCTCCATTGCCGACTGCTTGGTCATTCCTTAATTGTGAATACGTATATACATATTCGCGGACTATTGGTAAGTATAGTCCGACTTTAAGAAATTGGAATCTTTCAAATACCAAAGGTAGTAAATTTAGAATTTTGTCCTAAGTTAGTTCTGTGAATCGGGCCCATAGTTTTGGAAACTGTCCCATTCTCACAATATGTGTAGCTGTGGTATTTGGGCCGAGGGTCAGCCAGCACCCAGGGAAATGTACCAAACTCACACATTTCTGAAAAAACGGACAATGAAGAGAGTCCAGACAGGTGTGGTTAACCCCCTCCTCCTCCCTGGCTCCCCTTGGGATGGAATTAAGCCTGTTTGGGCTTTTGGGGTGGGTCAGGGCCAATACCAGGGCAGGTGCCCCCACTCCATTTTTCTTTTTACATAATCCTAAGTCTCTAATGGACCTTCTACATTCTGGGGGTGGACATGGCAGAATAAAGACTGTTGGAGCATTTAAGGGATGGGGCCACGACCCAATGCCAGGATGAACCACCTCAAACCATTTTTTCCAAAAATACATTCACTGGTGTCTAGTAAGGTTGTACCCCTGCCAAGGAAAGCAAATAGAAAAGATAAAACCCCCTTCTCTCTCCTGAGGGATTGTGGAGAGACTGTTGTGGCAAAGAAGGGATGGGAGCACAGCCCGATGCCAGGACATTTTATTTTGAAAGGTTATATTCCCTTGGTTTAGTGGACTTTCTACCCCCGTAACAGGCCTTCCAGGTGTATAGAAAGGCTGAATCTCATTTGTTTTCTAGGGCATATGCCCATTCATGGGGGGGGGGGGGGTGCTCCTCTCCTCCCTGGCTTTCAATGGTACCTCCCCATCTTGATAGATACCAGGGGAGAGGGAAAGTCTGAGATATGCCCCAGAGCATCGATCAAAGTAAAAGCAGGCAGGGCCGACTGCTTTCACTTGTAGTCATTGTGACTTCAGTGTGCTACTTGTCACATTCACAGCTCAAGATTATATTTTTTTTAAGTATATCTTTCTGGTACAGGCACCTGAAGGATTTTCTCATTTTAGGCTAAAGACTAGACATTCATATCCTCTGCACTATGGAGGTAATGTAGAGGACATGAAATATCACAGTGCAAATTCAAGTAGGTAAAATAAAATGTCTTCTAATAAACCCGTTGAACTCAAATCTAGCAGAATATTAATGCACTGCTGGTGCTGCCCCATGGCCATTGATATATCTTGAAATGACTGAACAATCATCTCAGCCCTCAAATGAAGGGAAACGGAGACCTGAAATTCATGGGTTCGGAGTTTAAAAGGCCCTGTCAATTCGATGGATACTCAATGAACTTTATAAGCATTTCCAAACAAAATCCAATATAAAAAGACTTTCAACTATATTTTATGATTACTATTTCATCAAAACTTAAGTAACATTACCTGTCAGACAACATAGCGGTGTACCAGACTGCACTTCAAATGTTACTGGGGAGTCCAGTAAAATTCCATTTGAAGTCCTCAACATATTTTGAAATAATTGCACCACACCACCAGCCAAATATATTTCCTCCTCCTGGTAGTGGCCACCAGCATCGCTCAAGTTAAAACATTTTGTCGCCTTCCAGGTTAGACATGTCCAACAAGGCTGACAATAAGATGCTTGATGGAATATAGTGCCTATTTCCACTTTATGCCAACCTCACAAACAACCTTGTTTTTGGAAGCAGGGTCCGAATGATGCACTTTGCAAGGTTCTGAGGCACTGGAGAGACAATATGGACCAATAAAGCATGCAAGAAGAGCCCTACAGAAGGGTAGGCAAGCAGAACAAACCACACAGAAAAGCAGAGGTCCATGTTTAAAAGGATTACTTTGAAGACCAGTTGAAACTCATTGGATGATCCTTCACTTATCTTACAAGTCTGTCTTTCTTTCACTAACCTTATCTGCCTCTTGAGGTTATTGGCAGCATTTTAAAACATGCTTTACGATTCAAATAATGATTACTTTCCTTTTCACAAGAAAATGCAATATTTAAAACAAACATAATGAAAGGATTAGAACTAGGAAACCTGCTTTTGGCAAAATACGCTTAAAATACCATTCTTCCCTGTTGTATCATAGCGTGCATGTAATAGTTTCGTGGCCTTCAGTCAGTGTTAACGCTCACAGTATTTACAAAGTTCCTATTTAGTGTGTTGTGCCTTTACAAAGTTTTTATTTAGTGTGTTCACTTGTATTTACTATTGATTTTATGTTCTAAGCTTGTGCTGCATCTGGGATTCGTTCATGCAGATTTGTCTGGTTGGTTGAGGTGAAAGGCTGGCTATGTGTGGGCTCCACTACAAGTTTACGTATCTTTGAGAAATGAGGCTGTACAGACCAACAGTAGGACAATGCCTGGAAGCCTTTCCACTTGCAACATTTGGTGACAACTGGAGAACCGCCGGACCCCCCCCAGGATTTTTTCTACTGCAAGTCAGGGACTTTGTGCTGAAACCCTTTCTGCCGTTTTTTTCAATTTGTTCAAGAAATTTGAAAGGGGTGAGTGACGCCGCTCACTGCCTGTACAACGTTGTCTGCAATGCTTTCTGACATTTTGCAACTCTGCCAAAATGTTGTTCTTGCAGCCCAAAGTCGAATTCGGTCAGGGGAGATAACGAGCACACGCTTGCTAGTTTAAGCGAGACACGAGCCATCGCTTTTGCATGCGCACTGGAGTGCGAGACTCATTGCCTAGCAACATGCATTGCAAACAGGAAGTGTTTGCACATGTGCATTAGAGCACAGTCATTTGGGGAGTGTAACAACTGAGTCCTTAACTACAGCTCTGTGCTATGGGCCTCAACAGCCCCATGTAACACACAGTGGGCATTTTCGTTGGCCATTTTGCTTTGGGAAAGATTTTTCATTTTAATATAAGAACAAATGGAAGTTTTACACATAACTTTGTATTACAATTTAGATATTGATTTGCATAAGTCTGAGTAACCTGGGGGCGTGGCTTGGACGCCGGGAAGAATGGCAGCGTGAATTTTCGCTCCTCCATAACAACCGAGATTCGAGCGACTGGGGACAGCTTAAATGGCTTAAAAACCAGATCCAAAGGGATATTCAGGTGTCGGAAGACTGGCTCTGACTGGAGGGATCTTTTGAGCAGCCTCGAGCCCAACACGAGCGAGATATGACCCTGCCCGCTGCTCCAGTGTGTGAGTGCGGAGGCGGGGAGGAAGGCGCGAATCATCGGCTCGGCTCAGACGGCAACGGCTCCGGGACCCTGGAGTACGCCCGCGCCGTTTGCACCCAACTCAGGGCACGATCCCAAGACGGTGGGGGTGAGTAATAGGAGCCTCGACGATGTAAATTAAATAACGCATCTGCTGAGAATTACTGGGCTCCAGGAGTGACGCACACAAAATGGCGGGGTGCCGGGTATAGAGTGAACTGTTCAAGGGATACAAACACATTAAAAGACACCGGGGCACATTAAAGCGGCGCACGACCACATTTAAAGCAGCACCTTAACGGGATTGATATTGGAATCCTAATTGCACCCCTTGGCGAACCTGGTCAGGCATTGCTGGACATTGTATGGCACTTATTGCATGGGCGACGTTCGCCACATCACGAGCATTAAAGCGGCAACCAACCAATTTTCAAGCGGCGACTTATTCCTAACATTAAGCACTCGCTAAGTAATGTACTGCTACCTGAATGCTGCTGTTGGTCCTTGTTGACTCCAGGCGAGGCGCGCACAAAATGGCGGGCACCCGTCGCAGAGATAGAATCTGCATGAGAGAGGCATAAATCGAAGCGGCGCCCGGTCCGGCCACGCTAAAAGAAGTATCTTGTCACCAGCGCTAAGCTAATAAGATAGATAAAAGACACTGCTGAAGCTTTGTTGGCCTAGTTAAGCTTCACTTCAGGTGTGCATGTGCTCAAAATCAATGGCGCAGAACTGACAAGCTGTGGTGGCGATCCTGGTCACAATGAAGCTTTTTTCAGTGATAACACCGCGTTCATGAGTCGCTTTGTTAAACGATGGATGGGTGCATAAAACACGGTTTTCAAGCTGAACTGATCTCTACTACGACCTAGATCCCCACAACCAGAATAACCACAGTCACGGCACACAGGATACATGCAGCAGGATGAGGCCACTACTGGGAGGTTAAAATATGAGACACTGGGTAATGCTATGAGGGCTGTGGAATGCTGTGATATGCAGTGACGCAAATTGTGAGTTGGTTCTAAAAATGATATGACCCCGTAGCATGTTGTGGTTTAATATGTTGGTGCGTACTGGAGTGTCCAAAAGCTGAAGGAGTTCACAATCCTGACAAGCAAACTCAACTGTCTCTGGAGCGATACTAATAGCGGCCAAAGGACCCCTATGTAAAGGTGCAAATAATATTACATTTTTGATTTATAGGCTTTAGCGGTGCTACCCAGGCGGTTATCACTTTGGAGTGCTATTGAATTTCCGTATTGCTGTACACTGTTTGAACGCAGATAACTACATCTTTCAAAACAGAGTCAAATCCCGCAGAGGTGCAAGATCTTCTCTTCATCCCCTGCCTAGGACGGAAGAAACATGGGTGAAAAGGAGAATACTAAGGCCTTTAAACGCAAAAAGGCTGACCCACCAAACCCGGGCTCGCCACTCAAAAGTAAGAAAGACTTTAATGAAGCCATGGATGTCATATTAAGTAGACTGGAAGAGGTACGAGACTTGGCTTAAGTCTACTAAAGAAGACGTAGTGGCCGTCAGGCAAGATATTAAGGAGATCAACTCCAGGCTAACTGAGACTGAGACAAGGATTAGTAGGCTTGAAGACTCAGACACCAAAAACTGTGCAGCTCTCAAACACCTCAATATAACCTCTGACCACATCACGAAGAGCGTCTCGGAGTTAGAGGACAGAAACCGGAGAGGAAACCTGAGAATCTTTGGCATACCAGAAAATTAGGAGGAGTCCCACGAATCATGCATTGCCCTTCTAGAGACATGGTTTTCACAAGCTACGAGCCTTAATTTGGCCTAACCAATGAACCAATGGAATTTGATAGGGCGCACAGAGTCCCAGGCAGAATAAAAAAAAATCAAAAAGGTCCAAGACCTATCATCTGCAAGCCTCTCAGTTTCAACATGTGGAACAGTTTCAAAAGTGCATGTGGAAACAGCTGTATGGGCGGTTGACTGTGTGCATGAGTGTATTGGTGAGTGAATGGATATCTCAGTGCTACATGTCAAAGTAAGTACATATGTAAAACACAGTACATGTGAGAGTTGACATATATAAATAACTGTGCATAAGAGCCAGTGAATGTGTGAGTGGCTGTATGGATCATTGTGAACTTGTATCAGGGATTGTATAAGAGAGTAAATATGTGTTAGTATATGTTTGAATAAGTAAGGTGTGTATAACTGTATAGTTGAGGAAATGGAGGTGTGATTGATTCTATGCATGACTGACTAGGTGTGTGAGTAACTCCATGGATGAGTGACAGTCTGTGAGTGTCTGTTTACACTGAGTGTATCTAAGGTATATTAGAGTCTGAAGAGGTTCATCGTATTATCACATGAATGATGTCATCAGTGATGTTGTCAGTGATGTCATTTGAGTTGTCAACAGTGATGTCATCAGTGCTGTCACTGACCATGTCATGAATGATGTAATATGTGACATCATCAGCAGTGGACTGCGGGCGCGCGATATATTGTAAGTGAAACTAACTATATATGCGAATTTCAATGGTTTTGTGCGAGTAAAATAAGGTTTTGTAAATGCTAATCCCTAACTATATATGGTCTATAACCTATGGTTTTTCAGTGAATTTTTAAGGTTTTGTAAATGCTAATTCCTAACTATATATGGTCTATAACCTATGGTTTTTTCAGTGAATTTCAATGGTTTTTTAATACCAAATATCAAAAGCTGTAAAATGTATTCTTATTTTAATGCAAAAATATATTTTATATATTTGTAATATAATTTTTTTACTTATATATTTTTTTTTATTATTTTTTTTGTTTCGCTACCGGTCCGCCCACCGGGTAGCTTCCCGTTACCTCAAATTGGTTCCGCGACCCGGTCCACGAACCGGTAAACGTTCCGTTAGCGCAACTATTGAGTTAGAAAACAACATTGTGACGCGTCGCGTAAGTGCGACGTATCGCGTTGCCGCGTAATGCGTCTTATGATGCGTCGCGTTAGCGCACCCGGAAGCGCTCCGGAACGCAAACCGAGGCGCGAAGCGCAGCGCCCGGGAAGCGCTCCGGGTGCGTAGCGGGACGCGTAACGTAAGCATAACAGGTCATGTGACTTGTTCATAAAACTTTTCATTGGTTCATTTTACTTTTGGTTTCCTAATGATGTAAGGCTAGGTCATATGACCTAAAAATAACACTTTTCATTGGTTTAGAACATTTTTTTTCCCCAAATGATGAAAGGCCCCACCTTTTTTCTCACTCTGACTTTCAACTTTCTGAGAGGAAGACCTATTTTGTTTCTAAAGAAATGGCTTCATTAGTAGCTGCAGCTGGGGACCCCCACCACCACCTCCTAGGAAGAGAGGACCACCTCCTCAGGTTATCCTTCAGCGAGAGGAGGAAGAAGAGGAAGAAGAGGAAGAGCAGCAAGGGACTAGGAAGTTTTTACCTGAACAGCCGAGGAGGTCCCATGTAAAAGAAAACTACATCTGGCAATTTTTCACGTTACCCTGGGGCCAAAAAAAGGTAAATGCCCGCTACGTTACCTGTCTGATCTGCAAAAAAGATCTGTCAAGAGGGACTGAAAAGAAATTCAGCTATGGCCATTATACCATGCATCGGCACATGGACAGGTGGCACCCTATAAATTATAGTGCTGCGCAAGTACGTGACCTGCAGGATAACCCCCCACCTGTGGCCAGTACATCCAATGAAGAGCCACTGACAGGATCAGAGGCGAGGGAGACGGTCCCAAATATCCAACTGAAGTTTGGGAATGTGAAGCATGTGTACATTTTTTGTGGCCAATTGATTTGCTACAGGGAGAGTAGCATACATTTAATCAACACAGCTATTGACAATCACAAATGTCCAAAACGCCCCAGAAAATAAATTATCTTTTTGTTGCTCCTGTTGTTCCCCCCCCCAAAAAAAACCAAAAAATATATAAAACCGTTCAAAAAATACAAAAAAAGTAAAAAAATGTTCAGAAAAATAATAAAAAAAATATAAAACAACAAAAATAATTTTAAAAAAGTTCTTTTCAGAACTACCTCCCCTTTATAAGAAATTGCTAGAATGTTTAGCACTCTGGCAACCTCTATTTCTTTTGGTTCGCTTCCCGGTTCGCGCGCCGGAAGCGAACCAAAAAAGAAAGACAGCTAGAGGGAGTAACACAGAGATACTGTTTAAAGAGGGACTGAGAAAAGGAGTGGAAGGAGTAGAGTAAGTAAGTAATAGAAAAAGGAATGAGGGAAGTAGCAAAGGCAGGAAACTGAGGGTTAAAGAAATGAAGCAGTAGAACTAATAGAAATTAAATGTGATAGAGATGTAATGGAAAGAGTACAAAACACTTACCTTATAATTGTGGTTAACTTAGTCACTTGTTATTTTTATACTTTCAATCTGTGAAAGAAAGAACAAACATTTAAAAATTGATAGAAAGTAGTAAAAGATGAGTGAGCATGAGACAAGATGAGTACATATTAAAAATCACAATTCAAAGTACAGAATTAATTATACATATTAAATGGTTTATTTTTGCTGTTCTCAGAATATATCAAATTTCACTAAAAACAGTGAGTTGAAGGTATTCATCATATAACAGCGGGGAAAAAAAACACATTCAAAATGATTGTGTTTAAAAAACCCATATAATATAACCAATCAGAAATCAGAACTCCTCAAAAGTAACTTACTTTCCATGACGTCAAATGATGTCCTATGAACAGCTTATACTCTGTTGTGCTGTTATTATTTTCTGCCCGCCACTTTCTGAAAGATGAGCTCCATCGTTTTAAGAAAAATGAGACATACAAAGCAATTTAAAACAGAACATTAAATTACAGCAACACCTAGAATCATTATAATCCAGTTACCTACCCTAAAATTCTCACTTCTGAAAACAAGTCAAAAGGCAACATTGCTTCATACTCAAATAGTAATCATTGCCGAAAGACCAGCCTTTTTTACATTTCAAATACGCTGTGTAATATCCTGATGTTGTCAAAGGACCATCATGTCATATAATAGCTGCAGTTACAAATGTTCTTCCTGAAATAGACGACTGTGTAGCCAAAACATTTTTAATTAGACTTGACAACTTATTTACATCCGGTTTATATAGTTGGAATTGTAAAATGACATTTCACCCATAGGTTTCCATAAATAATGTGGACAGCATTGCAGACTTACATTACCTCTACTCCTTCTTTTGATCTGCTGCTTGAATTAGCTTATTAAAATAAACAATTTTCGCTCTGTGCTACACTTATCCACAAGGCTATATAGTGTAGGAACCATTAGAACCTCTTGAAATTCCTCTGAACAAATCCAGAGATTCCTTTCCTAAAATTTTGGTTGTAAGAACACCAGGTAATAATTTATAAGGTGAAAAGGCAATCTTTTTTTGAAAGTTAAAACAGAATCATTGCAGAATGACCAGCCGTTTCCAGACTTCAAATAAGTTGTGTAATGTCCTGATGTTGTTGAAGGACCCTCATGATATATAATTGCTGCAGTTTGAAAAGTCCTTCCTGATATTGACAACTGAGAAGCCCCAAAATTTTTAATTAAAGTTGTCAATTTTGTTCCATCAGGCCTACATCGTTGGAACATTAAAATGACATACTGGCCATATCTTCGTATAAATAATGTGGATAGCATTGCTGACTTACATTGGCTACACTCCATGTTTTGATTGGCTGCTTTTACTAGCTTATTAAAGGATACTGATTTAGTGTCTGGCAAAGTTAAATATATAAATCTTTCTGAGTCTACACTAGTAGTACTTGATAACGTACAATTCTCGCAGTCATGCTGCCATTGATAAGAAAGGCCAAACAGATGATCTACATCTACACCTTCATCTTGCAATACATTAAGCATATACATTAAAAACTCCTGACAATCTTGCTGAATATTTTGAGAGAATTGTGTTTGACCTGAACATTTGTCTAACAGATTTCGAATTTCAGACACACTTTCTACTCTTGTTCTATCAGCGCTACATTTCTCTAACACAGAATTCAACAAACAGCAAAAACTTTGATCCGAATTGATCACAAGCTGTTCTTTTAAAGTTTCTAGAGAAAAGACAACATTAACCACTACATTAGCATAGCAGTTCACACCAGAACTATTATCAAATTGAAAACCAACAACATCTTCAACAGAATTCATTTTCTTTCTGCTTACAATTTTGAGTTCATCGACTTTTGGTCTTTTTGCTACAACCTCCCTACTATTAGTGACATTTCTACGTTTCCGGCCTACCACACGTTTCTCAAACAAAGGATATTGAGGCAAATGTGGCGCATACTCTCTTCTCAACCTATTGTATTCCATAACAGAATCTAGATCCGCACAAATGTTTGTGACATCACACTCAATCAAGTACAAACCCGATAAAGTTCTGACTCTTGACAATGCTACATAAGCCATACCCTCCTTGAACACAGAACTGCCAATATTCACCAAAGCACTGTCTACACTTAACCCCTTGTATGCTGATGACGAACCCCAGCCGTCATGCAGTATGGTGCTCGTGTGCTGATGACGGCTGGGGTTCGTCATGGCCCGCCCCTGTTCATTTGTTTACCACACAGCGGCGGAAACGGGCCAGCAGCGAAGGGGTTAAACCTTGTGATTTATGGATTGTCACCGCATATGCCAAGCAAACAGGAAATTGCTTACGGCGAACATATAAGTCTTTTACAAGCAAAGACCTAGCTGTGCAACGACCAATTAGCTGTACTTCCTCAATGCCATCAAATTTAATTTTTAAAAATTCAATTCCATCTCTATTTCTGTATTTCTCAAAATCAACAACATTACCCATTGATCCATTTACCAGACCTCTTTCAACATGTAAATTCCTTCTCAAAATGATACGGCAATTTAAGCACACATTCAGAGTCTTTTCAAAACCAGCAGTTTTAGATATAGTCTTCTCTAATGAATCCAATTTAGATTTCAAATTCTCAGGCAAAACAATTGTTGCACCCATATGCTCTATTCTGTCAATAGCTTCCAGTTTCACAATATCTTGGTTTTCTAAATTCAACATTTTGTTGTTGAAGATGGAACATTCTGCAAGAGTTGGCATCAAACATATTCCCGATTTCTTCTCAGTAATTTTATGAAAAATATTCTCTGGCAGAACGTCTTCTTCTGGATACAAATTTGACAGTAATCGTGCATGTAAAGCTTCTTTCCCACGCTCAGTCACTTTCCCGATTCTAACATCTTGTAGAATATTCTTGTAATCTTCATCCTTCGCCTGACGCATATTTTCACGCAGCTCAGCATAATTGAAGTTTAACCATATGTTAACGTTGCCAATGCTCCCTAGGCACTTCCTGGTATCTTCATGCGTAAGCAGTTTAAACACTGGTTGTCCTTTCACTGGTGTCAGCTGCAGAAGATCACTGAAAACAATGATGTGTTTGCCACCAAATAACACATCATACTCTGTTTTAAGAACTTCCTGCATTCTCAAATGCACAAAGGCAAGCATGACATTGGAAACCATGCTTACTTCGTCAATGATAAGAAGTTTCATCTTCTTTAGGACTCTAGATACTTCACAACAAGCATCTCCCGATAACTTGTGGTATTGTAATTTGTTATCATGCTCCACTGGCAGCATCAGTAGCCGATGCAAAGTAATACCTTTAATATTATGTGCTGCCAGTCCAGTTGGAGCGGTGACAACACAAGACAGTGATGACTCAGTTCTTTTCTGCAGATAACATGAAATTGCTTTAATGAGGAAACTTTTTCCAGTTCCTGCTTCTCCACTCACGTACAGTCGGACAGGCTTCAACGACGTACATAAGCACTCTTTCTTCTCATGATTTAATCCATGATCAATTTGGCTGGTAACTTCGTCATATATTTTCCTCTGCTCAACGTTGAGTTGTCTTTCCAAATCTTCTAAGTTAACCGCATCCTCCTGAGCATGTGCCATGGCTCTTTCCACTTCAATCATGGCAGTGGCGGGCTTCATTTTCGATAACTGGTCCTCCTAGTGGATCCTGACTCAATGAAACAGAACTCTGACTGTCCTGAGTACTGTCTCTAGCAATCTCGGCTGTTATTGTTGCTTCCTGCTCGATTTCTGCATTCAACATTTCTAGATATTTTGGGAAAACAGGACATTCTATGGACTCCTTGGCTGCATTGAAAGAGTCTTCATAACAGAGGAAATGTCCAAGCAGTTCCTCTTCTGCACGCCAAGGCTTGAAAAGTTGCAAAAGAGCTAAATAGAAAAACTCTTTTCTTTCTGGAGATTCGCAATCCAATTTTCGATGATTTACCAATAGACATTTTTTTTGCTTGACCAGACATCCCTCACTTCCAATTACAGCATACACTCCTTTATCAATATCTTCTGTGATGTTCTTCTTAAAAATGTAATTTTGTAGAACCTCATACAGACCAATATTCTCCAGGTGACTGCTTCTATTTGGATAATATATATCCAACATGTTGGTCTTCAAAATATCTGTACTGCTTGGCTCCTTCTCCGCCAAATACTCAATTTCCCGTACAGGTTTGAGAACTCGATTACGCGTTGCAGCAAGACCAAGACTTGCCCAAATGATACTCCTAGATTTGGCATAGAGACTTGCTGAAGATAACCGGTCAGAACATTCGTAAGCTCCGATTTCTCGATGCGACAACATCTTCAGACTGAAACTGTACAACTTCTTACTGAGGCTCTTTTCATGGGAAATGTCCTCCCACATATCCTTGAGTTCTGTCTTTTCTGTTTTTGTGATGTAAGATGTCACATACCGAGCCACAGCCATACAGTTGTCAGCCACAAACTGTATATCCATGTTAGCATTCCACATGGACAAAATCACTGGGTTGTAGTCATTGATGTTCTTGGACTCTTCGTTTCTCTTCAAATTGTATGTATTTTTGGGTGATTTCCTCGTCACATTATGTCGCAGCAAAGACATCAAATTGTTCACTCGTCCTTTTGATATCACCGATCGTGGAAATCCAAAACGACATTTTGTATAGTACTTGTTCTTGTTTCTGAATTTACGACGACAGTACTTTCCACAACGATGGCTTTGAAACCGTAAAACTTGTTCTCTTAGACTTTTGTCTTCCTTTGTAACAGCACATGTAGAATACTGTTCTATGAAATTCATCACTAAGTCATCCGGATCTGTTCCAAATTTGGGTGCATCTTTGATCCATAGCAGCATATGTATATGAGGAGCACCTCGTGCTTGATACTCCTTTCTCCAGAAGAAATCCAACACCTCTCCAAGAGGTGGATTTTTCTTGTTCGTGATGAAAGACATCATAGCTTCAAATCTATGATTGAAGTACCTGCATACATTCACTGGATCCAAAGAGCACAGTTCTCCGGGTGTCTTGAATTCAATATTTTCAATGTTTCCATTTGCCTCTCGTAGAAATTCAAGTAAGTCTTCCCAGCCATACTCAGCACAGCTGAGAGTGAGGAACCATGTGGGAGTTCCTAAGTTCCTCAGCATACATTTTAAGTCACCATGACGATGGTACCAATACTCATTAGTACCACGCTGACATGCCATCAGATTAATCAGGTGAGAATCCAAAATACTGTCTTGCACATTGACTTTATCCATAAAGTCCCATGCTGAAATATTTCGCAGTTGTAGACCACTTTTCAGGATGTGGTTCACTGCATAAGACAGTCCAGACAGATCACTTTCAAACAATAGATGAAACAAATAGGGAATGCATTGACGAAACCTAGGATCTTCTGCATACAATCGTAAAGTCCGGTATTCAGAAGCAGGAATTTGATCAGGTCGCTCATCATATTGTCCTCCTCGACCTGTGGGAAATAACTGTGGAAAACACTGAGCTTCCAAACTTTCCTCCCAAACACTAATGGGACTCCCTTTGGCGTGTTTCATTTGAAACAACTCAATAGCATTCCCCATGACTTCCTTGGAATGCAAAGGATGAACACTATAATGTTCATATATTTCTTCATTTTTAGAGGCTTTTACTTTCTCAATTTGTCCAGCACACAATTCGCTGTCTTCTTTTTCACTTACTTCCTCTTCTGCAACACATACATTCTTGTAGTACTCATTGTTTTTTATCAAATACAATGTTGCCTTTTTGACTTTCCTTACATCCACTAAATCTTGCCAGATTTTCTTACTCTTTGTCGGAACCCCATTAACTAGGATAACCAGAGGTTCCTCTTCCACTTTCTCTACTCCAATTGTATTAATGTTTTTCTTCAAATCTAAAGGCAAATAAACAACTCTTCCCTTTAATCCTCTCAGTAAATCTGATGGAGGCAATTTCCCTGTCTTTGGCTCCATTCGTACAATAGCCTGAAAGGGATGCACACTTTGAATCAAAATAGATTCATAAGTATTTAAATCCTTCAATTCAGAAGGAATGTCAACCAATTCCAGATTATTATGAACCGCTCTAGCAGGCATCCGGTTTTGGTTTGATTTGTTAAAACAATAAGTACACATACATTGGTCCGATCCCAAATCAAAACAATTTTCTACCATCAAGTATGTGGCAAAATCCTCCCATTCACTATTGTTTTCCATTTCACTTTTTGCCTATAAATCCACTAACTTAGTCTGATTCTTATAATAAGTCAGTCGAAAACACACACAAGTGAAATTAGGCCTCTCACTTGATTTCACCTGAAAGATGGAAATTTCCTTGTGAAACTTATCTATATTAGAAATCTGTACACTCTCTTCCACATGACCTTCTTCTACTGGGTCAATTTCAACATTGTTCTCTTTACTAGCAAAGTAACAGAACTCAATTTCTTCACAAATATTTTTCACATGTTGTTCTGAACCATGCAAAAGAGCACTGCTCAATTGTTTAAGCATAATTGCTGGACTCTTAGCATAATACAACATTCTCACTAATTTCCTCACTTTATTATGATGCACTGCTAGCATCCTGAAATGATGAAAAACACTCTGGCATTCTCTTCTGGAAAGACAAGCCAGTGAATGCCCATGCAAACCTGTTACTTCTCTCACTCTGCAAGGATCTAATTCTTGCAACAACTTCATTTTCTGTTTTAAACTTTTCTTATTAATTGTACGTACAAAATCACAAAACAAATTGATGGAATCCTGTCGCACACTACAAAGACTACTACATTTCCAGGTGTAGACTGGCCCCTTAGGACGTCTTCCTAAAACCTCATCACCTAACACCTCTTCTGCATCTGCAGACACAAGTTTTTCTTTTTCAACCGGACAACCATCTTTTACCTCAAATGCTCGACCACTGGTGTCAACTGCATGCACCAAATCATTGTCCTGAAAGTAACTCTCCTCATTGAAAAATGCCTCACAACTTGAACTATGCATCCATTCTCCTGAGAAAACTTCCCAAAAATTACTTTGATTAACCACTCTCTTCCATCTACTATTTGATTTGAAATCAGAAATTACCTTGTTTAGTTTCCTAATTCTATTGATTACCAAAATAAATAACTTTCGCTTAATTTCGAAAGCCTGATCAATAATTTTCTCTACATTTTTCTTTTTCTTATAAAATGTCACTTTCTGTTGGCCTTTCTTAAAAATTTTTAACAAATTGACAATTATCCTGTTTCGGAACATTCGCCTACGAATGTCCCTGAATTGATTTTCCCTTCTACTGCCATGCACAGACTTATCTCCTGCTCTAGCAGAAACTTTTTTGACAGGCCTTTCCTTTTCCTTTAAATTGTCTCTCTTATGCACTAAAACATGTTCAATACTGGTATTTTTTTGTCTGCAAATTGTTTTTAAAAATGATTTTATTTTCTTACCCGGAGCTTTTTTGGCGACTTGATACGATTTAATAGTAGAGGACTGCTGCAAATCTTTACCAAGATGGAGTGTAAGTCGCTTTGCTTCTTTTTGTTTTCTCTGCCTTGAGGGCATTTTTAAAGTTTTCTAAAGATCTTCAGTTAAATCTGTGGATTTTTTTTAAAAAAAATTGATATTAACCACTATTACCAAACAGTAAACCAAAACCAGTAGGCAAACCATTAACACACTAGTTGTCAATTCTATCTACAGTAATTTAACAACATAGACAAAGGGGGTATATTTACAAGGCACTTGCACCATGGGGGAAGTGAGTTAAAATTCCAAGAACACATAGGGTCGTATTTACAAGGACCTTGCACCAGGGGAAAGTGACTTCAAATTGCCAAGCAGACATGAGGGCGTATTTACCAAACCCATGCACCAGAGGGAAGTGAATTAAAATTGCCAAGCACACATGAGAGCGTATTTACAAGGCCATTGCACCAGGAAGAAGTGACTTGAAATGGCCAAGCACACATGAGGGTGTATTGACAACACCCTTGCACCAGGGGGAAGTGACTTAATATTACCAAGCAGACATGAGGGCATATTTACCACACCCATGAACCAGGGGGAAGTGAGTTAAAATTGCCAAGCACACATGAAGGCGTATTTACAAGGCCCTTGCACCAGCAGGAAGTGAATTAAAATTGCCAAGCAGACATGACGGCGTATTTACCACACCCATGCACCAGGGGGAAGTGAGTTAAAATTGCCAAGCACACATGAGGGCGTATATACAAGGCCCTTGCACCGGGAGGAAGTGACTTGAAATGGTCAAGTACACATGAGGGTGTATTTACAAGACCCTTGCACCAGGGGGAAGTGACTTAAAATTACCAAGCACACATGAGGGCATATTTACAAGGCCCTTGCACCACCATAAGGAGTGGCCTATCCAGAGGTATGCTGGATTGTCTGTCTGCCATGGTAAAACCAAGAAATATCTAGGAGCAAAAAGGCAGGTCTTGCAGTCACAAAAGTTTGTTTGAGGTGAGGCCTACTCAGGGTTGCAGATGAAATGTTGGCTTGTTGAAGAGTACAGAGGACATAATACATGTGCAGGCCAACAGATGAAGTGAGTCGTGTCCACTGCACACTTCAACAAAGGCCAGACCTCCTCTGTCTCCCTGGACAGGCCTAAACCTCATCTGCAGAATGTGATTAGTAATGTTAGGAAACACAGGTGACGTAATTGAAAAACGTGCAAATATTTTAGCTCATTTCACAATCACATCACCTGTGTTTTCTCAGCTTAGGTATCTCATTGAGCAGATATAGTCTAGCATATCCAAGAGTACGCAGAAGGTGAGGACTGTATGCAGCAGTGCAATGTACATAATTCTCCTCCAATAACAATTACAGAAGCCTCAGCATATCCAAGCCCCTTAAACAGTCCTAAATGTATATCATAATTATCATAGTGACTATGAAACTCTAGCAGTACATATTGTGAAACCTAAATGACTTCAAGAAACGAGTTTCTAAACCATCAAACAAGCAAATTATTTTCCCATATTCATGTTGAGAAATGAAATATTTATTTAAAAAAGCAGACCCCTTGTTTTCCTTCTCATAAATGTGAAAAGTATTTCTTTTTTTAAAAAAACGATTTTCTGGTCATAATTTCAAAACACAACACAGCTCCTATGTACAAGCACACCCTAGCTGGCTTCCTTATTTTCTCCAAAAAGCATACTAATCTCTTTCTAAATTAAAGGAATCTTTTCTCACCTTAGCACAATTTTTAAACACATCATGTAAGCAAATTAGTCTCCCAGATTCATGGGAGAAGTACCTTAAAATTGTCTAGCACACATAGGAGTGTATTTACAAGGCACATGCACCAGGGGAAAATGACTTAAATTTGCAAAGCACTCATGAGGGTGTATTTACAAGGACCTTGCACCACCTTTAAAGTCACTTTTAAAATGTGGAAAATGACGTGAATATGTCTCATAAGCCTTGTAAATATGCCCCCATGTTGACTATGTAACTCTTGCAAAACATATTGTGAAACCTAAATGACTTCAAGAAACGAGTTTTTAAACCAAAAAACAAGCAAATTATTCTCCCATATTCATGTTGGGAAGTGAAATATTTATTTTAAAAAGCACACCCCATGTTATCCTTCTCATAAATGTAAAAAGCATGTCTTTTTGTTAAAAAACGATTTTCTGGTCATAATTTGAAAACACAGCACACCTCCTATGTACAAGCACACCCTGTCAGTACTAATACTTCACATTATCTATAATTATAATTTGTCAAAGAAGCAAAATCTTTTTGGAAAAAATAATGAAAACACTTGACACAAAACAACATTTTAAATGCACAGCTGGCTTCCTTATTTTCTCCATAAACTATACTAGTCTCTATCTAAATTAAATGAATTTTTTTCTCACCTTAGCAAATGCTTTTTGAATTTCAAAACAGTCTCAGAAACACACCAATTTTTCTTTAGCAGAGCAAAAGGTATGCACTCCAGAGGCTGCAACCAACAAAGGCACTGAAATGCTGAAATTCATCACACATATCTCTCATGTGCCCAATCAAAACTCTTCCCTCACTTTTTTTTCAAATCAACACCCTTCCCCCCTCTGCCCTTTCTGTCCTTTTTCCATAGCAACTACCTCCTGCCAGACCTCTCATGTTTACAAGTTCACACAACAATGTTTCAAATGAACTCTGAACTCTCAGTACACCTGCTAATCCACTGCAATGTTTCTTAAAATCATGTTTTCTTAACCATTCAAATTACATGTTTCAAAGAACAAATCCATGCACCCTAACTTTCTGTTTTCAGCAATGGAAATCCACCAATCACTGCTACTGAATCATTAGCACTGAAACGCCACAGTTTTTTTTCTTTACAAACTCCTACTGTTTCAACTGCCATTTCATTCCCACACTTCATCTGACAGCAGCAGAACCTCCTCTCACCATGTTTTCTGTCTGGATTGTTGGACATAGTTACATCCACTGGGCTCACAGGTATGCTGAGAACAGAAATGTACACAACCTCAATTTACAAAATGTGGAAATCAAATGGATTGGCCAAAGAGGATTGAGATGTCACCAATTGATACCATTGGTGAAAACCTTTTTGCATTTGCCAAACCCTGACCTCATAATAGTGCACTGTGGAGGAAATGATGTGGGCACTTTGACTGGGGTAGGTCTGGAAATGCTCTTAAAGGACACCTTTGAGCAATTAATGGCACTTTTTCCTCAAACTGCCTTGGTATATTCCAATATATGCCAAAGACAGAAATTGAGGTGGTCCAATCAAATTTGTCCACAAATTGAGAAAGCGAGGAAGCATGTAAATAAGTCTGTTTCAGCTTATATGAGAGACCATGGAATGGGCGCCATCTACAACAATAACTTGCGTTACTACATGCAAGATATCTACAGAGGAGATGGTGTGCACTGCTCAGATGAGGGAAACAGAGTTTTCATACAAAATTTAAGACTGTGTATTGGTACCTACTTATAAGTACCTAGAACTTACACAGAACCCAAAAGCTCTTTTCAGAGCTACCTTAACTATAATTACTCTTTTAAAATTTCGAATGTACCTTTTTTCACTAATTTTCACTTATTTTCGCTTCCCGGTTCGCTACCTGGTTCAAGTACCGGCAGCTAACCGCGCGAAAAATTCAAAAATTTATTTTTTTTCCGACATATATGAGCCTCCTCAGCCACCCTCAGAAAACCTAGGTCAGGATACGTCTCCCGTGCCCCCTTATACCCATTTCCCACATTATTAATTCTCCATCTTGTGATTAAATTTGTCCGAAACACAAAATGGCGAACTCATGTTACACTACTGGTAAGCTACCCGGTTCGCGTACCGGGTAGCGCTTCTACCGCGAAAAATCGCCCCACGGGACCCTTTAATAGCCCCCACATCATTCCTAGGGGGTCAGGAGGGGTCTACCTTGCCCCCTTTCATTAATTTCCCTCTTCGTTTTTCTCCACCTCTTGTCTCTCGATCCTACCGAGAGACAAGATGGCGGCCGATCCGGACTGTTTAGAATGTTGACAGAGACCGGAGAGCCAATCAGCTTCGCTTCGCGAAGTTCCGTTACGCGTCAAGTACGCGAACCGGAGCGCTAACCGGAGCGCTGTTACAGATATATCTGTTTTTTAAAACGTTAATTTCTCAAAATCCACTGGAGCACATATATTGAGACATAGCAAAGGCACGTCGGGCAAACCATATCTACAATTTTGCCAAGTTTCGTGTAAATCCATTCAGCCGTTCAAGCTAAAAGTGATTCCAACCGCCCTATGGAAATTAACATGGGAAAAACGCGTTTTGGGACCACCCTTTTTTCTCGGCCCCCCCCCCCTTGACGAAACCCCCCCAAATTTTCAGGGGCTGCTCAGAGACAAAATGTGCCATTTTCCTGAAAATTTCAGCCAATTCCGTCCACAAACGCCAAAGTTATTCAACATAGAATTTTCAGAAATCCCATAGGAAAAAAAATCCTAACTATATATACCTACTGGCGACCGCCAGTAGGTAATATATATATATATATATATATATATATATATATATATATATACACGGTATTATGAAATATGTATGCTCTCTTTATAGGGAAATTTATTCACTGAAACCATTTTATTTTTATAAGCTCGCATTTTATTTTTTTAGTTTTATTGTAATCAAATGATTAGTACAATAAAGTATTTTATTCATTCATTCATTCAATTGAAGTTATTTCAGCACTTGTTACTTACCTGCAAGTTAACAATTTGCACTGTAGGCTACCATCATTCATATGGCTTCCAACAATTTTGCACAGGTCTCTCCTTTTTTACAAAATGCTGGAAAACGTTTGCTTAAGTGGAGTGCTTGGTTGAGATTTTTTGAAAATTACATAAGTGCTGTTGCTGAAGTAGAATATGAACATAAACGCAAAGCAGCAATTCTGTGTAGGCATTTAGTCAACAAAGGCAGACACGTTTTTGACAACCTGCCTCGTTCTATCCCTCTATCAAGCCATCTGGAACAAATACTCAAAAGCTATCAGCAGGTTGAAGCTCAAATTTTCCGAAGAACCCAGGGTGCTACTGGAAAGATTACATTTCTTTAAAAGGAAGCAAACATCTAATTAAACTATTGAGGAATGTGTTACTATCTTAAGTTAGCTGGCTGCTTCATGCAATTTAGGTGCATCCTTTGACATATACATAAGAGACCAATTTGTGTATAGATGTTTTTCTAAGAAGATTCAGGAAAGGCTGCTCAGTTGCAGAAGTCATTCATTGGGCGAAGTTATTGATCTTTCTAAAAGCATCGAACGCTCAATACTCTCGACTCTTTAAGATGTCTCAGGAGACCGGTTATATGTTAGCAACATTTGTGAATGCTGTATAGTGTCCAGATCTCATTGATGCCATTCATGTAAAGGATAACAACTTTAAGAATACACACCGTTCTAATAATCCTTTTTTGTTTTAGGTGTGGGTCTAAATTGCATTTAAGTAACTATGTACATTGCCCAGCCATGGGTAAACACTGCACGAAATCTAGAAAGATGAGTCATATTCCAAGTGTGTGAAAATCTAGTAAAAACCCAGTTAAGGGTCATAGCATTTAGTTAGAGGATGATAACACCACATTAGATTTTTAAAATTTGAAAACACTAGTTTGCGATTCATTAACAAACTTGAAGATCCTATAAGTCAGGTTGTTAAGAATCGTATTGTACACCAAAATAGGCTTGGGTAGTCACCTAACCTTTTACCTACATTTACCCTGCCATTGTACTACATAACATGTTTTTGTGCTGCCCTTTTACCTAGTTAGGTGCTGCATAAATATCATGTGGTTTTCCTCGAAAACTAGCCTCATTTCTTATGCATGAGGATTCTCAGATTAAAAGCAGGATTACCATCTTCTGCATAATAACTATGTATAAGGTTCATTACCATCGTCATTCTCGGCTGACATGACACAGCAAGGACCCCCTGAGGGTACCTTTTTGGGTATATAAGCACCATATCTTTGCTAGGGAAGGCATAGGAGAAAGACTTCCATGCTGACATGAGACGCTGAGGTTTCTACACGCAGACACTCCAGCACGCTGTGGTCTGACATCTCTTGAGGAGTGTCTATCTCAAGACCAAGACGGGGTCTTTCACTCTCCCACATCAGGTAATGAAGTTGGCTCCATCCTAAGAGGATTCTTGGCTATACACCTATATACATGCTAGGGACATTTAGGTACATCTAGTTAGGGTTAGTATCGTAGGAGTATGCATCATTCCTGTCATGTATTTATATGCCAGCATATATCCATTGTTTTATCATTATGGTAGAATTCTACCATCTATTTACTCTGTTGGTGCTTATACCAGTATACATTTGTTTCTGTCATAGGGTTGTTGCAGGACAAGTATTTTAAGCTAGAATGGTGCTGGTTCAATAAGTGTTTATTGAAAAAGTCCCCCTTCGTTTATTCTGTGTATCTCTCTGAGACAAAGTGAGCACGAGTGACTGAGCGAAAAGAACTGAACTGTTTCCACGATCCCTGAGGGGACAGGGTTGTCATGTTCAATTGTTGCCAGAAATTATTCACTCCTTGGTAAGAGGAGTTCATATTGGCACTGTGAGCTAGCTGGTATTTAGGCAAACATATCTGGTGGGGGGGGGGTCTGAAATCAGTCTTAACACAGATCTCAAAGTTTATATTGCCTAAACGTGCAGATTCTACATAGATGTATAGGAACTACAGGACAAGGGTATATTGGGTTCTGATCTTACACTTAATATATGTGACTCTGGAGCACCCATAGCTATTATTTCAGATACACTGTTTATTCAACATTGGGGTTATGATGTTAGGTTAGAGCCTCCGGACATACACCCCAAAGCGAACAGGGATCAAGACATCAATATGGTGGGCTTTCTATTGACCAGGTGTCTTATCTGCTTAGAAAAACCACGACAAATATTATTATTAGGAAAGAAACAGTGTGAGAAGTGCAATCTTGCAAGACTTATACTGTTGGTTCCAGGAGCAGATCCTCTGGTAAGAATTGCGAATATTCCCATTTTTCTGTTTGACTTAGATGAACAAAGCCATGTTGAGGAGATTTTCAATAATTTCTGGAATTTTTTTGTTGTAAGATTGGTCACATAAAAAAATATGTCCACGCCATCAAACTTAAAAAAGAATGCTACTCACCAGACACCCCTGCCTGCCCAACTGGCCCTGGCCACCGTCCCACTGATCGGCAAGACCAGCACCAGAGGAAGATCCTACTCCTACCTGCCGCCAAGACCTAGAACTCCCTGCTTCTCCACCTCTGGCAAGCCCCAACAGTGACCCAATTCAGGAAGGATCGCAAGACCTGGCTCTTCAACTGAATCCGAGCGCCCAGGCGTATTAGTAGCGCCCCAGCCCCCTTCAGCTCCTTGAGACCCTCACGGGTAAGTAGCCACGCTATATAAACCATCATTGATTGATTCCAGTTTCACAAAGGTTAGACCAATTCCCTTGAGTGTTAAGTCTGAATTAAAGGCCTTTTTAGAAAGGTTAGTTACAGATAATGTCATCAAAAACCCAGACTCCTCCGAATAGGTGAGCTCAATTGTAATTGTTAGCAAGAAGGATGGGGGTATTTACTTATGTGCTGCCCTGCAAAGTCTTAATAAGAATATCATGAATGTCACTCTCTTTCTAATGTCCAAGACTTGTTGGCTAATATTGGTGGATCTTAATATTTCTCTTTACTAGACCTCAAGTCAGCCTACCACCATATTTCTTTAGACGAGAGTTCCTAGTATTTAACCGCATTATTTAACTTTGTTTGGAGCCTATAGATTTTGCAGGCTCCCATTTTGCCTAGCATCCGCTGCTAGTGTCTTTCAGCATCTCATCGACACCATCTTGGAAGGGGTGAGCGGAGTACAGGCTTTCCAAGATGATATTCAGATTTTTTTAAAGATTTTTAACGGGACATAATCAATTTTTTGAAACTGTGTTTGGCAAATTCAAATGTTATTGGATCACCCTTTGCAATGAGAAGTGCAAATTATTGCCACAACATATTTATTACTTAGGGCTCTCCATTGGGCCCAATAGGATTTCTTCTAAGTTTTTATTAATTAAGGCCATTAAGGATGCCCAAGCAACTCATTAGGATACACTTCACTAGCTTCTTGGGCAAAGTCAATACTCTTCATGCTTTGTTCAGGGCTATGCATTTATCATTCAATCTTTGGGAAACCTACTTAAAATGGAGGTGAAATATATATGGTCAGATTCGGGGCATGAAGCGTTCAGAAAAGTTAGTGTGGCTAGCAGGCCAAGATGGCGGATGCACTCCTCTGAGGCTTCGCATCCCAAACTCTTTATCTGGCATAAATACCGGGCTGGCACAACCATCGGCCTATCTCAGAAGCCAGATTATGTAGCGGTTCTCTTTCCCTACCCATCATCGCTGTTTTGTGGGCTCTTTGTCCTGATTTCCCAGGTGGTGCAGAGGGCAGGCAGACGAGGCCTACAGCCCTGATAAACTTTACACACAGGAGGGGTGTTGTCCTACGGGACCAGGCAGAACACTATAATCAATAAACAACAAACAGGCCTGGTCTCGAGATTATATCATGCTGCTTTTTATGTTAAGCAGAATAGGGCTCTGATTAATTAATTCTAGAGCACCTATGTTTTATTCACATATTTTCATACATTTTAATTTTTAAAACCAGCTTGTAAACATGTCTGAGTTTCGACACAACCAAACACAAGATCATAAACAATAAATCAACAATAATTCATATGTGTCACATAAAGCATAAATAAATCAAATACAATTGGTCATTCTGTAATAATGCATTGGTACACCAGAATAATTTTTACACTTGTACAGTCCTATTCGTTTTGATTCCTTTTTAAATTTTAGGACTGTCTCACTAGGGGCTTCTGTTCATGTATTTTTAAAGTGTCCAACGTTGTGGACACCACTTAGTTCATTGCCCTTAGTGAGTGGAGAGGTCTGAGTTTCATAAAGAAAGCCGACGCATTTCCAAACCCGTTCAAAGATTCTCGGGTTCTTCCTCAGGGCATAGCTGGGTACCTTTCCGCTTCAGGCGTTTATGTCCTTTCTGTTTTGCCTCCTCAAATACAGAGATCGGGCAGCATACTCTGCACACCGCACCATCTGAAAGAAATCACTGTGAATAGTGCCCCTGTCATGCTATTCCCGGATTATATTATACTTGTACAGAAACAACAGTGCTTTTTCTGAGCTGTAAAATGTCACCTCCGAAAGCTCAACGTACGTTACTCGCTGCTCTTTCTGGCACGCCTCCGGGTAATCGACAAGAACACTGTTTGCTTATTTGACTCTCCTGAAGATGCATGGGATTGATGGAGGCCGCTGGACACACGTCCTTGAATCCCTTGTCAGCCCGAAATGAGAGGCTGAACAACGGCACAAGAACCCGCCATTGTGGCCGAAAAAGACTCCTTGCCCGTTCTTCACCATGCAAAGCTCCGATCAAGACATCGATTCCGTGAAGTAGTGAAGGCATTTCCTCAAACACATGCCCAACCAGGATGCAATCACCGGTACTTCCAGGCTTAACACTGCAGACTGATGATTACAATATCTGACCTGATCTGAAGGTCAGCAGTGCTTCGCTGTCGACCCACTGGCGACTCACAATGACTTCTGTGGCAGCATTCACCCGAAAGCTCTGCCCGTCCGGACCAATGTTAGTAGGGTCCATTAGTGCTCAGCCACACAGAGTAGGACCCTAAGCAGTCATGTTGTAAATCCACTACATGCACTGGCATATACCTCATTGCAAATCATAGCTGCTACTCCACACACACTACATCAGGGCCACTGAAAACCCCACTCTGCTAAACACACTCCTTTTTCTTTGATTGAGACTCTCTGTAGTTGCCACTGTTTGGCCACACACTTTGGGCAGATCCCTGCAGCACTTCTGCTCTAGTAATGTTTTAGAAGTTGGATTTGATGTTCCCTCCTAATTCTTTCTCAGCTCAGCAGTGTTGCCCTACGCTGACTGCCCCCATATATACCAAGCACAGCGCACAAAAGGTGTTATGCATTGAACCAAGTCGTAACCCGTATATGACCCACACTAACATTATCACGTGGAACGTGAGGGGCATGCACCCACCATTGTGGCATTACTCGATCTACTCCTATCTGAAGGGCAGATCCACTCACATGGACTTACTGCAGAAAACTCACCTGACACTTCCAGAGGCTGACCAACTCCATTGGCGTTGGCGTGCTCAAGTATTTACTGCCGGCTAGTTATCCTACACCAGAGAAGTAGTGTTTTGAGTGCAGGCAGGAAACCTGTTTGTGGCAGAGGAGGTGAAGGTGGACTCTGGCAGTAGATATATATTTATACAATGTCACCTGAAAGGACTACAGCTCGTGCTGGGGATGATATCAACTCTTAACTCGGATCAAGCTACACTTCTCCGCCACCTGTCTGGCATATTGGGCAATTGGAGCAAAATCCCTTGGCTAATAGGCAGTGACTTCAACGCTGTCCTTGACACCGCACTAGATTGCTCGTTTCCCTCGCTCTCACACACTGCCCATTTCAGATGCTCTGGTATTGAGCGACTGGTTGCATCACTGGTGGATATACGCTGGGCACACAACCCTGGCACTAGAGTGTACTCATACTACTCAGCACCACATGGCCTATATGTCCACGCTGAAGTATAATAGGTTCACCAATTCTATTTCCGACCTTTGGGCAAACCACTTATCTTGGCCGGACACACTCAGACCACAATCCTTAGGCATTGCAACTTTAGGTGGAGGTAGCCCAGTAGGACATACCCACTTTGTGCCTCCAACCTTCCGCGCTGGAGGAATTACCATTTGTGAAGCACTTGGTTCTGCATCGACTGAATACTTTGAATTCAATGAGGGCCCTACGCATGAGAAATCACTCAATGGGATGTGTTCAAGGTAACCATCAGGAGGCAGAGCCTGGGATTCAGCTGGAATATCCACAAGCTCCTCCACACTGCCATTAGAAAACTAGAGTGCAAACTCTTGCAGCTGGAGACGCGCTCAGTGACAAGGCCGGAATGTACACATCTCTTAGAGTGCCTTATATCTCTAAACAATGCAGCACATTCCTACCACACTCATGTGGCCTCTAACCATGCAGCGCGTCTACTGGTGTGGCTTATTCGGCAGGTGCCGGCTCTTCACCCCATTCAAGCCCTACGGGATCATACGGTATGCCTACTACATACAAAATGAAATTCACACTGAATTAACTCAACACTACAGTGCTCTGTACGCATCGACTATTACCTTAGAAAGTGAGCATTCTGAAACCTTTTTTTCTCAGTTGTGGTTCTGCACCATCACCGCAAATGCAATGAGCAGAGCTAAAGGAACCGATTACACTTTTCGAAATCTGCGAAGCCGTCAGAGCTCTAGCATCGAGTAGGACCCCTGTGCCTGAAGACCTACCCTTCGAGTTTTACAAGACACACGCACACACATTGGTCCCACATTTACATGGGTTATATAATGCTGAACTTGAGGCTACCACACTCCCCACATCGCTGCGTGAAGCACTGCTTGTTTCGCTGGCTAGTCTGGGCAGGGACCCTACTGATCTGGGATCCTACCACTCGTTGGCTTTCTTAAACACAGATTATAAAATCCTGACTAAGATGCTTGCTGATTGACTGTCACCGTTGGTCCCATCTCTGATTCATTCAGACCAGAACGGCTTTGTTCCAACTCGCAGCACATTATTGAGCTTGAGACGCTTCTTCTGGGTCTCTATCTACAAAAATGGTCACACTCTGGGTGTCTGGTTCTTGATCTTGATAAAGCCTTCAGCTTCCTCGGGTGGGACTTCCTTTTTGCTACCCCGACTAGATATGGCCTAAGCCAGAGCTGAGGGAGGAGTCGGAGCGGAGAGCAGGGGTCTGAGTGGCATCATTAGCACTCAGCTGGGTCGACCAGGCAGGTAGGTCCCAGCTCCCTGGGAACTGGGAAGCCAAGTGCTGGCGCCGATGCTGGAAAACCAGAGAGCCTGAGAGAAGCCCAAGACCGGAGTTGCTGACAGTGGGTGTGTTAAGTGCCCAAAGCAGCAGGACCCTTCCCGGGGCTGCCTGCGGAAGCGGCCCATGTGACACTGGTGCGTCTTGCGGGTAGCCCCCCCCCCCCCAGGCAGCTTGTACTCGATTTCTTACCTAGCATTCTTGACTTGGCGTGCCGTGCCCCTGCCACCACCGGACTCCACTTGCGATCGGACTCTAGTCTCAGGCAAGCACCCGTCTGCAGGGGACCAGGGTCAGACTGCTCCGATGGCCCTGGCCAGGTAGAGGACACCGCGGAAGGCCGCCAGTCAATTAAGGGGGCCAAAGGAACCTGCTGCTATTTTCACAGGGACATGGACTTGGCCAGCATAGTCCTGATACAGTAAATCTGTGCCCGCCCCCCCCCCCCCCATGTTTCTACACACCGTCTCAACATGCAGCCTCATTGGGGCAATCCTTGGTGACTGTTTCCTGGTGCTGGGCCATTCAAATATTGTATGGGCTTGGCGCCTTGAGTGTACTGAGTGACTACGTAACCATATGGTGGTTGCAACGACCGTGGGGGTGCATCTAATTCCCTTCCTGATTTGCCACTGCTGTCTTTCCTGCCTGCTAGCTCCCTGGTGGGACTCAAAGTCCCAGGAAGCAACAAAACCAAATGTAGGAAGGTACTTACCCCCTGCGCTTATAGCACCACGTCATCTCCTGCGGCACAGACATCCAGGTTTGCCTTTGCTGCCTGCTAACTCCTTGGTGGGACTGAAAGTCCCAGGGAGAAACAAAACCAAAAGTGGGAGGGGACTTTACCCTGCGCCTGTAGCGCAAAGTCATCTCCTGTGGTTCGAGACATCCTGGTTTGCTGCTGCTGCCTTAGCTGCTTGCTATCTCCCTAGTGGGACTCGAAGTCCCAGGGAGCAACAAAACCAAAAGGGGGAGGGGACTTACTCCCTGCGCTTATAGCACCACGTCATCTCCTGCAGCAAGGATCATCATAGTTTGCCGCCGCTGCCTTTGCTGCCTGCTAACTCTCGGGTGGGACTTGAGGCCCCAAGGAGTAACAAAACCAAAAGAGGGAGGGGACTTACCCTCTGCGCTTATAGCGCCATGTCATCGCCTGTGGCGTGGGACCTCCTGGTTTGCCGCCGCTGCCTTTGCTGCCTGCTACCTCGCTGGTGAGACTCAGCCCTTTTAGGCCGGGCTGGGCACACTCTCTGAGGCCTTTGTTGTGATGCCTCTAATGCCCCCAACTTAAATTAAGGTTGCTGGAGTGGCTAAGTCCCTACTTGGAAATCAGCACAACAACTGAGAGGTACTGTTTAGTGTTTAAAATGTATAATCCTAATTAGTGGCCTCCCTCCTGTGCCGGGTCCTTGTCTGTGTAGGCTCACCGTCTTTTTTTATCTCAGTATAAAGGCCATCTACTGTGATCAGGGGCAGGAAATACACAGGTGATTGCAGTGCAGTTTTATCCCCAATGGCAAAATCTACCTCAATTAACAGGATGCCAGAATGGGTCGTAAGTGCCATTAGCAATTAAATTGCCCGAAAAGAATTAAGTCTTTCCATGAACTCGGATGGTACTAGTGGGGTTTTATCTATCCTCTTGCACTCCATCAGATATGGCCATAGTTTCAACCCGAAACAGTGCTGTTCCTCTTACTATCCAAGGTCCTATAACGAACTGTGCAGTCACTCCTTCCACAGCCCCCCCCATTTCCTCCAATGCTCCAAAAAATAAGTCTCTACATACCACACTACTAAAGAGATAGAAAGTCGGCAAGGCTCGCAAGCAGGCGATTAGCCCCCTTTTATCCCCTTCTGAGACTTTACACGTGACAGAGACTGAGCCTATGACTGTTTTAACATCAAGCTCAGGCGCTCCAGTTTTAGCCTCGTTCTCACAGCAAGACTAGTCTTATATTATCAATTCCATCAACGGCCTTGTGGTTAGTCATTTACAAACTTTCTCCGAGTAACTGTGCTCCACGATTAACACTATTCTTTCACCCTTGGTTTCCTGACTGGACACTATTGAGACCAATTTGCCTGCACTTGGCACCGGCCTTGTAGGCCCTACCAAAGGAATTACATCTAAAACTTCAATCAGGCACTGAACTGCTAATAATAGCCTTGATGAACCTTTGGTAGAGCCCATTTCACTAACACAAGCCCCATTCGTTTTTAGCTATTCACTAGTCCACGCAGACTAATCAGGTAACAAACTTACTTTAACCAGGCAGAAAGTAGTTCAATTGCCTATTACTATTTCTAATTTTTCAAATTTCAGGTGGGATATAGAAGGTGGAGCTATCCCTGTATATCCTCAGTTCCAGACACAGTTACCAGTTATTAATATCCCTCCAGCTGCATGCATGTATGTGGCCGTACTGATAAGTGCTCCCTGAATATGCCCGGTCAACTGCAAAACTTATGAGCAACTCTTTAACAAAACCCTAGATTGGCTGGCACAGTTTTGAGGTATCCCATTTTGGCATGCCAAAGACATCCTCCACGTAAGAAGATGCTCATGGATCAGGCTGTATTGTGAGTAACTTTGGTTTTCCAAACCTGACACACTATCTGCTACTTAATGCTAGACCTAGTAATCTGGCAAGAACCTGGTCCCACTAGGCGATTTTTATAGACTTCCAGCCCATCTTGGGCAGTGCCAACGTAATTTATCTCTTAAATCATAGCGCACATATCACAAGTCCAATCCCATCCCATGAGACCATTAACACACACATAATTGTATACAGACAGACATTGTTAGTTTACCGGCTGTAGCTCAGGTTCCACTGCATGCAACTTCTGTTTTGTGGGCTGTACCCACACCTATAAGATTTGATGCTTTCTCCGGCTTGGATTGACTTATCCTAAAGCAGTTCTAACATCTGTTACAGCTTGTATTATACCCATGATTGACAAATTGCTAGTAACACCTACTGTTATCCCCTATATAAGGCCAACAGCAGATGCATCTCTTACTCTGTCCACGCAATATAGAACTCTTTCTGTCCTTAGCTGGAACATGGCTTGTCTTAAAGGGAAGAATAATAAAAAGGACTGGAGGGCATTTGTTTCCAAGTATGATTTAATTCTATTATAGGAGACCTGGCTCACTGTTGCTCCTTATTTTGAGGGTTACGCTTGTTATTCAAGTCCTGCTATTCCTTCTCCGCGCAGCCATAGGATTAGCCATCTGGGTTAGCCTAAATTTTCAGCTGGAGGTATCACAGGTTAAATCTGGTTCCTCTTCCTTTTTAGAGTTAATAATTTGTGTACTGAAGTTTAATATGTTTTTTATCTGATACATTTCTATAACAATGATTTTATTAATGCTATTTGTACACACTATAATAGCCTGTTTAATTTTATATCTCATTTACAAACTAAGGTTGTTAATCGCGCTTTTCTAGTTCATTTTTTCCTCTTTGGAGATTTCAATTCAAAGCTTAGAGGGGGCCTCAAGACACAAGACATTCATACTGAAGGACGCTGCATTATACAAGTTACAAAAGGACTGAGCTTCTTAAGTTTCTTACTAATCACGGTCTGGTTGACTTACTTGATACCTTAGGGGGAGTGAGCAACATGTTAATATAAATTAGAGGGGGAGCCTCACTTACAGACCTAGGGCCAGATGTAGGTAAATGGCATTTACTGATTCGTAAATACTGAATTTTACCGATTCGGTATTTACAAATCGGTAAATGCTATGTAGGTATTTTGACCGAATTATTTACCGAACTGTAACATTCGGTAATTACCCAATCAGTATTTACCGATTCGGTTTTTGCCATGGATTCCTATGGGCCTTGAGGCCCATAGGAACCAATGGCAATTACTGAATCGGTAAATACCGATTCAGTTACAATACCGAATTGACAAGGGGGACAGGGTGTCACTTTGACACCCTGTTGCACCCCTGATTCAGGCTTGTGTGCCATGTGACACACATACATGCCCTTAGGGCATGTATGTGTGCCACATGGCACAGGTGTACATGCATAGATGTGCATGTACACAGGACTTATTTATTTACCATCAAATAGTATTTGATGGTAAATAACGAATTCTGAAGGGTTTGTGGCACTGTTTTCAGTGCCACCTACATCACAAATTACCGATTCGGTAAATTTACAGATTTGGTAATTTACAGAATCGGTAAATTTACCGATTCTGTAAATTTACCGAATCAGTAATTTTAGGGCCCCCTACATCTGAAACTCCAAATACCGGTCGGTAACGGCCTAACTCGGCCGTTACCGACCGGTATTTGGCCACCTACATCTGGCCCTATGTCTAGTAAGCCCTGATTGTTTACCTTGGTTTGCCAAAGGAGAGATCCTGCCCACAGACTGGGGCGATCACAAAGCCTTTAGCGTCACTATGTTTCTACGGCTTAAGAGATTAGCCTATGATAGTAATCTAGCCTCTGTTACGCAACATTCTCCGGATGGCTCAAAACTAATTTGGTGCATGAAAAAGCCCAAAGACTCATTAGCAGCCTTACTTACTTAGCAATTATGTACTTATCCACTGCCTTTGATTCAGTGAACAGAACCAAGCTTTGGTCAATGTTGCTGGATCAATGCGTAGACTCCTCTTTAGTAAACTTTCTGTATTGTCTACACTCAGACTTCTCAGTTCGAGTCCGTTTAAACTCTTCAGGGAGCTCTCTTCTGATTTTCCATTGAAGAGCGAAGTGAGGCAGGGGTGTATAAAGGCTCCCTTATCATTTATTTTATATATAAATGGTCTTACAGCTCATTTATCCTCCTCCCATTTAGACATACCTAGAATTGCAACTGTATGCTGATGACACTGCTTTACTAGCCCTTACTTCAAACGCACAGAGACATTGGTTTGCCTCTTTTAGGCACAACCTGAACTTAAAAACTAATTATACTAAGTCACATTTCATGTTTTGTGGTCCAGGCAATCTAAGGTTAAACAAAATTCGTATCAATGGGCACAATTTGAAGAGTGTTGATAACTTTTGTTATCTAGGGTTAACCTATAGTTCATCAGGGTCGTGGAATCCCCATTTTGCTCAGGCCAGCGCTAAACTAAATTAAATTCACCTGCACAGTTTGCAATCTTATTAGACCAGACATTCAGAGGACTGCGTTCCCTCCACTAAAGGTATATACTGCGCAATGCATTATCGCAGCCACCTATGGTGCAGAAGTTTGCAGCGAGTCCTTTACGGGCTGAGGAAACACGCTTTTTGCAACGGTTGCTGAGCTTACCACCGTCCACTTCTCGTCTCATTACCCAGTTCGAGTTAAGCCTGGGTTTTATAAAAGACAAGATTCAGCTGGCGCCACTTTTATCATGGGTCAGTATCTGGTTGAACCCAGCAGCTAAGCTTTGTAAAGATATTATATCGGATTGCCTGACGTTGAAAAGACATATTCCATTCCGTGGTTGACTTACACACGAGTCACTCTTGGATCCCTCGGTATATCCTCTTGGTTTATGATCCCAGTTGTATCCCCAAAAATGCCAAGCAAGAGGTGAATATATTATTTAATGACTATTGTGAAGAGATTAGACTGAAAAAAGAGCTATCTAAATCCTCTGTGTTGCATTATTGTAGTATTTTACATACAGACAAATCCCCCTTATATTTATCATTGGATTTGTCAAGATGGAAGCAGTCACTTCTCTTTCGCTTCAGAGCAGGGTCAATTCACTAGTCCTTATTTTTCAAAAAATGTATGGACCCTGATGGAAAAATAGTTTGTACTTGTCCTTGTGACAATAATTCTGCACAATCACTATTGCACTTTGTTTTTCCGCAATTTCCACAGCCTGGCATGAAAGCACATTTTAACACCTACCGTTACGAAGACTAGGTTTCCGCCGCTGTAGACCAGCTCGCCTTTATTTATAATCTTTGAGATTACCTGATGTTGTTTTCATTGTATGTGCAGCCATTAGGGCTAGAAAAAACATGTTAAGTCAATTCGCTAGAATTATGGTTTAATACATGAAGCTTGGCTGAGATATTTTGGCATTTAGGGGGATAGTAGGAGCGCATAGCGGACCCGATAAGATGTTTTTGTTCTCTCTCCTTCCCCATTTTTCTTTTTAAATCTCAGTCATTCCCTGTAATAAAGAAATGGTGTTTTAAACAGGTGATTACGACTTGTCCTTGAGGAATTTTAAAGCTGTTTATGTACATTTATCTTTTTTACTGTTTTTAATGCAAGATCATTTTTAAACTTAATGTGTGCTTATGGCTTTGTGCAATATTGCTATGTACTTTTATGGTCTAATTCCATTCAGACTGAATAAAGTAATATTGATTGATTGATTGATACAGCGTTGACAAGCAGATTCCGCCGCTTGCTCTATGCAATGCTACTTGCTCTACACAATGCCAATGGCTACGGTAATTAACTGGTGCCTATATCTCCACTCCCATATTGGTATGTTGCAGAACTCGTCAGGTGTGTCTACTGTCTCCCCTGCTTTTCTCCCTTGCTGTAGAACCACTTGCGGTTGCAGTCTATGAGCAGGATGCGGACTAGGGAATTCCCCAGGGAGATGGCACACACAGTATCTCGGTATACGTAGACGATATCTTGGTATATCTTAGAGATGAACGATCGATCCCAATCACCTTGGCCCAAATACTCAGCAACTCTGCAGACTTTTCTGCACTGAGAGTTAATTAGAACAAGTCATGTCTCTCTCCTTTCATGCCCAAGTGCCCAGACCCTGCTCCCGCTCTCAACAGTAGTCATATCAGGTGGCAACCTGACACCTACCATTATCTAGGAATAAGAGTGTATCATCAGCACGCAGACCTACTGGACGACAATCTGGGGAAGGCGATCACTGCTCTCCAGTCATGTATTTCTGTTGCAAGCTCTCACTGTCGGTTATGGGTCAGATAGCTCCATTTAAAATGGTGGCCCTACCCAGATTATTATAGTAGTTCACCAACCTAAATCTAGACCTTCCTTTTTCCTATGTTTGATTGGGCCATGAGCACATTCATATGTTACAATTACTGCTGTCGTGTAGCCCTTTCAAAACTTTGCCTGCCAACTGACAGAGGCAACTAGCGGTACCATATATGGAACAATACTATCTTGCCTCACAGCTGCAATTGGTGGCCAAGTGGCTCGCGGGACTCCAGCTACACAACACTGCTGCTCTTCCCAGCCCTGGTCAACTGTGTCCATAACACCCTTAAGGCAACATGGGAGGCAGACAGACATTGCCCCTTCACCGACAAGGAATGGGCTCGGGTATTAGGTAGTCCTACATAAATTCCCAGTAACCCTCGCATCCCCCTTACCCAGTATTACATAATACAAAGGGCATACATCACCCCTGCCAAAATAAACAGATTATTGACTGCACAGACTTCTTTTCCCCACGGTGTTGTGCCACTGATGCCGATCTCCTTCGCCTGTAATGGGCCTGCCCAACCCTGTATGTATACTGGCGCTCGGCTGGTGTCGCCTTAACTGCCTGCAGCCTATGACACTTCTTCCCCAGTGTCAAACAGCAGAAAGTCACCGCTTGCTTTCTTGATCTAGGCATGTTAGTGGGCAAACACCTGATCACGAAGAGACGGAAGTCGTCCGACTCCACCCCCCATCAAATCAATAGCCTGGAGGCAATCACTACTAGTGTGGGGCAGGGCGGGAAAGCGTAGCACTGCACCCTGAAGTCACCCTAGGCCTCCGCAAAATCCCCACAGCTGTGAATTGGGATGCCATCCTGCAAGATTTATAGGGTGGACCACCACAAAATACACAAGTTTCAACCACCACTTCTCTGGCAGAACTATGGGCAGCGGGAACCTGATCCATCATTGCGCAGTCTAAGTGGACATGCTGTGGATGGGACAATGTGCTCGCCCCAATCCATTACATCATAATCATGACGCTCGCGGCTGCAAGTGTGTGTATTGCATTTGCGAAGAACTCAAACGGGAGCCAGTCAACATCCCAGCTGGGCCAGGTTTCCCTAGTTAATTTTGTGTGTCCAACCCTTATTCCACCTTCTCCTACTACCTGCAGGTACAGATGGACCAGGTACCTCATAATCGAAATGCAAGGATGCCATCTGTCCTACCAGTGGCAACCAGGAACATCACAATCAAAATGCAAGGACACCATCTGCCCTACCAGTGGCAACCGCGGAAACACACCCCCAAACAAGGCAAACTTAATAAAAATATGCTTGCACACCACCGCTTGTACGGATATAATCAACATCGGAATGTCAAGTGTAGTGTAATGGAAGCACTGCACATTGAATGACAATTGCATTATATAAGGTAACGGTGTTTACCGTGGAACACTCATTACTTGTTATTATTGTAACTGGTTTTCAGTCGTGTGCCTATAAAATAATAATAATTAAAACCAGATTTAAAAAAAAAAAATGAAGTCTTCCGAAAAGTTAAGAGTCTCATCATTTCTGCTCCAGCGCTGTCGTCCCTCTTTGTTGCTGGCAGGGGGAGTGCCATCACTGTGGATGCAAGACAAGTTGGCCTATGGACTGTGTTTTTTGCAACTATCTCAAGACAAGGAACACACCATTGCTTTTGCCTCTCAGGCTCTCACAGATGCTGAAACACATTCCAGTACCATTGAGCGAGATGAATTGTCCTGCTGTTCATCTGTGGAAAGGTTAAAATCGTACACATGGGGTTTGCACTTTGATCTTTATACTGACCACAAACATTTGCAACATCTTCTCAATTGTTCTAGAAAGACATCATCACGATTAGTAAGGTTGCTATCCAAGTTTCAGGAGTACAATTTCACTATGTAGTACTTACCGAGTGGAAACAATGTGAGGGCGGACTGCCTATCTATACATCCTATTGCAGATGAATGTTCTACCACTATGCATGAGAATGAGTGTTTGATTGCACTGGTTGAGGATATTCTGGGAGATAGCGGTACCATCACACATAGTCAATGGCTGGATGCGTCTGAACAACATCCTATTCGGCAATCCATTGCTAAATTCATTAATGAAGGATGGCCGAAAGATAGAAATGTTGAAGATTCTTTGAGACCTTATATTCAGGTTGCAGAGGACCAGGCTATGGTTGAAGGAGTGTTAATACGAAATGATGTTTGTGCGCCCCCAGTATCACTCAGAAATGTTCTAATTAAGAAGGCTCAAAAAGGTCATTTGGGTCTCAGTAGTACTTGTAAAAATCGTAAACAATTTTATTGATCGCCTGCCATTGAAGCTCAAGTGTCCAAGTTTGTAGAGGACTGCACAACTTGCTTGGTTTCTGTCATGCACTGGAAATTGCACGAGTTACCCATTCACATGGTACCATTGCAGAATGAAGTTTGGAAGAAGGTGGCTCTTGACTTTGCAGGTTCATTTGATGTGTTAATAATTAACAAGAAGTACATGATGTTATTGGTAGATTATTTTTCCAAATGGGTGTATTTCGAGTTTACTTCTGTTCCAACCACAGGTTCTTAAAAACAAATGTTGTGCACTTAATCTGGACCCACCCATGCAGAGGCTTAAGAACGATGTCGCACACTGGCAATCCCTTTCTCTTTCCCATGCTAGGAAGGGCGGTTCTTTTTAAAATGATGGCCCTACCCTTGTTTTTTGTATGCACTTCAAAATATGATGGATCCGGTCCCAACGTCCTACTTCAAGGAATTGGAAGGTCTCTAAAGGAAACTTCTCTGGGATGGCAGGCCCCGCATAGCATTCTCCAAGCTAACTCTTAACTGGTACTATGGGGATATTAGTCTTCCCGAGCTAAAAAAGTACTATTGGGCGTCCCAGCTTGCGGCTATCAATCACAGGATATATGGCCATCCAGATGATCCCGGATATGCCATGGATAGGTGGCTACTCCCAGGGGGAGACTATGCTAGAGCATTATACGCCAAACCCCGTAGGTTCCCACTAACTGGACCTACAGCACACGCCGTCCAGATATGGCATACAGTCAATAAACACTTGAAGTGGGATGGCAAACTCACGCTAGCCACTCCACTGTGGAACTTTGAGAAACTGGGGAGCCTCTGGAGATCCAAGGGTTTTGATAAATGGGACCTTATATGGATCTCACGGAATAAAGACGTCTGGGGGAAGGAACAGTGCTGCCATTCACATCACTTAAAGTACATTACAGCTTAACAGACCCTGAGTATTACCGCTATCTCCAAATCCTCCATGCGTTGCTCACCCAGATCCCTGATAACACAACGCTCCTGTGAGCCTCCCTCCTGGAGGATAGAGTGCTGGACGGACACCTGTCAGAAAAAAGATCCCACAAGGTGCCAACTGATCTAACTGGTTTGCTCCTTGGTTTTGTATGTACAAGTTTATCCCTCAGATTTGGTCCTCATTTAAAAGCAAAGAGGGGCATAGGTATACTTTCTCCCCCCGATATGTTGGCATGACGACAAGAAAGAAGAAGGGTAGAAGAGCGGTAGAGGGGTAGAAGGGGGTAGAAGGGTAGTAGAGGGCTAGAAGAGGGGTACAGTACAAGAGTAGAGGGCTGGTAGAAGAGATACAGGGGTAGAGGGGTAGAAGAGGGGCAGTTTAACAGCACATTTCTTGCAAGTAGGACATGGTCCAAATGACTTTACAGTCCTAGAACAGTCCTTCATACCTGAGCATGTTCCTGATATCGCTAAATTCTTGTTCAACCAGGAACAAAAATGGGTGTATAAGTTAAATAGCGACAAAGACGGATTGAATGAACCTATACCATGGATGTCTTTATAGGTGATTGTTCACCTAGGAAGTACCACTATGAGATCTGTAACCAACAAACAGTGAACATTTAGAGGTGCTTATCATCTTGTTATACGCCATTAGGTGACCCCACACCAAGGAGTCACTATGGTATGACTGTACCAAAAGGTTGATCATTGTGTAGTGTGCAAGCAGCATTTTTGACATCACCATACCATCTGGTTAGAGGCGTCAATATAAATGACACTCATAGCTCAAGGATCCTTTTTTGATGACTGTTCTGGATTTATTTCGCTCTATTCTTCTAAAAATAAAAGATTTTTTACTTTATGATGTCAATTCCTTATAAGATTAGGCATGGCAGCTTGTACTTTGCCGGATCGATGTTTTATAACCGCTTTAAGGACTACTTGTGGTGTTTACAATTAATCTAACATCAAGCTATTGGTTGAGATAGCCTTGTAAATTAATGGCGCGAGAAAACTTTATTCAACTCCATCAGCACAGTTCGGAGGACAGAGCTGTGCTCGCCAGGACTCCACCACAACCGGTAGTCCTAGCATGATATCTGAAAAGTTTTTTTTCAATAATAGCCTGTTTTTGAAGAGAATATAAAAACTCTATCTCACCTTGTTACGAACTTTTAATCGTTGGGTTAGACAAAATAACCGGAACGTATTCATGTGGTGTACTACATTACCCATGAGCAGCCAGGTCATGTGATCGGCTGATCACGTGACAGACCAGGGAACAACACACAAATATGGCGCTGATCTCAGACAGCGCAGAAGGACGCCGGGAGACACCGACGGACAGGTCAGTAGCGGCTTACATTTCATTAGCTCCGCTCACAATTGCATCTATAAATCCTTAGACTTAAGATTGCACGCGAGCATATGTTGCACGCGCTCACACAATGACATTACAACTGATACTGCCTCCCTGCTCCCAGTCTAAGTATCAACTGAGGGATACCGACCTCGTAACATTTACCTTATATTCAAGACTACATTTGCGCATATTTCGACTGCACTCGCAAAAAAGGCATTAAGACTTTCATTATCTGTTGCGGGCGCCATGCTCTCACTTTAAGTGAGCACCGAGAGATACCGACCTCGTGACAATCTGTTACCCGGGTCAATCGCGAAAGCATGTATATCATATGACCACCATAAAAAGATCTACTAAGGTGATTTTGGTTGTTCTCCTAAAACATGACACAAAAAGGTTGGCGCTGACTTACCATATGGATCATTAAGACTCTAACATATAAGATCGGTTCTCCCCCACATCTGTACTTATAGATGTGACCTGACATAGCACTATGAACAGTAAAACCTTGACCTACTAATAGTTGAAGTATGACGAGCTACGAATTACATTTGTACTAGTCAATCTCTGAAAGGAAAAGCTTTGACCACTCACTAATTGAATGTCTTTTATTGTTTTTAACTAGAGCGGTGTTCCTCTTACCTGAGCTGCAGCCAGGTGGGGTGATGCATTATCCCCATACCTACTATGTAAGTGGCTAATTGTTGTGGAGTAATGGGAAATTATTCATACTCCACTCTGACAAGATATACATAGTGCACCATGTGTTGTGACATTATTGTACTGTTTTGTCCGTATCTTTTTTCTTTTCTTTGGTTCTCCTTGTTTCCTGTCCTTGATACAACGATCCTACAGCGATGTGGTGGATTTAATAAAAAAAGGAATCAGGAATCAACAGGTGATATAATTATTATTTTTATTCTCACAATTCGTGCAGTAGCAAACACTCTGGTCCTGATGAAAGCAGTGGCGTAACTGCCACTTATGCTGAAAAATGTTGACCTCTATTGCAGACAGATATTATGTTAAATCTGTTGGTATGTCACAATGATTTTACATTTTGGACGAACTGAGAGAAATCATTAAAGTTCGCTCTCTACTCAGTTCTATCCAATTTTAACACTTTACAGTCTCACTTTTTGCACTGCTATTCAGTTACCTACTCAAAATATTAGTCTTGGTATCATCCATTTATATATTCACTCATCAATGGTCAAGCTCCAGCCACTACTACATCCTAAGGCTGTGAGCATCTTCTCCTGTGTGTTAAGGAGAACCCATATGATGTAAAAGGGCGGTACCGAGTGGCAACTGATGGGAATTTTTCCCAAACCCTTGAGTTAGCTTTCTTAGTCCATAACACATATCAACACTTTTGGTTTACATCTACTTTGTTAGTAATTAGTTGTGTCTCTGATGGTTCACACAGTGGAGTTCCTTTTATTTGACCCCTAGACACTCTTTGTTTTCAGCACTTTCTGATTATGACTTACGGACCTGAAGTACGGGGTAAGAATGTGCAGTCACTTTTCAGACCCAAAGGGCAGGGCTTTAAGTGGGCCGTTTTAAAAAGGAGACTTTGAAACGGTCTCTATAGGGCCCTGTTTTGTGCCCTGGCAGAGGTGGTCCGTTTTTTGAGGACTGCAGTGACGGCAGGCCCATCGATGTGCGCATGTTCACATTACTCACTTCTCAGTAGAGCGCTGTAGGGGAAATGGAATCCATTAAAGAGGACCATTTTCTTTGTGAATTTCCCTTCACTTTTTGAAACGCAGGAGCAGCAACACCGTTGTGGTATCACCAGGGTTTTAAGTGGAAGCTTTTTTAATATTAAATACAAAGAGCCATAGTTGCTGCTTAATTATCTTATGCAACTAACAACCACTGACAATGCCAATAGTCCTGACTTGTTGTAGGTATATTACTTGTATCATATATCTGGATGCAGTGAGAGAAACAGCAAAATACAAGTGGCACACAATGCTAAGCACAGGTTTTTAGCTTACGTGTTTTTAAGCCACGCCCCTTTGAGACCCCAGCCCCGTTTTGTCATCCCATTTAAAGCCCTGCCAAAGGGCATTTTTCTTTGATACTGCCTTCTGTAATCTTGATGTGAAATCAGAACAGTTTATTGTTGTTTGCAAACAAGTCTATTTGCAGGAAACAGCACTGATGATGACTGATGTGTACCACCACTCAGCCTTCCTCGTGAAAGATTCTGACTCACATTTCGAACACCTAGTAGGTGAATGGATTTCCTATAGATTGCACAACAATAGAGTGCAAGATGGTCGGGGTTGAATTGGCATGAACGTCGAGCTTTTTCTGTGCAGGTCATCATACATAGTGGTCGTGCTGTTACTAGATAAGGATGGAAATGTTCATTAAACGTAGTGAAGGGGGTTTCCAGGTACTACTACAAAAAGTATCCCCTGTGTTTTGTAGCGATCAAAGGATGATGAACGGGAAGTGACTCCTGTGTATTTTGTTTCGTGTACTATTATAGGTGCTCCATCAATGGCCGCTACAGATTTTCCATGGGTGAAGAGGAAGAACGTGTTTTTGTAGACGAGTCCACGTGGTTGCTTCATTGTTAGATTTTTTCTTTTATATGATGGTGCTGCTACTTGAAGGTTTTCCCAGACCCTATGTGAGGGTATTTCCACTAGATACTAAAACTGGAACATCAGAAGGACTGATAGACCAGGTGCTATAATATTATAAAATGTGCGGCGCTCAACCCAGCTTTGAATGCCCTCTTCCCCCACCCCCCACCCCGTTTGTGGGCGTCACATCGGGGTGGTGTCCTCAGGGCACTAGTACTGGTGCTGCTAAGTGCTAGGACGAAAGTATCCGAGTACGTTTCTAAAAGAGGCCTCGGTGTTTTTCCAAGGTGACCTCTGATCCGACTACAAGCGTCCGCTAGGTGCCATTGCGAGGCAGTTTCAAGCACCCCTGCTTTAAAGCTGTGGCTTGCTGGCGGCAGTCCTTACTGACCACCAGGAAGACTTTATGTACCCAAACAGAGACTTCTAACCCAGCTTCTTTGGAACTCACTTACCTTTAGAAGCCATAAAAGTAAGGCTAAGCAGCAAAAACCCAACCACTGCACGAAGTGGCATCGCGAGATGAGGGCACTCAGCACTGTCGATGCAACCGAACATCTGCTGCGTCAGGCGCGGTCATTACCACAAGCAAGTGCCCACTCGACACAAACACGGTTTAACTCGCGCACCATAAACGTCAAAACGTCCTCCGGAAGTTTACGTTCTAGATGCCTAAACCAATGGCCCGCTTGTTACCGTAAAAGCGTGAGGACGCCCCAGCAGAAAGATCCTGCCAATCTGCTGTCGACTCAACCAATCGCGCAGATCCTCTGGGAAACGCGTGCTGTCCACCAGATAATACAACAAACATTCGCATTTTGTCCAAATATTTTGGATTTTAAACGCATAAGACACTTTTTCAGGCTATAAACAGCTTGTGAGGAGGCAGGCTAGTACGAACAGCCAGAGTTTATTTTCCACATCAAACGGTCCTGACAAAGAACGCGCTTTCACGTGTAAAGGAAGCTTGCACTGAATTGCTGCTTGGTGAACTTCTCTCGGTTGAACAGAAGGCACATTATTTCATTTTCAGTAGAAGAGTAGTGTTGTAATGTACTATACTTGATCTCAGGGGCGCAACTAGGTCTTAATTTCGGGGGGGGGGGGGGGGGGCTAACATGGCAGATGAAAGGACGTGGCTAATGCAAATCAATGGGGCGGAGCTAAAATAGCAGATAATCAGGATCGGTTAATGCTCAGGTCAAGCTGAGAAAAAAATGTGGTGAATTCTGCATTTGAAACTGGACAACAATTAAAGCACATATTTTTGTTAGTTTGATGCATTACCCCCCAAAACCCATACTCACCCTGAATCGTAAAATTACGCCTGGCACACCAAAACACATACCCACGCTGAACCCTAAAATGAACCCCCTCACACCCTAAAACCCATACCCGCCCTGAAATCTATAATTACCCCAGGCACCCCAAAACCCATACCCATCCTATCCCTAAAATTATCCCTCCCCGGCACCCTAAAACCATACCCACCCCACACCCTGAAATTACCCCCTGGCACCCCAAAACCCAATACCACCCTGAACCCTAAAATCACCCCCCTGGAGCCCCAAAACTCATACCCGCCCTGAACCTTAAATTACCCCTGGCACCCCAGAAACCATACCCATGCTGAACCATAAATTCCCCCTTGCCCCCCAAAACCCAAACCCACCCTGAACCTTAAAATTACCCCAGGCACCCCAAAACCCATACCCATGCTGAACCATAAATTCCCATCTGGCACCCCATAACCCATACCCACCATGAACCCTAAAATAGCCCCCTGACATCCCAAACCCACACCTGCCCTAAACCCTAAAATTACCCCTGGCACTATAAACACATACCCACGCTGAACCCTAAAATTAACCCCATGGCACCTCAAAACCCACACCCACCCTGAACCTTAAAATTACCCCTGGCACCCCAAACTCCATACCCATGCTGAACCATAAATGCCCCCCGGCAACCCATAACCCACACCCTCCCTGAACCATAAATTCCCCACTGGCACCCCATAACCCATACTCACCCTGAACCCTAAAATTGCCGCTGGCACACCAAAACACATACCCATGCTGAACCCTAAAATGTCCCCTGGCACCCCATAACCCATACCCACCCTGAACCCTAAAGTAGCCCCCTGACATCCCAAAACCCATACCTGCCCTAAACCCTAAAATTACCCCTGGCACTATAAAACACATATCCATGCTGAACCCTAAAATTAATCCCATGGCACCCCAAAACCCACACCCACCCGGTACCTTAAAATTACCCCTGGCACCCCAAACCCCATACCCATGCTGAACCATAAATTCCCCCCCGGCACCCCATAACCCATACCCACCCTGAACCATAAATTCCCCGCTGGCACCCCATAACCCATACCCACCCTGAACCCTAAAATTGCCCCTTGACACCCCAAAACCCACACCTGCCCTGAAACCTAAAATTACCCCTGGCACACCAAAACACATACCCACGCTGAACCCTAAAATGTCCCCTGGCACCCCATACCCACCCTGAACCCTAAAATAGCCCCCTGACATCCGAAAACCCACACCTGCCCTAAACCCTAAAATTACCCCTGGCACCCCAAAACCCATACCCATGCTCAACCATAAATTCCCCCGGCACCCCATAACCCATACCCACCCTGAACCATAAATTCCCCCCTGGCACCCCATAACCCATACCCACCCTGAACTATAAAATTACCCACTAGCACCCCAAAAAAGAATGAACACTACAAACTTACACTACATTTGCATATTTGGAGGGGACTGTCCTCTTTGACGTTTCTATGTATGTAAGTCAAGAACAACATTCACAGTAACCTAGATATGCAGGCAGTAGGTAATGCTGTGCTGAAAAATGCATTAAAGTTACTGGAACTTACACAAAAAACTGCTGCCTGCTCTTCTGATACTATACTGTGGAGTCTGGCTGATCAGCAGCACTGTGTCCTGGCATCCAGCCCCTCCCGAAGGTCTCACTGTGTAGATCAATGTGGGTCAAATGCACAGACAGCAGGGGGAAAGGGATGGCCAGTGCAGGTGAAGCTTTTCCTTTGTAAATTAATTCCTGCTGGCGTCATAACCCAGGGTTTGCTGTATGTGCACTTGTATGGAATACACATCTATACAAGTGCACAGACAGCACACCCTGGGTTAAGATGCCAGCAGAAATTCCTTTACAAGGAAAAGCATCACCTTAACTGGCCATGCCTTCCCCCTGCTGTGCACATCTTCACACCCCATTCTCACCACCCATCAAGTGCTTAGGTGAAATCCCTGCCTTCAGGCAAGGATTTCACCTCTGCGCCACTCTAAAGGAAACACAAGAGGTCAGGGCAGGGGGGTCGGTTCACTCACTGAAACTTTTCAGAGGCTCGCTGTCTGGCTCAGGCTGCTGGGCCTCTCAGAAATCATTAAAACAATCACATTCTCGGATCGGATGCGCAGCCTTCCTGCACCATTTCAGTGTGTGTCATCTTAGCCCGGGCAGAGGAGGCGACGGGGGGGCTGAAGCCCGGTGAGCCCAATGGGTGTTGCGCGCCTGCTTGATCTAATCCGTCCCGTCCCAGGGGCGGCTGGTGACATTTGAAAGTGGCTGGGCGTAAAATGTGTGTAGGAGTGTTGCGTCGTGACCATGTGAAGCACTCAAGCACGACCAACAGAGTGTTTGGGGTGATAGAGCGGCGGGGGGAACCCACTGCTTTTACCAAATACTCGTCTGGGCCCATTAATCATTTACTCTTGAGCAGGTTACCTCCACACTCTATCAATAATGTTTCTATAAACTCTATTTATTAGGTCCTATACCATAGACTTACCAATCCTTGTCACTTGTACCTAAGGACCTAAGGGATCAGGGGATGTTAGAATAATAGGTATAATAACATTTTATTTATAAAATAACCATGAACTCAAGAAAAGTTTAACCTTTTATATATGTAAGTTTTCAAATGTTATAGTCCATTCACTATTGACCAAGATTCTTTCAATTATGAGAATGATAAAAGAGAACAATAATGTGCAAAGCAGATATAGAACTTAATTTTGGCATTAAAATAAAGGAAGGGGAAAGAAAAGGGAAAAGTACGTTAACATACCCACATTTGATATTTACCTAGAATGAAGTGAAGACCAACCCTGGCCACGGGCTGGGATCAAGAACAGAACCCCGGAAATGCAGGTGCCAGCAAGGATAGAACAGGTGCAGACCAGAATCAGGACAGGTACGGACCAATTTGGATCAGGACAGGACCACCTCCGGCTAGAACCGGCACCCGCAGCTAAAGGGTAAACGCCTACGTTTGACCCTTTCTGCAGCTAACAAGTTGAACCCCGATTGGATCAGCAAATTCTCAGACAGATTGCTTCGCCAGCACCCCAACTCCCGAACCCCGCTTTGGTTATCAAATCTTCTGACAGAGTGCTCCGCCAGCACCCTTGCTCTTGATCACCTATTGAGTGCGTTGGGTCATTGACAGGTCAGCTATTCGGACAAGTCGGACAAATTAACTAGCTAATCCTACTCTAGTTATACTATTTTCTAGGGCAGTGTACGACCCCCCAATGTTGCAAATGTAAGGATACCCAATTTTGATTGGACAAAAGGATGAGGAGAGGTCATCACACCGTAGCAAAATGAAACTTTTCTCTTGAATATTGAAATTAGCGTTCCCACCCATCAATTTATTTCTCCCATGCATTTTTATTCCACCCGGCAGTGAATGTATCAATAACGATTACAATGTAGTCCATATTATAGTTTAGCTTCCTTCACAAGGGTCAGGAGTTGACTACCCCATGAACCTCTAGCAAGTCAGGAGTTGGCCGGGTTTCAAAGGTCAGTGCTTAATGGACTTGAGTTTTTCTGCGCAGTCGCAGTTCCTCCAAAGATGGAGTTCAGAAGTACATGTCAGGCCCAAAGTTCGATATATATGAGATAATAGAAAAGAAACAGTTTAAGATCAAAGAATAAATGAATGTTCTGTATACCACTTATCTCTACACTATTCCCATTATTTTATTTTAACTATTGCGTTTAGTGTTTTGGCAAAACAAACAGCTTATTAAAAGCAGCGATTCAAGCTTCATGCATGCTGTAACACAAAGCAGCCATCTTAGTTCTAGTGCGCAGAAGCAAAAGTTTCCCTCCAAGCAAGGTAGTACGTCATGTCACGTGAGTATGACAGACGCATGCGGAGTAGAAAATCCAGCGTAGCAGCAGCCATTTTAATGCAAGCGGATTATGGTTGGTAAAAGCACATAAACAAGCTTTCCTTAGATGTGGTGCAAATATTAATACACAAAACATGTTTATTATTATAATAATTGTTATTTCGAGAGGGCTGAATCCGAGCAAGTCACTCTACGTGCGAAACCTTGCTCCATCAATCACCTCTTTGATGATATTTTATATCATCACCAAATTAATGAAACAGATGACAACTTTCACAGTTTTCCCAACTCAATCTCTTCAAACTTTCTATTTTTTTTCTTTTCATTGTTAGTGTGAACGTTTTTCAATTTCTTGTATAAATTTCCATTGAACTCTTCAATTTCTATTTCTCCAATATTTATTTTCTTTCCTTTCTTATTTACTGTATATGTCTTTTTGTTTCTGCAGCATTTACACCAAATAATTATTGCTAAGATCAGCAATGCTACTCCCGATATTGGCATCAGTATTCTACCTACAATACTTTTTCCTACATTAGAAAACCAACTACCTATAGTGGAGAGACCATCTGTAAGCCTCTTCCATGCACTATCAACCTCCAGTGGTTTGAGTTCTTTTTCCAAATGTGTAATATCCTTTACATACCCTTTAATTTCTACACTCTTATCATGTATGCAAGTGCAAAAATGTTGCGCCTTCAACATTCTGCAGACTCCGCCCTCTTTTGCTAATAATGTATCAAGAGCCAGTCGATTTTGTAAAACCATTGATCTGATCGCAACCAATGCGGTATTAATCATTAAGAATCCTCCAGCAGAGTCAGTCGATAAGCGATCCACCACTGTTGACAATGTGCAAATTTTTTGCGTATTCAGAACCACTCCCACCGAAGGTATCAATGCACTAAATATATCGCCTACAATTTCAGAAAAACAAGCTCTTTTACTACGTATTAGTCCATTAATCTCTTCATTGTTTCCAGTGTTTTTATTTGCATGATATATCTTTGGGAATACTATTCTAAAATAACAGCTCCCATACCAGTGATCTGGCAATTTGTAATATGCACTGTTTCCACATATAAAATAAATTCCAGGAAATACAGGTTCGGTTCCATCTTTGAAACCCCAAGCCTCAATTACCTTATAATTGTGTTCACTCTCATTGGAACCAATAAATACATTTTTATAATAACTTGTTCTTTCTCTATGGAGACAGAGTTTCCCGTTCTTTTCAAAATCCAGCACCATAGCAGTGTGAGTCTTGCCATTTGAGGTGAACCATATATTTTCAGCCCATTTAGGGATTTTATGTTTTTTGTCTTTTGCCTTTCTTTGAAAATTCTCTCTCCTTTTCTCAACCATGTTTAAAAACATTTCTCCTTCTCATGCAATAAGCATGTTAGATTATTCTTGTGTTCTTTAGCTATATCTATTGTACCTATGGTTAGAAAATATTCACCAATATATAACATGTTACATCACTCTTAGTATGTACAGGATTCAGGTTACTTCGTATAGGGAGTTCAGAAATATCACCTCTGAATTTGAATAGTAATACTGTAACGGTCCTTCCTTATAAAATAAACTAGCGATTATACTACATGAAATACCATATGTTAGGGGTAAATGATGGTAAGTCACACCTTCGGCTACCGATGTAGGTAACTTCATACAGACATAACAATCGCTTATTGCCATAGCTTCTACATAGTGTACTTATAGGTTAGCAAACACATTTAAGTGAGTTCTATTCTTAATTATGTTATAATGTAATCCTTTCTCACCTGATGCTTCCAAATCTACTTTCTGTTGTTTAATGCTAAGTGCCTTTTCGTGTGTATCTATTTTTCTAGGTGCATCTAATTGTTTCAGGTACACTAGTGTTATTCTGTATGTTTCTACTCATTAGATAAGGAATAGCTACTGTCAGTCCTAACCATACTATGAGTACTATCACTATACTACATGTGCATATTCTACAGCATGTTTTTAAACAGTTTCTTTTCGGTCTTCCATTAACAGTATGATCAGCCATTGCTAACTAGGGAGGCTTAACCCCTCTTTGTAACTTTTACATAGTCTTTAACCTGTGTAATTTCTTTCAAGTTGGTCTCACTTCTTCGTCAGTCTGATCAGCAATTAATTTGTCATCACTTTCGTCACTTATTTCTAAGTGTTCAAAATCTTCAAGGATGACGTAAGTCCATTCAGGGTGTCTGAATTTATTATTCAGTCTTTTCAGTCGTGGACTTCTCATTCTTATTTGTTCTGTAGATTGTCCAGCTTGACATGGTATTTCGTTTACTTGCTCTAGCTCTTCAATTATCGTTTTAATGCGCAATTTCAATCTTTTGACAAAACTACGCCACTTATCTCCCTTTCTGAGTCTTTTAGCTGGCACTGTGCTCTGACCTTCTTCAAATGTTCTCTTATTTTCATTCAGTTGTGGCACATCTATTTCAATGCTACCCTCTGTACCCCTCTCTATCTGACTAGGTCCAGGTCTTTCTTCTTTTTCTTCTGCCTAGTTACTAATCTGGCCTTGTTCAGGTGTTTGCTGAATTTGACTTTGACTTTGTTTTCCTTCTTCCTGAACACGTTTTTCTACACCTAACTGATCCTGCTCAGGTATCTCGATCTCTTGTCCTTCTTCTTCCTGAGCCTTCGCCCTAGTACCTATCTGTCCCTCCTTAGACTCTGGAGCTGTGTCAGGTATCTTAAATGTCTGAGTGGAATACGCGAATTACCTTGTGGACCCACCTGTTGAATTTAATCCAACATTCCACAGTAGGGGTCTGTCAAGTCTCATTGACTATATTCTATGCTCCCAAATACTAAAGGGTCAACTGCAAACATTTAAAACAGGTTCTGATATTTGCAGTGACCACTTTCCTAACAGTGTCACTCTGTCAATTAATACCGCTCTACCTCATCTTACTAGGGTCAGCTTAATAAACCAACAATGTCTGTCCATGGACAAGGTAAACGGCTTTTCCGTAAAATGGTCCAAAGTCGACCCAGAAGTAATCACCGGCAAAGTTATATCTAAAGCCCTTCCATGGATGAATAACTGTTTGGCAGAAGATTCCTCACCTCAGTTGATCATATCCAGTTTCCTGAAGATTCTAAAAATTATACGGGCAGAATTATTTCATCACCACAAACCCCAGAAACAGGAATCCAATGGGTGGTTTAACTCAATCTGTCGTAAAGCTTTAACTGCCCTAAAAAGAGCTCTTCAGAGCAAAGACAGAGACACTGCTGAGATAGCCAAACTTAGAAAGGTTTATAAATTGGCACAACACAACCGTAAAAAGGAAATAAAGAATAATCTTTGGGCCCAATTACATGAGAGCTGCCTATGTAAAGACAGCTCCCTGTTTTGGCGCACAGTCAAATCCCCTTTTTGGTAGATGCCACAGCTCCCCAACACCTAGATGTGGCAGTGACGGCTGATGAGTGGGTGGCTCACTTTTCAAAGATATTTGGTGGCCCCTCCGTCGACACTATAACTGCGGTTCAGATGGAAAGCGAACGTATCGGGGACAAAATATTCCTGATTGACCTCTGTTTCGATTATAACGAGGTCATTAACGCACTATTATCTTCCAAAACTGGAAAGGCCCCTGGTCCTGATGGAGTGCCACTAGATATCTTTGTAAGCAATATGGAACTCTGGTCACCCCTCGTCACCCAGGTAATGGCAGCAGACACAAAGATAGGCCTAATAGATTCTTGGTCTTCTTCTATTCTGCTCCCAATTTTTAAGAAGGGTGAACGCAATAACCCAGCCTGTTACAGGCCCATCTCCCTCCTGGACTCCCTGGGGAAAGTCGCTGGCCGGCTGATCTTGGAACGTCTCCAGGACTGGGCGTCTGGGAATAACATTCTGACAGATCTCCAGTAAGGATTCCAGGAGGGACTTGGTACTGTTGAGCAGGCATTGAATCTAACCCTTCTAATAGGCAAATACGTAGGGGCAAAAGGAGGTAACCTGTATCTAGTTTACGTCGGTCTCAGCGCAGCATTTGACTGCGTGATACACTCTAGGTTGTGGTCCATTCTCAGCGAATTGGGGGTAGACCCTCCTCTTATTCAATTTCTCGGCGAACTCTACTCCGATGCTACTGCTTGCGTGAGATATGGGATCGGCGGCGAACTATCTCCATCCTTCCCAGTAAACAAAGGAGTTAGACAGGGCTGTGTCCTGGCCCCCTTCTTATTTAATCTTTACACCAACGGGCTGGAATCGGCCATGTTAGCAGGGAGCCAGGACCTTCCATCTATTAATCACCGCCCTATCCCCGCGCTGCTCTACGCGGACGACTCTGTAATCTTAGCAAGAACACTAATTCAGCTACAAAGACAGTTGGATAAATACTGTCAGTTTATGCTTTCCTTGGGGTTAAAAGTAAATAAAAATAAAACCTTTGTTATGCACATCGGTCCCAAGGCGAAGAACCCAAAACCTGTCTTTATAGATCAAGTTAGATTGGAACGTACCAGGGAATATCCCTATTTAGGAATTTTAATGGACGACCAATTATCCTGGAAACAAGCTATGACAAGTAAAAAGTTACTATACCAGACAGCAACTTCAGCTCTTGTTTCCTTCTCGAGAAAATTGGGCAACCTGCCCCAGCCGAGTTGCTCAAAATCTATCACGCCAAATGCCATAGCGTAGCAACTTATGGTGCAGGGGTCTGGGGCTACGCTCCTGTAGATAACTTACAAAAAGTCCAAAACGGGTTTTTAAAATACATTTTGGCAGTTCCTCAAAGTGCCCCAATATACGGTTGCCACATCAAGCTGGGCATCGACTACCTGACAGATAACATCAGATGCCAGCCGATCCTCTTATGGCACCGTATTTGGAATAAACCGCAATGCCATTTAACCCGTTCATTAATAACCGATTGCTTATCCCTGGCAAACTGGAGAAAAATTCCTTGGTTATTATATGTCTCCAATTTCCTCAAGGATTTGAACTGCAAATCTTACTTCTCAGAGCCCATTACAATATCAGACATCACCAGGAAAGCCCTGAAAAATCTCTGTTTAAACTCTCTCAGAGATTTGCGTCTTTCCCAAGAAGTAATCAAACCATCTAATGCGCAGATCCTAATGGTTCAGTCCGCCCCAGGTATTCAGCCATACCTAACTTTTTTCTTAACCAATTATGAAAAATATGTTTTGACTAGGTTTCGATTTAATTCTTTTTTTCGCCTTGTTACTTCCCCAATGAATTTGACTGGTCGCATGATTTATTGAAATGTCCTTGTGACGGAATATCATCCCAGTGCACAATGCATGTAACCCTGTTCTGCCGATATTACGAGCAACCCCGCAAGCTCTGGATTATTCCCCTCCTTCGTGAAATGGGTCTGAGAACATGCCGGCCTGCTTATTTGGCCCTGCAGTTACTAGATTCCCAAAACGCTGCTAAATGTGTAGCCTGCTTTTTAAAATCATGTTTAAAAATTCGCTGCAAAGTTTGAGCTACTGTTTACACGATTCCATGCCTCCATGTACACCATTCTAATAAATTATTTTTACTGAATGTTTTTAAATGCCTAACAGTTTTTATCTGTATCATAACATTGTGATCTAAACATGTATTGCAATTTTATTATGTACTTTTTATGGTTCTGCTATGTGATAACCGAATAAATGTTTTGATACGGTCTGAGTGTATTGATCTTTCCTTATCTGGTCCATCTGGTCCTCCTCAGAATTACTATTGGCTTGTATTTCTGTAATCTGAGTACGTTCTTCTAGACCTATCTCATCCTCACTATCACTCTGTCTGTCTAGATAAGTTTGACTTCTGGTTCTTATGATCTTTGTAGGTATGTTGACTACTGGAATCCAATCATCCTGACTGGTGCTTGGCGGTTCATCAGCTACTTCAGGATCGATTTCTTGAGACCCTTCAGCTGTACAACCTTCGGCTTCAGTTCCATCAGGTTCAATCACTCTTTTTGTGTGGCTGCCATAGATCCAATTCGGAATTCCCTCACATTTCACAGCTGTGGTGGTGACCAATATCACTTCACTTGGCCTTCCCCACCTTTGTGCTAGGCAAGATTCTTGAGTATGTTCCTAATCACTACCCAGTCACCTGGAATCAGATCATGTGCTGGAGTTGATTGTCTGGCAACAGCGTCTTCCCCAACCTGGTAAGAGAAAAAATGCACTTGGTCAGCCAGTTCTTTGCAGTACTAACACTAAGTCATCAGATATATTGATCAACTTATGTCCTGGTACCCATGCCTGCATCATTGCTCTTCCCATGAGGATTTCATGAGGACTCAAGCCTGTTTTCCTGTCTGGAATACTTCTGAGTCCCATCAGAACAAGAGGTAAAGCATCAGGCCATTCTAATTTTGTAGATGCATATATCTTTCCTAGTCTTGATTTTATTGTGCCGTTCAATTGTTCAACTACTTCAGAAGCTTCTGGACGGTATGCACAGTGCAGCTTTTGCTCAATTTTGAATGCTTCACAGAGTAGACCAATTATTTCATTATTAAAATGAGTACCTCAGTCTGATTCAATCGTTACTAGAAAACTGAAATGTGGTATCAACTCTCTGAGTAGGAGTCTAGCTACAGTGATGCTAACATTTCGTTTTGTAGGGTATGCTCCTACCCATTTTGAAAGAACATATTTCATTCCTCGACAGGGTGGTAACTGGATGAAATCAATTTGAAGCCTTATGGATGTGCCTTATGCTTTCCCAATCTTCCCAGGGCAAACTACAGTTCTCTTTCCAGGATTAATTTGCTCACAAATCAAACATCTTTGGCAAAGACCTTCTGAAATGTTCCTGAATTTCGCAGTAAACCATGATTGTCTGAATAGTCGCAGCATAGCATCCCGCCCTAGGTGGGAATCTCCCTGGTACATCCTAGCCATAGGAGCAAGTATACAGTCTGGTAACACAGGTCTGCTATCAAGGTAAACAATAACACCATCTTTAGCCCTTCTCTGACAACCTATATTTCTCCATTCTTCCCTTTCCTCGGTTTCTGCTTCATTATGCAAGTCTCTCACTTCTTCCCAAGTTTTCACACCTTGAAGCAACATAAGTTGGCAGCTGTTTCCATATGCATCACTTTTTTTTATTTATTGCCATCTTATGTTTGGCACAGTGTTGGGCTAATTGGTCAGTATATTGGTTACCTGCTGTCACTTCGTCATTTCCAGATTGGTGAGCAGCACACTTGACCACAGCCACTTCTTTTGGCAATTGAATTGCTTCTAGCAAGTCTTGTACATAGTGACCAGTTTTAATAGGAGTACCTGATGAAGTCAGAAACTCTCTTTGCATCCAGAGTTGGCCAAAGTCATGCACAACTCCATAGCCATATTGGCTGTCTGTATAGATTGTTACTTTCACATTTTTCCCAATTTTGCAAGCCCTTGCCAATGAAATTAGTTCAGCTGCTTGTGCAGACTTGACTCCAGGTAAATATGATGCTTCAACTGGACCCCATAAAGTACATACAACATATGCAGCACTCAAACCTCCTTCCTCATGTCGCTTGCATGAGCCATCTCCGAATAATTCATGTTCTGAATCTATTAATGGCTCTTCCCTTACGTCCGGGCAGGGTCTAGTACAGTATTCTGTTAGGTCGATACAATTATGTTCAACTTCATTTTTGACTTCTGCAAAATGTGATTCAGGCAGCAGCGTTGCTGGATTCAAAATTTTACACCTAACAATAGTCATATTTTCTGCACCTAAAAGAATTTGTTCATATTTAGTCAGCCGACTAGGAGTCAGATATTGGGTTTTGGTTCTTCTCAACAAAATCACAACTGCATGTGGGACGTATACAGTCACTGCATGGCCCATAATAATGGACTCACTTTGCTCAAGACTCATGCATGTTGCAGCTACTGCTTTCAGACATCCTGGCAATGCAGATGCCACTGGATCCAGTGTGGAAGAAAAATATGCCACAGGACGTCTCATCAAACCATGGGTCTGGGTCAAGACTGAGAGTGCGCAATTGTCTTGCGTATCACAAAACAATGCAAAGTCTTTTGAATAATCAGGCATTCCTAACGCTGGAGCTGTACACAGACAATCGCGTAATTTTAAGAAAGATGATATGCTTTCATCATCCCATTTTACTGTGTCTTTTGCTCTTTTCTTAGTCATTTGTATCAATGGTTTTGCCAGGACTGCAAATCCCACAATCCACTGCCTGCAGTAACCTACAACTTCAAGAAACATTCTGATTTCTTTATGGGTTCGAGGTAGCTTCATGCTTTTGATTATTTTGATCCTTTCCGTGGTAACCCTTCTGAAACCCCTTTCTATCTGGTGCCCCAGATATTTCAGTGATGTGGTGCAAAACTGTAATTTTACAGGTGACACCTTATGTCCTCCTACACCCAAATGATTTAACAAAGCTTTGGTGTCCACTACACAGTCATTTCGGGTTTATTAGACGCCACCAATAAGTCATCTATGTACTGCACTAGGACAGATTTTCCAGGCAGCACCAAAGATTCAATGCACTTTTTCAAAATCTGATTAAAAATTGATGGACTTTCTGTGTACCCCTGAGGAACACGGTTCCAGACGTAGACATGGCTGTCAAATTCCAATGACAAAAGTTACCTGCTATCTGGATGTAAAGGTATGGAGAAAAATGTGTGGCACAAATCGATTACAGTGAACCAACCCGCTGCCCATGGTAACTGATATAGAATCACAGCAGGGTTTGGCACAACGGACAGCATGGGACAACAATTTTATTAATTTTGCGAAGGTCCTGTACGACCCTATATTTCCCCACTCAGTTTCTTTATGCCAATTATGGACGAATTACATGGACTGCTCATTATTTCTTGCAAAATGCCTGTTTTAGCCAAACGTTTTATTTCTGCTGCAACACCTGCTTTTATTTCGGGGCTCACTTTATACTGTTGAGTATTTAGGTAAACTGCTCCTTCTTTTACTGTCACTTTTATTTAATTGACATTTGCCATTAATCCTATATCTTTTCCTTTAAAATCGCACACATAAAGATTCACAGTATCTTGTAGTTCTTTTGTTAAGTCTTCTATGGTCAATGTTTTTTTTTCAGTTTCCTGTTTTGCCAACATTAATTTATAAATTCCATCTTCATCGGGGTCTGAATTTCAACACCACTTGGAGTGCAAAAGAAAGTACAATTCATCTTGCACAGCAAATCCCTACCTAACAGGTTTACTGGACTGGAATCGCACACAATGAACTTGTGCATTTCTTTAAAATTGCCTATTCTGACCTCCATCGGTCTGTACTAATTTGTTTATTAGAAACGCCCAGTACTTGGATCGCTCCTCCCGAGTGGGATAGGTTTGGAACGTCTGCTGTTCTCACAGTAGAACGGGTAGCGCTAGTCTCCAACAAAAAAAATATATAATTTCCCTCAACTTATCCCTCAATATATGTACCTGACTGATCTACCAGTAAGGATGCGCCAAGTACGCACTCCTTGTCCTCCCCTCTCAGGCACCGTCAGTAGGTGTCCTCTTCAAAAAATGTGTCACTCAAAAAGAAATTGTGGAGTCACTGAATCTCTCCTACCACTTCCCTCCCAATTTGTAGTATCCACACTATAGTTTGCTTTGCTCCCAGGATCTGGCATAGGTGCCATGGGTAATTGGTTCTGTATTACCTGTGTCTGCTGTTTCTTTGACACTTCATTCTGCGTCTGTGGGTTCAAAGGGTTAGTTTGCATAGGATTATTATTCAGTATAGCTTTACATTCGTTTTTCCAATGCCCCCTCTTTCCGCACCCGTGACATGGGAATTTCTTTTTAGCCTCATCTCTTTTATAATTTCCCTTTAGTTTTCCTCTATTTCCCTCTCCTTGGGTTTGATTATTTTTTAATTGGTTTAATTGAAGTTCCTGTTGCTCTGCTAATTTTACTTGTATCCACATGACCTTTTCTTCTACATTTTTATGCTTATTGTCCAATTCATCTTCACAATATTTTGCATATTTCAGTATTTCATCAATAGGTTTGGCCTGCCAACAGATCTTATGATCTTTTATCCATTGCGAAATTTCTGGTCTTCACCCAGACACAAACCGATAGATGAAATGCTTCATATCTTTGGAATCAATTTTCTCCAAACCACTATTTTGTTTAAAAACTTGTAAGAGGCGTTCATAATATGCATGCACAGATTCAGCTTTATTTTATGTAGTTCTGTCTATTCTAGTCCAGTCAGTCTCTTTTGGGGGTACTTTCCCTTTCAAGTACAGTATTACCCGATTATATTTCTTCATAACTTCATCTGATGGGGCTCCTGTCTTTGGGTGTCAAGGATACTCATCACTTGGCCAGTCTACTGTGATTTTACATTCTGTCCATAAATTGACAGGTACAACAATATCAAACAGCCCATCTAGATCTTTTAACAGTACTTTTGAAACTTTTACAAACCTTTCAACCAATCTACCGGTTTTTCTCGTATTTTCGGAAAATCATTTGTAAATGACAAAATATCCTGTCGGGACCATGGGACATGTACATAACCTCCACCTGGCACATCTCTCATTGGACACAACCTTTCCACTTTTTCTGTTTCTTTCAACATATGCTCTGATGCAGTGCTCTTCACTTGTGCCTCCTCCTACTTCTTTGCCCACCTGGCTTTCCATCTTTCTAAATCACCCCATTTTTGCAATATTGATAACAACTCTTTAATCTGCACTTTCCTTGCTGACACATTCATATTTTCTAAATCTTTATCAGTGAATTCAGCTCGATAAGGTTTCTGTAGTACTTTTGATTTACCAATATCAATTCCCATTTCAAGTGCCATATTCATTAATTTTTCATGAAATACTCTGGTGTTCCGTGTAATACTTCGACATATAAACAACAATTCATCTTCGCTGAATGTGTTCAATCTTTCTAAACCCACATTTCCTGCCATCATTTATTCTAATTCGATCCTTCATTTGAATATATCCAATGATTTTGGCTTATCTATTTCTTGAGTCCATCTCTCCAATTCTTCTGGGGTAACTACTGTTGTATTTACTGTACCTCTTGGAGTTTCCATTCTCACTTCTCTCGAGCTCACGGGAGTACTTTTCCTAACTGAGCTCCTTTCAGGTTCTCTTATAGGTAAATCCATAAAGGAAATTACCGACCCACGTTCACTTGCTTGATCATCCACTATTACAGTTTCTTTTCTTTGCTGTACTACAGGTGTAGTTCACTATAAGCAATAGACTCACAAGCTGTTTATTTAAAAGTGTGCCTCAAAAACACGGGGGAGGTTTGCAGGCCCGACTGGGCTCTGTGGTTAATTCGAAGAATTGAATGTATGAATGTATGCATGTGTATTTGTGAGTGTTGTGAGTGGGTGTGTGTGTTTGCATGAGTGAATGCATGGGTGTACGTGAATGTATATGTGTGTTTGTGTGGTTTCCTGCCCCACTCACTGCTAAAACTACCGACCGCCACTGCTCTAAGTGACGTCAGCGCAGCTCCGCAACTGACTCCCCTCTTTGCAAGGTAATACGAGAACTTATTTCTTTTTACTTTTTCAATGCAAAAAGTTTTATTTACAAACGTAAAAACATTTGCCACTGTGGTGCCTAAGTGACTTAATTCAAAGGAAAGATAATTTTCACCCACTATGAGTAAATCCCTTGCGTTTACTCTTCAAACACTACGAGTAGATCTCTTCCGCATACCCTTCACACAAGCATTAGAGAATCTGTTACTCCCTCGGCCTTACCCTTTCTAGGTGATATAAGGCCAAGGTTCTACTAGCGAAACCCTTTTCTGTCAATCAAGCTCAGAAGAACCTGCAACTACTTCAGTGTGATCCTTTCTAGGTGATATCACCCCAAAGTTTTGCCCGCGAGCTCTTGTTATCAATTATTCATACATTTATTCAGAAAGTCCCTAAACAGTGCTTCCGGTTGTACCTAACTATGCAATTACTTCCTTAGACAAGTGACCTCAACTACAGAGTGGCTTCCATTTACCACCTGTTATTCTGCCCCCGGGGTTCCAGACAAAACATAAAACAGGTATAAACCGTTTTGGTTAATACATAAAATCAATGCAATCAATAATCAATATAATTTCAAATACGCAAGATATTATTCAATAAACCAACTAACTACAACTAACTACCTATCTTAACTAAACCCTAACCATCCTCTGCTACCAAAAGAAACTGATAGAGCGGAGGGGTGAACCCACTGCTTTTACCAAATGCTCACCTGGGCCCATTAATCATTTACTCTTGAGCAGGTTACCTCCACACTCTATCAATAATTTTTGTATGAACTCTATTTATTAGGTCTTATACCATAGACTTACCAATCCTTATCACTTGTACCTAAGGACCTAAAGGATCAAGGAATGTTAGAATAATAGGTATAATAACATTTAATTTATAAAATAACCACAGACTCGGGAAAAGTTTAACCTTTTATCTATGTAAGTTTTCAAATGTCACAGTCCATACACTATTGACCAATATTCCTTCAATTATGAGAATGATAATTAGAACAATAATGTGCAAAGCAGATATAGAACTTAATTTTGGCATTAAAAGAAAGGAAGGGGAAAGAAAAGGGGAACATATGTTAACATAACCACTTTTGATATTTACCTAGAATGGAGTGAAGAGCAACCCTGGCCACGGGCTGGGATAAAAAACAGAACCCCGGAAATGCAGGTGCCAGCAAGCATAGAACAGGTGTAGACCAGAATCAGGACAGGTACGGACCAATTTGGATCAGGACTGGACCACCTCAGGCTAGTACCGGCACCCGCAGCTAAAGGGTAAACGCCTGCGTTGGACCCTCTTTGCAGCTAACAAGTTGAACCCCGATTGGATCAGCAAATTCTCGGACAGAGTGCTTCGCCAGCACCCCAACTCCTGAACCCCGATTGGGTTATCGAATCTTCTGACAGAGTGCTCCGCCAGCACCTCTGCTCTCCATCACCTATTGAGTGCGTTGCATCAGTGACAGGTCAACTATTTGGACAAGTCGGACAAATTAACTAGCTAAGCCTACTCTAGTTATAATATTTTCTAGGGCAGTGTACCACCCCCCAATGTTGCAAATGTAATGATCCCCAATTTTGATTAGACAAAAGGATGAGGAGAGGTCATCACACCATACAAAAATGAAACTTTTCTCTTAAATATTGAAATTAGCATTCCCGCCCATCAATTTATGGGCAGTGAATGTATCAATAACGATTACAATGTAGTCCATAATTTAGTTTAGCTTCCTTCACAAGGGTCAAGAGTTTACTACCCCATGAACATCTAGCAAGTCAGGAGTTGGCCGGGTTTTAAAGGTCAGTGCTTCATGGACTTGAGTGTTACAAGTACATGTTAGGCCCAAAGTTCGATACATATGAGAAAATAGAAAAGCAACAGTTTTAGAACAAATAATAAATAAATGTTCTGTATACCACTTATCTCTACTCTATTCCCATTATTTTATTTTAACTATTGCGTTTAGTGTTTAGGCAAAACAAACAGCTTAGCAAAAGCAGCGATGCAAGCTTCATGCATGCTGTAACACAAAGCAGCCATCTTAGTTCTAGTGCGCAGAAGCAAAAGTTTCCCTCCAAGCAAGATAGTACGTCATGTCACGTGAGTATGACAGACACATGCGCAGTAGAAAATCCCGCGTAGCAGCAGCCATTTTAATGCAAGCGGATTATGGTTAGTAAAAGCACATAAACAAGCTTCCCTTGCTATTAACGTTGTGTTGATGCAATTATTCATACACAAAACATGTTTATTATTATATTAATTGTAATTTTTAGAGGGCTGAATCCGAGCAAGTCACTCTACGTGCGAAACCTTTCTTCATTAGGAGGTTCTTCCCCAGAGAAAAGTTTGAAGAAAATAGTGGTCAGTGGTGCATTTTAAAGCAAATTTGAGAAAGGAAGGAGGGTTATTAAGCAGTTGTGAACGTGTAGTCTTGAACTATTAAAGAACATCAAAACTGCTCCAAATCTTACTGCATTAAATGTTTAACAGTTTCTGTCATGTGCCAATTGTACAGTACACCGAATCTATGGAAATGTTGCACATTAGCAATCTTAGAACCCACAGAAAGCCAATTCAATTACTTTAAATGTGAATGTCACCATCAAAGCTGGACATAACTGTTAATTAAGAAATAAAAAAACACAGAAGGCACATTCAATTGCTTCAAACGCAAATGCCACCGTCTAAAATTCTGACCAGATTTCCCTCTTCAAGATAGTGTGGCATTATGTATGTTTACTTTCACTCTACACACTCCAGCAGGTAGCAGTGACCAGGAAGAAAGCATTTCAGCTCAAAATTTGTCTTCACAACACAACAATAAAACCATTAATTTACAGGACTGTCTGTTGCAACAACAAAAGGGTTCAGATAAATTCCAGTGCCAGGCTCCTTCCTTAGCATTCATAGAAATGAAATCTCTACTCTTTTCAAGAAACCTCAGAGAGATTACGAGGGTTGGTTGGGCCCTAGTGGACACTGTATTTCCTTGTGTGCTAGCGCACTGGATCATGCATCTTGTCTGCCCCTGTTTCGTGAGTGAGTTAGCTGGGAGACCCTCCCCATCAATCACCCTGTTGGAAACCCACGCGTGCGCGAACGGTTAATGGATGCAAGGCAGAGCTCCGTACTTTGTGCTTTGTGCCAAGCAGGTGGCGAACGGCAAGGAGGTGGTGGCTGACCCCGGGAGCATCAACTTCCAGAGCCAAGGAGGAGCTGTGGAACTGGGAGCCGGGAGCCCGCTGAATGAGGATTTGGTCGCGGACCCGGACGCGATCACATCTGAAGCGGCCGAGATAGTGGAGAAGCAGCCGCGTTGAAGGCTGAGGTAAAAGGCGGGGGAGTGCGGTTGCAATAGTGCCGACCGTGAAGTGCTGTGCCCAGGTGCGCTGCAGAGGCGGCCCAACTAGGTTGGGTGCAGCCTGCAGAGCCCAGTGTGCCCTACTCTTCAGTTTCTGCATTGCTTCAATGCTTTACTGCTTACTGCCTCACCATACCATACCATACCTTGCCTCACCTTGCCTTGCCCCACCTTCTTCTTCTGTGTCTTCTACGCCACACTCAGCGGATACAAATACAAAATAAGGACAGCCGGACACAGCTTCAGTAACCTCTATACCCCGCTCCCAGGGGGGGCTTTGCATGGTACAAGGATCCAAGAACACCAGAAGAAAGCAGAGGCTCCAACACCGCCAGCACTATTGCCCTCAATGCATCTGCCACTGCAGCTAGGACTATACAGCGGTAAAAGCAATAGTATTGATAGTCTACCCCCACCACCCACAGTTAGGAGTCTAGCCAGACAGCCAGAATCAGGCTCAAGACTAAGGACTGGACCCAGGGCCAATCTGGGGTAAAGCAAATAACCCTGCTATTAACCCGTCAGGGGGGTTTGCAGAGAGGAATCATCTGAATATCATACATCGAAGTATTGAAACGCAAATTATCAAATAAAACAAAAACAACAAAGAAGGAATGAGATCTGGTAAAGTCAGGCAGCCCTTCTTTGAACCGAAAATTAAGTTAAAGTTAAAAAAAGGAAACTTGAACCAATAATGACGCCGCAATCAACTAAATCCCGAGATAATAGCCTCAATGCCCACAATGCCTACAAGGAAGAACGTAACAAGGACATCTCAAGCACAACTTCAACTCCAACTGCAACCACAAGCAAAAATGTAAAAACAATGGCAAATATCCTCACGTCGCCTGGGCGGAGGCGAAAGCGGAAGCGGAGCACTCCCCTAAGTCCATCTGCGGAGAGGCAACCGGTGTGCAAAGCTCGTGGCCTGGTGGCAACTGACACCCCGATTCCAGTTGGCTTTGGCGACAGCACACAGTCCCCTCAGTTGCCATTGGCGCCACAGACATCCCAGTTATCACCCCAGTTACTATTGCCTTTTACACTGTTAAAGGACTTAAATGACCTCATAACCATTGAAGGAATGTCTGCGAGGAAAAAAATATGCGCCTACCAGCCATAGATATATACAACATTTTCTTTCCTGAAGGACCCTGGAACAACTATTTACTCCAAGACTGGGAACATAAAGGGGCTGCAAACACCACTCTTATCAAGTAAAATTGACTGCAGTCCTCCCCACAGCAATCCCGTTGAGACATCACTGTTCATAGGGGCTAATTGTCAACTTCCTCTGGGGGAAACAACCGCAACGCCAACGTCAACCGAAATTAGAGGAATGAGTGACTCTATCAATTTGGCAGGTAGAGGAACAAATAGTCAAAGCGGGGTCGAACCGGGCTCACCCTGCTCTGGAAAAAACATCGCAAATAATAGCTGGTTGGGCTCGCCGAAGATGGGCAAATCCTCCGAGCTGGTGAAACACTCTCATTCAGCCAGACAATTTGAGACAAATCCAAGTCAAACCAACAGGCCTCACACAGAAAGCTTAGACCCACCAGTCAAAATCAAGGCTCTGGATAAGCATGATGGAAAAGCACAAGATCCATGTTCTCAATTAAATAAATGTGTTGATTGATTAGAGTAAGAGCCTGCTTTGGTTAGCAATACACATGTGGGTCCTGTTATTCCTTTATAGCGCTCCACTGAGGCATGGGCTACAGCAGCCCCGTGGAAGCTAAGACCTCTGCTTTACACACGCCACTATGAGTTAGCAAGAGGTATGGATGCAGTCTGCCTACCTGGCAGTGACCATGATGCAAGTTCCACACTTGTAAGATGTAACTCTTGGATGCATGCAATATGTATCTGCTCCGTCTAAGGTATGCATACAACCTGTGACGTCTCACCGGAGTCGCCATGTCCCTGATACTCTAGGTGAGCACATCATAGGTTGTAGCCATAACGTATTATGCTATTTCCAGGGCCAAGCACCTGTGAACATCCCGTCAGCCTCCCCGCCAGCGTTCCCCTCCCCTCCCTGTATTGCTCCACCCCATCGGAATACAAACTTGAAACTGTAACAAAACAATAACTCCCAACCCTTGGCTTAAATGCTAACATGCATCGTGACATAAGGCCCAATTTATTGTGTCAATCAACTAGTTCTTGACCCAATGCTAGCAATGTCCTTGCTGAGGTCTATGGCAGAGTGGGCTGAGGGGGAACTCTGTAGCATCTCTGATTGATTTGGGGTGGGAAACCTGCTCGTTTCCGATGGGCTGTCCTCACGTTACCCTATTAGAGAGGGGGATATAATGTTCCAGATTTGCAGTTATATTATTTAGTTGCCCAATGTAGCTATGCTTATTCGTGGTATCACCCTGATGCTCGAATCCCATATCTATGGACAGAAGCTGATCTTGTTCTTCCTGGACAGCTCTCGGGCATTCTGCCCATGGGCTTCCCCAGAGATCCATTGGATAAACAAACCGTTTTCTCCACGATTTGGACATGGAAGAAACTTTGCCGATCACAGGTACAGAACTGTTTTACTCCTCGGCTCTGCCCATCGTAAACCCCTGTTTGATGCCAATCACGGGAGAGCGATTGGTTCAGCGCACTCTTGCCAAATTTGAACTCTCACAGATAGGTGAACTCTATCCAGATGGCCACATTTCTTCCCTAACAGAAGACACCCGTTTACAAACAGGCACCATTATGGACAGGTTTGTCAGGGGCCGCATCCGCTCCGCCCTACTCTCCACCTTCCCATCCTTCCCGGTTGAGCCGACCTCTTTGCCTTCTCTCCCTATGGTGATTGAAAATGCAGACAACATACATCTCACTTCAAAGCTTTACATGGCATGTGCAGCACTGAAACCAGTTGATGACAGCAAAATCCGTAGGGCATGGGAAGTGGATTTGGGAATAACAATTACAAATGCGCAATGGGCCAAATGTTGCTCGGTAACACAAGACATCTCGCTGAACATCAGACACAAGCTTCTACCTTTTAAATTCTTATGCCACACATCTGTCACTCCAGCATTGTCCCACAAGATCGACCCTTCCAAACCACACAACTGCTGTAAATGCTCCGTCCCTCAGGCTGATTTTGCACATCTCACCTGGACATGCTCAAAACTGCAACACTACTGGAAAAGCCTACATTACACACTAGGGAAAATGACCAATCTCTCTCTGACTCCCACCCCGGAGGTGGCCTTGCTGGGTTATACAGTGAACTTCCCTAAAAAGATTCGGCGGTTGGCATCACTAGGCCTGCTGTTGGCGAAGCGAGAAGTGGCCATCTATTGGGGACGAAAATCTGCCCCGACCGTCCAGAATTGGCTGCATAGTCTAGCGTATTGTAATGTCAATAGTGAAATATACGCAAGTGTGATGCCTAGCTCGTCCCGTCTCAAAGATATATGAGGCCCGTACCGGGCATACATTGAGGCACTACCCCAAGACTCAGATCTGCAATTGGAACAGGGTATAGTCCCGAAGGGCGTGGGGTAGCTGTGCCTCTGCAAATGCTACTGCTCTATTGTATTATTGATGCTGAGTGACACTCATATATATGACTATTCAACGCAAACTGAACATGAATACGGATGTTCTGGGCTGGGAGTGGTGTTATCGACAGGGGTCCCTCTCTTGTTTCCCTTTTTTTACACGACACACTGTGAATGCAACAGTCTTTCATTGCCTTATTTCAAGGATTGCTAACTGTGATAATCATTGTTATGGATATGGCTTGACAATGTATACTGACGTATTGGTGAAGGACTACATTTGTATAATGTTTTTGGATTGGAAAAATGGAAAATGAAGTTAAAAAAAAAAGTGGTGTTTTGTTTTTTTGTGTGTTTTTGCACGGCAAAAACCTACTCTGCATCTCATTAGGGTTGGTTGGTGGTGTCCACTGTGTATGTAAATTTTGGGGTAGTTATCTCGGGAATACTGGCGATGTCTGCTGTTTGCACCAGCTTGTGAATGGGGTGTTAAATCCAACTCCACTTTTGATGCATTAAGGTGGAGATAAATCAGAAATAAATCCTTGTGAATATAACCCTTAGTGTTTCAATGTAATGTATATAATATATGTTTCTTGAAATTATACTGTGGTATTCTTAAATCCCATTTTTGTTGCTTTCTGATTTTTTTGTCCTTGTTTATGTAACTCATTACATGTATAAGGTGGTTTTGAAGGACGTTTGACTGTATTTGGTGTGCTGAATGATAGTAGTATGAGTACTATTTTTTTTACAGTGGGCTGCAAAATACTATTTTCATTCATATTGTGTTGAAAAGAGTAAAAACATAATTCTTTTAGTCCTAAACTAATATTATAACTGTAAGTAATCTCCAATGTACTTTGGAATATTTTTTGTATTAAATGCACCTAAATGTACATTAGCATACTGCATTGATATAGATAGCTTAGTCATGCTTGGGAAATAAGTATCCTAGCTTAAGGTGAGATACTCTTTTTGTAGCGGTTTTTTTTTTAGCTGGGTAGTCTCTCTTTAGTTTATCAGGTCTTCCCAGCTCACACACTGGGCCAAAAATAGGTATAACCGAAAATATGGTCTAGTCTGGTGCATATGTGATGTACCCGGGCATGGTATGAGTACTCCGCCTCCACAGAGTGTCCCAATCACCAGACCTAATGCAGCTGCACTGCTTCTGTCCAGTGCCAAAAGGGTCGGGTCTTGTCGCATGAATTCCCTGTGTCCCAGGGAAGGGGGACCCTGAGGGATCCACTTCTGTGCAGAGAATACAAATACAATCTCCACCCCAAATCCCTGGAACCTAAGGCTATATGAGCAGAGTAGGGAAGGTGTTAAAAAACTCACCCTGGAGCGTGTTAGGTGCATACAGGTATACCAGGGATAAAGGCTGGCCATCTAGTACAGCTTCTAATAGTACACACCTGCGTTCTGTATCTACCACCACTCTGTTGTGTATGGTGAGTACTCCTGGGGCTATCCAGATGAGGACTCCTCTTGCGCATGCCGACTACCCAGCCTAAAACACCTGTCCACTCATTGCCTGGATACCTTCTCCAGTTCTTAATGTAGAAAAACCTAGGGCTACGCTTAAGAATATACTAATAGTGTATAAAAACTACACAATGAAGTGTGATTGAGATGAAAGTGATAAAGCTAGGCACAAATTGTGTGTGGACAAAATGAAAAAAGATGAATGAAAATACATTCAAAGATGATATATTCTTTATTTTGCTTTTATATACATTTTTCAATATATTTAAATATTTTGTTTATGTATTATAAATGTGAAAAACACAGTGACTTATTATACACACAATGTGGACTGTGCAAATAACCCATGACCTTTCATTCATCTTGCAATTGCATCAGCATTCGAATCACGCGTAAACAGTAAAACTACTTACTTACTTAATTGCATATGACCAAAAAACGATATGTACAATACAAATAACTTCTAAAAAGTTAATCAATTAATTGTTGGCACAGTCTTATTAGCAGAAATGAAATCTTGTTGTGACTAATTAGGACAATTCTTCCAGTGGATAAAGGATCGACTTCATCTAGAAAGCCACTAATTAAAGCTGTATCTGACCCGCAATTGCATGTACTCTATATTTTGACAATTTGTTATATCCGACAAAATAATTTTGTTTCTGGACCTGAAAAAAAACTTCAAATAAACCTCAGTTGCGACATGCGGTAGCAGAGTAAGCAAACAGTGCCGGGGAATGGCCAGGATACTTCTGAATAGTAGCGGGGCTCTGATAATAAATGCGTCGATTGATTAGAGTAAGACCCTGCTCGTGGTTAGCAATACACAGGTGGGTCCTGTTATTCCTTTGTAGCGCTCCGCTGAGGCATGGGCTACAGCAGCCCCGTGGGAGCTAAGACCTCTGCTTTACACACGCTGCTATGGGTTAGCAAATGTTATGGATGCAGTCTGCCTACCTGGCAGTGACCATGATGCAAGTTCCACACTTGTAAGATGTAACTCTTGGATGCATGCAATATGTATCAGATGCGTCTGCATCTCACTGGAGTCGCCATGTCCCTGATACTCCAGGTGAGCACATCATAGGTTGTAGCCATAACATATTATGCTATTCCCAGGGGCAAGCACCTGTGAACATCCCTTCAGCCTCCCCGCCAGCGTTCGCATCCCCTCCCTGTATTGCTCCACCCCATCGGAACACAAACCTGAAACTAACAAAACAATAATTCCCACACCCTTGGCTTGAAAGCTAACAAGCATTGTGACATAAGGCCCAATTTAATGTGTCAATCAACTAGTTCTTGACCCAATGCTAGCAATTTCCTTGCAGAGGTCTATGACAGAGTGGGCTGGGAGGGAACTCTGTAGCAAAAGTCCTTAAACAGGTCTCTCTGAGCTTAAAGTCCGCAGTTTTTGTTTTGGTAAGTCATGTTCCTCACTCTTGGGATTGACCAGGACCCACTAGAACCCTTTCCCCCAAATCATGTTCAGCTGATATCAACCTTCATCCCTCACCACCATGGCATTGTCACATTTCTAACATGCCCTCCTCTCTGGTGTGATAGTGGCCTTCTCCTACGAGGCCACCAACTCAGGAGCCCCCAGCACTGATCCTGGGCCTGATATCTGTTTGTACTATGCATAGAGACCTCTGCCACTACCTGTGCTCGTTCTTTACCTGTATGCTCCTCAGTAGGGCGGGACTGCGGAGTGTTTGGGATGGCAGCTGGGATGCCAGGGCTTCCTCCTGACCCAGCACAGCAGGCAGCAGGTCGTCTTTTTTTGCCCCCAGTGGGTCCCCTGCCCCCTTGGATCTTTACCATGTCCAGGCCTCTTCCGGCAAGGGGAAGAAGTGAGCTACATATGCATCCACCACTCTGAGCCTCGCCTGGAAGAGCAGTGCATAAGACTACCTGTTGTGTGGATTTGCACCTAGACAGTCCCAAAAATGTTGCGCCCTCTCTGAGCTTCTTCTGTGCAGTACGGGTATGCCGTTATGGAGTTCCTGAGGCCCATAGCTCAAAATATTTGCAGCAGTAGATCTCCATCTTTATAGTTTAACAAGCACGCTATTACCCAGGTCGTCTGGGCTCCAGGAGGCGGGCTGGCCGGGGATCCTATGTGCCCCTTCAACTAAGTAGAATTCGGGATTCGAGCATACAAGATCATGGACGGAAGCCAGACCTCTAAGAAGAGCTCCATGTTGTAGACTTCTGATCTTTTGTGAAAACCCAGGAAGTGTATATTGTTGTGCCTGGAGCGCACCTCTGCATCCTCTGCCTGCACCATGAGGCTCTACACCTCACATGGAGGGCCGCAGTGTGGTCAAGGAGGATTTTGCATTGTCTATTCTTTCCAGTAGCTTGGCATCATCTGCCCACAGCAGACCAGTCTCCACTTGTATCGCTCTTAGTTGGGCCTCCATAGCAGTTTTGGAATCCTGAATGGCTTGCAGGATCTTGTCAAACATCCTGTGTGTTTTTCCATGTTAGTTTCAAACTGGGGAATTGGATTCACCGGTGCAGGAGATGCCTCCAGCATGGCCGTAATGGATTTATGTGGCGGAGGCTTGGGGGCCTTAGGCTGGGCCATGCCCGTCAGAGGCTGCCCACTGTATTGCGGCGTAGCTTGAGAGGAGATATTGAAGGGGGAGCTAGGAGATTTCCTCAGTGGCTGACAGCCATCAGCAGACCCAGATCATCATGTAGGGGGAGTTAGTGCATCAAGGCTTCCTGCCTATCACAGCCCCCCACTCCAGCAAGGCAGTTCCCTCTCACAGCAGCACCCCAAACATGAATAATACTGCCAAAGAGGCGCCTGCTTGGTCCAACTGTCCCGGCCGGCTGCAGCGCGCCCAACCAAGAGTGGCCATGCCGGACCTTTACCAGCTGTCCCTCTGGACTACTGGGCCCAACGATCATCTCTGTCCTCTGTCCGGGGATCCTCTATGGGCCTACCATAGCACCATTCAGCCACAGTGTATGCCCCCAATCAGAGCACGCCAAGGGAGACCAGGAAAGGAGGGAGCTGTCGAGTCCCCCTCTCTCCCCCACTGCTAGGAGGTTTCACAGGCCTGAGCAATCAGCGGGGTAGCAGGCTCCCTGCATGGTCCCTGAGCAGCTCTAGTCCTCTGCCATCTGGGTGTAGCAACGGCGGGTCTCAGGCACTTGTTGCCACCATCTTTGGCACAACAGTACCAGCTTCTGATGTGGATTGTCAGCAGGGCCTCCCTTGGCCTCGTGGCTGACTTCCCCCTCTGCCAAAATTTAGGCCCACATGGGTCCACAGACAGGGCTTCACCTCACCCTCAGTCCAGCGCTTGCACCGGCAAGCAAATCACAACCACAATGGCAGCTCTTCCCTTGCCCCCTGGGAAGTTTGCTCTTTTGTCAGTGCAGCTGATCCACTCAGAGTTCCAAGTGAAGGAGGGATGCAGCAGGTCCTCATAACTCTGAAACAGGGCCCTCAGCAGCCTATCACACCCCCCACCATGATAGTCCACTTCTCACGGTTGCCAGCTAGTGCATGGTGAGGTCCTCACCAGGCTTTGGGATCACGATGGGCCTCACCGGCCCAGGATATTCATTGATGGCATAGGCTAGAGCAGAGCCTCATGGCAAAACATCCTCACTCTGCATAATCTTGGTCACGCCCCCATAAGTTGAAATCCTAATATAGCACTAGAACAAGAAAACCCACCTTTTGTCACTGTGCTATATGGGGATTGTTATATATGAGACAAAGGGGTTCCTCAAAACTGCTAGTTTAAGGAGCGAGACAGAGAAAAAAAACAGCACTAGAACAAGGAAACCCATATCCAAAATCCGCTCTGAAATAGAATCGAGTGCACGTCAAGGCCACACCAACTATACATGAGTACTAATTTCCCCCCAAAAACTCCTCAACAGAGGATACCTTAGAAGGCTCATTAGAGAAGCCTACAAGAGGCCAAGCACTACAATCAATCTCAGATGATCAGGAACAGACAGAAAGAAAAGACTGATAAACTAGTGTGTGTTGTCAGACACTGGAGGAAAGCGCCTCTTTTAATATGGATAGCCCCCCACTTTTTGCCTGGTGTATGATGTGATTTCGAAATCGAAAGGGATAATATGTCACCTCCCTTATTGAGTGGCATCCCAAACAAAAGAAAAGGCCCTAATGGGGTGGATGGCGGAAGGCCAATTAGAGACCTTAAAAATATATTCTGGCCCACCACTAAGGAATCCAAATTGGCCTACCCCCACAACTCCACCCCATAGAGGATTGAGGTGCCAATTTTGGCATTATAAATCTGTAGCACAGGAGCTCTGGGTTTGGAGTATGAGCGTCTGTGCTCCTTAAGCAAAGCGCTAGAAAGTTGAGCATGTTTACCAGAAAGGCAGCCTACTTGTGGCTTCCAGCTCAGTTTTCTGTCTATTAGTACCCCCAGATAGGAAAAGATCTCTGTTTGATCCAGCGACCCTTTCTTCATTCTAACGGCGCCTGTGACTTTTTTGGAGTTGTGTAAGACCATATACTTCGTTTTGTCAACGTTTACAATAAAGTTGTGGTCCGCACAAAAATCTTCAAATCTTGAGAGGGCACGTTGAAGTCCCTGTCTCGTCTTTGAGAGAATAAGAGTGTCATTGGCGAACATTAGTAATGGGGTCTTTGTCCCAGCTCAATATTCAATCAATATTCAATATTTATTATGATTTAGAATTCCGAAGAATTCCACATAAAATACATGATTAAAACACAATTCTATACACCCAAAAATTCAAATAAAATTACAAATTCGATTTTATGCTAAAAACATACAATTAAAAGAGAACAATTTTTCTGTTCACAAAGCTATGCTCTACAGTGGTCAACTTCATTTCAATGCAGATGATCTTTCAACATATACAGGCTTCTTTCAATTGCAGCACGCTATGGTTTATCGGGAAAACCTGATTAAGTGAGGTACACAGAGGAATTAATATACGGTTGTAATCCGAAAATATATATCAAACAACTCACAACAATTAAAAAGATACACATGTTTGGTTGTAAGCATAAAACCTAAGCTTAAAGGGCTCTGTGCGTCTTATTTTGGAGAAATTATCCCAACTAATACTAGCAGCAAAAGTTTTTATAAAGTGCTCAATAAAGTGCTGATGCTCTAAGCATCCTCTAAGGAACACTCTTTACTAATGAATAACTAGCAGCAAAAGTATCTCATAAGGTGCACATAAGAACTTAAAAAGATGACTAACACGTCTGAAAAAAGTGCAAGTGCTCTGTGCAACTTTTTGGGAGATTATTTCCCAACCTCCCCTAGCAGCAGGGTAAATGATCTAACATAGAAGTGCTATAAACACTCAAATCACCGTAACATTTTACGATCTTAATAAATATTTAAAAATTCTTTGAAAAAGCGAAAAAGTTTAAAACACATCAGTTCGGATGGGGGGGGGACAGAAGGCAGTTACGGGCCGGTTCTGCTGTGGAAATTATGGGTCAGATGTAGGTAAATCTAATTTACCGACTCTTAAATACCGAATCATACCGATTCGGTATTTATGAATCAGTAAATTAGAAGGAGGGAGATGTAGATACATTTTTATTTTGATTTACCGATTCTGTAGCATTCAGTATTTACCGATTCGATAAATACCGAATCGGTATTCCTCATTGATTCTTATGGGCTTTGGAGCCCATAGGAATGAAAGGGAAATACCGATTCGGTATTTACCGAATCGGTAAATTCCGAACCCAGCAAGGGTGCAGGGGGTGTCACTGTGACAACCTCTAGCACCCCAAGTGCAGGCTTGTGTGCCATGTGGCACACATACATGCCCTAAGGGCATGTCTGTGCGTTACATGGCACAGGTGTGCATGCACAGATGTGCATGCACACCTGGATTCAGTATTTTACCACCCAATCCTATTGGGTGGTAAAATACCGACTCTTAAGGGCCTGTGGCACTCTGTGGAATGCCACCTACATCTTGATTTACCGAATTCGGTCAAATTACCGATTCTGTATTTTACAGAATCAGTAAATTTACCAAATCGGTAAATTTACCGATTCTGTAAAATGAAGGGCCATACATCTCAAAATCCAATTACCGATCGGTAACGGCCGAATTCAGCCGTTACCGCCGGTAACTGGGGACCTACATCTGGCCCATTATACTTTAGGAAACCAATCCTTAAATATCTACGTCGTATTGAATGGAGTGCAGGGCACACAAACAAAACATGATTCAGATCTTGTATACCACAATTACATAGCTGGCAATATCTTTCATTTTTGGGAATACCCTCCCAGGAACCTGTTACAATTCTTAGAGGTAATAAATTCAATCTTAATAACAGAATCACCCTACGTACTCCGTGTTTCAGGTTCCATAGGACATAAGGTTGGGGATTTTTAACAATGTTTATGTTTATGTTTTTGGAATTTTTATTGCGCACAACTACCCTGGGGTGTCTCTGCGCATGTCAGACTTCCTGGGACAGAGAGCAGCCAGATGATTATTGATTAAATAACCAGGTTTTCAGAAGTTTACGGAAGATGATGAGAGAGGGACTAGTTTTGATGAACAGAGGGAGAGAATTCCATAGCCTGGGGGTTGCTACTAAGAAACGCCTGTCTCCCCAGGTAGTGTTTCTGGTACGTGGGACAGAGAGATGATGGGTGCAGGATGAGCAAAGTGATCTTTTCGGCGCGTAGATCCGAAAAGCATCCTTAAGAAACCTTGGTCCTGAGTCATGGATGGCCTTGTAGGCGATACAGAGTGCCTTAAACTTTATCCGACTCTTGACCCTTGGCCAATGCAGGTGACGTATGGCCGAGGAGGTGGGGCGGTGACCAGGGATGCCGAGCAGAATTCTGGCTGCAGCATTTTGGACTGATTGTAGTTTAGTTAAAACCTGTTCTTGCGTGTTGAGGAAGAGAGCGTTGCCATAATCCACCTTGGAAAAAACGAGGGTGGTGATCAATATTTTTCCTGCAGCTGGAGGGAGATATGGCAACAGCTTCTTAATCTTCCTCAGCATATAGAAGGACGATGCGACCACTGCATTCACATGGTGCTTGAATAACAGCTTGTCATCGAACATGACACCGAGGTTTCTGACCCTGGCAACCGGAGTGGGAGGAGAACCCATTTCAGTGGGCCACCAAATGGAAGACCATTCCGGTGAAAGGTTGCCAAAGGTCATCCCCTCGGTCTTGTCCGAATTAAATTTCAAGCAGTTACTTGACATCCATGAGCTAATGGCCAACATCCCCTCCTGGAATCTTGCAGCAACGGCTGGTCCATCCTTATGTACCGCCAACACCAATTGGGTGTCATCCGCATAGGTGGTTAAGCGCAGCCCGAGCGCTTTTATAACCCTCGCTAAATCCGCCACATATATATTAAATAATGTGGGGCTTAGCGAGGAGCCCTGGGGCACCTCGCACGGAAGGGTGAAGGTAGGCGAGTAGAAAGTGCCCAGTTTCACCGCCTGCGTTCGGTTGGCCAGAAATGACGCAATGAGGTCCCTGGCTAGATGGGACACCCCCAGGGATGTGACACGGTCGATCAAGATGGAGTGATCGACCGTGTCAAAGGCAGCGGACAGGTCCAGGAGTATAAGGACTGCTGCCCCACCCTGGTCCATTATAGTCCAAATCTCGTCAGAGGCCTTTATCAGAGCGGTTTCTGTGCTATGGTCCTTCCTAAACCCGAACTGGGTAGCATCTAAAAGTTGGTGACAATCGATGAACACTGAAAGCTGTTTGTTCATGACTGCTTCAAATATTTTGGCCGGGAATGGGAGGCAGGTGATGTGTCTGTAACTAGCTGAGTCAGCAGGGTCCAAGGACGTTTTTTTTAACAGGGGCTTGATGACTGCCTTTTTCCAAATTTCAGGATAAATGCCTGTCTGGAAGATGGAATTACACAAGTCCGTGAGCGGGGAAGTAATAACCTCAGTGAGAGCGCTCAGTATGGGGGCAAGGGTCTAAAGGAGACCCAGATTTAATAGAAATGATAAGCTTGCTGATCTGGTCTGTCGAGACCAATTGAAAGTTGGAGAAGAGAGGTGTAAGTGAAGGGGACAGAGGAAGGGGGTCAGGGCAATCCGAGCCTTTAGGGAGGGAGAAAGATAAATGGATATTAGTGACCTTGGTGGAAAGGAAAGTTGCTACCGCATTACAAACATCTTGAGATGGCTCGATGGGAGGTCCTGTCGGAGGGTTAGAGAGAGAATCGACTACTTGAAATAGCTTTCTTGTAGAGTTCTGGGCAGATTCAATCTGGGCCTGAAAAAAAGCGCTTTTGTGTTTAATAATGGATCTTTTGTATTGTGCTAGCGCATCTTTGTAGGTTTGCTTGTCCGAAAGACTGTAGTGCTTGCGCCAGCGCCTTTCTAAATTCCTACAATACTGCCGTTGTAGTCGAAGATCCTCTGTGAACCATTGGGCAGATGGCGTGGCCCGGTTAGAGGTGATGGATTTGGCCTGGGCTACTTGATTAATTGCATCCAGAATCTATTTCTGGTACCTGCTTGAGAGAAGACTGGGGTGAGGTGATACATCGTAAAGAGATTCAGCCAAGATGTTGGACAATAAAGGGTAGTCCAGGTTTTTCCAGGCTCTGGTATTAATGGGGGTATGGGAAGTGGACTGAGGAGGGTTGGGGTTATGAGCCAAAATGGTGAAAATGACTGCAATTGTTGGGGTTGTTGGTGAACAAACCATCAAGCATGTGACCTGCTTGATGAGTAGGGGCTGCCACTACCTGCTGTAAATCTACCGCGAGTAGATCGGCAATAAGTTGAGTGGTGTCTTTGTCCCATGCGACTTCCAGATGAAAATTGAAGTCCCCCAAGATGGTATAGTCAGAATGGGCTAAGGAGAGTTCCGTGAATTCATCAAGAGCCGAGAGGAAGCGAGTATGCGGGCCAGGGGGACAGTATAAAAGAATTCCTTTGAAAACTTGATTGTAATTAAGTGTGATGGAAAAAGCACAGGGTTCACAATCCAGTCGATGAACAGGTTCGATCTTGGAGTGAAAAGCCGCTTTATGGATGATGGCTAAACCACCTCCTCTCCCCATAGTTCTGTCCTGTCTTACCACACAGAAGCCCTCCGGTGGGGCCGAACAGAAATCCGGTGCCGGAGGCAGCATCTCCCCAAGATTCAGTTACAAACAGGATGTCCAGCTCCTGGCTTACTATGAATTCCCTGATGTCTAAGCTATGTTTCGGGAGGGAGCGGGCGTTAATAAGCGCCGAGCGAAAATACCGCTTAGGTGTGGGATTGATACCATAAGCAGAAGGCATAGGACATGGGAGAGTGTAGTTGCAGCCTGGGCATGGGGCAGGGGCGGACACAAGGCAGCTAGAAGGGGGCAAGTGTCGGTACCGCATGTTAATGATGGGTGTGTTGAGTTCCCACTACTGAGAAGAGGAATAGCGCCAAGGGGTACTGTGGGTGTCAAAGTACCTGGGGCCAGGGGTAGTGGCCCTAGGCCCGGTACAGGCACGGACGGGCTTGCCTCTGGAGCGCCTCTGGATCACATCTGGCGCGCCATCGGCGCGCCCGCTGCGCGGACAGGAAGAGGAATTCATTTTATTGTGTGTGGGCCCCCAATCGGCCGAACACTAGAGCGCTGTCCTTGTCCTCACCTTAAATGGCGCCCGCAGTTCGTGCCGCGAGGGGTCGAGGGCAGTGGTCAACAGAAGCCCCAAATCGGCTCCCTAAGGCCCCAGTAATCCCTAGAGAGAAGCCCCACAGGTAGGGAAATACGGTGAGGGGGGACAGATTGAAATATCAAATGTGCAAAATACAAAGTTATTTAAAATCTCAGATGTGCTAAATGCAGGAGCAATTAAAATCGTGCTGGCAGATAATCAATTTGAAATATTTAAAATCATAGCCCTAAACTCCCAGCTTCCGCCTCAGGAGTCCAATGGTGCTCCCAACAATGCAATCCATACTTCTATTCAATGAGCACAGTTTCAAATCTCTTTCAGGAGAAACCACAAATATTGTTTTCTTAATTATCTTCTTTAAGGCTGTTTTACATAAAACCGCTGCCCCGTCTATATCTAAACCAAACATGCTTAATGCTTTTAAATAATTTCTAAAAATAGCACTTTCGCCCAACATGTTTACAAATATTTCCCTGTGCAACGCTGCCCTTAGTAAATTGTCGGAACCGTTTATCAGAGCATTACACCACCTTAAACAGGCAGCCATTGATATTACATATGTAGAAAGAAGACCAAATTCGAGTCTAAACGCTGCGATCGGCGCTGCACGGTTCAGATTACATATTTGGTGCCAGATCTTTCCTTCCACTTTCTCAAATTTGGCCCACTCATGCGCATCTATTGTTTCGCTAGCATAATTCAAAGTCGGTGGGATCTTTATTTTATAAACTGAAATAATGTGTGAGTAATGTCTTTTCCCACATTGCATGTACAGGCGATTAATTGCAGAGGCTTGTGAAATCACTTTACCTTTGCAATAATCCATGTGTCTGTTGGCTGAACACCTGTTAGTAAATATTTTTCCTAAATATGGATAAAAGGTTACTACTTCCAGTTTTTCCTTTCCCAGAAACCAATTCAAATTTGTTCTAACCTTACAACCTTGATAACTAAAAATCATAACTTTACTCTTTAAAATATTTATTTAAAAAAAATACTCTTCTGTATACCTAACTAGCTCTGTCAATCGTCTTTGCAAACCAATTGGTGTTAAGTCCATTATTATTGCATCGACTGCATATAACAGACAACTCAGTTTTAGGTTACCTACTTGAGGAGGGTCCCTTTTACTCTGTCCTACACTACTCGGCAGATCATTGATGTAAATAGAAAAGAGTAAAGGGGCCAGAAGTCACCCCTGCTTCAGCCCGTTATGTGTGCTTATTTTCTTTGAGAGGCCTTGTGTTCCCCCCAATAAAACTCTTGTCCAGGTCGAAGAATGGAATGGAATGGAATAGGATTTATAGAGTGCGTGGTTACCCGTGGGTGTCCCAGCGCTAAAAGTAGAGATTACACCAGAGCTAGCGGAAGTTTTAAGGAGCCATTAGGGAAAAAGAAAGGTTTTCAGCAGCTTGTGAAACTTTTGGAGACTGGGTTCAGTGTGAATCTTGAGTGGAAGAGAATTCCAGAGTTTCGCGGGTTTAACAGAGAAGCAGCGTCCTCCTGTTTAAGCCTTCTTTATTCTTGGGACATTGGCCAGGTACAGATGGTCAGATCTAAGTGCCCTATTGGCTTTGTAGGGGCCGACCAGGCTTTTCAGGATGGGGGGGGCCCTTGCCCTGTAAGGATTTGTGCATAATGCACATGGATTTGAATATAATTCTCTCCCGTATTGGCAGCCAATGGAGGGATCTGAGGGCGGGTTTGGCTGAGAGCTTGGTTGAAGATCCAGTTAGCAGTCTTGCTGCTGAGCTCTGGATACGTTGTAATTTATTTATGGTCTCTTCTGGGGCACCCAAGTATAGAGCATTACTATAATCCAACCTGGAGAGGATTAAACCCTGCACAAGTAGCTTCCTAGAGTGGGGAGGTAGGAGAGGCAGAATTTTCCGTAGGGTGCGAAGTAAGCCAAAACACACCCTGGACATTTTCTTAGCTTGGGTTTTAAGCGAGAGATCCTGGTCCAACCAAACCCCAAGACTTTTGATTTCAGTTTTTGGCGTAGGAGTTAGTCCCAGGCATGTGGGCCACATGGAACTAGAGACAGATGTAGTCTTATGTCCCAGGAGCAAAAGCTCAGTTTTTTCTCCATTTACTTTGGGCAGGCATTTATTCATCCAACCAAAGATTTGTGATAAACAGGATCGCAGATTCTCGGAGCAATGGTCTGATTGATTCAGTGAGATGACTAGTTGTGTGTCATCAGCAAAGGTGACAAATTTAATCCCAAAGGGGGTGACAATGTCTTCCAGTGGGGACATATATGCGTTGAAAAGTGTCTGGCTCAGAGACGAGCCCTCTGGGACACCACACTGGAGAGGAATAGATTTAGACCAACTATTGCCTTCCAAGACTTGAAAGGTTCTGGAGTTTAAGAAGGATTTTAGCCATGCCAGGGCTAAACCTGAGATTCCTAGAATACTGAGGCGTTTGATGAGGATACGGTGGTCAACCGTATCAAAGGCCGCACTTAGATCTAGGAGGATCACCGCAGCTGTTCCTCCTGAGTCCAAGATCTGCCTCGCCTCTTCGACCACCACTATGAGGGCAGTGTCTGTACCCTGACCAGGGCGGAAGCCTGTCTGGGAGCTGCACAGCAGCTCACCTGCTTCCAAAAAGGCAGATAGTTGCTGGTTGACGAATTTATCCGCGATTTTACTGATCCCTGGCAGTAACGAGATAGGTTGGTAGTTGGCCATCTCTGAGGGATCCAGTTGTGGCTTCTTTAGTAAGGCTCTTACTATGGCCTTCTTCCAACTGTGCGGGACAGTACCTTGAGAAAAGGAGGAGTTGATTAAGTCGATGGCTAAAGGGGTAATAGTTGGTGACACCAATTTCATAATGTGCATTGGTGCCGGGTCTCCTGGGGACCCGCTTTTTATTGATCCCAATATTTTTTGAAATTCCTCCCTATTAATTGGGGAGAAGGAATCCAAATGAGGTCTGGTTATTGGGGCACTAGAAGGGCTAAGTTCAGATGGGTAGTCACTGCCAGGTAAGCTTTTTAGAATGTTTAGAATTTTGCTATTGAAAAATTCCGCGAGTAGATTACATCTAGATCCTGAAGTATCAGGGACCGGGGGGGGGGGTTCTGGGACTTTCAAAAGTTCCTTCACTATCCGGAAAGTCTCTCTAGAGGAGTTTGAGGAGTCTCAAATTTTCTCCTCAAAGAAAGTGGCCTGGGCTGCTTTGAGTAAAGCTTTATAGGACCTGATGGCTGATCGGTATGCATCTTTCTTGCTATTGGCCCAGTCTCTCCTCCATACCCTTTCCAATTTTTTGCATCCTTTCCTCTGGTCCCTGAGTTCTGGCGTATGTGAGGGGGATTTGAAAGGTCTGCTTTTTTTCTCCACTCTTTTCCTAGGTAGAGCACAGTCAAGGGAGTTTTCAATCCAGAGTGTGAAGTTTCTTTCCGATATCAGTGGGTCTGGGTCGTGTGTGGGGGCAGATTGCTCCAATATAGTTGTCCAACTATCAAGAGCAATTATTAATCTTAGGAGGTTCCCTGGAATCCCCATTGTAACCAATTTCCTCCACAGCGTCCCCCGATCTACCCTATCGAACGCTGTGGAGAAATCTATAAAGGCTGAGTAAGACGGGACCCCCCGACCCACGGGATATTTTTCAATTAAGGTTTGCAGAACAGAGATGTTATCCAGTGTGCCACTATTCTTACGGAATCCTGTTTTTTCCAAAGGTATATAATTATTTCTGAATGCTCACTCTTGCAAGTGGCCAAGGATACTCTTCGCAAACAGTTTCCCCGTTGCATCTAAAAGGGAAATTTGTCTAAAACTGGCCGGGGGATTTTTTGGGCCCTTCTTATATAACGGGACTAATATATTTCCCTTCCAAGATTGTGGGATGTCCCCATCATTATAACAGTGGAAAAACAACGGATGTAAACATTTAGCCCAATCCACGCGGTCCTGTTTTATTATAGCTACAGGAACATCATCTGGCCCCATTGCAATAGAGTATCTTGCCCCTTTAATGTATCCTTCAATCTCCAAACATGTTGGTGCTCCTACATCACCCCTGTTAAAAAAGCATTAGCGACTGCTTCAAACTGATCAGCTAGTTGATTTGAAGCATAAAGTTGGGAAATATAAATAAACCATTCAGTTTCTGAGATTAAAATGGGTTCTGATTTTTCTCTCCCATCACAAAACTTTGCTATCAATGCCCAGTACTTTCTAGTATCCCAGATATAGCCACTTCTCGTAAATTAACCCATTTTTCGTCTTCAACCGTCCTCCGATCTGATGCTATTTTCCTTTTCTGAACTTGTTTTAGCCTATATATCTCTCTCTGCTTTTGTAATCTGGGCTCTCTAAATTAGTCTCTAATTAAACCATTAATCTTCTTATTCAATTTTTTAATTTCCCATGATGTTATTACTATATGGGGGACTCTCACACCTTGCTTATTTCTTCCCAATCTTCTAATTGCTGCCAAAACCCTCTGATACCTCAGAACCGGGGTCTCCAGACTTGGGCTAAAAGCAATATTCTTAAAAACCCTCTTAAAGTTTGGTAGCGCCTTATATGACCAACAAGTACAGCCATTATCTCGAGAATAAGTGACATTTTCATTCCTCTGATTCCAGAGTTCGGGCTTCACAATCTTTATAACCATATTTACCTCTAGAATGTTATGGTCACTCAACTTTGTAGGGAGTACCTTAAACGGTGTGCACACACTAGACAATTGAAAGGAAACTGCCATATAATCAATTAAAGAGTGGCCATATGTCCCATTAAAAGTATAAGCTGCGGGAGTGTCCTCCGGGAATCTACCGTTTAAAAGTACAAGGTCAAGATTCCTAAGATTTTGCAGAAGGGATAAGCCGCGTTTATCAGATTTTAAATGGGCCGGGAATACAGACTCTGGGATAGCCCAAACCTCCTCCAGGTCCGAATTAGAGAAAGACAGGACTGCACTATTACTTAGCTTATCATTAAAGTCCCCTACCATCATTATATGTGTACATTCTTCAGTATTACCTAAACTTTGCACAAAAGTGTAGATGGAGTCAACCAATGGATTAGACGATCTCCCCGGGGGAACATACACATTTACCAGCAACAGAAATATTGCATGCCCCAAGTTAACTTTTCCTATTTTCAGCTTTGCGCAAATACAGCAATATGAGGGATGTTTATATATCACAGGGTCCCATGCTATGTCGCAACTAAGTAAGATGGCTAGACCTCCACTTGCATGCCCTTTTACAGATTTTTTTGCTGTGCTGCAGTACACATAAAAGTTCTCAAGCTGGAACTTTTCCCCCGCCCACGTCTCCTGGAGACAGATTATCTTGGGGTCTAATTCTACTAAAGCTTTAAGCTTATAACTAGATTTTCCTAACCACGCCACATTCCATGATATAATGTTCCCCAATTGGCTACTCCCGCTCTGTGGACTTTATGATGGATTTTTTTGTCCCATTCAAAGTACCTGCAACCCAGCTCCACTTTGTCACATCATCATCTCCATTTGAACTAGTAGCCCATCGAACCTCGGGTGCTAAAATATTAATTTCTCTAACACCCGTTTTTCTTCCTACTGTTTTTTCCACGTCCTCATACTTTATGTGGGTGTTTACACCCTCATACTCAGTGAAGCCATTCCCTTGCGCCTGATAAATTGTTCCAAGGCTTTTGGTTGGAACGCTACAAGGGACTACACTAGGGATCACGTCTATCCTCTTCTCCTAAAACCATCAACGTTTGCTAAAACCAGTGCTGACACTACCCCTGATGAGAAAGTAGCTTTAGTTCTAGGGGGTGCGCTCCTCCCATCTAAGTGTACCAATTCAATATCTTTACTGGTGATTAACCCCATATCCTCTATTTCGGCATCAAACAGGGAGCTAAAAGTTAAAACCTTATTCGCTTGCCTGGAACCTATAGCAGTGTTCCTACTTTTATTGATACCTGGTTGTCCCAAAGGTAAATCTCTTTCTAACTTACCCCCTTTATTATAGACAGCCGTAGTCATTCCCCGCCCCCCACCTATCCCCTGGCTTGATTCAAGCCTCATTGGGGACAGATCCTGCCCACAGGGGTGTTGTACGGCACCTCCTGGAGCTACAATTGGATCTATTACAGGGTCATTTAAATTATCCAATTTACTTCTTAAGCCAAGGTCGCTGCTTGTATCATAATTTAGCCCACTTTCTTCCTTACCCTCTTGGTTTAAAGGGGCTCTCAACACTAAAATTGGATTATTCGGCTGAAAATCATTTTCCTGCCCATGATTTTGACTCACATTCATTATAGATTGAACCATGGTCCTTGTATTCTTTTTAATAGAGGGGGATGTATAACTATTTCCTATTTCACTTTCAGGATGGAACCTCAGTTTTTTCTGTTTACGTTTCGGGAAACGGCGGTTCTTCAACTTCTTCTTCCTCCCACGGCCATTTTTGGCGTTTCCTTTACTCACTATTGAGACCTCTCCCAAGGGTGCACTAACTGAGATGTTAACTAATTCATCAGGTAGCTGAAGTCTTGATTCTTTTGGATTACTTTTTTTAAAAATTGGGTAAACACGTAATGGGTTTAGAGCTGAGGAAAACTTAAATTTTAAGTTTCCCCCTATTGTAGTGACCTTTGCACACTCGTGAAGGTTAGTTCGGAGCGAGCTTATAATTGGATATCTTTCGGGAGAAGCACTTTCAGGACCCACAAACCGTACTTTTATTTCCCCCACCACTGAATTTGTATCAATATTTTGCATCTCATTGTTTATTTGACATGCTTGACTGGGTACTAGAGGAGCCTTTTCAGGGATCGTTAGGGCTTGCTTGAACTGTTTAAGGTCTTGAACCCCTACCAATATGGGTGAGAGAACTTCCAGTATGTGATCAGTGTTTAATGTACTTTTCTCCAACAAAGATAAAATTGCGGAGAGGGTTCTTTCTAATGCAAAAAAGATCTCCATAATCCCCCCCGTCCACGCATTCTCACTTACATTCAAAAAATTCCCTGCCCCTTTATCCTCAATCACTGAAACTCCTGATATCTTTTCAACAGAGAGATGTAATAAATCAGCAGCTTGGGATAAATTGGTAGGTGTACTACTGTACATGGTAGGCATATGTGTTTGAGCTCCTATTGGGGCCGGGTACACTTCTAAATCCGGATACAATTCAGGATCCATCTTCAAAGTGCCAGACTTTTTCAGCTGCGTCATTAGTTCTGCATTCTTTTCTATTTGATTAGCAATGTCCGGTAAGGTATAAACCTCTGTTTTCGCCTGCCCAGATCTAAAGCTGGATTCTATCCGCTGTTGTCTCTGTGTCTCTCTTGAATTATCCAAGAGGGTTACCAATCCTGCCAGTGGAGATAATAGGGTGACTTCCTTTTTTTCAACCTTCTTCTCTCGAGGGTAACCCTCTACCTTGCCCATCAATGAGGCTATTTCCATTTCCGGAGTACTACCCTCCTTTTCTACTTGCCGCACATCCATTTCACATGGAGGTTGTAACACATCAATTTTACCCCCATAATTCTGATGTATGATTACAGCGAGGTAAAGCGCTTCCGGTTTTATAAATTGGCTCTCCACCCTATTCCCCGCTATTACATGGGTGTCCATCGCTTCTTCACCTGAATTCTTCTTTATCTCTTCCTCTTTTAACCCCTTTCCTCACTTAGAGCTTCTTACCTCTTTTGAAAACATTGACATCAACGATGGGTATGTTTTCTGGAGTGAAAGATGATCCCTGTTTCTCCAGCGAGGAATGGTTTTCTGGGGCTTAAGGGAACTCTTAACGCTCAAGTTACAACTTTCTGAGTTTACTACTGATTTTGCTTTTATATTTGAGCGCAAACACCTAGATGGCATTACCATTGCTTAAAAGACTTAGAAAACACTTACTCTTGGTGCTTTTCCATTTATGAAGAAAAAAGGATGGAGTAGGATGAGGAAGTAAGAAGGATGACGTTCTACCAGGGATTTGCAGGGCCAGCTCGGGGACGAAACCGTTCAGATCACTCAGGCTGCGACTTCCATGCCCAGCAAACCTTATATAGCTTTTATAGCACCAGCCGCTCCTGCTGCTGCCCAGGTTCAGCCGCTTCCACAAGCTTCAATCCGCTGTGAGTGCAGTAAAAAGCCGTGAAGAATCGATCTGCCGCACTATAGCTCTCTGCCGCCGGCCCCCCAAGTCCCCAGGTAGGCGCTACACTTCCTGTGGTCAGTGTCCCTCCGGATGCAGGGCGGCGTTGTCGGCATTTTTCCCCAGTAGGCGTTCACCTCATAGTTCAGCTCGTCTCGCCTCACTGCTCTGTCAGCTTCCGTGGCAAGCTAAACCATTATGGCTCCAGACGCTCTTGCTGCAGCCCAGGTACCGCACGCCACAGACACACTCCTCGCAGCTCAGCTCAGGCTCTGACGGGTGAAATAAGGTGAGCTCTTACTGTTGCTATTGTCCCTGATACACCATAGCGCTTCTGGAAACCACAGACTGCTACAGACCGTGAGGCACTACAGACCCCCGGGGCAAACCCCCAGGCCCCCAGGTAGGCCCCTCAAACAGGCGGTTCTCCCCCTACCCACACTTCAGACTCAGTATTGCGGTGCTGCAATGCAGCGTTTCTCTGTGTTTTTCTGCGTTTTTGGGCCCTGCGCCCCGCTTTTCGAACTCCGCCGCTGCTCTGTTTGCTCGGTTTGCTCTGCTGCTCTGTGCGGCCACCGTAGCTCTCTGCTCCATCTAAGTTCAGCTGAACAGAGGTGTACTGTGCTACAGTAGCTTCACATACGGCTCCATACCATTATTTCGGGCTGAGGGAATTAGGCTATGTTCTTACCGCGTTCTCTGGAGGAGCGGTAACGGCTGCGTCTGTCCCCTCTGAGGTTGATGGCTCATGCCGAGTTGGAGCTTTCCAAAGCGGCCTTTAGCCCGATTAAACTTCAAGCAGCAGAGACTGCGAGGGAGCTTGTCTTTGAGCGGCTCCTGCCGCGTTCGTTTTACAAGCGGCAACGGCCGCTTTGATGTCTTATCGTTGGCGGCTCCTGCCGCATTTGATTTTCGGCGGCTCCTGCCATGTTCGTTTTACAAGTGGCACCGGCCGCTTTGGTATTTAGTCGATGGCGGCTCCTGCCGCGTTGCTTGCACAGCTAGCCTCTGACGAGGTTCAGCTCAGCACCTGCGTCTCCTGCGTTCAGCACACTCCTCAGCTCAGGTGCACAGAAACAAGAAGTCACAGCAAGGTCCCCGCATGTGTATGGTGTGGTCCCTCTCTCCCCTCTCTCTTTGTCCCAGCTCGATACGGGGCATCAGTGGGAAAATCTTCAAAATATTTCACTACCCCATTAATATACATGGAGAAGAGGGTGGGTGCTAGGACGCATCCCTGTCTCACCCCCTTCTCAACCGGAAACTTTTCGGTGGTACTACCCACTGCGTCCCATCTAACCTGAGCATAATTGTCTGTGTGTAGTTTGACAACAAATGCCGACTTGAGGTCTACGAAGGCTGCGTAGATATTACCTCTCCTCAAGGTTACAGTGCACCAATATATAAGAATAAACTTTAAAACTTGGCCCACTGTGCTAATGCATTGCCGAAACCCCGCTTGAAGGGCAAAAAGGATATGACATTCCTCCATCCATGCCTGAATTCTACATAGCACCACCCTAGCTGACACCTGTTGAATGCAGTCAATCAGGCTTATGGACCTATAATTTCTCGGTAACGAACAATCCCCTTTCTTGTGAATAGGAAGAATCACTGCTCCTGCCCAAGTACTGGGCAGGGTATACAACGTTTACCACGCATTTTTTACCACGCACTACACTTACAACGCAGGCATTACCACGCATACCATTACAACGCATTGCGCTGGGGGGCGCTCTAGGATAGGGAATAAGTTAAATTTTATATCCAACACCTTCCCTAGTATCCACGGGGACTGGAGTTGGAATATAAAATTATACTTACCACTATCCAGCACCTCAAAGCGCTATGCGTTGTAACGGTATGCGTTGTAAATACCGCGTTGTAATGGTATGCGTTGTAATAGTATGCGTGGTAACGTCATACATCCACTGGGCAGCGATGCTCCATTAGCAATGGCATTCAATAAGAGTTGAAAATACAATGCCCAGGAGTCGATGTCTTGAAGGAACAGATCCGCGGGGATCTAGTCTGGCCTGGGAGCCCTAACTTTCGAGACCCGGAGGAGGGCATTTTCCACTTCTTTCTTAGTTATTTGTATAGCAGGAATAGGAGACAGCATTACAAAAATATCTTGGATGGCAGACCCGCATGCGAACTGGCCTTTATAATGAAGAACCCACTGGTCTGGAGCCACATAATTCGAGGGGGCTTTACCTTGGTCCCCACTCCCCCACTTTACCAGATGCCAGAATGTTGTCATGTCTCTCCCAGAACAAGCTGTAAGCAGATCGGCCCAATGATCTTCATCCCAGTCCCTTTTGGGCTGGGATTGGGCTGCCTTATAGGCAAACCTTTTCTCTCTTATTAAATCACCATCTTTAGTTCTGATGGCTGCCGCTAAAGATCTATAAGCAATGCGGCACGAAGAGTTATACCAGACAGCTGCCTTTTGAAATGGGAGATTAGCCCATTTTTTAGATTTGGCGATAAAAAAGCTTTTGAGGTCATTAAAAAGATGCTCGTGAACCTGATCTGCTCTAAGGGTGGACACATCATGTGCAGCATCAGCCTGGAGAATAGCTGTGGCGTTGGCTACCAGTAGACTCATTTGATTCACGTAGTCTACTTTATTAACCACATTATCCCATTTAAGGCATTGTGTGTTGTTTGTCAAATGAGCTTCTACAGAAGCTACGCATGATATCAAACCTTCTCCATGGTTTGAATACCAGTCCCGCAAGGAGAGAAGCAAAGGGTTGTGGTCGCTTTCTGGGCGAGAGTGAACATTCATGTCTAACAAATTGGTCCAAAACTCCTTATTAATGATTAAATGATCAATTTGACTGGTACATAGCCCACTAATATATGTTGGCATCCCAGTTTTATCTGTTATAGTACACCCGTTAGCTGCCCTAATCCCATGTTCCAAGCAAAATACTTTTAGTTGGAGTTTTGCGCTAGTCCACCTTTTAATTGGAGTAAGATCTAGAGAAGGAATCAACCATTTCTCATCCTCCACTACACTAAAATACATATCCTGAAAATCCAGGAGTTCAAAAGTACAATTAAAATCTCCAGCTATTATTATGTTGTTTTGGCCTCTTTGGTTTGTTAAAAAAACATCGAGAAGTGCTATAGTATTTGAAGCCTTTCCACCTTGCATGCCCCTGGAGTAAACATTGATAAATAGGAGATCAGGAAAATTTCCCCGGTGTAACCTAATGATAAGAATATCCCTGCAATCTATGTGAATCTCCTCTAGTTTATATTGAAGGCACTGCCTAACCCAGATTATCAGGCCCCTTTTGGGCCTGCCCCGTTCTTCCTGCTCCGCGTCTTTGGAAAAATTGATGTAAACTGGGCGGTATACCTGATCCACCGCCCAGGTCTCTTGGAAGAACAGAATGTCATGTTCCTCAATGAACAAAGACCAATCACTTGAGACTGTTTTACTTGCAAGCCCCTGCTATATTCCAGGAAGCAAGTTTTAAGCCAGCACTATTGTCCATACAGACTCCAGTACTTAAATAAGGACATGGACTACGCCTTGTCGCATGGGAGTCAACGGCTTTTATAGTGGAATTCTCCATGCTTACCAAACCATAGTTTAGTTCCCTTCTAGTTTCATACAAGCCTGGAATTTTATGCTGTGTTAGCCATTAGTAATATTGGAAAGTGGAGGGTCACTTTAGGTAGGGGCCAGAAGTAAATCGCCTGCACTCAAGTCCACCACTGGGGATTGAGGGGCATATTACCAAGCATGAGCGAAAAATATCGCTCAGCTTGGTTAGTGGCCAAAATTATATCGCAGAGCATCGCTGATTTTTAAGGTTTATCTCCTAAGCGATAAAAATCGGCCAAAATGCATGAATATCGCTGTAAAGTCAGCGATATTCATGCATTATCGAGCAAATGCTCTTAGCCATGTAATCCACCTACCATTGGATTACATGGCTAAGAACAGCTCTGGGCAGGCGTTAGCTTTTGGAGATAATCGCGCTTAGCGCGATTATTTCCAAAAGTTGGTAATAGGAGATAGAGATGTTAGCAGCTGTTTCCAGTTCCTAACATCTTGGCACGCCCACCTTGCATGTCATTAGCGATAATTATCGCTGACATGCAAAGTGGGCACCTAAATGCCCGCTATCTCCTACTAGCTGTCGCAAACTGGTGTTAGCGACAGCTAGGTAATAGGTCGATGAAATTATCGCCGCTTTAGCGGGAAAAATTCCTGCTAAAGCGGCGATACGGCCCTTGGTAATATACCCCTGAATCTTTTCACGACAGGCAGATAGCCCAGTCAGTCTATGTCTTCCAGATTGGAAAGCAGATCGTAGCTGTTATAGGTAGGTACATTGTAATCATAGATTCCCTGAACATGAGGTGTAACTCTGGAATCACCCATCCCAATAGACAGTGTTTGAGGGTTTCAATAGAAAAACCCTGATGGTAGGATACTAATGTTTTCCCCACTCAGTTGCCTTGTCCCTGCCCTATCTAAGATGGTTTTCACTATTACGGGGGACCCAAAATTCAACACCACACAGTCACCTCTACAAGTTTTTAGTGATTTCCCTATCCATGGAATTCTGCGAATCATTTTAAATTCCAAGAATAGATGTCTACCCAACCCGGTTTTGTTATTTAAAAAATGGAGGGACTTGTTCCTGAGCAATGCCCAGTGTTCCCCATTGCCAGATTGTAATGGGGGCACATTATATAGTATAAGTGAAGATAGTCCTTGTGGCTGGCAAATCCACCTCAGGTCGTCCCTTTATTTTTTCCCCCAGATAGTTCCCTCGTGGGGACAACCTTTTGTTGGCTAGAAAGTGTACTACTGGGGTTTGCAAGAGAAGCTTGCACAACTGAATTAGTGCCAAAACCAACAGCAATAGTAGGTAGATTTGGTGCAGGTGCTATAGCTATGCTGCGATCAATAGGACCACAAGAAGCTCCTTTAGAGAAAATGGGTTTTGGGAGGGAAAGCTGTTGCTCAATTTTTATCAATCTGGAGTCAATATCTGACAACTTGGTAAATAAGGGTTTAAGCAATGCAATAAGTTTTTCTTCGAATTTTACTAAAATACAATCTTCAAAGTCACATGGCACCTCACAAGGACAAGCCTGTACACTGGTCTCTAAAGTACTAGAGGAACTGATGTATGCAACCCAGTGGGAACTGCCTTTGTTACCATGAGCAACCCCTCTGGTTTTAGCCACTTTGTTGGCCTGATGAGTGGTAAGTGGCAGACCACCCGCTTTTCATTCTTAGCTGGGGCTGTTGAGACACCCTCCCTTCCCTTTGCCTGTGTTGATCACTGCTTACGGGTAAGAATCTTGGCAGGGAGTTGGAGGAATGGGAGTTGAGAAACTAGCTAAAGTGTGGGGACCGTTTAAAAAGGCTGTTGGAGACAAAGGAGCCTGATGCAGCGTGCATTCAGCAAGTAAATCCGTAATTAACAGAGGACCAACTAAGAGAACATCAGAGGAGGCTCGACGGGCTCTAAGGAGAGTCTCCTCCGCGTAAGTTCAATTTCATGGATGAGAACAGATTCGGCCCTCGTAAGGAATGCATCAAGTGTGCCTGCAACTCCTTGCCCCCCTACCCCCTTGCGACTGCCCTTGCTCATAGTTCATAGCTAATGTGAAGATACAAAAACTACAAGTAGGTTAACAGGTGGTATACAATTACAATTCAAAAGCACTAACCACAGTCTTTGAAGTCACAATATGTCAGACAAAAGAGGGGTAGCCCTGCCCTGCATCTTCCTGGCTTTGACGGGCGAGGACCTGCCAGCCCTTGGCCCTGACTTCGCCCTTGCACCCCCCGGTGGGACGGCCGTCAGGGCAGAAGGCGTGCAGGCAGCGTTTCGGGCCTCAGGGTCCGGGGGCAGGTAGGTCGAGTCCCGGAAAAGTGTTCAGCTGTAAGCAAAAAGAAATCCACTCAGCGGGAGGCTGAAAGCTATTTTAAGTGCCTACTTGCGCTTTGTGATGATGATGATGGTGTTCGCAAGCAGGGAATGCCGGGAATTGCAGGCCCAGGCCGCCCCCGTCCAAGCCAGCAGGACCAGCGGGACGGCCATCAGGGCAAAAGACGTGCAGGCAATGTTTCGGGCCTCAGGGTCCGGGGGCAGGTAGGTTGAGTCCAGGAGAAGGGTTCAGCTGTAAGCAAAAAGAAAAACGTGGTGCAGGAGGCCGCAAGAGATTTTAAGCACCTCCTGGCGCTTTGAGATGGCGATGAAGGTGTTTGCCAGCAGGGAATGCCGGGAATTGCAGTCCAGGCCGCCCGCGTCCAAACCAGCGGGACGGCCGTCAGAGCAAAAGGCGTGCAGCCTGCATTTCGGGCCTCAGGGTCCGGTGGCAGGTCGGTCGAGTCCCGGAAAAGTGTTCAGCTGTAAGCAAAAAGAAACCCGCGCTGTGGGAGGCTGAAAGCAATTTTAAGCTCCTCCTGGCTTTTTGTGATGACGATGATGGTGTTCGCCAGCATAGAATGCTGGGAATTGCAGTCCCAGGCCTCCCACGTCCAAACTAGTGGGACTGCCGTCAGGGCAAAAGGCGTACAGGCAGTATTTCGGGCCTTAGGGTCTGGTGGCAGGTAGGTCGAGTCCTGGAAAAGTGTTCAGCTGTAACCAAAAAGAAACCCGCGCTGCGGGAGGCTGAAAGCGATTTTGCGCACCTCCTGGCACTTTGCGATGTTGATGATGATGTTCGCCAGCAAGGAATGCCGGGAATTGTAGTCCCAGGCCCCCCGCATCCAAACCAGCAGGACCACCGGGACGGCCGTCAAGGTAAAAAGCGTGCAGGCAGCGTTTCGGGCCTCAGGGTCCGGTGGCAGGTAGGTCGAGTCCCAGAAAAGTGTTCAGCTGTAAGCAAAAAGAAACCCGCGCTGCGCGAGGCTGAAAGCGATTTTAAGCTCCTCCTGGCTCTTTGCGATGACGATGATGATGTGCGCCAGCATAGAATGCCGGGAATTGCAGTCCCAGGCCGCCCGCGTCCAAATCAGCGGGACTACCGTCAGGTCAAAATGCGTGCAGGCAGTGTTTCGGGCATCAGGGTCCGGTGGCAGGTAGGTCGAGTCCCGGAAAAGTGTTCTGCTGTAAGCAAAAAGAAACCTGCACTGCTTGAGCCTGAAACAATTTTAGGCGCCTGCTGGCTCTTTTTGATGACGATGATGGTATTCGCCAGCAGGGAATGCTGGGAATTGCAGTCCCAGGCCACACGCGTCCAAACCAGCGGGACGGCCATCAGGGCAAAAGGCGTGCAGGCAGCGTTTCAAACCTCAGGGTCCGGTGGCAGGTAGGTTGAGTCCCGGAAAAGTGTTCAGCTGTAAGCAAAAAGAAACCTGCGCTGCGGGAGGCTGAAAGCAATTTTAAGCGCCTCCTGGCGCTTTGTGATGATGATGATGGTGTTCGCCAGCAGGGAATGCTGGGAATTGCAGTCCCAGGCCGCCGGCGTCCAAACCAGTGGGACCAGCAGGACGGCCATCAGGGCAAAAGGCGTGCAGGCAGCGTTTCGGGCCTCAGGGTCCGGTGGCAGGTAGGTCGAGTCCCGGAAAAGTGTTCAGCTGTAAGCAAAAAGAAACCCGCACTGCGGGAGGCTGAAAGCAATTTTAGGCGCCTCCTGGCGCTTTGTGATGATGATGATGGTGTTCGCCAGCAGGGAATGCTGGGAATTGCAGTCCCAGGCCGCCGGCGTCCAAACCAGTGGGACCAGCAGGACGGCCATCAGGGCAAAAGGCGTGCAGGCAGCGTTTCGGGCCTCAGGGTCCGGTGGCAGGTAGGTCGAGTCCCGGAAAAGTGTTCAACTGTAAGCAAAAAGAAACCTGCGCTGTGGGAGGCTGAAAGCGATTTTAAGCGCCTCCTGGCGCTTTGTGATGTGATGATGGTGTTCGCCAGCAGAGAATGCCGGGAATTGCAGTCCCAGGCCGCCCCTGTCCAAACCAGCGGGACCAGCTGGACGGCCGTCAGGTCAAAAGGTGTGCAGGCAGTGTTTTGGGCCTCACGGTCTGGTGGCAGGTAGGTCGAGTCCGGGAAAAGTGTTCAGCTATAAGCAAAAAGAAACCCGCGCTGCGGGAGGCTGAAAGCGATTTTAAGCACCTCCTGGCACTTTGTGCGGACGATGATGGTTTTCGGCAGCAGGGAATGCCGGAATTGCAGTCCCAGACCGCCTGCATCCAACCCAGCGGGACCAGCGGGACGGCCGTCAGGGCAAAAGGTGTGCAGGCAGCGTTTCAGGCCTCAGGGTCCGGTGGCAGGTAGGTCGAGTCCCGGAAAAGTGTTCAGCTGTAAGCAGAAAGAAACCCGCGCTGCGGGAGGCTGAAAGCAATTTTAAGCGCTTTGTGATGACAATGATGGTGTTCGCCAGCAGGGAATACCGAGAACTGCATTCCCAGGTCGCCCACGTCCAAACCAGCAGGACAAGCGGGACGGCCGTCACAGCAAAAGGCGTTCAGGCAGTGTTTCGGGCTTCAGGGTCCGGTGTCAGGTAGGTCGAATCCAGGAAAAGTGTTCAGCTATAAGCAAAAAAAAATCCCCGCTGCGGGAGGCGGAAAGCATTTTTAAGCGCCTCCTGGCGCTTTGTGATGACGATGATGGTGTTCGCCAGCAGAAAATGCTGGGAATTGCAGTCCCAGGACACCCCGTCCAAACCAGAGGGACGGCCGGTAGGGCAAAAGGCGTGCAGGCTGCGTTTGTGGGCCTCCTTGTCCGTTGGCAGGTAGGTAGAGTCCCGGAAAAGTGCTCAGCTGTAAGCAAAAAGAAACCCGTGCTGCTGGAGGCTGATGCCGGGATTTGCAGTCCCAGGCCGCCCGCGTCCAAACCAGCGGGACCAGCGGGACGACCATCAGGGCAAAAGGCATGCAGGCAGTGTTTCGAGCCCAGGGACCGGTGGCAGGTAGGTGGAGTCCCGTAAAAGTGTTCAGCTGTAAGCAAAAAGACCTGCCTTTTCCAATTCCTCCATCTTGGGATAGCAGGACCAAACGTATCAGGCCTATGGTAGTGCCCCTTTCTACAGGTAGCGGTTAGTTAGAGGGTGTAGACACCCTAAAGGTAGTAAGCCCATTAGTTACTACCTGTCACTCCATTTAATGGCCCTAAATTTACTATTTAGGTGACATTCCTTGGCCTTGCAACTTAGATTCGACAGGCACAGAGAAAAAAAGGACAAAAAAGAGCTGCTGACCCAAGGGCTGAAGACCTGCTGCAGAAAATTGGTCACAAACCCTGCATGCTGCCTTAAGGGCTCTGCAATCGTGGTGTCTTGTCCTGCAGCAGTGAGACCTCTAAGAACGCTGGGGCTCCTTCAGCCTTGTACAAATTACCAAAGAACTCCTTTGAAGTAGAGGTACTGCTCACCTGCAGCCGCAGGCACAGAACCGCAGAATCCAGTTTTGCCAACTTGCTGCTCCCCAGCGACTCCGACGCAGCACCCAAACCAAAAGTGGTACACCCGCTCCGGAGGATCAAATCTGTCTACAAAAAGTGTGGGGACACCAGGGTCTACCAGAGCTGTGCTGCACCAATACCCAGGGTACCGGACCCTCAGTAGTATTCACCAAGCCTAAGTGTCCAATCTGGACTCCAACTGCCCATGAAGCAAGCACCCATTGTGGGACATTTAGACCCCTGAGACTTACTATGAGTGGCCCAGCTGTCCTGGAATCGCCTCTTTAAGCTGCCTGCTCCTGACTGCGAGGACACTTTGATGCATACCGGCCAGGTTACCTATCTGCTCTGGACCTGGCATCGAATGTACTGGTAACGATGACCCAGCTGTGCTCCTGGGGTCCTGAGGCCCTTGTGACTTGCTCCCTCAAGTGGGACCACACAGACTTACCTTTAAGTCCCTTTGTGCAGTGTATTTTCAATTGGCCCCCCTCTTCGTAGCACGTAAGCTACCATGGACTTCAGCACCTTGCTCCCAGCCTAATCTGGTGTGCTCCCGAGAATCAGGTGGAGGAACATTGGGCCGGGCTTGCAACTTACCAAAGGTGAACCTTGAGATCCAACTGTGTGATTTTATATGCATTTTCTTATTTCTTCCGATTGATTGCAATAGTGCTTAACGGTGCACAAATGTAATTCCTTTTGCAAACTTTGAAACTTGCAATATTAAAAAGTACTTACTGTAGAACACATTTCTTGGTTTTTGCAAATTGGTCTCAGAGTTATTCTTGAGCGTGTGTGTCTCATAAATTTCCCCTGTGATTACAACAAATACTTAGCACTACACTCTGATAAGCTTAACGCCTCACCCACATTACCACAATTAGGGCATTAGTATTATCTACTTTTTCCTCTGTATAACAATCTGGGTATTCCTAGACTCTCTAAACAGATTAAGTGCACTATATAGAGATCCAGCTTCCTACAGACACATGAACATTAATAATAAATTTAGACAGGTCATCAATACACACTGGCCTCTCTTGAATCCAGAAGAAAAAGGCCTAGTCCTACCAAGACCACATTTTGGTTTCAGACACAACAGAAATTTGAAAGATAGACTGGTTAAAGCAAGATATAAGACAAAAATCCCATTTTATGCAGAAATCCATCACAGGACTACTTGATCCTATCAAGGCAACCACAGTTGTGGCCAATGCCATGCCTGCAACACAGCTATTGTTTCTGACACAGCCACCACCGACGACTAAAAAATCTAATTGGAAAGCAGGACCAACTACACTATAATACACATAATCTAACCATAATATACCTAATCATGTGTCCTTGCAAGCTGGGCTACGTAGGGGAATATGGCAGGGAATTCAAGACACATTTTAGTGAACACAAGTCTGCCATCAGAAACCAACGGGTACAAGCTGACATGGTAGAACACTGTAGGGAGTTTAACCACACTGAGAACCAACTCAAGTGGATTATCTTAGAAAATAGAGACAGTACTGCTCACTGAAAACAACATGAAGTCTTTTGGATTCTCTATCTGGACATAGTAAAGAAGGTCTTAATGAGCGCACACCTTGGGAAAATGTTCTGTGAGCTGTTCTGGGAGACCCCTGTGCCAGTGCTCTGCTTTTTTATCTATCCCAATTACAGTTGGTTTATGTCTGTGTCTCCTCAGGACTTTCCTTTCAGTCCTTACAAGTTCTTGCAATTCCTTTATACTAGGCCCCTTTTTGGGTTATCCCCTGCCATGGGTCCACCTTTCTTTGCCCTTATATTGGATAGATATGCACTTCTGTCTCTCTGTGCCAAGACTAACCTTTGGCACCACAGAAGGAATTATGTATCTGTAGCCACATGTCTATTATCAACAGTGCCTCTTTTGCGTTTGCTTTCTTGGTGTATTTGCCTATATCTGTGTTATATTCATGCTTCAATGGCACCCACATTCCATGTATAGGTGTCTCTGTATTATGGTGGCATGTATTATGGCATGTATTATGGTGGCATGAATGTTGATACCTCTTTCTGTTAATGTCTGTTTATATATTTTGTTATATTATTTTTTTCTTTCGTGAATCTTCCTTATATTCCCATTTTCTGTTGCCATTTTAAAATTGCCGACTTTGTAGCTGTTCTGCATTTTAGCCCGATGTCAGTCCCTCCTTCATGAGTGACCAGCTGTGTCATATATATCATGTATCATCATCATTTTGCTACTTTAGAAGGGGAGGGAGGTAAGCTATCCTGTCTTATACAATGACATCTCCTTTCACGATTTATGGACCACTTACTATGCTGACTGTATTTGTTTAAGGCATTTTCTTACTGATTGTGGCACGTATACTGCATACTAGGGTACGATAGTTAAAATAAACATTTGAAACTTTTCTTGTGTCTCTGTCAGAGCTTATTGTGGACTTGTACGAGTGAGAGAGCGAAAGGGTGTGTCCTGCAACCATGATTCCTGAGAGGGTCGGGAGTCTTGTGTTCTGGGGTGTCTAATCACTTGTTCCTCTGTGATTGAGTAGGAGGACAAGCGAGACACTATGGGGAGGTGGTCCCAGGCTCTTGGGTACTCAGGTGGTGGGGTGACTCAGTCCCTGCCTACTAAGGTCCTATGATTCCTAGCATAGTTCTGTGACGCAGCTGAATCCCTATCAATCAATCAATCAAGGCATTTATAGAGCGCCCTACTCACCCGGAGGGTCTCAAGGCGCTTGGGGGGGGGGGGAGGGGTGCCGCTACTGCTCGAACAGCCAGGTCTTGAGCTTCTTCCTGAAGGAGAGGTGGTCTTGGGTCAGGCGAAGGTTGGTCGGGAGGGTGTTCCAGGTCTTGGCGGCCAGGTAGGAGAAGGACCTTCCTCCTGTTGTCGCTCTTCGGATGCGGGGGACGGCGGCGAGGGCGTGGTTGGTCGATCGGAGGTGGCGTTTGGGAGCGTAGAAGTTGAGGCGGTTGTTGAGGTAGCTCGGGCCTTGGCCGTATAGGGCTTTGTGTGCGTGGGTGAGGAGACGGAAGGTGATTCTCTTGTTGACGGGGAGCCAGTGCAGGTCTCTCAGATGTCCGGAGATGTGGCTGCGTCGGGGGATGTTGAGGATGAGTCTGGCTGAGGCGTTCTGGATCCGCTGGAGTCTCTTCTGGAGCTTGGTGGTGGTTCCGGCGTAGAGGGCGTTGCCGTAGTCCAGTCAGCTGGTGACGAGGGCCTGGGTGACCGTCTTCCTGGTCTCGGTGGGGATCCACCGGAAGATCTTCCGTAGCATGCGCAGGATGTTGAAACAGGACGCGGAGACAGCGTTGACTTGTCTGGTCATGGAGAGGGAGGAGTCCAGGATGAAGCCCAGGTTACGTGCGTGGTCTGTCGGTTTGGGTGCGGTGCCCAGGGCGGGGGGCCACCAGGAGTCGTCCCAGGCGGAGGGCGAGGAGCCCAGGATGAGGACTTCCGTCTTGTCTGAGTTCAGCTTTAGGCGGCTGGTCGTCATCCACTCGGCTACGTCTTTCATCCCTTCGTGGAGGTTGGTTCTGGCGGCGGCGGGGTCGTTGGTCAGGGAGAGGATCAGCTGGGTGTCGTCGGCGTAGGAGATGATGTTGAGGTTGTGTTGGCGTGCGATGGCCGCAAGGGGGCTCATTTAGACGTTGAAGAGGGTGGGGCTGAGTGAGGAGCCCTGAGGAACGCCGCAGATGACTTCCGTGGCTGCAGATCTGAACGGTGGTAGGCGTACTCTCTGTGTCCTTCCAGCGAGGAAGGAGATGATCCACTCCAGGGCCTTTTCCTGGATTCCGATGTTGCTGAGGCGCTGCACTAGGGTGCGGTGGCAAACAGTGTCGAACGCTGTGGAGAGGTCTAGGAGGATGAGGGCCGCTGTTTCACTGTTGTCCAGCAGGGCTCGGATGTCATCGGTGGCAGCGATGAGGGCGGTCTCGGTGCTGTGGTTGGCTCGGAAGCCAGACTGTGAGGGGTCGAGGGATCCATTCGTCTCGAGGAAGGCGGCCAGCTGCTTGTTGACGGTCTTCTCGATGACTTTGGCTGGAAACGGGAGGAGCGAGATGGGGCGGTAATTCTTGAGTTCGGTGGGGTCCGCTGTTAGTTTCTTTAGTAGAGCGCTGAGTTTGGCGTGCTTCCAGCTCTCAGGGAAGGTGGCGGTGTCGAAGGAGGTGTTGATGATGTCCCGCAGGTGGGGTGCGATGACAGCGTCGGCCTTGTTGAAGATGTGGTGAGGGCAGGGGTCGGTCAGAGATCCGGAGTGGATAGAGTTCATCGTGCAGATGGTGGCTTCTGTGTTGATCTGGGTCCAGGCGCTGAGGGTGGTGGTAGGGGGCGTTGGTGCGGTCGTGGGGAGCGTTGTTTGTGGGCTGAAGCTGTTGTGTATGTCAGTGATCTTGTTGTGGAAGTAGGAGGCGAGGGAGTTGCAGAGGTCTTGCACCGGGGTGATGTCGTTGATTCCGGCGTTGGGGTTGTAGAGCTCTTTCACGATGTTGAAGAGTTCCTTGCAGTTGTGTGCGTTGTTGTCCAGCTGGTCCTTGAATGCTGTTTTCTTGGTGGCGCGGATCAGTTGATGGTGCTTCCGGGTGGCGAGCTTGAGGGTGGTCATGTTGGCCGGTGTTGGCTCCCTTCTCCAGGCTTTCTCAAGGGCTCGGCAGTTCTTCTTGGAGCTCTTGAGTTCGTCGGTGAACCATGGGGCCTTCTTGCTGCCGGGTCTGCTAGGCGGGGTCCTCAGTGGGGCGAGGTTGTCTGCGCAGTTGCTGATCCACTTCATGAGGTTGTCGGCGGCCTGGCTGGGGTTCGCTGAGCTGGCTCAGGGAAGCGGCGAGCTGGTCTGCTGTGATCTTGTTCCAGTTTCTTCGAGCAACCTGTTGCTGGTGGTGGTGGATCGTGGATCTTCTGAAGGTGAAGTGGACGCAGCTGTGGTCCGTCCAGTGGAGTCCGGTGGCGTGGCTGAAGACGATGTGCTTGCTGGATGAAAAGACAGCGTCGAGTGTGTGTCCGGCGAGGTGGGTGGGGGTGGTCACCAGCTGCTTGAGTGTCCCTACAATAGCTGGGGCCCTCCTTCACTTGCGTTCCTGCTTGCGACAAGAGCTTTCGTCTCCTTGAGGTACGGCTGAGTCCCTTCTGACTCCAAGTAAATATGGATTGTGGTCAGTTTTGCTGGTTCTTAGGGGGGCTGTTTATTTGAACATCTCATACAAGTCTGTTTTTGACTCACAGGGTGGTTTCTGGAGATGCTCACCCATTTGTTGTCATTCTTCAGTGCCCAGGAGCATGTTATTTGCAAAACTCCAAGTATGCTTGTATTATTGTGAGTCTCATTTGACTCGCAGGGGGCTTTATTTATTTGCATGTTTAGTTTTCCCATTCTTTGCATTTAGATCTGCTTGGATCTGCCCATCTTGTGAATTCCTCTTTGTGGGACGTCGTGACTTTAGGAGTAGAGAACGTTTTTTGCTGTACTCCCTCTTGGCATTGGTATCTCTTTTCCATACCAAGGACATGGAATTGGAGGTATTTGGGAATATAGACCTCATTTCATGTGTTTCTAAGTTTTTTCTGCTGTGCATTTATTGTGGCAGTTGATTCACTATTGTAGAGTTGATGTTTCCATGTGTCTCAGATATCTACCAGTGACATGTAGAGAAGTTGGTAATTCTTCCTGAGTGACTACAGAGCTTTGCAACACTCTGTACCCACTCTAGAGTTGCCGCCCTCATAAGGTGACCTTTTGTCACTTTTCCAGTGAGGTCTTTATTTTTGCAATGGGGCTGGTTTTTACCCACTAAAGTACAAGGCATGATCACCTTAGGGAAAAGCATGAGGAGGTGCCCTACTGTTAGGTATACGTGGGTCACAGCGCATGAAGGGTTTATAGGGTAGCACAGTTGTCTAGGTGTGAATGGTTGGCTAGGACAGGTAATGCATTATAAGGGTGCACCCAGTATGGATGGACACACTCACATGGTATGAATGAGGAGACATGAAGAAGTGTATTTTCCATTTTGGATATTATTCTTGTCGAGGCCTCCTTGCTCCCCCTGATCCCCGCCCCCCCCTCCCCAGTTTTTATTGGGTGTTCTTTTATTCTTCATCTGTGTGTGCCCTCAAGAAGGTGAGTGATATTTTGCTCACTAACACCAACACGTGTATTGGCACCAGTACCATGGCCTGTGAACAGCTGCCAAGGATTTAAACAGTTCCTGGTGTTAATTATATAAATGTGAGAAGATGAAAAAAATGAAATATATAAAAATATTGTAAGTAGTGCCATGTGAGATAAACTATTGAGACATTCTGATAATGTATTTATGAGCTGGCCTTTGTGTTATGCAATTGAGATCCTCGAATGTAGGACGTTCTACTTCAAAGGAGCTATGTATGTTTTATATTTTTGGAATGTATGAATGAGTGATGATGTTTGGTCGCTTTTAGGTTGAGTGTTTTGACATGTATGTGATGGGTGAGAGGTTCATATTATAAAATGTATGTCTTTGTTAAAAAATATGTGTTTGAATAAATATACATATTGATGGGCTACCTAATAAAAACAAGAAAATATGGAAAAATGAATAGTTCATTATAATAATAAATATGTATTTGTTTTTAATTTGTACTCATGTACAGTTGATGTATATTTTGGTGTGGCCTTGACGTGTACCCGACTCGGATTTTGGAGGTGGGTTTTCTTGTTCTAGTACATGTGTTTTTTTCCCTGTCCTGCTCCTTATGCTAGCAGTTTTGGGGAACCCCTTTATCTCATATATAACAATCCTAATATAGCACAATGACAAAAGAGCTGCATGCAAACTACAAAGCATAAGGTTGGAACCTTATGTTTTCCCCCAGCCATTCATTATCCTAATGTTACTAAAAAGGGTAAGCTTGGGTAAAAATACATTTTATTAACAGAGCCAACCTAAACCACTTGTGTTCAATTTTAAAAAATGAGTTTATGCTTGTCCTGAGGAAACACTCTTAAAGTATACTGCCTACTAGTATGATTGACATGTGATTCCTGCATCTTGTAATCCTCATTGTCTTATATAACATTTCCTCTAAACTGGCTTTCACATGTATGATTCATTGTCTCTATATAATGTGTTTGATATAAAGTGCTCTAACATTCATTACTGGTATGAATAGTGTGAATGGAATGCAAATGGAGAAATGAGAAGCACTGTTGGAGGGTGGTGTGAGGGAATCAGTGGAGAAGAAGGTCATTGGGGAGGAGCCAAAAACTATTCTGGCACCGGGCAGCACCAACCCTGCCCTTGGGCCCGATTCACAGGGGTAAACTTAGACCAAAAGTCTAACTTGACTACTTTTGGGTATTCACAAAGAAAAATTACTACTAGTAACTTTACTAGTATTAAAGTTAGTAGTAGTAAAGTTACTAGTAGTAAAGATACTACTAGTAAAATTACTAGTAGCAAAGTTACTAGTATTTGTAGGAAAGTTCACCTTTTCGACAAGGTCGCCCTGACTTGTTGCCCACTGGTACTGATGTTCTTGACTAGATGTGAACCAGGTTCCTTCTAAACAGGCCCCAGAGCCAGTGTTCTTTCCCTAAAAACTCTAACATGCTCATTTGTTCCTGAATTTGCAAATTGCCAAATAGTACCTATGGTACTGAGGGCATGAGTACTAAAGAGGGTCCCTATGGGCTGCGGCACATATTGTGCCACCCAAAGGACCCCCTGCAAGACTGCATGCAGACTGCCATTGCAGTATATGTGAAAGGGTGCAAACCTTTCTTAAAACATGACATTGTGCACTCCCTGTGTGGAATGCTGAGGCACCCTGCAAGGTCTTATATGTAAGTCAACCCTACAGCAGGCCATAGAGCCCTAAGGCAGGGTGCATTATATTACATGTGAGGCCACATCAGCATGAGCAGAGATGCCCCTGTGATGTCTTGTTCTATTGCTAAGACATTGTAAGGGATCTGGAAGCCATCTTAAGTATATGTACTTGGCACTGGTCATTAGGAGTTACCCAGCTCCATAATGGCTTTACTGTAAACAATGGTGTTTGGTATCAAACACCTTGTCTCAATAAATCTATACTGATGATAATATTACATTTATTGTAAGAAACACCCAGCGGGCACCTTAGAACCTCCCCCTGAAAACCTACTAGTCCTTTAATGTGTTTGCTGACTAGCATTGTCCAACTTGCCACCACTGACTCATTTCTTACCCCCTGTAGGTGAGACCCCATGCTCTCAGAGCCAGAAACAATGCCTGCTCTAGAGGAAGATGGTAACACTTCCTCCAGTAGGATAGCTAGTGATTTAGCATATCAAGGCAGAGGCTTCAAAGCCTCTGCTGCCTTCTGTTATGCAACAACGGCGCCCTCCCAGAGCTAGGATACACCACCCCTTGTCCTAGGGCTCATTAGGTACCAGAGCAGGTGGGAAATTACATTTTCAGTGGCGTGTGGTATTTTCAGGCTAGGCACACCCCTAAGTTGGGCCACCGGAAGTGGACAGCCAAGAAAGGGTTTCACCATCTGGAATTTGGTGAAAGTAGGAACTCTGGTTCAGGATTATGCCCACTGTCCACAAGTTGTCATATAGGGAGTGTAATAACCTCAGGGGAAGGGTGCCCATTGGCTACTATTCTACACTCCCCAAATACCCATAAATTCAGTATTTAGGGATTCTCCTGACACCAGGAAAGCTGATTTGTCGACCTGGGAGCAGAAAAAGGACAAAGAAAACCAGTCACCGCAAGAAGTGAGGACTTACCCTGAACGTGCCGCCAAACCCTGCTTTGCTGCTTCAACCTCAACAATTGCACCAACCCTGCTTGTCCAAAACCTGTGCACCCTCCTAGTTCTTGGGAGGAATCTTCAGTGCTTCACCAACCACAGAGTATCTTCCTTTGGGTGGAGAAGCCATGCCTCTGCATCTGCAGGCACCAACCACTGTTGTCCAGTACTTTATATTGCTGGCCATCGGGCCCACCCAAGAAGCATCTCACCATGAGGAGGTAACTGTGGTTTCAAGAGGTCAGTCCCTTCTCTCCAATGAGTTTTGAGATGCTAGACCCTCCAGTAGTCTCCCTGCAACAACACCGTGGGTACCAATGAGGTCTACACCAAGAGTGGCCCCCTACTGTATTGTTTTCTTTTTCTCTCCAGGTTCACCCAAGAACCGGAGAGCCTCCAACGCAAATGGCTTACTGGCTAAACACCTCGGCACCCGTACTCCACAGATCAGGTTCACAGAAACCAACTAATTGCTCCAGAGACCCTCATAAGCCAAGGCCCCCTTTGCGTTCTGTCGGACTTGTCCACCAGTTGCCCTTTGCAGACTCGTTGTTTTGACAGGTTCTTTTAAACTTTAACTGCTCTCTGGGCTACCTTCACGACCAACACCTCTGCACCATGACAGGTAATCATGAACTGCTGGTGGTACTTTGGGATCACTGACAGAATATTGAGGAGGAAAATATCGACCTGCCAAAATATCATTGACAAACTATAGAATCCCAAAATATCGAATTCCTATCTACAAACAGGTAAGTACAAAAATATTGAATACAAAATATCGTTGTAAATAATATAGTTTGTTAAAATATCGATTTTTTAAAAATGTATTAAAAGTAATGTAAAATTAATAAAATAATAAATATAATTAACTAAAACAGAGATTGTTAAAGACCACAGGGGTGTTGCCGCGCCCTCACCAGTTGACTCAGACTGCCAAGGGACTTCGCAGGACCGCCGCTGCAGCCAGCCTCCCGCCGCCGCACTCCCTGTCATCTGAGTGCCGCCGCGGTAGAGAAGAGAGCTGAACTAGTGGGACTTCAATTCCCAGCACCCTCAGCGGCCGGAAGCCGTGCAACGCAATTTCGCGCCAGGTGGGGCATAAAGACCAGCGCTACTCCCCGCGTCGCGGGAGCGCGCGGGAGCAGCCCAGGAGAAGCCCGGGACAAGGGCGGGTCAGTCTATGACAGTCATAGACAGGAAGAGGCAGGGCTGGGCCATATACCCTGGCCAAAATCGTGTCTGGTCCTCGGAGTTTAAGGACATTCATATCCGGTAAAGTGTCGACCTGATATATTGTAATCTAATTTGTTTGTACTGTATCAGACACTTATTTGGTTTTATTTTCACCCCAGTATCATTAATCTAGGTAATAGGATAAACCATGCCAAGTGTTTCGAAGGAGAAATTCACATCGGGGGTAGGCCCTATTGAAAATTACCTGGTGAAGAGGGTAAACAAAATCAATAATGATAGGAGGGCCTCTCTGGAAAGGGGTAGCCCACCCAATTCTACCCAAGATCCCCCGATCCACCTGGAGAACTCACCAGAGACAGCCATCCCTGAAATGGACCTCACAGTGGTACCCACGGTGGTAGCCCAGGTTCACACCGAGCCTCCAGTAGTAGACATAAACATAGCAAGCAAGGACAATGATGAAGTATTGCCTACCACTAGACCGGTCAGAAATTGCAGGAAACAACAAAACACAAGGGGGGGAGCATTCAAAAAGAAGGATAGATACCCCCTTATTAGCACAGAACAACACAGATGAGTCCACTAAAGTACAGGATGAAAGCAATGTGGTTAATAACACATTAAGTCCAGACCAATTTTCCCAACTACTTCGCTCTCTGGAAGCCAAGCTTGAAGCTAAATTAGAACAGTATGTTCAACCCCTAGTGCGTAAACTCGACAGTGTTACTGCCAAAGTAAAGAGGTTAGGAGGGTTGCTATCCAAACACTTATCAATGGCTGACAGTATTAAACAGGTCGAGAAGGGCATAGGAGGGCCAGAGCAGGTAGTTAGAGGGGAAAATCAGCAGCAAGCTACCCAGCGTACAAACACCATTGACCCAGTTATAACGGCCCCTACCACTGCAGCGAGTGTAGTTACATGACCAACAACAGGGCCTGATTGCACATCTAGCAATAATCTGGCAAAGAGAAGTAAATTAATAAACCTTCCCCCGGAGTGCACCCCCTACATAGTTGTCTTACCTAAAGTTCCGCTGCATGATATGCAATCAGCTCAGACACCTGAGGAATCGCATGGCTCCCTTAAAAACAAAACTGTGTCGTGGTTGAACAGGAGGTGCGGTTTCCCTACAAAATTTGCCCTTGACATCATAACAACTAGAAGGGCAAATTGGATTGGGTCCTCCAAAAAGACGTGTAAAGGGGACTGTATAATTGTAAACTTCAGACACCCACAACATGTGGCTACAGTTCTGTTAAGGGCAGCCTCCATGACGTACGATGCCAATAGTATTTGTGTGCGTCCTCTTGTTTTTTTTTATAATCATCTCACAAGAGTGCCCCCACATAGTGCGAGAATGAGACCTTATACTCCTGTTATGGCTCATACCCCGGGTTCACTTCAGGGACCCGGTGGAGAGAACTATTTTAACTATGGGCCTAACATTCCCATACATAACAGATTCGATGTACTCTCTGGTTTAGAGTTGTGCGATTGACGAGAGGTTGGTGAGGGAACAGGGAAGAGTCTCCCCCAGGCTTGGTTCCCCTGGTACCGGATCACCCCACATTTTTTCCTCTCGCTACCCACTGTAACCCCGTAACTATGTGTAATGACGAGGGGGAAACGGTTAAAATGATAAGTTGGAACGTCGCTGGTCTGCGTTCCAAGAGAGAGGATACCAACTGGTTAAACTTTGTTAAACAACATGACATTGTGGCTATTCAAGAAACTTGGGATAAGGACTGTGACTTTTGGATGGATGGTTTCACCTCGTATTTTGTCCCTGCATTAAGATCGTCAGCCGGGAGAGATAGCGGGAGACTTGTGCTATTGGTATCTGTGAACGTAAGGGGGAAAGTTAACAGGGTAGATTGTGCTTCCAACAATTTTCTTATCCTGGAATTAAAACTCACAAATAACACTAAATTAAGTCTAGTGAATTGCTATAACTCGCAGCAAGGGGATTCCCCAAATGAACATTTGGTGTGGTTGACAGATTTTTTAAACACTTATACTGTAAAGCAAACCACTTTCTGCCAATACATTTTGTTGGGTGATTTTAATGTGCACTTATGTAGTCAGAATTGTCTATTAATTGATAATGATGGGCCAGATTTCACATCCCCGCAACATTTTGAGCATACTAACAAGGGGGAAGCTCTGGAGAAACTCCTGTCTAACAACGATTTGTTTGAAGCAGGGTTTTTTGACAAAAGTACCTGTGTTGCCACATACATAGGCAGGGATTGTGAAACAATAATTGACTACATATTTCTCTCTTCAGGACTTTTAAAATATGTTATTTCCTATAATCCTATACCTTCTTCTTTTAGTGACCACAATCCAGTGGTAATTGAGTTGGTAAATGGTTTTTCTCTTTTAAATAAAACTGTTCCGCCACTGGCTGTAGTGGAAGTCAAAGCAAAAGATCAGGGGAGGAGGTTAAATTGGAGTAAGGTCGTGCCAGAGGAGTTCTTTAATATCATTACTGCTAAGGCTGCTCATGATTTAAACATCTGTGGAGATCCCCTCTCAATCGGGGAACAAGTAATAACCTCATATGAAGCTATCTGCTCCCAAGTGGCTAAAGAACTTACACCCAAAAGTCGACCAGCTAAAAATAAACCGGTAACGGGCTGGTTTGGCCATAAATGCACCAAAACCCATAATCTCCTCAAAAAAGCTCTTCAGGAGCAACCAAGGAACAAAGCGCTGATTGCTCAGCTCAGAAGAGAGTACACAAGAGCAGTACAGGAAAGGAAAAATGAAATTAAACACGATGCTGGGTTGAGCTTATGGATAAAGCAACCTTAAAAGATAGTGCAACATTCTGGTCTAATATTAATACGCCCCTGTTTTTCAATACTCAAAACAATGTTTCAGAAGTAAATATAGCAGTGGAGGATTGGTTGAGCCACTTTGAACAAATTTATGGTAGTCATCTAGAGCTAGAAACTTTTGTGGCCCCAGCCTCAGAACCTCCGGTCATGCCAGTAAGGTTTCACTTGGCGGAAGTTGTTAAAGCAATTGAAGGCTCTGCAGGGCGAAAGGCACCAGGACCAGACGGGGTACCCTCAGATATGTACAAGGGTAACCCGTTGTACTGGGCAAATATCTTGACTAATGTCTTTAACACCTCGGCCTGTGTAGGATTCCCTAAATCTTGGTCTCGATCAACAATAATTCCGGTGTTTAAAAAGGGCCAAAGGGGAGACCCTAGATGCTATAGGCCTATTTCCTTGCTAGATTCCTCTATAAAAATCCTGGGGAAGGTTATTCTAGCAAGGATAACAGGGTGGGCCTCTGACAATAACATACTGTGAGATGCCCAGTATGGCTTTAGAGCGGGGAGGAGCACGGAGGACCAATGTCTGAACCTACACTTAACTATAGCTAAATACACTAAGGCGGCTAGGGGCTCTATTTATCTGGGCTTTATGGACTTGTCCACGGCCTTTGATCTAGCCAACAGGTCAAGGCTGTGGACAATGCTCCTGGAGCTGGGCCTTGATCGACCTCTTGTGTATTTTCTGGCCGAGTTGCACAAGGACCTAAATGCCTCAATTAGGATGACGAATGAGGGGAAATGCACGTCAAGTTTTAAGTCTGGTAGAGGGGTGCGTCAGGGATGCATCTTGGCCCCCATGTTGTTTACTCTGTATGTAAACTCGCTGGAGGTAAATCTGTTAACAGCGGCTCCTGACATCCCACGCATGAGAGGTACACCGGTTTCGGTGCTCCTATATGCAGACAACGCTGTTCTTTTAGCAAGGACCCAGCTGGGCCTGCAAAGATTGCTGGACTCTTTCGGGGATTTTATGAAAAGCCTGGATCTGGTGGTAAACAACGGCAAATCTCATGTTATGTCACTGGGTGTCTCAAAAAATAAAGTTAAGACCTTTTACTGTGGCAGTGAAGAAATCACCAGAGTGAAGTTATTTACCTACTTGGGAGTGGTTTTTGACGATAAGGGTTCATGGTCCCCTCAGTTCTTAATAAAGGTGAATTCGGTGAGAAGTTCTTCAACTGCAGTGGTAGGCTTTGCTAAAAGGTTGGGGGAAAAACCCTATGAGGCATTCTTGACAGTCTATAAAGCCAAGACCATTTCTATTGCAAGGTATGGGGCATCAATATGGGGATTTACCAAACCCGACCTCATCCAAACAGAAGAAAATAAATTTCTACGGTCCCTCCTAGGCCTTCCGCAATCTACAGCTACCCACTCTGTCCATCTTGAATTGGGGATAGGTTACATAGCAGATATAATTAAAATAGCCCCTATGCTGCTATGGATCAGAACTTGGTTGAATCCGAACCTTTCCCTAAATCACAAGATCTTAAAGGACTGTATCAACCTTGACAATATGAAGGAAATGCAGTGGTTGTCTTATATAAAAATGTTAGCTATGTATATGGGGCGACCTGAGATCTTTTTCAATCCAGAATCTCTCTGCAAGGCTGACCTAAAGTGGGTAAAAATTAAGTTCATCAAGTTAATGGAGGCAGAGCGGGAAGGAGTAGAACTATGTAAACCATCGGTTAGGGGCCACGTTTTGGTTACTTTGTCAGTAGCAATGTCAACTTACCTGTCCATAGTGACAAATTCTTTCCATAGATGGCTATTGACAAAATTTTGGTTTAACCAAATATATACAGTTCTCTGGGATTTGGAGTGTTGGAGTAGACCTGAAGATGCCGCTCCGTGCAAATGTGATGATTTTTCCCCACAAGACAACATGCACTTTATGATCTTTTGTCCTTTGTACCAAGATACCAGGAAAAGGTTTATTCTTCCATTACTGAAAAAGATGAATTTTATCCAGTGTAAACCTGCTTTATTGTTTTTGCAACTGTTGGAATCCCCGGTAACTATGTTTTGTGTCCCCAGCTTTCTTGCGGCGTCTGTTAGAAATAAGAGGGTTAGACAGAATGCTGCACAAGAAATACAATCCTCTTAATATAAAGACAATGTATCCCAATCAATTGCTTAAACATGGAAATGATTGTTAATGTTTTTTAAATGAATTTGTACTGCGTTTTTACCTTGTGTAATATATTTTTAATAGATATTTTTAACGTTTTTGTATATGTATAGCATACTTTTATGATTTTAAATAATCGAATAAAGTGGTTTGACTTGACTTGAACTAAAACATACTTAAAAATACTTAAATAACCTTAAAATGATTAAATAATTAATGTAAGTAAAAATAAAATAAACATGCATTTTTATTTTTTAATACATATATATGTTAACTGAAAATAAAAAAATATTCAATATTTTTAGCTTAGGATAGCGGGATGGTAAAATGTACTATTCCCACTCCAGTGAGTGCATCAGTAGGGAAAGCGTTGGATAGCGGGAGGGTAAAAATTACTATTCCCACTCCAGAGAGTGCAACAGTAGGGATTGCTTTGGATAGCGGAAGGGTACAAATTACTATTCCCACTCCAGAGAGTGCAACAGTAGGGAAAGCGTTGGGTAGCGGGAGGGTAAAAATTACTATTCCCACTCCAGAGAGTGCAACAGTAGGGAAAGGGTTGGATAGCGTAGGGGTAAAAGTTACTATTTCCACTCCAGAGAGTGCAACAGTAGGGAAAGCATTGGATAGCAGGAGGGTAAAAATTACTACTCCCTCTCCAGTGACTGCAACAGTAGGGAAAATAATGACTTAAGATTTAATCAAAAATAAATTAATTGTCAATACCAATAAAAAAGCTTCATTACAATTAATCACCAATCAAAAAATATGTAATAAATAAGTAATTATAAATACCATTAAATAGTATTTCATAAAAATTAATTACCACTTAATAATTAATTAACAACCAATTAATTTTCAATACCAAAAATTTAATAAATAATAAAATAAATTACCAATTAATAATTAACAATAAATTAATTATCAATACACAATTTTTTTTCAATAATTACTCAATTACAATTAAATTACTTCACACCCTATTTCCCTATCAACCCACAACCCTCTCCAAATAATAAATAATACAATTAATACAATTATCAATTAATCAATCAATGAAATTAATTACCAATTAATAATTAATTAACAAGAAATTATTTATCAATACAAATAAATATAAAGAAATATTTACTTAATTACAATTAAATTACTTCTCAACCCTTTCCCCTATAAACCCACAACCCGCTACAGAACTAAAACGCAAAAAAAATGTATTAATCATTCCTAAAAATTAATATTTAATGTACTATAATTAAATTACTTCCGACCCTATTCCCCTATGAACCCATAATCTGCTACAGAACATTATTAACCCCTATATTATGTCCATTCGAAATGATCTCCCTTCTATATTTTGAAGTCAAAATTTTGTCCATTGTATATATTTGTTTCAATATTTTGTCTATTCACCGATACTTTGGACCTTGGACCCCAGGCTCCATAAGTCCTATAGCGTATCCTCTACAACTGCTGCTTGAAAGTATATGCCTGTAGTACATAACTTTTCCTCCGGTAGGATAACATTACCATGTTCAGGGCTTGTGCCTCAAATCTGACAGCTCTGTTATTTTCACTTTTATCTCTGTACTTACCTGATCCCAAAGGTCTTGGTGTCTAAAATTGTATGAAAATGTCTATGTTATTTTTCTAAATTGGTCTCAGATTTCTTTTTGAGTATGTGTGTCATTTATTGACTGCGTGTGTACAACAAATGCTCAACCTCCCCTCTGATAAGCCTAACCAGCTCCACCACTCTACCACTAATAGAGCACTTGGGATTAGGAAAGGAAGCCCCTGTAAACCAGTAAGGTCGACTGGACTTTTTGGATGGTGTACCCCTACATTGGTATACTACATAAAAAGTCAACTTCCTACATTGGTGGTTCAGCTGTGTGATACAAGACTTTGCATTTGCTGATACCACTCTATCAATAGGTGATTCTGCAAACAACTCCACAATTGACTTTAGTCAAAAATATTTTTCAAATATTAAAATGTTCAATTATTTCCAAATGTGTTAATTTGAACTGTCATGGCCGTGTGTTAAGTTATCCAGTCTATTGCATTAGAAATTTAAAAAGTGTTCTAGTCAGTTAGGCCTTAAAAAGTATTTTAGAATTTTTGTTGATTTTCTACAAAGGTCCCAACTGTACTACAAAATGCCTAGCACCGATGAGATAGTCCAGGAACTCAACCAGACCCCTTATCTTCATTTTAGTATGAAGCAGTTAAGGAACCCATGTACAGCAAGCAAAACCAAAACTGGCCTAAACCTTTCAGCAAAAAGCCCCCTGGAGGCCCTTGCAGGGTGGGATCCAGTACAAGTAGCAAATGAGCATGTATGATCTGAGGAGGTTGACAGTAACGATGAAGGTGGGAACGGTACTCCAGGGGATTGACTCCTTGATCTAGTGGAGAAGGTGATGAGGTACCCCCTAATATCTACCCAAAAACTGTACCTAGAGTGGTAGGTCAGACAACTCAGGACAAACTGATGGAAGAGGAAGCATTCCTTCAGAGACTAGCTGAAAGGGAAACCCAAATCCTGGCTATAGAAAGAGAGGGCTGAGATGGGTCGAGCACCCATCAATGGTGGCAGTAACAAACTAAGGATGCCTAATTCCATTACTAATTGTTAACTGACCACAAGCGCAACCCTAGAGCAAGAGTCAGGGGCTACAATAGCTATTTTCCTAACAGTGGCTCTTGAGCTATGTTCACACACTATACAACTTAATACCCATTGAATTAAATCAGAAAGAAAAGAGAAAGACCTAATATAAACATAATATCACAGCTACCAATGTATAAAATATAAATAATTTTAATGAAAAGTGAAGGGCGCTCAAACAACTACACTCGTACTATACACAAAACAGCACATAACATGTGAAAAAATTAAAAAACACAGTGGCAGAGGAAAATATACATACAACAATTAACATAGTACACAATCAAATAATGGTGTCCCCTGGAATTTAGGCCATGTTAGAAGCGTTGACGGCGTTTCAACCCAAAGTTGTTTAAAGGGTCATCATCGGGACAATAAACTTCAAGAGTGGAAAAGCGACCACTTAATAACGTTTTCTTAGATTCCTGTTCTGCAAGATACTCCTCCTTTTACCCAACATAAAATGTTTGTTTGTTTAGAAAGATTTATGAAGCATGGGGGTCCTGCTAGTGTGAGCTCATTTCTGCCTGCCGGTTGCTGGAGGACGGGACACCGCACACAGAGCTTTTTTCAATAAATAATTTACTTCTGAATGCCCTGATGTTGCTAAAATTTATATACCCTGCCGGAACACTGCTCAACTGGTATCATTAGTTGACGCCTTCCATTGATAAATTTACATGTAGTGCTCGATTCCGATCCAGAAAAAAAATCTGCCGTACAATTCGTATTCGTAGCCGAATCCGTACGAATGGGAAACTACCGTCAGAACTGTGTAGTACGATCCATTTCCGCCGATTTCCGTACGAATATCAGCGAACCGTACAAACCACTGTCGAAGACCCGTACGAATTTGCATCGGAAATTCTACTGTACGATTTATAAACATGCCGTACAACCACACTAGTACGATCCAGTTTGGAAAGCCTGTACGCGATTCATATGGCCCAAAGTAGTCACGCATGAACAATGATTTGTTCAGAAATTATCGCCTCACAGCAAGCGGCATCAACACATACCACCCGTGTACTCCTCGATGAGCGTGTACGCGACCCCCCCACCCGCCAACGGCCCGTACAAGTCACCCGTACGCACAAATACGACATGCACACCCCCCTCAAGCAACCGCCAACCCCCCCACACCCCCAACGGCCCGTACAAGTCACCCGCATGCACAAATATGACACGCACACCCCCCCTCAAGCAACCGCCAACCCCTCAACCACCAACAGCCCATACCAGTCACCCGCACGCACAAATACCCCACGCACAAATACCCCACGCACCCCCCCAAGCGACCGCCATCCCCCCACCCCCCCAACGGCCCGTACAAGTCACCCGCATTTACAAATACGACACGCACACCCCCCCAAGCGACCGCCAACCCCCCCACATCCCCAACGGCCCGTACCAGTCACCCGCATGCACAAATACGACACGCACACCCCCCCAAGTGACCACCAACCCCCCCACACCCCCAACAGCCCGTACAAGTCACCCGCACGCACATATACGACACGCACCCCCCCAAGCGACCGCCAACCCCCCCACACCCCCAACCGCCCATACAAGTCACCCGCACGCACAAATACGACACCCTCACCCCCCTCAAGCAACCGCCAACCCCCCAACCGCCAACGGCCCGTACCAGTCCCCCGCACAAATACGACACGCACCACCCCAAGCAACAGCCAACCCCCCAACACCATCAACGGCCCATACAAGTCACCCGCACGCACAAATACAACACGCACAACCCCCCTCAAGCAACCGCCAACCCCCTCAACTGCCAACGGCCCGTACCAGTCATCCGCACGCACAAATACGACAAGCACACACCCCCAAAGCGACCGCCAACCCCCCCACACCGCCAATGGCCCGTACAAGTCACCCGCACGCACAAATACGACAAGCACACCCCCCCTCAAGCGACCGCCAAACCCCCCACACCCCCAACGGCCCGTACAAGTCATCTGCACGCACAAATACGACACACACACCCCCCCAAGTGACCGCCAACCCCCCCACACCCCCAACGGGCCCTTAAAGTCACCCGTACAAACAAGTACGACCCACACGAATCTCTGACAGAATATCGAGAGACAGGATATCGACAGACAAAATAACAACGCTGGAATATCGAAGGCAAGTATATCGACACCCTATCTACAACATGGTAAGTATAAAAATATCGAAACTTAAATATCGATGTTAAAAATATCGTAATTAAATATATCATTTTTTATGTTATTAAAAAAAGAAATATAAAAGAAAAAATACTTTTTTATAAATGTAACTTATGTAAAAATATTTTAGAATGTTTAAAATGAATAAATAATACATATTTGGGCGTCGATTCCGATCCGGTAAAATCCCCGTCTGTACGATTCGTATCCGGAGCCGTTTCCGTACGACTCGTAAACACACCGTACGACCCGGCGAGTACGATCCGGACCGGGTGATCAGGACGCTATTCGTACGGTCCGCGTCAGGTAAGGGCGATTCGTACGGAAAAGCGCTCAATCACATACACACCGTACGCCGCGTACCCCCCATGATCGCCGGGGTACGCGCCGTACCCCTGCGATCATGTGGGGTACGCGCCGTACACCCACCGTACATGGGGTACGGTGCGTACCCCATGTACGCTGCGTACGCGGCGTCCCCGGGGGGGGCGTTCTATACTTGTTTCGGCGCGAACTATGCGTTTACGGCTGTTTCCAGCTCCCGTAAAAAAAAGGGTTGTACGTTGCGTACCCAACACGAATCGTACTTGCGGGGTCGTAAAAACCAGCCGCGAACCGTAGCGATGTCACGTACAGCGGGTTCCGAGTGAGACTCGTACGGATATTTTAGTCGTACGGAGTCCTGTACGACTCGTACGGTCTTTGGCTCCTGGTACGGATCGTACTTCGTCGTACGTACGGGGACGTGTACGGGTACTATTCGTATGGGGAAAATTGCTACGTACGACGATTCCGAGCGCATTTTACCGGATCGGAATCGACGCCTTAATGTTAAACATTTAATTAAAATTAAACATACAATATGTAATATATATTTAATTAATTATAATATTTATTATTTTTTAATTAATTTAAAAATATTAACAAATACTATAAATTACAAATACATCAACACTCATAAAATAATAACATAAATAATAATAAATATTTATATTTAATACATAAAAACTATGAAATATACTTTCAATATAAAAAAACTAATTAAACACAACATTATGTAACATAATAAAAATATTATAAAATACATAAATAAATATAAATTATATTGGATAGCCTAAGGCTGAAAATTACTATTCAAACTCCATAGGGTGCAACAGTAGGGAAAGTGTTGGATAGCCGATAGGTAAAAATTACTATTCCCACTGCAATGAGTGCAACATTGGGGATTACTATTCCAACTCATAAGGGTGCAACAGTATGGAAAGCATTGGATAGTGTAGGGCGAATAATTACTATTCACACTCCAGAGAGTGCAACAGTAGAGAAAACATTGGATAGCGGGTCGGTAAAAATTACTATTCCCACTCCAGTGAGTGCAACAGTAGGGAAAGCGTTGGATAGCGTACGGGTAAAAATTACTATTCCCACTCCAGTGGGTGCAACAGTAGTGAAAGCGTTGGATAGCGGGTAGGTAAAAATGACTATTCCCACTCCAATGAGTGCAACATTAGGGAAAGCATTGGATAGCGTAAGGGAAAAAATTACTATTCCAACTCATAAGGGTGCAACAGTATGGAAAGCATTGGATAGTGTAGGGCGAATAATTACTATTCACACTCTAGAGAGTGCAACAGTAGAGAAAACATTGGATAGCGGGTGGGTAAAAATAACTATTCCTACTCCAGAGAGTGCAACAGTAGGGAAAGCGTTGGATAGCAGATGGGTAAAAATTACTATTACCACTCCAGTGAGTGCAACAGTAGGGAAAGCGTTGGATAGCGTAAGAGTATAAATTACTATTCCAATTCCAGTGAGTGTAACAGTAGGGAAAGTGTTGGATAGCGTAAGGGTAAACATTACTATTCCAACTTCAAAGGGTGCAACAGTAGGGAAAGCGTTGGATAGTGTAGGGAGTAAAATTACTATTCCCACTCCAGAGAGTGCAACAGTAGGGAAAGCGTTGGATAGCGGGTGGGTAAAAATTACTATTCCCACTCCAGTGAGTGCAACAGTAGTGAAAGCATTGGATAGCGTACAGGTAAAAATGACTATTCCCACTCCAGTGGGTGCAACATTAGGAAAAGTGTTGGATAGTGTAGGGGTTAAAATTACTATTCCAACTCCAGAGAGCGCAACAGTAGGGAAAGCGTTGGATAGCGGGTGGGTAAACATACCTATTCTCACTCCAATGAGTGCAACAGTAGGGAATGCGTTGGATAGTGTAGGGGGTAAAATTACTATTCACACTCCAGAGAGTGCAACAGTAGGGAAAGCTTTGGATAGCGTAGGGGGAAAAATTACTATTCCAACTCCAAAGGGTGCAACAGTAGGGAAAGCTTTAGATAGTGAAGGGGGAAAAATTACTCTTCCAACTCCAAATGGTGCAACAGTAGTGAAAGCATTTAATAACATAGATTTTTATTTTAACATGCTTCTAAATAATGTTTATATTTGAAATAATGTATAATTATTTTTTCAAATACATCAACATCAATCAAAAACAATTAATAATGAATAAAACCAATTACATTTGAATAATTAATTGACAATAAATTAACAACAAACACCAATAAATAATATTTATTAAATATTACTCACCAAATAATACATATTAAAGAATAAATTATTTATCATAGCAATAAAATATTATTTACATTTAAGTCAATATTAAAAATTAAAATACATTATACAAATTAATATTTTTTTAACAAAATGTTTAACAATTAATGAATTAATTTTTCTAGGTATTAAAACATATTTACAAATTACAAATATTAATTGAAAATTTTTAAAAAAATATTTATTAAAATAATTAATTACCAATTAATAATTATTTAATACATTAATTATCCGTAACTAAAAATGTTTAAATAATTAAATATTTACAATAAAATTACTTTCCACCCAATACCCCTATAAACCCACAACACGCTCAGGTACTAAAACATAACATTTATTTAAAATTACCATTAATTACCAATTAAATTATTAATTTATCAATTAAAATAATTATTTGCCAATTAACAATTAATTACAAAATAAATTACACATAAAAATTTTTTTAATAATTAAAATTAAATTACTTCCCACCCTATTCCTCTATAAACCCACAACCCGCTCCGGTACTAAAACATATAATTTACTTATAAATAAATGTATTAATATATAACATTAATACACTTATAATATAATTTATTTTAAATACTTAACCAAAACATATAACACATACATAATAAAAACAAAAAAATAATACAAATATCGATATTAGTATCATCGAAATTAGTTACATTGATATATATGCTATCGATATTACTAACTTCGATATTACTTACATCGATATAAAGAATTTCTATATTACTTACCTTAGGGTAGATATTCTGTCCAACGATATTCTTGACATCGATATTCTGCACCTTCGAAATTTCAAACTCGATATTTTTGGTAGGTTGAAATTTAAAACTCGATGTTTTGACTGTGACCAGCACAAGGACTTTGCAAATGAGTCGCACAACACCACTAAACATGTCTCCTGTGTACACACCATTGAGAAACAGACTTCTGGCCATATCCAAAGAGGCAAACCTAGGGCAAAAGTCACACCCACCCCATATAACACACACCAACAATTCAAACTAAGCCACACCCACAAATGGACCAATAAAAGGGTCCACACATACAACCCAACATCCTTTGCAACATACCTTTTTGCAAAACGAAGAGCCTGCCAGCACATCACCAACTGCACCCATTAACCTGCACACATACAATCTATCACATCTACACCCACACCACCCCCTTCACAAACAGACCCACACACCCTCTTCCATACACACCATCACACCCTCAATCACATACACCCCACACCATGACCACACCAAAGAATCCAAAGTTCACTAACCCGGAAAATGAGGTCCTTACTGATGAAGTCATCAGAGTCGAGCCACAGCTGTTTGGCGCATTGGTCAGACAGACCAGCATAGCTGAAAAAACACGCATGTGGGAGAGGATCGTTGACAAGGTCAATGCTGTTGCACCCATCAAGTGCACCAGGCAGGAATGCCAGTCCAGGTGGTATGATCTGCGGAGGATGGTCAAGAAGAAGATGGACCAGGACTACGCTGCTGCAAACCACCCTGGCGGTGGTGGTCCCTGCAGACCTCCAGTATACCATCCCTGGGAGGAGAAAGTGATGACCCTGCTGCCACCGGTAGGAGTACACAGAATAGAAGGAGTCATTGAGCCTGGTGAGTACAAAAAAACACATATAATATGTCAGAACTTACAACAGTGCCCAGCAGTATGGGGGTGGGTGGCCATGAGTCCCAGCAGTGTCCAACAGCATGGGTGTGGGTGGCCATGAGTCCCAGCAGTACCCAACAGTATGGGGGTAGTTGCAAGGGGGAGGCTGAAAGGGTGGAAGGTGGAGGGTAGGAGGCTGCTCTCATCCCATATGTCCCAGGTACACACACAAGCACCATGCACAATGCACAGGGAGTGTGAAATGACAGACAAGATAGTGGACCACAGCTTTCCTAACTTTTCATGTTGTTGACACACGTTTTGTAGATGCATCATTTGGTGACACAGTAAGTCAGTGTAGCAAGCGAGCAAGCCTAAACCACCTGTCTACATGCCTCTGTTGCACTCCTCCCTCTGTCTGTCTCCCTCCCTCTGACTGTCTCCCTCTGTCTGTCACCCTCTGTCTCTGTCCCTCTGTCTCTGTCCCCCTCTATCTCCGTCCCCCTCTGTCTCCCTCTGTCTGTCTCCCTCCCTAGGTCTGGCTCCCTCCCCCTGTCACCCTCATCCCTCTGTATCCCACCCTCAGTTTGCCTCCCTCTGTCACCTCACCCCAGCTCCCTGGGCACACACACAGCCGCACCCGAGCACTTCACAGGTCAATTAAAGACCATAGAGCAGAGTGTCTAGGGATGTCTCTTAATTACCAACAGTTATGTGCTAAGTGCCTGCGACACACCCAGCATTTGCAGGTGACACAGTACTGTCTCAGGACACACAGTTTTGAAAGCTTTGTAGTAGACAATGGGCCCTGGTGTAGGCAGAACAAGGCCCTCCTGTGATCATTGCCAACACAAACACCAGGACAAGGTCAGACATCCTGTGCAGGAACCCACAAACACGATCATGGCAGCATGCTTCATGAGGGCACAGCCAAACCACGAAGGATGGAAGCTTGCAAATCACACTCAAACTACTAGCATGGCCTGTCACACACACCCCTTACAGAAACTTATCCCCTGGGGACAGGCAATAGAGTGCAACACTGTCACAATTGTCATGTACCACAAATAAACACTCACTCATATGAATAAACACACAACTATAACATGCACAGTGAAGATGCTCCAGTCCATTGTGCCTCTCACACAATGCACTAGCCTCATCTTATGAACGTTGTGGATGCACTTAAGTACCAACATGGACATGGGTATTGACAAGGTGATGCGTCTTGGTGAAGTGCCACGTCCTCAAGCCATGATCTTGAAGTGGGTGTACAGGTCCAGGGGGGTTGGCATTGGTTGGCAATCACGGAACAGAAACACCTATCCAAAGTAGATTAATTCATCCTTCAAAATTCCACACTGTCTCTTACATGAACATGGTGCATCTGAACTCTGTGCATGCTTGACGCAGGCATAAGGATTGACACTGTATCCTGAATGTTGCGTGAAACAGAGCACTGCTGTATATGTGTTGTGCCGGCAAGACAAGACACAGCAATGGCTGTGTCACTCATTGTCAAGAGAATGGAAGAAGGAAAATACCCCTTAGTACATGTCAATTTGATACCACTACATACACAACTGAACATTGACAACAATGTTAAGCTGGTGGAACTGTGATGCTGATAATGGATAACACATTAAGATGTTTCTTGATAGTGCACTAACAGTGTCTGTCTCTCACACACACAGGGCAACGTGTGGAAACCACCCCCAACCAGGGGGGGAAGGATTCCAGTCCCAGGCTCAACATGACCCTGACCCCACCGACAGCGACGCCACTCAAAGCACTGTGGATGACCCCAACCAAACTGGCCCCTCAGGATCCCAAATGCCCACAGCAACTGTACCAGCTACATCTGTGCCAACCACCGGACCCATTCCCACCACATCCCAGCAGACAGGTCAGAGCCCTGACCATGATCCACCAGAGAGCCAGTCTGAAAATGAGGGACAGCCTTTGGCGGGCACCCTTGAGGTGGCAGACAACATTCACCCTGCCAGCACTCGGGGGTCCTGTTGATCAGATGTGCCCACAAGCGCAGGCCGCGCTCGTGTGGGTCAGGGTGGTGGGAGTGGCGCAAGGCGGAGGCGAGATTCTGGCCAGTCAGCTGCAGGGCCCGGTATGACTGAAATGACTACCATCCTGGAGGCATACCGGCGGGACTCCAGGGAGGTAAGCCAGGTAGTGGAGGCCCTCTACGAGCTGAAACAACAGCAGGCTGAGCAACATGCCAGGCAACAACGACATCATGGACGGGGGAAGGCAACACTGACTGAGCTCTTGACGGTGCATCGGGATATGAGCCAATCACTACGTAAGATTGCTGGCAACATGCAGCACCCTCCCTGTGTCAGCAGGCCAGAAACATCAAGGCAAAGTGCAACACCAGCCACAGGGAGGGAGGAGGAGGAAGAAGAACTGGCTGACGTAGCGTCCCATGCATCGTCCAGGCCTGCACGTGAGGGTCCCCCAAGGAAGAAGGGTCGTCCACGGCTAAGACGTTGAGGGGCAGTGGGTCATTGTAACGACCGGATTTTCGGACCAGATAGAATCAGCTCACCAAGACACCACCAATCCAGCTGAAACGTAACCACCTCACTCCTCAGGACCTACTTACCAAGGCACCTGGTTACCTACCTGAGGATGGGGAATTAGCAATATACAAGCTCATATCATTAAAAAACACCACTAAATCTATAGGATTACTAGAAATACTCACTGATTATTACACACCACACTCATACCTTATCGTCTCGCTGCAACTCAGGCCCAGACTAGGCTACCCTCCTACTCATAATGAAGGGGGCAGTTCCGATTACTTACAATTACACACTGACCACAATCAGTGCTCACACAAGCCACAATCCTGTGGGTATACACATTGATCACAATCAATGCTCTCACTCTCTCACACAAGCCACAATCCTGTGGGTATACACATTGATCACAATCAATGCTCTCATTCTCTCACACAAGCCACAATCCTGTGGGTATACACAGTGACCACAATCAGTGTTCTCACTAATGCCACTCTCTCTAGCAGCAATCTCACTACACACCGTGTCCTTCCGATGCTCTCACAAGCCACAATCCTGTGGGTATACACATTGATCGTAATCAATGCTCTCACTAATGCCACTCTCTCTAGCGGCAATCTCTGTCCTATGAATACCTTCAGCTCTCTCTCTCTCTGTTGGGAAGTTTCTCTATATATCTAATATCTACTGGGGATGTCATTGTTATATTTTATGTGGTAGATAGACAGTTCAATCCTCTCACACAAGAATGGCCAAATCACAATATGCAAAGGTTATTCTCTGATTCAAGTGCCCCTGCACCCTTGCTCAGTTACCATTTACCCGGACGGGAGACGCATCCGTCCACATAACAGCATCTGACTAGAAGAAAGGTTAACTTTATTATAAGAAAACAACTGTTACACAATGGTTCACTAAGAACTGGGGTCCCTTTATTAAAAATAGCATATTATAACATCACAATAACTAGCAATCTAGACATAGCCTGAAAAGTAAAGGGAAATAGACACATCCAAGGAATACATAGATCTGCGGGGTCTCTTTATTAAAATGAGAACAAGAAAGCTTTATTACTAACACATCCACATATAGCTGACAGGAACTGTAGATAGCTAAAAAGGGAAATGGATTATAACAGACTGCACACCACTGAAAGAAAAGGGATTAATCAGTGTAACAATACAGTAGGGAATATAGCTTAGGAAATAAAGGAGAATGAATGATTAAGTGTAGAGCAAACTAGTTTAGAATACCTCACCCCATACGAAAGGAATGTTTCTCTCTCTCTCTGGTGGAATCAGGGCTCTCTCTCCCTCTGTCACCACGGCCTCACTCCACTGGCTCAACTGCTCCAACTGGCAGCTCCAACTCTTTCATCTGACTGGCAACTGCTTTAATACATTCTGACAAACTGGCAGCTCCATCTGACAGTTCCAACTCCATTCCAAGATTCATCTGACTGCTCTCTCTCCAGCTCCAAAAATCATCTGACTGCTCTCTCCAGCTCCAGCAACCATCTGACCTCTACCATTCCAAAAACCGACTCAACTCTCTGCCTCTCTGCACTTCGCTAATATGGAATGCTCTCCCCTAGTGGAAAGTTCCAGCCAGTAGCCTCCTCCCACCAAATCTCTATGCCAGCTTCAAGGCTCTCCGCGCAACTGCAGTGGCCATCTGCATGTTACGTCTGGGCCCAAGAGACAAACACATTTCTTCAATAAGATTCAGCTCCAGCCGGTTCTCTCTAGTTTGCAAAGAGCGAACAACACCTCATAACTAAAACATCACACTTGACCTACATGCATCTCAGTCTGCAGAGGCAGAAAGCAAAATGGAGTCTCTCTGGTTCTGGGCCTTGTAGGCCCGAAAAGGATGAAATAGACACTTAGCTCTATACACAAACCCTACCAATAGGTAATATAAAGTTAGAACTACAGGATCCACCCTCTACTATAGGTAGAAGGATGAAAGGACACATAATTATGTCAAAGCCAATAGGCAATAGATGGATTAGAGTCAGGATTAAGGGATCTATCATTATATAAAGCGGCTATCCTCTAGTTTATGCTTCTAGGTCTGAAAAGAGGCCTGAAAAGGACCAAAACAAGCTAAGAATAGGGATCTAGGATGGTAGCAAGCTTAAAGTCACCATCACTCAGAAATAGAACCAAAAACCGGGTCAGTACATTGCACCCTTGACTTTAACTTGCTAACATCCGTAAACAACAACAAACAAATAAACAAACATCAACATAACCTGTCAACAAAATCAAAAACAAAAAGAATCCCAAAAGTGAATGACAACTAAGAAAATACCACCTAAAACTTGATGTAGGGAATGTAAATCTGACAACCAATTGAAAACAAATTAAAGCACTCTTGACCTAAATGTTGAAATGTAACTAAGATTGATCTGATAACAACAGAAACTAACCAAAGCACCCTTGAACTAAATGTGCCTCAACTTCTAGTGATAACTCATAAAATCTATTGATGTGGGGAAATGTCTGTGAAATAAAAATAACAAAGGGCCTAAATGAGGCCTGACTACTTCAGTCAACTTAAGAAAGAATTTGTTAAAATCTGTCAAATAAACATAACAAATGGTCCTCAAAGTCTGGGCAACCATTACTAATAGATCTAGAACATAACCTGACTAAAAGACACACCTCCCAGGATAACTTAAAGTCTAAGGTGACCACCCTTGGAACTAATCCCACTGTTATAATTAAGAGTTCATGGATCAAAGTGGAAGTGTAATAATAGGAAAACAAGGATAACCCCATTTCTACAAAATAGCTGGTGTAGTACTATGCATATTAAGCAAGAAAATAAAAAAAATTATCTAAATGTGGTGCATCTGTTCTTCTACAAAATAAGCCAGACATAAGTCGTCTGTCCAGAAATCCCTACTACCAAAATAGCTAAATCATAAACTTAAACTTGGAAAACTGAGTGATAGGAGACCATGCCAAAGGCAATAGGCAAAGGACATTAATCATCTAACTTAGGAAACAGTTTGCACCTAATCCCTCTGTATCAATCTGTGGAACACATGTGCGCACCATCATTCACAACACTGCTTTCCCTTCATTGGCAAAACTGTTTTACAGGAAACAGGAAAACTATAAAGTAGGTGAGAGATAAATAAGTGCAAAGTCAATCTGTAATAGCATAGCATACTAAAATCAAAATATCATGTATCACAGGGCATCTGATTATTAAAGCAGCTACTAATTATATACTGCACCCTATGACTTTCAAACAGTATCATTTGCATTTATCAAAAGGAATCATGGAACCAAAGGCCTAATTATTAATGTGGCACTACGTCTTTTAAACTGGAAAATCAAAACCATGAACAGGACTGGAAAATAAAATTAGCATTGGGGCCTGTTTGTGGTAACTGCAAAAGTGGCATAATGTCCATCTGAAATAGAAACATGGGAAAAATGAAAGACTTAAGAATGCAGGCCAAGAAATTACATTACAGACTCCTTTTGTGGGAAACATTATCATAACCAAATAAAAATGGGTTCTTTTAGAATAATTTTGTTTTTTTTAAACAGAACTATTGGCTTTATCAAAATTATTTTTTTTTAGGAAATCCAAATATGTTATAGAGTTTTAACCTGACTGCTGAGGCAGCAAACTGTAGATTCTAATACTAATTTTAAAAGTTAAGTCAATATATTTAAGTGAAAAGTTCTCTTCTATAGGAATCCATCGTTGGTTTCATCTTGATCTGTATCCTTTGCCAAGGAAGAATTCCATCCGATCTCGTCATCCATGGTACAACAGCACCCGTCTGCCATCAACCGTCTGCATTGGCTCCAGGCTTGGGGATTATTCCATTCTTAAAAAAAAAAACTAAAACAAAAACAAAAAAGACAAAATAACAAACAGGGCGGGGCGGGGAAATATGTAACTAGCACGCCCCGATAACAAATCCCAGCAACCTAAAACAAAAGACAAGTATCATCAATCTTGCAAAAAGAAAAACTTCAATTAAAAAAACACATTTTTTTTATGTCCCTCTAAAAACCCTGTGGTTTATAAAATCCTACTCCAAGTTTGGGAAAAGTTTAATAAAACTATTTGCATTATATTCTCTAAATTTGTTTGGGCAAAATCAAATTTTTACTTAGCATAACTAACAGGGTTGGGACGGCTAACTTCCATCTCACTCCTTTGAGAAGCAGCCCCCCCCCCCCCCTCCAGAAAGATGTCCGCGGCTCAGAGTTTTGAATCAGCTCCAACCATAACAAGACAGGAGACGAACTACACTGCACCTCCCTTCGATGAGGTCACTTTCAAAAAAGCAAAGCTGTTGCCAAGTTTTCTCTCTGCACTGCCTTCCCCTCAAGGGAGGGGGCATGATCGTGATGTCACCCACAGGAAGGGCGCACCCTTACAAGCTACCATCCTTCAAATTAAAGGACGCTCCACGCCTGAAGAGCAGCTTACAGGCGGGGCACCTCCACCCTTAAAAAACTCTGTGTGCGGAGAGCTCCTGAATATTTGCCAAAAATAACAATGCAAGGGCAGGTCTGCCTCGGACGCTCCAAAAAGGGCCCCTCCCTTACAAAACATCCTGAGAACCTGGCTGAGCTATCATATCAGCCAAGGTCAAAAAGCAAATTCCTTCTAACTACAAACAAGACCGTTCTCAAGCTTCAGAGAAACCCTGCATTTAATTTGAAACACTGCACAGTTATTTCTAACTAATTTAAGCAAATTAGACATGGTGCTTACAAAACATGAATTAATAAAGACATTTTTGCAACCTAGACACATGTTAGCATTCTCAAATAAGAAGCAAAATATTTCTGCAGCCTCATGAAAAACTAATCTAAGACAAACTATATACCATAATTCACTATTACTGGCTGAAAAGCAAAAACATTAAGCAGCATTAAAAATAAATGCATTGGTAACGACATGCAGCAACATAAAAAATCACATGACACATTTTAAAATAACATTTGGGACACCATCAATTCAAACAAAGGGAAAAAAAGTTATACATGTAAATTTGCACAGCATAACCAAGAATTCAAAATTTGTGCGCAAGCTTTTCTGTTCTAATGATTAAAAGAGTCAGATTTATTTTTGCAGATAGTCTTTTTTCCTATCTGAGTGGGAAAATTTGATCAAATTTTTCTCTTTCACGCTGTTCTGCTTCATATCAGTGCAAAATACAGAATCATTTGCATTTGAATTTTAAACAAAAGGGGCAGCTTGCTTTAGGGAAATAATCAATTGTATTTTCTATATTTGCAAAATACACTACAGAGCATTTTTTTTTAAAGCACACGGTTCCATTTCACTTTTTTCAAACATATTCTACATTGGATCTGTTTTATTTCCTCAACCGGTGATCACTAATCTAAAATACGAGTTTGTTTATCTCTCTGCACCGTCCATTCTCAGCTGAAAACCCTCTCCTAATGCTCATTTTAAAACACCCCCTCGCAGTCTGACTAGTTGATTTATAACACTCTGACCTCTGAATCAGACACATTTAATCATGTGTTCAAAGGCAAACCCACACAGACTCGTGGACACGCATATCCAGCAGTATGTTTAATGAACACTGCTTTTTTCCCGTGCAAGATGTTACCCTTCCGTCAGCTACCTGTCAAAGTACATAGGTGAACCCTGCAACTAATTGCAAAGTAAACTAATATAAGGAAGCACATAGCACTACCCTAAGATGGTAGTGTTTCATAGTCACCACTAATCAAAATAGAACAATTTATCCTGTCACCAATGTCCACCCTAGACTATGAACACTAACATCAAAATGAAATAGCTTAAACAAGACGTACTAAGGGCTAGAAAAAACTCCACCTAACACTGAGCATAAGAAATAGAAATGTAGCAACTAATTAAAAAGTCAAATCAAACCATCCTTAATCCAAACAATCACTGACTTTTAGTGTCAGCTCTTGTAACCATGCATATTAAACAGCATATTGAAACAAACACTGCCATCTCAATTCAAAATATTAACCCTTTGGCAGCTCAAAGACAATCGTTCCCCGATGGCTGAAGACACATGGGGAATTCCAAGAACTTATCTCTCCACGTTTTCACATAACACTTGTGCACATTTTCTAAACATTTTCTCTAATCACTTGAAAGAGATCCAGCTCTCTCCTGCCTAACGTAATGATAACATGCTATTTACAAGCCATATTTACAAGGCGCTATTCACAAGGAACTCAACACGTCATATCACACTGAATACATTTCACATTTTACAGCACAAGCAAACGCAGCAAGCCATTTAATAGGCAATTTACAAGCCCTTTTCATACACATATTTACAACTGCATCATCACCAAGATGTAATTGTCTCTATCACGTACTGTTACCCTTCAAGCCTGTCAGTTCAAACACCAAGATGAAAAGCATTTCTTCTACACTTCATAAGTCAGATGCCATGATGTACTGCAATCTCCTTACACTCCAACTGTTCAAGCCCATAGGTCAGGGACCACACCTCACCATGCAATTCACAGACTATTCCCAGATGTCAAATTTTAAAGGGTTTTAAGTCCATTTACATGTCAGAGGCCACTCCCCCACAACCTATTCGAACTGCCCGACTACTCCAAATGTAACTGGCGATTAGGGCACCCCCCGCAACTTATGCGACCTGTCTGACTACGCCAGATGTAACTGGCAATTAGGGCACTCCCCCGCAACCTATGCGACCTGTCCGACTACGCCAGATGTAACGACCGGATTTTCGGACCAGATAGAATCAGCTCACCAAGACACCACCAATCCAGCCGAAACGTAACCACCTCCCTCCTCAGGACCTACTTACCAAGGCACCTGGTTACCTACCTGAGGATGGGGAATTAGCAATATACAAGCTCATATCATCAAAAACACCACTAAATCTATAGGATTACTAGAAATACTCACTGATTATTCCACACCACACTCAAACCTTATAGTCTCGCGGCAACTCAGGACCAGACTAGGCTACCCTCCTACTCATAATGAAGGGTGCAGTTCCGATTACTTACCATTACACACTGACCACAATCAGTGCTCACACAAGCCACAATCCTGTGGGTATACACATTGATCACAATCAATGCTCTCACTCTCTCACACAAGCCACAATCCTGTGGGTATACACATTGATCACAATCAATGCTCTCACTAATGCCACTCTCTCTAGCAGCAATCTCACTACACACTGTGTCCTTCCGATGCTCTCACAAGCCACACTCCTGTGGGTATACACATTGATCATAATCAATGCTCTCACTAATGCCATTCTCTCTAGCGGCAATCTCTGTCCTATGAATACCTTCAGCTCTCTCTCTGTTGGGAATTTTCTATATATATTTAATATCTACTGGGGATGTAATTGTTATATTTTATGTGGTAGATAGACAGTTCAATCCTCTCACACAAGAATGGCCAAATCACAATATGCAAAGGTTATTCTCGGATTCAAGTGCCCCCTTCTCCCTTGCTTAGTTACCGTTTACCCGGACGGGAGACGCATCCGTCCACATAACAGCATCTAACTAGAAGAAAGGTTAACTTTATTATAAGAAAACAACAGTTACACAATGGTTCACTAAGAACTGGGGTCCATTTATTAAAAATAGCAAACTATAACATCACAATAACTAGCAATCTAGACATAGCCTGAAAAGTAAAGAGAAATAGACACATCCAAGGAATACACAGATCTGCTGGGTCTCTTTATTGAAATGAGAACAAGAAAGCTTTATTACTAACACATCCACATACAGCTGACAGGAACTGTAGATAGCTAAAAAGGGAAATGGATTATAACAGACTGCACACCACTGAAAGAAAAGGGATTAATCGGTGTAACAAAACAGTAGGGAATATAGCTTAGGAAATAAAGGAAAATGAATGATTAAGTGTAAAGCAAACTAGTTTAGAATACCTCACCCTATAAGAAAGAAATGTTTCTCTCTCTCTCTGGTGGAATCAGGGCTCTCTCTCCCTCTGTCACCACGGCTTCACTTCACTGGCTCAACTGCTCCAACTTGCAGCTCCAACTCTTCCATCTGACTGGCACCTGCTTTAATACATTCTGACAAACTGGCAGCTCCAGCTGGCAGTTCCAACTCCATTCCAAGATTCATCTGACTGCTCTCTCTCCAGCTCCAAAAATCATCTGACTGCTCTCTCCAGCTCCAGCAACCATCTGACCTCTACCATTCCAAAAACCGACTCAACTCTCTGCCTCTCTGCACTTCACTAATATGGAATGCTCTCCCCTAGTGGAAAGTTCCAGCCAGTAGCCTCCTCCCACCAAATCCCTGTGCCAGCTCCAAGGCTCTCCGCGCAACTGCAGCGGCCATCTGCAAGTTACGTCTGGGCCCAAGAGACAAACACATTTCTTCGATAAGATTCAGCTCCAGCCGGTTCTCTCTAGTTTGCAAAGAGCGAACAATACCTCATAACTAAAACATCACACTTGACCTATATGCATCTCAGTCTGCAGAGGCAGAAAGCAAAATGGAGTCTCTCTGGTTCTGGGCCTTGTAGGCCCAAAAAGGATGAAATAGACACTTAGCTCTATACACAAACCCTACCAATAGGTAATATAAAGTCAGAACTACAGGATCCACCCTCTACTATAGGTAGAATTATGAAAGGACACATAATTATGTCAAAGCCAATAGGCAATAGATGGATTAGAGTCAGGATTAAGGAATCTATCATCATATAAAGCAGTTATCCTCTAGTTTATGCTTCTAGGTCTGAAAAGAGGCCTGAAAAGGACCAAAACAAGCTACAAATAGGGATCTAGGATGGTAGCAAGCTTAAAGTCACCATCACTCAGAAATAGAACCGAAAACCCAGTCAGTACAGTCATGCACAACTCCCAGGACACCTGACCTGGCATATTGCCTTTGGGTGCAACAGCATTACCTATCAGACTCTCCCACATGGACTTGCTGTTCACAGTCTGTCCAATGATGCCAAGCACTGTGGCCTGGACTCTGTTGACTCAAACTGTAAGGCATCTCATCTCCAGCAGTGAACTTTGGATTCCCCACCTTTCTGTACAGCACCTACTCACGTTTCCTGCACAAGATCACCTAATAAATATAAGAAACATCATACGCATTTGTGTAGTCATCTTGTACCCACAGTATAAAAAATATGTGTGTGCAAATTTATGAAATGCAAGAGTAATTAACAAACTGCAGCCATCCACACACTTGGATCTGAGTCCGGTTGAGGACACACATAGGTCACAATATTCTAACAACTAGATACATGGATAGAAATACACACCTGTGATGGTTAGTAAATGCTGGAGGGGGGTTTGGCTCACAAAACAGCAATTACAGACAGGCACAGGAGAGTCACTTGGAGGTGTATAGATCAGGGTAAAAAAACTAGGTGTACACGTAGGGAGTACCTACATCTGTGTCCTCAGGTATTTGAACTATCATCAGCATGGTACTGTACTGTGGATGTGATGAATGGCACACAGGCAAAGGGTGGCAGGACAGACTGTGGGCAATGGGCTGTAGCACTCTACACAAGCTCACCTGATTACGTGACCTCCCCCTATAGAGCTACAACTACAAAACTGATTTGATGGGTGCAACGCATCCAGAACACCTAGCCACGTCTGACAATTATCTTCGCCAGAACGGCCACATCACACCAACCCAAGAGATGTGGTTATGGTGTGTGTCCCCCGTGGTACTTGACTGGCTGTGATGGATATGTTGAATTGGTGTGACAAGGTTGTGTACTGCCACATTACTGTAAGGAAGGCGAGGTGTGCTGCTGTGGTGTTGACAAGGTAACACTACAATATTGGGCTTATGGAAGGTGTGTGTGTGCTGTACGAGGCACATGACCTGGTGGTACATAGACACACTGTCATGTGGCTCAGCATAGTCTTACCAGTATGTGTTGCACAAACAGACAGAGAAGCTGTCATGGGTGAGTTTGAGGTATCGTGGTACCAGGTGGATGATTGTCTGGTTTTCTCTGTGTGTAGGGTGGCGGTAGCATGCTCTACAAATGGATGGAAGGAGGGGTATCCTGTAGGCGTGTGTGGTCCTGAATCTGGCTAGCCTGCGCTGCATTGTGACTGTGTATGCAGCAGCAGGAATGAGTGAAGACATTACAGCAAAAGGGGTGTGACAACTTGCAAAACAAGCAAATACCACAAGGGCATTGACAAGCCACAAACTTACGTGTGTATGTGAATGCAGGAGTGTCTACTTCACTCTGGGTCACTGCAACTGAAATGACACAGTAATCACCAAAGATCACAGTCAAAGGACCAGGCCCCTTAGGGACAAGTGGGGCACAGGACACACAGCGTCAGCAGGTGTAGTCTACACGTAGTGTGTTCCAAGCTAAACAGCACCTACACGGCCATCCACCTCACAGACAATATAGTACTTTAGCCTTAACCAACACTATGCATGTTGTCACTGTACACGTAAACACATATCAACAATGATCTTACATTAGGCCATATAGAATACATGCACAATAGAAGGACATGTGCGTTCAGATCAAGGAGGCAAAATATTCTGTGGGAATCAAATGGCCTGCACAACATGATGATTTACCTTGGGCGGCCAGGGAGCATTATCAAACATACATGGTCATTGGCATTGGGTAGAACACCAAAAAAGTCATTGAATGATGTCACCTGTAATGCAGCAGAAACATTCACCACAAGACTGCCAGGGACTGCCTGTACTTTTCATCATCAGAGTTGTGGGATGCTCAAAGGGTTCCACCTCCAAATAGCCCCTTAGTCTGAGTACAAATGACAGACACAAAAGGGTGATCAGGCGAGGGAAGGAGAGGATGGGAACTGCAGGGAGGGAGACCTGAAACAGAGGCAAACAAGCTTTAGGAATACTGTCTCATGTCACTGACACTACAAATACCTCATGAGATACACTGTACCTGTCACACCTGTGAAGTGTAAAGACTGTAGCCAAATAGAGATCACTGATTATGCTATCACATAAGATCAGATGCTGTAACAAGTACACATAAAACATAGGACAGTCTGTTACCTATTTGATTCTTGTGTAACTCTCACAAGTCTGCTACTATGCAATGAGAACTATGTGGACAAAAACTAATTCACAGTGTATGATTATAAGTTCCCTAGAAACACATAAAAATATATGGAAGTGCTAATTACGCAAAGTGTGATATCTGTATTTGTCCATGTGTACCCATACGGGCCATGAAGGCAAACTGGACATCACCCACAACAGCTGTAAGCATCACATATGATGAGGAAGCTAATGACCTAAATGCAATGAAGGCACTTTGTAGCCAGTCTTTTGCTCTAGCAACTGCCCCTCACTATGCTGAACATGACAAGCAGGTTGAAAATAAGTCAACAGCAATTAATGAGTAGCCAATCCATATAAAGAACCCTACCGTCGCACCGAAATACTGCACGGTACAAGAGGATCATGTGAATGACCGCACTCCACTGGAGCCAGAGAATAATTTACATGTGCATCAGACCACCATTGTGATGTCATCAGCGCAACATACATGGCATCATGTGAATGAAAACAGAGCTTCTACTCACTGTGAAGGCTGGCGTAGCAGTATTCTCAACCTGCACTGAGGGAACGACATGACAGTGACATGACATACTGCAACAAGGGGCAATGCATCCAAGCGAACAGAATCACAGGACAGTTGTCTAAACATGTGGAACATACACTTTGCCACACCTACACAACATGGTTTTTGTAACCAAACTGGACTGGCCCACAAGGTTGAGGTGATGATCCAGACACATTCGAATGGAAAGGGGCGACCACTCGGTCCCCCCGAACGTATGGTAGGGGGCCCGGATCCCCCCGGGAAACCATTTTGGGCGGGGGGCGTGTCTCGGCTGGTATGCCCGAAGCGGCGTAGCCGGGGCGTGCCTTTTCCCGCCCAAGAAGGGTTGTCCTAGACACCTACACCGTTGGCCACGCCCCGTAGGCGTACCAGAGGAGGGTACACGCCCTCCCGAAGGGGAATAAAAGGAGCAACAATCCAAAGAAGCATCCTCTTGTTCCTGTGCTTGGAAGCTGCACCCTCTCGTTGCACGTGAGCCCTCGATGGAACAAGGAGCAATTTTGAGAACTTGTAATTTTTGTGTTTCTCTTCCAGGAGCCTTCTCTTCACTCCGGACCTCCGGATCCAGGACCTCGTTGAGCAGCTAAGCAGCAAGGGTCGAGTATCCGACAACGATGCCTGGCAAAAAGGCCGGAAAGAAGGCAGGGACGGAGCAGATGCTCCGCATGCTGATGAAGGATATGGCGAGCATGAAAAAGCAGATGGCGGCAATGAACAATACGGGCAGACCGAAGAAGGTCATCGGACCAGCATTGCCGGGAGTAGTCCCCACAGGGAGAGGTAAAAGGGCCAGGAATAGGGCGGCAGGGGGGGGAGGCCCCAGTTCCCGAGTCACCCCCGGTAAGCCCAGTTGGTCCAGTCGAGGCCCCAGTACCGATCCCGGATGCAGGCCAACCGATTCCGGTTGTAGTTACGCCCACCAGCGAGGAGGAAATGCCTCCGGAGTTGGCCGCCCAGTTGGCCGCACGGCTTGGAAAGAATACTGAGGGTACAGCGGCACCCGGTGACACAGCCAAAGAGGCTAGGTTGCTAATGAAGCAGTTGCGGCAATCGCGAGATGCTGCGAAGGCGAATCTCCCTCTTGTCCCCTCACAGATTCCCTCGGAAGAACCAGCGGCTGGCAGTGGAAAATCAGCGGGACCAGCTATGGAGTCTGGTAAGCAGCCATTGCCAATGGCAAATGGGGGGTCTTTGCCCTCAAGGAGGGAAAAAGTAGTTCAGCATATTTCACTGGCCACGAAGGAAATAATTTGGGCTGATAAATATGTAAATATGTTTTCGCTCCTGACTGACCATCACGAGATTGAGTATGTTAAGGCTCAGAAGGATTTGTTGCATCCGAGTGTGTGGCGCGCAAAAATGGCGGGCTTCAGGGTGGATGAGACGATCTCTAATTGGGCCAAGGCCTTTGGGATGTTTACTGCTATTATGGGTGAACGTAAGCCAGAGATTTTGAGTGAATTGGCCTGTTATCAGACACGCATAATGGATTTCTATGAGACATATGAGGGCGATCAATGGAGGGGTTATGATTGTAAGTTTCGTAAGGCCAAGGAGCACGATTCGTCTCTGACGTGGGACTGTCTCGACTCCGTCTCTTGGCAGAAGCAGCTCTTGCAGGGCACGACGAAGTCGTCCTCGCTCGGCGAGTATGGGTCGGCGCCTTCCCGCCATCAATCGGCGGCGCCCTTTCGAGCAAGCCCCGCTGGTGATCACCAACCCAGGAGTGGTGGGAATGGGGGTAGAAAAGGGGTTTGCTGGAATTTTAACAGAGGCAAGTGCACGAGGCCACAAGGGACATGTAAGTTCAGGCATGAGTGTGCAGGATGCGGACACTCTTCCCACCCTGAGAGTTCGTGCAGAGCCAAGAATGGGGATACCGGGGGTAGAGGAGGTGCCAAACAGGTCTAATATCGGCCAAGGTGTACCACTACCTACCCCCGTAGATATCATGGCAATGATCCCCTGGCTAAACGAATACCCTGATCATGTCTCCGCTGGGGTGTTACGGAACGGCTTCTCGTATGGTTTACACATCCCGGCGGGGGATTTTTCAGGGGACTCACTGTGTAGAAATCAACTGTCCGTGCAGCAGCACCCGGTGGTGGTAGAAAGCAAGATTGCAAAGGAAGTGGCCCGGGGCCGCGTCGCCGGCCCATATAGGCACCCGCCAGTTCCTAATTTCATTTGTTCACCGTTGGGAGTAGTCCCCAAGAAAGACCCAGGTGAGTTTAGGTTAATTCATAACTTGTCGGCTCCTAGGGGTCTTTCGGTAAACAATGCGATTGATCCAGGAGTCTGTTCGGTGCAGTACGCAACCTTTGATGAGGCCGTCGCCATGTTGAATCGCCTGGGGCCCGGAGCGCTGATGGCTAAATCGGATATTGAATCAGCCTTCCGGTTGCTCCCGGTACACCCTCAGGATCAGCGGCTGTTAGGTTTTGTGTTTCAAGGGCGCTATTACATGGATAGATGTATGCCAATGGGTTGCTCCATCTCTTGTGCTTATTTTGAGACATTCAGCTGTTTTCTGCAATGGGCATTCACCAGAGCTACGGGCTATACACAGGTGATGCACTACCTAGATGATTTTTTGTTCTTGGGGCCAGCCGGTGACACGGAATGTGCACAGGCTTTACTGGAATTTTGCAATCTCATGAAACGGTTTGGCGTGCCATTGGCACCGGGGAAAACGGTGGGGCCATCTACTTCACTCGAGTTTCTTGGAATTGAGCTCGATTCAGTGGAGGGATGCTTCCGTTTGCCCAGGGACAAAGTAATGAAATTTGGGGCCTCGCTAGAATTGTGCATTAGCAAGGAGAAGGTAACTCTCCATCAGTTGCAGCAAGCGGTGGGCCAGCTTAACTTTGCCCTCAGAGTGATACCAATGGCCCGCCCCTTTTCCCGCTCTATTGCACAAGCCATGGTCGGTCTCAAAGAAGGACACCACCGCACGAGACTGTCTGCAGAGGTTCGCCAGGATATGCGCATATGGTTGGCATTTCTGGCGGATTTCAACGGTCGAGTGGTATGGAGCAAACCACCAGCATCCTCGGACGAGCTGGGTTTGTGGACCGACTCGGCAGGGAGCGTAGGATTTGGAGCCATCTTTGGTAATCAATGGTCGGCGCAAACATGGCCGACGTGGTGGCACACCAGTGGGTTAACAGGTAACGTTGGGTTTCTTGAGTTGTTCCCCATTTTTGTGGCCCTGAAGGCATGGCCGGACAAGTTCCGTGATCGCTCAGTGGTGTTTTGGTCCGATAACATGACCGTGGTTGAATGCATAAATAACCAGGCAGCACGCTGCAAGTGGATTTTGAGATTATTAAAGGAAATTGTACTACTGTGCATGAGACTGAACGTTCAGTTTAGGGCAAGGCACGTGCCGGGTGTACTGAACCAGGCGGCTGATGCACTCTCTCGTTCCCACATGCAGGCCTTCAGGGGTTGTCTACCTTCCGCGGATCTAGTGGCGGCACCATTTCCCGAAGCTCTCTGGTCACTCGGTGCCCCGGATTACAGGACCTCGTGGGAGCCAGCTTAGCCCCCAGGACATGGAAGGCGTACGAAGGAGCGTTTCGTTCCTATTGTGCATTCTTGGGTCCAGCAGGAGGGGATAAGTGGGGGCAGGAGGAGTATGTACTGAAGTTTTTGGTAGCACTCCACAAGGCAGGCCGATCAGCAGCAACGGCCAATAGGCACCGGGCCGCCATTGCATTCATGGCGCAGGCGTATGGCATCAAGGACCCTACATCGTCCTTTTTGGTAAAGAAGGCACTACAAGGGTGGCAACGCCTCGAGGGTCATAGAGTAGACGAGAGGCGCCCGATTGGGTTAGAAAGATTGTCCCTGTTGATGTCGGTGCTCCCCGCGACATGTTCCTCCCAGTCCGAAGCAGTGCTATTCCGGGCCGCTTTCGCATTAGCATTCCATGGGGCTATGCGGGTGAGCGAGCTGGTGGCAAGAAATAAGAAGGATGTGGGGGAGGCCTGTGTCTGGAGCACGTTCAGATCAAGGGTGATTCAATGGTAATCACGATCGCCAGGTCTAAAACCGACCAGGGTGCGATGGGGGACAGTATTGTGGTCCAGCGCATGCGAGGGTCCCCCATGTGCCCGGTGCAGTGCGTTGAAGAATATCTGGCGCAAAGGGCGGTAGCATGGGGGGGAAGCTTGCTGAGACACACTGACCCCACCCCACTGACAAGGTTTCAGTTTCAGCGGGTGTTAGCTTTGGCAATCGCGGCAGCGGGCTTGGACCCGAGCGATTTTGGGACTCATTCCTTCAGGATAGGGGCTGCTACAGAAGCTACAGCCAGGGGTCAGAGTGTGGAAATGGTGAAACAATTGGGGCGATGGTCCTCGAACTGTTATAAAAGGTATGTGCGGTTGCACATGTTGTGAAGCTAATGTCATGCACTCACGCTTCTTGTCTTTTGTTTGGTTTACAGTTTCGCGAGCTTGCGAGGCGGGGCGGACTGTGCAGTCGACCCGACACCTGGGGACCAGCGGTCAAAGACCACCGGCTGAGGAAAGAGTGGTGTGGGTCGTGGGCCACTCATACGTGAGGCGTGCCGCGGACGTATTCAAAGCAGGTGACATGATTCACGCAGCTGGGGAATACGGGTACAGGGTGACCTTCCACGGAAGGGGCGGGCTCTGTATTGACCAGTTTCAATGTTTTGTCGAGGGACTGTTAGGGCAGACAAGGTCACCGCCGTCTATAATCATAGTGCACCTGGGAGGCAATGATTTGGTGGCGCTCGGTCGGCGAGTACCCCTCGAGCGGGTTCTATCCACTGTTAGCTGGTTGGCAAAGAGGATTCCGGGGTGCACAATAGCATGGTCACACATGATTCCAAGGAAGGTGTGGCGGGGGGCCCTCTCTGTGTCAGCTTTGAATCATTCAGTAAAGAAAGTCAATAACAAGCTGGGTAGATTGTTTCGTTCAGGACAGTTGCACTGTATTCCGCATGGATGTATTCGGGGGATAACATGTATCTCGGAGATGGGGTTCATTTGTCCTGGGAGGGGAATGTCTTACTCATAGGAGACTTCATAGCTTGGTTAAGGGGTTTGTGTAATCATGACCTTTAGTAGGAGTGTGGGGGTCCGGATAGCCGGTCAACTATCCGGCCTGTGGCGGTAAGGTCATGATCGGTGAGCAGTAATTTCAAGATCCCTAGAGGAGGGGCGCCACCCATTATGGATGGGAGCGCCCGGGGGGAGGCGGCCATTGGCCCCTCACACGAGGAGGCGGCACCCACTAAGTATGGGGTCGCCAAAGGGAAGGCGGTCATAGGCCCCTCCCAGGGGAGGAGGCGGCTCGATGCCCCTCCTAGGAATTTCCCGGGGCCAGGATATCCGCGACGGCGGATGTGATGAACAGTGTGGGGTGGGAGGGGGGTCCACGCTACCTTCTAAACACCTCACACGAGTCCTCGGACGACCATTAAGATGGCGTCGAGTTAAATAAGGGGCCCCCGCTAAGACAAGGGAAATTGAAAGTTGGCACAGAGGTACAGTCCTCTGTGCGCCCGCCCCTCACACCGTGAGGGGGGAGTTCTGGTAGTAGGGATCTGACACCGGTTACGACCTTGCCGTTGGCCCGTAATGTTAGGATGTACAATTTTTATTTAGAAAGTATGCATTTGCAGGATGTTTAGACTCGGCTAGGAGAACCTTTGTATTAGAGATTTGTTAAGGTTAGCCAATAAACGTGACTGCATCGTAATGTATAAATGAAAAATTGTACATGATAGGAAACTGTTATTTTAATGTTTTAATTTTGTTTCATATTTTAATAAATACGGCCGGGAGGGTAACTCCCTCCCGCCTTCCAAAAGTTCAGAACTGCATCCGTCTTCCCATCCTTGGGAATTGTGTTGGGAGGGGGTGAGAGGCATCCTGGCCATATGGAAAGGGGCGACCACTCGGTCCCCCCGAACGTATGGTAGGGGGCCCGGATCCCCCCGGGAAACCATTTTGGGCGGGGGGCGTGTCTCGGCTGGTATGCCCGAAGCGGCGTAGCCGGGACGCGCCTTTTCCCGCCCAAGAAGGGTTGTCCTAGACACCTACACCGTTGGCCACTCCCCGTAGGCGTACCAGAGGAGGGTACACGCCCTCCCGAAGAGGAATAAAAGGAGCAACAATCCAAAGAAGCATCCTCTTGTTCCTGTGCTTGGAAGCTGCACCCTCTCGTTGCACGTGAGCCCTTGACGGAACAAGGAGTAACCAAACTGGACTGGCCCACAGTAACCAAACTGGACTGGCCCACAAGGTTGAGGTGATGATCCAGACACATTTGAATGCACACAGTGAGGCTGCAATCCCCCACAGAGTCTGTGGTTGTGACCACCCACACAATGTCAAACCATGGTATATGCAATGTTTCTGTGTCAATGTGTACACATATTGATGCATTCACCAGAGTCTGAAACAACAACAAATGACTGTAAGATGGGGTGACTATCCTGTCATGGGAGTGGGGCTACATGTAATTGGAAAAATGATGTTGTTGCATGATAGTGAAGTAGTGTGGCTCACTGGTTAGAGGCGGCAGACCCGAGAGCAGAGGACGGCCCGGGACCAGGGTTCGATTCCCGGCGCGGCAGGTTTCTGGACCAGGGTCAGCGGACTCGATAATTCTCTCGCCTCGGTGCCCACTCTGATCAGCGATCACACTCGGCAACTCTGGGCATTAGCTTGCCTCATCTTCACTAACGGCCCCACCAGACCGCCGGGGATGCCTGGTCTCACCCTGGAGATACCCATTAAGGGACCATCTCTCAGGGAAGCCAGGAAGGGTTTCGCAGCGGTCGAAGCGCCTTGGGACCCTACGGGTAAGTAGTGCGCTATATAAATGCCTATACATTTACATTACATTTACATGTATGCATGCTCAAACAACATGCGCAAGAACATGCACCACACAATTGAAACCATACCAACTCTAAACAGCCTCATATGAGTCCTTACCCAAATTGACTTTTACACATGTCCATGCATGCTCCGTTGATTCGGCTGACGTTGCAATCATGATGAGCAATAGCAGGCTGACCAAGATGACACCAACGGACAACAGGCAGGGCGAGCTGGGGATGAGAGGCTCACAAGGGGTCAAGTTCCGTATAATGTCATTCTGACATTGTCATGTTGAATAGCCTGATGTTGTAGTACACTTGTACATTCAAAATACACACATAGCATGTATGTGTGTTGCATTACAGCTGCACCTGTGTGACACTGCACAACAAACATCAAAGTGACATTGCATACAGTCAGCTGCATACAAAGCATGCTACCCATGCAACTCTATAGTACATGTTTGAACAAAATACCCCTATAACTCACCATTATGAAAAGAAGTTGCGGATGAGGTGACTCCGGATATCATCTTCAATCTCCTCATCACTGGCATCCTGGGCAAGGCCTTAATCCTCAACGGGCGGATGTTCCAGCTCATCAGGATCTAGAATGAGTGGCACTGCCTTCTCCACGACAATGTTGTGTAGCATGCAGCACACCATGAAGATGTTACACACCTTGAGTGGGGTGTATTGGAGGGCTCTGCCTGTCTTGTCCAGGTACCTGAACCGACTCTTCAGGAGTCCAAAGGTTTGCTCGATCACCCGCCTGGTCTTCCCATGAGCATTGTTGTACCGCTGGTTTGCAGCTGGCCTGGGGTTGTGTAGGGGAGTCATTAGCCACGGCATGTTTGGATAACCTGCGTCTCCTGCAAATTGACATCATGGAAATGAGTGTGTAATATGATGCAGTTCATGTAGTAATGACATATTGACATACATGGCTAACAGAGTTTACCCACCAACAAGACATGCCCGATGGTTGTGCAGCTGCAGCATCATCTGTGGTACCCTGCTACGCCTCATGATAAATGCATCGTGGCACGATCCTGGAAAACGTGCATAAACATGTGAGATAAGCATGTTGGCAAGACACACCACCGGGGCATTTATTGAGTGGTAATGTTTCCTGTTGCTGTACGCTTGCTCCTGAGCCTGTGGTGGCACAAGAGTAACATGTGAACCATCAATTGCACCAATCACATGTGGCATGCGCCAAGGGCATAGAAATCCCCCTTAATATCTGTCAACTGTTCTTGAGTAGGGAATGTAATGAATTCATCAATGTGCAGCAACATTGCAGCCAATACATCACTTAATACCCGGCTAAACATGGTTTGTGACATCCCTCCCACATCAGCTATAGTAAATTGGAACGTACCTGTGGCAAAGAAATGTAGGGTTGCCATCCCCTTTACCTTGGGTGTCAGCGCAGTTGGATACCTGTGTCGTGGTTGCAGATATGGTTCCAGTCTGTCCGTCAGGTCCTGAATCAACTGTCGCGGGAAGCGGTAACGCCGTATGCAATCACGTTCCCTCATGGCATCTAAGTCTGGCAACGGCCTTGGCAGAGGGGGTGCCCTGCAAAACATATTTTGGAGAAAATTGAGTACAACTGTCAGACAAAGACAATTACAATGTACATGGCATAAGCAACACTGCTTCAACAAATCTATACAATTTTGAGTGTGGCGTGGCCTACCCACTGAGGAAACATGTGCCAGATGGCAGCCACTCCTCCATGAAAAGTAAAAGACCTGTGCTCTGTGGAATGGATATGACATGCATACAAATGATCTGATGGGAAGGTCTGAGTGAGCAGGACAATGTATCACGTCAATTGTATTAGGAGGTTGTCTCCACATCCAGACAGCTGACAGCAATGCACACACCCACATCACATGTGCCATCATTTGCACAGATCAGACATATTCTTATTGCGGTGTGATATTTCCAAAAGTAATACATGGACATCATCAGACAGCAGGAATGTTTGATTTGTGACAAATGGTATATGATGCCATCACACATATGAGTGGATGATTAGCACAATTGGCATGGTGTGCGTACATGTGAAACCCTGTCATCACGGCAAGTACCCATCATCGATGCTCCTACAGCAGATATACTTAACAGTATGAACAAGTTACTTACCTTTTGTAACAAACTATCTGTAAGAAACAGTAGTTAGTATCATATTCCTACCTTGGAATACATACCCCAGCAAGACCAAGCCCTGTGGTGGGTCTTCCAAGCAATAATCACACCAGAAAGTCCCGGAGGACGGAACGGTCAAAGATGACATCCCTCTGGACTTGGCTGTCCAGGCAGTAGTGTCTTGCAAACATGTGCATCAAGGCCCACGTAGCTGCATGACAAATGTCCTGCAAGGGGACGCCCCGACCCAGGGCAGTAGTAGCTTCCGTGGCCCAAGTGGAATGTGCCCTCAGCCCAACAGGAGGCTCCTTCATTGGCAAGGGGTACCAAGCCTTCATACACAAGACAACCCACAGAGAGATGGTCTGCTTGTGTACCGGCCTTCCCTTTTCAGCGCCCACGTAATAAACTAAAAGTCGTTCATCCACCCGGAAATGGCGTGTGCGATCCAGATAGTATGAGAGCGCACATTTTGGGTCCAGACGGTGTAGCTGCTCTATCTCCTTTGAGGGATGCATAGGCGGAAATAAGGTGGACAAGGTGAAAGAGTGCCCGATGTGGAAGTCTGTGTCAAACTTGTCCCGGAAATAGGGTATTGTCCGCCATGCAAAATTGTCCGGATGGACTTAAAGGTTAGGAGGTTATGTAGAAAGAGCCTGGAGCTCACTCACTCTCCTGGCAGAGGTGATGGCAAACACGAAAGTAGTCTTCAGAGTAAGAAGGCGGAGATGAAAATTGTGAAGTCGTTCAAAGGGAGCACACATCAGATATGTACGAACCAGGTTCAAGTCCCACTGAGTCATCACATATGGAACATGTGGAAACGTGTGTCTGATGCCTTTCAGAAAACGAGTCACAATAGGGGACTAGAACAAAGAAGGTTGATCAGGCAGCCTTAGTAAGGCTGATAGGTCAGAAACGTAGCTCTTGATAGTGCCCAGAGCAGAGCCCTGCTGGGCATGAGAAAGAAGGAAGAGATAAACATCATGAAGAGGTGCAGTAAGAGGATACACAGCCTTTGGTGTGCACCGAGCCACAAATCTGGTCCAGCTGCAGGCGTATACCGACTTTGTGGAGGGACGCCTGGCAGCATGGATGATATTACAGACTTCAGGATGAAAGGCAAATGGTCTATACTGTCGCCTCTCAATCTCCAAGCATGGAGGTGGAGACTGTACAAGTACGGGTGGAGGACCGTCCTCTGATGCTGTGACATAAGGTCCTCCAGAAGAGGCAGACGAACCGGGGGATCAACTGACATGATGAGGAACTCAGGATACCAGTACCTACGTGAACATCGTTGGTGGTGCGCTGGTAAGGCCAAAGGGGATCAGGGTAAACTGAAAGTGCTTGTGCCCTAACGTGAACCGCAGGTAGCGCCAGTGGTCCGGTAGGACGGGGATGTTGAAATAAGCATCCTGCAAGTCCGACGCTACATCCTGTCTCCTTGGTCCAGGGCAGGTAGGACCTGAGGCACTATCAGCATTTTGAGCTTCTCCTTCGGAGGAAACCATTGACGTTCCTTGTGTCCAAGATAGGGCGTAGGCCCCCATTGGCATTCTTGGGTAGCAGTAAGTAGTGGGAGTAGAAACCACACACTATTTCCGGGCCAGAAACGGGCACGATGGCCCCCTTGGCCAAGAGGGCTGGAACTACTGCCTGCTCAAATTGCAAATGATCGCCCGATACGCGTTGCCATTGCGTTGGCATGGCTTGAGTGGTCGCCTCAAGGGTGAGGGAATATCCGCCTGGGACGATTTGCAGCACCCACCTGTCCAATGTGACAGTGCACCAGTGGTGGAGGTGATGGGGAACCCTGCCCCCCACTTGCATCACATGGCCCTGAAAGTACAGAGTAGGAGGTTTTGTAGGCAGATGTTGCGGGGGAAGGTGTGGACTGACCTCGCTGTTATTCCCGACCGCCGCCATGTCGGTTACCACCGCCACCACCGCGTTGGATGTTAGTCAGCGTTGCGTGGCTGGCAGCACATGTGTGTGTGCCACTTCCTTGGCCACGAAATGAGCAAAAGGTACCAGTTTGCTGGTCCGGGGCCGACAGGCCCATTGACTTGGCCTTATTCCTGGAGTCCCTAATGTGCTCAAGCACATGGTCTGCCTTGTTCACAAAAAGGCAACGGACATCAAACGGCATGTCCATGAGTGTATTCTCGACATCAGCAAAAAAATGGCCGGACTTCAACCAGGCTTTGCAACAATTCGCCTCCGTGGTTGCCATTGCTCTGCCCAGTGAGTCGGTGCTATCCAGCCCACACCGGATCCAATACCGTGCCGCAGCTCGGCCTTCAACAAGGGCTTGGGCAAGTTTTGCCCGTACCTACAACGGGCACTCTAGCAGCAGTTCCGCAACCTTGTCCCACAAAGAGTGGGTGTAGCGGACAAAGAGGCATGTGATGTTGGAAGACCGCAGTCCCAGACTCAGGGAGGATGATACCATCTTGCCGTACTGCTCATACTTCTTGGATACCTTGTCCGGCGGAGCCAACGGGAATGCAGTCTGTGAATTGGAGGCCTGGATGCCCAGGCTCTCTTGGGTGGGGTGGGAGGACAGGAAACATGGGTCGTCTGGGGACGAGTGTTGGCGTCTGGTCATGTGCCTATCTACAGCCAAACCTGCTGCAGGCATGGATCTAGTGGGCAAAATAGTATCAGTATATGCCTCATGAAACGGCTGCAGAGGCTCAGCCAAGCTTGACTCCAGTTGAAGGACCTCAGTGAGGAGGTTGGTCCTCACGGCCACAACGTGGAGATGAAGAGACAAGGCTTTGCTCGCCCGCGTCAACACCACACTGTAGGTTGCCCCCTCCTCCGAAGCCGCCAGACAAAACCAGTGTCTGGTGAGGTGTCCAGAGCAGTCGCATCCCCCAGTCCACCTGTCCAGTCGTCTTGGGACTGACACTCACATGTCAGTGTGTCTTCAGACCCCTCCCAATACTCCTTATTCCCATTCCCTGATAATCATGGTTGTCAAAAGATGTACCCTGCTCGTTGAAGTCAAACTCCCCATGCAGCATCAAAAGGGGCGTTCAGCAGTGCCGTTCCCACGCCAGAGCTGTATAGAGTGTGGGGTTGTGGACGGCACCAGCCGAGGACTGCGCCGAGGGTGACACCTGGGGGACTGTTGCTGGTGAGGTCAACCAGCGAGGACCAGGATCAAGAATTTGATCCAGTGTGGGCCAGCGGCACCGGGCCGAAGGTGCCGGCGGCGTCTCAGCCAAAGCAGCAGACGGCGTCAGGATGAAGCACAAGACCCGTTAGGGCCCCCAGATGGGTCAGCTGGGCCCAAAGCCGCGGCGTAGCCCGTCGGAGGAGTGAGGGACATCATGGCCATGAGGAAGCGCCCAAACTGCTCCAGCGTCGCATGCTGCCCAGGGACCGGAGGTTGTTGGGCAGGCTACGATGCCTGCGATTCTGACGGAGCCGTGCGGGTGGTGTCACCCAAATCCCCTGCCGCATTGCACGTGCATCGTGGGGAGTTGGAAGAGCAATGATGTCTCTTTGACTTCTTGTGGTTACCTGACGACTTTGTCCCGGAGGAGTGATGTCAACTCCCAGAGCTCTGATGGCTCAAACCCCGCGCCCAGTCCCTCGACCTCTGTCCAGACCATGACCTCTTGCGGTGCGGGGCCAACTACTGGAGTCCGAGCCACTTGCGGGACCACTCCCGCCTAGCGTCCGAAGTCAGGGCCCAGCAATCGGAGCAGCTCTTGTTGTCGTGGTTCACGTCGAGACAGTGGAGACACCGACGGTGAGGGTCAGTCACCGACATCAGTCGGTCGCGATCCTCACAGGCTTCAAACCGGACATCCCTATTGGCACCGTCCAGAGTCGAAGACTCAAGTAAAAAGAGCAAAAGGGATCATACAAAGTTTAGAAATAAAATGACTAAGGTAACACTTATACCGGAACTGCGCTGCTGATGTGCAAAAAGAGGAGCAGACGTCAGCACGCGGAGGCGGCGTCTAAGTACTCAGACAACGTCATCACGGTGCCCACGACGCCAACGACACACGCAGAGCTGCAGACGACACCTACCAACGCAAAAGAGTACTGCTAAGCACAAATTGGCAGATCCAGTCTGACGCTTGGGCATATTCTAAGGTGAGGAATATAATACTGAGCTGTTTCTTTCATATAGTCAAAGGGGAAATCCCTGGAGTCGACTGGTCGACTGATAACTATTGGCCTTTCCTGTTGGAAGGGAAAAGGTCACAGAATGCCATGGGAATTTAAACGAACATAAAAATAGGTTTCCACAAAGAAATAGAATCGTTTACAGTCTATATTTATTAAAATTACAATCGATTAAACAATAAAAAACAGAGTTAATTCATATACTTTTTGCAATACAGTTTAAAATCCAAGGGAAAGGTACCTTGGAAGAATAAAAATAAATATTCAACAATGTTACACAAACACAATATTACGGTACACGATAAATAGGGACACAATCAAAGTATATTCACAGTAAATAGACAGCAAACTACATATAATCACAAAAAAACACTAATGCATATGTGGCCCAACAGATATCTATGCCACTCTATTTCACCAGATCCAATGGCCTGAACCAGCTTTGTTGCTATAAAGCTTTAGTGGAAGGATGAGGTACCCATCTAAAGTTTTACCCGGCCCTGAATGGATTCTTTTAGACAAAACAAACAGTGCGTCGACGCGTTTCGGTGCTTTACACTTGATTTTGTGGCACCTTCCTCAGCACTTCTTTTTTCTGGGGTTTCAGGGAACGGATGGTTACACCGTATCCTTAGAGTCGTGTGGGGGACGTTCCAGGATGGGGTCTGCTTGAAGTTACACTTTGCTTCCACAAATATTGTTCTTGAAGCCTTCTCTCTCCTACATAGGGAGCTCCTTGTCATGGGGTTCCTTTGTTGTCAGGCGTTTGCTCACTCACTTTTCGTGTATCTCATATAATTTAAAACGTTCTTAGAACGGGCATGCAAAGTCGCTGATTTTCTCCAGAACTGGATATGTTCGGAATAGCGCTGTGGTCGTGCTTCTGCCTCGTTCGTTTACTCGCTGTTTCTTTCATATACAAGCATGTAAAATTTCGCACATGGCACACACATGACGTGGTCACACAGGGTCATGCTGTGCGTCAATTAGACATCTGTGATAGTGGGCATGTTGCTGTCATCATGTGACAGTTTCCTGTACTGAATGGTGTGCCATTCCAGTGTTGATGTGCATCACAATATGTTGAAGACGTTACTCAGGTGAGAAGTGTTGAATGTATGTGAAACACATGTGCACCATGATTAATGACATGTCTCAACAGCTCTTCACACATCAAATGAGCCACAAGATCACATTTCCTGTGCTTCTTCACTGTCTGCCACACCTAGGGCCTGCTGACGGAAGGATGCCATGTTGATGTATACATCCACATCTTTAACATGGGTGTAGACTACATCCCTGCCATGTGATTTCCTGGGGTCACTCTGCCAATGGTGACATGAATGAGGTCATGAACACAGCCTACACAAGCTTTCACTTGAGCATGTTTAAGGCACTGTACCCCAAGTGAAAGTGCGTGTGTACCGGACGTTTCCCTATTGCATTGTAGCCATACCCGAGCAGAGCGTACCCCAATGGTACATGCGTGTGTACGCCTCGTTTCCCTATTGCATTGTAGCCATATGCGAGCAGAGCGTACACCAATGGTACGTGCGTGTGTACGCCTGCTTTCCCTATGCATTGTAGCCATACAGGAGCAGAGCGTACCCCAATGGTACGTGCGTGTGTACGGGTCGTTTCACTATTGCATTGTAGCCATACGTGAGCAGAGCGTACCCCAATGGTACGTGCGTGTGTACGCCTCGTTTCCCTATTGCATTGTAGCCATACACGAGCAGAGCGTACACCAATGGTACGTGCGTGTGTACGCCTGCTTTCCCTATTGCATTGTAGCCATACGCAAGCAGAGCGTACCCCAATGGTACGTGCGTGTGTACGGGTCGTTTCAATATTGCATTGTAGCCATACGCGAGCAGAGCGTAACCCAATGGTACCTGCGTGTGTACGCCTGGTTTCCCTATTTCATTGTAGACATACACGAGCAGAGCGTACTCCAATGGTACGTGCGTGTGTACGCCTGGTTTCCCTATTGCATTGTAGCCATACGTGAGCAGAGCATACCTCAATGGTACGTGCGTGTGCACGGGTCGTTTCCCTATTGCATTGTAGACATACGTGAGCAGAGCGTACCCCAATGGCACGTGCGTGTGTACGGGTCGTTTCACCATTGAATGAGTTTCATTTGCGATGGCAATCGCACCGTACTTGTGTGGGGATTCAAAAAAATACATAGGGAACATCTAGGGGAACAGTGGAATGATTAGAATGCAGCCATGTTGTGATGGATACAGAGATTTAAGAGTCTCCTACAGGTGTTCTGGAAAATTCAGATGGGCAAAAGTATACAATGTTGCAAAAGTTGTTGTTCAGCTCTGGCTCACTTTTCAAACCATGCATAATAATAATAATAATAATAATAAAGGAGTTTATAAAGCGCCTGGTGACGCCATCCCGGCGTGTCCCCGCGCTGTGGAGTGAGCAGCAGGAAAAAAGTGAGAGACCTATAGGGTAAAAAGGTGGGTTTTTAAAAGTTTCCTAAATATTGTCTCTGTCTCTGCAAGTCTAATGTTCAGAGGGAGAGAATTCCAATTTTTGGCCGCCAGCGCACGAAAGGAGCGCCCTCCCATTCTGGCCTTGTTTATCCGGGGGGCTTTCAAAAGTCCAGTTCCCTCGGAGCGTAGTGCTCTGTTGGGCACATAGGGGATAGCAAGATCCTTTAGGTATTCAGGGGCTTTCTGAGAGGTTATCCTGTGACATAGTAGGAGCGCTTTAAACAGGATCCTCTTTTTTATAGGGAGCCAGTGAAGGGCAGCCAGGGTGGGATTAGAGGCAGCTCTTTTGGGTAGCCTGAGGACTAACCGAGCTGCCGTGTTCTGGAGAACCTGCAGCTTTCTGATGTTCTTCTCGGTAGTCATGTGTGTCATGGCCTTATGTGTCATGGGATTGGATGAAACATAGAATGCAAACTATTGTGGCCTATCACACACTACTCCTTGGACTCACAAACCCTCTGCAGCACAGATATAAGGCAGCATGTGGCTGTGGGATGGCACTTGCCTGCACAACATTGGAGTGGAAAACACAGCTGCTGTCTCTGTATCCTCTGGACCCTGATTAGCTGAGCATGGAGAGGGCACCTGCATTCAGTGATGGTGAGAACAAGGCCCTGCTGGATGCCCTCCTGCCTAACTACAGCAAGCTGTATGGGAGACCAGAGGAGCAGGTGAGTGATGTGTGCACTACCTTGGAGTGTGCACCTGTTGTGTGTGTGACACTACAGCCATTGTGTATGTATAGTTGAGAGATGCTATGTTGTTGGGAGTGAGTGCCGGTGTGTACAGTATTGTCTGAAGAGGGTTATTTGTTGTAGTGGGGTGTGTGACAACATGTCACGTGCTGCAGTGCACCCTGATGTAGCATATATTGCTCAGTGAGTGCCATGCTCAAAGAGTGGTTTGCACCCCTTATGACATCTGTAGCCTTTCAATGGCATGTTGTGCATTTCTGTGTGCTCACAGGCCACATAATCCTGGACAATGATGCAAGTGTGTTCAGCATCCTATGCCCTGTAATCCTCGAGTATTTAGTGCAAATGTGTGTCTCTGGGACATGGACCAGGTGTACTGATGTTCTATATCTTTACATTTGTGACAGGTATCTGCCTATGAGAAGGCTGACATCTGGCTGGACATTGCCAGGGCTGTCAGGAGTGAGGGGGGCCTCGCAGGAGGCTCAGAAACATCAAGAAGAGGTGGCAGGACATCCGGTGCTGGACCCGCCGCATCCCCAGGGTACAGCTGAAGCTGGAAGCTCCACGCCGGCATGGGGGCACCCGCCACCTCACCCCCCACATGCTCCGGGTCCTGGAAGTGGTGTTCCCAGACCTCCATAGGCAGTTGCAGGGGAGACAGCAGCAAGAAGGGGGTAGGTACATGTCTGTTTGTTGTCATGCATGTCACATGCTACCTGCAGTGCTCCGAGGCATGCTAACACTCTCACAGTTGGAATGGTGTTGTCAGACAGGCACTTCATGCATTGGCATGAGAATGGCAAAGTTTCAGCAGATGCTTGTTTACATGCCTTGCCCTACTCAACATTTGCCCAGCGCTTTGCCACCACTTTTTCTTTAACAGGTACTCCTAAGGTGCAATGTCTTAGTATGCATATTCCTTAGCACATCATCATGTTGGAGGGAGGTCTTTGACACCTATTGTTACCTTACATGTAGCACCACATGTGCACTGTGTCTGCCCTTCTTAATATTTTTGCACTGATCAGGAGTCTTAACAGGTGTTTTCTGCACGAGTCAGCCTCAGTGGCCTTTGTCCATGGTGTACTTTCTAATTGTCATGTGTTAGCTACAGGAGCACACTGTACATGTAAAATAATTTTGGCTTGTGCATACTCACACTGTGCAGTGTGTGTGTGCATATACTCAAAATATGTTGCATGTTGTTTGAAAATCTTATAGATGGTCAGCCACACAATGTGACTTTGGGGGATGTATGACGTTACCACGCATACTATTACCACGCATACCATTACAACGCGGTATTTACAATGCATACCGTTACAACGCATAGCGCTTTGAGGTGCTGGATAGTGGTAAGTATAATTTTATATTCCAACTCCAGTCCCCGTGGACACTAGGGAAGGTGTTGGATATAAAATTAAACTTATTCCCTATCCTAGAGCGCCCCCCAGTGCAATGCGTTGTAATGGTATGCATGGTAATGCCTGCGTTGTAAGTGTAGTGCGTGGTAAAAAATGCGTGGTAAACGTTGTATACCGACTTTGGGTGTAGACAGCTGTAATGCCAGTGTGAGGTGACGGCACACTTGGTCCAGGTCCCAGGATGGCATCACTTGGCAGTTCATGAAGGACTTTTACCATGTGGCACAGGGTCACAGCAATTCAAACATGACCAGGTCTGGTTTTGTGTGGCAGGGTGGGCAAATGAACAGTGAATCATCATCAGCTATCCGGTTGTCAGGCAGTGGCTCATTAATGTGTCTCTCATACAAGTTGTTGCCTTGCCTGTTACTTCTATCCTACTATACATTGAACGTAGTTTCTCTTCATATTGAACAAGACTAGGCTTAGCATTGTGCATAGTCCATTGCCTTGTGATTCATTATGCATGCCATGTTTAGAAATGTTGCCAAATGATTTCTAGCTTATATTTCAGATGTGTACAGGTGACTGATATGTTTTTCTTATTCTCCTTGCCAACAGCATCATCACCACAATCTGGGGGAGACACAGCCCCGGACCAGACAGAGGGACCCAGCGAGAGTGCCACCTGCTTTGAGGAGTCAGAGGGAGGCAGTGGCACGGAGGGTGAGGAGAGTCTGCGGGCCGGACCCCATGTGACCGACACATACTACCATGCGGACGGCTCGGAATCAGACTCTGAGGAGGAGGGGGAATATGTAGAAATGGCCTCTTCTTCATCTTTGGCTGGCCTCTCCTCCTCCAGTACCATCCCCACCCTCCCCGTTGTTAGGGTCCCTAGGGTCAGTGCTAGCCCCCATGTCTCCTTTGTTCCCGGCACCACAGCACCTGCCCCTGTGTCCCCTGCTGCCCTCAGTACTAAGTCTGTGGACCTACTCCAGCAGATTGTAGTAGGTCAGACATCCATGTTGACTGTCCTCCATGGACATACACAACTCATTACACAGTCATTGTCGTTCATGGAGGGCATGTCATGTGGCTGCCATAGAGTCAAAACTGACGGCAGCTCTGTCCACACAGCAGCATCTGCCCCCCCCATCCTTCTGACCCATCCACCTCAGTCTCTCCCATACCTTCCCAACGTACACTCAGACGCCACAGGTCGGACACCACAACAGGCATAACCAGCACACCCACACACCAGGCAAAGCGCAAATCATCACACACCCAATCTCAAGGGGATGTTGGCACACCCACAGGGAGAGGGGACAGACATCGCACACGCATCCACAGACCCGCGACAACAGACTCACAACCCTCTACCTCCACCCCCAATGTGTCCCCGGGTTCAGGTGGTAGTTTTTCAGAACTGGCTGAAGGGTGCAGCCAAGTTTATCTAGCAACTTTCTGCGATGCACCGGTCAGTGTGGATGAATCCACACCACCTGCACCCACTACACCTGGCCTTCCCTCTCCTGTCCCTGCGGTGCCGGAGGATTCCACAGATGATGCCACCCCTGTTTCCACTGCGGATTGAACTCCATGTGCAGGCAAGTTAGGGTGTGTCAACATCCATGAAGGCACAAACTCTCATTCTGACTTGTTTGGACTGGCCATTGGCCTTCTGTGAGCAAGGACTCTTATTTTCATTTTAAATTTGGATCCAGCTGAATAGAGCTATTTTTTTTCTGAACTTTAATTTGTCTGATAATGGCTTTGACTGCTGTGTGCCTGTGAGCTGGTGTGATGTTCAAATTTGGGTATAGTAACATGTGTCTATTTCCTGATGGTAATGAGGTTAATAATGGTATGTTTCTGCTTTTACTGCTGGGCACTGGTGGCGGTCTTAGCCACACAAACACTCTTATGCTGGGCACTGCTGGACACTGGTGGGGGTCTTAGCCACACACACTGTTATGCTGGGCACTGCTGGGCACTGGTGGGGGTCTTAGCCACAAGGACACTGTTATGCTGGGCACTGCTGGGCACTGGTGGGGGTCTTAGCCACACACACACTCTAATGCTGGGCACTGCTGAGCACTGGTGGCGGTCTTAGCCACACACACACTCTTATGCTGGGCACTGCTGGGCACTGGTGGGGGTCTTAGCCACACACACACTCTTATGCTGGGCACTGCAGGGCACTGGTGGGGGTCGTAGCCACACACACTGTTATGCTGGGCACTGCTGGGCACTGGTGGGGGTCTTAGCCACACACACACTCTTATGCTGGGCACTGCTGGGGTCTTAGCCACACACACACTCTTATGCTGGGCACTGCTGGGGGTCTTAGCCACACACACTCTTATGCTGGGCACTGCTGGGGGTCTCAGCCACACACACACTCTTATGCTGGGCACTGCTGGGCACTGATGGGGGTCTTAGCCACACACACTCTTATGCTGGGCACTGTTGGGAGTCTTAGCCACACACACACTCTTATGCTGGGCACTTCTGGGCACTCATGGTGGTCTTAGCCACACACACTGTTATGCTGGGCACTGCTGGGCACTGCTGGGGGTCTGAGCCACACACACACTCTTATGCTGGGCACTGCTGGGGGTCTTAGCCACACACACACTCTTATGCTGGGCACCGCTGGGGGTCTTAGCCACACACACTGTTATGCTGGGCACTGCTGGGGGTCTTAGCCACACACACACTCTTATGCTGGGCACTGCTGGGGGTCTTAGCCACACACACTCTTATGCTGGGCACTGCTGGGGGTCTTAGCCACACACACAATCTTATGCTGGGCACTGCTGGGCACTGCTGGGGGTCTTAGCCACACACACGGTTATGCTGGGCACTGCTGGGCACTGCTGGGGGTCTGAGCCACAAACACACTCTAATGCTGGGCACTGCTGGGCACTGGTGGCGGTCTTAGCCACACAGACACTCTTATGCTGGGCACTGCTGGGCACTGCTGGGGGTCTTAGCCACACACACTGTTATGCTGGGCACTGCTGGGGGTCTTAGCCACACCAACACTCTTATGCTGGGCATTGCTGGGGGTCTTAGCCACACACACTGTTATGCTGGGCACTGCTGGGCACTGCTGGGGGGTCTGAGCCACACCAGTTCCAGTTTCGTTTTATTCGATTTTAGTTTTTAAAAATCATAAAAGCATACGATTAAAAAACATTCAATATTAAAAATTACATGCAAAAATTACATACAAAAACACAGAGTGACAAGAGGATGAAAGCAAATGTCTATGCTACATGATTAAGTTCCTTTGTAGAAATCATGATTTTCCGTGCCCCTGGCCAACGTGCGAGGTAGCAGGGTAATTGGATGCAGAAAAGCCAGGCCCACAGTGTGCACGGGTATTTCTGCTCCTCGGATAAGCTGACTCTGACCATGGTTTTGGGCGAGGGGTATATACCATGCTAGCTAAGTTCGCAGATAGGGGACAACCGAACTTCTTCTAAATTTTATTAAAACAAGGTCACCGTCAATATCTTTTTTTAAAGGGCCTAGCCAACCCACCCTTCTAACAGACCTAATGGTACCGTCCAAACCTAGGGGCAGGGGCCTGTTTTTAGTTAACCAGTGTATGGTTTTGTTAAGTAGATCTTGTTCCCGCTCAGTTTTTCCACGTTTGAGTGTAGGGACTCCCGCAAGAACACACACAAAGGGTACAGCCTCCGGAGGTAGCTGTATGTGTGTAGTATTTTTGAGCTCTGCTCTTGTGGCAGTAAATTGTATGGGGCCAGATTTGGGGTTTACTGTGGGGACATTAGGGAGTGGAAGGATAGGAACTGGGAGGTGAGTTTGATTGATACTGCTTGCGCCATGTGGGTTGGGACAAGTTGTTGTTAGAGATTTTTCAGTTTGACTTAGGTTGGACTTAATACATTTCTCTATTCCCAACAGCCTGTCCTCTAGGTTGGAAATTTTAACCATCAGTGTGAGGTTCCGTGACGATTGTAAGTGGTGTTTTTAACTCGCATGAATATGGTCGAGTCTGGTATCTATGAACCGCAAATGATGAGTTTAGTAAGTGTGCGCAGTTTCGCTGTGCTAACTTAAACCGTTCGTTTGTTATGTGGGTTTTTCATCTGTACCCACGGGTTCCATCTTAGATACGGCATCCATTTTGTCTCTTGCCCTCAAGTAGCCAGCGAACGGACGCTGTCCGCTTCGCGACCCTGGGACTCCCAAGATATTTGCGGAAGACACATGTTCTTTGTAAGTGTCTTTATGACGAGGGGGATGCTACTGTAAGGCAGATGGCGCCGCTCGAGGCTCATCTTGCCGCACGGACTTATTGTCTCAGCCGAGCATCTCATTAGGCACGTCCCTTTGATGCCTGTATCTCGTGTTTCCCGATACCTCCCCTTTTACACCCTTTCCGATCTCCCCACTGTCTCCGTCTTCCTCTGCACCTGTCTTCGTTCCTATTTCGATCTATTTTACTGCTGATTGGAATTTGCTAATGGTGGGAAGATGGTTTTTACAGTTGGGAACCGCCAAATGTTTCCGCACTTATGTTCCGGACCTCGTGTGTTTCAAAGTGACCAAAGTGACCCCTCTGGGGGATAATTGTGGGAACCGGGTTGTAAACTTTTGTGTTCAATGTTATCCTATGGGTAAAAACTGTATAAAAGGAGCGATCCACAGAACCAATTTGAAGCAGTCTCCCCAAGTTGCACGCTGTGTACTTGTCGTGATCTCTGTGTTCCCTGCAGCAAATAAACCTTGAATCTTTGACGCCGAAGGAAGTGTCCCGTGTCTCTGTGACTTGTACGCCGGAGCAGGTTACCCACGAAGGTTTCAGGTGTTGTGCCCTGGCACCGCTGGGTCTTAAAGAACCCAGTCCTTCAGTTGGCGCCCAACGTGGGGCTGCATCAGTGGTACCGGTCCAAGCCCAACGATCGTGAGGAACTTCGTGTGAAATCTCCGAGGGAAGGTGCACTCCGCTTCATCGATCCTGTTGTCGAAATAAGTGGCCCGAAGACTTTTCCCGCGAAGATTCCCGCCTCCTGACGGCTGCGACGGACTGCTGCCCTGACTGTAGACCTGTTTTGGCGCCTGGCGTAGACCTTGGTATAGCGAGACGATTGACGGGCCTTCCTGGTGACGCCATCGATCTTTGAGTTAAGTATTTGTGGGTCGCTCCCAGAGTCTTGGTTGTGGTTACTTAGTGGTTGCATGGTTCCATTGCATTTGTGGTTCTTGGTACTTTGTTGTGTTGTTTGACGACTGCAGCCGCCAAAAACCGAGGGTTTTGTTCTTTGCTGGGACTTGGTAACTCCCGTAACCCTTGAAGTTTGTGAAACTCGGCTAGTGTGCAAGATGCCTGGTCGTAGTACTTTGTTTAGTTGTTTTAGACCTTGTGGTGCGGATTCCCGAAAGGAGGACTCGTGTCCGATACCTCCGGTTGGAACTCCTACTTATGATCTGTATAGCAAACATGGGCTAGGCCCGATTACCTTTAACGATTATTGGATTAAATATACAAAGAAAGACGGCGACCTTCGTTGGCCACCTCACGGTAGCTTCGAGGCGTCGATCTTAGATAATCTAGAAATGAAGTTGTTCGAACGTAAATCAAGGCCGGCCATGTTTGATGCCTTTCGGTTGTGGCGCAAAGAAGCCCGACAGAAAGAGATCAGACAGAATAAAGGTAGTCAGCGAGATAATGTTGCTACCATAGTGAAGAAAGCTGAGCAGTTCCAGCGTGATAAGGAGGATAAGGATAAGGAAGTGTTTGAAAGACTACAGCGTATGACCATAGATAAATGTTATCCTGCTTTGCCTACGGAGTCGGATAAGAAGGAAGAGGCAGTTGAGGATCCTTTAATGTCTTATCTTATGAAGTCGCCACCTCCGTACGTACAGGGTACCGCAGCTCCTGTGGTCCCTGCCGTACCTGTTCTTCCACCTATTGTTCCTCCGCCTGTTCCTCAACCTGCACCCGCTCTTCCGTCTGTTCCTGCACCTTTGTCTGTTTCTATTCCTACTGCTCCTCCGCTTCCACATACTCCTGCTCCCGCTACTGCTCCTGTTTTGTTAACCCCTGTTGTTGCTACTGTTTCTACTCCTTCTTTTGTTAGCCCTGTGTCTTATTCTTCTCCCTCTACTCGTAGTCGCAATTCTCCCCTTGCGGCTAGCTTCTTTCAGTCGCTCGGACCTGTTCATGGGTCTGCTGGTTCCGATGGTCCTCAGAGACGTAGTCAGCTTCCTGGAAACAGAGAACGTGTTGCGCTATATAATATGGCGATGGGTTGGATGGTAAATCCGCAGAGAAGTCCACCCCGTGTTGTTCTCGAAACGTTCTGTCAATTCAATATACCAACCCAGAGATATGTGTTTAATGAAATGTGCAAGTTCCTTCATGATCAGATAGCGGCCAATGCGCCTGACGAGGTGCTCGCCGCCCTGTCTGATCTCCAGCTTCAGTTCGCAAATGGGCTGATAGTGGATACCAACGTTCGACGTGCTGTTGAACGATTGCTATCTCTTCGTCCCGCTCCCATCCCTCATGCATTATTTGTTGAGGATATTGAAAAACAACCAGACGAATCTGGCCAATACCCTATGCGGGAAGTTCCACCAGTGTGGATGCCAGGCGATGCTACTGCTATTCCTATTGTTCCGCCGCATTTCCAGAGAGTATGGATACATCTCCCATGGAAAAGATCGGAAGTGTTACAGGTGAAGCAATCTTTGCCTGACCCTCGCAAGAATCCTGCAGGGTATTACAAAGAATTATCGCAGCTCGTAGATGCTACGATCATGAATCTTGCCGATATCGATATGTTGTTTGGTAACGTCGTACCGCAACCGGTATGGGCTAAGATTCGTCAACAAGATCACACAAACGAACTAGGTGGTGATTGGGCGGCCATTGTAGCGGCGGATGGGTTGCAAGTTGGTGGTGCAAAGCCTGAGCAGTTGATTGCTGCTCTTCCCCAGCGAATAATTACGTTGATGAAGACTCTTATGCCAGCTATGAGGGTAAATTGGGATAAATTGTCAGCTTGCAAACAAAAGAAAGACGAGAGTGTTTCCGACTTCTTTACGAGGTTTGAGGAAGCATTCATTGACCACAGTGGACAGGATATGGGTACTGAGGGTGGACAAAGGTTGTTTGTGGATAAATTTGTGTCGAACTTGTTGCCTGATTTGAGCAATAAATTAAAGAATTCGGAGAGTGCATGGGCCGTTTCTACCTCAGCTCAGATATTGGCTACGGCACAATATTATGAGAATAGGGAGAAAGAGGAGAATGACCGTGCTGACAAAAAGACGAAAGAACTGAAAACTAAAGTATTGTTGCAACAAGCGTATCCGCCGCGTTCTAATCAGAATGCGCCCCAACAGAATAGATCGCAGTTGCAATCGAATCGATCGCAGCCGCGTAATGATTCCTCCTCCCAAAGATCATCGTTAGGGTACAATCAATGTGCTTATTGTAGACAGGAGGGACACATTAAATTCAATTGCCCCGTTCTAAATGAACGTAATAGTGGTAATTCGTCTAAAGGAGGCCGTGGTGGTTCACAGCAGGCATCGCGTGGTAGAGGTCGTGGTGCTCAAAACGATCGCTCAGACAACTCATCTAATTCTAATAACTGTTTCGATCAACGTGGATCATCGCAAGGACGATCTGCGCAGTACAATGTAGACGATTATTACGTCGATCAGGGAACTGACGACAGTAATTACTAGGACAGCCAAAGACAAGGAGAGGGAGTGGTATCAGTTCCGGTTGATCAGAGAGGGCCTTACGTCGCAGTTGCTACATCGGGCGTCGTTGAGCCTTTTCTGTTGGACACTGGTGCAGCGAAAAGTTCTATCATGCATTCGAAACTCCCTGGCGCACCTTTGTCTGGCTTAACAAATGTTTCCGTTGGATTCTCTGGCGCCCCTGTTAGCAATCCAGTTTCGCGCCCTTTGCCCCTTAAAATTGGGCCACGTGAGCTCCAAGCTCCGTTGATTTTGACTACTGGTTGTGGTGAAAATCTTTTGGGCCTGAATTTGCTTAAACGTTTGTACGCAACTTTGTATTGTTCTCCTGCGGGTGTAAAGCTTACGTTAGGAGAGAGGGTAGTCTCTCCCATGTATTTGTCCCTCGATAAGCTCCCACCGGAATTGAGTTCTCTTCCTGCCTCTTTGTGGGCAACAGGTCCAAATGACGTGGGCCTGCTTGATATCTCCCCTTATGTTGTTCAGCTGAAAGCTAATGTGCGATTGCCACGTATTCCCCAGTATCGTATCTCCCTTGATGGTGAACGGGCACTGTTGGCGATCATTTATGATCTGATCGAGAAAGATGTTATTGAAGAGACTCGGGGAAACGTGTGCAATAGCCCTGTACTGCCCATTCTTAAACGTACAGATCCTACAAAACCGCCTGTTTATCGTTTTGTTATCGATTTACGGGAGGTCAATAAAATTGTGGTTCCTCAATTCCCCGTTGTGCCTGACATCACGGCGCTACTGACTCTGATTCCAGCTACTGCATCATGGTTTTCGGTGATTGATTTGAAAAATGCGTTTTTCAGCATCCCGATTGCCGAAGAGAGCAGGGACCTTTTCGGTTTCTCTCTCGGTGGACGTAGCTTCCGGTTCAAACGCGCTCCTCAGGGCTACTGTGAAAGTCCATCTATTTACAGTCAAGCCTTGAAGGGTCAACTGGATGCGTTTCGGTTGCCGGTTGGTGCGGCTTTAATCCAATACGTCGACGACCTATTGGTGGCTGCCGATACTCAGGACATTTGCAAAATTGCTACGGTGTCGTTGCTGCAACATCTCTGTGAGTTAAATCACAAGGTGTCACCTTCTAAACTCCAATATTGTTGTCAAGAAGTAACCTATCTAGGTCACTTATTGTCAAAGGAGGGAAGGAGATTGACCCCAGAGAGAATTGCAGCGATTGCGCGAATGGCTGTGCCAAAAACCCAAAGAGATGTGCGTGCCTTTTTAGGTATCACGTCGTACTGCAGGCAATGGATTCCTAATTTTTCATTGCTAGCGAAACCATTGGTGGCTCTTACGTGCAAGGAGGTTTCAACTCCTTTACCATGGACGGAAGAATGTCAGAAAAGTTTTTCTGAACTACGTGATTCATTGTGTTCGGCTCCTGTGTTAGGTACTCCTGACTACGGTAAGCCGTTCACGTTATATGTTCACGAGAGGGAAGGTTGTGCTTTGAGTGTTTTAACGCAACCCTTTGGTGGTAAACAGCGTCCATGTGCATATTTTTCCTCGACCTTAGACCCAGTAGCTAGAGCATTGCCGAGTTGTTTGAGAGCAACAGCGGCAGCTGCGGTCTCCATCCGACAATCAGCAGGATTGGTCATGGATAATATGCTTACGGTGATGGTTCCGCATGCAGTCGATACTCTTTTGAATCGAACGAAAACTCAGCACTTGACGAGTGCGAGGTTGTCTGGGTACGAATTGACGCTCTTGGCAAGCCACATTCAGATAAAACGTTGTAATGTCCTAAACCCGGCAACTTTGTTACCAATTAGCACAGAGTCAGATGAAGTAGCAGAACATGACTGCTACTTGAGGACTGAAGAGGAAACGAAAGGTCGAGTGGACCTTAAAAACACCCCATTGGAAGATCCGGATGGCACTCTGTATGTGGATGGGTCATGTTTTAAGTTGCCGAATGGCAATGTGACTACTGCTTATGCTGTTGTAACATTGAATACTGTTGTTGAAACCGCAAGATTGAATCAGAATTCTGCCCAAGCTGCGGAATTGATTGCTCTCACTAGAGCATGTGTGTTAGCAAAAGGGAAACGTGTGAATGTGTACACCGATAGTCAATACGCTTTTGGTGTAGCGCATAGTTTTGGACGATTGTGGCGAGAGAGAGGTTTCTTGACGTCGCACGGTACGAAGATACAGCATGGCCAGCTTGTGAACGATCTTTTGGATGCATTGACTTTGCCTACGCAAGTTGCGATTGTTAAGTGTAGTGCGCATCGTAAAGTGACGGATGATGTTGGTCGTGGTAATGCGTTTGCGGATGAGACTGCTAAGGAGACTGCCCGGAACCTTAGCACTCGAATGTATGTGACGAGTTCGGTTAGGTGGCCTATAGAATCGAGTATGTGTGAAGATACTATCGAGAGTGTGAAAGCAATTCAGAATGAGGCCACCGAGACTGAAAAGACGAAGTGGAAAGAAAGTACGGGAAAGTTGGATGCGAATGGTTGTTGGATCGATTTGTCGGATCAGAAAAGATGGATGTTGCCTGATGCGTATGTGCTGGCTGTTGTGACAATGGCACATGGGTTAGCACATATTAGCGCGAAAGGTATTTGTAAGTTGCTGGCTGCTGTGTGGAAGAATGATGGCATTACGAAATGTGCTGAACGTTTGGTGAAGAATTGTATGGTGTGTATAATGTACAACCCTGGCAAAGGAACCCCAACTCCCCCTGGCAGTTTTGCTCCTCCTTCGTATCCCTTTGAGGTGATTCAATTGGACTTCATCCATATGGAGCGATGCAATAACCTGAAATACGTTTTAGTTGTGGTTTGCGCATTCTCCCGATGGATCGAGGCCTATCCCCTCAAAGACAATACTGCTTTGTCCACTGCGAAAATCCTACTGAAGGAATATTTTCCTCGGTATGGAATGCCTAGAGTCGTGTGGTCAGATAACGGAAGTGAGTTTGTTGGAAGTGTGATGAAGAGTGTGTGTAAGGGCCTTGGAATAAATCAAAAATTCCATAGCGCCAATCATCCCCAGTCAGCTGGATTAGTTGAAGGGTACAACGGCACCCTTATGCTAAAACTAGCGAAGATTCAGGCTACGACTGGTCTTTCGTGGCCTGACGCTTTACCTCTAGCATTACTGTCAACTAGGGCGACTGTACACTCCCGAGTAGGGCTTAGTCCCTATGAAATAGTGTTCGGCCGTCCTGCGAATGTGTGGGGGGTTCCTAGGCCAGGAATGTTTTCTGATCTTGAGTATCCAATGTTGATTGACTATTTACATGACTTGACTGCTAAACTGAGGTTAATTCACCAACAGGTTTACGACGCATTGCCGACGCAGACGGAGGGTCCAGGCCACCAGCTCCAGCCCGGAGACTGGGTGGTAACACGAAACTTTTCACGCAAGAATAATCTGGACCCGAGGTTCACCGGACCTTACCAGGTGCTCCTGGCCACGAGGACTGCTGTTCGTCTTGAGGGGCGTAAAAACTGGGTGCATGCCACCCATACTAAGCGAGTCCCTATCCCTTTGCCGGCAGACCCGTGGGTAAGGAAAGGCATTGCGTCAACAGAAACAGAAACAGAAACATTGCCGGCATTAGTGCCTTTCAGCGACGCACAGCTTGTTGGAGAATCCTCAGCGCAGCAGAAAGTTAAAAAATTGTCAGCAAAAGACTCAAGACCAGAACAATCAACTGATCAGCAGGACGCTGTCTCTTCAACGGATCCTTTGTTCGACGAGCAGACACGTCCCGGGAAACACCGATATTCTTTGCGATCTCGCACTAATTTGAATTTGAATTTAAAATTTCTTATAAAGCGCACTAAGGACAAATAAAATTTTCCTTGCTTTGCTGAAATTGACAATTGCATTATCCCCGTTTCCCGTGATCAGTTTTGAACATTCGTATCACTGTGATTTGTGTATATATATATATTGAGCTTCCTCCCTTGTATCTTTTTACTTCCACAGCCGAGAGACTTTGTGCTTGTATATACATATTGTGTATTGAAGGCCGTAGGGCCGCGCGCGTACTTCCTTCTGGATAGTAGGTCTTGACGCTAGGTTAAAGGCCGTCGGTTCCTAGGAACTCCTAGGGATTGACTATTGCTACACAGAACGAAGTGCGTCAAGAAACGTTGCGGACGGTCATAGGGAATGGCATTCTCGAAGCTGAATGATTTGGAGGGAGCTAAGGCGCACAGACTTAAGCTGCAGCAACTCAGTCGTACCAAATGTTTCATATTCCAATTGTTTGTATTGTTTTTGACTGCTTCTGCGTTATTGGCGGGTGGGGTGTATTACACAATGTCTTATTTCTTACCTGCTACACCTACTCCTACTTCTTACCCTAATCTTACCTCCACTGCTTCTCCCCATTCCTTTCATATGTTACCGGAACACGAGCAGGCTAGACGTGTAGAATTCCGCAACAATTCCTTTATTCAGCTCCTCCATCAGCATCAGTTAGTGGTTAACACTACTAATTGTTGGGTGTGTGGGTTGATGCCACATACTACTGATAAGGGAATTCCATATCTGGTGTTACCGTATAGTTCCCAAGGGTCAGCTCGAGCATTTCAAACAATGTTTCGAAGCGCACTGGGTTTCCACCCCATTCGAGAACCACGTTCCCCCTACTCTGGCCCTACCTCGTATCAGAAGCCTTTGTCAATAGCCATAGAGGATTTAGATAGTGAGATCTATGATCCTTCGCTTATTCCCGAAGAAGAGGTACAGGCCTATAAGGTCCTAAGTAGAGGTGAATATAGTGCGTTCACTAGTGAAAAGCAGCTTAAAAGCTCGCCTCCGATATGGGTCGTACCCCACACTGGTAATTTTTGTCTTATGGGTCGTGGCCGAAGATCGCAAGCCCGACTTGGAGGAAGTGCTTGCACTGAAAATTACATTCTGCCGATGTTCTCGTCCCCTGTGTTTCTGGCTGCCAAGGGTACATACTTTATTTGTTATGATCGTGCATACACATGGTTGCCCGCAGACTTCATGGGCTCATGTTTCATTGCAAATCTGTTGCCTCCGACGTTCACTGTAGATGCCGATTATCATAAGACTAGAGTTGTGCGAGGCGTAATTAGTGAAGAGGACACTGCCGGTCAAGAGGCAGGAGACTTTTTCAAGGGTTTCCTCCCGTTTTGGGGACCTATGGTCAACAGTAGGAACCTGAGACAGTTGACTCGAGTGGTAGAATCAACAGCTAATATTACTGCCAGTGCCCTTGGTAATATCACCACAGAACTTCAGGCGGAGAGACTTATGACGTTACAAAACCGTATGGTTTTAGATGTCATCTTAGCAGATCGAGGTGGGGTATGTAAGGTGATCCATTCGAGCTGCTGCATTTTCATTCCAGATAATGCTCCTACTGTCTATCAAGCCATCTCGAGGTTGCATAAGATCTCCGAATCCATACACGTGGATGTAGGGGATTGGATGCTACTTGGATGGTTTTGGGGCCTGATGTCGACTTGGGGTTGGAAAATTCTGATGATCATTGGAGTTGTGGTAGTGTTCCTGTTCACGTGTTGCCTTTGTGTGCAGTGTGGTCCTGCCTTATGTGGCCTCTGTGCTACAACGTGTATGAGACAACCATCTGTTACCAAGGGGACTCGGTTGGACAGAGCTATGCTACAGCAACATCTCGATGGTCTGATGAATATCGAATATGATTCCGACTAGTGCTTGCCTACATGAGGGCAAAAGGAGCATCTGAGGTTCCGTGACGATTGTAAGTGGTGTTTTTAACTCGCACGAATATGGTCGAGTCTGGTATCTATGAACCGCAAATGATGAGTTTAGTAAGTGTGCGCAGTTTCGCTGTGCTAACTTAAACCGTTCGTTTGTTATGTGGGTTTTTCATCTGTACCCACGGGTTCCATCTTAGATACGGCATCCATTTTGTCTCTTGCCCTCAAGTAGCCAGCGAACGGACGCTGTCCGCTTCGCGACCCTGGGACTCCCAAGATATTTGCGGAAGACACATGTTCTTTGTAAGTGTCTTTATGACGAGGGGGATGCTACTGTAAGGCAGATGGCGCCGCTCGAGGCTCATCTTGCCGCACGGACTTATTGTCTCAGCCGAGCATCTCATTAGGCACGTCCCTTTGATGCCTGTATCTCGTGTTTCCCGATACCTCCCCTTTTACACCCTTTCCGATCTCCCCACTGTCTCCGTCTTCCTCTGCACCTGTCTTCGTTCCTATTTCGATCTATTTTACTGCTGATTGGAATTTGCTAATGGTGGGAAGATGGTTTTTACAGTTGGGAACCGCCAAATGTTTCTGCACTTATGTTCCGGACCTCGTGTGTTTCAAAGTGACCAAAGTGACCCCTCTGGGGGATAATTGTGGGAACCGGGTTGTAAACTTTTGTGTTCAATGTTATCCTATGGGTAAAAACTGTATAAAAGGAGCGATCCACAGAACCAATTTGAAGCAGTCTCCCCAAGTTGCACGCTGTGTACTTGTCGTGATCTCTGTGTTCCCTGCAGCAAATAAACCTTGAATCTTTGACACCGAAGGAAGTGTCCCGTGTCTCTTTGACTTGTACGCCGGAGCAGGTTACCCACGAAGGTTTCAGGTGTTGTGCCCTGGCACCGCTGGGTCTTAAAGAACCCAGTCCTTCAAGTGGGGAAACGAGCGAACTGACCAATTGTTCTATCTGGGCCAGAATGTTCGAATTAAAAGATGATACCAATTGATCTATTTTATCTTCCAGTTTTGAAAAGGGGTTGGTTGCAATGAGTGGGGAGGTAGTAGATAATTTTTTGTTGTTTTCGTTTATTCCCTGAGGGCTTAACCCCGTCCCACTTCCTTTTACTAGGTGAGGACTGGGGAGAAACAGCGTTTGATGTAATAACATTTTTTGGTTGATAAAGATGTACCAGGGGGCTGGTAATAGGGGTTACCATACTTGTTCTTTTGGCGGGGCCTGGGGAGGGAGTTATGGGGTCATTGCTGGGGTCCATGGTGGCATAACTTGTTTTACAAAGGAAATTTAATTCGTCCAGCAGCGAGAGTTGTTGCGCTATTCCATTTGATGGATCGGGCGGTTGGTTAGTGGATGAGCCAGTCTTAGCAGAATCAATTAGTAGGGCGATGGGCGGAGATTTGCAGCAAAGAACTTGTGACCCTAAGTGCAGGCCTCTCTGGCTGATAGATATGTTGGAATCTCCCCTATTAGTCATTGTGGGATGTGCAAGGTTAGGCTATGGCAAATCTGCAAATAAAATCTGGGGGTATTAGGAAATGTTCAACTTAGTCCAGTGGGCATTCCCTTGCCAAAATAGTAGAGAGTTAGTAAAGTGGATACCTTGGCGGATAGGAAGGGTCAAGGGGGTGGCACCGTCCCGTTCTCTTCAGGCCTCTGATGGCCGCAGATGGCCCCGCCCTTGTCCCGGGCTTCTCCCGTGCGCGACTCTCGGGCGAGTGGTCGCTTCCCCCTTTATTCCGCCTCCGGTTGTGCAGGTGACGCGTGAGCAGGGCGCCGCCCCCGGGGCTGCTGAGGAGTGTGGTGTTGGGAGTCTCTCGGCGCTCCCAGTGAGCCTAAAGTCTTTAGCCGTTCCCCTCACGGCGTTTGGAGCAGCGCAGGAGCCGATGCCCCCAGCGCTGTGTGGACTGTGCAGGTAAGGTCCCCCAAGGGGCTCCCGGTCGCTTCCCCCTTTGTTCCGCCTCCGGTCGCGCTGGTGACGCGTGAGCAGGGCGCCGCCCCTGGGGCTGCTGGGGAGTGTGGTGTTGGGAGTCTCTCGGCGCTCCCAGTGAGCCTAAAGTCTTTAGCCGTTCCCCTCACGGCGTTTGGAGCAGCGCAGGAGCCGATGCCCCCAGCGCTGTGTGGACTGCGCAGGTAAGGTCCCCCAAGGGGCTCCCGGTCGCTTCCCCCTTTGTTCCACCTCCGGTCGCGCTGGTGATGCGTGAGCAGGGCGCCGCCCCCGGGGCTGCTGGGGAGTATGGTGTTGGGGTCTTAGCCACACACACACTCTTATACTGGGCACTGCAGGGCAATGGTGGGGGTCGTAGCCACACACACTGTTATGCTGGGCACTGCTGGGCACTGCTGGGGGTCTTAGCCACACACACACTTTTATGCTGGGCACTGCTGGGGGTCTTAGCCACACACACACTCTTATGCTGGGCACTGCTGGGGGTCTCAGCCACACACACACTCTTATGCTGTGCACTGCTGGGTACTGCTGGGGGTCTTAGCCACACACACTCTTATGCTGGGCACTGCTGGGGGTCTTAGCCACACACTCACTCTTATGCTGGGCACTTCTGGGCAATGCTGGGGGTCTGAGCCACACACACACTCTTATGCTGGGCACTGCTGGGGGTCTGAGCCACACACACACTCTAATGCTGGGCACTGCTGGGCACTGCTGGCATTCTTAGCCACACACACACTCTTATGCTGGGCACTGGTGGGGGTCTTAGCCACACACACACTCTTATGCTGGGCACTGCTAGGCACTGGTGGGGGTCTTAGCCACACACACACTTTAATGCTGGGAACTGCTGGGTGTGTTTTCTACACATTACTTAGACTTACACTGACACTGCAGATGTATGTCCCCCACGTCTGACTATTACACTGGTGTTATGCGGTACCGACGAGGTGGAGAGGACTAATGGTTGTGGAAGACAGAAGCGATCAGAGTATCATCATAGGGAGAGGTTTGTTCTCACACACACAAAAGAGGGCAGAAGCTTCCAGCGCGCAGCGAGCTACAGAGAGCTTCCAGTTATTTCATCCACTGATTTGAAACCACTGCACACTGACAGGCACACCGGGCGCTACACTAAACCTCACTACTGCTGCATATGAGAGAGCGTTTCAGGACTGAGTGTTCCTTTACTAGCTACATGCATTCAAATGTCACAAGTAATGTAATGTAACCCAGGTTTGAGAAAGCACGCTAGGGCGGAAGAAGCTTCTTGTTAGGGACAATCAATACTTGAAACCTACTCCTGGTCACCATGAAGAGCAGCCCCACGCTTTTATCTTTCGGAAAGGCCTGAAAACCTGCCTCTTTTCTAATTAATAGGATCTGCACACCATTCTGGCAACCTTACTTAACCCACCTGTCTGTAGCGCCAAGATGCCCCTGGGCAATCGTGCAATTCATAAATGTACAATCAATCAATCATGTATTGTGGGCAACACTGCTCCAGAGCAGCATCCTTGTCATGAACGTTATAGTGTCTCAACTAAATGGCACCAATAATAACCAGTGCTGATTAATTCCTTCAGGGAAGCTGTGGAATTTTTGAGTAATTCAGAGTTAAATGAGTAACACAAAATTACTAAATTCCTCCATTTTTGCAGACAAAATTAAAACTTCCACCCACACAAAGTCTAAAGTTAGACTTCAAGTCTAAGTCTACCTTTGTGATTCAGGCCCTTAGACTTCAAGTCTAAAGTTAGACTTTAGGTCTAAGCTTAGGGCCTCATTTCTGAGGAATTGCCGTAGGGCAGTGCTGCAAGTTCTCTTGCTGTGCCACCCTACGCCAACGTGAAAGAGCAGGAATGCAAAGTATTTCTGAAGTACGGTGCATTTCTGCCCTTCCCCCTGTGTTGGCAAGCAATTTACTACCTAGCACCAACATAGGCTCCCCTTCATCATGGTGCAAGGGGGCCTCCGTTGCAGCCAGGTTTGTTTTTGTGCTGGAAGGGGCACCCTCCTACTCAAAAACAATCCTGAGAGGCATTTCCTCTTTCTTTGTGTGCTGCCGAATGCAGCATACTTAGAAAAAGGGAAAATATGAGGATAAATACAACTATTTCTCCTCGTTACACCTGATCTGGGGAGATGTGAAATTTTGTCACTGCCCCAGGTTCACGTGCTTAACCACTTCCATGCTAATGACAAGGTCAACTCGTCATGGGCTTTACCTGCCCTGCGCTTATGACGAGTTGACCTTGTCACAAACAATGGGGATCATAAAGGATCAGCGCCCAGCGGGAAAACCCTTAGCAGCCAAGGTGTTAAGTAAATCTGGGGCAACTTCAAAATCCATGGGTGCTGTGTGGGAAAACCCACTACAATGCCCATGTAACACCTCCTTGATGCAGAGTAAGGCAAACCTGCAATTTGGGGTGCTTTGTCTTACTCCATATCAATGAGGCCATGCAAAGTCACACAGAGTGGCTTTGCGTTGCCTTATAGATATGATTGAGAGGCTTATGCCGCTAGAGCATAAAATAATTTACTTTGGACAGTACAATCCTCTCATAAACAAGCCCCTTAGGGTTTGTCGGATTTTGAACAAGGAGTGAAAACATATGAACTAAGAGCAACATGTTTTTCAGTACCTGAAGCCTCATTCATATCATTGTGGCATAGGACAGTGTAGCAAAGCACCTTGCTGTGCTGCCCTACGCCAAAGTGCAGGAATGCACCCCATTTAGGCAATTCTGTGCATTCCTGTCCTTTATTTCTGAGCTGGCACCATTTTTGCAGCCTAGCATCAAGATAGGCACCCTTGCATCATGATACAAGGGTGCCTATGTCGCAGGTAGGAGTGTTTTTGTGCAGGAAGGTGCCCCGTCCTGCTCAAAAACAAGCCTAAGAGGCGTTTTCCTCTTTCCATGTGTGCTGCATATTTGCTGAGGGGCTCACCATGCTGCTGCAGGTGCAGTACAAATCATCTTCTGGGAACAGGGCCTGTAGGGGGGAGTGAAATAAGCTACCTCTGATCCTTGGCCTACATGCCCAGTGATGTGGTCACATGGACTACAACAAGGGCAGTTTGAGAAAACCATAGATACAACTGTAGAGACTAATGTTCCCTGTGAGAAGCTGCTTTGGGTGCCTTCCACACTCAGCCCCATTCCCCCTGTGGGAATTCTGGTATCCTGCAGGGAGAAGTGTCACTATCCTTCAATGTTTCTGAGGTGAGCAGCGGACATTTTCCCACTTTCACTCCCCACTTCTCCTCCCACCCCCACCTTCTTGGATCTAGTGTAGTGACACTGAGGTCACTGCAATCAGTGTGCGACCAGGGTGGTGTGAGCGAAGGAGTGGGAGAGACGTGTTTGAAGTCCTGCTATGTCCTTCCAGTCAATATGATATGTGGTCAAGAGCATTCTGGCAGTTCTTTCCCTTCTGCTCGCTCAAGCTAGGGTACCACAAAGTGGGAGCCCTGGATTTCACTTGACATTGCACCGTGGAGCAGCGACCATGGTCAATGATAAAAGCCACTATCAATCGCAGGTGAAAATAGAGCAGTGCGCTTTGGGGCCTCCGGATGATATGGCGGAGTCATGTGAGGGCACCGAACCACTCACAAAAACAACATATTATCCTCAACTGACACCATATTACATTATATCAATGACGCCAGTGGCATCATACTTTCCATAGAGAGGAAAATGGAAGAATTCAGAATGGATGTGTCTTTACTGAGACACAATCTCCACATCACAAGAGAGTGATTGACAGAGGCTGAGACACACATCTCAACATCAGAAAATCAGATTTAAGCAATGCAAGACACAATCCCTGTGCTCATCAGGGTGACTAAGCACCAGGAAGAAAGAGCCAAGAATGAGGAGGAGAGATCCCAAAAGAATAATATCAAAATAATGGGCATTCCTGAAGGGTTGGAGGGCACATGCGCTGAACATCTCCTCACAGACATTTCCTTCCAGAGTAATCCCACTGCTTTGTCGTAGAGAGTACACCGAGCCTTGACAGCTAAACACGCTACTGGGACAACTCCACACCCAGTTATCTGGTTCCTTCTTAACTACTCTTAGTGAGAACCATCCTGAGGAATGTCCACTAACTGGGTACGGTCACTTACACGCTTATGGTATTTCCTGATAACACCTGTACGGATCAACAACAAAGACACACCTTCTTTGCAATAAAGAAAAATAAAAAAACTCTGGTGGTGTAAAATGATTTTTCTTTGATACCCCTGAAGTGACATAGTTCTAGGTGGTAGATCCTGTGGGTACAAGAGCGAAGAATAGCTCAAGGCCACAGAGGAAAAGATCCTGTCCATGGAGGAGGGGCATGAGAGGGGCCTTGCATTGGATACTAATGTCTGAGATGGAAATGACCCAGCTAATCAGGATATCTGCATTGAGAATGTATGTAGCCCCCTAACACCCATATATGACAGATGGGCACAGTCCCTTCCAGGCCTCGTGAGAGCTCACCTCCTCTGGAGTGTTAACGAGTGGCATGGTAAAGACCACTATGTGAGGCTAGCAATACCATGGGCAGGACTTACCGATTTTCTTTGTTAGGCTAATTATACAGCTGTGCACACTTTGGGTGAGGAGGACAATGCTCCAATATAACTTTGTTGCATGGTGGAGGTGGTGTAGAAATCGATGAGCAGTGTAGCATACTACACGTGATAGGTTTATCTATTGGGTTGTGGAATGTTCAAGCTAGGACAACATATGCTTCTGGGAATAAATTATAGAGACAGGGGAGCAGGACTGCAATGCAGTTGTGCTGGATGTTTAGTTTGCCTAAGGTATTCGATCCTACATGTTGGGCAGCCTGAAATTCTTTTGATCTCACTGTAAGGGGTTTTCCTAATCAGTCCACATAGATAGCCAACCTGGGAGTTACCAGTTTAGCCTCTGAGGGGTTGGGGCTCCAAGTGATGCACCATGCCCAGTGTCAACCACGGCCAGGAAGCATTGGGGGCTCCTATCAGTAATGCACACTCAAAGCACGCCACTGCCTACAACATGATAAGAGACCAATACCGCAATTCTGCATTATCTCCTTGTTGTGACCGTATTTTTGGCTCTATTTCTGAGTGATGGTGACTTTAAGCTTGCTACCATCCTGAATCTCTATTCTTGCCTTGTGTTGGTCCTTTTCAGGCCTTTTTCAGAACCTAGAAGCATAAACTAGAGGATAGCTGCTTTATATGATGATAGATCCTTTATTCTTCACTCTAATCCATCTATTGCCTATTGGCTTTGACATAATTATGTGTCCTTTCATCATCCTACCTATAGTAGTGGGTGGATCCTGTAGTCCTGACTTTATATTACATATTGGTATGGTTTGTGTATGTACTCTGACAGAGCTGAGTGTTATTTCATCCTTCTCAGGCCTACAAGGCCCAGAACTAGAGAGACTCCATTTTGCTTTCTGTCCCTGCAGACTGAGATGCTTGCAGGGATAAGGTGATGTTTTAGTTATGAGGTGTTGTTCGCTAGGGGAAAACCAGCCGAGACTGGTTCTTATCGGAAGAATGTGTTTGTCTCTTGGGCCCAGACGTAACATGCAGATGGCCACTGCGTTTACGCGGAGAGCCCTGGAGCTGGCACAGGAATTCGGTGGGAGGCAGCCCTCTATTGGAAATTTCCATGAGGGGAGAGCATTCCATATTAGCGAAGTGCAGGAGAGGAGGAGTGTCAGTCGGTTCTTGGAGAGAGAAGTAAGATGGTTTTTGGAGCTGAAGAGAACAGTTCAGTTCAATTGGTTTTCTGGAATGGAGAGAGAAGGCAGATAATTGCTGAAGCTGGAGAGAGCAGTCAGATGAACGAAGTTGGAACTGTCAGCTGGAGCTGCCAGTTTATCAGGATGCATTAAAGCAGTTACCAGTCAGATGGAGGAAGTTGAAGCTGCCTGCTGGAGCAGTTGAGCCAGAGGAGTGAAGCTGTGGTGACGGAGGGAGAGAGAGAGCCCTGATTCCACCAGAGAGAGAGAGAAACATTCCTTCTAATAGGGTGAGGTATTCTAAACTAGTTTGCTTTACACTTACACCTTAATCGTGTCTTTTATTTCCTAGGCTAGAGCCCCCTATTGTATTGCTAATCCTTTTTCTTTCAGCGGTGTGCAGTCTATTTACAGTCCCTGTTAGTTACATGTGGATGATGTATAGTAATAAAGCTTTACAGAGACCCCGCAGATCTGTGTATGTGCCTATTCCCCTTTTACTTTTCAGGCTATGTGTTGTAGTGCAGTATTATATTGTAATAAAGTACCCCAGTTCTTAGTGAACCGGCATGTGCCTCTTATTCTTACACCATAAAGGTAACCTGTTCTTCTAGTCAGGTACTGTTTCGTGAACGGACGCAATTCCCGATCAGGTAAGCAGTGGTTGAACAATGAGGGAGAGAGGAGCCCTTGACGTGGAGGATAAGTTGTACATCATCTAATTTGGCTATCATTGTGTGATTCATAATATCGTAGTATTGTACCTCTAGTGAATAGTGAGAGAAACTTCCCAACATAGAGAGAGAGAGCTGAAGGTATTCATATGAAAGTGATCGTCGTTGTGTAGCGGCGTTAGTGAGAGCACTGATTATGGTCAGTGTGTATACCCACAAGATTGTGGCTTGAGAGAGCACCAGGGGGGGAACTGGTGTGTAATGAGATCGCCTCTAGGGAAAGTGGCTTAGTGAGAGCCCTGATTGTGGTCAGTGTGTATACCCACAGGATTGTGGGTTGTGTATGTATGAAATAGAGAGAGTACCAGGGGGGATACTGGTATTTATACCCACAAAATTGTGGCTTGTTTAATGAGAGCACTGGTTGCGGTCAGTGTGTAATGGTAAGTAATCAGAACTGCCCCAGGGTAGATTAGTCTGGGCCCATGTGGTCGCGGGACTATATTGTATGAGTGTGGCGTAGGGCATGGACGTCCTTAGTAATCAGTGAGTATTCCTAGTAATCCCTATAGATTTAGTGGTGTTTTTGATGATATGAGCTTGTATATTGCTAATTCCCCATCCTCAGGTAGACACCCAGGTGCCTGCATAGATGGGTCCTGTGGAGGTAGGTGGTTGCGTTTCGGCTGGGTTGGTGGTGCTCTGATGAGCTGATTCTATCTGGTCCAAAAATCCGGTCGTTACACTCCTGAAATGTAAATGAGTTGAACAAACGAAAATTAAGCAGGCAGTGATGATTTATACTAAAAGACATGCTCTAGATTTTCTTTAATTAGGATACACACAGAACACTAAAAAATATATTTGGATGGTCTGCCATTGGAACAGGTCGGGTTTTATCAGCGAAAATTCAATGACCCAACATTGTTTGCTATTAAGGTCTTTGGAAAACAGCCAACATGTGTTTTATATTAGATCACTTTTTCAAGGTTGAAAGTTCAATATGTACATACATCAGTATTTTGTTCAAAAGTAGAGGTACACAATGTGCTACCCACATTCTTCTGTGCTGAGATGGTAGTGCTGGGGGGGGACATTATGTCACCACCCAACACCAATGAAGTACCTAAAAGAACCATGGCTACATCTGATAGGCAACATTCAGACTAAGGGCCAGATGTAGGTAATTCTAAAATACTGAGTCCTTAATATCAAATTTTACTGATTCGCTATTAAGAACTCAGTATTTCTGATATAGGTAAAAAAATCGGTATAAATTACCAATTCGGTAATAATCGGTAACAATTAGCGAATTGTAATGAATCAGTAAAATTAATTACCGATTCCCCATTAACGAATCATTAACAATGATTCCTTAATACCGATTCGGTAATTAGCAAATCGGTATTTAAAAAAAATCGGTAATTGTCGAATCAGCCAATCCTGTGCTTCCTCATTACCTCACAACCAGGAAGTGGCCACACCCATGCAGATGCATTGATCCTGGAGATGTTTGAGAGGCAGGGAGCACAGCAAACAAGCCAGGAGCAACTCCTCCAAGTTTTTGCTGCCAACACTGAGCAAATATGGACAACCAGGAGAGGGAGAAGGAGGCAGCTGAATGCAAAAGAAAACATAAATTCAGTGAGAGGGAGCTGGAGGTCCTTATTGAGGATGTCACAAAGGACCACGACAAACTTTTTGGGAAACATTCTCTGCACGTGCCTGAATCCCAAAAGAGGCAGATAGGGCTGGTCATCCAAGAAAAGATCAAAGCCATCCATTGAAGAATTCAAAAAACGCTGGTATGATCTGAGGAAGCGTGAAAAGGAGAGGCTGGCAGAGAGAAAGAAGCAAGCCAACCTGACAGGTGGAAGGAGAAACACAGCACCTGCACTAACTGCCCAGGATCTCCTGGTCGAGTCCACCCTCCAGCCCGAGAGTGTGAGTGGGATTGGGGATGCAGACAGCTCAGCCAGAGCTGGCATCAAACAAGGTAAGATGCATGCACTGCATGCTGTGCCCCCCAATGTAGTGGAGTTCCTATATTCCCAATAGGCTCATGCCCATTGGAATAACATATCCTAGAGATTTGACCTAGGACTTAGGTCGACTAGGTCTCTATCGAATATATATGACTTAATTGTGAGTGCCAGCTAGCTCAGAGGTCACTAGAAACTTTCTCGAATAAATAAGAAGGGATTAGTTTCTGACAACCACATAAACATGACAACTTTGTTTCCCCAACAATAAACATATCTTCAGAGTCGTGGAAACAATAGATAGGTATTTTACTCAGTCAATTGTGCAACCTTCGTTTCATCAGAGGTGCAGAGAAATAGAGAGACGGGCGTTTTCAATAAAAGGATTTATTGAACAGTCTTCTTTCTCATGCAAGTAAAGTGAACTGCTACAATCGTAATATCGGTTGCAAAGTATAATGCGTACAGTAAGAAGAGTATTATAAAATAATACTGTTAAAGCAATGTATGGTTTCTAAACCATAGATAAATACATACATAAATAACAAAGGCTAAAAGTACTCAACTGGTGCTTCTAAAATAAGCCTACTCAAAACAGAACACCCTGGGTCTTCTACAAAAGAGTGAGAGAGGAGTGAGTCAACCAAATGAAGCAACCACTAGGGTACCAGTCTTCCGAGTGGGAGCGAAACGTCCTTCTACCAAGACCCATCAATCACCCAATGTGATGTCTCATCATCTGGGTTTAGGTATCATCCCATCAAGGAAAACCGATCTAGGGATTGATCGGAAAAAACCTTGACTAAGAGGAAGACTATGGGTTAGCTGGTCACCCTACATAGTACTCACTCACATCCAGAGACTCACTTAGGAAGGTGAGAGGATCAAAGAGGTATAGGTAAAGGATGTGAAATGTGCAGCGCAAAATAAAGTGAGAAGGTGGTGTTCTAAAAATGACTAAGGAGTGCTTATAACAGTTTTATTCAGCAAGCCCCCTTGCCATTACTAAAAAGCAGAGTGCTGACGCTTGTTATTTACAAGACGTCAAACAGTGTGAAAGGTCAACATGTTTCTGCCCTCACTGAGATCAAACTGTATCGGGGCGTTCTTCAGGACCAAGCTATAAACAAGTACAGCTGCTGCTACAAAAAGTGAAAATTATAATAGTGTGAAATTAATATACAGATACTCCACCGGTAATGTCCAGATTGAATGGTTAAGGATACATTAACCGGAACCCAGAACACTTGGGTGTCGCCCTCACCTCTACCTGGTACACCCCGGTCATTACTCCTCACGGCCCGGGGTACCGACGGACAGAGCGGGGCTCCCTTCCCTGAGTTTACCAGGTAGAGGTGAGGGCGACACCCAAGTGTTCTGGGTTCCGGTTAATGTATCCTTAACCATTCAATCTGGACATTACCGGTGAAGTATCTGTATATTAATTTCACACTATTATAATTTTCACTTTTTGTAGCAGCAGCTGTACTTGTTTATAGCTTGGTCCTGAAGAATGCCCCGATACAGTTTGATCTCAGTGAGGGCAGAAACATGTTGACCTTTCACACTGTTTGACGTCTTGTAAATAACAAGCGTCAGCACTCTGCTTTTTAGTAATGGCAAGGGGGCTTGCTGAATTAAACTGTTATAAGCACTCCTTAGTCATTTTTAGAACACCACCTTCTCACTTTATTTTGCGCTGCACATTTCACATCCTTTACCTATACCTCTTTGATCCTCTCACCTTCCTAAGTGAGTCTCTGGATGTGAGTGAGTACTATGTAGGGTGACCAGCTAACCCATAGTCTTCCTCTTAGTCAAGGTTTTTTCCGATCAATCCCTAGATCGGTTTTCCTTGATGGGATGATACCTAAACCCAGATGATGAGACATCACATTGGGTGATTGATGGGTCTTGGTAGAAGGACGTTTCGCTCCCACTCGGAAGACTGGTACCCTAGTGGTTGCTTCATTTGGTTGACTCACTCCTCTCTCACTCTTTTGTAGAAGACCCAGGGTGTTCTGTTTTGAGTATACTTCTAATAGGGGATATTCACCCTGCTGGTCTATAAAATTATCCCTTAGACCCTCCATTAAGATATTTGTCGTGATTCTAAAATAAGCCTACATCAATGTACCTAACCTAAGTCTAGTACGAGGGAAGAAGTAAGTGTGGTGTAGCATAGGTTTAGTTTTTCTTTGCCAAAAATCTAACCAAGATTTCTCTTAGGGTCTAATCAGCTCCGTACCTTGGTTTTAGAATGAAGGAGGTCTGGTATCTCTGTCTCTGACTCAATTTCCCAACTCCCCGCAAGGGGAGCTTGGAAACACCGGAGCTGGATTCTCAGCGAGAGAAAGGACAGCTTCTCGATCAGTGCGTCAGCTGGAGGGTCGGCTTCCTTCGGCACTTGCTGTAGCGAGTTGCGTTGGGCAAGTAGATAGTCGAGCTGCTCCGAACTACTGTGTGTTTGCTAGGGCATATGGCTGGGTTCAAACGGGAATGGCATGGTGAGCAAAAAAACGATGGATTTAGGCCCAGATCTCTGAACTGCGGTGAATGTATGACATTGTTCTGCATTCTGTCCTTTAACTGTTGTTCTTGCATTTGTCACCCGATTGGGACGGATATGCTCAGACGTGAGTCCCGTGCTCCCCATGCCACTGGAATCAAGCTATCCAGGCTGAAGAGGGCTGAAAGCCTGAAACCGGTCCTTGGATGCTTGTTTCCAGTCCAGGGAGGACCTGGCTTGGTAGTTCTTGCTGGACTGTTCCCATGGGGCACAGGGTCAAGACTGATTTGCATATGGCTGGGTTCAAACTGGAAGGGCATGGTGAGCAAAAAAACAATGGATTTAGGTCCAGATCTCTGTACTGGGGTGAATGTATGACATTGTTCTGCATTCTGTCCATCAACTGTTGTTCTTGCATTTGCTAGGGAAAGTGTAAGCATATTTATACCTTGAAGGTGCATAATTTTACGTAAAGTTGGACATAATAACGTCATCAAAGAACTCCAAGGGAATGGTAGTTTTTTTAAAGCTCCATAATTTCTAGGACAAATCAATATTCAAGCAAGGGTATGTCCCTGACTGCTGTAGAGGAGTTTTTCCAAGAAATTGTTGTGGCTTTTTGGAACAAGTGGAAGTAGACATGCCTGTATTTGGACTGGATGGGTTATGTCTAAATAGGGGTATGATTTCTATGTCCATATAAGGGCAATGTGAATTATACCTATCTAAGGGCATGAATCGGTAAATTACGCTTGGATTGTAAAATCCTACACAACACCCACTCCACTTTATTATGTTCCATATTACTACATTCTAAGCATTCTTAAACATATCTAAAGCATGATGTGTAAAAATCCCTCCCAAATACATAAAAAAGCATTAGAAATGGTTGCACATGAAAGATGAGCATTTGTGCTGTACGCATTTAAAAAAGCAATATTTTCATTCAAAGCATGTAGTGTGACATTGGAAAATGCTTATCAGAATGAGTCATGAAATAACATTTATGAAATGGCTCTTAAATACAGAAGAAAGGTCGAGACCATTCCATGACAGAATATATAAACTGTTTAGGTTGTGGACAGGGTCAAATATTGTCACTTGGAAGTGTTTCAAAGAATTCTTGTTCTCTAAGAATAGTTCTACTTTAAGCAGATTACTTTGTGCCAAAAAAAAATTAAGGCCTAGATGTATCATCGTTCTCATTTGCGAATTCTTAATAGCGATTTTTACCGAATCGCTATTAAGAATTAGCAAAATGGGATGTATGTAGAAAATCGCTTTTTTTTTGCGATTCCTTATGATTCCTAATTTGCGAATTCGCACGTTGCGAATTCGCAAATTAGGAATAATTTCCCATTCATTCCTATGGGCCAGGAGGCCCATAGGATTGATTTTGAAAAAATTCTCAAATTGCGATTTCGCTATTTGCTAATCGCAATTTAAGAATTATTGCAAGGGTGCATGGGTGTCTCATGGACACCCTGCTGCACCCCTGAAACTTACATGTGTGTGCATATGGCGCACATACATGCCCTATGGGCATGTATGTGTGTCACATGCCACACTCAAAATTGCCACATTTTGGTTTTGTAAAGGAATTCGCAAATTAACACGAACCTCAAGTTCGTGTTAATTTGCGATTCCTTAACCTGAATTCGCAAGAAAAAAAAGCTTCATACATGGCATTTAAGGAATCGCAAATTTGCGATTCCTTAAATGCTTAAGCAAAATAAGGAATCGCAATTTTTTGCGATTCCTTATTTTGCTAATTTCACATACATCTCAAAAAATGCAAAATGTCAGTTTACGATTCGTTAAGGCCGAAATTCGCAGAATTTCGGCCCTAACGAATCGCAAAATGCTTGATACATCTAGGCCCAAATTTTTTAAAAAGTCAAATTGAGGAAAAATAGAGGGCCCGATTCACAGAACTAACTTAAGGCAAAATCCTAAAAGTACTACCATTTTGGTATTCACAGAAGGCACTTACTCATTTCGGTATTCACAGAAGTTAGGAGTCCTAACTTTAGGACTCCAAAATGCCTTCTGTTAATACCGAAATTCTTAAAGCTAGGATTTTTCTCAGTTTAGGAGTAGTAAAGTTAAGAGTTAACTTTAGGACTCCTAAACTGAGAAAAATCCTAACTTTAAGATATTCGTTATTCACAGAAAGCATTTAGGAGTCCTAAATTTAGGAGTCCTAACTTTACTACTTCTAAACTGAGAAAAATCCTAACTTTAAGTCTGTCGGTATTCACAGAAGGCATTTAGTAGTCCTAAAGTTAGGAGTCCTAACTTTACTACTCCCAAACTTAGAATAATCCTAACTTTAAGACTTTCAGTATTCACAGAAGGCATTTAGGAGTCCTAAATTTAGGACTCCTAAGTTCTGTGAATACCGAAATGAGTAAGTGCCTTCTGTGAATACCCAAATGAGTAAGTGCCTTCTGTGAATACCAAAATGGTAGTAAGTTTAGGATTTTGTCTTAAGTTAGTTCTGTGAATCGGGCCCAGAGTTCTTAAAATTGGAAGTTTTGTTTTGAAAAGTGAAGGCCGAAAACAGAGTCCATAGAACGCTGTGTGCAAGCTTCAAAAGTTATTCTTGTTGTTTAGAGAAAACATTAAATCCTCTAAGCTGGCAAAGAAATCGTCTACCACAGTAGGTGAAAGTTGGACCACTTCATTAAGTAAACGGATAGCACAAAAATGTGAAGCATCGCCGTCAGCGTTAGCCGCATTAGCAATGTTCGAAGGAGATGGTGATGGTACCTGTGTGACTGTCGATCCACGTATTTCACCGTCAGCAGATTGCGTCTGTGAGATCTAAATGAATGCCGTCATCAGGATCGGTAGCCACTGGGGGCAACACAATGCATGGGCCGTTACTGAACCAAGCAAGGTATAAACATCCATTGGCAGTGCTGATGGAAGTGTTAGACAGATGTCCAACACATATTCGTCTCCACATAGCAGGCATTTTAGAACAGGTAAGATGCAATCTTGCCAGATTGGTCGGAATGATAGGAACCACGTGGTTTTCAGGTCTCTTAAACGAGCCAGGCCCAGAATCTGTATCATGCGTTCACAACACTTCATTGCCAGGAGAGTGTTCTCTATGGTAATCTGGGTGTCGCTGCTGACCGGACTTGCCATATCGGAGCAGAAGGAACAAGAGTGCACGAAGTTTGGAAAAATACTGAGGACTGCTTCAAAGGGTGCTAACAGTCCCAAAAAAACTTAAATACATGTACAATACCACTGGTAACAAACATGTTTAAGATACGACCTAACATTTCTACGAAATGTACGGGGCAGTTTGTGGATAAAAGGGCATGTATCTCTGCAGAGGACCTTGCAACTTGTAGTTCATACGTCTCTTTGGACAAGGTCAGTGGCACAGTTTTTTGTAAAATAATGGCTTCCATTCTGCTTAAAGTATCAATTCAAATAGAAGAGATGTTCAGTGAAGGCCATAACGGCGACTCCCCTTCTGTTTTAGCTTTAGGAAACAATACTTGCATACAACAAGTAACCCTGGCTGACACAGTTACGAGATAGGCTATTCATGGCAACATGCCACAACAGCTGTGATCATTCAGCATTATATAGCTTCTGTTAGAAAGCATCCTAAAAATTCGATCAATCACTGCTGCTGGAGAACCTTGCAGGTGGCAGGATAAATTGGTTGAAGAACCATTACAGGCTCCATGTAAATCAATACCCTGATATAAAAGTGTACGCTTAGTGCGCTTTTACATTGTGTACCAATAAGAGATACTTATTTTCCCCCACTCCAACATCTGTGTGTGTATGGTAAATCCCAGGTTGACTTTATGTATTCCTTACTCAACCTTTCATACACAGAAACTGGTATATGTTTCAAACAGTATTGAAAATTGAAAATTGTGACAGGCAGAGTGATTATCCCGTGTATTAGCCATTCTGTTGCTGGTTTTTCTGAACCAGTTAATGGTAATCTTTCCAGTTTTTCAATGCTCAGCACCATATAGTTTGCTCCTCTTTGTGCCAGAGTGATTTGTTTATCTGTAAGGTTAAATACAGAAAACAATGACATGGTGTTGATTAGCGCCATGGCACATATCCAGAACGAAGATTTTGTAACGTCCAGCCTAAAAGAATTAAAGAACGTAATTGTGACTGTCCATGCTGTAGCATGAGCAAGACATGTTCCATTATGTCTATGGCAGAGGATTCTATGCTGTCAAAGAATAAATTCTGGATGACAGGGTCGTTAACCCATTGTCAACTACAGAGAGTGCTTTCTCTAAATTAATACAATCAATTTTTCATATTATTTCTGCAGTCTCTGCTTGTGTCGCTTTCCAAGCTTCAATATAAATGGCATATATACCTGCTTATATGAAACGTGTATGACGTTGCTTTGCAGGACCTTGTAAGAAGTCCCTCAAATCAACGCCATCTTTAAGCAAAGATAAGTGTTGTTTAACCTCTGTTAGTGTGGATTTTTGTAGCCACTCAAGGCACAGTTTTCCTACACTGTATGTTGGTACAACACCTGGATGTTGTCTCTGGACATATCTTGGATCTGGCCTAGTTACTGTAAATCCTTGTGTCTTGTTCAGGAATCTATCTTGACAGTTATTCATGTCTGTAGGCCAGATTAACCATTGTTTCAAATAAGGATCAGTTCTGTTTTTAAGTAAAATAGTTTTTACGTCGACCCCTACTCCTGTAGTGTTTTTGCTATCAGATGTAGGTGTAGGTATAGATGGTTTGTTCAGATCTTTTATCTTGGCCAGGCCTAGGCAGGATGTCTGTTGCACAGTGTTGTTCAAAAACATTATTTGTTCAGGGATAATGCAGGCTCTAAATAAAGATTCTATTCCCTGCACCTGCCAGTCTTTTGAGCACCAGACAGTTTTTGTTTCTATGTTGTCACTCCAGAAGTCGAAACCTAATGAGGACAGCTGGGCATCAAAGGCTGCTGAATAAATTTGCTTACTATTAGTAAACATACTTTTCATTCCTGTCTTATTAACATTTCTAAAGTAAAATGTTTCTGGATTTGAGACATTAAAACCTGAGAAGTATGGAAATTTTTCATAGAATGTTTTTGAGCTACCTTTTTGTCGGACCATGTTCCCATTGATTGAAATTGTAAATATTCCTAGGGTTTGCAGGTTTGTGACAGTAATGATGACCATAGTGATTATAACAGTACATTTGTGCATAATCTGATGAACCTTCTAAGTATTCATGTTGTGTACATTTTGCAGACATCTCCAAGTCTGACATCATCAGTCTCAAAAACACAATCATCAGAAAATGCGCTGGGTGAAACAAAGTCACTCAAGGAAACCTTGAATTGATGTGGAATCTTCAACACTGCTGCAGGGCCAAAGATGTCATATTCAGTTCTGTCCCATGCTATACCACCAGGTATAGGAATGGCTGTGATGTTCACTGATGTCAAGTCTCTTTGTACACAATGAGATGATTTGTCTTGCTTGAGGAGCAAGTTGATGTTCTTACTTGCTGTGTCCATTTTACTATATTTTCCATTTATCAGCATCCTCAAAGTTAAAAACAGGATTAGCCAAAGTAGGAGAAAAAGTAAGCCTAGTACAATTTAAAATTCAACCAATGGTGAAACCAGATACATTTTTTCAAGTTGCTGAAAGAGTTCTGTTACTTGATCTTTAAAAGTTTTATTTGCTGGTGTAGTTTCAGGCTCACTGGGATCCTCAGAAACCGTATCAAAATTAATGAAATAGCCAGAGGCAGTTCTGTCACTTGTTGGAATTGCATCAGGATTTTTCGAAATCACTGGGGCTACCGGATCCTTTGTCATATTAGTATAGTCAGATACTATATTATTGTACACAGGAGTGTCTTGACGAACTGTTATTTGGGTCTCAAGAGGCACAAGTTCCATAGCTTTTTGTTGCTTAGTCCTTTGTTTTGTGCTGCAGAGTCTTCAAATGTTATCAGTCTCTCAGTCTGAACCTCTTGGATAGTAGCAAGATTTGGTCTTCTGCTACATCTTTGGAGTCCACTAGGCCTACTACTTATTATCGGCCACATGATGTGGTTTGACCAGGTCGATAGATACGAACCTGCTCTCTTTTCTTCCAGCAAGGGGCGGCAGTAAAACTGTTCTTGATCCGTAGATTGCTAGTACAGGTACTGGTTTTCTGTAAAAAGGCCCAAATTCCTTCTTATCCGCGATCTTTTCTCTGACTAGATCCCCAAAGATTTGGAATCCAGACAGGCCTTGCTGGGTCGGGTGGTTTTCCTTCAGTGGTCGTTGGCTTCTGTATTGTGTTGCTTTGACTTCTCCTTGTTTCATTTAAGTCCTGCAAAACAGCCAAACGGTCTTTGATGTTAAAGGGTTTTTCTTCCACCACTGAAGTGTGTTGATCAAGATCCTGGACAAGCATTCTAGCACCAAAAAGGATTTCATATGGAGTGATTCCACCCAGAGAATTTCTTGGCAGATTATTTAAACTACGTTGGACAATTATTAGATGTTTGAACCACCCGTCATCCGAGCCTAATACCCTAGCTGTTATAGATTGCTTTATGTCCCGTTTTTTTCTTTCCACTACAGTATTTCCCTCAGGATGGACTTGAATACTGCAATGCAACTCCCAGATTGGCCATGGCCTCCTTGTAAGCTTTGGAGCTAAAAGCAGGACCCTGGTCAGAATGTTGCGTGCCGACTGCGTATGTACCGATAAAGACTCGCAAATGTTTTATAACAGTTCAGGCGTCAGCCGAGCGCTGAGGCCACGTCCAAATGAATCTGTCCTAATAGTTGTGGGACCGCATTTGTCCATTTGGACCTCTGCGTGTAGATAGTCTAATGCTGTCTAACAAAGGTGTCTGTACTGAGCTGGCTACACTGTAGTCAGGTATCTGGCGACGTTCTCTGCTGCGATCCCTGTTGCTGTCATGGCAATTAATTGCAAATTCATGAATGTGGGCATTCATCCCTGGCCACCAGTACGTGTCTTTTAATTCTAGTATAAATTTTGAGATCCCTTGATGTATCAGACCCTCTCCCATATGTACTTCCTGTATCAAAGCACCTCCCCATTTCCTTTTTGGAATTACTCTGTACCCCACTCCAGGGATTTGAGCAAAAGGGACGGAGTTGGCTCAATTATGTAAGAATATTCGAGTGGATATTTTAGAGGTAACGCTGCATTGCTGCCTTTCATTGTGGCATTTACAGCTAGTATTATTTTGCAATCTATTTGTGTTTTAGAACAATTGATTGCAGCTATGGAAGCCGTTTGCACAGCTACCTTCGCGGCTTCATCAGCCAATGAATTCCCTGCAACATGAACGCCATCATGCTGATGACTCAGTGTATGGATCATGTGAGTCTTCTGTAGTTCTTTCTGTAATTGAACTACTTGTTCCCAAAGCAACTAATGCTTGATTGTGCCACCTTTTGCATCTTTGAAACCGTTTTGAACACAGTTCTGCAAGTATTCATTGTAAGATTGAACGCAGTAATACGAATTGCACACTATGAGTGTGGGGAATTCGCGATCAGTATTTTCAAGCGCCATCTTAAAAGCCTGTAGTTTAGCTCGCTGAGATGTACATTCTCCGAGAGATTGTGTTTTTATGACCATAGGTCGGAATTTACCATCGCGCCTGCGAACTTTAACAATCGCGCACACAGCACTATAAGCTTGCTTACCCCCAATTGCGTGCTCTGCTGACCCGTCTGTATATATTATACATTTGTACTGTTCTAGAGGCAGAATCTCAGCGGGCAGAGGACATTCTTGTTCCTATTGTAAAAATTCTTGAGTTTTCAAATAGGCGTCAAAAACGTCTTCAACGTCTTCAACGTCTGTTGCAGCAAGAGAGTTAACCCATTGTATCCATCTTGGATGTAAAACCTTTGCATTCGGCTTGAAATTTATTACTACCCAAATGCTGTCAGATAAGTGAGCAAATGTACATTCTGTCTCCACAGGCGAGCCATTGTGAAGGGCTGCAGAGGGGAGCACAGGAAAGTCACCCAGGAGAGAGAGGACACAGGAGAAAGAGGTCCTGTCACCTGCAGGGCACACCACCCCACCACCACCAACATTATCACCACCAAGAGAGAAAATCATATGTGACTTTATCATGTTGATAGTGAATCCCAGCAAGTGCAGGAGGTTCGCTATAGTCTACAGGTGGGAGAAGACAGCCTGGGGTCAGCCCGTCTTCAACAGCCAATCGTTGCGATATGGGAAAACTAATACTATTGAACTCTGCAGATGAGCTGCAAACACCACAATCACAGCTCTACTAAGGCCAAAGGGGAGCAGGGTTAATTGAAAATGCTCATGACCTACATTGAAACGCAGGTGATGCCTGTGGGCAGGCAGGATAGGATGTGAATGTATGCGTCCCACAAGTACAACGCTACTATGCTGTCTCCTGGGTCTAAGGCAGACAGGACCTGATCGAGCATGAGTATTTAGAATTTCTCCTTCTTGAGGACAAAATTGAGAAATCAAAGGTTCAGGATAGGACAAAGACCTCCGTCATTTTTGGCACCAAGAAGTAGCAGAAATAGCAACCACAATTTACTTCTGGTGTCCGCACCGTCTCTAAGGCTTCCTTGGCCAAGACAGCTGTCACTTCCTGGCCTAGATGGGATAGGGGAACATTCATCAACCTGTCGAAAGTGGGTGGCATGAAGGGAGGGGTTTTCATGAAGCGGTGGGAGGAGCCCATTCAGACGATCTGCGAAATCCCACTAGTCTGATGTTATAGACCTCCAGTGGGGCAGGTGATGGCGGATCCTGCACCTCCACCGGGTGCCCATGATGGCAAGAGGGCAGACTGTGATGGGTTGGAGGCGGAGGCTGCCTGGCGGTGACAGACTGGCCTGACTGCTGGCTGCCTGACCCACGAGGTCTATGGGAACTGGGCCCTCGGCTGCAGAGAGGCTGGGAAGCTTGCACTCCATGTGGGCTGGGAGGGTAGAGATGCAGCTGGAAACCCCTTCTTTGGAGCAAAAAGTGGATTGCGGTTGGTAAGGGCAATGGAAAGGCCCTTGTTGTGCCATAACCCTGCTGTCCTTGAAGCGCTCTAACACTTAATCTGCCTTGTCTTCAAAGAGACAGGAGCCATCAAAGGGCATGTTAATGAGCGATGCTTGGATATCCCTTGAAAAGCCAGTTGTCCTCAGCCTGGCGTGGCGCATCAAAGTCACTCTGCCCAGTGAGTTGGTGGTTTCCAGTCCACATCGAATCGTGACCTTAGCTGTATCCCTCACATCAGCAGCCTGGGAGAGTATGGTCTGGGCTTCCATTGGAAGAACGGGCAGCACCTGAACAACTTAGGGCCATATGTATCAAGCCAAATTGACTTCGCAAACGCCGAAATTCGCAGAATTTCGGCGTTTGCGAATGCAATTTGGCCTAATGGTATGTATCAAGGAAATCTGCTTGCAAAATAAGGAATCGCAAAATTTGTGATTCCTTATTTTGCAATTGCATTTAAGGAATCGCAAATTTTGCGATTCCTTAAATGCAAATGCAATGTGAGAAGCCAAAAAAATTTGCAAATTGGCCTTAAGGAATCGCAAATTACCACTAACTTCTAATTGGTGGTAAGTTGGGAATTCCTTGAAAAATGCATATTTTTGCATTTTTCAAAGTGCCATGTGACGCACATACATGCCCTCAGGGCATGTTTGTGCGCCACATGTGCACCCATGCATATCTCAGGAGTGCAACAGGGTGTCCTTTGGACACCCCTGCACCCTTGAAAATATTCTCAATTTGTGATTCGCAAATTGTGAATCGCAAATTTCCCATTCATTCCTATGGGCCTCCTGGCCTAATCGGATCACTTCCTTTACCCCGCAACAGATTACTCAGCCAGATCCTTTCTTGGCTCGTCCCGGGAAACTCACCCTCAAATGGGCTCAGTGGTTCTGCTTTTTTGAAAATCATGTTATAGCCATAGATGCGGGGGTCTACAGCCCTCAAAGGAAATTGGCACATTTATTTGGCATTTTGGGGCTTACTGCGCTTCAAATGTTTGATAATTTACCACCTATTGCTGTTCCTCGAACCCCTGCCGGTGATAACTGGAATATATATGTGAAGGCGATTGAAAGGGTAAAAACACAATTTGCAGAAGAATCCAGTGTCATGCATGAAAGGCACAACTTTGTAAGACTTAAACAACAACTTGATCAAAGGTTGGAAGAACATGTTGCTGCCCTTAAGATTCTCACTGCCGCTTGTTATTTTGGTACAAATTTAGATACCTACAACCAAGATCAATTTGTTTTTGATTTTGCGCCTAAGAAAATCCAAGAGCTGTTGTTAAGCTGGTCAGCCCAACTCTTAGTGAAGTTTCAGATTTAGCTACGAGCATTGAACACTCCTTGACCTCATCTAAAGCATTGAAACCTGATGCCAGTCAGCTTCTTTACTGAATACACCTTTGGGTATGAGATTGACTCTTTATGCTAAGTGCAGGCCAAAGGGAAACCCCAAACACAAAAAGTGAAAGAAAAGAGAAAATCTACAGTTTGCTACAGATGTAGATCAAAGAACCATTTGAGCAATTTTCTAGGGTGTCCAGCTATAAGCAAGCACTGTCTTGGGTGTAAGAAACTAGGACATTTCCAAAGTGTATGTAGGAGCAGTAGGAACTGTGTTTGCATATTAGTAAAGTGAATGTGAAACTTGACTCTTGTATATATTCTATACACAATGCAGTGTTAAGCGTATACCTGTTAAAGATCCTACCTGTGATGCTGTTGTTGACAATGTTTTATTACAGGTCATGGCCGACTCTGGTTTGCAAATTGATATCTTGCGAGATACCACTTTTCATTACAGGTGAATGAATGAATGAATTAATGAAAAGGGGTTTTGTATAGCGCAATGTTCACTCCAGGGAGCATCTTGGCGCTTTTAGGGCATCAGGAGAAGGATTGACAGGGGGGAGGAGAGGAAAGGGGAGCAGCATGTGGTTGGTGAAAAGGATCATATTAGAGACAGTATTAGATGATGTGGGGTACCAAAGATCCAAGTTTTGAGAAGCTTCCTAAAAGTGGATTAATTGTGGGTGTGTCTTAGTCGGGTGGGCATGGTGTTCCAGGCCTCTGTACCAAGTGCTGCCAAGGTTTTGCCTCCCCGGGTTTTCCTTTTAAAATTGGGGATGGTGAGTACATTTTCTGATGTGAACCGCAAGGTTCGTTTGGTTTTGTAGGGCCTAATTTTGCCTCTCAGGTATAGTGGGCCAGTTTTGTTTATGGCTTTATAAGTGATGGTTAGGACTTTGAACAAGATCCTTTTATGGATTGGCAGCCAGTGGAGAATTTTTAGTGCTTAGGCTGAGGGAGAGCGCTTTGGGAGCCCAAGTACCATCCTTGCGGCGGAGTTCTGGACTACTTGCAATCTTTTTACCACCGTCCTTTTTGTTCCTGCATACAGACTATTGCAGTAGTCCAAGCGTGACAGGACTAGAGCCACTTCCAGGGTCTTCCTGGCTTGCAGAGGGAGAAGGTCAAAGAATCTTCTTAGGGTTTTTATAGTTTGAAAGCACATGCCTGCAATAGTAAGTGCCTGTTTATGAAAGGAAAGCAAAGGATCAAATTTAATGCCTAGGTTTTTTGCAGTGTCTACTGTGGTGGGCGGAGGGTCTGAATTTGAGGGCCACCATAGGGTGGGTTTGAAGGTGTTGGATTTTCCGAACAACATGATATCCGTTTTTGAGCTGTTGCACCAGAGATGATTTGTTTCCATCCACTTCATTACCACGGTAAGGCAGAGGTGGAATTTTTCTTCTGCTGTGGTGGAGTTTTTATCTAGGGTAAGGATCAATTGCGTATCGTCTGAGTACGCAATAGCTTCAGTATTAAAAGAATCTATTAGTGAGAGGAGAGGTGACATATATGGGTTAAAGAGGGTCGAGCTCAGGGAGGATCCCTGAGGGACCCCCGAGGAAAGCAGTTTGCCCACCACATCGGCGCGGCAAGCCATGAGAGCTGCATACCCACCCTGAATGCGTTCCGCAAGGCGGACACCACGTTTTCAGGCCATCCACGTATCACCTGCAGGTATGATTTACCCCCGTGAAGGGCGCATGTTATGTATGACTGCTCTAATTCTCCACATACAACGAGCTATTGATTGTGCTGAGTTTTCCTTATATTTCCCTATATGCCTTTTCAGAACTGATTGTTTTCTGAGAATTGCCCACACTACGGCAACGTCCGTGCCAGTGCGCAGGTAATTTCTTTCCCTTGTTGCTTTGGAGTCGGAGGATATATTTTAATGGTACTATGAGATACAAACCTGACACCAACCCTGTATGTTTCCACAGATTCATTTTTTCCAGTCCCTGTCCTGAAGAGAACCTACAACACCCTGGTTCGAAACGCGTCGACACCCCACCCTGTGGCAACTTCAAAGGGTGCCGCTAGGACACAATTAATTCCATTTTATTGGACCCCTAGCTGTGCAACCCCATTTAAATATCTGACCACGGGTTTTGGTAGACAGGCAGGCTCTCATTTCCACCTTCATCCCGCCTGTCCCCTGGGTTCATAGTTCTAAGGACTGGTTTTCCTCCTTGTTGTTTGCATCAGTATTGCACTATTCAAACCTGCAATTGAATTGAACCACTTTATGTTTTATTGTCTTGGTGTGTTATTATTTGTTTCGTTTGACTCGAGAGTTGTAAATAGTGTACATTTGTAAATTTGTATTTTTGTAGATACCGTGTATATGAACCTACTGTCTTGATGGTCTTTTGTTTGTGCCGGTGTATTTTGAAACCTTAAGAATCTGAAAAAAAGAAAAATAAATGTGTTCTGGAATATAAATACAGTGGTCACGTAGTACATATAGACTGCGTGCCTGTAAGATATTGTGTTAAATTGTCCTGTCCAGCCACCCCTTTCTGTTTTGCATGTTGTAGAGATCCGGGCTGGGTAGATGTAGGATCCAAAACCTTCATTGGTTCACTGTTTGCCACATAGGCCATTACACATTCTGCTAATAGGAAGTCAGTAGCCAGCGCCAGGACACCCATGGGTAACTGTGTGCTTAAGAAATTAAATTAACATAACATAAATGGTTAAGGCTATGAAAGAAACAAGTGTTCCAGCTGATCATGATGCTCTGTGTGCCTTTTTAGATCTCGCAAAGTACTATGCTCGGTTTGTGTCGGGCTATTGCAATAGTAGTAGAACATCTCTGGTCTCTCTTGTGTAAGAGGAGAATGTTATTTGGACGGAGGACACGCAGACTTCTTTTGATAAAGTAAAAGATTTGATTGTGAAGTCTCCAGCTCTGTCTGCTTTTCACAGGCGGGGTTGATAATAATGTATCTGCAAGACTTACTTGTTTGATATCACTCGTTTGACATAATTCTGTGGCAGGAGGAAAACATTTTCTCGTATGCCTCTGCTGGAACTGGATGAGGAAATTGAAATAGATGATGATGTGTGCATTATTTACATTGATGCAGTTCCAAGCCTGTCTAGATAGTGAATCCACTTTTATGAATGAAGATTGAATGAATGCATTCTAATCAGGTGAAATTCTGAAACAGGCCACTATACATAACAGAGTGTTGGCTAGAAATCAGATGTCTGCAGGGTGATTTGAAGACTTATGCCCAGGTGGCTGGGGAACTGTCTTTGGTCAACATGTAGTCTTACGTGTAGTCTTATGAGGAAATTTATACAACCTTCTTTCAGGTTACATGAGTCTATCATTGCCAAAGCGCATCAAGGGCATTTGGGCATCACCAAGACTAGTATGCATATCAAGCAACTTTACTAGCGCCTGCTCTAGATTCCCAGGTCAGATAAATGATTGACACATGCCCGGAGTATCTTCTCTCTGACAAATATTGGAGAACAAGCAAGACACATTTGCACCAAATTCCATACCCTGAAGTGGCTTGGGACAAATTGGTGTTTACCATTGACAGAGCACCCAGCTCTCTTGTAACTGATAATGGTCCACATTCTGTTTCTGGTCGAATGTGCAAATGTTTGTGTTAACATGATATCAACTACTTAAGAATTGCATTGTTCTCACCATCATCTAATGGCTTGGTGGAAAGATGAAAGAAAGGAGCATATTAGCAAGAACCTCGTTAAAATCATTGCTGTTTTAGCAGCAGGAAACTGCAGCTAAAACAGCGCTAATAGTCTTGCTAATATGCGTTAAAGAATTCCAATAGAAGCCCACGTCTATTGGAGTTCTATAACGGATATTAGCAATCCAATCATCGCCGTTTTAGCAGCAGTGTCCTGCGGCTAAAACTGCGATAATTTTAACGAGGTTCTTGCTAATATGTACCAAAGTATTTAAGGAAGGGGTGCAGATAGCGTTTGCAGCAGGTATGGATGTGAAACAATTTTTAAAGCAAAAACTCTGGGTAAACAACACAAACCCTCATTTTACCATGGGTGTCACTCCATTTGTTGTTAAGAGGGTGAAAAGATCAGTCAGCTCTGTGCCCTACGTGGCTGAGCGACTGTGTTGGAGAGGAGATGGGGCAGAGTTCCGCTTTGAAAGAGAAGGTCCGAGCAAGGATCTTAGAAAAACAAGATAAGAACAATAATTTAGAATTTGTTTTTAGTGTTGGAGATCAGGAACTGATCAAAAAACAGGAATGGTCAAGAAAGGGGAGTCTACCTTTTCTTCTCCTGCAAGAATTTTGAGAGTTGGTAAGGGTTTAGTCCTTTTAGAAAGTAGAGGTTGGTGGATTAAACAAAATTTGGAAAAACTCACAGTGAGAAGTTGGCCTGGCATATGCAGTCCACTAATTATAGTGGGCACCTTGCACCACTCCAAACAGCCCCTTAGAAGTGATAGGTTAAAGACAACCTTTATTGAAAGCTATCCTAGTGGTAGCTATGGAGAGCAGCGTTCAGGCTAAGGGCCCAATGTAGGTGCCCTAAAACCGGTCGGAAACGGCCGAATTCGGCCATTTCCGACCGGTATTACGGTTTGCAGGTGTAGGGCATGCATTTACAGAATCAGTATTTTACCGATTCTGTATTTACCGATTCGGTAAAATTACCGAATCGGTAAATACAGACTTGGTAAAATACAGACTCTGTAAATGCAGATGTAGCTGGCACATGTCAGAGTGCTGCAGGGCTTTAAGAATCGGTATTTTACCACCCAATCCTATTGGGTGGTAAAATACTGAATCCAGGTGTGCATGCACATCTGTGCATGCACACCTGTGCAATGTGACACACAGACATGCCCTTAGGGCATGTCTGTGTGCCACATGGCACACAAGTCCGGAATTGGGGTAATAGAGGGTGTCAAAGTGACACCCCCTGCACCCTTGCAAAAATCGGTATTTACCGAATCGGTAAATACCGATTCGGTAATGACCATTGATTCCTATGGGCTGCAATGCCCATAGGAATCAAGGGGCTTTACCGATTCGGTATTTACAGAATCGGTAAATACTGAATCCTAACGATTCGTATTTTCCGAATCTGAAATACCTACATTTCCCCCCTTCTAATTTACCACTTCTTAAATACCGAATCGGTATGATTCTGTATTTTAGAAGTGGTAAATTAGAATTACCTACATCGGGCCCTAAGTCTTGAAGGAATGTAAAGCAGTTTGTTTTACCAGTCTATAATCTCTTGAATGACCAAATGAAAGGAGAACCACACAAGGTATATACATAAAATATACGTATTTATTCTAAACACACCCTACTAGTCTTTTTATGAGGCTAGAGGTAAAAGCACATACATTGCACTTAATATCACACAGTAAATTATCACAATATACGTTGAGCCCTAGGGGTGTACCAAACCATGTATTAGGAAAGTGGTATAAGAACCACGACTTGACTAGACACAAGGCCTAGAGCCTGTAGAATCACTGGGACAACAAGGAACCACCTAAGGTAGTGACACAGGGGACCCATGATGGACTCGTGAAGTGTGAGAACACAGCCGCGAATCACCTTTAGCTTCTATGAGGAAAGTCGCAGGTGTAAATTTAAAGATTGAGGACACTTAGGAGAGGACTTTGAGCGAACCCCTTTAGACTTAAGGGGTTCTAGGGCCAACACCCACAAGAGCACCGGAGTACTCGTGTTACCTCACCCAGGGAAGCCGGGTGCACAGGTGTCTTTTGGTGTCAGGAATAGTCGTCGTTTTCAATAGATATCTGCTGCAAAGTGCTGCTGCCGTCAAAGAGGAAAGTGTCCGGTGTGCTCCAAGCCTGGATCGAAGATGAGAAGAACCTGAAAGCAGAGGGGACAGAGTCTGTGTCACTTGCCAGTGATCAGGAGCATGATAGTCGAATGCCCACCGATGGGTGATTTCAGGTTGAAGAGGTGAAGCTTGACTCTGCAGCCACGAGGAACAGGAGGCATTGACGACAACCAGGAGCTGTATTCGAGCTGTCCCACAAAGGATGTTGTGTGCTGCGGCATTGCTGATCAGATTGGACCCAACAAGCCTTGGCAACAGCAACCCATGCAGAAAGTGAAGAAATGCTTCGGTGAAGACCAGCAAGGTCTGAGGGACTCACTGAGTGGTGGAGTGTCAGGGCACGTCTGGAGCAATCAGGAAAAACCACAGAAAGTCAAAGTTACTTTCTCAGGGACCCAATGGACTAGGGATCGCAAAGGTACCTCAAGCTGAAATGCAAAGAGCAGGCTCATGGAACACTCGTGGAGTGTAGGCCCATAATCTTCGGTGCAAAAGGTGCTCAGGGTCTGGGCTACAAGTGACTTAATGCACAGCCTCAAGAGACATCGGGAAGCTGATGCACTTGTAAAGGTATGCTGTGTCCAGGGGTCCGGGTTCCACGGTACCCACGAGAGCTATGGGTCTCAGCTTTGCTGGGGACTTGGTTCAGCCTCGGGGAAGTCTGGAAATCCACGTCTGGTGTTGCAAAGTCTTTGGCATCCGGCGGGAGCTTCATAGATGCAGTCCAGTCAGATGCGTCTTTGGTGGCTGCCAAGCAGGGGAGTAAATCCTTTACCCAAAGGGAGATTGTTCAGTCATCTAGTCCTGTAGATCAACGAAGTTCCAGGATATTTGTATCAGAGTTCGTCCAGGTGTAATCTAAAGTCCTGTAGCCAGGGGTTCCTTTCTTATACATAAGGAAGGGGTTGGACATACTCAGGGGACCCACTTATGGGAGGGTTTGGAAAGAGGGGTGGCTACACCCATTTCCTTTGTCCAGTTTCACGCCAGAGCAGGGGCTGGTAGACCTTGCAACCGATTTGAACTGGGCTATGCACAGGGACACCAAATGTGTCCCCAGTGCAGACTTCAAAGCACTCTGAGAGTGCACCCACCCAGCCCTAATACACTAAAGCCTGTCTGGGAGGTGGTTACACCTCCTAATGACAGAAAATCTATTGTCCAGGCCTCTCCTGCCGGAGTTATGTCCAGCAGCAGGAGGCCAAACTCATGTCTGTGGCTGCAGCATCCATTTTGTGATACCAGGGCTCTTTTAAACTGGTACCGGGTATACCAGTGTGTATATGTCTCTCCCTCTAGAAGGGTGGAATTCTATCCCTGGTGGTGGGGGGGATTCCTAAGTGTTTGACACCAAACACGACATGTTTCTGTGCAGCCATTCCAAAGTTACCATTTACCGCAAGGTTATAATGCACTTAAGAGTATATGGTCTGGCTGCATCACAGAACAGCCCCAGGGAATAGATTCCGAAGGCTGCAGAGGGGTCCTGCTCATGCATGGGCACCCTCTCACACGAAACCAAGCACCCTGCCTTCAGGATTGATAAGGCCTGCCATAGGGGTGACTGATAGGTTTCTATGCGCAGTGATTTAAGGTAGATATAGGTAACCTATATATACGTAAGTGGTGCATGTACCTTACCCAGGCTGCAGTAGCAGTCCTGTGGTGTCATTCTGGAAGGATTCCCAGGGGTGATATAATACATGCTGCAGCCCCTGGTAGGTCTCTGGGGTACATATGCCCTTGGTACCTAAGGTACCATATACTAGGGACTCATAAGGGTACCCCAGTAACCAAACTGGAGTGTACCTAAAGTACTTGGATTCAATTTAGAGAGGAAGCAGCTAGGCTTGGGTCCTGGATAGCAGGGCCCCAGCTAGACTAAAGTAAAAAAACAGTGAAACATCAGCAAAAAGTGGGGGTAACCATAAGAGCATATCCTACTCTCCTACACTCACACCGCAAAAAGCGAGTATCATTAACTGCAGGAAAGATTCTAGGTCTGAGTCAGATTGGACGCATTAGGTACAGTGTGGTAAGGACACCAGGGAAGCTATACCTGGTGTCCACATTCAGGTTAAAAGCAGAAACAGTGTTCTCCAGGGTCCACATTTTCAACACAATGCAGTTGCACAAGGTCCCTGGTTGTCAGGAGGCCCAATAACTTCTAAGATTAGGTAATGTAATGTGTAACATGCGTTGTTCTTGCATGCAGGATTTTATTGCTTTCTTTTTCATTTCCTTCATATGGGGGAGGAGGGTGATGTAGTGTATTGCAATGCTTGTGTATGTTGTTTCAGCTTGTGCGTTATGTTCCACATTCAAACTGCACTTCTTCTTCAACCTTGTAGTTGTTTGAATATTGTTATGACTTGTAATAGGCCTGTGTAGGCAAGTTGAGCATCAGGCAAGGTTTCTAGTGAAATTTTCAGTTCAAGCAGGACGGTCCTTGCCAGTCGTGGGTGAGTGATTGGGCAATAAGTATTTAATTTACCTGCAGTCGCTGTCTTCTTCATTTAACACACTTATCCACAAGGACTAGACTGCTTTGTCTGATGGTTTAGTCCCTGACTTTCTCATCATGACAACAACCAGCTTCGTAAGAGTCCTTTGTTAGGGTGAACACACAAAAATGTCTCCACCCCTCAAAAACAGGAGCACACACAAACAATTTTTTTACATTCACACATTAAACTACAAATGTGGGATCTATTCACTTAAATGATCAGTCATTTTGAGGCCTTGACCAATGATATATGCCAATGTGCATTTGCTAACGTAATTATGCAATGTGATATAACTGATATTTTATTTATTATGAAATGTTCGCATATTTGTAATACCAGTTGTTCATTTATAGATGTTCATTTATACATGACGTACAGGCCGCTGGCAGAAGTATTTCACATCACCACCATTTTGTTTTGAGGTGCAACTTTCTGATGTAACAATTCTAGAGACCTGCACATATTTTATTATTGTACCAATATAAAAAAAATTTTTAGTCAACTATAGAAACAAAAAGAGACAACTGACGGAATGCTGAAGATTGTAAAACAACCACCACATGCCACAGATCCGGGTTGAGTCCATTAATTTTTTGCTCACCGTGCCAGCCAAGTTTGGTCCCAGCAACATACAAATCAGTCCAGCCCGAACTGCCAGGCTTGGTCCAGTTTTGGGTTATCAAAACACATACTGGATTTAACTCAGATCTGTGACTAGTGGTGAATGTTTGACAATGTTCAGCATTCTCTCCATCATCTTTTTGTTTTGATATAGTCACCCTAAGTGGTAAGGGTATGCCCAGATGTGGGCCCGTGCTCATTATACAGACCTGGCCTTGCAGTTTAGGCTGGACTGTTCCGATGGGGAGCAGGGTCAAGACTGATTTGTATTTGGATGGTTCAAAAATGGGGGGGGCATGGTGAACATAAAAACAATGGATTTAATACAGCTATTTTTGTGTTGCTAAAGTCGCTCTAAGTGGGAAGGGCATACCTAGACGTGTGTCCCATGCTCACAAAGCCACGGGATTCCAGCTAGCCTGGCTGAGGAGGGGTGATATCCTGTAACTAATCCCTTGATGCTTGTTTTTTGGTTCAGGATGGACGTGGCCTGGCACTTCAGTCTAGACTGTTTTCATGTGGAGCAGGGTCAAGAATGATTTGCAGATCGCTGTGTCCAAACTGGGTTGGTATGATGAGCAGAAAAAACTTTGGATTTAACCCAAATCTGTGACTGGGGGTGAATGTTTGTCAATGTTCAGCTTTCCATCCAGCATTATTTTGTGTTGCTATAGCCAACTAGAGGGGGAACTCTTTCCTTATAAAGAAGGACCCTCACTCACCACTAGTTGGTGACATGCTTCATCATCGGGTCCCCGCTGGGGTGGCCGAATGCCCCCCCAGCGTGCTACAACGCCTGAGTTACAGCGGAGCGGGATGGTGTTGAGTGTGACAGTGCTCAAACAAAGAAGTGTATTTATATGTGAGTGCTAATTAAAAAATACAAAGTTGGTACCAAATTTTTTTTCAATTAGGGTCAACCCGTATTGATTAAAAACAGTGTGCATGGACAGACTAGGTTCTATGTTAGGAAACCTGTGTCCTTTAGTAAAGATAAGCGGTCAACATGTTTCTGCTATTATTGATGCTATTACGCTCAGCATTCGTCAGGCCCAAGAAATAGATAAAAGGCAGGCCTCCGGTGGTGTGCGCGCGCTAAGGCGCACCCGACCGTGGGGCACTAAGTGTGAAAAATTAGATAAACTCACGGTTACTGCTCGTGACCACTCACTGAATTTCACAGGAGTGGAGAAAACCTGTGGAAAAATGGGAAAAAGAGACAAGACACAATAACATATAGTGACATACATACACATATTGTTACTGCAATTACACGTTTTATCATTATCAGTAAATGTGTGATATTGGTCTACTGTCCAAACTCCAAAACGCCATTGAAGGAGACTTAAGTATATTAACTGTGTAGAAATATTAGTCTCCGTCTTTAGAGAATTCTTCCCTTCACATTCTAGTCCCAAAAGGAATCTTTTGGAAGTATTATTCTAGGTAGTATTCCATACGAATTGGCCATACTAATCACATTCTGTGACTGTCTTCATTTTGTAGAAAAAGAAATGTTTAATTATGTAGCAGAGGCTTTTAGGTCTGATAAGTAATAGTGCATTCCTTAAAGCGTTAAAAATATTAATAGCGCCTTAGTTTTAAACTGCGATCACCAGGAGTAAATAAGTGCACTCACATTAGAGGAGGGAGAGAATTTCTCCTTCGGATCTGACGATGCGGGAAACCCTTCACGCGGTGTCAGGTCTAATCGGAAGGGAAAGGAAGTGCTGTTAAGCTCTCACCTTATAAATTGCCACAAAAGATCTGTGCGATTACAGGCGCAATAGTGGTAAACTTACTCAAACACACGCGACTCCCCGCCAGGAACCTACACTCTCGGTTACCGTCAGTCCGGAAGTGTAGGTCAAGGGTCGGGGCGCGTATTTCTACTGGTTATGCTGCCGGTCACGTGTTTACCAAAGGACTCCGTCATAGCCGGTGTCTTAAAGGGATACCAACTGATTTTCTACGTGACTACCCGAGTTCGAATCCCGGAAAGGGAATTACTTTAGTCGGGGGGCGCTACAATATTTTACCATTAAGGGCGGGCAAGGCAGGGGGAAGAAGGAAGAAGGTGACAACATTAAATCGAGACTATAATTGGAAAAGAGCCCACTAGTAAGAAAGTGAATTTGAAGTGGGCATTCCTCTCCTATGATATTAATCAGAGGGAAGACCAAATTATCTGGGTTTAAATGCCGGTCACTTGATCAGCTTAAAAAAAAACCATTACGATGCTCATATGGGGTTTGAATCCAAACAGGGGACTTACGCTGTTTTGAACAGAAATTGCAGGGGGTGTTCAAATCTAGTTCATTTACAACATAATGACCTACACAATGACCAGAAATTATTGATGGTAATGTGTCTGAAGGAGAGCAAATTAATTTCAAGAGAGAGGAGGAGCCCCATAAGGGAACAGTAATATCGGTTATTGCTATTCCTCTTTACCTCTGCTGATTCCAACACCAGTGGTTCAAGTAATGAGAGTGTGGGCAAGAGAGGAAGAGGTAGGGGTCATGGAAGAGGACGGGGGCATTTTCCACAGCAGCAGTACCCGTTCCAAGGTTGGCAACCCCCTTTTCCCCAACCGGGGATGGGATCATATCACCAACCAGGCTTCCAACCTCCGTTCACTCCGATGATGGGCTGGAACCCACATTTCATGCCACATCCACAATTCAACTAACCTCCTTACGCGCCTCCTTTTTTAGACAGAGGCAGACGGGGCAGGGGGAAACAGAAGAATACCAACCAAGTACATTGGGAGCAACCCGAAGTAGTCGGGGACAACACCCGGAGCAAGACGGGGGACCAGAGACCGGGTCTAAGCAATGCGAAACCTTAATCACCAATTTATCCTCACATAGCCTGACTCTGGCGGAAAAGGATGTACTTGAAAAAGGCCTAGGATTTATACCTACCCCACGCCTTGACAAGTTCAAATTACAATGCGAACTAAATGGGTTCTTTAGGAAACTGCAACTCAGAAGTTTTTTTTAAAACAGACATGATGAAGAAACTAACACAACCACAAGTGATACTGATTTTAGGTTAAAATCATCTTTCATGCCTCCGCCCCATACTGTCCCTCCCGAAATTCTTGCTTTTGAGCAAGCAGTTTTCCACGAAGTGGAACAATTACAGGAACCGGTTCCCTTCAAGAATTTAACTGCTGATGAATTTCGAACAATCCAAACTTTGAAACAAAATAATGGCATAATCATAAAAAGTGCAGACAAAGGTATCGGTCTGGTGATCCAGGACAGATCGGATTATGATTAAGCATGGGTGAATTTTGCGAATCTGGCGTACGCGAATTTTGCGAATTTGCGAGCTCGCAATCCGCAAAATCCACGAATTCTCGCGAATTTGCGGATTTTTTTTGTGTTCGCAAGGGTTTCTGCCAGTTCGCGAGGGTTTGATACCAGTTCGCAATCGCGAACTTAATTGTCGGCTCGAAACCATCGCGACTATGTTGTTTGTACGTCTGCTTCATCATCACAGGTTCCCAGCACCCTCTGTTTCACCACTGCCACCCTCTGTTTCACCCATGCCACCCTCTGGTACATCAATGCCACCCTCTGGTTCATCATCACTGTAGATTAGGGGGGGGAAAGCAAGCACACCTGCCCTGCTTCAACTGACATGAATTAATTTGGGGTTAGTTTATTAATGTGTCACTGTTTTAAAATTCCAGGTCTGGCACCTGCTTCCTTATCAGTAATTTGCTTTCTGTTGCAGTGCAATTTTTTTTTCCAGGACCTTTGTGGCCTACTTGTAGCTATTCTATGAGCCTGCTGTGAGGGTCAGAGCAGGGTCATACAATTGTTGCAACTAGCAACTGAACTCTGGAGGGGCCCCAGTCAGGAAGCACTACAGGGAATGGTTACTAATAATGAGTTTGAGCTCTTGCACCTGCCGAGTGCTTTCAGTTTTGCAAAACTCGTTTTTCTGCAATTTCGCGGGATTCGCAGGGCGCGAACACGCACGAGATCGGATTCGGAAGCCGCGAATATGCAATTCGTTTTTTTGCGGCGTGTTAGTTCGCAAGGTTTTGTGCATTTTCACGAGCCGCTTGTAGCGCAAGGTGCGAAGTTACCCTCGCGGTCGTTCAAGGGCGCGGCCATCTTGTTTGCATGACGTATTTCCGTTTCCGGGCGCGAAGTGTAATCTCGCAAAGTGTGCGGTTCGCCAGTACAATTTCGCGAGTGTTCGCGAGGAAAATCTCACGCGAACTTACCCGCGCGGTCGTGAACGGGCGCTGCCATCCTGTTTCTCATTCATTGCTATGGTTCTGGGCATGCTTTTTGTATCTTCTCTAAATCTCTGCCATCCTTTGCTTGTTTGAAGTTTTTTTTGATCAATTTTACTTATTATCTATCCCTCTATTTTTCTAGCCCTATATTTTTTTGTTTACTGCTACTTTTGGTTAATTTTAAACTACTTTTTAAACTCTTTTCTTTTCTTCTCTTCCCTATTCTATTTTCTTTATTCCTTTCCGCCCAGACCATGGTGAAGGGAGCCGGGAAGCATCCCGAGAAGGGGAAGGGTCCCGCACCCCGTGCCCGGCTCCCGTGCGGGCGTTTGAGGGGGGAGCAGGTCTTACCCAGGAAGATCTTTAGCCCGGAGGAGGTGGCCGCACTCATTTTTTATGTTCAGCGCCGCCTCCCCAGGACCATCATGGCAGGCGGCAGGATCAGTGTCGGGTACGGGATCCGGGAGCGCCGGAAGCAGTGGGAGAAGGTGTGCCGGGCCATGTACCACCACTCTCGGGTCTGGCGCACCTACAACCAGGCCACCCACCGCTGGACAGATGTCCTGACCCGTGAACGAGATCTGCTCGACCTGATTGGCCTTGAAATCCCCGGGCTTGGTGAGTAGTAGTAGCTATTTCTTTACTACTCTGTTTTCTCCTGCTGTGTTATTATATTGCAAATTTTTGTTTTTTACCAAGAGCAATAATGCTGCTCATTAAATTGTAGGTAAATTACCTGCATTTCAGGTGCACTGCTCTCCTTCTCAGTAGTGTTGCTACTATGCTTATTTGTTTTCGATTTTGTGTTCATTTCATTGGCCTGTGAAATTATGTATGAGTGTAGTTTAAAGAACTGCGTAATGCTACACACTAAGATTCAGATTTGTAATTACAGGTGCATCCCTGCAAAGTAGCAGGGATGCGTCAGTAATTGTGCACCACGCCACCATCACCCATGGCGCGCCGTATTTACAATGCGGTGCACCATGGGCCCAAAACATCACCATAGCGTTACACATCTGTGCCGTAAAGGCGGCGCATTGCTGGAGTTGCGTCGCAACGATGGCGCAGCTCCATCAATGCTCTGGGGTGCCCTATCTCCCCTATGCTGCGTCAAGCCGTACGTCTGCTTCAAGCAGGCGCAGGGTTTGAGTCACGCATCATTGTCGTTAAAGTGAGTGATTGAAATCTTGTAGATTTCCCTCAGCCACCTTTAGGATGCGTTCCTGCGCAGGAACGCCCTCCCTTGCGCCGGAACGCCCCCTGATGGCGCAGGGCTTTACAACATGATGCATCCCCCATATGCGTCACGTTGTTAATATACGCCACACCATTACGCCTCTTTTGTGCTGCCGCTGCGTCACAAAAGTCACGCAACAATGGAGCAAAAGAGCCGCAAGGGGCTTCTAAATCAGCCCCTACAGACTCAAGTCCAGTCCTTCCTTTGTACACATGGCGATAAGAAGAAATAGTGGTGGTGGATAGATAGTTTGAGTATTTTAATGACTGGTTAATGTAATAGGAAACTTAAGTGTTGTCGCTGATCTGCAATCACGATGGACTTTGGCTGTCACTTCGCGTGCTGCGGACTGCTGCCTGCCAATCCTAGGAAAACCTTTTTAGTACTTTGTTTAGTGAGTTACATAGGAAGTTTCCAATTTGACGGTCCGCAAATCAAGCAATACTAATAACGTAGTAGACCACATGAGATTGGTCAATAATATATCCCGTGGAATAGTTGTCTATTTGCTATTTCGCCAAAATATTTTGTTAGTTCTTTTGAAATGTTTGATTTGGTTGACAAATATCATCCATGTTTTCTGTTTTTCTTTCTTTCATGTTGTACATCAGCTTCCCCCAAGGGCAAGAGGAGGACACAGGAGGAGAAGGAGGAGGGTGCTGTTCAGGATGCAGGCCAGGATCGGGCAGGCGAGGGCTCCTTTGCTGGCCCCAGTAAGTTTTAATTTTAATATAGAGTACTTATTTTTTCCTAGCGTTCCTCATTCGATTTTTTCTAAATCGTCTTTGATCTTCTTGTAGACTGGATCTAAATTCTTATCCTCCCTCGACTATGACTCCGTGTGGTATTACTAGATTATTCTTATTAGTCTGTCTGTGTAGCTAACTAAGATTGCACATTTGGCAATTTCATTGGACTCCCATTCTAGTCAGCAATAGCTCTATGCACTGAGTGCAGTCCTCTGGGATTGTCCATAATGTCTTTTCAAGTCTTCTAAATGTTTATGCTTTGACAATTGCCAACAATAAAAAGGTGAATGACCACCAAGAAAGAATAAGATACTACTTTACTTTTGGTTTGGATAGGAGGACAATCCATTCTTCTACTGTTGCAGGGACAAATCTGCACAAACAGAACTATGGACACTAAATAATGCATTGCTTAGCTTATCAATTATAATAGGTGCTGTTAGACTTTCCACATACCTCAGTGATAACAGACTTTGTAGTTGAACCCCCAATCTCCTTACTGACTAGATAGTGTGGCAGAGTCATTTAGCTCCCAAAGTCACCGATGATTGATCCCCAATGATGTCAGAGGCACGGACTCATGCTTGCAAAAATTGCAAAACCTTTAGCTCATCCACTCTAGTCTGGAGGACCAAAAACCACAGAGTCTATTTAAGTTTAAAAGCTTTATTAAAAGTAAACACATTTATTAAAATCAAGTTTGTCATAAAAGTTAACGTTTAACTGAAAATGGAAAAGTGCTTAGTGCTGACGATTAATTGGACACATTTCTTGTGGTCGAGCCGAGCTCTCACCTGGTTTGAACTTGATCCTGCTCGTGTTCTTAAAAGTCAAGCTTCTGTCTGTTAGGAGAAAAAGTGGTGCGTGTTAAAAATAAAAAGCAAGCATTCATCAGTTGTGCCAAAAAGTGCAGCAAGACAACAGCCTTCCCTAGAAAAAGGGACATTTTTACTTTAGAGTAGACAGTCACAAATTATTAAATTGTATACTGTTTTTTTCACATTTCTTTCTTCCTCCTAGACCAAATATTATATAGTAGTGAGTGGTGTATTCTAACATTATTAAATGTACTTTGTAGGTGGAACATCTGGAGGCGGGGCCAGCGCGGAGGTGGTGGCGGCATTGGACGAGGACAACTCTGGGGAGGGGGCGGTGCAAGTGCCGGACAATTCTGTGAGGGATGACACGGTGGTGGCGGGCGGAGGTAAGCTATATATTCCTTACTTATTGAGAGTGAAGACTGCAGAGTGTGCTTTCTGCACGGGTGTATTATAAATAAACCAGGTGAACTTGATGGATGGGATGAACGAAAAGCGAAAGAAGGGTGTAAGTAAGTGTGGAAGGACGAGAAATGTAATGATGACTGGCAAAGAAGAATGATATGTGTTTGCTTGGTCCCCGAGGTGGCTGGGAAGGAAAGAATATGGTATGGTGCATGGCTGGGTGAATGATGAAGCAAGGATGGGTGGAAGGAGAACAGCCTGGGTGGGTGAAACAGAAACTGTATGTGTGCATATACTTTGAATGGATGGTGCCTGGATCATTAATGGTACTATCTGACTCTTAGATAGCATATGTGTTTCTAGAGAGAGTAGACGGTCACTGGATGAACTAAGTGTTACTTTGAAGAGCATGTAACACGGCACCCGCACGTCCGTTCCAGTGTAGGAAAGGCAAGGAAAGAAGTTGTAATTTTGTCCAAATACTACCATGAATAGTAGCAGTAGTTTGTATTACAACTGCAAGCACAGCATATATCCGGTTATTACGGTGGACACTCCCTACCTCTCTTAATAACTTTAGTTTAGTAGTAGTACATCATTCATGTGTGGGTGTATCACTGTTCACTCAATAATAAGCAAAGCACCTAAAGTCATCCGATATGTCATCAAATACATCCCATGTGAAGTGATAGATAATCAGATTATTTAGCTTCTTCATTTTCCTTTTCTAATACTCATTTGCACTATAGGGTGAAAGCTAAATTAATTAAGCAGTAGCACTTTTAACAGATTATTCTCAGTGCCACCCGTAATAGAAAAGTAAGAGCTTCACCACCTGCATGTACTGGACCGGTACAGTAACGCAAGTCTGTCTCACTCACCATGGTGTGCATCTGTTTTTCTCGGGTGCAAGTTCACTGCGCTGGCATTATGCCGGCTTGCATAAGATAACGTACCAAAATCCTAAACAAGAGAGAAGAAGAAGAATAAGACTGGTGTACTGTCATAGTCGACTGTAATGGAAGTCCATAGTGCTCGTAGAATTTGTTCCTTAAACTCCCACTAATGTTAGAGCAAGGATGAAGAAGTCGGAGGTTACATAGATACTGTCCTCAATAGTTATGTACTGTGCTTTCAATTTGCTACTTGTACTGTGACACAACCTTCTGCTCAATCATTTTGTGTTAATCTTAAGGAGCATTGGTTACAGACTATGTCTTTCTTTCTTCATATAGTTGCTCCTTCCAAATCCAAGAGACCATCAAGGAGGAGGGAGCTGGTTCGAATGGCCCGGCAACGGAGGCTGGATGCCACTGTCGCTGGTGGCCCTGGAGGAGGAGGAGACGCAGTCTGGTACTACAACAACATCCACTGGGACAGCTGCATCCTCCTCCGTGCGGGCTGCCAGCCAGCGCATTGCTCCAGCGGTACGGATCCGGGCTACCAAAGCCAAACGCCACCGCCGAGCAGCAAAGACAGCAGCTGCCCCCCACAGGATTTGCAAGGCACGCCGGCGCTGCTTATGCCTCAGACTGTCCTACCTGGAGCAGGAGGTCCTAAGCTATAAGAACTTGGTGGAGGGCCTCCGCTTCAAACATGCCACCCTCCGCAAGGAGCATGATGCCCTGGCTGATAAAGTCAACAGCACCCTGCCGTAGTGTCCCTTGCCCCTTTTTTAGAGACTTTTGGGGGGTGGGAATTGGGAGTTGGGTTTTTTGGGGACTTTTGAAGGACAATCGTTGGGGTTAGGGAGGGTCTTGCGGGAGATTATTTTGTTAGGGCTATAAAAATATACTTTTTGAAACTTTATCTGACCATACCTGTTTTTTACTGCTTTTGAGTCTGGTGGGTGGGGTTTAACAGTAAGTTTGTTTTCCTGAATAGTCCTAGGACTTTAGTACTACTACCGTCAATCTCTCGTCTCTCCTAATACTCCATTATACTACCTCCAACCAAACGCTTATCTTACCTTTAATTTGTGTTTGAAAGTAGGGCTAGGCCCAGGGCTGGCTCCACGGGAAATGGCGATTAAGGTTGGCAATCCAGGGCGGATAAAATGTCCTCCTCATTGCGGTGGTACTAGTGCTGTGACACAGTGGCAGTTGCATGGCTATGGAAAAAAAGAAAATGAAACCTGGTTTTTCCTTACTGTAGCATTACAACGGTACGATAGAGAATATAGCAGGTGACAGTACACTAGACTAGAACAGTGCCACAATGTAGCCTAACAAATGGTAAAGTATTGATAGTATAACTTGTACTTGTGTAGGATTTCTTTGACATTGGCTACTACTACAAGAAATAGTACTGAAGCTGAGTAAGTCTAGAATATATCCTCGGATTCCTTCACCAGCCTGTTGCTATGACCTTATCCTCCCCAGCAAGTGTGTGGAATTATTGATGTCATTTAGTCACACATCAAGCAAAACCACACAGCCCGGGGGAAGAGGGTTAGGGTTTGTAACATGGATGGGAATGGGGGTTTCTTTTTGGGTAGGTTTTGTTGAAAGAAAAAAAAAGCACAGCATGGACAAACAATAATTGAACATAAAGAAATTTTTGGGTACAAAGCTAACCATAAATCTTTTACGTGACATAAAGGAAGTGCATGCACTACTGAATGCATTGTTACTGAAAAGTACTTACGACAACTGTGAATGACAGAATGCAACAGTACAGGGCTACATTAAATTAGGTTTAAAAAATAGCCGAAGTAAAACCTATAGAATGGCTGTAGGGATCAATGTAGAAGCAGAGAGAGATCCAAGAAATGCAGTCACACTCATAGAAGAAAAGAATGGATACTGTATCTGTCTGTATGTTGTTGTAGTTGTCCTCCTGTTGAATTTGGTAAGTAAGTTGCATGCAGCAAACGATTCCTCTTATTAGCGGCACTCCTCCATTCCAGCTGACGCTTCGTCCATCAATGTTGGTGACCAGAAGACACCCTGTTCACTGCCTGCCTGGCGGATGCTGAATTGCGGCTCGCTAATATGAAGCCTGACTCCATCCTTTTTTCCCGATTGCACAGACTGAAACCCGGCCTGTAATTATTGAACGAAAAACAGCACTGATAAATAAATATAAGGGGCCTTATTTATGAAGGCCTTGCGTCAGTTTTGCGCCGCCGGTGCGTCACTTTTTGTGACGCATCAGCGGTGTAAAAAATGCGCCTCGTTGCGCCATATTTAAAAAGTGATGCATCTACGTAGATGCGTCACTTTTTAAACTCCTGCGCCACAGTAATACCTGCGTCAGATATAATGTATACAGAGGGGGCTTTCCCCCGCAAAAAGCCTCGTAATAGTGACGCAGTGAAATCTATGAGATTTCACTGCGTCACTTTTAGGACGCTGTTGCGTCAAAATCTTGCGCCTGCCTCACAGCAGGCATAAGACTGACGCAAGCCCGTTCACATGGGGCTTTCCCCATGTGAAAGAACGCATTGCTGGAGTTGCGTCACTTTTGTGACACACTCCAGCAATGCGTCACTTTTGCGCTTACAGATACGTCAGAAATACTGACGTATCTGTAACTCCTTGCAACATGATGCGTCATACATTAAATATGACGCATCAGGAATGTCGTAAGGAGTGCGCAGTGAAAAGTGACGCATCGCTTTTTTCACGCAGCGATGCGTCACTTTTCATAAATGAGGCCCAAGGTATGTACGCTGTGTAGTGCAAAAAGTCACACTTTGATTTTCCTAATAGACAGTACAACATTTTTGAAAGTGCGTACTCTGTCTGAGTCACCTTTTGAAGGATAAATAAGTATGGGCAAATTAATTTAGCGGATCTTTCCCCTCAAGCTAGGTGTACTGTAAACTGTGTTTTAGAACAAAATTAGACCTTCCCAGCAGTGCTCCCACCCAGACCCTTACTAAAGCCAGTCGCAAAAATGTAGAAGACCCCCAATCAGATCTCAAAAAGCGAGGCCTAGCAGAAAACTGGTGACAAAACGTACTTCGAAAGTAAAAGTAGGCCCAAATACCCCCTTACCCACCGTGGATTGTATTCAAACCACTTGCAAGCAAGCAAAAGTATCCATAGCCAGCATCGCTCCAAGACTCGAAACCCCCCTAACCAAACACATGCAATAGAAATACTGCTAACCCTAACAAGCCCTAAGTTAAGAATAGTGGCAGAGGCTTTCTTTAACTATGCCAAATCCCCCCTTTCCCACCATGGATTTTCTTCAAATGACTTGCAACCAAAATTACACATTCTCACGAGTGCTCTAAGACCCCAGAACTCAGTTGCAAAAATCTAGAACACCCCGAAACACATGCAATCCTGCTGCTAGGGCTAACCCTAACAAACCCTAAGTTACAAAAAGTGCCAAAAGGCTTTTCCTTATGGATTTTGTCCCAACCACTTCTATCCGGTATTAGACCTTCCCAGGAATGCCCCAAGACCCGCCAACCCACCCGCCAAAAAGCACAACACCCCCAAACAGCCAAAAAGGAACATCTCATACTTACAATATTTCTCGGCCTTCGGTCCAAACGCGCTGTGCAGCTAGGCCATAACTCCCGTTTTCCAGCACGGATTTCCTGAAAAGCAAATGCAATCAAGATTAGACTGTCCCAGCAGTTCTCCCAGACCCCAAAACTCACCCACAAACCCCCGGAACCCCCCCAAAGTGCACCTCAAAGGCAAGCAAGTCAGCAAAAACACAAAAAAATTCCACCTCCGATTTGGTCCAAACCACTTTTATCCGGTATTGGAGCTTCCCAGCAATGGCCCCAGAGCCGTCAACCCAGGAGAAAACGAGTAGAAGACCCCCAAACAGCCAAAAAGCTAAAGTACAAAAATGGGGACTTAGTCATTTTTTTGCCAATTTCCCAAATCACTCCACACACGCTCTGCAGCTAGGCCCTAACTCCCCTCTGCCACCATGGATTTGCTTCAAACCTCTTGCAAACTGAAGTATCCATAGCCAGCAGTGTTCCCAGACCCCGAAACCCACCCACAAACACCAGGAAGTCCCCCAAACAGGCCCCCGAAAACGCTACATGAGCAAAATGTCAGAAATAGCAAAATTTTGAGAAGGGGAAGGGTCCCGCACCCCGTGCCCGGCTCCCGTGCGGGCGTTTGAGGGGGGAGCAGGTCTTACCCAGGAAGATCCTTAGCCCGGAGGAGGTGGCCGCACTCATTTTTTATGTTCAGCGCCGCCTCCCCAGGACCATCATGGCAGGCGGCAGGATCAGTGTCGGGTACGGGATCCGGGAGCGCCGGAAGCAGTGGGAGAAGGTGTGCCGGGCCATGTACCACCACTCACGGGTCTGGCGCACCTACAACCAGGCCACCCACCACTGGACGGATGTCCTGACCCGTGAACGAGATCTGCTCGACCTGATTGGCCTTGAAATCCCCGGGCTTGGTGAGTAGTAGTAGCTATTTCTTTACTACTCTGTTTTCTCCTGCTGTGTTATTATATTGCAAATTTTTGTTTTTTACCAAGAGCAATAATGCTGCTCATTACATTGTAGGTAAATTACCTGCATTTCAGGTGCACTGCTCTCCTTCTAACAAACCCTAAGTTACAAAAAGTGCCAAAAGGCTTTTACCTTATGGATTTTGTCCCAACCACTTCTATCCGGTATTAGACCTTCCCAGGAATGCCCCAGGACCCGCCAACCCACCTGCCAAAAAGCACAACACCCCCAAACAGCCAAAAAGGAAAATCTCATACTTACAATATTTCTCGGCCTTCGGTCCAAACGCGCTGTGCAGCTAGGCCATAACTCCCGTTTTCCAGCACAGATTTCCTGAAAAGCAAATGCAGTCAAGATTAGACTGTCCCAGCAGTGCTCTCAGACCCCAAAACTCACCCACAAACACCCGGAACCCCCCCAAAGAGCACCTCAAAGGCAAGCAAGTCTGCAAAAACACAAAAAAATTTCCACCTCCGATTTGGTCCAAACCACTTTTATCCGGTATTGGAGCTTCCCAGCAATGGCCCCAGAGCCGTCAACTCACCCGCAAAGAAGTAGAACACCCCCACAAGTGCTGAGTCTTTCTTCATTGGGCGTAATCCAGCCCTCTGCTTTGATGGAAATAGGAGTCTGGAGGAGGAGGATAGAGGAGCATGTTCTTATGAACTTGTGAACCTGAGGAATGCAGACTGCGGCACCTTCAAATCAATAAGCAAACAAGTGAAGACAGTTCTGCTGATGGGCTTGTTTTTGTGATTAGGTGATTAAAGTTTGAATTATATTAACTGTGCACAACAAAGAAAGACAGACACACAGGAATAAAAGTGAATAAGGACGAAAAAGAAAGTTATTGATTCATTGTCACATTTTCAGGGCTCGGTGTCAGGGTCCAGGAATAAGAATAAGGCTTCGTCATCATACTCTGCGAATTCAGGCGGGGTGAGCTCACTGTCACCTGACAGAGAAGAAATTCCCTCATCTACGTTGCTGTCCACCTCATCTTCATCAGGCGTGCTTTCTCGTACTCTGTAATCTGGCGGTATGAGGTGCTGATTCATCTTGATCATTGTTAACCTCTCCACATTTTTGGGTGAGAGGCGGCTCCGTTTGGGAGTTACAATGCCACCAGCAGCACTGAAAACACGTTCAGAAGACACGCTTGCGAGTGGGCAAGACAAGTAGTTTAAAGCCAGGTTGAAGAGCTGTGGCCACAATTCTTTTTTCCCATGCCAATACGCCAATGGTTCAGCATTAACATAGACCTCTGTTGAGTCATTCAGATAGTCCTGCACCATCGACTCAAGGTCCTCCAAGGTTCCTCCACTTTGCTTAGCTTTTGCTGTGACCTTTTGAGAACCAAACCCAAGCCGATTTAGCCAATCCTCTTCAGCATCCAATGTTACTGTTGTGTCTGGTGCAGATGATCCGGTTGCCGGTGTCTTTAACGGCTGAGAGGTCACTTGTGCCACAGCCACAGGTGCAGAAGTGGATTGTTTTGACTGGGGATGGCCTGCTGATGCTGATGCTGATGTACTGCCTTTTCCATCAATTTTCTGCTGTTCTCTTTCAAACCTCTTGGCTGACAAGGCTAGCCAACGTTTGTACTTTGTAACATCTTCATCAGCAAAAGAAAAGAATGCTCGGCCTGCCAGCGCCTTTTTGTAGCGTGGATCCAGAATAGTAGCACAAATGTAATGCTGGTCTGAGTGGATCATTTTAAGACAATCATCACCTTGTAGGCGCTCTAATAATTTCTCCGCCAAAACAAAAGGGTTTTTGTTTTTTTCATCTTTTTGAAACACAGAAGACACCTCCTTCAGTTGGTGCTCCAGCATGTACAACAATGGGATAGCTTTTCCCAAACTACAGTCCTCCTTGCTGACTGCACGCGTGAAGACCTCAAAAGGACGAAGCATGCGTGTCAGGCTTTTAACTATGTCCCATTGCGCCGCACCCATCCTGAGGTCCTTCTGAGCTGTACCCTGTTTTAAGAAATAGTGATCGAGTACCGTATACTGCTCATACAGACGCTCAAGCATGTAGAAGGTTGAGTTTCAATGTGTTGCCACCTTCTGGATGAGTGCTTTCACTGGCATTCGACGTTCATGTAGCAGGCTCCTCAGATTCTTCCGAGCCTTAAAAGAATGGCTGAAATGGTTGCACATTTTTCAGCAGGTGTCCACTACCTCGTACGCTGGACTGTCTTTATTACTCAAGAATTTTTTGACAACCAGGTTTATACAGTGCGCCAAACACGGCACTCTGAAATACTGACCCAGCTCCATGGCCTTAACTACATTGGCGCCATTATCCGTGGAAACATAACCAATCTGGCTTTTTTTTGGGGACAGCCAGTCAAGGACCTTTGTGTTAAACTCATCCAAAATGTTTTGTGCTGTGTGACGTTTCTCCAAACCAAACATGGATAGTGTTGCATGTTTCCGAGCAGCTTTAAAAACTTGGTCCGGGTCAACTCCTGCGTTTAGCTTTGCTTTAACCCCTGAAAAAGAGACCCAGTGTGCAGTGATGCACATGTAATCAGCGCCTGCGCCACTGGTCCACATGTCTGTTGTCAGATGTATAGTGTGAACAGCACTCTTCTGCAAAGCTGCCCCAATCACCTCCAGCACATCTTCATGTAGTGCTGGAACCGCAACTCTGGCAAAATAGAACCGGCTAGGAACCTTCCATTTAGGGCAGAGCGCTGCCACTAATTCTAGAAAACCAACACCTTCTACAAAAGAAAAGGGGAGAAGGTCCAGAGCTAGCATTTTAGCCAGCTTAGTGTTATACAGATGCGTCAGTGGGTGGTTGCGTTCATATTGCGCTTCTGTAAAGAACATCTTTTTAATGTTGCCCTGGACCAAGCATTTACCGGATGATGATGATGATGATATCTTCGACCCATTACGCTCGCTGATGAACTTTTTCGCATAGGTGTCTCACTCTCTCCCACACTCTTAGTGTGGCTCACATGGGGTGTGCTGCTGACAGGGGTACTGGGTGAAAGTGAAGTGTTTGACACGTCTTCTTCCTCCTCATCATCATCAGATGAAAAATCAACGTTTTCATTACATGCAATTCGGGCTTCCTTGATCGCCTGTAGGTGCGCAAACCATTGGACAGTGTGCTGTCTCTTAAGATGACCTCTCTGACCTCCGGTACCATAGTTGGTACCAAACTTACCACGACTAACTGCAACCTTACAAATGCTACAAATGGCGAAGTTTTCCCTTTTTGGGCAAACACTAAAGAAGTCCCAAGCTGGGGACTTGAATTGTCTGTGGGGGCCGGAGGAGGCAGCGATACTGGTGGCGGTGGTCATGCTGCTAATGCCAGATGAAGTGGAGGATGTGGATTGCCGAACTTTAGTACGTTGTGCACTTTCACCACCACTAATTGAGGTCGAGGTAGATGGAGGTCCCTTCTTGCGAGGAAGAAATATGGAAGCGGTACGTGTTGGTGTACTAGTTAACTCCAATGATTGTTGTGTGTCCATTGCCTCCTCGTCGACATCATCATCACGCTCAGCAGCTTCTCGGGCTAGGGTCAAAATGTCTCTTTGCTGCATGCCCGCTGGGGCTGCAGTGACCTTTATGATGACTGGGTCGTCGCCGTGAGAGCCTTCATCAGCAGCAGTATCCGGCACTTCTTGTTGAGCCTCATCACACTCCATAACTATGAGTTTTTCGACGACCTTCCTTTTACGCTTAAGTACCTTTGTAAGATCATGGTGTGCCTCACTCTCAGACTGCCATGGTGGTTCCCAATTTTCGTCCAGTTCACCAGAAGGAGGTGGGCTTGAAGAAGATGTAGACACCCCCCTTGATCTTTTCCTTGCTAGGGTTGTGGAAGACAATGAATGATCATCAGGAGGAGTGGCTTCCTCAAATGATACCTCGGCTTGATTGTCGATTTCCTGATGTGCCCCTACTTCAGGAGGAACAACTATTGTGGGCACTTGTGACCCTCCATGCACCTCTGCTTGCGCATCTCCTTGCGCTGCCTCTCCTTCCACATGTACTTCGGCTTCTACTTGCACATGTGGTTGTTGTTGCGGCTGTGGTTGTTCAAAACTCGTCAGATGAGTTACAACAACCTGTGTTGATTCAGGGACATTGCTGCTACTTTCTTGCGATGAGCCAACATCACTGGTCGATGGTGATTGAACAACTAGACTAAGTGCCTCTGCAGCACTCAAGGGCTTGGACTTAAGTTGGCGTGGTGGTGGTGGTGGCACTGAGCCCAATGGAGCGGGGGTGCTGCTCCCAGCTTGGTCCCCAGCAGATCCCGCTGCTGCTGCAGGCGTACTTTTTTTTTTACTCCCAAAAAACGTGGCGGGCGGCACACCAGCCTCCTTGGTAACTTGCTTCTTCTGCTCCTTACTGGCAACTTTCTTGCTAGAGGAGCTACGGGGAACTCTTTTGGGGTCATCTTCTTCAGAGCAGGTCAGAACAGCAGGCCGCAGTTGCACGAGTTGCAGAGTTGTCTGTGGCCAGACGTGACGTCGCGTGACGTTATGCTGCACACACACACCGCTGCAGGACTTTTTCCTGGCACTGGTGGTTCTCTTAAGTCTTGAGCACCTAAAAGCAATGGTAGACAGAGGAACATCAGTTCAGTTATACACCCCCAAACAAATCGAAAAAACACAGAAAAATCAGCACAATCCCATGCCCTCCATGATGTTTAAATTCAAGACACCCCACAGAAAGACTAGGCACATGCACCACTCACTATCCCTGGTGAAAAGGCCACAACAACAGCCCAAAAAACACGAAAATCACAGAACAATCAGCACAATCCCAAGCCCTCCATGATGTTTAAATTCAAGACAACCCACAGAAAGACTAGGCCTATGCACCACTCAGTACCCCTGGGCATAAAGGTTGAAAGCTAGGAAAAATGGTTGCAGACCTAACAACACTGCCTGCATTCAAAATGGCCCCCTCCCTCCCAGCACATGGCCTCCCTATACCAGCACTCAAAATGGCCCCCACCCACATGGCCTGTCCCCATGAACACCCCAAAAAATCGAAAAAACACAGAAAAATCAGCACAATCCCAAACAATCCAGGCCCTCCATGATATTTAAATTCAAGACACCCCACAGAAAGACTAGGCCCATGCAACACTCACTACCCCTGGTGAAAAGGCCACAACAATAGGCCAAAAAAACGAAAATCACAGAAAAATCAGCACAATCCCAAACCATCCAGGCCCTCCATGATGTTTAAATTCAAGACACACCACAGAAAGACTAGGCCCATGCAACACTCACTACCCCTGGGCATAAAGGTTGAAAACTAGGCAAAATGGTTGCAGGCCTAACAACACTGCCTGCATTAAAAATGGCCACTTGCCTCCCAGCACATGACCTGCCAGTACCAGCACTCAAAATGGCCCCCACCCACATGGCCTGTCCCCATGAACACCCCAAAAAATCAAAAAACACAGAAAAATCAGCACAATCCCAAACCATCCAGGCCCTCCATGATGTTTAAATTCAAGACACCCCACAGAAAGACTAGGCCCATGCAACACTCACTACCCCTGGTGAAAAGGCCACAACAACAGGCCAAAAAAACGAAAATCACAGAAAAATCAGCACAATCCCAAGCCATCCAGGCCCTCCATGATGTTTAAATTTAAGACACCCCACAGAAAGACTAGGCCCATGCAACACTCACTACCCCTGGTGAAAAGGCCACAACAACAGGCCAAAAAAATGAAAATCACTGAAAAATCAGCACAATCCCAAACCATCCAGGCCCTCCTTGATGTTTAAATTCAAGACACCCCACAGAAAGACTAGGCCCATGCAATACTCACTACCCCTGGTGAAAAGGCCACAACAACAGGCCAAAAAAACGAAAATCACAGAAAAATCAGCACAATCCCAAACCATCCAGGCCCTCCATGATGTTTAAATTCAAGACACCCCACAGAAAGACTAGGCCCATGCAACACTCACTACCCCTGGTGAAAAGGCCACAACAACAAGCCAAAAAAACGAAAATCACAGAAAAATCAGCACAATCCCAAACCATCCAGGCCCTCCATGATGTTTAAATTCAAGACACCCCACAGAAAGACTAGGCCTATGCACCACTCAGTACCCCTGGGCATAAAGGTTGAAAGCTAGGCAAAATGGTTGCAGACCTAACAACACTGCCTGCATTCAAAATGGCCCCCTCCCTCCCAGCACATGGCCTGCCTATACCAGCACTCAAAATGGCCCCCACCCACATGGCCTGTCCCCATGAACACCCCAAAAAATCGAAAAAACACAGAAAAATCAGCACAATCCCAAACAATCCAGGCCCTCCATGATATTTAAATTCAAGACACCCCACAGAAAGACTAGGCCCATGCAACACTCACTACCCCTGGTGAAAAGGCCACAACAATAGGCCAAAAAAACGAAAATCACAGAAAAATCAGCACAATCCCAAACCATCCAGGCCCTCCATGATGTTTAAATTTAAGACACACCACAGAAAGACTAGGCCCATGCAACACTCACTACCCCTGGGCATAATGGTTGAAAACTAGGCAAAATGGTTGCAGGCCTAACAACACTGCCTGCATTCAAAATGGCCACTTGCCTCCCAGCACATGACCTGCCAGTACCAGCACTCAAAATGGCCCCCACCCACATGGCCTGTCCCCATGAACACCCCAAAAAATCAAAAAACACAGAAAAATCAGCACAATCCCAAACCATCCAGGCCCTCCATGATGTTTAAATTCAAGACACCCCACAGAAAGACTAGGCCCATGCAACACTCACTACCCCTGGTGAAAAGGCCACAACAACAGGCCAAAAAAACGAAAATCACAGAAAAATCAGCACAATCCCAAGCCATCCAGGCCCTCCATGATGTTTAAATTTAAGACACCCCACAGAAAGACTAGGCCCATGCAACACTCACTACCCCTGGTGAAAAGGCCACAACAACAGGCCAAAAAAATGAAAATCACTGAAAAATCAGCACAATCCCAAACCATCCAGGCCCTCCTTGATGTTTAAATTCAAGACACCCCACAGAAAGACTAGGCCCATGCAATACTCACTACCCCTGGTGAAAAGGCCACAACAACAGGCCAAAAAAACGAAAATCACAGAAAAATCAGCACAATCCCAAACCATCCAGGCCCTCCATGATGTTTAAATTCAAGACACCCCACAGAAAGACTAGGCCCATGCAACACTCACTACCCCTGGTGAAAAGGCCACAACAACAGGCCAAAAAAACGAAAATCACAGAAAAATCAGCACAATCCCAAACCATCCAGGCCCTCCATGATGTTTAAATTCAAGACACCCCACAGAAAGACTAGGCCTATGCACCACTCAGTACCCCTGGGCATAAAGGTTGAAAGCTAGGCAAAATGGTTGCAGACCTAACAACACTGCCTGCATTCAAAATGGCCCCCTCCCTCCCAGCACATGGCCTGCCTATACCAGCACTCAAAATGGCCCCCACCCACATGGCCTGTCCCCATGAACACCCCAAAAAATCGAAAAAACACAGAAAAATCAGCACAATCCCAAACAATCCAGGCCCTCCATGATATTTAAATTCAAGACACCCCACAGAAAGACTAGGCCCATGCAACACTCACTACCCCTGGTGAAAAGGCCACAACAATAGGCCAAAAAAACGAAAATCACAGAAAAATCAGCACAATCCCAAACCATCCAGGCCCTCCATGATGTTTAAATTTAAGACACACCACAGAAAGACTAGGCCCATGCAACACTCACTACCCCTGGGCATAATGGTTGAAAACTAGGCAAAATGGTTGCAGGCCTAACAACACTGCCTGCATTCAAAATGGCCACTTGCCTCCCAGCACATGACCTGCCAGTACCAGCACTCAAAATGGCCCCCACCCACATGGCCTGTCCCCATGAACACCCCAAAAAATCGAAAAACACAAAAAAATCAGCACAATCCCAAACCATCCAGGCCCTTCATGATGTTTAAATTCAAGACACCCCACAGAAAGACTAGGCCCATGCAACACTCACTACCCCTGGTGAAAAGGCCACAACAACAGGCCAAAAAAACGAAAATCACAGAAAAATCAGCACAATCCCAAGCCATCCAGGCCCTCCATGATGTTTAAGTTTAAGACACCCCACAGAAAGACTAGGCCCATGCAACACTCACTACCCCTGGTGAAATGGCCACAACAACAGGCCAAAAAAACGAAAATCACAGAAAAATCAGCACAATCCCAAACCATCCAGGCCCTCCATGATGTTTAAATTCAAGACACCCCACAGAAAGACTAGCCCCATGCAATACTCACTACCCCTGGTGAAAAGGCCACAACAACAGGCCAAAAAAACGAAAATCACAGAAAAATCAGCACAATCCCAAACCATCCAGGCCCTCCATGATGTTTAAATTCAAGACACACCACAGAAAGACTAGGCCCATGCAACACTCACTACCCCTGGGCATAAAGGTTGAAAACTAGGCAAAATGGTTGCAGGCCTAACAACACTGCCTGCATTCAAAATGGCCACTTGCCTCCCAGCACATGACCTGCCAGTACCAGCACTCAAAATGGCCCCCACCCACATGGCCTGTCCCCATGAACACCCCAAAAAATCGAAAAACACAGAAAAATCAGCACAATCCCAAACCATCCAGGCCCTCCATGATGTTTAAATTCAAGACACCCCACAGAAAGACTAGGCCCATGCAACACTCACTACCCCTGGTGAAAAGGCCACAACAACAGGCCAAAAAAACGAAAATCACAGAAAAATCAGCACAATCCCAAGCCATCCAGGCCCTCCATGATGTTTAAATTTAAGACACCCCACAGAAAGACTAGGCCCATGCAACACTCACTACCCCTGGTGAAAAGGCCACAACAACAGGCCAAAAAAACGAAAATCACAGAAAAATCAGCACAATCCCAAGCCATCCAGGCCCTCCATGATGTTTAAATTTAAGACACCCCACAGAAAGACTAGGCCCATGCAACACTCACTACCCCTGGTGAAAAGGCCACAACAACAGGCCAAAAAAACGAAAATCACAGAAAAATCAGCACAATCCCAAGCCATCCAGGCCCTCCATGATGTTTAAATTTAAGACACCCCACAGAAAGACTAGGCCCATGCAACACTCACTACCCCTGGTGAAAAGGCCACAACAACAGGCCAAAAAAATGAAAATCACTGAAAAATCAGCACAATCCCAAACCATCCAGGCCCTCCTTGATGTTTAAATTCAAGACACCCCACAGAAAGACTAGGCCCATGCAATACTCACTACCCCTGGTGAAAAGGCCACAACAACAGGCCAAAAAAACGAAAATCACAGAAAAATCAGCACAATCCCAAACCATCCAGGCCCTCCATGATGTTTAAATTCAAGACACCCCACAGAAAGACTAGGCCCATGCAACACTCACTACCCCTGGTGAAAAGGCCACAACAACAGGCCAAAAAAACGAAAATCACAGAAAAATCAGCACAATCCCAAACCATCCAGGCCCTCCATGATGTTTAAATTCAAGACACCCCACAGAAAGACTAGGCCTATGCACCACTCAGTACCCCTGGGCATAAAGGTTGAAAGCTAGGCAAAATGGTTGCAGACCTAACAACACTGCCTGCATTCAAAATGGCCCCCTCCCTCCCAGCACATGGCCTGCCTATACCAGCACTCAAAATGGCCCCCACCCACATGGCCTGTCCCCATGAACACCCCAAAAAATCGAAAAAACACAGAAAAATCAGCACAATCCCAAACAATCCAGGCCCTCCATGATATTTAAATTCAAGACACCCCACAGAAAGACTAGGCCCATGCAACACTCACTACCCCTGGTGAAAAGGCCACAACAATAGGCCAAAAAAACGAAAATCACAGAAAAATCAGCACAATCCCAAACCATCCAGGCCCTCCATGATGTTTAAATTTAAGACACACCACAGAAAGACTAGGCCCATGCAACACTCACTACCCCTGGGCATAATGGTTGAAAACTAGGCAAAATGGTTGCAGGCCTAACAACACTGCCTGCATTCAAAATGGCCACTTGCCTCCCAGCACATGACCTGCCAGTACCAGCACTCAAAATGGCCCCCACCCACATGGCCTGTCCCCATGAACACCCCAAAAAATCGAAAAACACAAAAAAATCAGCACAATCCCAAACCATCCAGGCCCTTCATGATGTTTAAATTCAAGACACCCCACAGAAAGACTAGGCCCATGCAACACTCACTACCCCTGGTGAAAAGGCCACAACAACAGGCCAAAAAAACGAAAATCACAGAAAAATCAGCACAATCCCAAGCCATCCAGGCCCTCCATGATGTTTAAGTTTAAGACACCCCACAGAAAGACTAGGCCCATGCAACACTCACTACCCCTGGTGAAAAGGCCACAACAACAGGCCAAAAAAACGAAAATCACAGAAAAATCAGCACAATCCCAAACCATCCAGGCCCTCCATGATGTTTAAATTCAAGACACCCCACAGAAAGACTAGCCCCATGCAATACTCACTACCCCTGGTGAAAAGGCCACAACAACAGGCCAAAAAAACGAAAATCACAGAAAAATCAGCACAATCCCAAACCATCCAGGCCCTCCATGATGTTTAAATTCAAGACACACCACAGAAAGACTAGGCCCATGCAACACTCACTACCCCTGGGCATAAAGGTTGAAAACTAGGCAAAATGGTTGCAGGCCTAACAACACTGCCTGCATTCAAAATGGCCACTTGCCTCCCAGCACATGACCTGCCAGTACCAGCACTCAAAATGGCCCCCACCCACATGGCCTGTCCCCATGAACACCCCAAAAAATCGAAAAACACAGAAAAATCAGCACAATCCCAAACCATCCAGGCCCTCCATGATGTTTAAATTCAAGACACCCCACAGAAAGACTAGGCCCATGCAACACTCACTACCCCTGGTGAAAAGGCCACAACAACAGGCCAAAAAAACGAAAATCACAGAAAAATCAGCACAATCCCAAGCCATCCAGGCCCTCCATGATGTTTAAATTTAAGACACCCCACAGAAAGACTAGGCCCATGCAACACTCACTACCCCTGGTGAAAAGGCCACAACAACAGGCCAAAGAAACGAAAATCACTGAAAAATCAGCACAATCCCAAACCATCCAGGCCCTCCATGATGTTTAAATTCAAGACACCCCACAGAAAGACTAGGCCCATGCAATACTCACTACCCCTGGTGAAAAGGCCACAACAACAGGCCAAAAAAACGAAAATCACAGAAAATCAGCACAATCCCAAACCATCCAGGCCCTCCATGATATTTAAATTTAAGACACCCCACAGAAAGACTAGGCCCATGCAACACTCACTACCCCTGGTGAAAAGGCCACAACAATATGCCAAAAAAACGAAAATCACAGAAAAATCAGCACAATCCCAAACCATCCAGGCCCTCCATGATGTTTAAATTCAAGACACACCACAGAAAGACTAGGCCCATGCAACACTCACTACCCCTGGGCATAAAGGTTGAAAACTAGGCAAAATGGTTGCAGGCCTAACAACACTGCCTGCATTCAAAATGGCCACTTGCCTCCCAGCACATGAAGGGCCAGTACCAGCACTCAAAATGGCCCCCACCCACATGGCCTGTCCCCATGAACACCCCAAAAAATCGAAAAACACAGAAAAATCAGCACAATCCCAAACCATCCAGGCCCTCCATGATGTTTAAATTCAAGACACCCCACAGAAAGACTAGGCCCATGCAATACTCACTACCCCTGGTGAAAAGGCCACAACAACAGGCCAAAAAAACGAAAATCACAGAAAAAGCAGCACAATCCCAAACTTTCCAGGTCCTCCATGATGTTTAAATTCAAGACACCCCACAGAAAGACAAGGCCCATGCAACACTCACTACCCCTGGTGAAAAGGCCACAACAACAGGCCAAAAAAACGAAAATCACAGAAAAATCAGCACAATCCCAAACCATCCAGGCCCTCCATGATGTTTAAATGCAAGACACCCCACAGAAAGACTAGGCCCATGCAACACTTACTACCCCTGGGCATAAAGGTTGAAAACTAGGCAAAATGGTTGCAGGCCTAACAACACTTCCTGCATTCAAAATGGCCACTTGCCTCCCAGCACATGGCCTGCCTGTACCAGCACTCAAAATGGCCCCCACCCACATGGCCTGTCCCCATGAACACCCCAAAAAATTGAAAAACACAGAAAAACCAGCCCAATCCCAAACCATCCAGGCCCTCCATGATGTTTAAATTCAAGACACCCCACAGAAAGACTAGGCCCATGCAATACTCACTACCCCTGGTGAAAAGGCCACAACAACAGGCCAAAAAAACGAAAATCACAGAAAAATCAGCACAATCCCAAACCATCCAGGCCCTCCATGATGTTTAAATTCAAGACACCCCACAGAAAGACTAGGCCCATGCAACACTCACTACCCCTGGTGAAAAGGCCACAACAACAGGCCAAAAAAACGAAAATCACAGAAAAATCAGCACAATCCCAAACCATCCAGGCCCTCCATGATGTTTAAATTCAAGACACCCCACAGAAAGACTAGGCCTATGCACCACTCAGTACCCCTGGGCATAAAGGTTGAAAGCTAGGCAAAATGGTTGCAGACCTAACAACACTGCCTGCATTCAAAATGGCCCCCTCCCTCCCAGCACATGGCCTGCCTATACCAGCACTCAAAATGGCCCCCACCCACATGGCCTGTCCCCATGAACACCCCAAAAAATCGAAAAAACACAGAAAAATCAGCACAATCCCAAACAATCCAGGCCCTCCATGATATTTAAATTCAAGACACCCCACGGAAAGACTAGGCCCACGCAACACTCACTACCCCTGGTGAAAAGGCCCCAACAATAGGCCAAAAAACGAAAATCACAGAAAAATCAGCACAATCCCAAACCATCCAGGCCCTCCATGATGTTTAAATTCAAGACACACCACAGAAAGACTAGGCCCATGCAACACTCACTACCCCTGGGCATAAAGGTTGAAAACTAGGCAAAATGGTTGCAGGCCTAACAACACAGCCTGCATTCAAAATGGCCACTCGTCTCCCAGCACATGACCTGCCAGTACCAGCACTCAAAATGGCCCCCACCCACATGGCCTGTCCCCATGAACACCCCAAAAAATCGAAAAACACAGAAAAATCAGCACAATCCCAAACCATCCAGGCCCTCCATGATGTTTAAATTCAAGACACCCCACAGAAAGACTAGGCCCATGCCACACTCACTACCCCTGGTGAAAAGGCCACAACAACAGGCCAAAAAAACGAAAATCACAGAAAAATCAGCACAATCCCAAACCATCCAGGCCCTCCATGATGTTTAAATTCAAGACACCCCACAGAAAGACTAGGCCCATGCAATACTCACTACCCCTGGTGAAAAGGCCACAACAACAGGCCAAAAAAACGAAAATCACAGAAAAATCAGCACAATCCCAAACTATCCAGGCCCTCCATGATGTTTAAATTCAAGACACCCCACAGAAAGACTAGGCCCATGCAACACTCACTACCCCTGGTGAAAAGGCCACAACAACAGGCCAAAAAAACGAAAATCACAGAAAAATCAGCACAATCCCAAACTATCCAGGCCCTCCATGATGTTTAAATTCAAGACACACCACAGAAAGACTAGGCCCATGCAACACTCACTACCCCTGGGCATAAAGGTTGAAAACTAGGCAAAATGGTTGCAGGCCTAACAACACAGCCTGCATTCAAAATGGCCACTTGCCTCCCAGCACATGACCTGCCAGTACCAGCACTCAAAATGGCCCCCACCCACATGGCCTGTCCCCATGAACACCCCAAAAAATCGAAAAACACAGAAAAATCAGCACAATCCCAAACCATCCAGGCCCTCCATGATGTTTAAATTCAAGACACCCCACAGAAAGACTAGGCCCATGCCACACTCACTACCCCTGGTGAAAAGGCCACAACAACAGGCCAAAAAAACGAAAATCACAGAAAAATCAGCACAATCCCAAACCATCCAGGCCCTCCATGATGTTTAAATTCAAGACACCCCACAGAAAGTCTAGGTCCATGCAATACTCACTACCCCTGGTGAAAAGGCCACAACAACAGGCCAAAAAAACGAAAATCACAGAAAAATCAGCACAATCCCAAACTATCCAGGCCCTCCATGATGTTTAAATTCAAGACACTCCACAGAAAGACTAGGCCCATGCAACACTCACTACCCCTGGTGAAAAGGCCACAACAACAGGCCAAAAAAACGAAAATCACGGAAAAATCAGCACAATCCCAAACTATCCAGGCCCTCCATGATGTTTAAATTCAAGACACCCCACAGAAAGACTAGGCCCATGCAACACTTACTACCCCTGGGCATAAAGGTTGAAAACTAGGCAAAATGGTTGCAGGCCTAACAACACTTCCTGCATTCAAAATGGCCACTTGCCTCCCAGCACATGGCCTGCCTGTCCCAGCACTCAAAATACCCCCCACCCACATGGCCTGTCCCCATGAACACCCCAAAAAATAAAAAAACACAGAAAAATCAGCACAATCCCAAACCATCCAGACCCTCCATGATGTTTAAATTCGAGACACCCCACAGAAAGACTAGGCCCATGCAACACTCACTACCCCTGGTGAAAAGGCCACAACAACAGGCCAAAAAAACGAAAATCACAGAAAAATCAGCACAATCCCAAACCATACAGGCCCTCCATGATGTTTAAATTCAAGACACCCCACAGAAAGACTAGGCCCATGCAACACTCACTACCCCTGGTGAAAAGGCCACAACAACAGGCCAAAAAAACGAAAATCACAGAAAAATCAGCACAATCCCAAACCATCCAGGCCCTCCATGATGTTTAAATTCAAGACACCCCACAGAAAGACTAGGCCCATGCAGCACTCACTACCCCTGGGCATAAAGGTTAAAAACTAGGCAAAATGGTTGCAGGCCTAACAACACTTCCTGCATTCAAAATGGCCACTTGCCTCCCAGCACATGGCCTGCCTGTACCAGCACTCAAAATGGCCCCCACCCACATGGCCTGTCCCCATGAACACCCCAAAAAATCGAAAAACACAGAAAAATCAGCCCAATCCCAAACCATCCAGGCCCTCCATGATGTTTAAATTCAAGACACCCCACAGAAAGACTAGGCCCATGCAACACTCACTACCCCTGGTGAAAAGGCCACAACAACAGGCCAAAAAAATGAAAATCACAGAAAAATCAGCACACTCCCAAACCATCCAGGCCCTCCATGATGTTTAAATTCAAGACACCCCACAGAAAGACTAGGCCCATGCAACACTCACTACCCCTGGTGAAAAGGCCACAACAACAGGCCAAAAAAACGAAAATCACAGAAAAATCAGCACAATCCCAAACCATCCAGGCCCTCCATGATGTTTAAATTCAAGACACCCCACAGAAAGACTAGGCCCATGCAACACTCACTACCCCTGGTGAAAAGGCCACAACAACAGGCCAAAAAAACGAAAATCACAGAAAAATCAGCACAATCCCAAGCCATCCAGCCTCTCCATGATGTTTAAATTCAAAACACCCCACAGAAAGACTCAGTCCACCCACCACTGAGTACCCCTGGGCAAAAGGCCCCAAAACAGCCCAAAAATCGAAAATTCCAAAATTGTAGTTGCAGCAACTGTAATGCCCCAGACAAACTTACTTGTGAAATTTCTAATCCAAAAGTGATCCAAAGAAAGTCAAAAAGGCCTCAAATCCAAATATCCAGCAGCATCCACAAAAAGTAATCCTTCCAGCTCCAGATCCAAATGAAAAGTGACCAGGAGATGGACAAAGCACTGGGAGGAGCCTGCTGGACAGGAACAGGAAGTTGAAGACTGTGGGGCACTTCCTTCCTCCCACCCCCCCTCCCCAAAATGGACTTCTCGCAAAAAAAGTGCAGGCAAATATCAACCTGAGGAGTTATTCAGATAAAAATCATCATTTCCAGAAGGTTTATGCTGCTTGCTGGTGGATTTCTTGTGCAGAATTGCAAATTTTGTATTTTCGCGAGTGCGAGATTGTTGCTGATCGCCGCATCTACAAGGTCGCAATTGCGAAGTCCCGCGATACCTGATCACGGAGTACTCGCGTTGACAAACTCTCGCTGTGCAAGTTGGCAAGCCGCGATGACGTAATCGCACTCGCCAAATTCCCGCGGGATCCCGGCAGCAAGATCCAAAATGGTGCAGCACTCGCAAAATATCAAGAAAAACAACTCGGCAAATGCTGAATGACGGTAAGTAAACGCCGCGCACCGCAAAATTGTATCACCAAGAAAAAAAAAATCCGTTGCGTGTGAATTTGCGGATTTTGCGGAAAAATTTGCGAGCGTTCGCGGATTGCGAATTTACCGAAAATCCGCGAGCGTAACGGATTTTCCGCCCATGCTTAATTATGATATGGAATGCAGACGCCTACTGAACAACACTACCAACTACGTACCTCTGCCAGTGGATCATTCCAGTGACCTGAAGGACGAGATCTGTGAATTGGTTTCTACAGCAGAAAGAGATGGGATTATCTCTAAGGAAGAAGCAGATTTTTTTACAACATCAGAGGGAAAGATGCCGTATTTTTACATCTTACCGAAAACACATAAAAATGTTTTACCACCTCCTGGACGGCCTATCGTCTCAGGAATAGGTTCCCTTTTTGAACCACTTTCCAAATACTGTGACTTTTTCCTCAGGCCCATAGTTCAATCAACGAGTACCCACTTGAAAGATACTAAGAGTCTTCTACATCTACTCAGAACAATCAATGTGCCCACTGACCCGTGTTTTCTTGTCACAATGGACATTGAAAGCCTCTACACCTGCATCCCACAGGATGATACTATCAGGGTGTTGAGGGAGGCTCTGGACAGAGCCCCGTGGGATTATGAGACAACTCGTGAATTTGTGGGTGACTGTGCCACTTTGGCACTGTAAAGGAATTGTTTTGAATATGAGGGCAACAACTATCTCCAAGTTACGGGCACTTCAATGGGCAGCACTTTTGCCCCTTCGGTAGCAGGCCTCTATGTGTATGATTTCGAGAGTAATCATATCCTGAGCCCTACCAACCCATTTTCAACTAATATCATCTTATGGCACTGCTATATTGATGATGTCCTTATGATTTGGCAGGGGGAAGAAAATCTTTTACTCAACTTCTTTACCTGGATCAACTTGTGTGATCAACATCTTAAATTCACACATGAGCACTCATTGAAGTCCATTACATTTTGGATGTCACCATTACCAAACAGGTAGACCATCTGGAGACTAAGAACTATCACAAGCCAAAGGCAAAAAACAACTTATTACATTTCAAAAGTTACCATCCTCGTGCCTTGCGGGAGAATCTCCCGTATGGGCAATTCCTCCATTTTCGCCAAAACTGTAGCAGCCTATCTGACTACAAGCAACAGGCCGGCGAATTAACAACCAAGTTAGAACTAAGAGGATACCCAAAAGGCATTATTGAGAAAAGCCAAAAAAGAGCCAGGAACCAGCAGAGAGACATACTCCTGGATGACCATCCTAAGGCTACCATTAATGAGTTACCCCTGACATGTGTGACAACTTACAACCCTCTTTCGAATGCTGTCAATAAATGTATATCAAGAAATTGGAAAATACTAGCAAGCCACAAATTCAAATGGTACAAACCTCTCTTTTCTTATAAAAGAGCACTGAGTCTAAAAGATTCATTAGTGCACACACGTTCGAAAACAACACCAACAGGAAGACGTGAAGAAATTGTACTGAATGCATGGGGTTTGCCTGCTGTCACTGGGCACTTTCCCTCTGGGAATTGGAATGTATGCCACCTTACATCTCATACTAAAACCCTAAAACTGACAACTGGTGAAACATGGGAACAGCGCAAGCATACAAATTGCAATACCAGCAACGTTGTTTATTTAATTACATGTCCCTGTAGCCTACACTATGTGGGCATGACTACCAGGCGTGTCAAAACAAGGATATGTGAACACCGTAGTAATATCTGTTGTCATAGAACTGCAACAAAAAGTCAGCCCATTTCGTGGAGAGGAATCACACCCCCAATGATCTACATTGGACTATTCTGGAACATGTGGATTCAACTTCCGAGACAGTGTTATTTGAAAAAGAGCAACGTTGAGTATACCGGTTAGCCACTAACACCAAAGGGCTGAATGACGAAATTCCGTGGGGCTCGGTCCTACGGCGTCAATAAATCAGTACCCTAAACACTCTTGAAATCTGTTGCTCTACACTTTTCTCTGTATAAAAGTTTCCAGATTGAACTGCCTTTCTCTCCTTTTTGCATTTTTTATGAGAGATAAAGAGGTATACCAATAACCGATATTACTGTTCCCTTATCGGGCTCCTCCTCTTTCTTGAAATTAATTTGCTCTCCTTCAGACACATTACCATCGATAATTTCTGGTCATTGTGTAGGTCATTATGTTGTAAATGAACTAGATAGAAACATCCCCTGCAATTTCTGTTCAAAACAGCGTAAGTCCCCTGTTTGGATTCAAACCCCATATGAGCATCGTAATGGGGTTTTTTTTAAGCTGATCAAGTGACCGGCATTTTAATCCAGATAATTTGGTCTTCCCTCTGATTAATATCATAGGAGAGGAATGCCCACTTCAAATTCACTTTCCTACTAGTGGGCTCTTTTCCAATTATAGTCTCGATTTAATGTTGTCACCTTCTTCTCCCTGACTTCCCCGCCCTTAATGGTAAAATATTGTAGCGCCCCCGACTACTGTAATTCCCTTTCCGGTATTCGAACTCGGGTAGTCACGTAGAAAATCAGTTGGTTTCCCTTTAAGACACCGGCTATGATGGAGTCCTATGGTAAACACGTGACCGGCAGCGTAACCAGTAGAAATACGCGCCCCGACCCTTGACCTACACTTCCGGACTGACGGTAACCGAGAGTGTAGGTTCCTGGCGGGGAGTCGCGTGTGTTTGAGTAAGTTTACCACTATTGCGCCTGTAATCGCACGGATCTTTTGTGGCAATTTATAAGGTGAGAGATTAACAGCACTTCATTTCCCTTCCGATTAGACCTGACACCGCGGGAAGGTTTTCCCGCATCGTCAGATCTGAAGGAGAAATTCTCTCCCTCTTCTAATGTGAGTGTACTTATTTACTCCTGGTGATCGCAGTTTAAAACTAAGGCGCTATTAATATTATTAACGCTTTAAGGAATGCACTATTACTTATCAGACCTAAAAGCCTCTGCTACATAATTAAAAATGTATTTTTCTACAAAAAGAAGACAGTCACAGAATGTGATTAGTATGGCCAATTCGTATGGATTACTACCTAGAATAATACTTCCAAAAGATCCCTTTTGGGACTTGAATGTGAAGGGAATAATTCTCTAAAGGTGGAGACTAATATTTCCACACAGTTAATATACTTAAGTCTCCTTCAATGGCGTTTTGGAGTTTGGACAGTAGACCAATATCACACATTTACTGATAATGATAAAATGTGTAATTGCAGTAACAATATGGGTATGTATGTCACTATATGTTATTGTGTCTTGTCTCTTTTTCCCATTTTTCCACAGGTTTTCTCTGCTCCTGTGAAATTCAGTGAGTGGTCACGGGCAGTAACCGTGAGTTTATCTAATTTTTCACACTTAGTGCCCCACGGTCGGGTGCGCCTTAGCGCGCGCACACCACCGGAGGCCTGCCTTTTATCTATTTCTTGGTCCTGACGAATGCTGAGCGTAATAGCATCAATAACAGCAGAAACATGTTGACCGCTTATCTTTACTAAAGGACACAGGTTTCCTAACATAGAACCTAGTCTGTCCATGCACACTGTTTTTAATCAATACGGGTTGACCCTAATTAAACATTTTTTGGGTACTAACTTTGTATTTTTTAATTAGCACTCACATATAAATACACTTCTTTGTTTGAGCACTGTCACACTCAACACCATCCCGCTCCGCTGTAACTCAGGCGTTGTAGCACGCTGGGGGGGCACTCGGCCACCCCAGCGGGGACCCGATGATGAAGCATGTCACCAACTAGTGGTGAGTGAGGGTCCTTCTTTATAAGGAAAGAGTTCCCCCTCTTCCCTTATCGCCATAACTGGGCTTAGTTTGCTCCCAGTAGCTAATGTTTCCAAAAAATATATATATATATTTTTAGGTTTCACTTATCTTGGTTAATGGGATATTAGTAATAACCACTTATCTAAGGTGTTTTTTTTTATTTCATTTCTTTTTTTCACACTTAGTCACTCCTTAGTTGTTTTAAAAAATTGTGGTATAGGAGTGTCCACTCTAGCCCTTTCTCTCCTGTTGATCCTCGGTCTGTTGTGCAGCGCGCAGCTGTGAGAGTAGTACTATACTAAATATTTGTAGCATTTTTTCTGGTCTGTTTAATAGTTTACCATGGAAGGCCAGGGGCTTTCTTTTTCCAAAGAAGAAGTAGACGCACTACTTAGCGATAATACTTTATTTGATGACCCTTTACTAGCAAACGCTATTTCGCAAACTGGTGATTGGGAGAAATTAGGAGAACTCAAACGCAGCAGGATCAGGGCCATTTTACATGGAACGATGATCAAGGAGTATTTGAATAACAATGCAGCACCAAAAGGGTTGCTAGTTACAAATGCTCCTAGGATATTTCTAGATGATGCAGTATTCCGCAAAGATTGGGCGCAAATTGCGTGGCACTGCACACGGGATTGGGGTATCCCAATTATAAAAACTGCCTTACGATTATCAGAGGCTCTCCTGGTAGAGATTAAAACTACAGAAACCCATTTTAAGGCTACCATAACCGGGTACAAGAAAAGACTTGATGAACTCAATAAAGAACAGAACGAATTCAAAGAAAACCTTGTCCAATCTAAATCACAAAAATTACAGAAAGATCTGAAGCGTTGGTCTTATGCTAAAATCTACCCCAACTCCTGCCCTGATTATACCCCGTCATCAGGTTCAGGGTATAATTCGGACACCTCTGCGGATTCCAACACCAGTAGTTCAAGTAATGAGAGTGTGGGCATGAGAGGAAGAGGTAGGGGTCGTGGAAGAGGACGTGGGCATTTTCCACAGCAGCAGTACCCGTTCCAAGGTTGGCAACCCCCTTTTCCCCAACCGGGCATGGTATCATATCAACAACCAGGCTTCCAACCTCTGTTCCCTCCGATGATGGGCTGGAACCCACATTTCATGCCACATCCACAATTCAACCCACCCCCTTACGCGCCTCTTTTTTTAGACAGAGGCAGACGGGGCAGGGGGAAACAGAAGTATACCAACCGAGTACATTGGGAGCAACCCGAAGTAGTCGGGGACAACACCCGGAGCAAGACGGGGGACCAGAAACCGGGTCCAAGCAATGCGAACCATTAATCACCAATTTATCCTCACATAGCCTGACTGTGGCTGAAAAGGATGTACTTGAAAAAGGCCTAGGATTTATACCTACCCCACGCCTTGACAAGTTCAAATTACAATGCGAACTAAATGGGTTCTTTAGGAAACTGCGACTCAGAAGTTTTTTTGAAAACAGACAGGATGAAGAAACTAACTCAACCACAAGTGATACTGATTTTAGGTTAAAATCATCTTTCACGCCTCTGCCCCATACTGTCTCTTCTGAAATTCTTGCTTTTGAGAAAGCAGTTTTCCACGAAGTGGAACAATTACAGGAACCGGTTCCCTTCAAGAATTTAACTGCTGATGAATTTCGAGCCATCCAAACTTTGAAACAAAATAATGGCATAATCATAAAAAGTGCAGACAAAGGTGGCGGTCTGGTGATCCAGGACAGAATGGATTATGATATGGAATGCAGATGCCTACTGAACAACACTACCAACTACGTACCTCTACCAGTGGATCTTCCAGTGACCTGAAGGACGAGATCTGTGAATTGGTTTTTACAGCAGAAAGAGATGGGATTATCTCTAAGAAAGAAGCAGATTTTTTGACAACATCAGAGGGAAAGATGCCGTATTTTTACAGAACGAACTTTGTTGAGGAGAGAGAAGAAAGTGTCTTGTGTGATAGGGGGAATGAGTCAAATGAGGATGTGTTATGATAAATTTCAGCAGGTGTAGGTGGGGTTGTAGCCTTGGGAATACTTGCTTTAATCGTGACGATTTTATCAAAGAAATAAGTATTAAGGGAGTCGCAGAGCTGTTGGGACGGGGCTACTTTGGGGGTAATCCTATCAGGCTTAGCCAACTCATCCACAATAGAGAATATTTCTTTGGCTTTGTTATCAGCGCTGAGAACCTTTAGTGAAAAATAATCAGATTTTGCTTTCAGAATGGCGGCCTTGTATTGGTAAAGAGCCGTTACGAACAAGGATTTCAATGTGGGACAGTAATTCTGTCTCCACTTTCGCTCTGCTTGACGCAGGGAGAGTTTCATTTGTTTCAAATTGGGGGTGAACCAGCGTTGGGCATCATGAGGTCTTTTCTGAATCACATTATTAAGTGGGGCAAATTTGTCTCTACCAGAGGCCAGCCAAGTATTAAGGTTCTCGGCTTGGGCGTGGGGAGATAGATGGGAATCAGGGAGGGGGGACTAGAGGGTTTAGACGTGGCTAGAAAGGAGCAGAGTTCAGTGATGTCCCCGGCTCCAATTTCTAACTTTGCTGCGCCCTGAGGGAGGGGATTTAACATGAGAGGGAACAGGGAAGGAGAAGGAAATAAGGTAATGATCTGACCAGGAGCACGGACTGATCAGTAGATCAGAGATCTCAGCATTGGAAGACCAGACCTGGTCAAGTATATGACCTTTTATATGAGTGGGAAGCTTGATATGTTGTGAAAGATTCATCCCATTTAGAAGTTCAGTAAGAGCAGTCGATGTTGGACACACACGCGGATCACCGTGACAGAAATTAAAATCGCCAATAACAAGAAGTCTAGCTTGGGTGATGGCAAATTCGGCAACAATGTTTCCTAAAGCTTGAGGAAAGGTGGGCATATAGCTATGGGGTCTATAGATTACTGCACAGACAATAGGAGAGGTTAAAGAGTGGAGTTTGAACACTAGGAGGTCCACCAAGGGAATACTAGGTGAAGAAAGGAAGCTGAATTTATGGTTTTTCCGGATTATGGCTGCCACTCCTCCCCCCACTTTTGCCTCTGCTCTGTTGGCGTGGAGTGCATAGTAGTCGTTAGGACTAGCCGCCAATAAATCTGGGGAGGATTCGTCGTGTAGCCATGTTTCGGTGAGAAATAATGGGGCATATTACCAAGGGGGTTTATCTCTGCTTTTTTGGCTTTAAAAGCCAAGAAAGCGGAGATAAAATTATCTCCCTATTACCTAGCTGTCGCTAACACCAGTTAGGGACAGCTAGTAGGAGATAGCGACGATCTTGGGCCCCACTTTGCATGACAGTGATATTTATCACTAATGACATGCAAAGTGGGCGTGCCAAGATGGTAGCGACTGGAAACAGTCGCTAACATAGCTATCTCCTATTACCAACTTTTGGAGATATTCGCGCTAAGCACGAATATCTCCAAAAGCTAACACCTGCCCTGAGCAGTTCTTAGCCATGTTATCCAATGGGAGGTGAATAACATGGCTAAGAGCATTAGCTCGGTAATGAATGAATATCGCTGACTTTTCAGCGATATTCATGCATTGGGGGCGATTTTTATCGCATTTGCGATAAACCTTGGTAATACCAAGGTTTATCTGCGATAAAAATCGCCGCAGCTCAGTGGTAAATTTTTGTCTCTAATGAAGCAATAGCGATAATTATCGCTATTGCTTGGTAATATGCCCCCATATGTATGGTTTATGGGAGTCTAATAGCATGAAGATTTCAAGTTGGTGTTTAACCATGGATCGGGTGTTGAGATACCAGATATCCAATTTGTTATGTGGCTGACTCGACTGTAGAAGGGAGGACATAGGGGAGGGATCCCTGCGGGGATTAGTTCATCGGGGGGGTCCGGTAGGGAGGTAAGGGCTGGTCTAGTCGCGTCATTGGAGACTAATAGATCGTCTTCCTTAAGGATATTGCTGGTGTGGGGAGAAATAGCCTGATGTGTCTGCAGGGCTAGCATTTTATAACGGGAGTAGTGCAGGGGGGATTGGGCAGAGGGCATGGCCCCTGGCCCCAGTCGGGCGTGGACGGGCGCAGACGGGCTTGCCTTAGGCACGCCTTCGGCGCGCCAGCGGCGCGCCCGCTGAGCGCGTCCGCTGCGCGACGGGTAGCACATAGTGAGTTATAGGCAGGGAGCCCTCCCTAGTTGCGGGACTCCGCCCCCAACTACGATGGAAGAGTTACTGCTGCCTGTGTGAGCCTGCACCCTCCACAGCAATTGGGTAAACCCGTGGTGGACTGAGGTGCAGGCAGCAAGACACGGCAGGAAGTTTAAGGTAGAGTGAGATGAGGGTGTGCAAATTAGCAATCAATTTAAAAGCACAACATACAACAAATGGAATAAAAGTGAGCAAAATTTGCAATCAATTTCCCAACAGAAAAATGTAAAAGTTTAAAACAGGTAGAGCGTTTTTTAAAGTAATGTGGCTGGCGGGGATTAATGTCAGAACTCACATCCGCTCCGATCTGGTATTATGCGTCCTAGTGCGAGGAAGGAGAATGAGTCTGCAGTTATAGGCAGCGAGCCCGCCCTAGTCGCGGGACTCCGCCCCCAACTACGATGGAAGAGTTATTGCTGCCTGTGTGAGCCTGCACCCTCCACTGCAATCGGGTAAACCCGTGGTGGACCGAGGTGCAGGCAGCAAGACACGGCAGGAAGTTTAAGGAAGAGTGAGATGAGGTTGTGCAAATTAGCAATCAATTTAAAAGCACAACATACAACAAATGGAATAAAAGTGTGCAAAATTCGCAATCAATTTCACAACACAGAAATGTAAAAGTTTAAAACAGGTAGAGCGTTTTTTAAAGTAATGTGGCTGGCGGGGATTAATGCCAGTACTCACTGCCGCTCCGATCTGGTAATATGCGTCCTAGTGCGAGGAAGGAGAATGAGTCTGCAGTTATAGGCAGCGAGCCCGCCCTAGTCGCGGGACTCTGCCCCCAACTACGGTGGAAGAGTTACTGCTGCTTGTGTGAGCCTGCACCCTCCACAGCAATCGGATAAAACCCGTGGTGGACCGAGGTGCAGGCAGCAAGACACGGCAGGAAGTTTAAGGTAGAGTGAGATGAGGGTGTGCAAATTAGCAATCAATTTAAAAGCACAAGATACAACAAATGGAATAAAAGTGTGCAAAATTCGCAATCAATTTCACAACACAGAAATGTAAAAGTTTAAAACAGGTAGAGCGTTTTTTAAAGTAATGTGGCTGGTGGGGATTAATGCCAGTACTCACAGCCGCTCCGATCTGGTAATATGCGTCCTAGTGCGAGGAAGGAGAATGAGTCTGCAGTTATAGGCAGCGAGCCCGCCCTAGTCGCAGGACTCCGCCCCCAACTACGGTGGAAGAGTTACTGCTGCTTGTGTGAGCCCGCACCCTCCACAGCAATCGGGTAAACCCGTGGTGGACCGAGGTGCAGGCAGCAAGACACGGCAGGAAGTTTAAGGTAGAGTGAGATGAGGGTGTGCAAATTAGCAATCAATTTAAAAGCACAACATACAACAAATGGAATAAAAGTGTGCAAAATTCGCAATCAATTTCACAACACAGAAATGTAAAAGTTTAAAACAGGTAGAGCGTTTTTTAAAGTAATGTGGCTGGTGGGGATTAATGCCAGTACTCACAGCCGCTCCGATCGGGTAATATGCGTCCTAGTGCGAGGAAGGAGAATGAGTCTGCAGTTATAGGCAGAGAGCCCGCCCTAGTCGCGGGACTCCGCCCCCAACTACGGTGGAAGAGTTACTGCTGCTTGTGTGAGCCTGTACCCTCCACAGCAATCGGGTAAACCCGTGGTGGACCGAGGTGCAGGCAGCAATACACGGCAGGAAGTTTAAGGTAGAGTGAGATGAGGGTGTGCAAATTAGCAATCAATTTAAAAGCACAACATACAACAAATGGAATAAAAGTGTGCAAAATTCGCAATCAATTTCACAACACAGAAATGTAAAAGTTTAAAACAGGTAGAGCGTTTTTTAAAGTAATGTGGCTGGCGGGGATTAATGCCAGAACTCACATCCGCTCCGATCTGGTAATATGCGTCCTAATGCGAGGAAGGAGAATGAGTCTGCAGTTATAGGCAGCGAGCCCGCCTTAGTCGCAGGACTCCGCCCCCAACTACGATGGAAGAGTTATTGCTGCTTGTGTGAGCCTGCACCCTCCACAGCAATCGGGTAAACCCGTGGTGGACCGAGGTGCAGGCAGCAAGACACGGCAGGAAGTTTAAGGTAGAGTGAGATGAGGGTGTGCAAATTAGCAATCAATTTAAAAGCACAACATACAACAAATGGAATAAAAGTGTGCAAAATTCGCAATCAATTTCACAACACAGAAATGTAAAAGTTTAAAACAGGTAGAGCGTTTTTTAAAGTAATGTGGCTGGTGGGGATTAATGCCAGTACTCACAGCCGCTCCGATCTGGTAATATGCGTCCTACTGCGAGGAAGGAGAATGAGTCTGCAGTTATAGGCAGCGAGCCCGCCCTAGTCGCGGGACTCCGCCCCCAACTACGGTGGAAGAGTTACTGCTGCTTGTGTGAGCCTACACCCTCCACAGCAATCGGGTAAACCCGTGGTGGACCGAGGTGCAGGCAGCAAGACACGGCAGGAAGTTTAAGGTAGAGTGAGATGAGGGTGTGCAAATTAGCAATCAATTTAAAAGCACAACATACAACAAATGGAATAAAAGTGTGCAAAATTTGCAATCAATTTCACAACACAGAAATGTAAAAGTTTAAAACAGGTAGAGCGTTTTTTAAAGTAATGTGGCTGGCGGGGATTAATGCCAGTACTCACAGCCGCTCCGATCTGGTAATATGCATCCTAGTGCGAGGAACGAGAATGAGTCTGCAGTTATAGGCAGCGAGCCCGCCCTAGTCGCGGGACTCCGCCCCCAACTACGGTGGAAGAGTTACTGCTGCTTGTGTGAGCCTGCACCCTCCACAGCAATCGGGTAAACCCGTGGTGGACCGAGGTGCAGGCAGCAAGACACGGCAGAAAGTTTAAGGTAGAGTGAGATGAGGGTGTGCAAATTAGCAATCAATTTAAATGCACAACATACAACAAATGGAATAAAAGTGTGAAAAATTCGCAATCAATTTCACAACACAGAAATGTAAAAGTTTAAAACTGGTAGAGCGTTTTTTAAAGTAATGTGGCTGGTGGGGATTAATTCCAGTACTCACAGCCGCTCCGATCTGGTAATATGCGTCCTAGTGCGAGGAAGAAGAATGAGTCTGCAGGTATAGGCAGCGAGCCCGCCCTAGTCGCGGGTCTCCGCCCCCAACTACGGTGGAAGAGTTACTGCTGCTTGTGGGAGCCTGCACCCTCCACAGCAATCGGGTAAACCCGTGGTGGACCGAGGTGCAGGCAGCAAGACACGGCAGGAAGTTTAAGGTAGAGTGAGATGAGGGTGTGCAAATTATCAATCAATTTAAAAGCACAACATACAACAAATGGAATAAAAGTGTGCAAAATTCGCAATCAATTTCACAACACAGAAATGTAAAAGTTTAAAACAGGTAGAGCGTTTTTTAAAGTAATGTGGCTGGTGGGGATTAATGCCAGTACTCACAGCCGCTCCGATCTGGTAATATGCGTCCTAGTGCGAGGAAGGAGAATGAGTCTGCAGTTATAGGCAGCGAGCCCGCCCTAGTCGCGGGACTCCGCCCCCAACTACGGTGGAAGAGTTACTGCAGCTTGTGTGAGCCCGCACCCTCCACAGCAATCGGGTAAACCCGTGGTGGACCGAGGTGCAGGCAGCAAGACACGGCAGGAAGTTTAAGGTAGAGTGAGATGCGGGTGTGCAAATTAGCAATCAATTTAAAAGCACAACATACAACAAATGGAATAAAAGTGTGCAAAATTAAAATCAATTTCACAACACAGAAATGTAAAACTTTAAAACAGGTAGAGCGTTTTTTAAAGTAATGTGGCTGGTGGGGATTAATGCCAGTACTCACAGCCGCTCCGATCTGGTAATATGCGTCCTAGTGCGAGGAAGGAGAATGAGTCTGCAGTTATAGGCAGTGAGCCCGCCCTAGTCGCGGGACTCCGCCCCCAACTATGGTGGAAGAGTTACTGCTGCTTGTGTGAGCCTGTACCCTCCACAGCAATCGGGTAAACCCGTGGTGGACCGAGGTGCAGGCAGCAAGACACGGCAGGAAGTTTAAGGTAGAGTGAGATGAGGGTGTGCAAATTAGCAATCAATTTAAAAGCACAACATACAACAAATGGAATAAAAGTGTGCAAAATTCGCAATCAATTTCACAACACAGAAATGTAAAAGTTTAAAACAGGTAGAGCGTTTTTTAAAGTAATGTGGCTGGCGGGGATTAATGCCAGAACTCACATCCGCTCCGATCTGGTAATATGCGTCCTAGTGCGAGGAAGGAGAATGAGTCTGCAGTTATAGGCAGCGAGCCCGCCCTAGTCGCGGGACTCCGCCCCCAAATACGATGGAAGAGTTATTGCTGCTTGTGTGAGCCTGCACCCTCCACAGCAATCGGGTAAACCCGTGGTGGACCGAGGTGCAGGCAGCAAGACACGGCAGGAAGTTTAAGGTAGAGTGAGATGAGTTTGTGCAAATTAGCAATCAATTTAAAAGCACAACATACAACAAATGGAATAAAAGTGTGCAAAATTCGCAATCAATTTCACAACACAGAAATGTAAAAGTTTAAAACAAGTAGAGCGTTTTTTAAAGTAATGTGGCTGGCGGGGATTAATGCCAGTACTCACAGCCGCTCCGATCTGGTAATATGCGTCCTAGTGCGAGGAAGGAGAATGAGTCTGCAGTTATAGGCAGCGAGCCCGCCCTAGTCGCGGGACTCCGCCCCCAACTACGGTGGAAGAGTTACTGCTGCTTGTGTGAGCCTGCACCCTCCACAGCAATCGGGTAAACCCGTGGTGGACCGAGGTGCAGGCAGCAAGACACGGCAGGAAGTTTAAGGTAGAGTGAGATGAGGGCGTGCAAATTAGCAATCAATTTAAAAGCACAACATACAACACATGGAATAAAAGTGTACAAAATTCGCAATCAATTTCACAACACAGAAATGTAAAAGTTTAAAACAGGTAGAGCGTTTTTTAAAGTAATGTGGCTGGTGGGGGTTAATGCCAGTACTCACAGCCGCTCCGATCTGGAAATATGCGTCCTAGTGCGAGGAAGGGGAATGAGTCTGCAGTTATAGGCAGCGAGCCCGCCCTAGTCGCGGGACTCCGCCCCCAACTACGGTGGAAGAGTTACTGCTGCTTGTGTGAGCCTGCACCCTCCACAGCAATCGGGTAAACCCGTGGTGGACCGAGGTGCAGGCAGCAAGACACGGCAGGAAGTTTAAGGTAGAGTGAGATGAGGGTGTGCAAATTAGCAATCAATTTAAAAGCACAACATACAACAAATGGAATAAAAGTGTGCAAAATTCGCAATCAATTTCACAACACAGAAATGTAAAAGTTTAAAACAGGTAGAGCGTTTTTTAAAGTAATGTGGCTGGCGGGGATAAATGCCAGTACTCACAGCCGCTCGATCTGGTAATATGCGTCCTAGTGCGAGGAAGGAGAATGAGTCTGCAGTTATAGGCAGCGAGCCCGCCCTAGTCACGGGACTCCGCCCCCAACTACGGTGGAAGAGTTACTGCTGCTTGTGTGAGCCTGCACCCTCCACAGCAATCGGGTAAACCCGTGGTGGACCGAGGTGCAGGCAGCAAGACACGGCAGGAAGTTTAAGGTAGAGTGAGATGAGGGTGTGCAAATTAGCAATCAATTTAAAAGCACAACATACAACAAATGGAATAAAAGTGTGCAAAATTCGCAATCAATTTCACAACACAGAAATGTAAAAGTTTAAAACAGGTAGAGCGTTTTTTAAAGTAATGTGGCTGGTGGGGATTAATGCCAGTACTCACAGCCGCTCTGATCTGGTAATATGCGTCCTAGTGCGAGGAAGGAGAATGAGTCTGCAGTTATACAAAGTGAGCCCGCCCTAGTCGCGGGACTCCGCCCCCAACTACGATGGAAGAGTTATTGCTGCTTGTGTGAACCTGCACCCTCCACAGTAATCGGGTAAACCCGTGGTGGACCGAGGTGCAGGCAGCAAGACACGGCAGGAAGTTCAAGGTAGAGTGAGATGAGGGTGTGCAAATTAGCAATCAATTTAAAAGCACAACATACAACAAATGGAATAAAAGTGTGCAAAATTCGCAATCAATTTCACAACACAGAAATGTAAAAGTTTAAAACAGGTAGAGCGTTTTTTAAAGTAATGTGGCTGGCGGGGATAAATGCCAGTACTCACAGCCGCTCCGATCTGGTAATATGCGTCCTAGTGCGAGGAAGGAGAATGAGTCTGCAGTTATAGGCAGCGAGCCCGCCCTAGTCGCGGGACTCCGCCCCCAACTACGGTGGAAGAGCTACTGCTGCTTGTGTGAGCCTGCACCCTCCACAGCAATCGGGTAAACCCGTGGTGGACCGAGGTGCAGGCAGCAAGACACGGCAGGAAGTTTAAGGTAGAGTGAGATGAGGGTGTGCAAATTAGCAATCAATTTAAAAGCACAACATACAACAAATGGAATAAAAGTGTGCAAAATTTGCAATCAATTTCACAACACAGAAATGTAAAAGTTTAAAACAGGTAGAGCGTTTTTTAAAGTAATGTGGCTGGCGGGGATTAATGCGAGTACTCACAGCCGCTCCGATCTGGTAATATGCATCCTAGTGCGAGGAAGAAGAATGAGTCTGCAGTTATAGGCAGCGAGCCCGCCCTAGTTGCGGGACTCCGCCCCCAACTACGGTGGAAGAGTTACTGCTGCTTGTGTGAGCCTGCACCCTCCACAGCAATCGGGTAAACCCGTGGTGGACCGAGGTGCAGGCAGCAAGACACAGCAGAAAGTTTAAGGTAGAGTGAGATGAGGGTGTGCAAATTAGCAATCAATTTAAAAGCACAACATACAACAAATGGAATAAAAGTGTGCAAAATTCGCAATCAATTTCACAACACAGAAATGTAAAAGTTTAAAACAGGTAGAGCGTTTTTTAAAATAATGTGGCTGGTGGGGATTAATTCCAGTACTCACAGCCGCTCCGATCTGGTAATATGCGTCCTAGTGCGAGGAAGGAGAATGAGTCTGCAGTTATAGGCAGCGAGCCCGCCCTAGTCGCAGGACTCCGCCCCCAACTACGGTGGAAGAGTTACTGCTGCTTGTGTGAGCCCGCACCCTCCTCAGCAATCGGGTAAACCCGTGGTGGACCGAGGTGCAGGCAGCAAGACACGGTAGGAAGTTTAAGGTAGAGTGAGATGAGGGTGTGCAAATTAGCAATCAATTTAAAAGCACAACATACAACAAATGGAATAAAAGTGTGCAAAATTCGCAATCAATTTCACAACACAGAAATGTAAAAGTTTAAAACAGGTAGAGCGTTTTTTAAAGTAATGTGGCTGGTGGGGATTAATGCCAGTACTCACAGCCGCTCCGATCGGGTAATATGCGTCCTAGTGCGAGGAAGGAGAATGAGTCTGCAGTTATAGGCAGCGAGCCCGCCCTAGTCGCGGGACTCCGCCCCAACTACGATGGAAGAGTTATTGCTGCTTGTGTGAGCCTGCACCCTCCACAGCAATCGGGTAAACCCGTGGTGGACCGAGGTGCAGGCAGCAAGACACGGCAGGAAGTTTAAGGTAGAGTGAGATGAGGTTGTGCAAATTAGCAATCAATTTAAAAGCACAACATACAACATATGGAATAAAAGTGTGCAAAATTCACAATCAATTTCACAACACAGAAATGTAAAAGTTTAAAACAGGTAGAGCGTTTTTTAAAGTAATGTGGCTGGTGGGGATTAATGCCAGTACTCACAGCCGCTCCGATCTGGTAATATGCGTCCTAGTGCGAGGAAGGAGAATGAGTCTGCAGTTATAGGCAGCGAGCCCGCCCTAGTCGCGGGACTCCGCCCCCAACTACGGTGGAAGAGTTACTGCAGCTTGTTTGAGCCCGCACCCTCCACAGCAATCGGGTAAACCCGTGGTGGACCGAGGTGCAGGCAGCAAGACACGGCAGGAAATTTAAGGTAGAGTGAGATGAGGGTGTGCAAATTAGCAATCAATTTAAAAGCACAACATACAACAAATGGAATAAAAGTGTGCAAAATTTGCAATCAATTTCACAACACAGAAATGTAAAAGTTTAAAACAGGTAGAGCGTTTTTTAAAGTAATGTGGCTGGCGGGGATTAATGCGAGTACTCACAGCCGCTCCGATCTGGTAATATGCATCCTAGTGCGAGGAAGAAGAATGAGTCTGCAGTTATAGGCAGCGAGCCCGCCCTAGTTGCGGGACTCCGCCCCCAACTACGGTGGAAGAGTTACTGCTGCTTGTGTGAGCCTGCACCCTCCACAGCAATCGGGTAAACCCGTGGTGGACCGAGGTGCAGGCAGCAAGACACAGCAGAAAGTTTAAGGTAGAGTGAGATGAGGGTGTGCAAATTAGCAATCAATTTAAAAGCACAACATACAACAAATGGAATAAAAGTGTGCAAAATTCACAATCAATTTCACAATACAGAAATGTAAAAGTTTAAAACAGGTAGAGCGTTTTTTAAAGTAATGTGGCTGGTGGGGATTAATGCCAGTACTCACAGCCGCTCCGATCGGGTAATATGCGTCCTAGTGCGAGGAAGGAGAATGAGTCTGCAGTTATAGGCAGCGAGCCCGCCCTAGTCGCGGGACTCCGCCCCCAACTACGATGGAAGAGTTATTGCTGCTTGTGTGAGCCTGCACCCTCCACAGCAATCGGGTAAACCCGTGGTGGACCGAGGTGCAGGCAGCAAGACACGGCAGGAAGTTTAAGGTAGAGTGAGATGAGGTTGTGCAAATTAGCAATCAATTTAAAAGCACAACATACAACATATGGAATAAAAGTGTGCAAAATTCGCAATCAATTTCACAACACAGAAATGTAAAAGTTTAAAACAGGTAGAGCGTTTTTTAAAGTAATGTGGCTGGTGGGGATTAATGCCAGTACTCACAGCCGCTCCGATCTGGTAATATGCGTCCTAGTGCGAGGAAGGAGAATGAGTCTGCAGTTATAGGCAGCGAGCCCGCCCTAGTCGCGGGACTCCGCCCCCAACTACGGTGGAAGAGTTACTGCAGCTTGTGTGAGCCCGCACCCTCCACAGCAATCGGGTAAACCCGTGGTGGACCGAGGTGCAGGCAGCAAGACACGGCAGGAAGTTTAAGGTAGAGTGAGATGAGGGTGTGCAAATTAGCAATCAATTTAAAAGCACAACATACAACAAATGGAATAAAAGTGTGCAAAATTTGCAATCAATTTCAAAACACAGAAATGTAAAAGTTTAAAACAGGTAGAGCGTTTTTTAAAGTAATGTGGCTGGCGGGGATTAATGCGAGTACTCACAGCCGCTCCGATCTGGTAATATGCATCCTAGTGCGAGGAAGAAGAATGAGTCTGCAGTTATAGGCAGCGAGCCCGCCCTAGTTGCGGGACTCCGCCCCCAACTACGGTGGAAGAGTTACTGCTGCTTGTGTGAGCCTGCACCCTCCACAGCAATCGGGTAAACCCGTGGTGGACCGAGGTGCAGGCAGCAAGACACGGCAGAAAGTTTAAGGTAGAGTGAGATGAGGGTGTGCAAATTAGCAATCAATTTAAAAGCACAACATACAACAAATGGAATAAAAGTGTGCAAAATTCACAATCAATTTCACAATACAGAAATGTAAAAGTTTAAAACAGGTAGAGCGTTTTTTAAAGTAATGTGGCTGGTGGGGATTAATTCCAGTACTCACAGCCGCTCCGATCTGGTAATATGCGTCCTAGTGCGAGGAAGGAGAATGAGTCTGCAGTTATAGGCAGCGAGCCCGCCCTAGTCGCAGGACTCCGCCCCCAACTACGGTGGAAGAGTTACTGCTGCTTGTGTGAGCCCGCACCCTCCACAGCAATCGGGTAAACCCGTGGTGGACCGAGGTGCAGGCAGCAAGACACGGCAGGAAGTTTAAGGTAGAGTGAGATGAGGGTGAGCAAATTAGCAATCAATTTAAAAGCACAACATACAACAAATGGAATAAAAGTGTGCAAAATTCGCAATCAATTTCACAACACAGAAATGTAAAAGTTTAAAACAGGTAGAGCGTTTTTTAAAGTAATGTGGCTGGTGGGGATTAATGCCAGTACTCACAGCCGCTCCGATCGGGTAATATGCGTCCTAGTGCGAGGAAGGAGAATGAGTCTGCAGTTATAGGGAGCGAGCCCGCCCTAGTCGCGGGACTCCGCCCCCAACTACGATGGAAGAGTTATTGCTGCTTGTGTGAGCCTGCACCCTCCACAGCAATCGGGTAAACCCGTGGTGGACCGAGGTGCAGGCAGCAATACACGGCAGGAAGTTTAAGGTAGAGTGAGATGAGGGTGTGCAAATTAGCAATCAATTTAAAAGCACAACATACAACAAATGTGTAGGAGAGTAGGGTCTGCTATCCTATGGTCACCCCAAATTTTTGCTTTTTGCTTCACTGGTTTCTGACTTAATGTGGCTGTGGGCCTGCTAATCAGACCCACAGCCTGCTGTTCTCTCTCTAAATTAATGCCAATGCACTTTAGGTGCATTACGAATTGGAACTGGTTCACCTTATGAGCCCCTGTACTAGTGCACCCTAGGTGCCCAGGGCATAGGTGTATCCAAGGCCTACCAGGGGCTGCAGCACGTATTGTGCCACCCCTGGCCTGGCCTCCATATTTGACACAACTGGCTGATCACTCAGCTGGGGTAAGTCGGTGTAACCACCTCTTACTTAGGTACAGTATGTCTGTGCCTAACCCTAAACTGGACACATATGTTCCTATCAGCCACTCCTATGGAAGGCCTCATCAATCCTGGAGGCAGAGTGCTTGGAAATATGTGAGATGGTGCTCTGGCATGAGCTGAGCCTGTCTGCAGCTGTCGGGAACAACTCCCTAAGCTGTTCCGGGATATTGCCATACCATATACTCTTAAGTGCATTATAATCCTCGCGGTTAAATGCTATCTTTGGTTTGGCTTTATCAAAACATGTCGAGTAAGGTGTCATACGAATTGGAATACTATCCCCTCGCCAATTCTGGCGACGGGGATAGCATTCCACCCTTCTAGAGGGACACGACATGTGCGTAGCCTTAACCCCGGTTAAAGTTAAACAGAGCCTCAGCTTCACAAAATGGACGCTGCCACCACAGACACAAGTCTGGCCTCCTGCTGCTGACCGAAACTCGGCAGATGGTGGCCTGGACAAAGGGTTTCCTGCCTTGGGAGGTGCGAGCACCACCCCAGACAGGATTTTGTGTATTAGGTAGGACAGGGCTGAAAAGAATCAGACATGCCCGGGGCACACAAGGTGTCCCCGTGCATAGGCCAGTCCAAACCGGTCCTGGGGCCTTCCAGCCCCAGTCCTGGCGCGGAGCTGGACAAAGGAAAGGGGGTGTAACCGCCCCCCTTCCTGGTTCCTCCCAGAGGAGGGACCTAGTAGGTGATCCACCCCCAGTTTGGGAATAAGAGGGGGAGCAGTGCCATTGCACAGCAGATCATCCCGAAATCAACTTAAAACTAAGAAGAAGACTGGACTTCGACATTCTGCTGCACAGAAGACTGAAGAAGAATCTCCCTTGTGGCCAAGGAGTGACCACCCTGTGAACACAGGTACCAACCAGCAACTCGACGTCTGCTTTGCCGCCGCCTCCCGCCGGAGACCGAGCCCAGAGCCCGACAAGAACCAGACTCCCAGACCTCTCAAAGCCCGATCCACAGTCCCTGCGAAGAAGGGACCCGTGGAGGCACCGAGTGACGTGGGACCGGACCTCTTGGTAGACACTCGTAAAGCTGACTGCGCAGCTTCTGAGGCATCCTCGACGTTGTGCTTTGGGGATTGAGAACCCCCACCACCGAGCAGCCCTTGCACCGAAGATCAGCCCCCCAGCATCTCCACGATCTGCGTGGGGCCCTTTTGCACTGTGCCACTCGACGCGCCATCCCGGCCACTAGCCACGTGGTCAGCGGCCATCTTGGCGACGAACCCGAAGATTTAAACAGCAGGTCTGGTTGCTCCAGACCTACCCAAGCTCCTGTGAAAAGGAGCCCTCGCTCTGACCTTGCTGGTCCGAGTGAACAGCATCTTTCAACTTCTGCGTGGCTTGCATTTGCCAAGGCCTGTTTGCTCCGATCAGGTCGCCGACACCGCCAACAGCGAGAAGCCTACGTGGGACAGCTCGTGACCGACTCCTGGACGTCCTCGACCCCGGGTATCCACGTGGCTGCAGAAAGAAGCTACCCGACAACGCCTGTTTGCACCCGACATCGCCTGGTTCCACTCTGGTTCCAGGGCAGTCACTGGCTAGTGACTTTGAACACTGTCCCCTCTGCTTTCAGGTCTTCAACTCTTCTGATCCACCCTTGGATCCACCGGAACTCTTCACATCGAGCCGCCTGCAGCATCTTCAGCTCCAAGCACCATCGACCAGCGTGACGAAACCCGACACATCTTCGACCCTGTGCACCCGCTTCCTGTGGGTGAGGTAACCCAGCTCCGCCGGTGCTCCTGCACTGGTACACATCCCAAGGGCCTGTGTTTTAAGTTTCAGCTCCGTAGGTCACTCGGAAGGTTCCTAACTTTCTAACTTTGTGCTTTTTACGCACCATAGACTTTGTATTGAGAAGTGCGTGCACTTTGAACACTGCACCCGAGTCCCGTGGGCCTTTCCCGACTTAGTTAACTCCAGTCTCGAATAGCTCCAGCGATTCCCAAGGCCCTAGGCCTCTTCACTTTCCTTTAGGTATCTCTTATACCACTTATTTAGTATATGGTTTAGGTGGCCCCTAGGGCTCATCCATATTGTGCAACTTTTGTGTATTTTAAACTGTCTTGTGATTTTACGCTTGTGCTTCTGTGCTCATAAAGAGTCCAGGGGATTTTAATAGTTAATAAATCAATATATATTTTCAATGCTTTTCGTGCCTAGGGTGCTGGTTGCATCTTTATATTTTAAAGAAAAGCACCAGCCACAGAGCCCACGCCGGGTCTTTATATTTCTTTGAGCACGGAAGACTTAAACAGTGCATGAAGCCGTCTGGCAACATGAGCAGATTCCGCGCTGTACATTTTGTTTAAAAACTTACTGCTGTAAAGTTTAAAACCTCACTGCTGGAACACACGTTTATCGCGCTGCCTATTGTGAAATCTTTAAACGATAGAGCTAATGCCGGGTTTGTTTGCACCTTCTATCTGGCAGATCCCGACGGTACTTATTGCTGAAAGCACCGCAAGACGAGACCCTTTATTTTGACTGCGGGGGCGTGCTGAGAGCTGATACTCGCCTGAACCCTAAACTCTGTGAAACAAAGCTGCTACGCGCTAATTTGTAACGCGATTAAGTAGGTATCCTATGCTGTGAACTGCCTGTGCCTTAAATTACTGTGGCGGAAAGAGGTGTTTTAAAACCCTGTTTTCCCTTTTTCCAGGCCGATTCAGTCTCCGGCCCCGAACCTACTACCACGCTGCTTTATTCGCATATTAGGACTCTTCTGTGCCTAGGTAAGACGTGACACTGGTGAATCTGTGAAAGAAGTGTGAAATTAAATCTTAGTTAGATTACTGAAACGCTACTGTTATTTATTGTTCAGGGTTCCAGGAAGGTTCCGAAACCCTGTTTGTTGTTTAAAGGTGGTGACCTGCCATCATTTCCCCTTGGGTGGACTGCTTAAGTGAATTCGGGCCTGAATACAAGGTAATACCCTTTCAAAACACGATCTTGATGGGGCTATTGAGCAATTTTAAATGACTGTCACTTAAAACTGGACTAGGAACCTGAATGTTTTTTTAAAACTGCATTAGGAACCTGAATGTTTGGGTCCTCGAAAACGAGGGGTTAACCAATTATAATTACAATAGCGATTCTATTTAACCAAACAGATTTTTGGGACAAGGCCACCTTGGCGTATGATATGAAATAAATAGTGAAATGCAGATGTAAAAAATGGATAAATGCTTAGTGCACACAAATACAGAAACAAAAGAGCCAGGATGTATGTGAGGGTCCACTGCAGGGGTCGTGAATGTACCTTTGACGCTAATGACTTGTTTTTTAATTTTTGCTTATTGTGTCACCCATTTTTTGAGCTCACCAAGACCCCCAACTAGTGATTAAATCACTGTGATAAATTACTATGTGATCAGTACATATGCATATAGGTCTACAGGAAAATCATTTGAGAGAAAAAACATGAGGATAGTAAATGATTATCTTTTTAAATTGTTTATGGAATGGGGGCGAAACACAATATTAAAATATGTGTTTTTTCTACAGAGTGCCTGGATATCAGAAGCATTTGTGATACTGTTACCTACCACCCCCTCTCCTTCCCTTTCTTTTGCCCTGACGAAGGTGCGGCCAGTCTACGGGCCTGGCACCGAAACGCGCGTCGGCGTTGAAACAACTTGCCCTGAACCTTTAATCACCGATCTCCGGCCTATGGCTGAGAGGACATGTTCAGGATGTTCTCAGAGCATTATTCCTTAATTCCTGTCTGAGTTGAACGAATGAATTATGTATGAGAATGTTTGTTAGTGATTGATGAATGTGTTTGAGTTTGAATGCAGGAAGGCTGGTTGTTGATGGGGTGTTTTTTATCTTGTTATATTGAAATGTTTGAATAAATGAATATGTCTATATGCACTCTAAAACATGAAGTAAATAAAAATAAAAATGATATATTTTTTTATAAATTTGAATGTGTTCTTGTCTGAATCTAATGTGGCACTGATACATTGGTGAGCGCTAAATGGGTGACTATTGGGGAAAAAAAACTGGACTCTTGAAGAGCCTATTATTGATTGAAAACGGGGCAGATCTATCTTTTTCTTCGCCTATTCTGATTATTTCCCCTGCTGATCTGCCTCATATCCTACTCAGGGGGCCCCCTCCTTTGTGATATATTGGATATTTTCAATATATATCTGTGTGGTATCCCTTTCATTTGGTATTCAAGGGGGTTGTGTATGGTATAACAGCTGGCTTCACATGCCTTTCAGAGTTTAGCCTAAGACTGCTTTGTCCACGTTACCACTAGGATAACTGGTCTACAAGGTTGAATTACAACCATCATCATAAGGGTTGCTTGGCATGGTACAAAGTGATCACTAGAATTAGTGAGCATTATATACCAGGCCAACTTCTCACATTGGTGAGCAGCGGATTGGGATCTGAGCTTGCTGTTGTTTTACCATTACAATCTTTGAGATTATCATTTGAAAGATCATACAGGTACCTGCTAGGTACATATAAAACAAGACTAGTATACATAAGTTCTACTGAACTTAGTTGTTGTAGAGCAAAGGGAGTAGCACACCCTAGCTACAACTACTAGATAGGTTTAGTAGGTAAACACCAGTGTAGGTAGATTGCAACACATCCACCCACACTAGAGCAATGTCTGGAACAGAGGGGTCCAGTGGACTTACTCCTGTTGAGAGTGACCCTCCAAGGGCACCATCCCAGTTTGCTATTTTTCCCTTTAAGGAATTAAGACAGCTTTGTGTCTTAAGGGGTCTGAAGACAGGGCCTTCCCCTACTGCAGACCACCTAAGAGAGCTCTTGGATCAGTCTGAAGCTCTAAAGACCTCTAAAGCAAACCCCACAGGGAATGCTGAAGGAGGCCATCCTTCAGAGGATGACACTGTAGACACCCCTGCCCCTATCATCCTGGTAGATGAGGAAGCCTCCACCACTGGAGCTCCTCAAGTAGATGTAGAGGAAGAGGAAGAAGAAGAGGAGGAAGAGGTGGAAAGCAGTGAGTCAGATGATGACAGAGATAGTCAGGTGCTGGTCAGTAGACTGAACCAGGCTAACTTAAGTCAACTTGGGAATGAATCAGGTAACAACCCATTCAGACCCCCAGGTGGACTTAACCAGGGCCATAGGAGGAGAAGGCATCACTCAGGTGAATCCAATACCTCCCATGTCTCTAGAGGCTCTCATGGTCACTCCAGAAAGGAGATGACTAGCCCTCAGAGAAGGGAACATGAGGCCAAGATGAGAGAGGCTGAGCTTAGGATCCAGAGGCAAGAATTAGAGGTTGCCCTGGCTAAGGAGAAACTTGCTAGAGCAAGACAGCCTAGAGAGAGTGGGGTAATAGAACCCACTGGTGGCAGCAATATCCACAAGGATAAAGACAGGTCTTTTGATAATAGAAACCTGAGTAAGATTGTGCCCCCCTACAAAGCTGGGGATGATATCCATAAATGGATTACTGCAATGGAGAGAGCCTGCAGAGTACAGCAGATCCCTCAGGAGCAGTGGGCAGCAATCTTGTGGCTCTCCTTTGAAGGTAGAGGCCGAGACAGACTCCTCACAGTTAGTGATGGGGATTCTAGAAACTACCTGGTCCTGAAGAGTGCTCTGATTGATGGGTTAGGCTTAACCACTGAACAGTACAGGTTAATGTTCAGAGATACCCAGAAGACACAGACTCAGGACTGGTCTGAATTTGTTGAATGTGCCACTAAGGCTCTGGAGGGATGGTTGCTGGGAAGCAAGGTTACAGACTATGAAGGATTGTACAATTTGCTGATGAGAGAACAAATTTTAAATAATTGTCAGAACCAGCAGTTGCATCAACATTTGGTTGACTCGGATTTGACCTCTCCCCAAGAATTGGGAAAGAGGGCAGATAAGTGGGTAAGAACCAGAGTTAAGCAAAAGAACCAGAACCAGAACCAGGGTGGTGACCAGAAGAAAACAGACCAGAAGGGTGGGGAGCAGAAAGCTAAAGACCAGAAGTCTTCAACAGGGCCCCAAACTGAGACAGAGGGTGGGTCCCAAACTTCCAAGAAGAAGAAGAAAGAAGGTCAGAAGAAACCCTGGTGTAAAACTTGTAAGAACACCTCTCACTGGACAAGTGAGTGTAAAAAGGGTGGAGCCCCCAGCACTGCAGCCCCTAAGGCACCTGCACCCACTAGTACAGTTAGCAGTGTTGGTCCTCAAGCCAAGGGTTTAGTGGGAATCACTTTGGGAACTGAAGGAGATTCTGACCTAGTCAGAACCCTTACACAAGCTGTTCTGGTTTGTGAAGGGGACATAGATTTGACCCCTGACATAAGTCCCAGTAACCTGGGCAAATACAGACAGACACCTTTGATTAACAACAAAGTGGCTCAAGCTTACAGGGACACATGTGCCAGTGTCACTATGGTGACACCTAACTTTGTGGACCCTGGACAATACATGCCAGGCGATGATTACCTGGTGACCAATGCCAGCAATGTCACTACTACACATAGTGTGGCACTTGTTAACTTTTCCTGGGGAGGGGTAACTGGCCTAAAGAAAGTTGTGGTTAGTGCTGATCTCCCAGTAGAATGTTTGTTGGGCAATGACCTGGAGAACTCTCTATGGTCAGAAGTTGAGTACAGGACTCATGCAGAGATGTTAGGGATATCATCACATGTCCTTGCTGTGACCAGGTCACAGGCCAAAAAGTGCCTCTCTGAACCTCAGGTCTTGGATCCTGGAACAATGGACCAAGTACCTCCCAAGAAGAAGAACAGGAGGGTTAAGGCTGCGCCTTCCCAACTGCCTACAAGTGAGGATCAGGCTTCACAGGAAACTGATCTTGAGACCCCTGAAGGAACTGTCCCTGAAGAGCTTGAACCTGATCAGGTTGAGTTTCTGGGGACAGGGGGACCTTCTAGGGCAGACTTGGGGCAGGCTCAGTTAACCTGTCCTTCTCTTGAACCCCTCAGACAGCAGGCTGCTGCTGAGGCTGCTGGGAATGCACAAGGTGCCCATAAAGTATATTGGGACGATGGACTCCTTTATTCAGAGGCTAGAGACCCCAAGCCTGGTGCTACCAGGAGGTTGGTTATACCTCTGCAATTTAGGGGCTTCCTACTCACCTTGGCCCATGATATTCCTTTAGCAGGACACCTAGGCCAGAACAAGACTTGGGACAGGCTTGTCCCTCACTTTCACTGGCCTCACATGTCTGAAGACACCAAGGAGTTTTGTCGCTCCTGTGAAACCTGCCAAGCCAGTGGTAAAGCAGGTGGAACAACAAAGGCCCCCCTGATACCACTACCTGTGGTGGGGGTTCCCTTTGAGAGAGTGGGGATTGATATTGTTGGTCCAATGGATCCCCCTACAGCATCTGGGCACAGATTCATACTGGTGGTAGTGGATCATGCCACCAGGTACCCAGAGGCAATTCCCCTTAGGACCACAACAGCTCCTGTTGTGGCCAGGGCCTTACTTGGAGTTTTCTCCAGAGTGGGGTTTCCTAAGGAGGTAATATCAGATAGAGGTACCAACTTCATGTCTGGATATTTGACAGCTATGTGGAAGGAATGTGGTGTAAACTACAAGTTCACCACTCCTTATCACCCACAATGCAATGGGCTTGTTGAAAGGTTTAACAAGACCCTAAAGGGCATGATTAAAGGATTACCTGAAAAGCTCAGGCGAAGATGGGACATCCTTCTGCCCTGCCTTTTGTTCGCTTACAGAGAGGTCCCTCAAAAGGGGGTTGGCTTCAGCCCCTTTGAATTGTTGTTTGGGCACCCTGTAAGAGGACCCCTGTGTCTTGTGAAGGAAGGATGGGAGTTACCTCTCAAAAAGCCTAAACAGGACATAGTGGACTATGTACTTGGTCTCCGCTCCAGGATGGCAGAGTACATGGAAAAGGCATCCAAAAACCTTGAGGCTAGCCAAGAATTACAGAAAGCTTGGCATGACCAAAAGGCTGTCCTTGTTGAGTTTCAGCCTGGACAGAAGGTATGGGTGTTGGAGCCAGTGGCCCCAGCAGCACTCCAAGACAAATGGTCTGGACCCCATACAATTCTGGAAAAGAAGGGAGAGGTTACCTACTTGGTGGACCTAGGAACTCCCAGGAGCCCCCACAGGGTGCTCCATGTGAACAGATTGAAGGCATATGTCAGCAGGGCAGACATGGGCTTGCTCATGGCTACAGATGAGGGACAGGAGGAAGAGAGTGACCCTCTCCCAGACCTGCTCACTCAGAACCCTGAGGATGGTTCAGTTGATGGTGTGGCCTTAGGTGGCAGCCTCACTGAACATCAGCAACATGACTGCAGACAAGTTCTACAGGCATACAGGCATATGTTCTCATTGACACCCAGTCAGACTAACTGGTGTACACATGTGGTGGACACTGGTGACAGTCTTCCTGTAAAGAGCAAAATTTACAGGCAACCTGACCACGTCAGGGACTGTATAAAGACTGAGGTGCAAAAGATGCTGGAATTAGGTGTCATTGAGCCTTCAGAGAGCCCCTGGGCTAGCCCAGTGGTTCTGGTCCCCAAACCTCACACCAAAGATGGCAAGAGAGAGATGAGGTTCTGTGTGGATTACAGAGGACTCAATGCTGTCACCAGGACAGATGCACACCCTATTCCAAGGGCAGATGAGCTCATTGACAAGTTGGCTTCTGCCAAATATTTGAGCACATTTGACTTGACAGCTGGCTACTGGCAAATCAGGTTAGCTGAGGAGTCTAAAGCCAAGACAGCATTTTCTACCCCTAGTGGGCATTATCAGTTTGTGGTGATGCCCTTTGGTTTGAAAAATGCACCTGCCACCTTCCAAAGGTTGGTGAACCAAGTCCTCACTGGGTTGGATGACTTTTGTGCAGCTTATCTGGACGATATTGCTGTCTTTAGCTCCACCTGGGAGGATCACCTGATCCACCTGAAGGAAGTGCTTGAGGCTCTGCAGAAGGCAGGCCTCACTATCAAGGCAACAAAGTGCCAGATAGGGCAGAGCAAGGTTGTATACCTGGGCCACCTTGTAGGTGGAGGCCAAGTTCAACCACTGGAGAGTAAGATCCAGACCATCAAGGACTGGTCCCCTCCAACTACCCAGACTCAGGTCAGAGCTTTCTTGGGCCTGACTGGGTACTACAGGAAGTTTGTTAAGAACTATGGGTCCATTGTGACTCCTCTTAATGATCTGACATCCAAGAAGATGCCCAAAAAGGTTCAGTGGACAGAAATCTGTCAAAAGGCATTTGATGACCTGAAGAAGGCCATGTGCTCTGCACCTATCCTGAAGAGTCCTGACTACTCAAGAGAGTTCATTGTCCAAACAGATGCTTCTGAGTTGGGAGTGGGAGCAGTGCTTTCACAGCTTAATGTAGATGGCCAGGACCAGCCCATTGCTTTCATTAGCAGAAGGCTGACCCCCAGAGAGAAACGTTGGTCAGCTATAGAGAGGGAGGCCTTTGCTGTGGTGTGGGCCCTGAAGAAGCTGAGACCATACTTATTTGGCACTCACTTCAAGATTCAGACCGACCATAAGCCCCTCCTATGGCTTAATCAGATGAAGGGTGAAAACCCCAAACTACTCAGGTGGTCCATTTCCCTACAGGGGATGGACTTTACAGTGGAGCACCGCCCAGGGACTGACCATGGCAACGCAGATGGTCTCTCCAGGTACTTCCACTTAGAACATGAAGACACAACTGGTCAAGGTTAGTCTAATGTCCCTGCGTTTGGGGGGGGGTTATGTAGGAGAGTAGGGTCTGCTATCCTATGGTCACCCCAAATTTTTGCTTTTTGCTTCACTGGTTTCTGACTTAATGTGGCTGTGGGCCTGCTAATCAGACCCACAGCCTGCTGTTCTCTCTCTAAATTAATGCCAATGCACTTTAGGTGCATTACGAATTGGAACTGGTTCACCTTATGAGCCCCTGTACTAGTGCACCCTAGGTGCCCAGGGCATAGGTGTATCCAAGGCCTACCAGGGGCTGCAGCACGTATTGTGCCACCCCTGGCCTGGCCTCCATATTTGACACAACTGGCTGATCACTCAGCTGGGGTAAGTCGGTGTAACCACCTCTTACTTAGGTACAGTATGTCTGTGCCTAACCCTAAACTGGACACATATGTTCCTATCAGCCACTCCTATGGAAGGCCTCATCAATCCTGGAGGCAGAGTGCTTGGAAATATGTGAGATGGTGCTCTGGCATGAGCTGAGCCTGTCTGCAGCTGTCGGGAACAACTCCCTAAGCTGTTCCGGGATATTGCCATACCATATACTCTTAAGTGCATTATAATCCTCGCGGTTAAATGCTATCTTTGGTTTGGCTTTATCAAAACATGTCGAGTAAGGTGTCATACGAATTGGAATACTATCCCCTCGCCAATTCTGGCGACGGGGATAGCATTCCACCCTTCTAGAGGGACACGACATGTGCGTAGCCTTAACCCCGGTTAAAGTTAAACAGAGCCTCAGCTTCACAAAATGGACGCTGCCACCACAGACACAAGTCTGGCCTCCTGCTGCTGACCGAAACTCGGCAGATGGTGGCCTGGACAAAGGGTTTCCTGCCTTGGGAGGTGCGAGCACCACCCCAGACAGGATTTTGTGTATTAGGTAGGACAGGGCTGAAAAGAATCAGACATGCCCGGGGCACACAAGGTGTCCCCGTGCATAGGCCAGTCCAAACCGGTCCTGGGGCCTTCCAGCCCCAGTCCTGGCGCGGAGCTGGACAAAGGAAAGGGGGTGTAACCGCCCCCCTTCCTGGTTCCTCCCAGAGGAGGGACCTAGTAGGTGATCCACCCCCAGTTTGGGAATAAGAGGGGGAGCAGTGCCATTGCACAGCAGATCATCCCGAAATCAACTTAAAACTAAGAAGAAGACTGGACTTCGACATTCTGCTGCACAGAAGACTGAAGAAGAATCTCCCTTGTGGCCAAGGAGTGACCACCCTGTGAACACAGGTACCAACCAGCAACTCGACGTCTGCTTTGCCGCCGCCTCCCGCCGGAGACCGAGCCCAGAGCCCGACAAGAACCAGACTCCCAGACCTCTCAAAGCCCGATCCACAGTCCCTGCGAAGAAGGGACCCGTGGAGGCACCGAGTGACGTGGGACCGGACCTCTTGGAAGACACTCGTAAAGCTGACTGCGCAGCTTCTGAGGCATCCTCGACGTTGTGCTTTGGGGATTGAGAACCCCCACCACCGAGCAGCCCTTGCACCGAAGATCAGCCCCCCAGCATCTCCACGATCTGCGTGGGGCCCTTTTGCACTGTGCCACTCGACGCGCCATCCCGGCCACTAGCCACGTGGTCAGCGGCCATCTTGGCGACGAACCCGAAGATTTAAACAGCAGGTCTGGTTGCTCCAGACCTACCCAAGCTCCTGTGAAAAGGAGCCCTCGCTCTGACCTTGCTGGTCCGAGTGAACAGCATCTTTCAACTTCTGCGTGGCTTGCATTTGCCAAGGCCTGTTTGCTCCGATCAGGTCGCCGACACCGCCAACAGCGAGAAGCCTACGTGGGACAGCTCGTGACCGACTCCTGGACGTCCTCGACCCCGGGTATCCACGTGGCTGCAGAAAGAAGCTACCCGACAACGCCTGTTTGCACCCGACATCGCCTGGTTCCACTCTGGTTCCAGGGCAGTCACTGGCTAGTGACTTTGAACACTGTCCCCTCTGCTTTCAGGTCTTCAACTCTTCTGATCCACCCTTGGATCCACCGGAACTCTTCTCATCGAGCCGCCTGCAGCATCTTCAGCTCCAAGCACCATCGACCAGCGTGACGAAACCCGACACATCTTCGACCCTGTGCACCCGCTTCCTGTGGGTGAGGTAACCCAGCTCCGCCGGTGCTCCTGCACTGGTACACATCCCAAGGGCCTGTGTTTTAAGTTTCAGCTCCGTAGGTCACTCGGAAGGTTCCTAACTTTCTAACTTTGTGCTTTTTACGCACCATAGACTTTGTATTGAGAAGTGCGTGCACTTTGAACACTGCACCCGAGTCCCGTGGGCCTTTCCCGACTTAGTTAACTCCAGTCTCGAATAGCTCCAGCGATTCCCAAGGCCCTAGGCCTCTTCACTTTCCTTTAGGTATCTCTTATACCACTTATTTAGTATATGGTTTAGGTGGCCCCTAGGGCTCATCCATATTGTGCAACTTTTGTGTATTTTAAACTGTCTTGTGATTTTACGCTTGTGCTTCTGTGCTCATAAAGAGTCCAGGGGATTTTAATAGTTAATAAATCAATATATATTTTCAATATATATCTGTGTGGTATCCCTTTCATTTGGTATTCAAGGGGGTTGTGTATGGTATAACAGCTGGCTTCACATGCCTTTCAGAGTTTAGCCTAAGACTGCTTTGTCCACGTTACCACTAGGATAACTGGTCTACAAGGTTGAATTACAACCATCATCATAAGGGTTGCTTGGCATGGTACAAAGTGATCACTAGAATTAGTGAGCATTATATACCAGGCCAACTTCTCACAAAATGGAATAAAAGTGTGCAAAATTCGCAATCAATTTCACAACACAGAAATGTAAAAGTTTAAAACAGGTAGAGCGTTTTTTAAAGTAATGTGGCTGGCGGGGATTAATGCCAGAACTCACATCACGCTCCGATCTGGTAATATGCGTCCTAATGCGAGGAAGGAGAATGAGTCTGCAGTTATAGGCAGCGAGCCCGCCCTAGTCGCGGGACTCCGCCCCCAACTACGATGGAAGAGTTATTGCTGCTTGTGTGAGCCTGCACCCTCCACAGCAATCGGGTAAACCCGTGGTGGACCGAGGTGCAGGCAGCAAGACACGGCAGGAAGTTTAAGGTAGAGTGAGATGAGGGTGTGCAAATTAGCAATCAATTTAAAAGCACAACATACAACAAATGGAATAAAAGTGCAAAATTCGCAATCAATTTCACAACACAGAAATGTAAAAGTTTAAAACAGGTAGAGCGTTTTTTAAAGTAATGTGGCTGGTGGGGATTGATGCCAGTACTCACAGCCGCTCCGATCTGGTAATATGCGTCCTAGTGCGAGGAAGGAGAATGAGTCTGCAGTTATAGGCAGCGAGCCCGCCCTAGTCGCGGGACTCCGCCCCCAACTACGGTGGAAGAGTTACTGCTGCTTGTGTGAGCCTGCACCCTCCACAGCAATCGGGTAAACCCGTGGTGGACCGAGGTGCAGGCAGCAAGACACAGCAGGAAGTTTAAGGTAGAGTGAGATGAGGGTGTGCAAATTAGCAATCAATTTAAAAGCACAACATACAACAAATGGAATAAAAGTGTGCAAAATTTGCAATCAATTTCACAACACAGAAATGTAAAAGTTTAAAACAGGTAGAGCGTTTTTTAAAGTAATGTGGCTGGCGGGGATTAATGCCAGTACTCACAGCCGCTCCGATCTGGTAATATGCATCCTAGTGCGAGGAAGGAGAATGAGTCTGCAGTTATAGGCAGCGAGCGCGCCCTAGTCGCGGGACTCCGCCCCCCACTACGGTGGAAGAGTTACTGCTGCTTGTGTGAGCCTGCACCATCCACAGCAATCGGGTAAACCCGTGGTGGACCGAGGTGCAGGCAGCAAGACACGGCAGAAAGTTTAAGGTAGAGTGAGATGAGGGTGTGCAAATTAGCAATCAATTTAAATGCACAACATACAACAAATGGAATAAAAGTGTGCAAAATTCGCAATCAATTTCACAACACAGAAATGTAAAAGTTTAAAACAGGTAGAGCGTTTTTTAAAGTAATGTGGCTGGTGGGGATTAGTTCCAGTACTCACAGCCGCTTCGATCTGGTAATATGCGTCCTAGTGCGAGGAAGGAGAATGAGTCTGCAGTTATAGGCAGCGAGCCCGCCCTAGTCGCGGGTCTCCGCCCCCAACTACGGTGGAAGAGTTACTGCTGCTTGTGTGAGCCTGCACCCTCCACAGCAATCGGGTAAACCCGTGGTGGACCGAGGTGCAGGCAGCAAGACACGGCAGGAAGTTTAAGGTAGAGTGAGATGAGGGTGTGCAAATTATCAATCAATTTAAAAGCACAACATACAACAAATGGAATAAAAGTGTGCAAAATTTGCAATCAATTTCACAACACAGAAATGTAAAAGTTTAAAACAGGTAGAGCGTTTTTTAAAGTAACGTGGCTGGCGGGGATTAATGCCAGTACTTACAGCCGCTCCGATCTGGTAATATGCATCCTAGTGCGAGGAAGGAGAATGAGTCTGCAGTTATAGGCAGCGAGCCCGCCCTAGTCGCGGGACTCCACCCCCAACTACGGTGGAAGAGTTACTGCTGCTTGTGTGAGCCTGCACCCTCCACAGCAATCGGGTAAACCCGTGGTGGACCGAGGTGCAGGCAGCAAGACACGGCAGAAAGTTTAAGGTAGAGTGAGATGAGGGTGTGCAAATTAGCAATCAATTTAAATGCACAACATACAACAAATGGAATAAAAGTGTGCAAAATTCGCAATCAATTTCACAACACAGAAATGTAAAAGTTTAAAACTGGTAGAGCGTTTTTTAAAGTAATGTGGCTGGTGGGGATTAATTCCAGTACTCACAGCCGCTCCGATCTGGTAATATGCGTCCTAGTGCGAGGAAGAAGAATGAGTCTGCAGGTATAGGCAGCGAGCCCGCCCTAGTCGCGGGTCTCCGCCCCCAACTACGGTGGAAGAGTTACTGCTGCTTGTGGGAGCCTGCACCCTCCACAGCAATCGGGTAAACCCGTGGTGGACCGAGGTGCAGGCAGCAATACACGGCAGGAAGTTTAAGGTAGAGTGAGATGAGGGTGTGCAAATTAGCAATCAATTTAAAAGCACAACATACAACAAATGGAATAAAAGTGTGCAAAATTCGCAATCAATTTCACAACACAGAAATGTAAAAGTTTAAAACAGGTAGAGCGTTTTTTAAAGTAATGTGGCTGGCGGGGATTAATGCCAGAACTCACATCACGCTCCGATCTGGTAATATGCGTCCTAATGCGAGGAAGGAGAATGAGTCTGCAGTTATAGGCAGCGAGCCCGCCCTAGTCGCGGGACTCCGCCCCCAACTACGATGGAAGAGTTATTGCTGCTTGTGTGAGCCTGCACCCTCCACAGCAATCGGGTAAACCCGTGGTGGACCGAGGTGCAGGCAGCAAGACACGGCAGGAAGTTTAAGGTAGAGTGAGATGAGGGTGTGCAAATTAGCAATCAATTTAAAAGCACAACATACAACAAATGGAATAAAAGTGCAAAATTCGCAATCAATTTCACAACACAGAAATGTAAAAGTTTAAAACAGGTAGAGCGTTTTTTAAAGTAATGTGGCTGGTGGGGATTGATGCCAGTACTCACAGCCGCTCCGATCTGGTAATATGCGTCCTAGTGCGAGGAAGGAGAATGAGTCTGCAGTTATAGGCAGCGAGCCCGCCCTAGTCGCGGGACTCCGCCCCCAACTACGGTGGAAGAGTTACTGCTGCTTGTGTGAGCCTGCACCCTCCACAGCAATCGGGTAAACCCGTGGTGGACCGAGGTGCAGGCAGCAAGACACAGCAGGAAGTTTAAGGTAGAGTGAGATGAGGGTGTGCAAATTAGCAATCAATTTAAAAGCACAACATACAACAAATGGAATAAAAGTGTGCAAAATTTGCAATCAATTTCACAACACAGAAATGTAAAAGTTTAAAACAGGTAGAGCGTTTTTTAAAGTAATGTGGCTGGCGGGGATTAATGCCAGTACTCACAGCCGCTCCGATCTGGTAATATGCATCCTAGTGCGAGGAAGGAGAATGAGTCTGCAGTTATAGGCAGCGAGCGCGCCCTAGTCGCGGGACTCCGCCCCCCACTACGGTGGAAGAGTTACTGCTGCTTGTGTGAGCCTGCACCATCCACAGCAATCGGGTAAACCCGTGGTGGACCGAGGTGCAGGCAGCAAGACACGGCAGAAAGTTTAAGGTAGAGTGAGATGAGGGTGTGCAAATTAGCAATCAATTTAAATGCACAACATACAACAAATGGAATAAAAGTGTGCAAAATTCGCAATCAATTTCACAACACAGAAATGTAAAAGTTTAAAACAGGTAGAGCGTTTTTTAAAGTAATGTGGCTGGTGGGGATTAGTTCCAGTACTCACAGCCGCTTCGATCTGGTAATATGCGTCCTAGTGCGAGGAAGGAGAATGAGTCTGCAGTTATAGGCAGCGAGCCCGCCCTAGTCGCGGGTCTCCGCCCCCAACTACGGTGGAAGAGTTACTGCTGCTTGTGTGAGCCTGCACCCTCCACAGCAATCGGGTAAACCCGTGGTGGACCGAGGTGCAGGCAGCAAGACACGGCAGGAAGTTTAAGGTAGAGTGAGATGAGGGTGTGCAAATTATCAATCAATTTAAAAGCACAACATACAACAAATGGAATAAAAGTGTGCAAAATTTGCAATCAATTTCACAACACAGAAATGTAAAAGTTTAAAACAGGTAGAGCGTTTTTTAAAGTAACGTGGCTGGCGGGGATTAATGCCAGTACTTACAGCCGCTCCGATCTGGTAATATGCATCCTAGTGCGAGGAAGGAGAATGAGTCTGCAGTTATAGGCAGCGAGCCCGCCCTAGTCGCGGGACTCCACCCCCAACTACGGTGGAAGAGTTACTGCTGCTTGTGTGAGCCTGCACCCTCCACAGCAATCGGGTAAACCCGTGGTGGACCGAGGTGCAGGCAGCAAGACACGGCAGAAAGTTTAAGGTAGAGTGAGATGAGGGTGTGCAAATTAGCAATCAATTTAAATGCACAACATACAACAAATGGAATAAAAGTGTGCAAAATTCGCAATCAATTTCACAACACAGAAATGTAAAAGTTTAAAACTGGTAGAGCGTTTTTTAAAGTAATGTGGCTGGTGGGGATTAATTCCAGTACTCACAGCCGCTCCGATCTGGTAATATGCGTCCTAGTGCGAGGAAGAAGAATGAGTCTGCAGGTATAGGCAGCGAGCCCGCCCTAGTCGCGGGTCTCCGCCCCCAACTACGGTGGAAGAGTTACTGCTGCTTGTGGGAGCCTGCACCCTCCACAGCAATCGGGTAAACCCGTGGTGGACCGAGGTGCAGGCAGCAATACACGGCAGGAAGTTTAAGGTAGAGTGAGATGAGGGTGTGCAAATTAGCAATCAATTTAAAAGCACAACATACAACAAATGGAATAAAAGTGTGCAAAATTCGCAATCAATTTCACAACACAGAAATGTAAAAGTTTAAAACAGGTAGAGCGTTTTTTAAAGTAATGTGGCTGGCGGGGATTAATGCCAGAACTCACATCACGCTCCGATCTGGTAATATGCGTCCTAATGCGAGGAAGGAGAATGAGTCTGCAGTTATAGGCAGCGAGCCCGCCCTAGTCGCGGGACTCCGCCCCCAACTACGATGGAAGAGTTATTGCTGCTTGTGTGAGCCTGCACCCTCCACAGCAATCGGGTAAACCCGTGGTGGACCGAGGTGCAGGCAGCAAGACACGGCAGGAAGTTTAAGGTAGAGTGAGATGAGGGTGTGCAAATTAGCAATCAATTTAAAAGCACAACATACAACAAATGGAATAAAAGTGCAAAATTCGCAATCAATTTCACAACACAGAAATGTAAAAGTTTAAAACAGGTAGAGCGTTTTTTAAAGTAATGTGGCTGGTGGGGATTGATGCCAGTACTCACAGCCGCTCCGATCTGGTAATATGCGTCCTAGTGCGAGGAAGGAGAATGAGTCTGCAGTTATAGGCAGCGAGCCCGCCCTAGTCGCGGGACTCCGCCCCCAACTACGGTGGAAGAGTTACTGCTGCTTGTGTGAGCCTGCACCCTCCACAGCAATCGGGTAAACCCGTGGTGGACCGAGGTGCAGGCAGCAAGACACAGCAGGAAGTTTAAGGTAGAGTGAGATGAGGGTGTGCAAATTAGCAATCAATTTAAAAGCACAACATACAACAAATGGAATAAAAGTGTGCAAAATTTGCAATCAATTTCACAACACAGAAATGTAAAAGTTTAAAACAGGTAGAGCGTTTTTTAAAGTAATGTGGCTGGCGGGGATTAATGCCAGTACTCACAGCCGCTCCGATCTGGTAATATGCATCCTAGTGCGAGGAAGGAGAATGAGTCTGCAGTTATAGGCAGCGAGCGCGCCCTAGTCGCGGGACTCCGCCCCCCACTACGGTGGAAGAGTTACTGCTGCTTGTGTGAGCCTGCACCATCCACAGCAATCGGGTAAACCCGTGGTGGACCGAGGTGCAGGCAGCAAGACACGGCAGAAAGTTTAAGGTAGAGTGAGATGAGGGTGTGCAAATTAGCAATCAATTTAAATGCACAACATACAACAAATGGAATAAAAGTGTGCAAAATTCGCAATCAATTTCACAACACAGAAATGTAAAAGTTTAAAACAGGTAGAGCGCTTTTTAAAGTAATGTGGCTGGTGGGGATTAGTTCCAGTACTCACAGCCGCTTCGATCTGGTAATATGCGTCCTAGTGCGAGGAAGGAGAATGAGTCTGCAGTTATAGGCAGCGAGCCCGCCCTAGTCGCGGGTCTCCGCCCCCAACTACGGTGGAAGAGTTACTGCTGCTTGTGTGAGCCTGCACCCTCCACAGCAATCGGGTAAACCCGTGGTGGACCGAGGTGCAGGCAGCAAGACACGGCAGGAAGTTTAAGGTAGAGTGAGATGAGGGTGTGCAAATTATCAATCAATTTAAAAGCACAACATACAACAAATGGAATAAAAGTGTGCAAAATTTGCAATCAATTTCACAACACAGAAATGTAAAAGTTTAAAACAGGTAGAGCGTTTTTTAAAGTAACGTGGCTGGCGGGGATTAATGCCAGTACTTACAGCCGCTCCGATCTGGTAATATGCATCCTAGTGCGAGGAAGGAGAATGAGTCTGCAGTTATAGGCAGCGAGCCCGCCCTAGTCGCGGGACTCCGCCCCCAACTACGGTGGAAGAGTTACTGCTGCTTGTGTGAGCCTGCACCCTCCACAGCAATCGGGTAAACCCGTGGTGGACCGAGGTGCAGGCAGCAAGACACGGCAGAAAGTTTAAGGTAGAGTGAGATGAGGGTGTGCAAATTAGCAATCAATTTAAATGCACAACATACAACAAATGGAATAAAAGTGTGCAAAATTCGCAATCAATTTCACAACACAGAAATGTAAAAGTTTAAAACTGGTAGAGCGTTTTTTAAAGTAATGTGGCTGGTGGGGATTAATTCCAGTACTCACAGCCGCTCCGATCTGGTAATATGCGTCCTAGTGCGAGGAAGAAGAATGAGTCTGCAGGTATAGGCAGCGAGCCCGCCCTAGTCGCGGGTCTCCGCCCCCAACTACGGTGGAAGAGTTACTGCTGCTTGTGGGAGCCTGCACCCTCCACAGCAATCGGGTAAACCCGTGGTGGACCGAGGTGCAGGCAGCAAGACACGGCAGGAAGTTTAAGGTAGAGTGAGATGAGGGTGTGCAAATTATCAATCAATTTAAAAGCACAACATACAACAAATGGAATAAAAGTGTGCAAAATTCGCAATCAATTTCACAACACAGAAATGTAAAAGTTTAAAACAGGTAGATCGTTTTTTAAAGTAATGTGGCTGGTGGGGATTAATGCCAGTACTCACAGCCGCTCCGATCTGGTAATATGCGTCCTAGTGCGAGGAAGGAGAATGAGTCTGCAGTTATAGGCAGCGAGCCCGCCCTAGTCGCGGGACTCCGCCCCCAACTACGGTGGAAGAGTTACTGCAGCTTGTGTGAGCCCGCACCCTCCACAGCAATCGGGTAAACCCGTGGTGTACCGAGGTGCAGGCAGCAAGACACGGCAGGAAGTTTAAGGTAGAGTGAGATGCGGGTGTGCAAATTAGCAATCAATTTAAAAGCACAACATACAACAAATGGAATAAAAGTGTGCAAAATTCGCAATCAATTTCACAACACAGAAATGTAAAACTTTAAAACAGGTAGAGCGTTTTTTAAAGTAATGTGGCTGGTGGGGATTAATGCCAGTACTCACAGCCGCTCCGATCTGGTAATATGCGTCCTAGTGCGAGGAAGGAGAATGAGTCTGCAGTTATAGGCAGTGAGCCCGCCCTAGTCGCGGGACTCCGCCCCCAACTATGGTGGAAGAGTTACTGCTGCTTGTGTGAGCCTGTACCCTCCACAGCAATCGGGTAAACCCGTGGTGGTCCGAGGTGCAGGCAGCAAGACACGGCAGGAAGTTTAAGGTAGAGTGAGATGAGGGTGTGCAAATTAGCAATCAATTTAAAAGCACAACATACAACAAATGGAATAAAAGTGTGCAAAATTCGCAATCAATTTCACAACACAGAAATGTAAAAGTTTAAAACAGGTAGAGCGTTTTTTAAAGTAATGTGGCTGGCGGGGATTAATGCCAGAACTCACATCCGCTCCGATCTGGTAATATGCGTCCTAGTGCGAGGAAGGAGAATGAGTCTGCAGTTATAGGCAGCGAGCCCGCCCTAGTCGCGGGACTCCGCCCCCAACTACGATGGAAGAGTTATTGCTGCTTGTGTGAGCCTGCACCCTCCACAGCAATCGGGTAAACCCGTGGTGGACCGAGGTGCAGGCAGCAAGACACGGCAGGAAGTTTAAGGTAGAGTCAGATGAGGTTGTGCAAATTAGCAATCAATTTAAAAGCACAACATACAACAAATGGAATAAAAGTGTGCAAAATTCGCAATCAATTTCACAACACAGAAATGTAAAAGTTTAAAACAGGTAGAGCGTTTTTTAAAGTAATGTGGCTGGCGGGGATTAATGCCAGTACTCACAGCCGCTCCGATCTGGTAATATGCGTCCTAGTGCGAGGAAGGAGAATGAGTCTGCAGTTATAGGCAGAGAGCCCGCCCTAGTCGCGGGACTCCGCCCCCAACTACGGTGGAAGAGTTACTGCTGCTTGTGTGAGCCTGCACCCTCCACAGCAATCGGGTAAACCCGTGGTGGACCGAGGTGCAGGCAGCAAGACACGGCAGGAAGTTTAAGGTAGAGTGAGATGAGGGCGTGCAAATTAGCAATCAATTTAAAAGCACAACATACAACACATGGAATAAAAGTGTACAAAATTTGCAATCAATTTCACAACACAGAAATGTAAAAGTTTAAAACAGGTAGAGCGTTTTTTAAAGTAATGTGGCTGGTGGGGGTTAATGCCAGTACTCACAGCCACTCCGATCTGGAAATATGCGTCCTAGTGCGAGGAAGGGGAATGAGTCTGCAGTTATAGGCAGCGAGCCCGCCCTAGTCGCGGGACTCCGCCCCCAACTACGGTGGAAGAGTTACTGCTGCTTGTGTGAGCCTGCACCCTCCACAGCAATCGGGTAAACCCGTGGTGGACCGAGGTGCAGGCAGCAAGACACGGCAGGAAGTTTAAGGTAGAGTGAGATGAGGGTGTGCAAATTAGCAATCAATTTAAAAGCACAACATACAACAAATGGAATAAAAGTGTGCAAAATTCGCAATCAGTTTCACAACACAGAAATGTAAAAGTTTAAAACAGGTTGAGCGTTTTTTAAAGTAATGTGGCTGGCGGGGATAAATGCCAGTACTCACAGCCGCTCGATCTGGTAATATGCGTCCTAGTGCGAGGAAGGAGAATGAGTCTGCAGTTATAGGCAGCGAGCCCGCCCTAGTCACGGGACTCCGCCCCCAACTACGGTGGAAGAGTTACTGCTGCTTGTGTGAGCCTGCACCCTCCACAGCAATCGGGTAAACCCGTGGTGGACCGAGGTGCAGGCAGCAAGACACGGCAGGAAGTTTAAGGTAGAGTGAGATGAGGTTGTGCAAATTAGCAATCAATTTAAAAGCACAACATACAACAAATGGAATAAAAGTGTGCAAAATTCGCAATCAATTTCACAACACAGAAATGTAAAAGTTTAAAACAGGTAGAGCGTTTTTTAAAGTAATGTGGCTGGTGGGGATTAATGCCAGTACTCACAGCCGCTCCGACCTGGTAATATGCGTCCTAGTGCGAGGAAGGAGAATGAGTCTGCAGTTATAGGCAGCGAGCCCGCCCTAGTTGCGGGACTCCGCCCCCAACTACGGTGGAAGAGTTACTGCAGCTTGTGTGAGCCCGCACCCTCCACAGCAATCGGGTAAACCCGTGGTGGACCGAGGTGCAGGCAGCAAGACACGGCAGGAAGTTTAAGGTAGAGTGAGATGAGGGTGTGCAAATTAGCAATCAATTTAAAAGCACAACATACAACAAATGGAATAAAAGTGTGCAAAATTCGCAATCAATTTCACAACACAGAAATGTAAAAGTTTAAAACAGGTAGAGCGTTTTTTAAAGTAATGTGGCTGGCGGGGATAAATGCCAGTACTCACAGCCGCTCCGATCTGGTAATATGCGTCCTAGTGCGAGGAAGGAGAATGAGTCTGCAGTTATAGGCAGCGAGCCCGCCCTAGTCGCGGGACTCCGCCCCCAACTACGGTGGAAGAGCTACTGCTGCTTGTGTGAGCCTGCACCCTCCACAGCAATCGGGTGAACCCGTGGTGGACCGAGGTGCAGGCAGCAAGACACGGCAGGAAGTTTAAGGTAGAGTGAGATGAGGGTGTGCAAATTAGCAATCAATTTAAAAGCACAACATACAACAAATGGAATAAAAGTGTGCAAAATTTGCAATCACTTTCACAACACAGAAATTTAAAAGTTTAAAACAGGTAGAGCGTTTTTTAAAGTAATGTGGCTGGCGGGGATTAATGCGAGTACTCACAGCCGCTCCGATCTGGTAATATGCATCCTAGTGCGAGGAAGAAGAATGAGTCTGCAGTTATAGGCAGCGAGCCCGCCCTAGTTGCGGGACTCCGCCCCCAACTACGGTGGAAGAGTTACTGCTGCTTGTGTGAGCCTGCACCCTCCACAGCAATCGGGTAAACCCGTGGTGGACCGAGGTGCAGGCAGCAAGACACAGCAGAAAGTTTAAGGTAGAGTGAGATGAGGGTGTGCAAATTAGCAATCAATTTAAAAGCACAACATACAACAAATGGAATAAAAGTGTGCAAAATTCGCAATCAATTTCACAACACAGAAATGTAAAAGTTTAAAACAGGTAGAGCGTTTTTTAAAGTAATGTGGCTGGTGGGGATTAATTCCAGTACTCACAGCCGCTCCGATCTGGTAATATGCGTCCTAGTGCGAGGAAGGAGAATGAGTCTGCAGTTATAGGCAGCGAGCCCGCCCTAGTCGCAGGTCTCCGCCCCAAACTACGGTGGAAGAGTTACTGCTGCTTGTGTGAGCCCGCACCCTCCTCAGCAATCGGGTAAACCCGTGGTGGACCGAGGTGCAGGCAGCAAGACACGGCAGGAAGTTTAAGGTAGAGTGAGATGAGGGTGTGCAAATTAGCAATCAATTTAAAAGCACAACATACAACAAATGGAATAAAAGTGTGCAAAATTCGCAATCAATTTCACAACACAGAAATGTAAAAGTTTAAAACAGGTAGAGCGTTTTTTAAAGTAATGTGGCTGGTGGGGATTAATGCCAGTACTCACAGCCGCTCCGATCGGGTAATATGCGTCCTAGTGCGAGGAAGGAGAATGAGTCTGCAGTTATAGGCAGAGAGCCCGCCCTAGTCGCGGGACTCCGCCCCCAACTACGGTGGAAGAGTTACTGCTGCTTGTGTGAGCCTGTACCCTCCACAGCAATCGGGTAAACCCGTGGTGGACCGAGGTGCAGGCAGCAATACACGGCAGGAAGTTTAAGGTAGAGTGAGATGAGGGTGTGCAAATTAGCAATCAATTTAAAAGCACAACATACAACAAATGGAATAAAAGTGTGCAAAATTCGCAATCAATTTCACAACACAGAAATGTAAAAGTTTAAAACAGGTAGAGCGTTTTTTAAAGTAATGTGGCTGGCGGGGATTAATGCCAGAACTCACATCCGCTCCGATCTGGTAATATGCGTCCTAATGCGAGGAAGGAGAATGAGTCTGCAGTTATAGGCAGCGAGCCCGCCTTAGTCGCAGGACTCCGCCCCCAACTACGATGGAAGAGTTATTGCTGCTTGTGTGAGCCTGCACCCTCCACAGCAATCGGGTAAACCCGTGGTGGACCGAGGTGCAGGCAGCAAGACACGGCAGGAAGTTTAAGGTAGAGTGAGATGAGGGTGTGCAAATTAGCAATCAATTTAAAAGCACAACATACAAAAAATGGAATAAAAGTGTGCAAAATTCGCAATCAATTTCACAACACAGAAATGTAAAAGTTTAAAACAGGTAGAGCGTTTTTTAAAGTAATGTGGCTGGTGGGGATTAATGCCAGTACTCACAGCCGCTCCGATCTGGTAATATGCGTCCTACTGCGAGGAAGGAGAATGAGTCTGCAGTTATAGGCAGCGAGCCCGCCCTAGTCGCGGGACTCCGCCCCCAACTACGGTGGAAGAGTTACTGCTGCTTGTGTGAGCCTACACCCTCCACAGCAATCGGGTAAACCCGTGGTGGACCGAGGTGCAGGCAGCAAGACACGGCAGGAAGTTTAAGGTAGAGTGAGATGAGGGTGTGCAAATTAGCAATCAATTTAAAAGCACAACATACAACAAATGGAATAAAAGTGTGCAAAATTTGCAATCAATTTCACAACACAGAAATGTAAAAGTTTAAAACAGGTAGAGCGTTTTTTAAAGTAATGTGGCTGGCGGGGATTAATGCCAGTACTCACAGCCGCTCCGATCTGGTAATATGCATCCTAGTGCGAGGAACGAGAATGAGTCTGCAGTTATAGGCAGCGAGCCCGCCCTAGTCGCGGGACTCCGCCCCCAACTACGGTGGAAGAGTTACTGCTGCTTGTGTGAGCCTGCACCCTCCACAGCAATCGGGTAAACCCGTGGTGGACCGAGGTGCAGGCAGCAAGACACGGCAGAAAGTTTAAGGTAGAGTGAGATGAGGGTGTGCAAATTAGCAATCAATTTAAATGCACAACATACAACAAATGGAATAAAAGTGTGCAAAATTCGCAATCAATTTCACAACACAGAAATGTAAAAGTTTAAAACTGGTAGAGCGTTTTTTAAAGTAATGTGGCTGGTGGGGATTAATTCCAGTACTCACAGCCGCTCCGATCTGGTAATATGCGTCCTAGTGCGAGGAAGAAGAATGAGTCTGCAGGTATAGGCAGCGAGCCCGCCCTAGTCGCGGGTCTCCGCCCCCAACTACGGTGGAAGAGTTACTGCTGCTTGTGGGAGCCTGCACCCTCCACAGCAATCGGGTAAACCCGTGGTGGACCGAGGTGCAGGCAGCAAGACACGGCAGGAAGTTTAAGGTAGAGTGAGATGAGGGTGTGCAAATTATCAATCAATTTAAAAGCACAACATACAACAAATGGAATAAAAGTGTGCAAAATTCGCAATCAATTTCACAACACAGAAATGTAAAAGTTTAAAACAGGTAGAGCGTTTTTTAAAGTAATGTGGCTGGTGGGGATTAATGCCAGTACTCACAGCCGCTCCGATCTGGTAATATGCGTCCTAGTGCGAGGAAGGAGAATGAGTCTGCAGTTATAGGCAGCGAGCCCGCCCTAGTCGCGGGACTCCGCCCCCAACTACGGTGGAAGAGTTACTGCAGCTTGTGTGAGCCCGCACCCTCCACAGCAATCGGGTAAACCCGTGGTGGACCGAGGTGCAGGCAGCAAGACACGGCAGGAAGTTTAAGGTAGAGTGAGATGCGGGTGTGCAAATTAGCAATCAATTTAAAAGCACAACATACAACAAATGGAATAAAAGTGTGCAAAATTAAAATCAATTTCACAACACAGAAATGTAAAACTTTAAAACAGGTAGAGCGTTTTTTAAAGTAATGTGGCTGGTGGGGATTAATGCCAGTACTCACAGCCGCTCCGATCTGGTAATATGCGTCCTAGTGCGAGGAAGGAGAATGAGTCTGCAGTTATAGGCAGTGAGCCCGCCCTAGTCGCGGGACTCCGCCCCCAACTATGGTGGAAGAGTTACTGCTGCTTGTGTGAGCCTGTACCCTCCACAGCAATCGGGTAAACCCGTGGTGGACCGAGGTGCAGGCAGCAAGACACGGCAGGAAGTTTAAGGTAGAGTGAGATGAGGGTGTGCAAATTAGCAATCAATTTAAAAGCACAACATACAACAAATGGAATAAAAGTGTGCAAAATTCGCAATCAATTTCACAACACAGAAATGTAAAAGTTTAAAACAGGTAGAGCGTTTTTTAAAGTAATGTGGCTGGCGGGGATTAATGCCAGAACTCACATCCGCTCCGATCTGGTAATATGCATCCTAGTGCGAGGAAGGAGAATGAGTCTGCAGTTATAGGCAGCGAGCCCGCCCTAGTCGCGGGACTCCGCCCCCAAATACGATGGAAGAGTTATTGCTGCTTGTGTGAGCCTGCACCCTCCACAGCAATCGGGTAAACCCGTGGTGGACCGAGGTGCAGGCAGCAAGACACGGCAGGAAGTTTAAGGTAGAGTGAGATGAGGTTGTGCAAATTAGCAATCAATTTAAAAGCACAACATACAACAAATGGAATAAAAGTGTGCAAAATTCGCAATCAATTTCACAACACAGAAATGTAAAAGTTTAAAACAGGTAGAGCGTTTTTTAAAGTAATGTGGCTGGCGGGGATTAATGCCAGTACTCACAGCCGCTCCGATCTGGTAATATGCGTCCTAGTGCGAGGAAGGAGAATGAGTCTGCAGTTATAGGCAGCGAGCCCGCCCTAGTCGCGGGACTCCGCCCCCAACTACGGTGGAAGAGTTACTGCTGCTTGTGTGAGCCTGCACCCTCCACAGCAATCGGGTAAACCCGTGGTGGACCGAGGTGCAGGCAGCAAGACACGGCAGGAAGTTTAAGGTAGAGTGAGATGAGGGCGTGCAAATTAGCAATCAATTTAAAAGCACAACATACAACACATGGAATAAAAGTGTACAAAATTCGCAATCAATTTCACAACACAGAAATGTAAAAGTTTAAAACAGGTAGAGCGTTTTTTAAAGTAATGTGGCTGGTGGGGGTTAATGCCAGTACTCACAGCCGCTCCGATCTGGAAATATGCGTCCTAGTGCGAGGAAGGGGAATGAGTCTGCAGTTATAGGCAGCGAGCCCGCCCTAGTCGCGGGACTCCGCCCCCAACTACGGTGGAAGAGTTACTGCTGCTTGTGTGAGCCTGCACCCTCCACAGCAATCGGGTAAACCCGTGGTGGACCGAGGTGCAGGCAGCAAGACACGGCAGGAAGTTTAAGGTAGAGTGAGATGAGGGTGTGCAAATTAGCAATCAATTTAAAAGCACAACATACAACAAATGGAATAAAAGTGTGCAAAATTCGCAATCAATTTCACAACACAGAAATGTAAAAGTTTAAAACAGGTAGAGCGTTTTTTAAAGTAATGTGGCTGGCGGGGATAAATGCCAGTACTCACAGCCGCTCGATCTGGTAATATGCGTCCTAGTGCGAGGAAGGAGAATGAGTCTGCAGTTATAGGCAGCGAGCCCGCCCTAGTCACGGGACTCCGCCCCCAACTACGGTGGAAGAGTTACTGCTGCTTGTGTGAGCCTGCACCCTCCACAGCAATCGGGTAAACCCGTGGTGGACCGAGGTGCAGGCAGCAAGACACGGCAGGAAGTTTAAGGTAGAGTGAGATGAGGGTGTGCAAATTAGCAATCAATTTAAAAGCACAACATACAACAAATGGAATAAAAGTGTGCAAAATTCGCAATCAATTTCACAACACAGAAATGTAAAAGTTTAAAACAGGTAGAGCGTTTTTTAAAGTAATGTGGCTGGTGGGGATTAATGCCAGTACTCACAGCCGCTCTGATCTGGTAATATGCGTCCTAGTGCGAGGAAGGAGAATGAGTCTGCAGTTATACAAAGTGAGCCCGCCCTAGTCGCGGGACTCCGCCCCCAACTACGATGGAAGAGTTATTGCTGCTTGTGTGAACCTGCACCCTCCACAGTAATCGGGTAAACCCGTGGTGGACCGAGGTGCAGGCAGCAAGACACGGCAGGAAGTTTAAGGTAGAGTGAGATGAGGGTGTGCAAATTAGCAATCAATTTAAAAGCACAACATACAACAAATGGAATAAAAGTGTGCAAAATTCGCAATCAATTTCACAACACAGAAATGTAAAAGTTTAAAACAGGTAGAGCGTTTTTTAAAGTAATGTGGCTGGCGGGGATAAATGCCAGTACTCACAGCCGCTCCGATCTGGTAATATGCGTCCTAGTGCGAGGAAGGAGAATGAGTCTGCAGTTATAGGCAGCGAGCCCGCCCTAGTCGCGGGACTCCGCCCCCAACTACGGTGGAAGAGCTACTGCTGCTTGTGTGAGCCTGCACCCTCCACAGCAATCGGGTAAACCTGTGGTGGACCGAGGTGCAGGCAGCAAGACACGGCAGGAAGTTTAAGGTAGAGTGAGATGAGGGTGTGCAAATTAGCAATCAATTTAAAAGCACAACATACAACAAATGGAATAAAAGTGTGCAAAATTTGCAATCAATTTCACAACACAGAAATGTAAAAGTTTAAAACAGGTAGAGCGTTTTTTAAAGTAATGTGGCTGGCGGGGATTAATGCGAGTACTCACAGCCGCTCCGATCTGGTAATATGCATCCTAGTGCGAGGAAGAAGAATGAGTCTGCAGTTATAGGCAGCGAGCCCGCCCTAGTTGCGGGACTCCGCCCCCAACTACGGTGGAAGAGTTACTGCTGCTTGTGTGAGCCTGCACCCTCCACAGCAATCGGGTAAACCCGTGGTGGACCGAGGTGCAGGCAGCAAGACACAGCAGAAAGTTTAAGGTAGAGTGAGATGAGGGTGTGCAAATTAGCAATCAATTTAAAAGCACAACATACAACAAATGGAATAAAAGTGTGCAAAATTCGCAATCAATTTCACAACACAGAAATGTAAAAGTTTAAAACAGGTAGAGCGTTTTTTAAAGTAATGTGGCTGGTGGGGATTAATTCCAGTACTCACAGCCGCTCCGATCTGGTAATATGCGTCCTAGTGCGAGGAAGGAGAATGAGTCTGCAGTTATAGGCAGCGAGCCCGCCCTAGTCGCAGGACTCCGCCCCCAACTACGGTGGAAGAGTTACTGCTGCTTGTGTGAGCCCGCACCCTCCTCAGCAATCGGGTAAACCCGTGGTGGACCGAGGTGCAGGCAGCAAGACACGGTAGGAAGTTTAAGGTAGAGTGAGATGAGGGTGTGCAAATTAGCAATCAATTTAAAAGCACAACATACAACAAATGGAATAAAAGTGTGCAAAATTCGCAATCAATTTCACAACACAGAAATGTAAAAGTTTAAAACAGGTAGAGCGTTTTTTAAAGTAATGTGGCTGGTGGGGATTAATGCCAGTACTCACAGCCGCTCCGATCGGGTAATATGCGTCCTAGTGCGAGGAAGGAGAATGAGTCTGCAGTTATAGGCAGCGAGCCCGCCCTAGTCGCGGGACTCCGCCCCCAACTACGATGGAAAAGTTATTGCTGCTTGTGTGAGCCTGCACCCTCCACAGCAATCGGGTAAACCCGTGGTGGACCGAGGTGCAGGCAGCAAGACACGGCAGGAAGTTTAAGGTAGAGTGAGATGAGGTTGTGCAAATTAGCAATCAATTTAAAAGCACAACATACAACATATGGAATAAAAGTGTGCAAAATTCGCAATCAATTTCACAACACAGAAATGTAAAAGTTTAAAACAGGTAGAGCGTTTTTTAAAGTAATGTGGCTGGTGGGGATTAATGCCAGTACTCACAGCCGCTCCGATCTGGTAATATGCGTCCTAGTGCGAGGAAGGAGAATGAGTCTGCAGTTATAGGCAGCGAGCCCGCCCTAGTCGCGGGACTCCGCCCCCAACTACGGTGGAAGAGTTACTGCAGCTTGTTTGAGCCCGCACCCTCCACAGCAATCGGGTAAACCCGTGGTGGACCGAGGTGCAGGCAGCAAGACACGGCAGGAAGTTTAAGGTAGAGTGAGATGAGGGTGTGCAAATTAGCAATCAATTTAAAAGCACAACATACAACAAATGGAATAAAAGTGTGCAAAATTTGCAATCAATTTCACAACACAGAAATGTAAAAGTTTAAAACAGGTAGAGCGTTTTTTAAAGTAATGTGGCTGGCGGGGATTAATGCGAGTACTCACAGCCGCTCCGATCTGGTAATATGCATCCTAGTGCGAGGAAGAAGAATGAGTCTGCAGTTATAGGCAGCGAGCCCGCCCTAGTTGCGGGACTCCGCCCCCAACTACGGTGGAAGAGTTACTGCTGCTTGTGTGAGCCTGCACCCTCCACAGCAATCGGGTAAACCCGTGGTGGACCGAGGTGCAGGCAGCAAGACACAGCAGAAAGTTTAAGGTAGAGTGAGATGAGGGTGTGCAAATTAGCAATCAATTTAAAAGCACAACATACAACAAATGGAATAAAAGTGTGCAAAATTCACAATCAATTTCACAATACAGAAATGTAAAAGTTTAAAACAGGTAGAGCGTTTTTTAAAGTAATGTGGCTGGTGGGGATTAATGCCAGTACTCACAGCCGCTCCGATCGGGTAATATGCGTCCTAGTGCGAGGAAGGAGAATGAGTCTGCAGTTATAGGCAGCGAGCCCGCCCTAGTCGCGGGACTCCGCCCCCAACTACGATGGAAGAGTTATTGCTGCTTGTGTGAGCCTGCACCCTCCACAGCAATCGGGTAAACCCGTGGTGGACCGAGGTGCAGGCAGCAAGACACGGCAGGAAGTTTAAGGTAGAGTGAGATGAGGTTGTGCAAATTAGCAATCAATTTAAAAGCACAACATACAACATATGGAATAAAAGTGTGCAAAATTCGCAATCAATTTCACAACACAGAAATGTAAAAGTTTAAAACAGGTAGAGCGTTTTTTAAAGTAATGTGGCTGGTGGGGATTAATGCCAGTACTCACAGCCGCTCCGATCTGGTAATATGCGTCCTAGTGCGAGGAAGGAGAATGAGTCTGCAGTTATAGGCAGCGAGCCCGCCCTAGTCGCGGGACTCCGCCCCCAACTACGGTGGAAGAGTTACTGCAGCTTGTGTGAGCCCGCACCCTCCACAGCAATCGGGTAAACCCGTGGTGGACCGAGGTGCAGGCAGCAAGACACGGCAGGAAGTTTAAGGTAGAGTGAGATGAGGGTGTGCAAATTAGCAATCAATTTAAAAGCACAACATACAACAAATGGAATAAAAGTGTGCAAAATTTGCAATCAATTTCAAAACACAGAAATGTAAAAGTTTAAAACAGGTAGAGCGTTTTTTAAAGTAATGTGGCTGGCGGGGATTAATGCGAGTACTCACAGCCGCTCCGATCTGGTAATATGCATCCTAGTGCGAGGAAGAAGAATGAGTCTGCAGTTATAGGCAGCGAGCCCGCCCTAGTTGCGGGACTCCGCCCCCAACTACGGTGGAAGAGTTACTGCTGCTTGTGTGAGCCTGCACCCTCCACAGCAATCGGGTAAACCCGTGGTGGACCGAGGTGCAGGCAGCAAGACACGGCAGAAAGTTTAAGGTAGAGTGAGATGAGGGTGTGCAAATTAGCAATCAATTTAAAAGCACAACATACAACAAATGGAATAAAAGTGTGCAAAATTTACAATCAATTTCACAATACAGAAATGTAAAAGTTTAAAACAGGTAGAGCGTTTTTTAAAGTAATGTGGCTGGTGGGGATTAATTCCAGTACTCACAGCCGCTCCGATCTGGTAATATGCGTCCTAGTGCGAGGAAGGAGAATGAGTCTGCAGTTATAGGCAGCGAGCCCGCCCTAGTCGCAGGACTCCGCCCCCAACTACGGTGGAAGAGTTACTGCTGCTTGTGTGAGCCCGCACCCTCCACAGCAATCGGGTAAACCCGTGGTGGACCGAGGTGCAGGCAGCAAGACACGGCAGGAAGTTTAAGGTAGAGTGAGATGAGGGTGAGCAAATTAGCAATCAATTTAAAAGCACAACATACAACAAATGGAATAAAAGTGTGCAAAATTCGCAATCAATTTCACAACACAGAAATGTAAAAGTTTAAAACAGGTAGAGCGTTTTTTAAAGTAATGTGGCTGGTGGGGATTAATGCCAGTACTCACAGCCGCTCCGATCGGGTAATATGCGTCCTAGTGCGAGGAAGGAGAATGAGTCTGCAGTTATAGGGAGCGAGCCCGCCCTAGTCGCGGGACTCCGCCCCCAACTATGATGGAAGAGTTATTGCTGCTTGTGTGAGCCTGCACCCTCCACAGCAATCGGGTAAACCCGTGGTGGACCGAGGTGCAGGCAGCAATACACGGCAGGAAGTTTAAGGTAGAGTGAGATGAGGGTGTGCAAATTAGCAATCAATTTAAAAGCACAACATACAACAAATGGAATAAAAGTGTGCAAAATTCGCAATCAATTTCACAACACAGAAATGTAAAAGTTTAAAACAGGTAGAGCGTTTTTTAAAGTAATGTGGCTGGCGGGGATTAATGCCAGAACTCACATCACGCTCCGATCTGGTAATATGCGTCCTAATGCGAGGAAGGAGAATGAGTCTGCAGTTATAGGCAGCGAGCCCGCCCTAGTCGCGGGACTCCGCCCCCAACTACGATGGAAGAGTTATTGCTGCTTGTGTGAGCCTGCACCCTCCACAGCAATCGGGTAAACCCGTGGTGGACCGAGGTGCAGGCAGCAAGACACGGCAGGAAGTTTAAGGTAGAGTGAGATGAGGGTGTGCAAATTAGCAATCAATTTAAAAGCACAACATACAACAAATGGAATAAAAGTGCAAAATTCGCAATCAATTTCACAACACAGAAATGTAAAAGTTTAAAACAGGTAGAGCGTTTTTTAAAGTAATGTGGCTGGTGGGGATTGATGCCAGTACTCACAGCCGCTCCGATCTGGTAATATGCGTCCTAGTGCGAGGAAGGAGAATGAGTCTGCAGTTATAGGCAGCGAGCCCGCCCTAGTCGCGGGACTCCGCCCCCAACTACGGTGGAAGAGTTACTGCTGCTTGTGTGAGCCTGCACCCTCCACAGCAATCGGGTAAACCCGTGGTGGACCGAGGTGCAGGCAGCAAGACACGGCAGGAAGTTTAAGGTAGAGTGAGATGAGGGTGTGCAAATTAGCAATCAATTTAAAAGCACAACATACAACAAATGGAATAAAAGTGTGCAAAATTTGCAATCAATTTCACAACACAGAAATGTAAAAGTTTAAAACAGGTAGAGCGTTTTTTAAAGTAATGTGGCTGGCGGGGATTAATGCCAGTACTCACAGCCGCTCCGATCTGGTAATATGCATCCTAGTGCGAGGAAGGAGAATGAGTCTGCAGTTATAGGCAGCGAGCGCGCCCTAGTCGCGGGACTCCGCCCCCCACTACGGTGGAAGAGTTACTGCTGCTTGTGTGAGCCTGCACCATCCACAGCAATCGGGTAAACCCGTGGTGGACCGAGGTGCAGGCAGCAAGACACGGCAGAAAGTTTAAGGTAGAGTGAGATGAGGGTGTGCAAATTAGCAATCAATTTAAATGCACAACATACAACAAATGGAATAAAAGTGTGCAAAATTCGCAATCAATTTCACAACACAGAAATGTAAAAGTTTAAAACAGGTAGAGCGTTTTTTAAAGTAATGTGGCTGGTGGGGATTAGTTCCAGTACTCACAGCCGCTTCGATCTGGTAATATGCGTCCTAGTGCGAGGAAGGAGAATGAGTCTGCAGTTATAGGCAGCGAGCCCGCCCTAGTCGCGGGTCTCCGCCCCCAACTACGGTGGAAGAGTTACTGCTGCTTGTGTGAGCCTGCACCCTCCACAGCAATCGGGTAAACCCGTGGTGGACCGAGGTGCAGGCAGCAAGACACGGCAGAAAGTTTAAGGTAGAGTGAGATGAGGGTGTGCAAATTAGCAATCAATTTAAAAGCACAACATACAACAAATGGAATAAAAGTGTGCAAAATTTGCAATCAATTTCACAACACAGAAATGTAAAAGTTTAAAACAGGTAGAGCGTTTTTTAAAGTAACGTGGCTGGCGGGGATTAATGCCAGTACTTACAGCCGCTCCGATCTGGTAATATGCATCCTAGTGCGAGGAAGGAGAATGAGTCTGCAGTTATAGGCAGCGAGCCCGCCCTAGTCGCGGGACTCCGCCCCCAACTACGGTGGAAGAGTTACTGCTGCTTGTGTGAGCCTGCACCCTCCACAGCAATCGGGTAAACCCGTGGTGGACCGAGGTGCAGGCAGCAAGACACGGCAGAAAGTTTAAGGTAGAGTGAGATGAGGGTGTGCAAATTAGCAATCAATTTAAATGCACAACATACAACAAATGGAATAAAAGTGTGCAAAATTCGCAATCAATTTCACAACACAGAAATGTAAAAGTTTAAAACTGGTAGAGCGTTTTTTAAAGTAATGTGGCTGGTGGGGATTAATTCCAGTACTCACAGCCGCTCCGATCTGGTAATATGCGTCCTAGTGCGAGGAAGAAGAATGAGTCTGCAGGTATAGGCAGCGAGCCCGCCCTAGTCGCGGGTCTCCGCCCCCAACTACGGTGGAAGAGTTACTGCTGCTTGTGGGAGCCTGCACCCTCCACAGCAATCGGGTAAACCCGTGGTGGACCGAGGTGCAGGCAGCAAGACTCGGCAGGAAGTTTAAGGTAGAGTGAGATGAGGGTGTGCAAATTATCAATCAATTTAAAAGCACAACATACAACAAATGGAATAAAAGTGTGCAAAATTCGCAATCAATTTCACAACACAGAAATGTAAAAGTTTAAAACAGGTAGATCGTTTTTTAAAGTAATGTGGCTGGTGGGGATTAATGCCAGTACTCACAGCCGCTCCGATCTGGTAATATGCGTCCTAGTGCGAGGAAGGAGAATGAGTCTGCAGTTATAGGCAGCGAGCCCGCCCTAGTCGCGGGACTCCGCCCCCAACTACGGTGGAAGAGTTACTGCAGCTTGTGTGAGCCCGCACCCTCCACAGCAATCGGGTAAACCCGTGGTGTACCGAGGTGCAGGCAGCAAGACACGGCAGGAAGTTTAAGGTAGAGTGAGATGCGGGTGTGCAAATTAGCAATCAATTTAAAAGCACAACATACAACAAATGGAATAAAAGTGTGCAAAATTCGCAATCAATTTCACAACACAGAAATGTAAAACTTTAAAACAGGTAGAGCGTTTTTTAAAGTAATGTGGCTGGTGGGGATTAATGCCAGTACTCACAGCCGCTCCGATCTGGTAATATGCGTTCTAGTGCGAGGAAGGAGAATGAGTCTGCAGTTATAGGCAGTGAGCCCGCCCTAGTCGCGGGACTCCGCCCCCAACTATGGTGGAAGAGTTACTGCTGCTTGTGTGAGCCTGTACCCTCCACAGCAATCGGGTAAACCCGTGGTGGTCCGAGACGCAGGCAGCAAGACACGGCAGGAAGTTTAAGGTAGAGTGAGATGAGGGTGTGCAAATTAGCAATCAATTTAAAAGCACAACATACAACAAATGGAATAAAAGTGTGCAAAATTCGCAATCAATTTCACAACACAGAAATGTAAAAGTTTAAAACAAGTAGAGCGTTTTTTAAAGTAATGTGGCTGGCGGGGATTAATGCCAGAACTCACATCCGCTCCGATCTGGTAATATGCGTCCTAGTGCGAGGAAGGAGAATGAGTCTGCAGTTATAGGCAGCGAGCCCGCCCTAGTCGCGGGACTCCGCCCCCAAATACGATGGAAGAGTTATTGCTGCTTGTGTGAGCCTGCACCCTCCACAGCAATCGGGTAAACCCGTGGTGGACCGAGGTGCAGGCAGCAAGACACGGCAGGAAGTTTAAGGTAGAGTGAGATGAGGTTGTGCAAATTAGCAATCAATTTAAAAGCACAACATACAACAAATGGAATAAAAGTGTGCAAAATTCGCAATCAATTTCACAACACAGAAATGTAAAAGTTTAAAACAGGTAGAGCGTTTTTTAAAGTAATGTGGCTGGCGGGGATTAATGCCAGTACTCACAGCCGCTCCGATCTGGTAATATGCGTCCTAGTGCGAGGAAGGAGAATGAGTCTGCAGTTATAGGCAGCGAGCCCGCCCTAGTCGCGGGACTCCGCCCCCAACTACGGTGGAAGAGTTACTGCTGCTTGTGTGAGCCTGCACCCTCCACAGCAATCGGGTAAACCCGTGGTGGACCGAGGTGCAGGCAGCAAGACACGGCAGGAAGTTTAAGGTAGAGTGAGATGAGGGCGTGCAAATTAGCAATCAATTTAAAAGCACAACATACAACACATGGAATAAAAGTGTACAAAATTCGCAATCAATTTCACAACACAGAAATGTAAAAGTTTAAAACAGGTAGAGCGTTTTTTAAAGTAATGTGGCTGGTGGGGGTTAATGCCAGTACTCACAGCCGCTCCGATCTGGAAATATGCGTCCTAGTGCGAGGAAGGGGAATGAGTCTGCAGTTATAGGCAGCGAGCCCGCCCTAGTCGCGGGACTCCGCCCCCAACTACGGTGGAAGAGTTACTGCTGCTTGTGTGAGCCTGCACCCTCCACAGCAATCGGGTAAACCCGTGGTGGACCGAGGTGCAGGCAGCAAGACACGGCAGGAAGTTTAAGGTAGAGTGAGATGAGGGTGTGCAAATTAGCAATCAATTTAAAAGCACAACATACAACAAATGGAATAAAAGTGTGCAAAATTCGCAATCAATTTCACAACACAGAAATGTAAAAGTTTAAAACAGGTAGAGCGTTTTTTAAAGTAATGTGGCTGGCGGGGATAAATGCCAGTACTCACAGCCGCTCGATCTGGTAATATGCGTCCTAGTGCGAGGAAGGAGAATGAGTCTGCAGTTATAGGCAGCGAGCCCGCCCTAGTCACGGGACTCCGCCCCCAACTACGGTGGAAGAGTTACTGCTGCTTGTGTGAGCCTGCACCCTCCACAGCAATCGGGTAAACCCGTGGTGGACCGAGGTGCAGGCAGCAAGACTCAGCAGGAAGTTTAAGGTAGAGTGAGATGAGGGTGTGCAAATTAGCAATCAATTTAAAAGCACAACATACAACAAATGGAATAAAAGTGTGCAAAATTCGCAATCAATTTCACAACACAGAAATGTAAAAGTTTAAAACAGGTAGAGCGTTTTTTAAAGTAATGTGGCTGGTGGGGATTAATGCCAGTACTCACAGCCGCTCTGATCTGGTAATATGCGTCCTAGTGCGAGGAAGGAGAATGAGTCTGCAGTTATACAAAGTGAGCCCGCCCTAGTCGCGGGACTCCGCCCCCAACTACGATGGAAGAGTTATTGCTGCTTGTGTGAACCTGCACCCTCCACAGTAATCGGGTAAACCCGTGGTGGACCGAGGTGCATGCAGCAAGACACGGCAGGAAGTTTAAGGTAGAGTGAGATGAGGGTGTGCAAATTAGCAATCAATTTAAAAGCACAACATACAACAAATGGAATAAAAGTGTGCAAAATTCGCAATCAATTTCACAACACAGAAATGTAAAAGTTTAAAACAGGTAGAGCGTTTTTTAAAGTAATGTGGCTGGCGGGGATAAATGCCAGTACTCACAGCCGCTCCGATCTGGTAATATGCGTCCTAGTGCGAGGAAGGAGAATGAGTCTGCAGTTATAGGCAGCGAGCCCGCCCTAGTCGCGGGACTCCGCCCCCAACTACGGTGGAAGAGCTACTGCTGCTTGTGTGAGCCTGCACCCTCCACAGCAATCGGGTAAACCCGTGGTGGACCGAGGTGCAGGCAGCAAGACACGGCAGGAAGTTTAAGGTAGAGTGAGATGAGGGTGTGCAAATTAGCAATCAATTTAAAAGCACAACATACAACAAATGGAATAAAAGTGTGCAAAATTTGCAATCAATTTCACAACACAGAAATGTAAAAGTTTAAAACAGGAAGAGCGTTTTTTAAAGTAATGTGGCTGGCGGGGATTAATGCGAGTACTCACAGCCGCTCCGATCTGGTAATATGCATCCTAGTGCGAGGAAGAAGAATGAGTCTGCAGTTATAGGCAGCGAGCCCGCCCTAGTTGCGGGACTCCGCCCCCAACTACGGTGGAAGAGTTACTGCTGCTTGTGTGAGCCTGCACCCTCCACAGCAATCGGGTAAACCCGTGGTGGACCGAGGTGCAGGCAGCAAGACACAGCAGAAAGTTTAAGGTAGAGTGAGATGAGGGTGTGCAAATTAGCAATCAATTTAAAAGCACAACATACAACAAATGGAATAAAAGTGTGCAAAATTCGCAATCAATTTCACAACACAGAAATGTAAAAGTTTAAAACAGGTAGAGCGTTTTTTAAAGTAATGTGGCTGGTGGGGATTAATTCCAGTACTCACAGCCGCTCCGATCTGGTAATATGCGTCCTAGTGCGAGGAAGGAGAATGAGTCTGCAGTTATAGGCAGCGAGCCCGCCCTAGTCGCAGGACTCCGCCCCCAACTACGGTGGAAGAGTTACTGCTGCTTGTGTGAGCCCGCACCCTCCTCAGCAATCGGGTAAACCCGTGGTGGACCGAGGTGCAGGCAGCAAGACACGGTAGGAAGTTTAAGGTAGAGTGAGATGAGGGTGTGCAAATTAGCAATCAATTTAAAAGCACAACATACAACAAATGGAATAAAAGTGTGCAAAATTCGCAATCAATTTCACAACACAGAAATGTAAAAGTTTAAAACAGGTAGAGCGTTTTTTAAAGTAATGTGGCTGGTGGGGATTAATGCCAGTACTCACAGCCGCTCCGATCGGGTAATATGCGTCCTAGTGCGAGGAAGGAGAATGAGTCTGCAGTTATAGGCAGCGAGCCCGCCCTAGTCGCGGGACTCCGCCCCCAACTACGATGGAAGAGTTATTGCTGCTTGTGTGAGCCTGCACCCTCCACAGCAATCGGGTAAACCCGTGGTGGACCGAGGTGCAGGCAGCAAGACACGGCAGGAAGTTTAAGGTAGAGTGAGATGAGGTTGTGCAAATTAGCAATCAATTTAAAAGCACAACATACAACATATGGAATAAAAGTGTGCAAAATTCGCAATCAATTTCACAACACAGAAATGTAAAAGTTTAAAACAGGTAGAGCGTTTTTTAAAGTAATGTGGCTGGTGGGGATTAATGCCAGTACTCACAGCCGCTCCGATCTGGTAATATGCGTCCTAGTGCGAGGAAGGAGAATGAGTCTGCAGTTATAGGCAGCGAGCCCGCCCTAGTCGCGGGACTCCGCCCCCAACTACGGTGGAAGAGTTACTGCAGCTTGTTTGAGCCCGCACCCTCCACAGCAATCGGGTAAACCCGTGGTGGACCGAGGTGCAGGCAGCAAGACACGGCAGGAAGTTTAAGGTAGAGTGAGATGAGGGTGTGCAAATTAGCAATCAATTTAAAAGCACAACATACAACAAATGGAATAAAAGTGTGCAAAATTTGCAATCAATTTCACAACACAGAAATGTAAAAGTTTAAAACAGGTAGAGCGTTTTTTAAAGTAATGTGGCTGGCGGGGATTAATGCGAGTACTCACAGCCGCTCCGATCTGGTAATATGCATCCTAGTGCGAGGAAGAAGAATGAGTCTGCAGTTATAGGCAGCGAGCCCGCCCTAGTTGCGGGACTCCGCCCCCAACTACGGTGGAAGAGTTACTGCTGCTTGTGTGAGCCTGCACCCTCCACAGCAATCGGGTAAACCCGTGGTGGACCGAGGTGCAGGCAGCAAGACACAGCAGAAAGTTTAAGGTAGAGTGAGATGAGGGTGTGCAAATTAGCAATCAATTTAAAAGCACAACATACAACAAATGGAATAAAAGTGTGCAAAATTCACAATCAATTTCACAATACAGAAATGTAAAAGTTTAAAACAGGTAGAGCGTTTTTTAAAGTAATGTGGCTGGTGGGGATTAATGCCAGTACTCACAGCCGCTCCGATCGGGTAATATGCGTCCTAGTGCGAGGAAGGAGAATGAGTCTGCAGTTATAGGCAGCGAGCCCGCCCTAGTCGCGGGACTCCGCCCCCAACTACGATGGAAGAGTTATTGCTGCTTGTGTGAGCCTGCACCCTCCACAGCAATCGGGTAAACCCGTGGTGGACCGAGGTGCAGGCAGCAAGACACGGCAGGAAGTTTAAGGTAGAGTGAGATGAGGTTGTGCAAATTAGCAATCAATTTAAAAGCACAACATACAACATATGGAATAAAAGTGTGCAAAATTCGCAATCAATTTCACAACACAGAAATGTAAAAGTTTAAAACAGGTAGAGCGTTTTTTAAAGTAATGTGGCTGGTGGGGATTAATGCCAGTACTCACAGCCGCTCCGATCTGGTAATATGCGTCCTAGTGCGAGGAAGGAGAATGAGTCTGCAGTTATAGGCAGCGAGCCCGCCCTAGTCGCGGGACTCCGCCCCCAACTACGGTGGAAGAGTTACTGCAGCTTGTGTGAGCCCGCACCCTCCACAGCAATCGGGTAAACCCGTGGTGGACCGAGGTGCAGGCAGCAAGACACGGCAGGAAGTTTAAGGTAGAGTGAGATGAGGGTGTGCAAATTAGCAATCAATTTAAAAGCACAACATACAACAAATGGAATAAAAGTGTGCAAAATTTGCAATCAATTTCAAAACACAGAAATGTAAAAGTTTAAAACAGGTAGAGCGTTTTTTAAAGTAATGTGGCTGGCGGGGATTAATGCGAGTACTCACAGCCGCTCCGATCTGGTAATATGCATCCTAGTGCGAGGAAGAAGAATGAGTCTGCAGTTATAGGCAGCGAGCCCGCCCTAGTTGCGGGACTCCGCCCCCAACTACGGTGGAAGAGTTACTGCTGCTTGTGTGAGCCTGCACCCTCCACAGCAATCGGGTAAACCCGTGGTGGACCGAGGTGCAGGCAGCAAGACACGGCAGAAAGTTTAAGGTAGAGTGAGATGAGGGTGTGCAAATTAGCAATCAATTTAAAAGCACAACATACAACAAATGGAATAAAAGTGTGCAAAATTCACAATCAATTTCACAATACAGAAATGTAAAAGTTTAAAACAGGTAGAGCGTTTTTTAAAGTAATGTGGCTGGTGGGGATTAATTCCAGTACTCACAGCCGCTCCGATCTGGTAATATGCGTCCTAGTGCGAGGAAGGAGAATGAGTCTGCAGTTATAGGCAGCGAGCCCGCCCTAGTCGCAGGACTCCGCCCCCAACTACGGTGGAAGAGTTACTGCTGCTTGTGTGAGCCCGCACCCTCCACAGCAATCGGGTAAACCCGTGGTGGACCGAGGTGCAGGCAGCAAGACACGGCAGGAAGTTTAAGGTAGAGTGAGATGAGGGTGAGCAAATTAGCAATCAATTTAAAAGCACAACATACAACAAATGGAATAAAAGTGTGCAAAATTCGCAATCAATTTCACAACACAGAAATGTAAAAGTTTAAAACAGGTAGAGCGTTTTTTAAAGTAATGTGGCTGGTGGGGATTAATGCCAGTACTCACAGCCGCTCCGATCGGGTAATATGCGTCCTAGTGCGAGGAAGGAGAATGAGTCTGCAGTTATAGGGAGCGAGCCCGCCCTAGTCGCGGGACTCCGCCCCCAACTACGATGGAAGAGTTATTGCTGCTTGTGTGAGCCTGCACCCTCCACAGCAATCGGGTAAACCCGTGGTGGACCGAGGTGCAGGCAGCAATACACGGCAGGAAGTTTAAGGTAGAGTGAGATGAGGGTGTGCAAATTAGCAATCAATTTAAAAGCACAACATACAACAAATGGAATAAAAGTGTGCAAAATTCGCAATCAATTTCACAACACAGAAATGTAAAAGTTTAAAACAGGTAGAGCGTTTTTTAAAGTAATGTGGCTGGCGGGGATTAATGCCAGAACTCACATCACGCTCCGATCTGGTAATATGCGTCCTAATGCGAGGAAGGAGAATGAGTCTGCAGTTATAGGCAGCGAGCCCGCCCTAGTCGCGGGACTCCGCCCCCAACTACGATGGAAGAGTTATTGCTGCTTGTGTGAGCCTGCACCCTCCACAGCAATCGGGTAAACCCGTGGTGGACCGAGGTGCAGGCAGCAAGACACGGCAGGAAGTTTAAGGTAGAGTGAGATGAGGGTGTGCAAATTAGCAATCAATTTAAAAGCACAACATACAACAAATGGAATAAAAGTGCAAAATTCGCAATCAATTTCACAACACAGAAATGTAAAAGTTTAAAACAGGTAGAGCGTTTTTTAAAGTAATGTGGCTGGTGGGGATTGATGCCAGTACTCACAGCCGCTCCGATCTGGTAATATGCGTCCTAGTGCGAGAAAGGAGAATGAGTCTGCAGTTATAGGCAGCGAGCCCGCCCTAGTCGCGGGACTCCGCCCCCAACTACGGTGGAAGAGTTACTGCTGCTTGTGTGAGCCTGCACCCTCCACAGCAATCGGGTAAACCCGTGGTGGACCGAGGTGCAGGCAGCAAGACATGGCAGGAAGTTTAAGGTAGAGTGAGATGAGGGTGTGCAAATTAGCAATCAATTTAAAAGCACAACATACAACAAATGGAATAAAAGTGTGCAAAATTTGCAATCAATTTCACAACACAGAAATGTAAAAGTTTAAAACAGGTAGAGCGTTTTTTAAAGTAATGTGGCTGGCGGGGATTAATGCCAGTACTCACAGCCGCTCCGATCTGGTAATATGCATCCTAGTGCGAGGAAGGAGAATGAGTCTGCAGTTATAGGCAGCGAGCGCGCCCTAGTCGCGGGACTCCGCCCCCCACTACGGTGGAAGAGTTACTGCTGCTTGTGTGAGCCTGCACCATCCACAGCAATCGGGTAAACCCGTGGTGGACCGAGGTGCAGGCAGCAAGACACGGCAGAAAGTTTAAGGTAGAGTGAGATGAGGGTGTGCAAATTAGCAATCAATTTAAATGCACAACATACAACAAATGGAATAAAAGTGTGCAAAATTCGCAATCAATTTCACAACACAGAAATGTAAAAGTTTAAAACAGGTAGAGCGTTTTTTATAGTAATGTGGCTGGTGGGGATTAGTTCCAGTACTCACAGCTGCTTCGATCTGGTAATATGCGTCCTAGTGCGAGGAAGGAGAATGAGTCTGCAGTTATAGGCAGCGAGCCCGCCCTAGTCGCGGGTCTCCGCCCCCAACTACGGTGGAAGAGTTACTGCTGCTTGTGTGAGCCTGCACCCTCCACAGCAATCGGGTAAACCCGTGGTGGACCGAGGTGCAGGCAGCAAGACACGGCAGGAAGTTTAAGGTAGAGTGAGATGAGGGTGTGCAAATTATCAATCAATTTAAAAGCACAACATACAACAAATGGAATAAAAGTGTGCAAAATTTGCAATCAATTTCACAACACAGAAATGTAAAAGTTTAAAACAGGTAGAGCGTTTTTTAAAGTAACGTGGCTGGCGGGGATTAATGCCAGTACTTACAGCCGCTCCGATCTGGTAATATGCATCCTAGTGCGAGGAAGGAGAATGAGTCTGCAGTTATAGGCAGCGAGCCCGCCCTAGTCGCGGGACTCCGCCCCCAACTACGGTGGAAGAGTTACTGCTGCTTGTGTGAGCCTGCACCCTCCACAGCAATCGGGTAAACCCGTGGTGGACCGAAGTGCAGGCAGCAAGACACGGCAGAAAGTTTAAGGTAGAGTGAGATGAGGGTGTGCAAATTAGCAATCAATTTAAATGCACAACATACAACAAATGGAATAAAAGTGTGCAAAATTCGCAATCAATTTCACAACACAGAAATGTAAAAGTTTAAAACTGGTAGAGCGTTTTTTAAAGTAATGTGGCTGGTGGGGATTAATTCCAGTACTCACAGCCGCTCCGATCTGGTAATATGCGTCCTAGTGCGAGGAAGAAGAATGAGTCTGCAGGTATAGGCAGCGAGCCCGCCCTAGTCGCGGGTCTCCGCCCCCAACTACGGTGGAAGAGTTACTGCTGCTTGTGGGAGCCTGCACCCTCCACAGCAATCGGGTAAACCCGTGGTGGACCGAGGTGCAGGCAGCAAGACACGGCAGGAAGTTTAAGGTAGAGTGAGATGAGGGTGTGCAAATTATCAATCAATTTAAAAGCACAACATACAACAAATGGAATAAAAGTGTGCAAAATTCGCAATCAATTTCACAACACAGAAATGTAAAAGTTTAAAACAGGTAGATCGTTTTTTAAAGTAATGTGGCTGGTGGGGATTAATGCCAGTACTCACAGCCGCTCCGATCTGGTAATATGCGTCCTAGTGCGAGGAAGGAGAATGAGTCTGCAGTTATAGGCAGCGAGCCCGCCCTAGTCGCGGGACTCCGCCCCCAACTACGGTGGAAGAGTTACTGCAGCTTGTGTGAGCCCGCACCCTCCACAGCAATCGGGTAAACCCGTGGTGTACCGAGGTGCAGGCAGCAAGACACGGCAGGAAGTTTAAGGTAGAGTGAGATGCGGGTGTGCAAATTAGCAATCAATTTAAAAGCACAACATACAACAAATGGAATAAAAGTGTGCAAAATTCGCAATCAATTTCACAACACAGAAATGTAAAACTTTAAAACAGGTAGAGCGTTTTTTAAAGTAATGTGGCTGGTGGGGATTAATGCCAGTACTCACAGCCGCTCCGATCTGGTAATATGCGTCCTAGTGCGAGGAAGGAGAATGAGTCTGCAGTTATAGGCAGTGAGCCCGCCCTAGTCGCGGGACTCCGCCCCCAACTATGGTGGAAGAGTTACTGCTGCTTGTGTGAGCCTGTACCCTCCACAGCAATCGGGTAAACCCGTGGTGGTCCGAGACGCAGGCAGCAAGACACGGCAGGAAGTTTAAGGTAGAGTGAGATGAGGGTGTGCAAATTAGCAATCAATTTAAAAGCACAACATACAACAAATGGAATAAAAGTGTGCAAAATTCGCAATCAATTTCACAACACAGAAATGTAAAAGTTTAAAACAGGTAGAGCGTTTTTTAAAGTAATGTGGCTGGCGGGGATTAATGCCAGAACTCACATCCGCTCCGATCTGGTAATATGCGTCCTAGTGCGAGGAAGGAGAATGAGTCTGCAGTTATAGGCAGCGAGCCCGCCCTAGTCGCGGGACTCCGCCCCCAACTACGATGGAAGAGTTATTGCTGCTTGTGTGAGCCTGCACCCTCCACAGCAATCGGGTAAACCCGTGGTGGACCGAGGTGCAGGCAGCAAGACACGGCAGGAAGTTTAAGGTAGAGTGAGATGAGGTTGTGCAAATTAGCAATCAATTTAAAAGCACAACATACAACAAATGGAATAAAAGTGTGCAAAATTCGCAATCAATTTCACAACACAGAAATGTAAAAGTTTAAAACAGGTAGAGCGTTTTTTAAAGTAATGTGGCTGGCGGGGATTAATGCCAGTACTCACAGCCGCTCCGATCTGGTAATATGCGTCCTAGTGCGAGGAAGGAGAATGAGTCTGCAGTTATAGGCAGAGAGCCCGCCCTAGTCGCGGGACTCCGCCCCCAACTACGGTGGAAGAGTTACTGCTGCTTGTGTGAGCCTGCACCCTCCACAGCAATCGGGTAAACCCGTGGTGGACCGAGGTGCAGGCAGCAAGACACGGCAGGAAGTTTAAGGTAGAGTGAGATGAGGGCGTGCAAATTAGCAATCAATTTAAAAGCACAACATACAACACATGGAATAAAAGTGTACAAAATTCGCAATCAATTTCACAACACAGAAATGTAAAAGTTTAAAACAGGTAGAGCGTTTTTTAAAGTAATGTGGCTGGTGGGGGTTAATGCCAGTACTCACAGCCGCTCCGATCTGGAAATATGCGTCCTAGTGCGAGGAAGGGGAATGAGTCTGCAGTTATAGGCAGCGAGCCCGCCCTAGTCGCGGGACTCCGCCCCCAACTACGGTGGAAGAGTTACTGCTGCTTGTGTGAGCCTGCACCCTCCACAGCAATCGGGTAAACCCGTGGTGGACCGAGGTGCAGGCAGCAAGACACGGCAGGAAGTTTAAGGTAGAGTGAGATGAGGGTGTGCAAATTAGCAATCAATTTAAAAGCAGAACATACAACAAATGGAATAAAAGTGTGCAAAATTCGCAATCAATTTCACAACACAGAAATGTAAAAGTTTAAAACAGGTTGAGCGTTTTTTAAAGTAATGTGGCTGGCGGGGATAAATGCCAGTACTCACAGCCGCTCGATCTGGTAATATGCGTCCTAGTGCGAGGAAGGAGAATGAGTCTGCAGTTATAGGCAGCGAGCCCGCCCTAGTCACGGGACTCCGCCCCCAACTACGGTGGAAGAGTTACTGCTGCTTGTGTGAGCCTGCACCCTCCACAGCAATCGGGTAAACCCGTGGTGGACCGAGGTGCAGGCAGCAAGACACGGCAGGAAGTTTAAGGTAGAGTGAGATGAGGGTGTGCAAATTAGCAATCAATTTAAAAGCACAACATACAACAAATGGAATAAAAGTGTGCAAAATTCGCAATCAATTTCACAACACAGAAATGTAAAAGTTTAAAACAGGTAGAGCGTTTTTTAAAGTAATGTGGCTGGTGGGGATTAATGCCAGTACTCACAGCCGCTCTGATCTGGTAATATGCGTCCTAGTGCGAGGAAGGAGAATGAGTCTGCAGTTATACGAAGTGAGCCCGCCCTAGTCGCGGGACTCCGCCCCCAACTACGATGGAAGAGTTATTGCTGCTTGTGTGAACCTGCACCCTCCACAGTAATCGGGTAAACCCGTGGTGGACCGAGGTGCAGGCAGCAAGACACGGCAGGAAGTTTAAGGTAGAGTGAGATGAGGGTGTGCAAATTAGCAATCAATTTAAAAGCACAACATACAACAAATGGAATAAAAGTGTGCAAAATTCGCAATCAATTTCACAACACAGAAATGTAAAAGTTTAAAACAGGTAGAGCGTTTTTTAAAGTAATGTGGCTGGCGGGGATAAATGCCAGTACTCACAGCCGCTCCGATCTGGTAATATGCGTCCTAGTGCGAGGAAGGAGAATGAGTCTGCAGTTATAGGCAGCGAGCCCGCCCTAGTCGCGGGACTCCGCCCCCAACTACGGTGGAAGAGCTATGTTGGACAGGCCACACGAAGGGCCGCTCTCCCCCGGCTCGACCAGGCCCGAGCCCGGTCACACAAGCACCCCACACCACCATTGCACGTCCTCCGTCCCCTCAGGGACCCGTGCCCTCGAGCATGTCGACCTCGTGGGCCCGATCCACTGCCGGCCCACGCGCCCAGCCCGGGCCGCCATCTTGGACACTTCACCACGTGGCCGCCTGGCCCCCGGCCGACCTCAACCCTGGGCCTGGCCAGGCCTCAGACATCCCGGCACCACCATCCACCCAGGAGGTGAGCGGGCTACTTGGCAAGTCAATGGGAGAAGGAGGTGTCGATGGCTCTCCCCCACCAAGTGCCGCTCGCCCATCGCCTCCCCGGGCGCTGGCTCCACCCCCCTGCTGGGTGTCTGGACTCCCTCATCCCGGACCTCCCGACCTCCAAGTGCGAGGGTCCGGACATCAAAGCACGCCAGCCCTATAACTGGGGCAGCTCCAGAGCAGGAAGGCAGTTGTATCTTGGAGTCGAGAGACGCAAAGAGGAACTCATCCTGGACGGACTACTGGCGCTGCCGTAGCTCTGTCCTGTGCACCATCGTCCTGCCTGTTGGCGCTGCCACAACCGTCGTAACCTTCATTCTTCATCGTCGTCCGGATCTGCTGGCGTGGCCGCGGACCGTTGTAACCGTCATCTTTCACCGGGACCTGCAGGCTCCGCCGCGGACCGTCGTCCTTCCTTCATCCATCTCGGGACCTGCTTGGCTCCTCCACGGCCCGATCATCAAGAACGCCGAGCTCGAGGATTGAGAGCTATTTTGAACTCACCGGTAACTAAGACTGTCCCGCTACCCCTTTCCTCAACCACAGACTCGAATCGAGGGGACCCCTGAGTCCAGACCTCCTTGTATCATACCAACGTAACCTAAGAATTGCATATAAAGTCTCGTTAACCTTCAATCTTGTGTGGTGTCTGTCTGTGGGGGGGAAGTTACTTATCTGTACAGTCGTTGGAGACGGCTCTCCCTGGAGACCTCTCCCCGTAATCTCGGCCGACCCTCCCGGTCCGTCTAACATTGGTGGCCAGCGGCGCGATCCGAATCACCGCATACGTACAGAGAGTAGCTCACCCCACAACGAACCACAATGACAACTAAAGAGAGCGGATCAACTGAGAAGTTCCAAATGGAAGAACTAGAGGAGTACAGCCATCGTGAACTAAAGCAGTTCTGCATTGAACTAGGTATCGCTACCACCGGACTAAGCACCAAGGACGATTTTAAGCATGCCCTAGAATCTTGGGCAGAGACCGGGGATACCGAAACGCCTGAGCAAAGCACCGCGAAAAAAAGCAACACGGCCCCTGAAGGGCAAAGAACCGGTCTCTCGCCAGACGAGATCCAAGAAAGAGAAAAAACCCGACTACACGAGCTAGAAATGGCCCGACTCAAGATGGACGTAGAACTCAAGTTGGCCGAACAAAAAATAACCTTAGAGCACCTACGTCTCCGAGAAGAAAGAGAGGAGAAACAGAGACAAAGGGAGCTCGAGGAAAAGAAACTAGCGTACGAGCACGAACGGAACCTAGCCGAGATCAACCTGCGCAAGCAGAATAAAGAGTTGGGGGTGCCCGAGAGACCACACACCCCCGGGACCACGGAGAAAAAAGTACACATCCCCAAGGATGTTGTCCGAGAATATTTTCGAGAGGACGACATCCAGCAATGGTTTAAGGCCTATGAAATCGCTATGACTGCGCACCGGATCGATAGAAACGATTGGGGAGCCGGCCTATGGGGCAGATTCCTCAATGAGGGCCGCGATACCCTGTTACAGCTCCCAGACCACCAGATGACCTCCTACGACCATATGAAAGCGGCCCTTCTCACCCGCTATGGCCTCACGCCCGAGATGTACCGTCAGAGGTTCCGAGACTGCACACGCATCCCGGGTACAACTTGGGTGGACTATGTAACGTACTTTAGCCGAGCTTTCGAAGGATGGATCAAAGGGAACAACGTCACGACCTACGAGCAACTGTTCAATCTGATGGTATGGGAGCATCTGTCCAACAATTGCTTCATTGAACTACGCCAACACCTCCTCGACAGCAAGTTAACCAATCCCCGGCAGCTCGCAGCCGAAGCTGACCGGTGGGAGATCACCAGAGTGGGCCGGAATGGGTCCTACGAGCAAAACAGGAACAACAATGGTCACCACCGACCCAGAGGAGGAGGAGGCCAAGGGCGGGGAAGAGACAACACTCCGGCCGCCCCCGTTACCAGCACCACCCCCCCGGCCAACCGGGGCAACACCCCGGCGCGACCGGGGTACAGAGCAAACGTCACGTGTCACCGATGCCAACGAGTCGGCCACTATGCAAACGACCCAAGCTGCCCGCAGTATCAGAGTCCAAAACCCCGCCATGTGGCCGCCGCAGCACTAGGGGAAGAACAGATCTCCGAGGAACAAGAAACAGACGAGCAAGAGTATCCAGAGTGGGAGCCAGCCGCCATGACTCTCGCGTGCTTAGGGGGAAGAGACATGGTCCCGCGGGTCCCCCTACCCGCTAACACCCAGAAGTACAGCCAATGGGTGAGCATCAATGGACAACGGGCCGAAGCCCTTCGGGACACCGGGGCCAGTGTGACAGCCGTCCGCTGTCACCTGGTGACCCCAGAACAATATCTACCGAACATTCTCTGCCCTGTACGCTCAGCCGACAACTCGGAAAGTCTGTGTCGGATGGCCTGCGTCCCTTTTGAGTGGGGAGGGGTCTCCGGCATGTTGAAGGTGACGGTCCGAGACGACGCCCCCGTGGACTGCCTCCTCGGGAATGACCTGGAGAGCTCCCCGTGGGCCGCTGTGGAGCGAAAAGAACACTTGGGGATGTTGGGCGTCCCGGACTGGGCATGCGTCACCACCCGGTCCATGGCCGCCCGTGCCAACCATCACCCGGAAGAACCAGAATGGCCGGCGCCACCGCCTCCGGTCGCCCCAGCCGAAACCCCCGACCATGACACCCCCCTCGAACCGGCTCAACCTTCCGACCTCGCTAACCTTGACCAGTGGGCCCAAGAGGGGGGACCCACACAAGAACAATTTCGCCAGGAACAGAAGACCTGTCCCTCCCTTGAGGGACTCCGCCAACAAGCGCTCGCCCAAAGCGCAGGGGACACCTCCGGAACTCATTGGGTCTACTGGGACAATGATCTGTTATACAGCGAGCAACGAATCGCCGAGCTGGGGGCCAACCGAGTACTAGTAGTGCCCCTCTGCTTTAGAGACTTCCTGTTAAACCTGGCCCACGATGTCCCCCTAGCAGGGCACCTAGGACAAGATAAAACTTACAGTCGCCTAGTGACCCACTTCTTCTGGCCCAAAATGAGGAACGATGTGCACCAGCATTGCCGATCTTGCCCCACGTGCCAAGCCAGTGGGAAGAGCGGCCGCAAACTAAAAGCCCCCTTGCAACCTTTTCCAGTAGTCACGACCCCATTTGAGAGGGTCGGAATAGACATTGTGGGACCCCTGGACCCGCGTACAAAACAAGGACATCGCTTCATTCTGGTGCTAGTGGACCACGCCACCCGCTACCCTGAGGCTGTTCCTCTCTGGACCGTGACAGCCCCAGTGGTCGGCCGGGCCCTGATGGGGATCTTCTCCCGTGTGGGGTTCCCCCGAGAAGTCGTCAGCGACAGAGGCACGAACTTTATCTCTAAATACATGAAATCTCTCTGGCAACAGTGTGGGGTCACCTACCGCTTCACGACCCCCTATCACCCCCAAGGGAACGGACTTGTTGAGCGGTTCAACCGCACGCTGAAAGGAATGATCGGGGGATTGGAAGAGCCCCTCCGTCGCCAGTGGGATGTGCTGCTGCCGTGCCTCCTCTTCGCCTACCGAGAGGTCCCACAGAAATCCCTAGGCTTCAGCCCATTCGAACTGCTCTATGGGCACCCAGTGCGGGGGCCGCTCAGCCTGATCAAAGAAGGCTGGGAGATGCCTCCGACCAAGAACCCTCCAGATGTCTTCCGGTACCTCCTCACCCTCCGCAACCAGTCCCGGCGGTTCAGAGACCTAGCAAAAGCCAACCTAGAGGCCAGTCAAGAGGACATGAAAAAATGGTATGACCAGAACGCCTCATCCATTGAATTCGAACCGGGACAACAGGTATGGGTCATGTCCCCCACGGAGCCATGCGCTCTCCAAGACAAATGGACGGGACCCTTCAAGGTGATCGAGCGCAAGGGTCCTGCCACCTATCTGATCGATATGGAGTCCTCCCGGAACCCCCTCCGAGTCCTCCACACCAACAGACTGAAACCCCACTTTGCACGAACAGAACTCAGCCTATTGATGGCCACGGACAATGGGGTTGAAGACGACTCCGAGCCTCTCCCTGACCTCCTGCGGGCCCAGGAGCAAGACGGCTCCGTAGATGGGGTCCGACTCTCGGAGACCCTCACCAGAGAACAACGCCAAGAGTGCCAAGCCCTCCTGTCACGGTTCGCCAGTCTGTTCTCCCTCACCCCAGGTGTCACTTCCTGGTGTGTGCACGATGTAGACACCGGAGACAGCCCTCCTATCCGCCACCGGGCCTACCGCGTACCTGATCGGGTACGGGCCTGCATCCAGGCGGAAGTGGCTAAGATGCTCACGCTCGGGGTCATCGAGCCCTCAGACAGTCCATGGGCCAGCCCGGTCGTACTGGTCCCCAAAGCAGCCGCCCCCGGAACCACACCAGAACTCCGGTTCTGCGTCGACTACCGGGGCCTGAATGAAGTCACCAGAACGGACGCACATCCCATCCCCCGGGCAGATGAACTGGTCGACCGAATGGGAGCTGCCCGCTACCTTAGCATCTTCGACCTGACAGCAGGTTATTGGCAGATCGGCCTCACACCCCGAGCACAAGAACGTTCTGCCTTCTCCACCCCCGATGGCCATTACCATTTTACGGTCATGCCCTTCGGTATGAAGAATGCCCCAGCGACTTTCCAACGGCTCGTCAATCAGGTCCTGGCGGGGCTCGAAGGGTTCAGCGCCGCCTACCTAGACGACATCGCTGTGTACAGCCACCATTGGACCGAGCACCTCCACCACCTCCGAGCAGTGCTGCAAGCCCTTCAGCGAGCTGGCCTCACGATCAAGGCCAGCAAGTGTCAAATTGGACAAGGGTCTGTGACCTACCTCGGACACCAGGTGGGAAGCGGCCTAGTGGCCCCTCTACAACTGAAAATTGCCGCCATCCAGGACTGGCAGCCCCCTATCACCCAAACCGAGGTACGAGCCTTCCTGGGCCTCACGGGCTATTACCGAAGGTTCGTGAAAGACTATGGTACCATAGTGGGCCCCCTCACCGAACTCACGTCAAAAAATCAGCCCAAGAAGGTGAACTGGACCCCCGAGTGTCAAGCGGCATTCGAACAATTGAAGGCCGCCATGTGTTCCGCTCCTGTGCTCCAGGCCCCAGACTACAGCCGGGAGTTCGTCGTCCAGACGGACGCCTCCGACCAGGGCATTGGGGCGGTCCTGTCCCAAGTGAACACCGAGGGCCTTGATCAACCGGTGGCCTTCATCAGCCGGAGACTCCTACCACGGGAACAACGCTGGAGCACCATAGAGAGGGAAGCCTTCGCTGTGGTATGGGCCCTCAAGAAGCTCCGGCCCTACCTTTTCGGCACCCACTTTCGGGTGCAGACCGACCACCGACCCCTGCAGTGGCTGATGCACATGCGGGGGGAAAACCCCAAGTTGCTACGCTGGTCCATATCCTTGCAGGGTATGGACTTCACAGTCGAACACCGGCCTGGGTCCGACCACGCCAACGCGGATGGCCTGTCCCGATTTTTCCGCCTCGACGAAGAGAGTCCCCAAGAGGATGGGTGACTCTCCCCGCCTTCAGCTGGGGGGGACGCATGTTGGACAGGCCACACGAAGGGCCGCTCTCCCCCGGCTCGACCAGGCCCGAGCCCGGTCACACAAGCACCCCACACCACCATTGCACGTCCTCCGTCCCCTCAGGGACCCCTGCCCTCGAGCATGTCGACCTCGTGGGCCCGATCCACTGCCGGCCCACGCGCCCAGCCCGGGCCGCCATCTTGGACACTTCACCACGTGGCCGCCTGGCCCCCGGCCGACCTCAACCCTGGGCCTGGCCAGGCCTCAGACATCCCGGCACCACCATCCACCCAGGAGGTGAGCGGGCTACTTGGCAAGTCAATGGGAGAAGGAGGTGTCGATGGCTCTCCCCCACCAAGTGCCGCTCGCCCATCGCCTCCCCGGGCGCTGGCTCCACCCCCCTGCTGGGTGTCTGGACTCCCTCATCCCGGACCTCCCGACCTCCAAGTGCGAGGGTCCGGACATCAAAGCACGCCAGCCCTATAACTGGGGCAGCTCCAGAGCAGGAAGGCAGTTGTATCTTGGAGTCGAGAGACGCAAAGAGGAACTCATCCTGGACGGACTACTGGCGCTGCCGTAGCTCTGTCCTGTGCACCATCGTCCTGCCTGTTGGCGCTGCCACAACCGTCGTAACCTTCATTCTTCATCGTCGTCCGGATCTGCTGGCGTGGCCGCGGACCGTTGTAACCGTCATCTTTCACCGGGACCTGCAGGCTCCGCCGCGGACCGTCGTCCTTCCTTCATCCATCTCGGGACCTGCTTGGCTCCTCCACGGCCCGATCATCAAGAACGCCGAGCTCGAGGATTGAGAGCTATTTTGAACTCACCGGTAACTAAGACTGTCCCGCTACCCCTTTCCTCAACCACAGACTCGAATCGAGGGGACCCCTGAGTCCAGACCTCCTTGTATCATACCAACGTAACCTAAGAATTGCATATAAAGTCTCGTTAACCTTCAATCTTGTGTGGTGTCTGTCTGTGGGGGGGAAGTTACTTATCTGTACAGTCGTTGGAGACGGCTCTCCCTGGAGACCTCTCCCCGTAATCTCGGCCGACCCTCCCGGTCCGTCTAACAAGCTACTGCTGCTTGTGTGAGCCTGCACCCTCCACAGCAATCGGGTGAACCCGTGGTGGACCGAGGTGCAGGCAGCAAGACACGGCAGGAAGTTTAAGGTAGAGTGAGATGAGGGTGTGCAAATTAGCAATCAATTTAAAAGCACAACATACAACAAATGGAATAAAAGTGTGCAAAATTTGCAATCAATGTCACAACACAGAAATTTAAAAGTTTAAAACAGGTAGAGCGTTTTTTAAAGTAATGTGGCTGGCGGGGATTAATGCGAGTACTCACAGCCGCTCCGATCTGGTAATATGCATCCTAGTGCGAGGAAGAAGAATGAGTCTGCAGTTATAGGCAGTGAGCCCGCCCTAGTTGCGGGACTCCGCCCCCAACTACGGTGGAAGAGTTACTGCTGCTTGTGTGAGCCTGCACCCTCCACAGCAATCGGGTAAACCCGTGGTGGACCGAGGTGCAGGCAGCAAGACACAGCAGAAAGTTTAAGGTAGAGTGAGATGAGGGTGTGCAAATTAGCAATCAATTTAAAAGCACAACATACAACAAATGGAATAAAAGTGTGCAAAATTCGCAATCAATTTCACAACACAGAAATGTAAAAGTTTAAAACAGGTAGAGCGTTTTTTAAAGTAATGTGGCTGGTGCGGATTAATTCCAGTACTCACAGCCGCTCCGATCTGGTAATATGCGTCCTAGTGCGAGGAAGGAGAATGAGTCTGCAGTTATAGGCAGCGAGCCCGCCCTAGTCGCAGGTCTCCGCCCCAAACTACGGTGGAAGAGTTACTGCTGCTTGTGTGAGCCCGCACCCTCCTCAGCAATCGGGTAAACCCGTGGTGGACCGAGGTGCAGGCAGCAAGACACGGTAGGAAGTTTAAGGTAGAGTGAGATGAGGGTGTGCAAATTAGCAATCAATTTAAAAGCACAACATACAACAAATGGAATAAAAGTGTGCAAAATTCGCAATCAATTTCACAACACAGAAATGTAAAAGTTTAAAACAGGTAGAGCGTTTTTTAAAGTAATGTGGCTGGTGGGGATTAATGCCAGTACTCACAGCCGCTCCGATCGGGTAATATGCGTCCTAGTGCGAGGAAGGAGAATGAGTCTGCAGTTATAGGCAGCGAGCCCGCCCTAGTCGCGGGACTCCGCCCCCAACTACGATGGAAGAGTTATTGCTGCTTGTGTGAGCCTGCACCCTCCACAGCAATCGGGTAAACCCGTGGTGGACCGAGGTGCAGGCAGCAAGACACGGCAGGAAGTTTAAGGTAGAGTGAGATGAGGTTGTGAAAATTAGCAATCAATTTAAAAGCACAACATACAACAAATGGAATAAAAGTGTGCAAAATTCGCAATCAATTTCACAACACAGAAATGTAAAAGTTTAAAACAGGTAGAGCGTTTTTTAAAGTAATGTGGCTGGTGGGGATTAATGCCAGTACTCACAGCCGCTCCGACCTGGTAATATGCGCCCTAGTGCGAGGAAGGAGAATGAGTCTGCAGTTATAGGCAGCGAGCCCGCCCTAGTCGCGGGACTCCGCCCCCAACTACGGTGGAAGAGCTACTGCTGCTTGTGTGAGCCTGCACCCTCCCCAGCAATCGGGTGAACCCGTGGTGGACCGAGGTGCAGGCAGCAAGACACGGCAGGAAGTTTAAGGTAGAGTGAGATGAGGGTGTGCAAATTAGCAATCAATTTAAAAGCACAACATACAACAAATGGAATAAAAGTGTGCAAAATTTGCAATCAATTTCACAACACAGAAATTTAAAAGTTTAAAACAGGTAGAGCGTTTTTTAAAGTAATGTGGCTGGCGGGGATTAATGCGAGTACTCACAGCCGCTCCGATCTGGTAATATGCATCCTAGTGCGAGGAAGAAGAATGAGTCTGCAGTTATAGGCAGCGAGCCCGCCCTAGTTGCGGGACTCCGCCCCCAACTACGGTGGAAGAGTTACTGCTGCTTGTGTGAGCCTGCACCCTCCACAGCAATCGGGTAAACCCGTGGTGGACCGAGGTGCAGGCAGCAAGACACAGCAGAAAGTTTAAGGTAGAGTGAGATGAGGGTGTGCAAATTAGCAATCAATTTAAAAGCACAACATACAACAAATGGAATAAAAGTGTGCAAAATTCGCAATCAATTTCACAACACAGAAATGTAAAAGTTTAAAACAGGTAGAGCGTTTTTTAAAGTGATGTGGCTGGTGGGGATTAATTCCAGTACTCACAGCCGCTCCGATCTGGTAATATGCGTCCTAGTGCGAGGAAGGAGAATGAGTCTGCAGTTATAGGCAGCGAGCCCGCCCTAGTCGCAGGTCTCCGCCCCAAACTACGGTGGAAGAGTTACTGCTGCTTGTGTGAGCCCGCACCCTCCTCAGCAATCGGGTAAACCCGTGGTGGACCGAGGTGCAGGCAGCAAGACACGGTAGGAAGTTTAAGGTAGAGTGAGATGAGGGTGTGCAAATTAGCAATCAATTTAAAAGCACAACATACAACAAATGGAATAAAAGTGTGCAAAATTCACAATCAATTTCACAACACAGAAATGTAAAAGTTTAAAACAGGTAGAGCGTTTTTTAAAGTAATGTGGCTGGTGGGGATTAATGCCAGTACTCACAGCCGCTCCGATCGGGTAATATGCGTCCTAGTGCGAGGAAGGAGAATGAGTCTGCAGTTATAGGCAGCGAGCCCGCCCTAGTCGCGGGACTCCGCCCCCAACTACGATGGAAGAGTTATTGCTGCTTGTGTGAGCCTGCACCCTCCACAGCAATCGGGTAAACCCGTGGTGGACCGAGGTGCAGGCAGCAAGACACGGCAGGAAGTTTAAGGTAGAGTGAGATGAGGTTGTGCAAATTAGCAATCAATTTGAAAGCACAACATACAACAAATGGAATAAAAGTGTGCAAAATTCGCAATCAATTTCACAACACAGAAATGTAAAAGTTTAAAACAGGTAGAGCGTTTTTTAAAGTAATGTGGCTGGTGGGGATTAATGCCAGTACTCACAGCCGCTCCGACCTGGTAATATGCGTCCTAGTGCGAGGAAGGAGAATGAGTCTGCAGTTATAGGCAGCGAGCCCGCCCTAGTTGCGGGACTCCGCCCCCAACTACGGTGGAAGAGTTACTGCAGCTTGTGTGAGCCCGCACCCTCCACAGCAATCGGGTAAACCCGTGGTGGACCGAGGTGCAGGCAGCAAGACACGGCAGGAAGTTTAAGGTAGAGTGAGATGAGGGTGTGCAAATTAGCAATCAATTTAAAAGCACAACATACAACAAATGGAATAAAAGTGTGCAAAATTTGCAATCAATTTCACAACACAGAAATGTAAAAGTTTAAAACAGGTAGAGCGTTTTTTAAAGTAATGTGGCTGGCGGGGATTAATGCGAGTACTCACAGCCGCTCCGATCTGGTAATATGCATCCTAGTGCGAGGAAGAAGAATGAGTCTGCAGTTATAGGCAGCGAGCCCGCCCTAGTTGCGGGACTCCGCCCCCAACTACGGTGGAAGAGTTACTGCTGCTTGTGTGAGCCTGCACCCTCCACAGCAATCGGGTAAACCCGTGGTGGACCGAGGTGCAGGCAGCAAGACACGGCAGAAAGTTTAAGGTAGAGTGAGATGAGGGTGTGCAAATTAGCAATCAATTTAAAAGCACAACATACAACAAATGGAATAAAAGTGTGCAAAATTCACAATCAATTTCACAATACAGAAATGTAAAAGTTTAAAACAGGTAGAGCGTTTTTTAAAGTAATGTGGCTGGTGGGGATTAATTCCAGTACTCACAGCCGCTCCGATCTGGTAATATGCGTCCTAGTGCGAGGAAGGAGAATGAGTCTGCAGTTATAGGCAGCGAGCCCGCCCTAGTCGCAGGACTCCGCCCCCAACTACGGTGGAAGAGTTACTGCTGCTTGTGTGAGCCCGCACCCTCCACAGCAATCGGGTAAACCCGTGGTGGACCGAGGTGCAGGCAGCAAGACACGGCAGGAAGTTTAAGAAAGAGTGAGATGAGGGTGTGCAAATTAGCAATCAATTTAAAAGCACAACATACAACAAATGGAATAAAAGTGTGCAAAATTCGCAATCAATTTCACAACACAGAAATGTAAAAGTTTAAAACAGGTAGAGCGTTTTTTAAAGTAATGTGGCTGGTGGGGATTAATGCCAGTACTCACAGCCGCTCCGATCGGGTAATATGCGTCCTAGTGCGAGGAAGGAGAATGAGTATGCAGTTATAGGGAGCGAGCCCGCCCTAGTCGCGGGACTCCGCCCCCAACTACGATGGAAGAGTTATTGCTGCTTGTGTGAGCCTGCACCCTCCACAGCAATCGGGTAAACCCGTGGTGGACCGAGGTGCAGGCAGCAATACACGGCAGGAAGTTTAAGGTAGAGTGAGATGAGGGTGTGCAAATTAGCAATCAATTTAAAAGCACAACATACAACAAATGGAATAAAAGTGTGCAAAATTCGCAATCAATTTCACAACACAGAAATGTAAAAGTTTAAAACAGGCAGAGCGTTTTTTAAAGTAATGTGGCTGGCGGGGATTAAAGCCAGAACTCACATCACGCTCCGATCTGGTAATATGCGTCCCAATGCGAGGAAGGAGAATGAGTCTGCAGTTATAGGCAGCGAGCCCGCCCTAGTCGCGGGACTCCGCCCCCAACTACGATGGAAGAGTTATTGCTGCTTGTGTGAGCCTGCACCCTCCACAGCAATCGGGTAAACCCGTGGTGGACCGAGGTGCAGGCAGCAAGACACGGCAGGAAGTTTAAGGTAGAGTGAGATGAGGGTGTGCAAATTAGCAATCAATTTAAAAGCACAACATACAACAAATGGAATAAAAGTGTGCAAAATTCGCAATCAATTTCACAACACAGAAATGTAAAAGTTTAAAACAGGTAGAGCGTTTTTTAAAGTAATGTGGCTGGTGGGGATTGATGCCAGTACTCACAGCCGCTCCGATCTCGTAATATGCGTCCTAGTGCGAGGAAGGAGAATGAGTCTGCAGTTATAGGCAGCGAGCCCGCCCTAGTCGCGGGACTCCGCCCCCAACTACGGTGGAAGAGTTACTGCTGCTTGTGTGAGCCTGCACCCTCCACAGCAATCGGGTAAACCCGTGGTGGACCGAGGTGCAGGCAGCAAGACACGGCAGGAAGTTTAAGGTAGAGTGAGATGAGGGTGTGCAAATTAGCAATCAATTTAAAAGCACAACATACAACAAATGGAATAAAAGTGTGCAAAATTTGCAATCAATTTCACAACACAGAAATGTAAAAGTTTAAAACAGGTAGAGCGTTTTTTAAAGTAATGTGGCTGGCGGGGATTAATGCCAGTACTCACAGCCGCTCCGATCTGGTAATATGCATCCTAGTGCGAGGAAGGAGAATGAGTCTGCAGTTATAGGCAGCGAGCGCGCCCTAGTCGCGGGACTCCGCCCCCCACTACGGTGGAAGAGTTACTGCTGCTTGTGTGAGCCTGCACCATCCACAGCAATCGGGTAAACCCGTGGTGGACCGAGGTGCAGGCAGCAAGACACGGCAGAAAGTTTAAGGTAGAGTGAGATGAGGGTGTGCAAATTAGCAATCAATTTAAATGCACAACATACAACAAATGGAATAAAAGTGTGCAAAATTCGCAATCAATTTCACAACACAGAAATGTAAAAGTTTAAAACAGGTAGAGCGTTTTTTAAAGTAATGTGGCTGGTGGGGATTAGTTCCAGTACTCACAGCCGCTCCGATCTGGTAATATGCGTCCTAGTGCGAGGAAGGAGAATGAGTCTGCAGTTATAGGCAGCGAGCCCGCCCTAGTCGCGGGTCTCCGCCCCCAACTACGGTGGAAGAGTTACTGCTGCTTGTGTGAGCCTGCACCCTCCACAGCAATCGGGTAAACCCGTGGTGGACCGAGGTGCAGGCAGCAAGACACGGCAGGAAGTTTAAGGTAGAGTGAGATGCAGGTGTGCAAATTAGCAATCAATTTAAAAGCACAACATACAACAAATGGAATAAAAGTGTGCAAAATTCGCAATCAATTTCACAACACAGAAATGTAAATCTTTAAAACAGGTAGAGCGTTTTTTAAAGTAATGTGGCTGGTGGGGATTAATGCCAGTACTCACAGCCGCTCCGATCTGGTAATATGCGTCCTAGTGCGAGGAAGGAGAATGAGTCTGCAGGTATAGGCAGCGAGCCCGCCCTAGTCGTGGGTCTCCGCCCCCAACTACGGTGGAAGAGTTACTGCTGCTTGTGGGAGCCTGCACCCTCCACAGCAATCGGGTAAACCCGTGGTGGACCGAGGTGCAGGCAGCAAGACACGGCAGGAAGTTTAAGGTAGAGTGAGATGAGGGTGTGCAAATTATCAATCAATTTAAAAGCACAACATACAACAAATGGAATAAAAGTGTGCAAAATTCGCAATCAATTTCACAACACAGAAATGTAAAAGTTTAAAACAGGTAGATCGTTTTTTAAAGTAATGTGGCTGGTGGGGATTAATGCCAGTACTCACAGCCGCTCCGATCTGGTAATATGCGTCCTAGTGCGAGGAAGGAGAATGAGTCTGCAGTTATAGGCAGCGAGCCCGCCCTAGTCGCGGGACTCCGCCCCCAACTACGGTGGAAGAGTTACTGCAGCTTGTGTGAGCCCGCACCCTCCACAGCAATCGGGTAAACCCGTGGTGTACCGAGGTGCAGGCAGCAAGACACGGCAGGAAGTTTAAGGTAGAGTGAGATGCGGGTGTGCAAATTAGCAATCAATTTAAAAGCACAACATACAACAAATGGAATAAAAGTGTGCAAAATTCGCAATCAATTTCACAACACAGAAATGTAAAACTTTAAAACAGGTAGAGCGTTTTTTAAAGTAATGTGGCTGGTGGGGATTAATGCCAGTACTCACAGCCGCTCCGATCTGGTAATATGCGTCCTAGTGCGAGGAAGGAGAATGAGTCTGCAGTTATAGGCAGTGAGCCCGCCCTAGTCGCGGGACTCCGCCCCCAACTATGGTGGAAGAGTTACTGCTGCTTGTGTGAGCCTGTACCCTCCACAGCAATCGGGTAAACCCGTGGTGGTCCGAGGTGCAGGCAGCAAGACACGGCAGGAAGTTTAAGGTAGAGTGAGATGAGGGTGTGCAAATTAGCAATCAATTTAAAAGCACAACATACAACAAATGGAATAAAAGTGTGCAAAATTCGCAATCAATTTCACAACACAGAAATGTAAAAGTTTAAAACAGGTAGAGCGTTTTTTAAAGTAATGTGGCTGGCGGGGATTAATGCCAGAACTCACATCCGCTCCGATCTGGTAATATGCGTCCTAGTGCGAGGAAGGAGAATGAGTCTGCAGTTATAGGCAGCGAGCCCGCCCTAGTCGCGGGACTCCGCCCCCAACTACGATGGAAGAGTTATTGCTGCTTGTGTGAGCCTGCACCCTCCACAGCAATCGGGTAAACCCGTGGTGGACCGAGGTGCAGGCAGCAAGACACGGCAGGAAGTTTAAGGTAGAGTGAGATGAGGTTGTGCAAATTAGCAATCAATTTAAAAGCACAACATACAACAAATGGAATAAAAGTGTGCAAAATTCGCAATCAATTTCACAACACAGAAATGTAAAAGTTTAAAACAGGTAGAGCGTTTTTTAAAGTAATGTGGCTGGCGGGGATTAATGCCAGTACTCACAGCCGCTCCGATCTGGTAATATGCGTCCTAGTGCGAGGAAGGAGAATGAGTCTGCAGTTATAGGCAGCGAGCCCGCCCTAGTCGCGGGACTCCGCCCCCAACTACGGTGGAAGAGTTACTGCTGCTTGTGTGAGCCTGCACCCTCCACAGCAATCGGGTAAACCCGTGGTGGACCGAGGTGCAGGCAGCAAGACACGGCAGGAAGTTTAAGGTAGAGTGAGATGAGGGCGTGCAAATTAGCAATCAATTTAAAAGCACAACATACAACACATGGAATAAAAGTGTACAAAATTCGCAATCAATTTCACAACACAGAAATGTAAAAGTTTAAAACAGGTAGAGCGTTTTTTAAAGTAATGTGGCTGGTGGGGGTTAATGCCAGTACTCACAGCCCCTCCGATCTGGAAATATGCGTCCTAGTGCGAGGAAGGGGAATGAGTCTGCAGTTATAGGCAGCGAGCCCGCCCTAGTCGCGGGACTCCGCCCCCAACTACGGTGGAAGAGTTACTGCTGCTTGTGTGAGCCTGCACCCTCCACAGCAATCGGGTAAACCCGTGGTGGACCGAGGTGCAGGCAGCAAGACACGGCAGGAAGTTTAAGGTAGAGTGAGATGAGGGTGTGCAAATTAGCAATCAATTTAAAAGCACAACATACAACAAATGGAATAAAAGTGTGCAAAATTCGCAATCAATTTCACAACACAGAAATGTAAAAGTTTAAAACAGGTTGAGCGTTTTTTAAAGTAATGTGGCTGGCGGGGATAAATGCCAGTACTCACAGCCGCTCGATCTGGTAATATGCGTCCTAGTGCGAGGAAGGAGAATGAGTCTGCAGTTATAGGCAGCGAGCCCGCCCTAGTCACGGGACTCCGCCCCCAACTACGGTGGAAGAGTTACTGCTGCTTGTGTGAGCCTGCACCCTCCACAGCAATCGGGTAAACCCGTGGTGGACCGAGGTGCAGGCAGCAAGACACGGCAGGAAGTTTAAGGTAGAGTGAGATGAGGGTGTGCAAATTAGCAATCAATTTAAAAGCACAACATACAACAAATGGAATAAAAGTGTGCAAAATTCGCAATCAATTTCACAACACAGAAATGTAAAAGTTTAAAACAGGTAGAGCGTTTTTTAAAGTAATGTGGCTGGTGGGGATTGATGCCAGTACTCACAGCCGCTCCGATCTGGTAATATGCGTCCTAGTGCGAGGAAGGAGAATGAGTCTGCAGTTATAGGCAGCGAGCGCGCCCTAGTCGCGGGACTCCGCCCCCCACTACGGTGGAAGAGTTACTGCTGCTTGTGTGAGCCTGCACCATCCACAGCAATCGGGTAAACCCGTGGTGGACCGAGGTGCAGGCAGCAAGACACGGCAGAAAGTTTAAGGTAGAGTGAGATGAGGGTGTGCAAATTAGCAATCAATTTAAATGCACAACATACAACAAATGGAATAAAAGTGTGCAAAATTCGCAATCAATTTCACAACACAGAAATGTAAAAGTTTAAAACAGGTAGAGCGTTTTTTAAAGTAATGTGGCTGGTGGGGATTAGTTCCAGTACTCACAGCCGCTTCGATCTGGTAATATGCGTCCTAGTGCGAGGAAGGAGAATGAGTCTGCAGTTATAGGCAGCGAGCCCGCCCTAGTCGCGGGTCTCCGCCCCAACTACGGTGGAAGAGTTACTGCTGCTTGTGTGAGCCTGCACCCTCCACAGCAATCGGGTAAACCCGTGGTGGACCGAGGTGCAGGCAGCAAGACACGGCAGGAAGTTTAAGGTAGAGTGAGATGAGGGTGTGCAAATTATCAATCAATTTAAAAGCACAACATACAACAAATGGAATAAAAGTGTGCAAAATTTGCAATCAATTTCACAACACAGAAATGTAAAAGTTTAAAACAGGTAGAGCGTTTTTTAAAGTAATGTGGCTGGCGGGGATTAATGCCAGTACTCACAGCCACTCCGATCTGGTAATATGCATCCTAGTGCGAGGAAGGAGAATGAGTCTGCAGTTATAGGCAGCGAGCCCGCCCTAGTCGCGGGACTCCGCCCCCAACTACGGTGGAAGAGTTACTGCTGCTTGTGTGAGCTTGCACCCTCCACAGCAATCGGGTAAACCCGTGGTGGACCGAGGTGCAGGCAGCAAGACACGGCAGAAAGTTTAAGGTAGAGTGAGATGAGGGTGTGCAAATTAGCAATCAATTTAAATGCACAACATACAACAAATGGAATAAAAGTGTGCAAAATTCGCAATCAATTTCACAACACAGAAATGTAAAAGTTTAAAACTGGTAGAGCGTTTTTTAAAGTAATGTGGCTGGTGGGGATTAATTCCAGTACTCACAGCCGCTCCGATCTGGTAATATGCGTCCTAGTGCGAGGAAGAAGAATGAGTCTGCAGGTATAGGCAGCGAGCCCGCCCTAGTCGCGGGTCTCCGCCCCCAACTACGGTGGAAGAGTTACTGCTGCTTGTGGGAGCCTGCACCCTCCACAGCAATCGGGTAAACCCGTGGTGGACCGAGGTGCAGGCAGCAAGACACGGCAGGAAGTTTAAGGTAGAGTGAGATGAGGGTGTGCAAATTATCAATCAATTTAAAAGCACAACATACAACAAATGGAATAAAAGTGTGCAAAATTCGCAATCAATTTCACAACACAGAAATGTAAAAGTTTAAAACAGGTAGATCGTTTTTTAAAGTAATGTGGCTGGTGGGGATTAATGCCAGTACTCACAGCCGCTCCGATCTGGTAATATGCGTCCTAGTGCGAGGAAGGAGAATGAGTCTGCAGTTATAGGCAGCGAGCCCGCCCTAGTCGCGGGACTCCGCCCCCAACTACGGTGGAAGAGTTACTGCAGCTTGTGTGAGCCCGCACCCTCCACAGCAATCGGGTAAACCCGTGGTGTACCGAGGTGCAGGCAGCAAGACACGGCAGGAAGTTTAAGGTAGAGTGAGATGCGGGTGTGCAAATTAGCAATCAATTTAAAAGCACAACATACAACAAATGGAATAAAAGAGTGCAAAATTCGCAATCAATTTCACAACACAGAAATGTAAAACTTTAAAACAGGTAGAGCGTTTTTTAAAGTAATGTGGCTGGTGGGGATTAATGCCAGTACTCACAGCCGCTCCGATCTGGTAATATGCGTCCTAGTGCGAGGAAGGAGAATGAGTCTGCAGTTATAGGCAGTGAGCCCGCCCTAGTCGCGGGACTCCGCCCCCAACTATGGTGGAAGAGTTACTGCTGCTTGTGTGAGCCTGTACCCTCCACAGCAATCGGGTAAACCTGTGGTGGTCCGAGGTGCAGGCAGCAAGACACGGCAGGAAGTTTAAGGTAGAGTGAGATGAGGGTGTGCAAATTAGCAATCAATTTAAAAGCACAACATACAACAAATGGAATAAAAGTGTGCAAAATTCGCAATCAATTTCACAAAACAGAAATGTAAAAGTTTAAAACAGGTAGAGCGTTTTTTAAAGTAATGTGGCTGGCGGGGATTAATGCCAGAACTCACATCCGCTCCGATCTGGTAATATGCGTCCTAGTGCGAGGAAGGAGAATGAGTCTGCAGTTATAGGCAGCGAGCCCGCCCTAGTCGCGGGACTCCGCCCCCAACTACGATGGAAGAGTTATTGCTGCTTGTGTGAGCCTGCACCCTCCACAGCAATCGGGTAAACCCGTGGTGGACCGAGGTGCAGGCAGCAAGACACGGCAGGAAGTTTAAGGTAGAGTGAGATGAGGTTGTGCAAATTAGCAATCAATTTAAAAGCACAACATACAACAAATGGAATAAAAGTGTGCAAAATTCGCAATCAATTTCACAACACAGAAATGTAAAAGTTTAAAACAGGTAGAGCGTTTTTTAAAGTAATGTGGCTGGCGAGATTAATGCCAGTACTCACAGCCGCTCCGATCTGGTAATATGCGTCCTAGTGCGAGGAAGGAGAATGAGTCTGCAGTTATAGGCAGAGAGCCCGCCCTAGTCGCGGGACTCCGCCCCCAACTACGGTGGAAGAGTTACTGCTGCTTGTGTGAGCCTGCACCCTCCACAGCAATCGGGTAAACCCGTGGTGGACCGAGGTGCAGGCAGCAAGACACGGCAGGAAGTTTAAGGTAGAGTGAGATGAGGGCGTGCAAATTAGCAATCAATTTAAAAGCACAACATACAACACATGGAATAAAAGTGTACAAAATTCGCAATCAATTTCACAACACAGAAATGTAAAAGTTTAAAACAGGTAGAGCGTTTTTTAAAGTAATGTGGCTGGTGGGGGTTAATGCCAGTACTCACAGCCGCTCCGATCTGGAAATATGCGTCCTAGTGCGAGGAAGGGGAATGAGTCTGCAGTTATAGGCAACGAGCCCGCCCTAGTCGCGGGACTCCGCCCCCAACTACGGTGGAAGAGTTACTGCTGCTTGTGTGAGCCTGCACCCTCCACAGCAATCGGGTAAACCCGTGGTGGACCGAGGTGCAGGCAGCAAGACACGGCAGGAAGTTTAAGGTAGAGTGAGATGAGGGTGTGCAAATTAGCAATCAATTTAAAAGCACAACATACAACAAATGGAATAAAAGTGTGCAAAATTCGCAATCAATTTCACAACACAGAAATGTAAAAGTTTAAAACAGGTTGAGCGTTTTTTAAAGTAATGTGGCTGGCGGGGATAAATGCCAGTACTCACAGCCGCTCGATCTGGTAATATGCGTCCTAGTGCGAGGAAGGAGAATGAGTCTGCAGTTATAGGCAGCGAGCCCGCCCTAGTCACGGGACTCCGCCCCCAACTACGGTGGAAGAGTTACTGCTGCTTGTGTGAGCCTGCACCCTCCACAGCAATCGGGTAAACCTGTGGTGGACCGAGGTGCAGGCAGCAAGACACGGCAGGAAGTTTAAGGTAGAGTGAGATGAGGGTGTGCAAATTAGCAATCAATTTAAAAGCACAACATACAACAAATGGAATAAAAGTGTGCAAAATTCGCAATCAATTTCACAACACAGAAATGTAAAAGTTTAAAACAGGTAGAGCGTTTTTTAAAGTAATGTGGCTGGTGGGGATTAATGCCAGTACTCACAGCCGCTCTGATCTGGTAATATGCGTCCTAGTGCGAGGAAGGAGAATGAGTCTGCAGTTATACGAAGTGAGCCCGCCCTAGTCGCGGGACTCCGCCCCCAACTACGATGGAAGAGTTATTGCTGCTTGTGTGAACCTGCACCCTCCACAGTAATCGGGTAAACCCGTGGTGGACCGAGGTGCAGGCAGCAAGACACGGCAGGAAGTTTAAGGTAGAGTGAGATGAGGGTGTGCAAATTAGCAATCAATTTAAAAGCACAACATACAACAAATGGAATAAAAGTGTGCAAAATTCGCAATCAATTTCACAACACAGAAATGTAAAAGTTTAAAACAGGTAGAGCGTTTTTTAAAGTAATGTGGCTGGCGGGGATAAATGCCAGTACTCACAGCCGCTCCGATCTGGTAATATGCGTCCTAGTGCGAGGAAGGAGAATGAGTCTGCAGTTATAGGCAGCGAGCCCGCCCTAGTCGCGGGACTCCGCCCCCAACTACGGTGGAAGAGCTACTGCTGCTTGTGTGAGCCTGCACCCTCCACAGCAATCGGGTGAACCCGTGGTGGACCGAGGTGCAGGCAGCAAGACACGGCAGGAAGTTTAAGGTAGAGTGAGATGAGGGTGTGCAAATTCGCAATCAATTTAATAGCACAACATACAACAAATGGAATAAAAGTGTGCAAAATTTGCAATCAATTTCACAACACAGAAATGTAAAAGTTTAAAACAGGTAGAGCGTTTTTTAAAGTAATGTGGCTGGCGGGGATTAATGCGAGTACTCACAGCCGCTCCGATCTGGTAATATGCATCCTAGTGCGAGGAAGAAGAATGAGTCCGCAGTTATAGGCAGCGAGCCCGCCCTAGTTGCGGGACTCCGCCCCCAACTACGGTGGAAGAGTTACTGCTGCTTGTGTGAGCCTGCACCCTCCACAGCAATCGGGTAAACCCGTGGTGGACCGAGGTGCAGGCAGCAAGACACAGCAGAAAGTTTAAGGTAGAGTGAGATGAGGGTGTGCAAATTAGCAATCAATTTAAAAGCACAACATACAACAAATGGAATAAAAGTGTGCAAAATTCGCAATCAATTTCACAACACAGAAATGTAAAAGTTTAAAACAGGTAGAGCGTTTTTTAAAGTAATGTGGCTGGTGGGGATTAATTCCAGTACTCACAGCCGCTCCGATCTGGTAATATGCGTCCTAGTGCGAGGAAGGAGAATGAGTCTGCAGTTATAGGCAGCGAGCCCGCCCTAGTCGCAGGTCTCCGCCCCAAACTACGGTGGAAGAGTTACTGCTGCTTGTGTGAGCCCGCACCCTCCTCAGCAATCGGGTAAACCCGTGGTGGACCGAGGTGCAGGCAGCAAGACACGGTAGGAAGTTTAAGGTAGAGTGAGATGAGGGTGTGCAAATTAGCAATCAATTTAAAAGCACAACATACAACAAATGGAATAAAAGTGTGCAAAATTCGCAATCAATTTCACAACACAGAAATGTAAAAGTTTAAAACAGGTAGAGCGTTTTTTAAAGTAATGTGGCTGGTGGGGATTAATGCCAGTACTCACAGCCGCTCCGATCGGGTAATATGCGTCCTAGTGCGAGGAAGGAGAATGAGTCTGCAGTTATAGGCAGCGAGCCCGCCCTAGTCGTGGGACTCCGCCCCCAACTACGATGGAAGAGTTATTGCTGCTTGTGTGAGCCTGCACCCTCCACAGCAATCGGGTAAACCCGTGGTGGACCGAGGTGCAGGCAGCAAGACACGGCAGGAAGTTTAAGGTAGAGTGAGATGAGGTTGTGCAAATTAGCAATCAATTTAAAAGCACAACATACAACAAATGGAATAAAAGTGTGCAAAATTCGCAATCAATTTCACAACACAGAAATGTAAAAGTTTAAAACAGGTAGAGCGTTTTTTAAAGTAATGTGGCTGGTGGGGATTAATGCCAGTACTCACAGCCGCTCCGACCTGGTAATATGCGTCCTAGTGCGAGGAAGGAGAATGAGTCTGCAGTTATAGGCAGCGAGCCCGCCCTAGTTGCGGGACTCCGCCCCCAACTACGGTGGAAGAGTTACTGCAGCTTGTGTGAGCCCGCACCCTCCACAGCAATCGGGTAAACCCGTGGTGGACCGAGGTGCAGGCAGCAAGACACGGCAGGAAGTTTAAGGTAGAGTGAGATGAGGGTGTGCAAATTAGCAATCAATTTAAAAGCACAACATACAACAAATGGAATAAAAGTGTGCAAAATTTGCAATCAATTTCACAACACAGAAATGTAAAAGTTTAAAACAGGTAGAGCGTTTTTTAAAGTAATGTGGCTGGCGGGGATTAATGCGAGTACTCACAGCCGCTCCGATCTGGTAATATGCATCCTAGTGCGAGGAAGAAGAATGAGTCTGCAGTTATAGGCAGCGAGCCCGCCCTAGTTGCGGGACTCCGCCCCCAACTACGGTGGAAGAGTTACTGCTGCTTGTGTGAGCCTGCACCCTCCACAGCAATCGGGTAAACCCGTGGTGGACCGAGGTGCAGGCAGCAAGACACGGCAGGAAGTTTAAGAAAGAGTGAGATGAGGGTGTGCAAATTAGCAATCAATTTAAAAGCACAACATACAACAAATGGAATAAAAGTGTGCAAAATTCGCAATCAATTTCACAACACAGAAATGTAAAAGTTTAAAACAGGTAGAGCGTTTTTTAAAGTAATGTGGCTGGTGGGGATTAATGCCAGTACTCACAGCCGCTCCGATCGGGTAATATGCGTCCTAGTGCGAGGAAGGAGAATGAGTCTGCAGTTATAGGGAGCGAGCCCGCCCTAGTCGCGGGACTCCGCCCCCAACTACGATGGAAGAGTTATTGCTGCTTGTGTGAGCCTGCACCCTCCACAGCAATCGGGTAAACCCGTGGTGGACCGAGGTGCAGGCAGCAATACACGGCAGGAAGTTTAAGGTAGAGTGAGATGAGGGTGTGCAAATTAGCAATCAATTTAAAAGCACAACATACAACAAATGGAATAAAAGTGTGCAAAATTCGCAATCAATTTCACAACACAGAAATGTAAAAGTTTAAAACAGGTAGAGCGTTTTTTAAAGTAATGTGGCTGGCGGGGATTAATGCCAGAACTCACATCACGCTCCGATCTGGTAATATGCGTCCTAATGCGAGGAAGGAGAATGAGTCTGCAGTTATAGGCAGCGAGCCCGCCCTAGTCGCGGGACTCCGCCCCCAACTACGATAGAAGAGTTATTGCTGCTTGTGTGAGCCTGCACCCTCCACAGCAATCGGGTAAACCCGTGGTGGACCGAGGTGCAGGCAGCAAGACACGGCAGGAAGTTTAAGAAAGAGTGAGATGAGGGTGTGCAAATTAGCAATCAATTTAAAAGCACAACATACAACAAATGGAATAAAAGTGTGCAAAATTCGCAATCAATTTCACAACACAGAAATGTAAAAGTTTAAAACAGGTAGAGCGTTTTTTAAAGTAATGTGGCTGGTGGGGATTAATGCCAGTACTCACAGCCGCTCCGATCGGGTAATATGCGTCCTAGTGCGAGGAAGGAGAATGAGTCTGCAGTTATAGGGAGCGAGCCCGCCCTAGTCGCGGGACTCCGCCCCCAACTACGATGGAAGAGTTATTGCTGCTTGTGTGAGCCTGCACCCTCCACAGCAATCGGGTAAACCCGTGGTGGACCGAGGTGCAGGCAGCAATACACGGCAGGAAGTTTAAGGTAGAGTGAGATGAGGGTGTGCAAATTAGCAATCAATTTAAAAGCACAACATACAACAAATGGAATAAAAGTGTGCAAAATTCGCAATCAATTTCACAACACAGAAATGTAAAAGTTTAAAACAGGTAGAGCGTTTTTTAAAGTAATGTGGCTGGCGGGGATTAATGCCAGAACTCACATCACGCTCCGATCTGGTAATATGCGTCCTAATGCGAGGAAGGAGAATGAGTCTGCAGTTATAGGCAGCGAGCCCGCCCTAGTCGCGGGACTCCGCCCCCAACTACGATAGAAGAGTTATTGCTGCTTGTGTGAGCCTGCACCCTCCACAGCAATCGGGTAAACCCGTGGTGGACCGAGGTGCAGGCAGCAAGACACGGCAGGAAGTTTAAGGTAGAGTGAGATGAGGGTGTGCAAATTAGCAATCAATTTAAAAGCACAACATACAACAAATGGAATAAAAGTGTGCAAAATTCGCAATCAATTTCACAACACAGAAATGTAAAAGTTTAAAACAGGTAGAGCGTTTTTTAAAGTAATGTGGCTGGTGGGGATTGATGCCAGTACTCACAGCCGCTCCGATCTGGTAATATGCGTCCTAGTGCGAGGAAGGAGAATGAGTCTGCAGTTATAGGCAGCGAGCCCGCCCTAGTCGCGGGACTCCGCCCCCAACTACGGTGGAAGAGTTACTGCTGCTTGTGTGAGCCTGCACCCTCCACAGCAATCGGGTAAACCCGTGGTGGACCGAGGTGCAGGCAGCAAGACACGGCAGGAAGTTTAAGGTAGAGTGAGATGAGGGTGTGCAAATTAGCAATCAATTTAAAAGCACAACATACAACAAATGGAATAAAAGTGTGCAAAATTTGCAATCAATTTCACAACACAGAAATGTAAAAGTTTAAAACAGGTAGAGCGTTTTTTAAAGTAATGTGGCTGGCGGGGATTAATGCCAGTACTCACAGCCGCTCCGATCTGGTAATATGCGTCCTAGTGCGAGGAAGGAGAATGAGTCTGCAGGTATAGGCAGCGAGCCCGCCCTAGTCGCGGGTCTCCGCCCCCAACTACGGTGGAAGAGTTACTGCTGCTTGTGGGAGCCTGCACCCTCCACAGCAATCGGGTAAACCCGTGGTGGACCGAGGTGCAGGCAGCAAGACACGGCAGGAAGTTTAAGGTAGAGTGAGATGAGGGTGTGCAAATTATCAATCAATTTAAAAGCACAACATACAACAAATGGAATAAAAGTGTGCAAAATTCGCAATCAATTTCACAACACAGAAATGTAAAAGTTTAAAACAGGTAGATCGTTTTTTAAAGTAATGTGGCTGGTGGGGATTAATGCCAGTACTCACAGCCGCTCCGATCTGGTAATATGCGTCCTAGTGCGAGGAAGGAGAATGAGTCTGCAGTTATAGGCAGCGAGCCCGCCCTAGTCGCGGGACTCCGCCCCCAACTACGGTGGAAGAGTTACTGCAGCTTGTGTGAGCCCGCACCCTCCACAGCAATCGGGTAAACCCGTGGTGTACCGAGGTGCAGGCAGCAAGACACGGCAGGAAGTTTAAGGTAGAGTGAGATGCGGGTGTGCAAATTAGCAATCAATTTAAAAGCACAACATACAACAAATGGAATAAAAGTGTGCAAAATTCGCAATCAATTTCACAACACAGAAATGTAAAACTTTAAAACAGGTAGAGCGTTTTTTAAAGTAATGTGGCTGGTGGGGATTAATGCCAGTACTCACAGCCGCTCCGATCTGGTAATATGCGTCCTAGTGCGAGGAAGGAGAATGAGTCTGCAGTTATAGGCAGTGAGCCCGCCCTAGTCGCGGGACTCCGCCCCCAACTATGGTGGAAGAGTTACTGCTGCTTGTGTGAGCCTGTACCCTCCACAGCAATCGGGTAAACCCGTGGTGGTCCGAGGTGCAGGCAGCAAGACACGGCAGGAAGTTTAAGGTAGAGTGAGATGAGGGTGTGCAAATTAGCAATCAATTTAAAAGCACAACATACAACAAATGGAATAAAAGTGTGCAAAATTCGCAATCAATTTCACAACACAGAAATGTAAAAGTTTAAAACAGGGAGAGCGTTTTTTAAAGTAATGTGGCTGGCGGGGATTAATGCCAGAACTCACATCCGCTCCGATCTGGTAATATGCGTCCTAGTGCGAGGAAGGAGAATGAGTCTGCAGTTATAGGCAGCGAGCCCGCCCTAGTCGCGGGACTCCGCCCCCAACTACGATGGAAGAGTTATTGCTGCTTGTGTGAGCCTGCACCCTCCACAGCAATCGCGTAAACCCGTGGTGGACCGAGGTGCAGGCAGCAAGACACGGCAGGAAGTTTAAGGTAGAGTGAGATGAGGTTGTGCAAATTAGCAATCAATTTAAAAGCACAACATACAACAAATGGAATAAAAGTGTGCAAAATTCGCAATCAATTTCACAACACAGAAATGTAAAAGTTTAAAACAGGTAGAGCGTTTTTTAAAGTAATGTGGCTGGCGGGGATTAATGCCAGTACTCACAGCCGCTCCGATCTGGTAATATGCGTCCTAGTGCGAGGAAGGAGAATGAGTCTGCAGTTATAGGCAGCGAGCCCGCCCTAGTCGCGGGACTCCGCCCCCAACTACGGTGGAAGAGTTACTGCTGCTTGTGTGAGCCTGCACCCTCCACAGCAATCGGGTAAACCCGTGGTGGACCGAGGTGCAGGCAGCAAGACACGGCAGGAAGTTTAAGGTAGAGTGAGATGAGGGCGTGCAAATTAGCAATCAATTTAAAAGCACAACATACAACACATGGAATAAAAGTGTACAAAATTCGCAATCAATTTCACAACACAGAAATGTAAAAGTTTAAAACAGGTAGAGCGTTTTTTAAAGTAATGTGGCTGGTGGGGGTTAATGCCAGTACTCACAGCCGCTCCGATCTGGAAATATGCGTCCTAGTGCGAGGAAGGGGAATGAGTCTGCAGTTATAGGCAGCGAGCCCGTCCTAGTCGCGGGACTCCGCCCCCAACTACGGTGGAAGAGTTACTGCTGCTTGTGTGAGCCTGCACCCTCCACAGCAATCGGGTAAACCCGTGGTGGACCGAGGTGCAGGCAGCAAGACACGGCAGGAAGTTTAAGGTAGAGTGAGATGAGGGTGTGCAAATTAGCAATCAATTTAAAAGCACAACATACAACAAATGGAATAAAAGTGTGCAAAATTCGCAATCAATTTCACAACACAGAAATGTAAAAGTTTAAAACAGGTTGAGCGTTTTTTAAAGTAATGTGGCTGGCGGGGATAAATGCCAGTACTCACAGCCGCTCGATCTGGTAATATGCGTCCTAGTGCGAGGAAGGAGAATGAGTCTGCAGTTATAGGCAGCGAGCCCGCCCTAGTCACGGGACTCCGCCCCCAACTACGGTGGAAGAGTTACTGCTGCTTGTGTGAGCCTGCACCCTCCACAGCAATCGGGTAAACCCGTGGTGGACCGAGGTGCAGGCAGCAAGACACGGCAGGAAGTTTAAGGTAGAGTGAGATGAGGGTGTGCAAATTAGCAATCAATTTAAAAGCACAACATACAACAAATGGAATAAAAGTGTGCAAAATTCGCAATCAATTTCACAACACAGAAATGTAAAAGTTTAAAACAGGTAGAGCGTTTTTTAAAGTAATGTGGCTGGTGGGGATTAATGCCAGTACTCACAGCCGCTCTGATCTGGTAATATGCGTCCTAGTGCGAGGAAGGAGAATGAGTCTGCAGTTATACGAAGTGAGCCCGCCCTAGTCGTGGGACTCCGCCCCCAACTACGATGGAAGAGTTATTGCTGCTTGTGTGAACCTGCACCCTCCACAGTAATCGGGTAAACCCGTGGTGGACCGAGGTGCAGGCAGCAAGACACGGCAGGAAGTTTAAGGTAGAGTGAGATGAGGGTGTGCAAATTAGCAATCAATTTAAAAGCACAACATACAACAAATGGAATAAAAGTGTGCAAAATTCGCAATCAATTTCACAACACAGAAATGTAAAAGTTTAAAACAGGTAGAGCGTTTTTTAAAGTAATGTGGCTGGCGGGGATAAATGCCAGTACTCACAGCCGCTCCGATCTGGTAATATGCGTCCTAGTGCGAGGAAGGAGAGTGAGTCTGCAGTTATAGGCAGCGAGCCCGCCCTAGTCGCGGGACTCCGCCCCCAACTACGGTGGAAGAGCTACTGCTGCTTGTGTGAGCCTGCACCCTCCACAGCAATCGGGTGAACCCGTGGTGGACCGAGGTGCAGGCAGCAAGACACGGCAGGAAGTTTAAGGTAGAGTGAGATGAGGGTGTGCAAATTAGCAATCAATTTAAAAGCACAACATACAACAAATGGAATAAAAGTGTGCAAAATTTGCAATCAATTTCACAACACAGAAATGTAAAAGTTTAAAACAGGTAGAGCGTTTTTTAAAGTAATGTGGCTGGCGGGGATTAATGCGAGTACTCACAGCCGCTCCGATCTGGTAATATGCATCCTAGTGCGAGGAAGAAGAATGAGTCTGCAGTTATAGGCAGCGAGCCCGCCCTAGTTGCGGGACTCCGCCCCCAACTACGGTGGAAGAGTTACTGCTGCTTGTGTGAGCCTGCACCCTCCACAGCAATCGGGTAAACCCGTGGTGGACCGAGGTGCAGGCAGCAAGACACAGCAGAAAGTTTAAGGTAGAGTGAGATGAGGGTGTGCAAATTAGCAATCAATTTAAAAGCACAACATACAACAAATGGAATAAAAGTGTGCAAAATTCGCAATCAATTTCACAACACAGAAATGTAAAAGTTTAAAACAGGTAGAGCGTTTTTTAAAGTAATGTGGCTGGTGGGGATTAATTCCAGTACTCACAGCCGCTCCGATCTGGTAATATGCGTCCTAGTGCGAGGAAGGAGAATGAGTCTGCAGTTATAGGCAGCGAGCCCGCCCTAGTCGCAGGTCTCCGCCCCAAACTACGGTGGAAGAGTTACTGCTGCTTGTGTGAGCCCGCACCCTCCTCAGTAATCGGGTAAACCCGTGGTGGACCGAGGTGCAGGCAGCAAGACACGGTAGGAAGTTTAAGGTAGAGTGAGATGAGGGTGTGCAAATTAGCAATCAATTTAAAAGCACAACATACAACAAATAAAATAAAAGTGTGCAAAATTCGCAATCAATTTCACAACACAGAAATGTAAAAGTTTAAAACAGGTAGAGCGTTTTTTAAAGTAATGTGGCTGGTGGGGATTAATGCCAGTACTCACAGCCGCTCCGATCGGGTAATATGCGTCCTAGTGCGAGGAAGGAGAATGAGTCTGCAGTTATAGGCAGCGAGCCCGCCCTAGTCGCGGGACTCCGCCCCCAACTACGATGGAAGAGTTATTGCTGCTTGTGTGAGCCTGCACCCTCCACAGCAATCGGGTAAACCCGTGGTGGACCGAGGTGCAGGCAGCAAGACACGGCAGGAAGTTTAAGGTAGAGTGAGATGAGGTTGTGCAAATTAGCAATCAATTTAAAAGCACAACATACAACAAATGGAATAAAAGTGTGCAAAATTCGCAATCAATTTCACAACACAGAAATGTAAAAGTTTAAAACAGGTAGAGCGTTTTTTAAAGTAATGTGGCTGGTGGGGATTAATGCCAGTACTCACAGCCGCTCCGACCTGGTAATATGCGTCCTAGTGCGAGGAAGGAGAATGAGTCTGCAGTTATAGGCAGCGAGCCCGCCCTAGTCGCGGGACTCCGCCCCCAACTACGGTGGAAGAGTTACTGCAGCTTGTGTGAGCCCGCACCCTCCACAGCAATCGGGTAAACCCGTGGTGGACCGAGGTGCAGGCAGCAAGACACGGCAGGAAGTTTAAGGTAGAGTGAGATGAGGGTGTGCAAATTAGCAATCAATTTAAAAGCACAACATACAACAAATGGAATAAAAGTGTACAAAATTTGCAATCAATTTCACAACACAGAAATGTAAAAGTTTAAAACAGGTAGAGCGTTTTTTAAAGTAATGTGGCTGGCGGGGATTAATGCGAGTACTCACAGCCGCTCCGATCTGGTAATATGCATCCTAGTGCGAGGAAGAAGAATGAGTCTGCAGTTATAGGCAGCGAGCCCGCCCTAGTTGCGGGACTCCGCCCCCAACTACGGTGGAAGAGTTACTGCTGTTTGTGGGAGCCTGCACCCTCCACAGCAATCGGGTAAACCCGTGGTGGACCGAGGTGCAGGCAGCAAGACACGGCAGAAAGTTTAAGGTAGAGTGAGATGAGGGTGTGCAAATTAGCAATCAATTTAAAAGCACAACATACAACAAATGGAATAAAAGTGTGCAAAATTCACAATCAATTTCACAATACAGAAATGTAAAAGTTTAAAACAGGTAGAGCGTTTTTTAAAGTAATGTGGCTGGTGGGGATTAATTCCAGTACTCACAGCCGCTCCGATCTGGTAATATGCGTCCTAGTGCGAGGAAGGAGAATGAGTCTGCAGTTATAGGCAGCGAGCCCGCCCTAGTCGCAGGACTCCGCCCCCAACTACGGTGGAAGAGTTACTGCTGCTTGTGTGAGCCCGCACCCTCCACAGCAATCGGGTAAACCCGTGGTGGACCGAGGTGCAGGCAGCAAGACACGGCAGGAAGTTTAAGAAAGAGTGAGATGAGGGTGTGCAAATTAGCAATCAATTTAAAAGCACAACATACAACAAATGGAATAAAAGTGTGCAAAATTCGCAATCAATTTCACAACACAGAAATGTAAAAGTTTAAAACAGGTAGAGCGTTTTTTAAAGTAATGTGGCTGGTGGGGATTAATGCCAGTACTCACAGCCGCTCCGATCGGGTAATATGCGTCCTAGTGCGAGGAAGGAGAATGAGTCTGCAGTTATAGGGAGCGAGCCCGCCCTAGTCGCGGGACTCCGCCCCCAACTACGATGGAAGAGTTATTGCTGCTTGTGTGAGCCTGCACCCTCCACAGCAATCGGGTAAACCCGTGGTGGACCGAGGTGCAGGCAGCAATACACGGCAGGAAGTTTAAGGTAGAGTGAGATGAGGGTGTGCAAATTAGCAATCAATTTAAAAGCACAACATACAACAAATGGAATAAAAGTGTGCAAAATTCGCAATCAATTTCACAACACAGAAATGTAAAAGTTTAAAACAGGTAGAGCGTTTTTTAAAGTAATGTGGCTGGCGGGGATTAATGCCAGAACTCACATCACGCTCCGATCTGGTAATATGCGTCCTAATGCGAGGAAGGAGAATGAGTCTGCAGTTATAGGCAGCGAGCCCGCCCTAGTCGCGGGACTCCGCCCCCAACTACGATGGAAGAGTTATTGCTGCTTGTGTGAGCCTGCACCCTCCACAGCAATCGGGTAAACCCGTGGTGGACCGAGGTGCAGGCAGCAAGACACGGCAGGAAGTTTAAGGTAGAGTGAGATGAGGGTGTGCAAATTAGCAATCAATTTAAAAGCACAACATACAACAAATGGAATAAAAGTGTGCAAAATTCGCAATCAATTTCACAACACAGAAATGTAAAAGTTTAAAACAGGTAGAGCGTTTTTTAAAGTAATGTGGCTGGTGGGGATTGATGCCAGTACTCACAGCCGCTCCGATCTGGTAATATGCGTCCTAGTGCGAGGAAGGAGAATGAGTCTGCAGTTATAGGCAGCGAGCCCGCCCTAGTCGCGGGACTCCGCCCCCAACTACGGTGGAAGAGTTACTGCTGCTTGTGTGAGCCTGCACCCTCCACAGCAATCGGGTAAACCCGTGGTGGACCGAGGTGCAGGCAGCAAGACACGGCAGGAAGTTTAAGGTAGAGTGAGATGAGGGTGTGCAAATTAGCAATCAATTTAAAAGCACAACATACAACAAATGGAATAAAAGTGTGCAAAATTTGCAATCAATTTCACAACACAGAAATGTAAAAGTTTAAAACAGGTAGAGCGTTTTTTAAAGTAATGTGGCTGGCGGGGATTAATGCCAGTACTCACAGCCGCTCCGATCTGGTAATATGCATCCTAGTGCGAGGAAGGAGAATGAGTCTGCAGTTATAGGCAGCGAGCGCGCCCTAGTCGCGGGACTCTGCCCCCCACTACGGTGGAAGAGTTACTGCTGCTTGTGTGAGCCTGCACCATCCACAGCAATCGGGTAAACCCGTGGTGGACCGAGGTGCAGGCAGCAAGACACGGCAGAAAGTTTAAGGTAGAGTGAGATGAGGGTGTGCAAATTAGCAATCAATTTAAATGCACAACATACAACAAATGGAATAAAAGTGTGCAAAATTCGCAATCAATTTCACAACACAGAAATGTAAAAGTTTAAAACAGGTAGAGCGTTTTTTAAAGTAATGTGGCTGGTGGGGATTAGTTCCAGTACTCACAGCCGCTCCGATCTGGTAATATGCGTCCTAGTGCGAGGAAGGAGAATGAGTCTGCAGTTATAGGCAGCGAGCCCGCCCTAGTCGCGGGTCTCCGCCCCCAACTACGGTGGAAGAGTTACTGCTGCTTGTGTGAGCCTGCACCCTCCACAGCAATCGGGTAAACCCGTGGTGGACCGAGGTGCAGGCAGCAAGACACGGCAGGAAGTTTAAGGTAGAGTGAGATGCAGGTGTGCAAATTAGCAATCAATTTAAAAGCACAACATACAACAAATGGAATAAAAGTGTGCAAAATTCGCAATCAATTTCACAACACAGAAATGTAAATCTTTAAAACAGGTAGAGCGTTTTTTAAAGTAATGTGGCTGGTGGGGATTAATGCCAGTACTCACAGCCGCTCTGATCTGGTAATATGCGTCCTAGTGCGAGGAAGGAGAATGAGTCTGCAGTTATAGGCAGTGAGCCCGCCCCAGTCGCGGGACTCCGCCCCCAACTACGGTGGAAGAGTTACTGCTGCTTGTGTGAGCCTGTACCCTCCACAGCAATCGGGTAAACCCGTGGTGGACCGAGGTGCAGGCAGCAAGACACGGCAGGAAGTTTAAGGTAGAGTGAGATGAGGGTGTGCAAATTAGCAATCAATTTAAAAGCACAACATACAACAAATGGAATAAAAGTGTGCAAAATTCGCAATCAATTTCACAACACAGAAATGTAAAAGTTTAAAACAGGTAGAGCGTTTTTTAAAGTAATGTGGCTGGCGGGGATTAATGCCAGAACTCACATCCGCTCCGATCTGGTAATATGCGTCCTAGTGCGAGGAAGGAGAATGAGTCTGCAGTTATAGGCAGCGAGCCCGCCCTAGTCACGGGACTCCGCCCCCAACTACGATGGAAGAGTTATTGCTGCTTGTGTGAGCCTGCACCCTCCACAGCAATCGGGTAAACCCGTGGTGGACCGAGGTGCAGGCAGCAAGACACGGCAGGAAGTTTAAGGTAGAGTGAGATGAGGTTGTGCAAATTAGCAATCAATTTAAAAGCACAACATACAACAAATGGAATAAAAGTGTGCAAAATTCGCAATCAATTTCACAACACAGAAATGTAAAAGTTTAAAACAGGTAGAGCGTTTTTTAAAGTAATGTGGCTGGCGGGGATTAATGCCAGTACTCACAGCCGCTCCGATCTGGTAATATGCGTCCTAGTGCGAGGAAGGAGAATGAGTCTGCAGTTATAGGCAGCGAGCCCACCCTAGTCGCGGGACTCCGCCCCCAACAACGGTGGAAGAGTTACTGCTGCTTGTGTGAGCCTGCACCCTCCACAGCAATCGGGTAAACCCGTGGTGGACCGAGGTGCAGGCAGCAAGACACGGCAGGAAGTTTAAGGTAGAGTGAGATGAGGGTGTGCAAATTAGCAATCAATTTAAAAGCACAACATACAACAAATGGAATAAAAGTGTGCAAAATTCGCAATCAATTTCACAACACAGAAATGTAAAAGTTTAAAACAGGTAGAGCGTTTTTTAAAGTAATGTGGCTGGTGGGGGTAAATGCCAGTACTCACAGCCGCTCCGATCTGGAAATATGCGTCCTAGTGCGAGGAAGGGGAATGAGTCTGCAGTTATAGGCAGCGAGCCCGCCCTAGTCGCGGGACTCCGCCCCCAACTACGGTGGAAGAGTTACTGCTGCTTGTGTGAGCCTGCACCCTCCACAGCAATCGGGTAAACCCGTGGTGGACCGAGGTGCAGGCAGCAAGACACGGCAGGAAGTTTGAGGTAGAGTGAGATGAGGGTGTGCAAATTAGCAATCAATTTAAAAGCACAACATACAACAAATGGAATAAAAGTGTGCAAAATTCGCAATCAATTTCACAACACAGAAATGTAAAAGTTTAAAACAGGTAGAGCATTTTTTAAAGTAATGTGGCTGGCGGGGATAAATGCCAGTACTCACAGCCGCTCCGATCTGGTAATATGCGTCCTAGTGCGAGGAAGGAGAATGAGTCTGCAGTTATAGGCAGCGAGCCCGCCCTAGTCGCGGGACTCCGCCCCCAACTACGATGGAAGAGTTACTGCTGCTTGTGTGAGCCTGCACCCTCCACAGCAATCGGGTAAACCCGTGGTGAACCGAGGTGCAGGCAGCAAGACACGGCAGGAAGTTTAAGGTAGAGTGAGATGAGGGTGTGCAAATTAGCAATCAATTTAAAAGCACAACATACAACAAATGGAATAAAAGTGTGCAAAATTCGCAATCAATTTCACAACACAGAAATGTAAAAGTTTAAAACAGGTAGAGCGTTTTTTAAAGTAATGTGGCTGGTGGGGATTAATGCCAGTACTCACAGCCGCTCTGATCTGGTAATATGCGTCCTAGTGCGAGGAAGGAGAATGAGTCTGCAGTTATACGAAGTGAGCCCGCCCTAGTCGTGGGACTCCGCCCCCAACTACGATGGAAGAGTTATTGCTGCTTGTGTGAACCTGCACCCTCCACAGTAATCGGGTAAACCCGTGGTGGACCGAGGTGCAGGCAGCAAGACACGGCAGGAAGTTTAAGGTAGAGTGAGATGAGGGTGTGCAAATTAGCAATCAATTTAAAAGCACAACATACAACAAATGGAATAAAAGTGTGCAAAATTCGCAATCAATTTCACAACACAGAAATGTAAAAGTTTAAAACAGGTAGAGCGTTTTTTAAAGTAATGTGGCTGGCGGGGATAAATGCCAGTACTCACAGCCGCTCCGATCTGGTAATATGCGTCCTAGTGCGAGGAAGGAGAATGAGTCTGCAGTTATAGGCAGCGAGCCCGCCCTAGTCGCGGGACTCCGCCCCCAACTACGGTGGAAGAGCTACTGCTGCTTGTGTGAGCCTGCACCCTCCACAGCAATCAGGTGAACCCGTGGTGGACCGAGGTGCAGGCAGCAAGACACGGCAGGAAGTTTAAGGTAGAGTGAGATGAGGGTGTGCAAATTAGCAATCAATTTAAAAGCACAACATACAACAAATGGAATAAAAGTGTGCAAAATTTGCAATCAATTTCACAACACAGAAATGTAAAAGTTTAAAACAGGTAGAGCGTTTTTTAAAGTAATGTGGCTGGCGGGGATTAATGCGAGTACTCACAGCCGCTCCGATCTGGTAATATGCATCCTAGTGCGAGGAAGAAGAATGAGTCTGCAGTTATAGGCAGCGAGCCCGCCCTAGTTGCGGGACTCCGCCCCCAACTACGGTGGAAGAGTTACTGCTGCTTGTGTGAGCCTGCACCCTCCACAGCAATCGGGTAAACCCGTGGTGGACCGAGGTGCAGGCAGCAAGACACAGCAGAAAGTTTAAGGTAGAGTGAGATGAGGGTGTGCAAATTAGCAATCAATTTAAAAGCACAACATACAACAAATGGAATAAAAGTGTGCAAAATTCGCAATCAATTTCACAACACAGAAATGTAAAAGTTTAAAACAGGTAGAGCGTTTTTTAAAGTAATGTGGCTGGTGGGGATTAATTCCAGTACTCACAGCCGCTCCGATCTGGTAATATGCGTCCTAGTGCGAGGAAGGAGAATGAGTCTGCAGTTATAGGCAGCGAGCCCGCCCTAGTCGCAGGTCTCCGCCCCAAACTACGGTGGAAGAGTTACTGCTGCTTGTGTGAGCCCGCACCCTCCTCAGTAATCGGGTAAACCCGTGGTGGACCGAGGTGCAGGCAGCAAGACACGGTAGGAAGTTTAAGGTAGAGTGAGATGAGGGTGTGCAAATTAGCAATCAATTTAAAAGCACAACATACAACAAATGGAATAAAAGTGTGCAAAATTCGCAATCAATTTCACAACACAGAAATGTAAAAGTTTAAAACAGGTAGAGCGTTTTTTAAAGTAATGTGGCTGGTGGGGATTAATGCCAGTACTCACAGCCGCTCCGATCGGGTAATATGCGTCCTAGTGCGAGGAAGGAGAATGAGTCTGCAGTTATAGGCAGCGAGTCCGCCCTAGTCGCGGGACTCCGCCCCCAACTACGATGGAAGAGTTATTGCTGCTTGTGTGAGCCTGCACCCTCCACAGCAATCGGGTAAACCCGTGGTGGACCGAGGTGCAGGCAGCAAGACACGGCAGGAAGTTTAAGGTAGAGTGAGATGAGGTTGTGCAAATTAGCAATCAATTTAAAAGCACAACATACAACAAATGGAATAAAAGTGTGCAAAATTCGCAATCAATTTCACAACACAGAAATGTAAAAGTTTAAAACAGGTAGAGCGTTTTTTAAAGTAATGTGGCTGGTGGGGATTAATGCCAGTACTCACAGCCGCTCCGACCTGGTAATATGCGTCCTAGTGCGAGGAAGGAGAATGAGTCTGCAGTTATAGGCAGCGAGCCCGCCCTAGTCGCGGGACTCCGCCCCCAACTACGGTGGAAGAGTTACTGCAGCTTGTGTGAGCCCGCACCCTCCACAGCAATCGGGTAAACCCGTGGTGGACCGAGGTGCAGGCAGCAAGACACGGCAGGAAGTTTAAGGTAGAGTGAGATGAGGGTGTGCAAATTAGCAATCAATTTAAAAGCACAACATACAACAAATGGAATAAAAGTGTACAAAATTTGCAATCAATTTCACAACACAGAAATGTAAAAGTTTAAAACAGGTAGAGCGTTTTTTAAAGTAATGTGGCTGGCGGGGATTAATGCGAGTACTCACAGCCGCTCCGATCTGGTAATATGCATCCTAGTGCGAGGAAGAAGAATGAGTCTGCAGTTATAGGCAGCGAGCCCGCCCTAGTTGCGGGACTCCGCCCCCAACTACGGTGGAAGAGTTACTGCTGTTTGTGGGAGCCTGCACCCTCCACAGCAATCGGGTAAACCCGTGGTGGACCGAGGTGCAGGCAGCAAGACACGGCAGAAAGTTTAAGGTAGAGTGAGATGAGGGTGTGCAAATTAGCAATCAATTTAAAAGCACAACATACAACAAATGGAATAAAAGTGTGCAAAATTCACAATCAATTTCACAATACAGAAATGTAAAAGTTTAAAACAGGTAGAGCGTTTTTTAAAGTAATGTGGCTGGTGGGGATTAATTCCAGTACTCACAGCCGCTCCGATCTGGTAATATGCGTCCTAGTGCGAGGAAGGAGAATGAGTCTGCAGTTATAGGCAGCGAGCCCGCCCTAGTCGCAGGACTCCGCCCCCAACTACGGTGGAAGAGTTACTGCTGCTTGTGTGAGCCCGCACCCTCCACAGCAATCGGGTAAACCCGTGGTGGACCGAGGTGCAGGCAGCAAGACACGGCAGGAAGTTTAAGAAAGAGTGAGATGAGGGTGTGCAAATTAGCAATCAATTTAAAAGCACAACATACAACAAATGGAATAAAAGTGTGCAAAATTCGCAATCAATTTCACAACACAGAAATGTAAAAGTTTAAAACAGGTAGAGCGTTTTTTAAAGTAATGTGGCTGGTGGGGATTAATGCCAGTACTCACAGCCGCTCCGATCGGGTAATATGCGTCCTAGTGCGAGGAAGGAGAATGAGTCTGCAGTTATAGGGAGCGAGCCCGCCCTAGTCGCGGGACTCCGCCCCCAACTACGATGGAAGAGTTATTGCTGCTTGTGTGAGCCTGCACCCTCCACAGCAATCGGGTAAACCCGTGGTGAACCGAGGTGCAGGCAGCAATACACGGCAGGAAGTTTAAGGTAGAGTGAGATGAGGGTGTGCAAATTAGCAATCAATTTAAAAGCACAACATACAACAAATGGAATAAAAGTGTGCAAAATTCGCAATCAATTTCACAACACAGAAATGTAAAAGTTTAAAACAGGTAGAGCGTTTTTTAAAGTAATGTGGCTGGCGGGGATTAATGCCAGAACTCACATCACGCTCCGATCTGGTAATATGCGTCCTAATGCGAGGAAGGAGAATGAGTCTGCAGTTATAGGCAGCGAGCCCGCCCTAGTCGCGGGACTCCGCCCCCAACTACGATGGAAGAGTTATTGCTGCTTGTGTGAGCCTGCACCCTCCACAGCAATCGGGTAAACCCGTGGTGGACCGAGGTGCAGGCAGCAAGACACGGCAGGAAGTTTAAGGTAGAGTGAGATGAGGGTGTGCAAATTAGCAATCAATTTAAAAGCACAACATACAACAAATGGAATAAAAGTGTGCAAAATTCGCAATCAATTTCACAACACAGAAATGTAAAAGTTTAAAACAGGTAGAGCGTTTTTTAAAGTAATGTGGCTGGTGGGGATTGATGCCAGTACTCACAGCCGCTCCGATCTGGTAATATGCGTCCTAGTGCGAGGAAGGAGAATGAGTCTGCAGTTATAGGCAGCGAGCCCGCCCTAGTCGCGGGACTCCGCCCCCAACTACGGTGGAAGAGTTACTGCTGCTTGTGTGAGCCTGCACCCTCCACAGCAATCGGGTAAACCCGTGGTGGACCGAGGTGCAGGCAGCAAGACACGGCAGGAAGTTTAAGGTAGAGTGAGATGAGGGTGTGCAAATTAGCAATCAATTTAAAAGCACAACATACAACAAATGGAATAAAAGTGTGCAAAATTTGCAATCAATTTCACAACACAGAAATGTAAAAGTTTAAAACAGGTAGAGCGTTTTTTAAAGTAATGTGGCTGGCGGGGATTAATGCCAGTACTCACAGCCGCTCCGATCTGGTAATATGCATCCTAGTGCGAGGAAGGAGAATGAGTCTGCAGTTATAGGCAGCGAGCGCGCCCTAGTCGCGGGACTCTGCCCCCCACTACGGTGGAAGAGTTACTGCTGCTTGTGTGAGCCTGCACCATCCACAGCAATCGGGTAAACCCGTGGTGGACCGAGGTGCAGGCAGCAAGACACGGCAGAAAGTTTAAGGTAGAGTGAGATGAGGGTGTGCAAATTAGCAATCAATTTAAATGCACAACATACAACAAATGGAATAAAAGTGTGCAAAATTCGCAATCAATTTCACAACACAGAAATGTAAAAGTTTAAAACAGGTAGAGCGTTTTTTAAAGTAATGTGGCTGGTGGGGATTAGTTCCAGTACTCACAGCCGCTCCGATCTGGTAATATGCGTCCTAGTGCGAGGAAGGAGAATGAGTCTGCAGTTATAGGCAGCGAGCCCGCCCTAGTCGCGGGTCTCCGCCCCCAACTACGGTGGAAGAGTTACTGCTGCTTGTGTGAGCCTGCACCCTCCACAGCAATCGGGTAAACCCGTGGTGGACCGAGGTGCAGGCAGCAAGACACGGCAGGAAGTTTAAGGTAGAGTGAGATGCAGGTGTGCAAATTAGCAATCAATTTAAAAGCACAACATACAACAAATGGAATAAAAGTGTGCAAAATTCGCAATCAATTTCACAACACAGAAATGTAAATCTTTAAAACAGGTAGAGCGTTTTTTAAAGTAATGTGGCTGGTGGGGATTAATGCCAGTACTCACAGCCGCTCTGATCTGGTAATATGCGTCCTAGTGCGAGGAAGGAGAATGAGTCTGCAGTTATAGGCAGTGAGCCCGCCCCAGTCGCGGGACTCCGCCCCCAACTACGGTGGAAGAGTTACTGCTGCTTGTGTGAGCCTGTACCCTCCACAGCAATCGGGTAAACCTGTGGTGGACCGAGGTGCAGGCAGCAAGACACGGCAGGAAGTTTAAGGTAGAGTGAGATGAGGGTGTGCAAATTAGCAATCAATTTAAAAGCACAACATACAACAAATGGAATAAAAGTGTGCAAAATTCGCAATCAATTTCACAACACAGAAATGTAAAAGTTTAAAACAGGTAGAGCGTTTTTTAAAGTAATGTGGCTGGCGGGGATTAATGCCAGAACTCACATCACGCTCCGATCTGGTAATATGCGTCCTAATGCGAGGAAGGAGAATGAGTCTGCAGTTATAGGCAGCGAGCCCGCCCTAGTCGCGGGACTCCGCCCCCAACTACGATGGAAGAGTTATTGCTGCTTGTGTGAGCCTGCACCCTCCACAGCAATCGGGTAAACCCGTGGTGGACCGAGGTGCAGGCAGCAAGACACGGCAGGAAGTTTAAGGTAGAGTGAGATGAGGGTGTGCAAATTAGCAATCAATTTAAAAGCACAACATACAACAAATGGAATAAAAGTGTGCAAAATTCGCAATCAATTTCACAACACAGAAATGTAAAAGTTTAAAACAGGTAGAGCGTTTTTTAAAGTAATGTGGCTGGTGGGGATTGATGCCAGTACTCACAGCCGCTCCGATCTGGTAATATGCGTCCTAGTGCGAGGAAGGAGAATGAGTCTGCAGTTATAGGCAGCGAGCCCGCCCTAGTCGCGGGACTCCGCCCCCAACTACGGTGGAAGAGTTACTGCTGCTTGTGTGAGCCTGCACCCTCCACAGCAATCGGGTAAACCCGTGGTGGACCGAGGTGCAGGCAGCAAGACACGGCAGGAAGTTTAAGGTAGAGTGAGATGAGGGTGTGCAAATTAGCAATCAATTTAAAAGCACAACATACAACAAATGGAATAAAAGTGTGCAAAATTTGCAATCAATTTCACAACACAGAAATGTAAAAGTTTAAAACAGGTAGAGCGTTTTTTAAAGTAATGTGGCTGGCGGGGATTAATGCCAGTACTCACAGCCGCTCCGATCTGGTAATATGCATCCTAGTGCGAGGAAGGAGAATGAGTCTGCAGTTATAGGCAGCGAGCGCGCCCTAGTCGCGGGACTCTGCCCCCCACTACGGTGGAAGAGTTACTGCTGCTTGTGTGAGCCTGCACCATCCACAGCAATCGGGTAAACCCGTGGTGGACCGAGGTGCAGGCAGCAAGACACGGCAGAAAGTTTAAGGTAGAGTGAGATGAGGGTGTGCAAATTAGCAATCAATTTAAATGCACAACATACAACAAATGGAATAAAAGTGTGCAAAATTCGCAATCAATTTCACAACACAGAAATGTAAAAGTTTAAAACAGGTAGAGCGTTTTTTAAAGTAATGTGGCTGGTGGGGATTAGTTCCAGTACTCACAGCCGCTCCGATCTGGTAATATGCGTCCTAGTGCGAGGAAGGAGAATGAGTCTGCAGTTATAGGCAGCGAGCCCGCCCTAGTCGCGGGTCTCCGCCCCCAACTACGGTGGAAGAGTTACTGCTGCTTGTGTGAGCCTGCACCCTCCACAGCAATCGGGTAAACCCGTGGTGGACCGAGGTGCAGGCAGCAAGACACGGCAGGAAGTTTAAGGTAGAGTGAGATGCAGGTGTGCAAATTAGCAATCAATTTAAAAGCACAACATACAACAAATGGAATAAAAGTGTGCAAAATTCGCAATCAATTTCACAACACAGAAATGTAAATCTTTAAAACAGGTAGAGCGTTTTTTAAAGTAATGTGGCTGGTGGGGATTAATGCCAGTACTCACAGCCGCTCTGATCTGGTAATATGCGTCCTAGTGCGAGGAAGGAGAATGAGTCTGCAGTTATAGGCAGTGAGCCCGCCCCAGTCGCGGGACTCCGCCCCCAACTACGGTGGAAGAGTTACTGCTGCTTGTGTGAGCCTGTACCCTCCACAGCAATCGGGTAAACCTGTGGTGGACCGAGGTGCAGGCAGCAAGACACGGCAGGAAGTTTAAGGTAGAGTGAGATGAGGGTGTGCAAATTAGCAATCAATTTAAAAGCACAACATACAACAAATGGAATAAAAGTGTGCAAAATTCGCAATCAATTTCACAACACAGAAATGTAAAAGTTTAAAACAGGTAGAGCGTTTTTTAAAGTAATGTGGCTGGCGGGGATTAATGCCAGAACTCACATCCGCTCCGATCTGGTAATATGCGTCCTAGTGCGAGGAAGGAGAATGAGTCTGCAGTTATAGGCAGCGAGCCCGCCCTAGTCACGGGACTCCGCCCCCAACTACGATGGAAGAGTTATTGCTGCTTGTGTGAGCCTGCACCCTCCACAGCAATCGGGTAAACCCGTGGTGGACCGAGGTGCAGGCAGCAAGACACGGCAGGAAGTTTAAGGTAGAGTGAGATGAGGTTGTGCAAATTAGCAATCAATTTAAAAGCACAACATACAACAAATGGAATAAAAGTGTGCAAAATTCGCAATCAATTTCACAACACAGAAATGTAAAAGTTTAAAACAGGTAGAGCGTTTTTTAAAGTAATGTGGCTGGCGGGGATTAATGCCAGTACTCACAGCCGCTCCGATCTGGTAATATGCGTCCTAGTGCGAGGAAGGAGAATGAGTCTGCAGTTATAGGCAGCGAGCCCACCCTAGTCGCGGGACTCCGCCCCCAACAACGGTGGAAGAGTTACTGCTGCTTGTGTGAGCCTGCACCCTCCACAGCAATCGGGTAAACCCGTGGTGGACCGAGGTGCAGGCAGCAAGACACGGCAGGAAGTTTAAGGTAGAGTGAGATGAGGGTGTGCAAATTAGCAATCAATTTAAAAGCACAACATACAACAAATGGAATAAAAGTGTGCAAAATTCGCAATCAATTTCACAACACAGAAATGTAAAAGTTTAAAACAGGTAGAGCGTTTTTTAAAGTAATGTGGCTGGTGGGGGTAAATGCCAGTACTCACAGCCGCTCCGATCTGGAAATATGCGTCCTAGTGCGAGGAAGGGGAATGAGTCTGCAGTTATAGGCAGCGAGCCCGCCCTAGTCGCGGGACTCCGCCCCCAACTACGGTGGAAGAGTTACTGCTGCTTGTGTGAGCCTGCACCCTCCACAGCAATCGGGTAAACCCGTGGTGGACCGAGGTGCAGGCAGCAAGACACGGCAGGAAGTTTGAGGTAGAGTGAGATGAGGGTGTGCAAATTAGCAATCAATTTAAAAGCACAACATACAACAAATGGAATAAAAGTGTGCAAAATTCGCAATCAATTTCACAACACAGAAATGTAAAAGTTTAAAACAGGTAGAGCATTTTTTAAAGTAATGTGGCTGGCGGGGATAAATGCCAGTACTCACAGCCGCTCCGATCTGGTAATATGCGTCCTAGTGCGAGGAAGGAGAATGAGTCTGCAGTTATAGGCAGCGAGCCCGCCCTAGTCGCGGGACTCCGCCCCCAACTACGATGGAAGAGTTACTGCTGCTTGTGTGAGCCTGCACCCTCCACAGCAATCGGGTAAACCCGTGGTGAACCGAGGTGCAGGCAGCAAGACACGGCAGGAAGTTTAAGGTAGAGTGAGATGAGGGTGTGCAAATTAGCAATCAATTTAAAAGCACAACATACAACAAATGGAATAAAAGTGTGCAAAATTCGCAATCAATTTCACAACACAGAAATGTAAAAGTTTAAAACAGGTAGAGCGTTTTTTAAAGTAATGTGGCTGGTGGGGATTAATGCCAGTACTCACAGCCGCTCTGATCTGGTAATATGCGTCCTAGTGCGAGGAAGGAGAATGAGTCTGCAGTTATAGGAAGCGAGCCCGCCCTAGTCGCGGGACTCCGCCCCAACTACGATGGAAGAGTTATTGCTGCTTGTGTGAACCTGCACCCTCCACAGCAATCGGGTAAACCCGTGGTGGACCGAGGTGCAGGCAGCAAGACACGGCAGGAAGTTTAAGGTAGAGTGAGATGAGGGTGTGCAAATTAGCAATCAATTTAAAAGCACAACATACAACAAATGGAATAAAAGTGTGCAAAATTCGCAATCAATTTCACAACACAGAAATGTAAAAGTTTAAAACAGGTAGAGCGTTTTTTAAAGTAATGTGGCTGGCGGGGATAAATGCCAGTACTCACAGCCGCTCCGATCTGGTAATATGCGTCCTAGTGCGAGGAAGGAGAATGATTCTGCAGTTATAGGCAGCGAGCCCGCCCTAGTCGCGGGACTCCGCCCCCAACTACGGTGGAAGAGTTACTGCTGCTTGTGTGAGCCTGCACCCTCCACAGCAATCGGGTAAACCCGTGATGGACCGAGGTGCAGGCAGCAAGACACGGCAGGAAGTTTAAGGTAGAGTGAGATGAGGGTGTGCAAATTAGCAATCAATTTAAAAGCACAACATACAACAAATGGAAAAAAGTGTGCAAAATTCGCAATCAATTTCACAACACAGAAATGTAAAAGTTTAAAACAGGTAGAGCGTTTTTTAAAGTAATGTGGCTGGTGGGGGTTAATGCCAGTACTCACAGCCGCTCCGATCTGGAAATATGCGTCCTAGTGCGAGGAAGGGGAATGAGTCTGCAGTTATAGGCAGCAAGCCCGCCCTAGTCGCGGGACTCCGCCCCCAACTACGGTGGAAGAGTTACTGCTGCTTGTGTGAGCCTGTACCCTCCACAGCAATCGGGTAAACCCGTGGTGGACCGAGGTGCAGGCAGCAAGACACGGCAGGAAGTTTAAGGTAGAGTGAGATGAGGGTGTGCAAATTATCAATCAATTTAAAAGCACAACATACAACAAATGGAATAAAAGTGTGCAAAATTCGCAATCAATTTCACAACACAGAAATGTAAAAGTTTAAAACAGGTAGAGCGTTTTTTAAAGTAATGTGGCTGGTGGGGATTAATGCCAGTACTCACAGCCGCTCCGATCTGGTAATATGCGTCCTAGTGCGAGGAAGGAGAATGAGTCTGCAGTTATAGGCAGCGAGCCCGCCCTAGTCGCGGGACTCCGCCCCCAACTACGGTGGAAGAGTTACTGCAGCTTGTGTGAGCCCGCACCCTCCACAGCAATCGGGTAAACCCGTGGTGGACCGAGGTGCAGGCAGCAAGACACGGCAGGAAGTTTAAGGTAGAGTGAGATGCGGGTGTGCAAATTAGCAATCAATTTAAAAGCACAACATACAACAAATGGAATAAAAGTGTGCAAAATTCGCAATCAATTTCACAACACAGAAATGTAAATCTTTAAAACAGGTAGAGCGTTTTTTAAAGTAATGTGGCTGGTGGGGATTAATGCCAGTACTCACAGCCGCTCTGATCTGGTAATATGCGTCCTAGTGCGAGGAAGGAGAATGAGTCTGCAGTTATAGGCAGTGAGCCCGCCCCAGTCGCGGGACTCCGCCCCCAACTACGATGGAAGAGTTATTGCTGCTTGTGTGAGCCTGCACCCTCCACAGCAATCGGGTAAACCCGTGGTGGACCGAGGTGCAGGCAGCAAGACACGGCAGGAAGTTTAAGGTAGAGTGAGATGAGGTTGTGCAAATTAGCAATCAATTTAAAAGCACAACATACAACAAATGGAATAAAAGTGTGCAAAATTCGCAATCAATTTCACAACACAGAAATGTAAAAGTTTAAAACAGGTAGAGCGTTTTTTAAAGTAATGTGGCTGGCGGGGATTAATGCCAGTACTCACAGCCGCTCCGATCTGGTAATATGCGTCCTAGTGCGAGGAAGGAGAATGAGTCTGCAGTTATAGGCAGTGAGCCCGCCCTAGTCGCGGGACTCCGCCCCCAACTACGGTGGAAGAGTTACTGCTGCTTGTGTGAGCCTGCACCCTCCACAGCAATCGGGTAAACCCGTGGTGGACCGAGGTGCAGGCAGCAAGACACGGCAGGAAGTTTAAGGTAGAGTGAGATGAGGGTGTGCAAATTAGCAATCAATTTAAAAGCACAACATACAACAAATGGAATAAAAGTGTGCAAAATTCGCAATCAATTTCACAACACAGAAATGTAAAAGTTTAAAACAGGTAGAGCGTTTTTTAAAGAAATGTGGCTGGTGGGCGTAAATGCCAGTACTCACAGCCGCTCCGATCTGGAAATATGCGTCCTAGTGCTAGGAAGGGGAATGAGTCTGCAGTTATAGGCAGCGAGCCCGTCCTAGTCGCGGGACTCCGCCCCCAACTACGGTGGAAGAGTTACTGCTGCTTGTGTGAGCCTGCACCCTCCACAGCAATCGGGTAAACCCGTGGTGGACCGAGGTGCAGGCAGCAAGACACGGCAAGAAGTTTGAGGTAGAGTGAGATGAGGGTGTGCAAATTAGCAATCAATTTAAAAGCACAACATACAACAAATGGAATAAAAGTGTGCAAAATTCGCAATCAATTTCACAACACAGAAATGTAAAAGTTTAAAACAGGTAGAGCATTTTTTAAAGTAATGTGGCTGGCGGGGATAAATGCCAGTACTCACAGCCGCTCCGATCTGGTAATATGCGTCCTAGTGCGAGGAAGGAGAATGAGTCTGCAGTTATAGGCAGCGAGCCCGCCCTAGTCGCTGGACTCCGCCCCCAACTACGGTGGAAGAGTTACTGCTGCTTGTGTGAGCCTGCACCCTCCACAGCAATCGGGTAAACCCGTGGTGGACCGAGGTGCAGGCAGCAAGACACGGCAGGAAGTTTAAGGTAGAGTGAGATGAGGGTGTGCAAATTAGCAATCAATTTAAAAGCACAACATACAACAAATGGAATAAAAGTGTGCAAAATTCGCAATCAATTTCACAACACAGAAATGTAAAAGTTTAAAACAGGTAGAGCGTTTTTTAAAGTAATGTGGCTGGTGGGGATTAATGCCAGTACTCACAGCCGCTCTGATCTGGTAATATGCGTCCTAGTGCGAGGAAGGAGAATGAGTCTGCAGTTATAGGAAGCGAGCCCGCCCTAGTCGCGGGACTCCGCCCCAACTACGATGGAAGAGTTATTGCTGCTTGTGTGAACCTGCACCCTCCACAGCAATCGGGTAAACCCGTGGTGGACCGAGGTGCAGGCAGCAAGACACGGCAGGAAGTTTAAGGTAGAGTGAGATGAGGGTGTGCAAATTAGCAATCAATTTAAAAGCACAACATACAACAAATGGAATAAAAGTGTGCAAAATTCGCAATCAATTTCACAACACAGAAATGTAAAAGTTTAAAACAGGTAGAGCGTTTTTTAAAGTAATGTGGCTGGCGGGGATAAATGCCAGTACTCACAGCCGCTCCGATCTGGTAATATGCGTCCTAGTGCGAGGAAGGAGAATGAGTCTGCAGTTATAGGCAGCGAGCCCGCCCTAGTCGCGGGACTCCGCCCCCAACTACGGTGGAAGAGTTACTGCTGCTTGTGTGAGCCTGCACCCTCCACAGCAATCGGGTAAACCCGTGGTGGACCGAGGTGCAGGCAGCAAGACACGGCAGGAAGTTTAAGGTAGAGTGAGATGAGGGTGTGCAAATTAGCAATCAATTTAAAAGCACAACATACAACAAATGGAAAAAAGTGTGCAAAATTCGCAATCAATTTCACAACACAGAAATGTAAAAGTTTAAAACAGGTAGAGCGTTTTTTAAAGTAATGTGGCTGGTGGGGGTTAATGCCAGTACTCACAGCCGCTCCGATCTGGAAATATGCGTCCTAGTGCGAGGAAGGGGAATGAGTCTGCAGTTATAGGCAGCGAGCCCGCCCTAGTCGCGGGACTCCGCCCCCAACTACGGTGGAAGAGTTACTGCTGCTTGTGTGAGCCTGCACCCTCCACAGCAATCGGTAAACCCGTGGAGGACCGAGGTGCAGGCAGCAAGACATGGCAGGAAGTTTAAGGTAGAGTGAGATGAGGGTGTGCAAATTAGCAATCAATTTAAAAGCACAACATACAACAAATGGAATAAAAGTGTGCAAAATTCGCAATCAATTTCACAACACAGAAATGTAAAAGTTTAAAACAGGTAGAGCGTTTTTTAAAGTAATGTGGCTGGCGGGGATTAATGCCAGAACTCACATCCGCTCCGATCTGGTAATATGCGTCCTAGTGCGAGGAAGGAGAATGAGTCTGCAGTTATAGGCAGCGAGCCCGCCCTAGTCGCGAGACTCCGCCCCCAACTACGATGGAAGAGTTATTGCTGCTTGTGTGAGCCTGCACCCTCCACAGCAATCGGGTAAACCCGTGGTGGACCGAGGTGCAGGCAGCAAGACACGGTAGGAAGTTTAAGGTAGAGTGAGATGAGGTTGTGCAAATTAGCAATCAATTTAAAAGCACAACATACAACAAATGGAATAAAAGTGTGCAAAATTCGCAATCAATTTCACAACACAGAAATGTAAAAGTTTAAAACAGGTAGAGCGTTTTTAAAGTAATGTGGCTCGCGGGGATTAATGCCAGTACTCACAGCCGCTCCGATCTGGTAATATGCGTCCTAGTGCGAGGAAGGAGAATGAGTCTGCAGTTATAGGCAGCGAGCCCGCCCTAGTCGCGGGACTCCGCCCCCAACTACGGTGGAAGAGTTACTGCTGCTTGTGTGAGCCTGCACCCTCCACAGCAATCGGGTAAACCCGTGGTGGACCGAGGTGCAGGCAGCAAGACACGGCAGGAAGTTTAAGGTAGAGTGAGATGAGGGTGTGCAAATTAGCAATCAATTTAAAAGCACAACATACAACAAATGGAATAAAAGTGTGCAAAATTCGCAATCAATTTCACAACACAGAAATGTAAAAGTTTAAAACAGGTAGAGCGTTTTTTAAAGTAATGTGGCTGGCGGGGATTAATGCCAGAACTCACATCCGCTCCGATCTGGTAATATGCGTCCTAGTGCGAGGAAGGAGAATGAGTCTGCAGTTATAGGCAGCGAGCCCGCCCTAGTCGCGGGACTCCGCCCCCAACTACGATGGAAGAGTTATTGCTGCTTGTGTGAGCCTGCACCCTCCACAGCAATCGGGTAAACCCGTGGTGGACCGAGGTGCAGGCAGCAAGACACGGCAGGAAGTTTAAGGTAGAGTGAGATGAGGTTGTGCAAATTAGCAATCAATTTAAAAGCACAACATACAACAAATGGAATAAAAGTGTGCAAAATTCGCAATCAATTTCACAACACAGAAATGTAAAAGTTTAAAACAGGTAGAGCGTTTTTTAAAGTAATGTGGCTGGCGGGGATTAATGCCAGTACTCACAGCCGCTCCGATCTGGTAATATGCGTCCTAGTGCGAGGAAGGAGAATGAGTCTGCAGTTATAGGCAGCGAGCCCGCCCTAGTCGCGGGACTCCGCCCCCAACAACGGTGGAAGAGTTACTGCTGCTTGTGTGAGCCTGCACCCTCCACAGCAATCGGGTAAACCCGTGGTGGACCGAGGTGCAGGCAGCAAGACACGGCAGGAAGTTTAAGGTAGAGTGAGATGAGGGTGTGCAAATTAGCAATCAATTTAAAAGCACAACATACAACAAATGGAATAAAAGTGTGCAAAATTCGCAATCAATTTCACAACACAGAAATGTAAAAGTTTAAAACAGGTAGAGCGTTTTTTAAAGTAATGTGGCTGGTGGGGGTAAATGCCAGTACTCACAGCCGCTCCGATCTGGAAATATGCGTCCTAGTGCGAGGAAGGGGAATGAGTCTGCAGTTATAGGCAGCGAGCCCGCCCTAGTCGCGGGACTCCGCCCCCAACTACGGTGGAAGAGTTACTGCTGCTTGTGTGAGCCTGAACCCTCCACAGCAATCGGGTAAACCCGTGGTGGACCGAGGTGCAGGCAGCAAGACACGGCAGGAAGTTTGAGGTAGAGTGAGATGAGGGTGTGCAAATTAGCAATCAATTTAAAAGCACAACATACAACAAATGGAATAAAAGTGTGCAAAATTCGCAATCAATTTCACAACACAGAAATGTAAAAGTTTAAAACAGGTAGAGCATTTTTTAAAGTAATGTGGCTGGCGGGGATAAATGCCAGTACTCACAGCCGCTCCGATCTGGTAATATGCGTCCTAGTGCGAGGAAGGAGAATGAGTCTGCAGTTATAGGCAGCGAGCCCGCCCTAGTCGCGGGACTCCGCCCCCAACTACGGTGGAAGAGTTACTGCTGCTTGTGTGAGCCTGCACCCTCCACAGCAATCGGGTAAACCCGTGGTGGACCGAGGTGCAGGCAGCAAGACACGGCAGGAAGTTTGAGGTAGAGTGAGATGAGGGTGTGCAAATTAGCAATCAATTTAAAAGCACAACATACAACAAATGGAATAAAAGTGTGCAAAATTCGCAATCAATTTCACAACACAGAAATGTAAAAGTTTAAAACAGGTAGAGCATTTTTTAAAGTAATGTGGCTGGCGGGGATAAATGCCAGTACTCACAGCCGCTCCGATCTGGTAATATGCGTCCTAGTGCGAGGAAGGAGAATGAGTCTGCAGTTATAGGCAGCGAGCCCGCCCTAGTCGCGGGACTCCGCCCCCAACTACGATGGAAGAGTTACTGCTGCTTGTGTGAGCCTGCACCCTCCACAGCAATCGGGTAAACCCGTGGTGAACCGAGGTGCAGGCAGCAAGACACGGCAGGAAGTTTAAGGTAGAGTGAGATGAGGGTGTGCAAATTAGCAATCAATTTAAAAGCACAACATACAACAAATGGAATAAAAGTGTGCAAAATTCGCAATCAATTTCACAACACAGAAATTTAAAAGTTTAAAACAGGTAGAGCGTTTTTTAAAGTAATGTGGCTGGTGGGGATTAATGCCAGTACTCACAGCCGCTCTGATCTGGTAATATGCGTCCTAGTGCGAGGAAGGAGAATGAGTCTGCAGTTATAGGAAGCGAGCCCGCCCTAGTCGCGGGACTCCGCCCCAACTACGATGGAAGAGTTATTGCTGCTTGTGTGAACCTGCACCCTCCACAGCAATCGGGTAAACCCGTGGTGGACCGAGGTGCAGGCAGCAAGACACGGCAGGAAGTTTAAGGTAGAGTGAGATGAGGGTGTGCAAATTAGCAATCAATTTAAAAGCACAACATACAACAAATGGAATAAAAGTGTGCAAAATTCGCAATCAATTTCACAACACAGAAATGTAAAAGTTTAAAACAGGTAGAGCGTTTTTTAAAGTAATGTGGCTGGCGGGGATAAATGCCAGTACTCACAGCCGCTCCGATCTGGTAATATGCGTCCTAGTGCGAGGAAGGAGAATGATTCTGCAGTTATAGGCAGCGAGCCCGCCCTAGTCGCGGGACTCCGCCCCCAACTACGGTGGAAGAGTTACTGCTGCTTGTGTGAGCCTGCACCCTCCACAGCAATCGGGTAAACCCGTGATGGACCGAGGTGCAGGCAGCAAGACACGGCAGGAAGTTTAAGGTAGAGTGAGATGAGGGTGTGCAAATTAGCAATCAATTTAAAAGCACAACATACAACAAATGGAAAAAAGTGTGCAAAATTCGCAATCAATTTCACAACACAGAAATGTAAAAGTTTAAAACAGGTAGAGCGTTTTTTAAAGTAATGTGGCTTGTGGGGGTTAATGCCAGTACTCACAGCCGCTCCGATCTGGAAATATGCGTCCTAGTGCGAGGAAGGGGAATGAGTCTGCAGTTATAGGCAGCAAGCCCGCCCTAGTCGCGGGACTCCGCCCCCAACTACGGTGGAAGAGTTACTGCTGCTTGTGTGAGCCTGTACCCTCCACAGCAATCGGGTAAACCCGTGGTGGACCGAGGTGCAGGCAGCAAGACACGGCAGGAAGTTTAAGGTAGAGTGAGATGAGGGTGTGCAAATTATCAATCAATTTAAAAGCACAACATACAACAAATGGAATAAAAGTGTGCAAAATTCGCAATCAATTTCACAACACAGAAATGTAAAAGTTTAAAACAGGTAGAGCGTTTTTTAAAGTAATGTGGCTGGTGGGGATTAATGCCAGTACTCACAGCCGCTCCGATCTGGTAATATGCGTCCTAGTGCGAGGAAGGAGAATGAGTCTGCAGTTATAGGCAGCGAGCCCGCCCTAGTCGCGGGACTCCGCCCCCAACTACGGTGGAAGAGTTACTGCAGCTTGTGTGAGCCCGCACCCTCCACAGCAATCGGGTAAACCCGTGGTGGACCGAGGTGCAGGCAGCAAGACACGGCAGGAAGTTTAAGGTAGAGTGAGATGAGGGTGTGCAAATTAGCAATCAATTTAAAAGCACAACATACAACAAATGGAATAAAAGTGTGCAAAATTCGCAATCAATTTCACACCACAGAAATGTAAAAGTTTAAAACAGGTAGAGCGTTTTTTAAAGTAATGTGGCTGGCGGGGATTAATGCCAGTACTCACAGCCGCTCTGATCTGGTAATATGCGTCCTAGTGCGAGGAAGGAGAATGAGTCTGCAGTTATAGGCAGTGAGCCCGCCCCAGTCGCGGGACTCCGCCCCCAACTACGATGGAAGAGTTATTGCTGCTTGTGTGAGCCTGCACCCTCCACAGCAATCGGGTAAACCCGTGGTGGACCGAGGTGCAGGCAGCAAGACACGGCAGGAAGTTTAAGGTAGAGTGAGATGAGGGTGTGCAAATTATCAATCAATTTAAAAGCACAACATACAACAAATGGAATAAAAGTGTGCAAAATTTGCAATCAATTTCACAACACAGAAATGTAAAAGTTTAAAACAGGTAGAGCGTTTTTTAAAGTAATGTGGCTGGCGGGGATAAATGCCAGTACTCACAGCCGCTCCGATCTGGTAATATGCGTCCTAGTGCGAGGAACGAGAATTAGTCTGCAGTTATAGGCAGCGAGCCCGCCCTAGTTGCGGGACTCTGCCCCCAACTACGGTGGAAGAGTTACTGCTGCTTGTGTGAGCCTGCACCCTCCACAGCAATCGGGTAAACCCGTGGTGGACCGAGGTGCAGGCAGCAAGACACGGCAGGAAGTTTAAGGTAGAGTGAGATGAGGGTGTGCAAATTAGCAATCAATTTAAAAGCACAACATACAACAAATGGAATAAAAGTGTGCAAAATTTGCAATCAATTTCACAACACAGAAATGTAAAAGTTTAAAACAGGTAGAGCGTTTTTTAAAGTAATGTGGCTAGTGGGGATTAATGCCAGTACTCACAGCCGCTCCGATCTGGTAATATGCGTCCTAGTGCGAGGAAGGGGAATGAGTCTGCAGTTATAGGCAGCGAGCCCGCCCTAGTCGCGGGACTCCGCCCCCAACTACGGTGGAAGAGTTACTGCAGCTTGTGTGAGCCCGCACCCTCCACAGCAATCGGGTAAACCCGTGGTGGACCGAGGTGCAGGCAGCAAGACACGGCAGGAAGTTTAAGGTAGAGTGAGATGCGGGTGTGCAAATTAGCAATCAATTTAAAAGCACAACATACAACAAATGGAATAAAAGTGTGCAAAATTCGCAATCAATTTCACAACACAGAAATGTAAATCTTTAAAACAGGTAGAGCGTTTTTTAAAGTAATGTGGCTGGTGGGGATTAATGCCAGTACTCACAGCCGCTCTGATCTGGTAATATGCGTCCTAGTGCGAGGAAGGAGAATGAGTCTGCAGTTATAGGCAGCGAGCCCGCCCTAGTCGCGGGACTCCGCCCCCAACTACGATGGAAGAGTTATTGCTGCTTGTGTGAGCCTGCACCCTCCACAGCAATCGGGTAAACCCGTGGTGGACCGAGGTGCAGGCAGCAAGACACGGCAGAAAGTTTAAGGTAGAGTGAGATGAGGGTGTGCAAATTAGCAATCAATTTAAAAGCACAACATACAACAAATGGAATAAAAGTGGGCAAAATTCGCAATCAATTTCACAACACAGAAATGTAAAAGTTTAAAACAGGTAGAGCGTTTTTTAAAGTAATGTGGCTGGTGGGGGTTAATGCCAGTACTCACAGCCGCTCTGATCTGGTAATATGCGTCCTAGTGCGAGGAAGGAGAATGAGTCTGCAGTTATAGGCAGCGAGCCCGCCCTAGTCGCGGGACTCCGCCCCCAACTACGGTGGAAGAGTTACTGCTGCTTGTGTGAGCCTGTACCCTCCACAGCAATCGGGTAAACCCGTGGTGGACCGAGGTGCAGGCAGCAAGACACGGCAGGAAGTTTAAGGTAGAGTGAGATGAGGGTGTGCAAATTAGCAATCAATTTAAAAGCACAACATACAACAAATGGAATAAAAGTGTGCAAAATTCGCAATCAATTTCACAACACAGATATGGCTGAGATACCCGCCACCCCCTCTCAACACAAATCCCAAAAAGGAGGGAAACCGGAAACAGTTCTTAAAGTTTTTGGATGTGGGATGGAGTGACCATCCCGGCCGTATTTATTAAAACAAAAAATTAAAACATTAAACGTTTTCATGTTATGTACAATTTCATTATCACATTACGAGTTTGGCTAACCTTAACATAATCTCTAATACAGAGGTTCTCCTAGCCGAACTAGCATCCTACAAAAAACATTCTCTAAGAACACTGAAATTGTACATCCTAACGTTTAAGGGCCAACGGCAAGGTCATAACCGGTGTCAAGATCCCTAACCAGACTTACCCCTCCCACTTGGGAGGGGCGACAGCACAGAGGCTTACCTCAAGTGCAACTACTAACAATTTCCCTTGTCTTGACGGGGGCACTTAAGACTCGACGCCATTTAAAGGTCGTTCGAACACTTGTGTGTGGTATCTAGAAGGTATCGTTGACCTCTCCCCACCCCACACAACTTACCGCATCTGCCGTCGCAGATGACACTGGCCCCGGGAAATTCCCCCAGGAGGGGGCTGTAACCCCTCCTACAAAGGAAGGGGCCTTGACCGCCTTTCCTTTACTTCCGGCGTCCCGCCCTTAGACGGGACCGCCTCCCCACTGAGGGGCCAATGGCCACCTCTCCCGAGCGCTCCCATCCGTGTTGGGTGACGCCCACTCATAGGGATCTACCAATTAGTGCTCACCGATCATGACCTTACCGCCTACCAAAAAATAAATACGACAATTCTTACTCAAACCTATGAAAACATTGGTTGCTACGACCGAAAGAACATGCTAGAAATGCAACACTACATCAAATCATTTTAATCGTAACAACCTAGACGATATTCACCATACTTTATTATGATTAACCACAAACTGATACTGTCACAGCCTGTAAACGAAATGGAAAAAACAAACTTATAAATCACTTTATTGCACAACAACTTGCTGTCCTCAGGGGCTGGTGGGTGGGTCAAAATTGGCTCTTCGTTCCGTCCCGAGCTCACGTGTAGCGAGGAGGTGCAGCTTCGGAGCACAAGAACAAGAGGACGTCTTCTGGTCTTGCGCCTTCTTTTATCCGTCTTCAGGGCGGGCGAAAACCCGCCCCTGCCTGCCCCGAGGGCGTGGCTGGCTGCGTCGGTGTCTAGGCCAGCCCACTCTAGGGCGGGAAAAAGCGCGCCCTGGCTACGCCGCTTCGGGCATACCAGCCGAGACGCGCCTCCCGCCCAAAAATGGCTTCCCGGGGGGATCGAGGCACTCAGCCATACGTTTGGGGGGACCGAGTGGTCGCCCCTTTCCATATGGCTGAGATACCCGCCACCCCCTCTCAACACAAATCCCAAAAAGGAGGGAAACCGGAAACAGTTCTTAAAGTTTTTGGATGTGGGATGGAGTGACCATCCCGGCCGTATTTATTAAAACAAAAAATTAAAACATTAAACGTTTTCATGTTATGTACAATTTCATTATCACATTACGAGTTTGGCTAACCTTAACATAATCTCTAATACAGAGGTTCTCCTAGCCGAACTAGCATCCTACAAAAAACATTCTCTAAGAACACTGAAATTGTACATCCTAACGTTTAAGGGCCAACGGCAAGGTCATAACCGGTGTCAAGATCCCTAACCAGACTTACCCCTCCCACTTGGGAGGGGCGACAGCACAGAGGCTTACCTCAAGTGCAACTACTATCAATTTCCCTTGTCTTGACGGGGGCACTTAAGACTCGACGCCATTTAAAGGTCGTTCGAACACTTGTGTGTGGTATCTAGAAGGTATCGTTGACCTCTCCCCACCCCACACAACTTACCGCATCTGCCGTCGCAGATGACACTGGCCCCGGGAAATTCCCCCAGGAGGGGGCTGTAACCCCTCCTACAAAGGAAGGGGCCTTGACCGCCTTTCCTTTACTTCCGGCGTCCCGCCCTTAGACGGGACCGCCTCCCCACTGAGGGGCCAATGGCCACCTCTCCCGAGCGCTCCCATCCGTGTTGGGTGACGCCCACTCATAGGGATCTACCAATTAGTGCTCACCGATCATGACCTTACCGCCACAGGTCCGGATAGTTGACCGGCTATCCGGACCCCCCACAAAACTCCTACCTAAAGGTCATGTTTTAAAGATTTCAACCAGGCTAGGAAGTCTCCTATGAGTAACTCATTCCCCGCCCTCGACAAATGCACACCATCCCCCAGATACATACTGTCATCATTAATACAATTATGCGAGATCGAATGCAATGTCTTGGAACGGAACAACCTACTCACTTTGTTATTCAATTTTTTAACAGAATGATTCAAAGCAGGGATCGAGATAGCCCCCCGCCACACTTTACGTGGGATCATATGAGACCACGCAATCAGGCACCCCGGAACTCTCCTCGCTAACCAACTTACCGTGGAAAGCATAGCCTCCAGGAGAAGTCGTCTACCGGTGGTGACCAAATCATTGCCCCCCAAATGCACTATGACTATGGACGGCGGTGACCTCATCCGCTCTAACAAGCCCTCAAAAAATTCCTGAAACTGGTCAATACAGAGACCGCCCCTTCCGTAGAAGGACACTCTGTACCCGTATTCCCCAGGTACGTGAAACATGTCACCTGCTTTGAATACGTCTGCGGCCCGTCTCACGTATGAGTGGCCCACGACCCACACCTCCTTCCCCACAGCCGGTGACGTGCGACCGCTGGCCTGGTGTTGGGTCGACTGCACAGTCTGCCCTGCCGCGTAGGCTTGCACAACTGAAAACAAACAAAAGACAAGAGGCGTGAGTACATGATTACAGCTTCACAACATGTGCAATCGCACGTACCTCTTATAACAATCGGAGGACCAGCGCCCCACACGTTTCACTTGTTCTACATTAAGACCCCTGGCTGTAGCTTCAGTGGCAGCCCCTATACGAAAGGAGTGGGTCCCAAATTCGCCCGGGTCCAAGCCCGTTGCGGCGATGGCCATTGCAAGCACCCGTTGAAACTGAAACCTCGTCAGCGGGGTGGCGTCTGCATGCCTCAACAATGTCCCCCCCCATGATGCCACTCTCTGTGCTAGGTAATCTTCTAAGCACTGTACCGGACACATGGATGACTCGGGGTCCCTGCGAATGATCGTGCAGTCCCCTCTCCCATCTTGGTCAGTCTTAGACCTGAGAAAGGAGACAATCATCGCATCCCCCCTGATCTGAACATGTTCCCTGCACAAGCCCCCCGTCACATCCTGTTTGTTCCTTGCAACCAGCTCACTAACTCTCATAGCCCCGTGAAACGCCAGCGTAAATGCAGTCCGGAACAAACAGGTCTCAAAAGGGGACGAGCACGTGTTAGGGAGTGTGTCCAGTAACTGGGACAACCTGTCTAAACCTATCGGTCGTCTCACGTCTACTCTGCGACCCTCTAGGCGTTGCCACCCACGCAGCGCTTTCTGTACTGTGAAAGACGCTGTTGGGTCCAGGATGCCATGGGCCCTGGCAACAAAGGAAATGGCGGCACGATGCCTTTGGGCCGTAGCCACCGATTTCCCAGCCCTATGTAAAGACATCAGAAAGAGTACTACCCACTCTTCCTGACCCCAAAGACCCCCTCTCTCTGCCCCTAAAAAGGCTAAATAGGCCTGGAACGCCCCTTCATATGCCTTCCTCGTCCTGGGTGCTAGACTCTCTCCCACGAGGTGACGAAGTTCGGGGCACCGAGAGACCAGAGAGCTTCGGGGAAGGGTGCCGGCTCCGGGTCCGCTGAAGGAAGGAAGCCCGAGAAAGCCTGCATGTGAAAACGAGACAGTGCGTCAGCAGCCTGATTCATCACCCCTGGGACATGTTTTGCTCTGAATACCACGTTCAGTTGCATACATAGTAGGACAATTTCTTTGAGCAGCCTCAAAATCAACTTACAATGGGCTGACTGACTATTGATGCATTCTACCACGGTCATATTGTCGGACCAAAAAACGACAGAATGATCTCTGAAACCTTCTGGCCAGGTTCTCAGGGCCACGAGAATGGGAAATAATTCAAGGAAAGCAATATTACTCGTTAGCCCCTTCTCGTGCCACCATAGGGGCCATCTTTGAGCAGACCATTTCGTGCCGAAGATGGCGCCAAAACCTATGCTTCCTGCTGAATCTGTCCATAGCCCAAGCTCTTCTGAGGACACGGCTGGCTTGTTCCAGACGACTCGGCCATTGAAGTCCGCCAAGAATGCTAACCATATCCGCATGTCCTGGCGGACCTCAGCCGATAACCTCGTGCGGTGATGACCCTCCTTCAGGCCAACCATCGCTTGGGCAATGGATCGGGAAAAGGGGCGAGCCATTGGGATTACCCTCAAGGCAAAGTTCAACTTTCCCACTAATTGTTGCAACTGATGCAGTGTAACCTTAGGTGTATTCAAACATACTCGGAGGGCTGTCCTGAATTTCGACACTTTGCTAGCTGGTAAACGGAAACACCCCTCCCTTGAGTCCAACTCGATCCCCAAAAACTCGAGGCAAGTCGTGGGACCCATAGTTTTACCTGGTGCCAACGGCACGCCAAATTGACCCATCAACACACAGAATTCATCTAGGGCCTGGGCACATTCGGGATTTCTGGCGGGACCAAGGAACAAAAAGTCGTCAAGGTAGTGCATTACATTTCGAAAACCCGTTTTCTTAGTGAACACCCATTGCAGGAAAGTACTGAATTGCTCAAAATAAGCACATGATATAGAGCATCCCATTGGCATACACCTATCCATGTAAAATGACCCCTGGAACCCGAATCCCAAAAGACGCTGATCGTCTGGGTGTACCGGGAGCAACCGGAACGCTGACTCGATATCTGATTTCGCCATCAACGTCCCGGGCCCCAGGCGATTCAAGATGGCTACTGCCTCATCAAACGATGCGTATCGCACCGAACAAACTTCCGGATCAATTGCGTCGTTCACCGAAAGGCCGTGTGGAGCAGACAGATTATGGATCAAACGAAACTCACCTGGGTCCTTCTTGGGGACCACCCCTAACGGAGAACAAACAAAATCCGGTACCGGGGGTACACTAAACGGGCCGCGACCCGTCCCCGGCTAACCTCTTTCTGAATTTTTTCTTGCACCACAGATGTATGTTGTAAAACGGAAAGTTGATTCTTGCAAATCCCTACTCCCTGAAAGTCCCCTACCGGGATGCGGAAACCATGTGTAAAACCGTTCCGCAGCACCCCGGCAGAAGTACGATCCGGGTATTCGCTGAGCCAGGGGATCATTGCCAAGGTATCAATCGGGGTTGGTAAAGGCGCCCCTCGGACTAAATTAGACCTGTTTGGCGCCTCCCTTACCCCCATTCTCACCCGTTCTGGCTCTGCACGATGACTCAGGATGGGACGACCCACACGTACTACACTCATGTTTGAATTTACACAATCCCGGAGGCCTGGTACATTTCCCTTTGTTGAAGTTAAAACAGAAACCCTTTCTTCCTGTATTGCCTGCGGGCCTCGACTGATCGTCAGTGCTCGTACTTGGTCGAAAGGGCGTCCCCCCATTTTGGCGGGAGTAATCAGCAACAGTGCTCCCAACCAATGGCATTCTTAACATCCCCGATTCTTTCATTTTATCCCATGTTACAGAATCGTAACAATCCCAAGTCAAACTCTTGTTATGCTCCTTTTCTTTCCTGAACAGATTGTCATAACAAAACCAATGGTTACCTTGATATGCTGTCGAGTAACCCATTATTCGTGATTGATAAATGGGAAACTCTGGAAGCAACTCGGGCCTACGTTCCCCCAAAATCGATGTAAAAATTCCCCACGCATTGCCCCAGCTTCCAATGTTCTCATTTACCTTAAAGGCGGCCATTTTTGCGCGCCAAACACTCGGATGCATTAGGTCCTTCTGACTTTTAACATGCTCCACCTCATAATGATCAACAAGCAAGGAGAAAATATTCACGTACTCCCCCGCCCAGATCTTTTCCTTTATAGCTAAAGGCACATGTTGTCCCAATCTCTCTCTACGAGAGGGTGCTGACTCGTCCCTTGCAATCGGCAATGGCCGCTTACCTGAACCGGACGCAGCATCTGCCGCTTGCGGCTTGTCTATTCCCGCCAACGGCGCAGTCACTTTAGCTGCATCTCTCTTCTCACGAAGTCCTTTTATCAGTGCTTGTGCCTCGGCAGCCGTGGCACCATCACTACTATCCCCCAACCATGCTGCTAGCTGTGCTGCCAGCTCGGGGGGCATGTCTTCCTTGGAAGTCGGGGTGACGACAACGGGGATTGGATTCCCCTCTATCGGTACTGGGGTCGGCGCCTCGAGCGGGGCAGAGGGAACCGGGACATCCCCACCGGCTGGAACCCTTCTCGGCCTCTTAGGTCTCCCTCCAGCCGGCGCAGGGGCCGGACCCTCCTCCCCGTCTCGCTCCGCCAACCGTTTCTTTATCTCGGACATCTCTTTGCAGAGGATCCGCACCATCTGGTCGGTCGTCATCTTCTTTGCGCCTTTCTTAGGCATATCTCCGAGGAAGTATCTAAAAGACAAAGAAAAAGATCAAAACGCTCAAAATTGGCTCTTCGTTCCGTCCCGAGCTCACGTGTAGCGAGGAGGTGCAGCTTCGGAGCACAAGAACAAGAGGACGTCTTCTGGTCTTGCGCCTTCTTTTATCCGTCTTCAGGGCGGGCGAAAACCCGCCCCTGCCTGCCCCGAGGGCGTGGCTGGCTGCGTCGGTGTCTAGGCCAGCCCACTCTAGGGCGGGAAAAAGCGCGCCCTGGCTACGCCGCTTCGGGCATACCAGCCGAGACGCGCCTCCCGCCCAAAAATGGCTTCCCGGGGGGATCGAGGCACTCAGCCATACGTTCGGGGGGACCGAGTGGTCGCCCCTTTCCAAATGTAAAAGTTTAAAACAGGTAGAGCGTTTTTTAAAGTAATGTGGCTGGTGGGGGTTAATGCCAGTACTCACAGCCGCTCCGATCTGGAAATATGCGTCCTAGTGCGAGGAAGGAGAATGAGTCTGCAGTTATAGGCAGCGAGCCTGCCCTAGTCGCGGGACTCCGCCCCCAACTACGGTGGAAGAGTTACTGCTGCTTGTGTGAGCCTGCACCCTCCACAGCAATCGGGTAAACCCGTGGTGGACCGAGGTGCAGGCAGCAAGACACGGCAGGAAGTTTAAGGTAGAGTGAGATGCGGGTGTGCAAATTAGCAATCAATTTAAAAGCACAACATACAACAAATGGAATAAAAGTGTGCAAAATTCGCAATCAATTTCACAACACAGAAATGTAAAAGTTTAAAACAGGTAGAGCGTTTTTTAAAGTAATGTGGCTGGTGGGGGTTAATGCCAGTACTCACAGCCGCTCTGATCTGGTAATATGCGTCCTAGTGCGAGGAAGGAGAATGAGTCTGCAGTTATAGGCAGCGAGCCCGCCCTAGTCGCGGGACTCCGCCCCCAACTACGGTGGAAGAGTTACTGCTGCTTGTGTGAGCCTGTACCCTCCACAGCAATCGGGTGAACCCGTGGTGGACCGAGGTGCAGGCAGCAAGACACGGCAGGAAGTTTAAGGTAGAGTGAGATGAGGGTGTGCAAATTAGCAATCAATTTAAAAGCACAACATACAACAAATGGAATAAAAGTGTGCAAAATTCGCAATCAATTTCACAACACAGAAATGTAAAAGTTTAAAACAGGTAGAGCGTTTTTTAAAGTAATGTGGCTGGTGGGGGTTAATGCCAGTACTCACAGCCGCTCCGATCTGGAAATATGCGTCCTAGTGCGAGGAAGGAGAATGAGTCTGCAGTTATAGGCAGCGAGCCCGCCCTAGTCGCGGGACTCCGCCCCCAACTACGGTGGAAGAGTTACTGCTGCTTGTGTGAGCCTGCACCCTCCACAGCAATCGGGTAAACCCGTGGTGGACCGAGGTGCAGGCAGCAAGACACGGCAGGAAGTTTAAGGTAGAGTGAGATGCGGGTGTGCAAATTAGCAATCAATTTAAAAGCACAACATACAACAAATGGAATAAAAGTGTGCAAAATTCGCAATCAATTTCACAACACAGAAATGTAAAACTTTAAAACAGGTAGAGCGTTTTTTAAAGTAATGTGGCTGGTGGGGATTAATGCCAGTACTCACAGCCGCTCCGATCTGGTAATATGCGTCCTAGTGCGAGGAAGGAGAATGAGTCTGCAGTTATAGGCAGTGAGCCCGCCCTAGTCGCGGGACTCCGCCCCCAACTACGGTGGAAGAGTTACTGCTGCTTGTGTGAGCCTGTACCCTCCACAGCAATCGGGTAAACCCGTGGTGGACCGAGGTGCAGGCAGCAAGACACGGCAGGAAGTTTAAGGTAGAGTGAGATGAGGGTGTGCAAATTAGCAATCAATTTAAAAGCACAACATACAACAAATGGAATAAAAGTGTGCAAAATTCGCAATCAATTTCACAACACAGAAATGTAAAAGTTTAAAACAGGTAGAGCGTTTTTTAAAGTAATGTGGCTGGTGGGGGTTAATGCCAGTGCTCACAGCCGCTCCGATTTGGAAATATGCGTCCTAGTGCGAGGAAGGGGAATGAGTCTGCAGTTATAGGCAGCGAGCCCGCCCTAGTCGCGGGACTCCGCCCCCAACTACGGTGGAAGAGTTACTGCTGCTTGTGTGAGCCTGCACCCTCCACAGCAATCGGGTAAACCCGTGGTGGACCGAGGTGCAGGCAGCAAGACACGGCAGGAAGTTTAAGGTAGAGTGAGATGAGGGTGTGCAAATTAGCAATCAATTTAAAAGCACAACATACAACAAATGGAAAAAAAGTGTGCAAAATTCGCAATCAATTTCACAACACAGAAATGTAAAAGTTTAAAACAGGTAGAGCGTTTTTTAAAGTAATGTGGCTGGCGGGGATAAATGCCAGTACTCACAGCCGCTCCGATCTGGTAATATGCGTCCTAGTGCGAGGAAGGAGAATGAGTCTGCAGTTATAGGCAGCGAGCCCGCCCTAGTCGCGGGACTCCGCCCCCAACTACGGTGGAAGAGTTACTGCTGCTTGTGTGAGCCCGCACCCTCCACAGCAATCGGGTAAACCTGTGGTGGACCGAGGTGCAGGCAGCAAGACACGGCAGGAAGTTTAAGGTAGAGTGAGATGCGGGTGTGCAAATTAGCAATCAATTTAAAAGCACAACATACAACAAATGGAATAAAAGTGTGCAAAATTCGCAATCAATTTCACAACACAGAAATGTAAAACTTTAAAACAGGTAGAGCGTTTTTTAAAGTAATGTGGCTGGTGGGGATTAATGCCAGTACTCACAGCCGCTCCGATCTGGTAATATGCGTCCTAGTGCGAGGAAGGAGAATGAGTCTGCAGTCATAGGCAGTGAGCCCGCCCTAGTCGCGGGACTCCGCCCCCAACTTCGGTGGAAGAGTTACTGCTGCTTGTGTGAGCCTGTACCCTCCACAGCAATCGGGTAAACCCGTGGTAGACCGAGGTGCAGGCAGCAAGACACGGCAGGAAGTTTAAGGTAGAGTGAGATGAGGGTGTGCAAATTAGCAATCAATTTAAAAGCACAACATACAACAAATGGAATAAAAGTGTGCAAAATTTGCAATCAATTTCACAACACAGAAATGTAAAAGTTTAAAACAGGTAGAGCGTTTTTTAAAGTAATGTGGCTGGCGGGGATTAATGCCAGTACTCACAGCCGCTCCGATCTGGTAATATGCGTCCTAGTGCGAGGAAGGAGAATGAGTCTGCAGTTATAGGCAGCGAGCCCGCCCTAGTCGCGGGACTCCGCCCCCAACTACGGTGGAAGAGTTACTGCTGCTTGTGTGAGCCTGCACCCTCCACAGCAATCGGGTAAACCCGTGGTGGACCGAGGTGCAGGCAGCAAGACACGGCAGGAAGTTTAAGGTAGAGTGAGATGAGGGTGTGCAAATTAGCAATCAATTTAAAAGCACAACATACAACAAATGGAATAAAAGTGTGCAAAATTCGCAATCAATTTCACAACACAGAAATGTAAAAGTTTAAAACAGGTAGAGCGTTTTTTAAAGTAATGTGGCTGGTGGGGGTTAATGCCAGTACTCACAGCCGCTCCGATCTGGAAATATGCGTCCTAGTGTGAGGAAGGGGAATGAGTCTGCAGTTATAGGCAGCGAGCCCGCCCTAGTCGCGGGACTCCGCCCCCAACTACGGTGGAAGAGTTACTGCTGCTTGTGTGAGCCTGCACCCTCCACAGCAATCGGGTAAACCCGTGGTGGACCGAGGTGCAGGCAGCAAGACACGGCAGGAAGTTTAAGGTAGAGTGAGATGAGGGTGTGCAAATTAGCAATCAATTTAAAAGCACAACATACAACAAATGGAATAAAAGTGTGCAAAATTCGCAATCAATTTCACAACACAGAAATGTAAAAGTTTAAAACAGGTAGAGCGTTTTTTAAAGTAATGTGGCTGGTGGGGATTAATGCCAGTACTCACAGCCGCTCTGATCTGGTAATATGCGTCCTAGTGCGAGGAAGGAGAATGAGTCTGCAGTTATAGGAAGCGAGCCCGCCCTAGTCGCGGGACTCCGCCCCCAACTACGATGGAAGAGTTATTGCTGCTTGTGTGAACCTGCACCCTCCACAGCAATCGGGTAAACCCGTGGTGGACCGAGGTGCAGGCAGCAAGACACGGCAGGAAGTTTAAGGTAGAGTGAGATGAGGGTGTGCAAATTAGCAATCAATTTAAAAGCACAACATACAACAAATGGAATAAAAGTATGCAAAATTCGCAATCAATTTCACAACACAAAAATGTAAAAGTTTAAAACAGGTAGAGCGTTTTTTAAAGTAATGTGGCTGGCGGGGATAAATGCCAGTACTCACAGCCCTCCGATCTGGTAATATGCGTCCTTGTGCGAGGAAGGAGAATGAGTCTGCAGTTATAGGCAGCGAGCCCGCCCTAGTCGCGGGACTCCGCCCCCAACTACGGTGGAAGAGTTACTGCTGCTTGTGTGAGCCTGTACCCTCCACAGCAATCGGGTAAACCCGTGGTGGACCGAGGTGCAGGCAGCAAGACACGGCAGGAAGTTAAAGGTAGAGTGAGATGAGGGTGTGCAAATTAGCAATCAATTTAAAAGCACAACATACAACAAATGGAATAAAAGTGTGCAAAATTCGCAATCAATTTCACAACACAGAAATGTAAAAGTTTAAAACAGGTAGAGCGTTTTTTAAAGTAATGTGGCTGGCGGGGATTAATGATAGTACTCACATCCTCTCCGATCTGGTAATATGCGTCCTAGTGCAAGGAAGGAGAATGAGTCTGCAGTTATAGGCAGCGAGCCCGCCCTAGTCGCGGGACTCCGCCCCCAACTACGGTGGAAGAGTTACTGCTCCTTGTGTGAGCCTGTACCCTCCACAGCAATCGGGTAAACCTGTGGTGGACCGAGGTGCAGGCAGCAAGACACGGCAGGAAGTTTAAGGTAGAGTGAGATGAGGGTGTGCAAATTAGCAATCAATTTAAAAGCACAACATACAACAAATGGAATAAAAGTGTGCAAAATTCGCAATCAATTTCACAACACAGAAATGTAAAAGTTTAAAACAGGTAGAGCGTTTTATAAAGTAATGTGGCTGGCGGGGATTAATGCCAGAACTCACATCCGCTCCGATCTGGTAATATGCGTCCTAGTGCGAGGAAGGAGAATGAGTCTGCAGTTATAGGCAGCGAGCCCGCCCTAGTTGCGGGACTCCGCCCCCAACTACGATGGAAGAGTTATTGCTGCTTGTGTGAGCCTGCACCCTCCACAGCAATCGGGTAAATCCGTGGTGGACCGAGGTGCAGGCAGCAAGACACGGCAGGAAGTTTAAGGTAGAGTGAGATGAGGTTGTGCAAATTAGCAAACAATTTAAAAGCACAACATACAACAAATGGAATAAAAGTGTGCAAGGTTCGCAATCAATTTCACAACACAGAAATGTAAATGTTTAAAACAGGTAGAGCGTTTTTTAAAGTAATGTGGCTGGCGGGGATTAATGCCAGTACTCACAGCCGTTCCGATCTGGTAATATGCGTCCTAGTGCGAGGAAGGAGAATGAGTCTGCAGTTATAGGCAGCGAGCCTGCCCTAGTCGCGGGACTCCGCCCCCAACTACGGTGGAAGAGTTACTGCTGCTTGTGTGAGCCTGCACCCTCCACAGCAATCTGGTAAACCCGTGGTGGACCGAGGTGCAGGCAGCAAGACACAGCAGGAAGTTTAAGGTAGAGTGAGATGAGGGTGTGCAAATTAGCAATCAATTTAAAAGCACAACATACAACAAATGGAATAAAAGTGTGCAAAATTCGCAATCAATTTCACAACACAAAAATGTAAAAGTTTAAAACAGGTAGAGCGTTTTTTAAAGTAATGTGGCTGGTCGGGGTTAATGCCAGTACTCACAGCCGCTCCGATCTGGAAATATGCGTCCTAGTGCGAGGAAGGAGAATGAGTCTGCAGTTATAGGCAGCGAGCCCGCCCTAGTCGCGGGACTCCGCCCCCAACTACGGTGGAAGAGTTACTGCTGCTTGTGTGAGCCTGTACCCTCCACAGCAATCGGGTAAACCCGTGGTGGACCGAGGTGCAGGCAGCAAGACACGGCAGGAAGTTTAAGGTAGAGTGAGATGAGGGTGTGCAAATTAGCAATCAATTTAAAAGCACAACATACAACAAATGGAATAAAAGTGTGCAAAATTCGCAAACAATTTCACAACACAGAAATGTAAAAGTTTAAAACAGGTGGAGCGTTTTTTAAAGTAATGTGGCTGGCGGGGATTAATGCCAAAACTCACATCCGCTCCGATCTGGTAATATGCCTCCTAGTGCGAGGAAGGAGAATGAGTCTGCAGTTATAGGCAGCGAGCCCGCCCTAGTCGCGGGACTCCGCCCCCAACTACGATGGAAGAGTTATTGCTGCTTGTGTGAGCCTGCACCCTCCACAGCAATCGGGTAAACCTGTGGTGGACCGAGGTGCAGGCAGCAAGACACGGCAGGAAGTTTAAGGTAGAGTGAGATGAGGTTGTGCAAATTAGCAATCAATTTAAAAGCACAACATACCACAAATGGAATAAAAGTGTGCAAAATTCGCAATCAATTTCACAACACAGAAATGTAAAAGTTTAAAACAGGTAGAGCGTTTTTTAAAGTAATGTGGCTGGCGGGGATTAATGCCAGTACTCACAGCCGCTCCGATCTGGTAATATGCGTCCTAGTGCGAGGAAGAAGAATGAGTCTGCAGTTATAGGCAGCGAGCCCGCCCTAGTCGCGGGACTCCGCCCCCAACTACGGTGGAAGAGTTACTGCTGCTTGTGTGAGCCTGCACCCTCCACAGCAATCGGGTAAACCCGTGGTGGACCGAGGTGCAGGCAGCAAGACACGGCAGGAAGTTTAAGGTAGAGTGAGATGAGGGTGTGCAAATTAGCAATCAATTTAAAAGCACAACATACAACAAATGGAATAAAAGTGTGCAAAATTCGCAATCAATTTCACAACACAGAAATGTAAAAGTTTAAAACAGGTAGAGCATTTTTTAAAGTAATGTGGCTGGCGGGGATAAATGCCAGTACTCACAGCCGCTCCGATCTGGTAACATGCGTCCTAGTGCGAGGAAGGAGAATGAGTCTGCAGTTATAGGCAGCGAGCCCGCCCTAGTCGCGGGACTCCGCCCCAACTACGGTGGAAGAGTTACTGCTGCTTGTGTGAGCCCGCACCCTCCACAGCAATCGGGTTAACCTGTGGTGGACCGAGGTGCAGGCAGCAAGACACGGCAGGAAGTTTAAGGTAGAGTGAGATGAGGGTGTGCAAATTAGCAATCAATTTAAAAGCACAACAAACAACAAATGGAATAAAAGTGTGCAAAATTCGCAATCAATTTCACAACACAGAAATGTAAAAGTTTAAAACAGGTAGAGCGTTTTTTAAAGTAATGTGGCTGGCGGGGATAAATGCCAGTACTCACAGCCGCTCCGATCTGGTAATATGCGTCCTAGTGCGAGGAAGGAGAATGAGTCTGCAGTTATAGGCAGCGAGCCCGCCCTAGTCGCGGGACTCCGCCCCCAACTACGGTGGAAGAGTTACTGCTGCTTGTGTGAGCCCGCACCCTCCACAGCAATCGGGTAAACCCGTGGTGGACCGAGGTGCAGGCAGCAAGACACGGCAGGAAGTTTAAGGTAGAGTGAGATGCGGGTGTGCAAATTAGCAATCAATTTAAAAGCACAACAAATGGAATAAAAGTGTGCAAAATTCGCAATCAATTTCACAACACAGAAATGTAAAACTTTAAAATAGGTAGAGCGTTTTTTTAAAGTAATGTGGCTGGTGGGGGTTAATGCCAGTACTCACAGCCGCTCTGATCTGGTAATATGCGTCCTAGTGCGAGGAAGGAGAATGAGTCTGCAGTTATAGGCAGCGAGCCCGCCCTAGTCGCGGGACTCCGCCCCCAACTACGGTGGAAGAGTTACTGCTGCTTGTATGAGCCTGTACCCTCCACAGCAATCGGGTGAACCCGTGGTGGACCGAGGTGCAGGCAGCAAGACACGGCAGGAAGTTTAAGGTAGAGTGAGATGAGGGTGTGCAAATTAGCAATCAATTTAAAAGCACAACATACAACAAATGGAATAAAAGTGTGCAAAATTCGCAATCAATTTCACAACACAGAAATGTAAAAGTTTAAAACAGGTAGAGCGTTTTTTAAAGTAATGTGGCTGGTGGGGGTTAATGCCAGTACTCACAGCCGCTCCGATCTGGAAATATGCGTCCTAGTGCGAGGAAGGAGAATGAGTCTGCAGTTATAGGCAGCGAGCCCGCCTTAGTCGCGGGACTCCGCCCCCAACTACGGTGGAAGAGTTACTGCTGCTTGTGTGAGCCTGCACCCTCCACAGCAATCGGGTAAACCCGTGGTGGACCGAGGTGCAGGCAGCAAGACACGGCAGGAAGTTTAAGGTAGAGTGAGATGCGGGTGTGCAAATTAGCAATCAATTTAAAAGCACAACATACAACAAATGGAATAAAAGTGTGCAAAATTCGCAATCAATTTCACAACACAGAAATGTAAAACTTTAAAACAGGTAGAGCGTTTTTTAAAGTAATGTGGCTGGCGGGGATAAATGCCAGTACTCACAGCCGCTCCAATCTGGTAATATGCGTCCTAGTGCGAGGAAGGAGAATGAGTCTGCAGTTATAGGCAGCGAGCCCGCCCTAGTCGCGGGACTCCGCCCCCAACTACGGTGGAAGAGTTACTGCTGCTTGTGTGAGCCCGCACCCTCCACAGCAATCGGGTAAACCCGTGGTGGACCGAGGTGCAGGCAGCAAGACACGGCAGGAAGTTTAAGGTAGAGTGAGATGCGGGTGTGCAAATTAGCAATCAATTTAAAAGCACAACATACAACAAATGGAATAAAAGTGTGCAAAATTCGCAATCAATTTCACAACACAGAAATGTAAAACTTTAAAACAGGTAGAGCGTTTTTTAAAGTAATGTGGCTGGTGGGGATTAATGCCAGTACTCACAGCCGCTCCGATCTGGTAATATGCGTCCTAGTGCGAGGAAGGAGAATGAGTCTGCAGTCATAGGCAGTGAGCCCGCCCTAGTCGCGGGACTCCGCCCCCAACTACGGTGGAAGAGTTACTGCTGCTTGTGTGAGCCTGTACCCTCCACAGCAATCGGGTAAACCCGTGGTAGACCGAGGTGCAGGCAGCAAGACACGGCAGGAAGTTTAAGGTAGAGTGAGATGAGGGTCTGCAAATTAGCAATCAATTTAAAAGCACAACATACAACAAATGGAATAAAAGTGTGCAAAATTCGCAATCAATTTCACAACACAGAAATGTAAAAGTTTAAAACAGGTAGAGCGTTTTTTAAAGTAATGTGGCTGGCGGGGATTAATGCCAGTACTCACAGCCGCTCCGATCTGGTAATATGCGTCCTAGTGCGAGGAAGGAGAATGAGTCTGCAGTTATAGGCAGCGAGCCCGCCCTAGTCGCGGGACTCCGCCCCCAACTACGGTGGAAGAGTTACTGCTGCTTGTGTGAGCCTGCACCCTCCACAGCAATCGGGTAAACCCGTGGTGGACCGAGGTGCAGGCAGCAAGACACGGCAGGAAGTTTAAGGTAGAGTGAGATGAGGGTGTGCAAATTAGCAATCAATTTAAAAGCACAACATACAACAAATGGAATAAAAGTATGCAAAATTCGCAATCAATTTCACAACACAAAAATGTAAAAGTTTAAAACAGGTAGAGCGTTTTTTAAAGTAATGTGGCTGGCGGGGATAAATGCCAGTACTCACAGCCGCTCCGATCTGGTAATATGCGTCCTTGTGCGAGGAAGGAGAATGAATCTGCAGTTATAGGCAGCGAGCCCGCCCTAGTCGCGGGACTCCGCCCCCAACTACGGTGGAAGAGTTACTGCTGCTTGTGTGAGCCTGCACCCTCCACAGCAATCGGGTAAACCCGTGGTGGACCGAGGTGCAGGCAGCAAGACACGGCAGGAAGTTTAAGGTAGAGTGAGATGAGGGTGTGCAAATTAGCAATCAATTTAAAAGCACAACATACAACAAATGGAATAAAAGTGTGCAAAATTCGCAATCAATTTCACAACACAGAAATGTAAAAGTTTAAAACAGGTAGAGCGTTTTTTAAAGTAATGTGGCTGGTGGGGATTAATGCCAGTACTCACAGCCGCTCTGATCTGGTAATATGCGTCCTAGTGCGAGGAAGGAGAATGAGTCTGCAGTTATAGGAAGCGAGCCCGCCCTAGTCGCGGGACTCCGCCCCCAACTACGGTGGAAGAGTTACTGCTGCTTGTGTGAGCCTGTACCCTCCACAGCAATCGGGTAAACCCGTGGTGGACCGAGGTGCAGGCAGCAAGACACAGCAGGAAGTTAAAGGTAGAGTGAGATGAGGGTGTGCAAATTAGCAATCAATTTAAAAGCACAACATACAACAAATGGAATAAAAGTGTGCAAAATTCGCAATTAATTTCACAACACAGAAATGTAAAAGTTTAAAACAGGTAGAGCGTTTTTTAAAGTAATGTGGCTGGCGGGGATTAATGCCAGTACTCACATCCGCTCCGATCTGGTAATATGCGTCCTAGTGCAAGGAAGGAGAATGAGTCTGCAGTTATAGGCAGCGAGCCCGCCCTAGTCGCGGGACTCCGCCCCCAACTACGGTGGAAGAGTTACTGCTCCTTGTGTGAGCCTGTACCCTCCACAGCAATCGGGTAAACCTGTGGTGGACCGAGGTGCAGGCAGCAAGACACGGCAGGAAGTTTAAGGTAGAGTGAGATGAGGGTGTGCAAATTAGCAATCAATTTAAAAGCACAACATACAACAATTGGAATAAAAGTGTGCAAAATTCGCAATCAATTTCACAACACAGAAATGTAAAAGTTTAAAACAGGTAGAGCGTTTTATAAAGTAATGGGGCTGGCGGGGATTAATGCCAGAACTCACGTCCGCTCCGATCTGGTAATATGCGTCCTAGTGCGAGGAAGGAGAATGAGTCTGCAGTTATAGGCAACGAGCCCGCCCTAGTTGCGGGACTCCGCCCCCAACTACGATGGAAGAGTTATTGCTGCTTGTGTGAGCCTGCATCCTCCACAGCAATCGGGTAAATCCGTGGTGGACCGAGGTGCAGGCAGCAAGACACGGCAGGAAGTTTAAGGTAGAGTGAGATGAGGTTGTGCAAATTAGCAAACAATTTAAAAGCACAACATACAACAAATGGAATAAAAGTGTGCAAGATTCGCAATCAATTTCACAACACAGAAATGTAAATGTTTAAAACAGGTAGAGCGTTTTTTAAAGTAATGTGGCTGGCGGGGATTAATGCCAGTACTCACAGCCGTTCCGATCTGGTAATATGCGTCCTAGTGCGAGGAAGGAGAATGAGTCTGCAGTTATAGGCAGCGAGCCTGCCCTAGTCGCGGGACTCCGCCCCCAACTACGGTGGAAGAGTTACTGCTGCTTGTGTGAGCCTGCACCCTCCACAGCAATCTGGTAAACCCGTGGTGGACCGAGGTGCAGGCAGCAAGACACGGCAGGAAGTTTAAGGTAGAGTGAGATGAGGGTGTGCAAATTAGCAATCAATTTAAAAGCACAACATACAACAAATGGAATAAAAGTGTGCAAAATTCGCAATCAATTTCACAACACAAAAATGTAAAAGTTTAAAACAGGTAGAGCGTTTTTTAAAGTAATGTGGCTGGTCGGGGTTAATGCCAGTACTCACAGCCGCTCCGATCTGGAAATATGCGTCCTAGTGCGAGGAAGGAGAATGAGTCTGCAGTTATAGGCAGCGAGCCCGCCCTAGTCGCGGGACTCCGCCCCCAACTACGGTGGAAGAGTTACTGCTGCTTGTGTGAGCCTGTACCCTCCACAGCAATCGGGTAAACCCGTGGTGGACCGACGTGCAGGCAGCAAGACACGGCAGGAAGTTTAAGGTAGAGTGAGATGAGGGTGTGCAAATTAGCAATCAATTTAAAAGCACAACATACAACAAATGGAATAAAAGTGTGCAAAATTCGCAAACAATTTCACAACACAGAAATGTAAAAGTTTAAAACAGGTGGAGCGTTTTTTAAAGTAATGTGGCTGGCGGGGATTAATGCCAAAACTCACATCCGCTCCGATCTGGTAATATGCCTCCTAGTGCGAGGAAGAAGAATGAGTCTGCAGTTATAGGCAGCGAGCCCGCCCTAGTCGCGGGACTCCGCCCCCAACTACGATGGAAGAGTTATTGCTGCTTGTGTGAGCCTGCACCCTCCACAGCAATCGGGTAAACCTGTGGTGGACCGAGGTGCAGGCAGCAAGACACGGCAGGAAGTTTAAGGTAGAGTGAGATGAGGTTGTGCAAATTAGCAATCAATTTAAAAGCACAACATACAACAAATGGAATAAAAGTGTGCAAAATTCGCAATCAATTTCACAACACAGAAATATAAAAGTTTAAAACAGGTAGAGCGTTTTTTAAAGTAATGTGGCTGGCGGGGATTAATGCCAGTACTCACAGCCGCTCCGATCTGGTAATATGCGTCCTAGTGCGAGGAAGAAGAATGAGTCTTCAGTTATAGGCAGCGAGCCCGCCCTAGTCGCGGGACTCCGCCCCCAACTACGGTGGAAGAGTTACTGCTGCTTGTGTGAGCCTGCACCCTCCACAGCAATCGGGTAAACCCGTGGTGGACCGAGGTGCAGGCAGCAAGACACGGCAGGAAGTTTAAGGTAGAGTGAGATGAGGGTGTGCAAATTAGCAATCAATTTAAAAGCACAACATACAACAAATGGAATAAAAGTGTGCAAAATTCGCAATCAATTTCACAACACAGAAATGTAAAAGTTTAAAACAGGTAGAGCTTTTTTAAAAGTAATGTGGCTGGTGGGGGTTAATGCCAGTACTCACAGCCGCTCCGATCTGGAAATATGCGTCCTAGTGCGAGGAAGGGGAATGAGTCTGCAGTTATAGGCAGCGAGCCCGCCCTAGTCACGGGACTCCGCACCCAACTACGGTGGAAGAGTTCTGCTGCTTGTGTGAGCCTGCACCCTCCACAGCAATCGGGTAAACCCGTGGTGGACCGAGGTGCAGGCAGCAAGACACGGCAGGAAGTTTAAGGTAGAGTGAGATGAGGGTGTGCAAATTAGCAATCAATTTAAAAGCACAACATACAACAAATGGAATAAAAGTGTGCAAAATTCGCAATCAATTTCACAACACAGAAATGTAAAAGTTTAAAACAGGTAGAGCATTTTTTAAAGTAATGTGGCTGGCGGGGATAAATGCCAGTACTCACAGCCGCTCCGATCTGGTAACATGCGTCCTAGTGCGAGGAAGGAGAATGAGTCTGCAGTTATAGGCAGCGAGCCCGCCCTAGTCGCGGGACTCCGCCCCCAACTACGGTGGAAGAGTTACTGCTGCTTGTGTGAGCCCGCACCCTCCACAGCAATCGGGTTAACCCGTGGTGGACCGAGGTGCAGGCAGCAAGACACGGCAGGAAGTTTAAGGTAGAGTGAGATGAGGGTGTGCAAATTAGCAATCAATTTAAAAGCACAACAAACAACAAATGGAATAAAAGTGTGCAAAATTCGCAATCAATTTCACAACACAGAAATGTAAAAGTTTAAAACAGGTAGAGCGTTTTTTAAAGTAATGTGGCTGGCGGGGATAAATGCCAGTACTCACAGCCGCTCCGATCTGGTAATATGCGTCCTAGTGCGAGGAAGGAGAATGAGTCTGCAGTTATAGGCAGCGAGCCCGCCCTAGTCGCGGGACTCCGCCCCCAACTACGGTGGAAGAGTTACTGCTGCTTGTGTGAGCCCGCACCCTCCACAGCAATCGGGTAAACCCGTGGTGGACCGAGGTGCAGGCAGCAAGACACGGCAGGAAGTTTAAGGTAGAGTGAGATGCGGGTGTGCAAATTAGCAATCAATTTAAAAGCACAACAAATGGAATAAAAGTGTGCAAAATTCGCAATCAATTTCACAACACAGAAATGTAAAACTTTAAAACAGGTAGAGCGTTTTTTTAAAGTAATGTGGCTGGTGGGGATTAATGCCAGTACTCACAGCCGCTCCGATCTGGTAATATGCGTCCTAGTGCGAGGAAGGAGAATGAGTCTGCAGTTATAGGCAGTGAGCCCGCCCTAGTCGCGGGACTCCGCCCCCAACTACGGTGGAAGAGTTACTGCTGCTTGTATGAGCCTGTACCCTCCACAGCAATCGGGTAAACCCGTGGTGGACCGAGGTGCAGGCAGCAAGACACGACAGGAAGTTTAAGGTAGAGTGAGATGAGGGTGTGCAAATTAGCAATCAATTTAAAAGCACAACATACAACAAATGGAATAAAAGTGTGCAAAATTCGCAATCAATTTCACAACACAGAAATGTAAAAGTTTAAAACAGGTAGAGCGTTTTTTAAAGTAATGTGGCTGGCGGGGATTAATGCCAGAACTCACATCCGCTCCGATCTGGTAATATGCGTCCTAGTGCGAGGAAGGAGAATAAGTCTGCAGTTATAGGCAGCGAGCCCGCCCTAGTCGCGGGACTCCGCCCCCAACTAGGATGGAAGAGTTATTGCTGCTTGTGTGAGCCTGCACCCTCCACAGCAATCGGGTAAACCCGTGGTGGACCGAGGTGCAGGCAGCAAGACACGGCAGGAAGTTTAAGGTAGAGTGAGATGAGGTTGTGTAAATTAGCAATCAATTTAAAAGCACAACATACAACAAATGGAATAAAAGTGTGCAAAATTCGCAATCAATTTTACAACACAGAAATGTAAAAGTTTAAAACAGGTAGAGCGTTTTTTAAAGTAATGTGGCTGGCGGGGAGTAATGCCAGTACTCACAGCCGCTCCGATCTGGTAATATGCGTCCTAGTGCGAGGAAGGAGAATGAGTCTGCAGTTATAGGCAGCGAGCCCGCCCTAGTCGCGGGACTCCGCCCCCAAATACGGTGGAAGAGTTACTGCTGCTTGTGTGAGCCTGCACCCTCCACAGCAATCGGGTAAACCCGTGGTGGACCGAGGTGCAGGCAGCAAGACACGGCAGGAAGTTTAAGGTAGAGTGAGATGAGGGTGTGCAAATTAGCAATCAATTTAAAAGCACAACATACAACAAATGGAATAAAAGTGTGCAAAATTCGCAATCAATTTCACAACACAGAAATGTAAAAGTTTAAAACAGGTAGAGCGTTTTTTAAAGTAATGTGGCTGGTGGGGGTTAATGCCAGTACTCACAGCCGCTCCGATCTGGAAATATGCGTCCTAGTGCGAGGAAGGGGAATGAGTCTGCAGTTATAGGCAGCGAGACCGCCCTAGTCGCGGGACTCCGCCCCCAACTACGGTGGAAGAGTTACTGCTGCTTGTGTGAGCCTGCACCCTCCACAGCAATCGGGTAAACCCGTGGTGGACCGAGGTGCAGGCAGCAAGACACGGCAGGAAGTTTAAGGTAGAGTGAGATGAGGGTGTGCAAATTAGCAATCAATTTAAAAGCACAACATACAACAAATGGAATAAAAGTGTGCAAAATTCGCAATCAATTTCACAACACAGAAATGTAAAAGTTTAAAACAGGTAGAGCGTTTTTTAAAGTAATGTGGCTGGCGGGGATAAATGCCAGTACTCACAGCCGCTCCGATCTGGTAATATGCGTCCTAGTGCGAGGAAGGAGAATGAGTCTGCAGTTATAGGCAGCGAGCCCGCCCTAGTCGCGGGACTCCGCCCCCAACTACGGTGGAAGAGTTACTGCTGCTTGTGTGAGCCTGCACCCTCCACAGCAATCGGAAAAAACCCGTGGTGGACCGAGGTTCAGGCAGCAAGACACGGCAGGAAGTTTAAGGTAGAGTGAGATGAGGGTGTGCAAATTAGCAATCAATTTAAAAGCACAACATACAACAAATGGAATAAAAGTGTGCAAAATTCGCAATCAACTTCACAACACAGAAATGTAAAAGTTTAAAACAGGTAGAGCGTTTTTTAAAGTAATGTGGCTGGTGGGGATTAATGCCAGTACTCACAGCCGCTCTGATCTGGTAATATGCGTCCTAGTGCGAGGAAGGAGAATGAGTCTGCAGTTATAGGAAGCTAGCCCGCCCTAGTCGCGGGACTCTGCCCCCAACTACGATGGAAGAGTTATTGCTGCTTGTGTGAACCTGCACCCTCCACAGCAATCGGGTAAACCCGTGGTGGACCGAGGTGCAGGCAGCAAGACACGGCAGGAAGTTTAAGGTAGAGTGAGATGAGGGTGTGCAAATTAGCAATCAATTTAAAAGCACAACATACAACAAATGGAATAAAAGTGTGCAACATTCGCAATCAATTTCACAACACAGAAATGTAAAAGTTTAAAACAGGTAGAGCGTTTTTTAAAGTAATGTGGCTGGCGGGGATAAATGCCAGTACTCACAGCCGCTCCGATCTGTTATATGCGTCCTAGTGCGAGGAAGGAGAATGAGTCTGCAGTTATAGGCAGCGAGCCCGCCCTAGTCGCGGGACTCCGCCCCCAACTACGGTGGAAGAGTTACTGCTGCTTGTGTGAGCCTGCACCCTCCACAGCAATCGGGTAAACCCGTGGTGGACCGAGGTGCAGGCAGCAAGACACGGCAGGAAGTTTAAGGTAGAGTGAGATGAGGGTGTGCAAATTAGCAATCAATTTAAAAGCACAACATACAACAAATGGAATAAAAGTGTGCCATATTCGCAATCAATTTCACAACACAGAAATGTAAAAGTTTAAAACAGGTAGAGCGTTTTTTAAAGTAATGTGGCTGGTGGGGATTAATGCCAGTACTCACAGCCGCTCTGATCTGGTAATATGCGTCCTAGTGCGAGGAAGGAGAATGAGTCTGCAGTTATAGGAAGCGAGCCCGCCCTAGTCGCGGGACTCCGCCCCAACTACGGTGGAAGAGTTACTGCTGCTTGTGTGAGCCTGTACCCTCCACAGCAATCGGGTAAACCCGTGGTGGACCGAGGTGCAGGCAGCAAGACACGGCAGGAAGTTTAAGGTAGAGTGAGATGAGGGTGTGCAAATTAGCAATCAATTTAAAAGCACAACATACAACAAATGGAATAAAAGTGTGCAAAATTCGCAATCAATTTCACAACACAGAAATGTAAAAGTTTAAAACAGGTAGAGCGTTTTTTAAAGTAATGTGGCTGGCGGGGATAAATGCCAGTACTCACAGCCGCTCCGATCTGGTAATATGCGTCCTAGTGCGAGGAAGGAGAATGAGTCTGCAGTTATAGGCAGCGAGCCCGCCCTAGTCGCGGGACTCCGCCCCCAACTACGGTGGAAGAGTTACTGCTGCTTGTGTGAGCCTGCACCCTCCACAGCAATCGGAAAAAACCCGTGGTGGACCGAGGTGCAGGCAGCAAGACACAGCAGGAAGTTTAAGGTAGAGTGAGATGAGGGTGTGCAAATTAGCAATCAATTTAAAAGCACAACATACAACAAATGGAATAAAAGTGTGCAAAATTCGCAATCAATTTCACAACACAGAAATGTAAAAGTTTAAAACAGGTAGAGCGTTTTTTAAAGTAATGTGGCTGGCGGGGATTAATGCCAGAACTCACATCCGCTCCGATCTGGTAATATGCGTCCTAGTGCGAGGAAGGAGAATGAGTCTGCAGTTATAGGCAGCGAGCCCGCCCTAGTCGCGGGACTCCGCCCCCAACTACGATGGAAGAGTTATTGCTGCTTGTGTGAGCCTGCACCCTCCACAGCAATCGGGTAAACCCGTGGTGGACCGAGGTGCAGGCAGCAAGACACGGCAGGAAGTTTAAGGTAGAGTGAGATGAGGTTGTGCAAATTAGCAATCAATTTAAAAGCACAACATACAACAAATGGAATAAAAGTGTGCAAAATTCGCATTTCACAACACAGAAATGTAAAAGTTTAAAACAGGTAGAGCGTTTTTTAAAGTAATGTGGCTGGCGGGGATTAATGCCAGTACTCAAAGCCGCTCCGATCTGGTAATATGCGTCCTAGTGCAAGGAAGGAGAATGAGTCTGCAGTTATAGGCAGCGAGCCCGCCCTAGTCGCGGGACTCCGCCCCCAACTACGGTGGAAGAGTTACTGCTGCTTGTGTGAGCCTGCACCCTCCACAGCAATCGGGTAAACCCGTGGTGGACCGAGGTGCAGGCAGCAAGACACGGCAGGAAGTTTAAGGTAGAGTGAGATGAGGGTGTGCAAATTAGCAATCAATTTAAAAGCACAACATACAACAAATGGAATAAAAGTGTGCAAAATTCGCAATCAATTTCACAACACAGAAATGTAAAAGTTTAAAACAGGTAGATCGTTTTTTAAAGTAATGTGGCTGGTGGGGGTTAATGCCAGTACTCACAGCTGCTCCGATCTGGAAATATGCATCCTAGTGCGAGGAAGGGGAATGAGTCTGCAGTTATAGGCAGCGAGCCCGCCCTAGTCGCGTGACTCCGCCCCCAACTACGGTGGAAGAGTTACTGCTGCTTGTGTGAGCCTGCACCCTCCACAGCAATCGGGTAAACCCGTGGTGGACCGAGGTGCAGGCAGCAAGACACGGCAGGAAGTTTAAGGTAGAGTGAGATGAGGGTGTACAAATTAGCAATCAGTTTAAAAGCACAACATACAACAAATGGAATAAAAGTGTGCAAAATTCGCAATCAACTTCACAACACAGAAATGTAAAAGTTTAAAACAGGTAGAGCGTTTTTTAAAGTAATGTGGCTGGTGGGGATTAATGCCAGTACTCACAGCCGCTCTGATCTGGTAATATGCGTCCTAGTGCGAGGAAGGAGAATGAGTCTGCAGTTATAGGAAGCTAGCCCGCCCTAGTCGCGGGACTCCGCCCCCAACTACGATGGAAGAGTTATTGCTGCTTGTGTGAACCTGCACCCTCCACAGCAATCGGGTAAACCCGTGGTGGACCGAGGTGCAGGCAGCAAGACACGGCAGGAAGTTTAAGGTAGAGTGAGATGAGGGTGTGCAAATTAGCAATCAATTTAAAAGCACAACATACAACAAATGGAATAAAAGTGTGCAACATTCGCAATCAATTTCACAACACAGAAATGTAAAAGTTTAAAACAGGTAGAGCGTTTTTTAAAGTAATGTGGCTGGCGGGGATAAATGCCAGTACTCACAGCCGCTCCGATCTGTTATATGCGTCCTAGTGCGAGGAAGGATAATGAGTCTGCAGTTATAGGCAGCGAGCCCGCCCTAGTCGCGGGACTCCGCCCCCAACTACGGTGGAAGAGTTACTGCTGCTTGTGTGAGCCTGCACCCTCCACAGCATTCGGGTAAACCCGTGGTGGACCGAGGTGCAGGCAGCAAGACACGGCAGGAAGTTTAAGGTAGAGTGAGATGAGGGTGTGCAAATTAGCAATCAATTTAAAAGCACAACATACAACAAATGGAATAAAAGTGTGCAAAATTCGCAATCAATTTCACAACACAGAAATGTAAAAGTTTAAAACAGGTAGAGCGTTTTTTAAAGTAATGTGGCTGGTGGGGATTAATGCCAGTACTCACAGCCGCTCTGATCTGGTAATATGCGTCCTAGTGCGAGGAAGGAGAATGAGTCTGCAGTTATAGGAAGCGAGCCCGCCCTAGTCGCGGGACTCCGCCCCAACTACGGTGGAAGAGTTACTGCTGCTTGTGTGAGCCTGTACCCTCCACAGCAATCGGGTAAACCCGTGGTGGACCGAGGTGCAGGCAGCAAGACACGGCAGGAAGTTTAAGGTAGAGTGAGATGAGGGTGTGCAAATTAGCAATCAATTTAAAAGCACAACATACAACAAATGGAATAAAAGTGTGCAAAATTCGCAATCAATTTCACAACACAGAAATGTAAAAGTTTAAAACAGGTAGAGCGTTTTTTAAAGTAATGTGGCTGGCGGGGATTAATGCCAGAACTCACATCCGCTCCGATCTGGTAATATGCGTCCTAGTGCGAGGAAGGAGAATGAGTCTGCAGTTATAGGCAGCGAGCCCGCCCTAGTCGCGGGACTCCGCCCCCAACTACGATGGAAGAGTTATTGCTGCTTGTGTGAGCCTGCACCCTCCACAGCAATCGGGTAAACCCGTGGTGGACCGAGGTGCAGGCAGCAAGACACGGCAGGAAGTTTAAGGTAGAGTGAGATGAGGTTGTGCAAATTAGCAATCAATTTAAAAGCACAACATACAACAAATGGAATAAAAGTGTGCAAAATTCGCATTTCACAACACAGAAATGTAAAAGTTTAAAACAGGTAGAGCGTTTTTTAAAGTAATGTGGCTGGCGGGGATTAATGCCAGTACTCAAAGCCGCTCTGATCTGGTAATATGCGTCCTAGTGCAAGGAAGGAGAATGAGTCTGCAGTTATAGGCAGCGAGCCCGCCCTAGTCGCGGGACTCCGCCCCCAACTACGGTGGAAGAGTTACTGCTGCTTGTGTGAGCCTGCACCCTCCACAGCAATCGGGTAAACCCGTGGTGGACCGAGGTGCAGGCAGCAAGACACGGCAGGAAGTTTAAGGTAGAGTGAGATGAGGGTGTGCAAATTAGCAATCAATTTAAAAGCACAACATACAACAAATGGAATAAAAGTGTGCAAAATTCGCAATCAATTTCACAACACAGAAATGTAAAAGTTTAAAACAGGTAGAGCGTTTTTTAAAGTAATGTGGCTGGTGGGGGTTAATGCCAGTACTCACAGCCGCTCCGATCTGGAAATATGCGTCCTAGTGCGAGGAAGGGGAATGAGTCTGCAGTTATAGGCAGCGAGCCCGCCCTAGTCGCGTGACTCCGCCCCCAACTATGGTGGAAGAGTTACTGCTGCTTGTGTGAGCCTGCACCCTCCACAGCAATCGGGTAAACCCGTGGTGGACCGAGGTGCAGGCAGCAAGACACGGCAGGAAGTTTAAGGTAGAGTGAGATGAGGGTGTGCAAATTAGCAATCAATTTAAAAGCACAACATACAACAAATGGAATAAAAGTGTGCAAAATTCGCAATCAATTTCACAACACAGAAATGTAAAAGTTTAAAACAGGTAGAGCGTTTTTTAAAGTAATGTGGCTGGCGGGGATTAATGCCAGAACTCACATCCGCTCCGATCTGGTAATATGCGTCCTAGTGCGAGGAAGGAGAATGAGTCTGCAGTTATAGGCAGCGAGCCCGCCCTAGTCGCGGGACTCCGCCCCCAACTACGATGGAAGAGTTATTGCTGCTTGTGTGAGCCTGCACCCTCCACAGCAATCGGGTAAACCCGTGGTGGACCGAGGTGCAGGCAGCAAGACACGGCAGGAAGTTTAAGGTAGAGTGAGATGAGGTTGTGCAAATTAGCAATCAATTTAAAAGCACAACATACAACAAATGGAATAAAAGTGTGCAAAATTTGCATTTCACAACACAGAAATGTAAAAGTTTAAAACAGGTAGAGCGTTTTTTAAAGTAATGTGGCTGGCGGGGATTAATGCCAGTACTCAAAGCCGCTCCGATCTGGTAATATGCGTCCTAGTGCAAGGAAGGAGAATGAGTCTGCAGTTATAGGCAGCGAGCCCGCCCTAGTCGCGGGACTCCGCCCCCAACTACGGTGGAAGAGTTACTGCTGCTTGTGTGAGCCTGCACCCTCCACAGCAATCGGGTAAACCCGTGGTGGACCGAGGTGCAGGCAGCAAGACACGGCAGGAAGTTTAAGGTAGAGTGAGATGAGGGTGTGCAAATTAGCAATCAATTTAAAAGCACAACATACAACAAATGGAATAAAAGTGTGCAAAATTCGCAATCAATTTCACAACACAGAAATGTAAAAGTTTAAAACAGGTAGAGCGTTTTTTAAAGTAATGTGGCTGGTGGGGGTTAATGCCAGTACTCACAGCCGCTCCGATCTGGAAATATGCGTCCTAGTGCGAGGAAGGGGAATGAGTCTGCAGTTATAGGCAGCGAGCCCGCCCTAGTCGCGTGACTCCGCCCCCAACTACGGTGGAAGAGTTACTGCTGCTTGTGTGAGCCTGCACCCTCCACAGCAATCGGGTAAACCCGTGGTGGACCGAGGTGCAGGCAGCAAGACACGGCAGGAAGTTTAAGGTAGAGTGAGATGAGGGTGTACAAATTAGCAATCAGTTTAAAAGCACAACATACAACAAATGGAATAAAAGTGTGCAAAATTCGCAATCAATTTCACAACACAGAAATGTAAAAGTTTAAAACAGGTAGAGCGTTTTTTAAAGTAATGTGGCTGGCGGGGATAAATGCCAGTACTCACAGCCGCTCCGATCTGTTATATGCGTCCTAGTGCGAGGAAGGATAATGAGTCTGCAGTTATAGGCAGCGAGCCCGCCCTAGTCGCGGGACTCCGCCCCCAACTACGGTGGAAGAGTTACTGCTGCTTGTGTGAGCCTGCACCCTCCACAGCAATCGGGTAAACCCGTGGTGGACCGAGGTGCAGGCAGCAAGACACGGCAGGAAGTTTAAGGTAGAGTGAGATGAGGGTGTGCAAATTAGCAATCAATTTAAAAGCACAACATACAACAAATGGAATAAAAGTGTGCAAAATTCGCAATCAATTTCACAACACAGAAATGTAAAAGTTTAAAACAGGTAGAGCGTTTTTTAAAGTAATGTGGCTGGTGGGGATTAATGCCAGTACTCACAGCCGCTCTGATCTGGTAATATGCGTCCTAGTGCGAGGAAGGAGAATGAGTCTGCAGTTATAGGAAGCGAGCCCGCCCTAGTCGCGGGACTCCGCCCCAACTACGGTGGAAGAGTTACTGCTGCTTGTGTGAGCCTGTACCCTCCACAGCAATCGGGTAAACCCGTGGTGGACCGAGGTGCAGGCAGCAAGACACGGCAGGAAGTTTAAGGTAGAGTGAGATGAGGGTGTGCAAATTAGCAATCAATTTAAAAGCACAACATACAACAAATGGAATAAAAGTGTGCAAAATTCGCAATCAATTTCACAACACAGAAATGTAAAAGTTTAAAACAGGTAGAGCGTTTTTTAAAGTAATGTGGCTGGTGGGGATTAATGCCAGTACTCAAAGCCGCTCCGATCTGGTAATATGCGTCCTAGTGCAAGGAAGGAGAATGAGTCTGCAGTTATAGGCAGCGAGCCCGCCCTAGTCGCGGGACTCCGCCCCCAACTACGGTGGAAGAGTTACTGCTGCTTGTGTGAGCCTGCACCCTCCACAGCAATCGGGTAAACCCGTGGTGGACCGAGGTGCAGGCAGCAAGACACGGCAGGAAGTTTAAGGTAGAGTGAGATGAGGGTGTGCAAATTAGCAATCAATTTAAAAGCACAACATACAACAAATGGAATAAAAGTGTGCAAAATTCGCAATCAATTTCACAACACAGAAATGTAAAAGTTTAAAACAGGTAGAGCGTTTTTTAAAGTAATGTGGCTGGTGGGGGTTAATGCCAGTACTCACAGCCGCTCCGATCTGGAAATATGCGTCCTAGTGCGAGGAAGGGGAATGAGTCTGCAGTTATAGGCAGCGAGCCCGCCCTAGTCGCGTGACTCCGCCCCCAACTACGGTGGAAGAGTTACTGCTGCTTGTGTGAGCCTGCACCCTCCACAGCAATCGGGTAAACCCGTGGTGGACCGAGGTGCAGGCAGCAAGACACGGCAGGAAGTTTAAGGTAGAGTGAGATGAGGGTGTACAAATTAGCAATCAGTTTAAAAGCACAACATACAACAAATGGAATAAAAGTGTGCAAAATTCGCAATCAACTTCACAACACAGAAATGTAAAAGTTTAAAACAGGTAGAGCGTTTTTAAAGTAATGTGGCTGGTGGGGATTAATGCCAGTACTCACAGCAGTTCTGATCTGGTAATATGCATCCTAGTGCGAGGAAGGAGAATGAGTCTGCAGTTATAGGAAGCTAGCCCGCCCTAGTCGCGGGACTCCGCCCCCAACTACGATGGAAGAGTTATTGCTGCTTGTGTGAACCTGCACCCTCCACAGCAATCGGGTAAACCCGTGGTGGACCGAGGTGCAGGCAGCAAGACACGGCAGGAAGTTTAAGGTAGAGTGAGATGAGGGTGTGCAAATTAGCAATCAATTTAAAAGCACAACATACAACAAATGGAATAAAAGTGTGCAACATTCGCAATCAATTTCACAACACAGAAATGTAAAAGTTTAAAACAGCTAGAGCGTTTTTTAAAGTAATGTGGCTGGCGGGGATAAATGCCAGTACTCACAGCCGCTCCGATCTGTTATATGCGTCCTAGTGCGAGGAAGGATAATGAGTCTGCAGTTATAGGCAGCGAGCCCGCCCTAGTCGCGGGACTCCGCCCCCAACTACGGTGGAAGAGTTACTGCTGCTTGTGTGAGCCTGCACCCTCCACAGCAATCGGGTAAACCCGTGGTGGACCGAGGTGCAGGCAGCAAGACACGGCAGGAAGTTTAAGGTAGAGTGAGATGAGGGTGTGCAAATTAGCAATCAATTTAAAAGCACAACATACAACAAATGGAATAAAAGTGTGCAAAATTCGCAATCAATTTCACAACACAGAAATGTAAAAGTTTAAAACAGGTAGAGCGTTTTTTAAAGTAATGTGGCTGGTGGGGATTAATGCCAGTACTCACAGCCGCTCTGATCTGGTAATATGCGTCCTAGTGCGAGGAAGGAGAATGAGTCTGCAGTTATAGGAAGCGAGCCCGCCCTAGTCGCGGGACTCCGCCCCAACTACGGTGGAAGAGTTACTGCTGCTTGTGTGAGCCTGTACCCTCCACAGCAATCGGGTAAACCCGTGGTGGACCGAGGTGCAGGCAGCAAGACACGGCAGGAAGTTTAAGGTAGAGTGAGATGAGGGTGTGCAAATTAGCAATCAATTTAAAAGCACAACATACAACAAATGGAATAAAAGTGTGCAAAATTCGCAATCAATTTCACAACACAGAAATGTAAAAGTTTAAAACAGGTAGAGCGTTTTTTAAAGTAATGTGGCTGGCGGGGATTAATGCCAGAACTCACATCCGCTCCGATCTGGTAATATGCGTCCTAGTGCGAGGAAGGAGAATGAGTCTGCAGTTATAGGCAGCGAGCCCGCCCTAGTCGCGGGACTCCGCCCCCAACTACGATGGAAGAGTTATTGCTGCTTGTGTGAGCCTGCACCCTCCACAGCAATCGGGTAAACCCGTGGTGGACCGAGGTGCAGGCAGCAAGACACGGCAGGAAGTTTAAGGTAGAGTGAGATGAGGTTGTGCAAATTAGCAATCAATTTAAAAGCACAACATACAACAAATGGAATAAAAGTGTGCAAAATTCGCATTTCACAACACAGAAATGTAAAAGTTTAAAACAGGTAGAGCGTTTTTTAAAGTAATGTGGCTGGCGGGGCTTAATGCCAGTACTCAAAGCCGCTCCGATCTGGTAATATGCGTCCTAGTGCAAGGAAGGAGAATGAGTCTGCAGTTATAGGCAGCGAGCCCGCCCTAGTCGCGGGACTCCGCCCCCAACAACGGTGGAAGAGTTACTGCTGCTTGTGTGAGCCTGCACCCTCCACAGCAATCGGGTAAACCCGTGGTGGACCGAGGTGCAGGCAGCAAGACACGGCAGGAAGTTTAAGGTAGAGTGAGATGAGGGTGTGCAAATTAGCAATCAATTTAAAAGCACAACATACAACAAATGGAATAAAAGTGTGCAAAATTCGCAATCAATTTCACAACACAGAAATGTAAAAGTTTAAAACAGGTAGAGCGTTTTTTAAAGTAATGTGGCTGGTGGGGGTTAATGCCAGTACTCACAGCCGCTCCGATCTGGAAATATGCGTCCTAGTGCGAGGAAGGGGAATGAGTCTGCAGTTATAGGCAGCGAGCCCGCCCTAGTCGCGTGACTCCACCCCCAACTACGGTGGAAGAGTTACTGCTGCTTGTGTGAGCCTGCACCCTCCACAGCAATCGGGTAAACCCGTGGTGGACCGAGGTGCAGGCAGCAAGACACGGCAGGAAGTTTAAGGTAGAGTGAGATGAGGGTGTACAAATTAGCAATCAGTTTAAAAGCACAACATACAACAAATGGAATAAAAGTGTGCAAAATTCGCAATCAATTTCACAACACAGAAATGTAAAAGTTTAAAACAGGTAGAGCGTTTTTTAAAGTAATGTGGCTGGCGGGGGTAAATGCCAGTACTCACAGCCGCTCCGATCTGGTAATATGCGTCCTAGTGCGAGGAAGGAGAATGAGTCTGCAGTTATAGGCAGCGAGCCCGCCCTAGTCGCGGGACTCCGCCCCCAACTACGGTGGAAGAGTTACTGCTGCTTGTGTGAGCCTGCACCCTCCACAGCAATCGGGTAAACCCGTGGTGGACCGAGGTGCAGGCAGCAAGACACGGCAGGAAGTTTAAGGTAGAGTGAGATGAGGGTGTGCAAATTAGCAATCAATTTAAAAGCACAACATACAACAAATGGAATAAAAGTGTGCAAAATTACAATCAATTTCACAACACAGAAATGTAAAAGTTTAAAACAGGTAGAGCGTTTTTTAAAGTAATGTGGCTGGTGGGGGTTAATGCTAGTACTCACAGCCGCTCCGATCTGGAAATATGCGTCCTAGTGCGAGGAAGGAGAATGAGTGTGCAGTTATAGGCAGCGAGCCCGCCCTAGTCGCGGGACTCCGCCCCCAACTACGGTGGAAGAGTTACTGGTGCTTGTGTGAGCCTGTACCCTCCACAGCAATCGGGTAAACCCGTGGTGGACCGAGGTGCATGCAGCAAGACACGGCAGGAAGTTTAAGGTAGAGTGAGATGAGGGTGTGCAAATTAGCAATCAGTTTAAAAGCACAACATACAACAAATGGAATAAAAGTGTGCAAAATTCGCAATCAATTTCATAACACAGAAATGTAAAAGTTTAAAACAGGTAGAGCGTTTTTTAAAGTAATGTGGCTGGCGGGGATAAATGCCAGTACTCACCGCCGCTCCGATCTGGTAATATGCGTCCTAGTGCGAGGAAGGAGAATGAGTCTGCAGTTATAGGCAGCGAGCCCGCCTAGTCGTGGGACTCCGCCCCCAACTACGGTGGAAGAGTTACTGCTGCTTGTGTGAGCCTGCACCCTCCACAGCAATCGGGTAAACCCGTGGTGGACCGAGGTGCAGGCAGCAAGACACGGCAGGAAGTTTAAGGTAGAGTGAGATGAGGGTGTGCAAATTAGCAATCAATTTAAAAGCACAACATACAACAAATGGAATAAAAGTGTGCAAAATTCGCAATCAATTTCACAACACAGAAATGTAAAAGTTTAAAACAGGTAGAGCGTTTTTTAAAGTAATGTGGCTGGTGGGGATTAATGCCAGTACTCACAGCCGCTCTGATCTGGTAATATGCGTCCTAGTGCGAGGAAGGAGAATGAGTCTGCAGTTATAGGAAGCGAGCCCGCCCTAGTCGCGGGACTCCGCCCCCAACTACGGTGGAAGAGTTATTGCTGCTTGTGTGAGCCTGCACCCTCCACAGCAATCGGGTAAACCCGTGGTGGACCGAGGTGCAGGCAGCAAGACACGGCAGGAAGTTTAAGGTAGAGTGAGATGAGGTTGTGCAAATTAGCAATCAATTTAAAAGCACAACATACAACAAATGGAATAAAAGTGTGCAAAATTCGCATTTCACAACACAGAAATGTAAAAGTTTAAAACAGGTAGAGCGTTTTTTAAAGTAATGTGGCTGGCGGGGCTTAATGCCAGTACTCAAAGCCGCTCCGATCTGGTAATATGCGTCCTAGTGCAAGGAAGGAGAATGAGTCTGCAGTTATAGGCAGCGAGCCCGCCCTAGTCGCGGGACTCCGCCCCCAACAACGGTGGAAGAGTTACTGCTGCTTGTGTGAGCCTGCACCCTCCACAGCAATCGGGTAAACCCGTGGTGGACCGAGGTGCAGGCAGCAAGACACGGCAGGAAGTTTAAGGTGGAGTGAGATGAGGGTGTGCAAATTAGCAATCAATTTAAAAGCACAACATACAACAAATGGAATAAAAGTGTGCAAAATTCGCAATCAATTTCACAACACAGAAATGTAAAAGTTTAAAACAGGTAGAGCGTTTTTTAAAGTAATGTGGCTGGTGGGGGTTAATGCCAGTACTCACAGCCGCTCCAATCTGGAAATATGCGTCCTAGTGCGAGGAAGGGGAATGAGTCTGCAGTTATAGGCAGCGAGCCCGCCCTAGTCGCGTGACTCCGCCCCCAACTACGGTGGAAGAGTTACTGCTGCTTGTGTGAGCCTGCACCCTCCACAGCAATCGGGTAAACCCGTGGTGGACCGAGGTGCAGGCAGCAAGACACGGCAGGAAGTTTAAGGTAGAGTGAGATGAGGGTGTACAAATTAGCAATCAGTTTAAAAGCACAACATACAACAAATGGAATAAAAGTGTGCAAAATTCGCAATCAATTTCACAACACAGAAATGTAAAAGTTTAAAACAGGTAGAGCGTTTTTTAAAGTAATGTGGCTGGCGGGGGTAAATGCCAGTACTCACAGCCGCTCCGATCTGGTAATATGCGTCCTAGTGCGAGGAAGGAGAATGAGTCTGCAGTTATAGGCAGCGAGCCCGCCCTAGTCGCGGGACTCCGCCCCCAACTACGGTGGAAGAGTTACTGCTGCTTGTGTGAGCCTGCACCCTCCACAGCAATCGGGTAAACCCGTGGTGGACAGAGGTGCAGGCAGCAAGACACGGCAGGAAGTTTAAGGTAGAGTGAGATGAGGGTGTGCAAATTAGCAATCAATTTAAAAGCACAACATACAACAAATGGAATAAAAGTGTGCAAAATTACAATCAATTTCACAACACAGAAATGTAAAAGTTTAAAACAGGTAGAGCGTTTTTTAAAGTAATGTGGCTGGTGGGGGTTAATGCTAGTACTCACAGCCGCTCCGATCTGGAAATATGCGTCCTAGTGCGAGGAAGGGGAATGAGTCTGCAGTTATAGGCAGCGAGCCCGCCCTAGTCGCGGGACTCCGCCCCCAACTACGGTGGAAGAGTTACTGCTGCTTGTGTGAGCCTGCACCCTCCACAGCAATCGGGTAAACCCGTGAAGGACCGAGGTGCAGGCAGCAAGACACGGCAGGAAGTTTAAGGTAGAGTGAGATGAGGGTGTGCAAATTAGCAATCAATTTAAAAGCACAACATACAACAAATGGAATAAAAGTGTGCAAAATTCGCAATCAATTTCACAACACAGAAATGTAAAAGTTTAAAACAGGTAGAGCGTTTTTTAAAGTAAAGTGGCTGGTGGGGATTAATGCCAGTACTACAGCCGCTCCGATCTGGAAATGTGCGTCCTAGTGCGAGGAAGGAGAATGAGTCTGCAGTTATAGGCAGCGAGCCCGCCCTAGTCGCGGGACTCCGCCCCCAACTACGGTGGAAGAGTTACTGCTGCTTGTGTGAGCCTGTACCCTCCACAGCAATCGGGTAAACCCGTGGTGGACCGAGGTGCATGCAGCAAGACACGGCAGGAAGTTTAAGGTAGAGTGAGATGAGGGTGTGCAAATTAGCAATCAGTTTAAAAGCACAACATACAACAAATGGAATAAAAGTGTGCAAAATTCGCAATCAATTTCACAACACAGAAATGTAAAAGTTTAAAACAGGTAGAGCGTTTTTTAAAGTAATGTGGCTGGCGGGGATAAATGCCAGTACTCACAGCCGCTCCGATCTGGTAATATGCGTCCTAGTGCGAGGAAGGAGAATGAGTCTGCAGTTATAGGCAGCGAGCCCGCCTAGTCGTGGGACTCCGCCCCCAACTACGGTGGAAGAGTTACTGCTGCTTGTGTGAGCCTGCACCCTCCACAGCAATCGGGTAAACCCGTGGTGGACCGAGGTGCAGGCAGCAAGACACGGCAGGAAGTTTAAGGTAGAGTGAGATGAGGGTGTGCAAATTAGCAATCAATTTAAAAGCACAACATACAACAAATGGAATAAAAGTGTGCAAAATTCGCAATCAATTTCACAACACAGAAATGTAAAAGTTTAAAACAGGTAGAGCGTTTTTTAAAGTAATGTGGCTGGTGGGGATTAATGCCAGTACTCACAGCCGCTCTGATCTGGTAATATGCGTCCTAGTGCGAGGAAGGAGAATGAGTCTGCAGTTATAGGAAGCGAGCCCGCCCTAGTCGCGGGACTCCGCCCCCAACTACGGTGGAAGAGTTACTGCTGCTTGTGTGAGCCTGTACCCTCCACAGCAATCGGGTAAACTCGTGGTGGACCGAGGTGTAGGCAGCAAGACACGGCAGGAAGTTTAAGGTAGAGTGAGATGAGGGTGTGCAAATTAGCAATCAATTTAAAAGCACAACATACAACAAATGGAATAAAAGTGTGCAAAATTCGCAATCAATTTCACAACACAGGAATGTAAAAGTTTAAAACAGGTAGAGCGTTTTTTAAAGTAATGTGGCTGGCGGGGATTAATGCCAGAACTCACATCCGCTCCGATCTGGTAATATGCGTCCTAGTGCGAGGAAGGAGAATGAGTCTGCAGTTATAGGCAGCGAGCGCGCCCTAGTCGCGGGACTCCGCCCCCAACTACGGTGGAAGAGTTACTGCTGCTTGTGTGAGCCTGCACCCTCCACAGCAATCGGGTAAACCCCTGGTGGACCGAGGTGCAGGCAGCAAGACACGGCAGGAAGTTTAAGGTAGAGTGAGATGAGGGTGTGCAAATTAGCAATCAATTTAAAAGCACAACATACAACAAATGGAATAAAAGTGTGCAAAATTTGCAATCAATTGCACAACACAGAAATGTAAAAGTTTAAAACAGGTAGAGCGTTTTTTAAAGTAATGTGGCTGGCGGGGATTAATGCCAGTACTCACAGCCGCTCTGATCTGGTAATATGCGTCCTAGTGCGAGGAAGGAGAATGAGTCTGCAGTTATAGGCAGCGAGCCCGCCCTAGTCGCGGGACTCCGCCCCCAACTACGGTGGAAGAGTTACTGCTGCTTGTGTGAGCCTGTACCCTCCACAGCAATCGGGTAAACCCGTGGTGGACCGAGGTGCAGGCAGCAAGACACGGCAGGAAGTTTAAGGTAGAGTGAGATGAGGGTGTGCAAATTAGCAATCAATTTAAAAGCACAACATACAACAAATGGAATAAAAGTGTGCAAAATTCGCAATCAATTTCACAACACAGAAATGTAAAAGTTTAAAACAGGTAGAGCGTTTTATAAAGTAATGTGGCTGGCGGGGATTAATGCCAGAACTCACATCCGCTCCGATCTGGTAATATGCGTCCTAGTGCGAGGAAGGAGAATGAGTCTGCAGTTACAGGCAGCGAGCCCTCCCTAGTCGCAGGACTCCGCCCCCAACTACGATGGAAGAGTTATTGCTGCTTGTGTGAGCCTGCACCCTCCACAGCAATCGGGTAAACCTGTGGTGGACCGAGGTGCAGGCAGCAAGACACGGCAGGAAGTTTAAGGTAGAGTGAGATGAGGGTGTGCAAATTAGTAATCAATGTAAAAGCACAACATACAACAAATGGAACAAAAGTGTGCAAAATTCGCAATCAATTTCACAACACAGAAATGTAAACGTTTAAAACAGGTAGAGCGTTTTTTTAAAGTAATGTGGCTGGCGGGGATAAATGCCAGTGCTCACAGCCGCTCTGATCTGGTAATATGCGTCCTAGTGCGAGGAAGGAGAATGAGTCTGCAGTTATAGGCAGCGAGCCCGCCCTAGTCACGGGACTCCGCCCCCAACTACGGTGGAAGAGTTACTGCTGCTTGTGTGAGCCTGCACCCTCCACAGCAATCGGGTAAACCCGTGGTGGACCGAGGTGCAGGCAGCAAGACACGGCAGGAAGTTTAAGGTAGAGTGAGATGAGGGTGTGCAAATTAGCAATCAATTTAAAAGCACAACATACAACAAATGGAATAAAAGTGTGCAAAATTCGCAATCCATTTCACAACACAGAAATGTAAAAGTTTAAAACAGGTAGAGCGTTTTTTAATGTAATGTGGCTGGTGGGGGTTAATGCCAGTACTCACAGCCGCTCCGATCTGGAAATGTGCGTCCTAGTGCGAGGAAGGAGAATGAGTCTGCAGTTATAGGCAGCGAGCCCGCCCTAGTCGCGGGACTCCGCCCCCAACTACGGTGGAAGAGTTACTGCTGCTTGTGTGAGCCTGTACCCTCCACAGCAATCGGGTAAACCCGTGGTGGACCGAGGTGCAGGCAGCAAGACACGGCAGGAAGTTTAAGGTAGAGTGAGATGAGGGTGTGCAAATTAGCAATCAATTTAAAAGCACAACATACAACAAATGGAATAAAAGTGTGCAAAATTCACAATCAATTTCACAACACAGAAATGTAAAAGTTTAAAACAGGTAGAGCGTTTTTTAAAGTAATGTGGCTGGTGGGGATTAATGCCAGTACTCACAGCCGCTCTGATCTGGTAATATGCGTCCTAGTGCGAGGAAGGAGAATGAGTCTGCAGTTATAGGCAGCGAGCCCGCCCTTGTCGCGGGACTCCGCCCCCAACTACGGTGGAAGATTTACTGCTGCTTGTGTGAGCCTGGACCCTCCACAGCAATCGGGTAAACCCGTGGTGGAACGAGGTGCAGGCAGCAAGACACGGCAGGAAGTTTAAGGTAGAGTGAGATGAGGGTGTGCAAATTAGCAATCAATTTAAAAGCACAACATACAACAAATGGAATAAAAGTGTGCAAAATTCGCAATCAATTTCACAACACAGAAATGTAAAAGTTTAAAACAGGTAGAGCGTTTTATAAAGTAATGTGGCTGGCGGGGATTAATGCCAGAACTCACATCCGCTCCGATCTGGTAATATGCGTCCTAGAGCGAGGAAGGAGAATGAGTCTGCAGTTATAGGCAGCAAGCCCGCCCTAGTCGCGGGACTCCGCCCCCAACTACGATGGAAGAGTTATTGCTGCTTGTGTGAGCCTGCACCCTCCACAGCAATCGGGTAAACCCGTGGTGGACCGAGGTGCAGGCAGCAAGACACAGCAGGAAGTTTAAGGTAGAGTGAGATGAGGTTGTGCAAATTAGCAATCAATTTAAAAGCACAACATACAACAAATGGAATAAAAGTGTGCAAAATTCGCAATCAATTTCACAACACAGAAATGTAAATGTTTAAAACAGGTAGAGCGTTTTTTAAAGTAATGTGGCAGGCGGGGATTAATGCCAGTACTCACAGCCGCTCTGATCTGGTAATATGCGTCCTAGTGCGAGGAAGGAGAATGAGTCTGCAGTTATAGGCAGCGAGCCCGCCCTAGTCGCGGGACTCCGCCCCCAACTACGGTGGAAGAGTTACTGCTGCTTGTGTGAGCCTGCACCCTCCACAGCAATCGGGTAAACCCGTGGTGGACCGAGGTGCAGGCAGCAAGACACGGCAGGAAGTTTAAGGTAGAGTGAGATGAGGGTGTGCAAATTAGCAATCAATTTAAAAGCACAACATACAACAAATGGAATAAAAGTGTGAAAAATTCGCAATCAATTTCACAACACAGAAATGTAAAAGTTTAAAACAGGTAGAGCGTTTTTTAAAGTAATGTGGCTGGTGGGGGTTAATGCCAGTACTCACAGCCGCTCCGATCTGGAAATATGCGTCCTAGTGCGAGGAAGGAGAATGAGTCTGCAGTTATAGGCAGCGAGCCCGCCCTAGTCGCGGGACTCCGCCCCCAACTACGGTGGAAGAGTTACTGCTGCTTGTGTGAGCCTGCACCCTCCACAGCAATCGGGTAAACCTGTGGTGGACCGAGGTGCAGGCAGCAAGACACGGCAGGAAGTTTAAGGTAGAGTGAGATGAGGGTGTGCAAATTAGCAATCAATTTAAAAGCACAACATACAACAAATGGAATAAAAGTGTGCAAAATTCGCAATCAATTTCACAACACAGAAATGTAAAAGTTTAAAACAGGTAGAGCGTTTTTTTAAAGTAATGTGGCTGGCGGGGATAAATGCCAGTGCTCACAGCCGCTCCGATCTGGTAATATGCGTCCTAGTGCGAGGAAGGAGAATGAGTCTGCAGTTATAGGCAGCGAGCCCGCCCTAGTCACGGGACTCCGCCCCCAACTACGATGGAAGAGTTACTGCTGCTTGTGTGAGCCTGCACCCTCCACAGCAATCGGGTAAACCCGTGGTGGACCGAGGTGCAGGCAGCAAGACACGGCAGGAAGTTTAAGGTAGAGTGAGATGAGGGTGTGCAAATTAGCAATCAATTTAAAAGCACAACATACAACAAATGGAATAAAAGTGTGCAAAATTCGCAATCAATTTCACAACACAGAAATGTAAAAGGTCAAAACAGGTAGAGCGTTTTTTAAAGTAATGTGGCTGGTGGGTATTAATGCCAGTACTCACAGCCGCTCTGATCTGGTAATATGCGTCTTAGTGCGAGGAAGGAGAATGAGTCTGCAGTTATAGGCAGCGAGCCCGCCCTAGTCGCGGGACTCTGCCCCAACTACGGTGGAAGAGTTACTGCTGCTTATGTGAGCCTGTACCCTCCACAGCAATCGGGTAAACCCGTGGTGGACCGAGGTGCAGGCAGCAAGACACGGCAGGAAGTTTAAGGTAGAGTGAGATAAGGGTGTGCAAATTAGCAATCAATTTAAAAGCACAACATACAACAAATGGAATAAAAGTGTGCAAAATTCGCAATCAATTTCACAACACAGAAATGTAAAAGTTTAAAACAGGTAGAGCGTTTTTTAAAGTAATGTGGCTGGCGGGGATTAATGCCAGAACTCACATCCGCTCCGATCTGGTAATATGCGTCCTAGTGCGAGGAAGGAGAATGAGTCTGCAGTTATAGGCAGCGAGCCCGCCCTAGTCGCGGGACTCCGCCCCCAACTACGGTGGAAGAGTTACTGCTGCTTGTGTGAGCCTGTACCCTCCACAGCATCCGGGTAAACCCGTGGTGGAACGAGGTGCATGCAGCAAGACACGGCAGGAAGTTTAAGGTAGAGTGAGATGAGGGTGTGCAAATTAGCAATCAATTTAAAAGCACAACATACAACAAATGGAATAAAAGTGTGCAAAATTCGCAATCAATTTCACAACACAGAAATGTAAAAGTTTAAAACAGGTAGAGCGTTTTTTAAAGTAATGTGGCTGGCGGGGATTAATGCCAGAACTCACATCCGCTCCGATCTGGTAATATGCGTCCTAGTGCGAGGAAGGAGAATGAGTCTGCAGTTATAGGCAGCGAGCCCGCCCTAGTCGCGGGACTCCGCCCCCAACTACGATGGAAGAGTTATTGCTGCTTGTGTGAGCCTGCACCCTCCACAGCAATCGGATAAACCCGTGGTGGACCGAGGTGCAGGCAGCAAGACACGGCAGGAAGTTTAAGGTAGAGTGAGATGAGGTTGTGCAAATTAGCAATCAAGTTAAAAGCACAACATACAACAAATGGAAAAAAAGTGTGCAAAATTCGCAATCAATTTCACAACACAGAAATGTAAAAGTTTAAAACAGGTAGAGCGTTTTTTAAAGTAATGTGGCTGGCGGGGATTAATGCCAGTACTCACAGCCGCTCCGATCTGGTAATATGCGTCCTAGTGCGAGGAAGGAGAATGAGTCTGCAGTTATAGGCAGCGAGCCCGCCCTAGTCGCGGGACTCCGCCCCCAACTACAGTGGAAGAGTTACTGCTGCTTGTGTGAGCCTGCACCCTCCACAGCAATCGGGTAAACCCGTGAAGGACCGAGGTGCAGGCAGCAAGACACGGCAGGAAGTTTAAGGTAGAGTGAGATGAGGGTGTGCAAATTAGCAATCAATTTAAAAGCACAACATACAACAAATGGAATAAAAGTGTGCAAAATTCGCAATCAATTTCACAACACAGAAATGTAAAAGTTTAAAACAGGTAGAGCGTTTTTTAAAGTAATGTGGCTGGTGGGGATTAATGCCAGTACTACAGCCGCTCTGATCTGGAAATGTGCGTCCTAGTGCGAGGAAGGAGAATGAGTCTGCAGTTATAGGCAGCGAGCCCGCCCTAGTCGCGGGACTCCGCCCCCAACTACGGTGGAAGAGTTACTGCTGCTTGTGTGAGCCTGTACCCTCCACAGCAATCGGGTAAACCCGTGGTGGACCGAGGTGCATGCAGCAAGACACGGTAGGAAGTTTAAGGTAGAGTGAGATGAGGGTGTGCAAATTAGCAATCAATTTAAAAGCACAACATACAACAAATGGAATAAAAGTGTGCAAAATTCGCAATCAATTTCACAACACAGAAATGTAAAAGTTTAAAACAGGTAGAGCATTTTATAAAGTAATGTGGCTGGCGGGGATTAATGCCAGAACTCACATCCGCTCCGATCTGGTAATATGCGTCCTAGTGCGAGGAAGGAGAATGAGTCTGCAGTTATAGGCAGCGAGCCCGCCCTAGTCGCGGGACTCCGCCCCCAACTACAGTGGAAGAGTTACTGCTGCTTGTGTGAGCCTGCACCCTCCACAGCAATCGGGTAAACCCGTGAAGGACCGAGGTGCAGGCAGCAAGACACGGCAGGAAGTTTAAGGTAGAGTGAGATGAGGGTGTGCAAATTAGCAATCAATTTAAAAGCACAACATACAACAAATGGAATAAAAGTGTGCAAAATTCGCAATCAATTTCACAACACAGAAATGTAAAAGTTTAAAACAGGTAGAGCGTTTTTTAAAGTAATGTGGCTGGTGGGGGTTAATGCCAGTACTCACAGCCGCTCCGATCTGGAAATGTGCGTCCTAGTGCGAGGAAGGAGAATGAGTCTGCAGTTATAGGCAGCGAGCCCGCCCTAGTCGCGGGACTCCGCCCCCAACTACGGTGGAAGAGTTACTGCTGCTTGTGTGAGCCTGCACCCTCCACAGCAATCGGGTAAACCCGTGGTGGACCGAGGTGCAGGCAGCAAGACACGGCAGGAAGTTTAAGGTAGAGTGAGATGAGGGTGTGCAAATTAGCGATCAATTTAAAAGCACAACATACAAAAAAATGGAATAAAAGTGTGCAAAATTCGCAATCAATTTCACAACACAGAAATGTAAAAGTTTAAAACAGGTAGAGCGTTTTTTAAAGTAATGTGGCTGGTGGGGATTAATGCCAGTACTCACAGCCGCTCCGATCTGGTAATATGCGTCCTAGTGCGAGGAAGGAGAATGAGTCTGCAGTTATAGGCAGCGAGCCCACCCTAGTTGCGGGACTCCACCCCCAACTACGGTGGAAGAGTTACTGCTGCTTGTGTGAGCCTGCACCCTCCACAGCAATCGGGTAAACCCGTGGTGGACCGAGGTGCAGGCAGCAAGACACGGCAGGAAGTTTAAGGTAGAGTGAGATGAGGGTGTGCAAATTAGCAATCAATTTAAAAGCACAACATACAACAAATGGAATAAAAGTGTGCAAAATTCGCAATCAATTTCACAACACAGAAATGTAAAAGTTTAAAACAGGTAGAGCGTTTTATAAAGTAATGTGGCTGGCGGGGATTAATGCCAGAACTCACATCCGCTCCGATCTGGTAATATGCGTCCTAGTGCGAGGAAGGAGAATGAGTCTGCAGCGAGCCCGCCCTAGTCGCGGGACTCCGCCCCCAACTACGATGGAAGAGTTATTGCTGCTTGTGTGAGCCTGCACCCTCCACAGCAATCGGATAAACCCGTGGTGGACCGAGGTGCAGGCAGCAAGACACAGCAGGAAGTTTAAGGTAGAGTGAGATGAGGTTGTGCAAATTAGCAATCAATTTAAAAGCACAACATACAACAAATGGAATAAAAGTGTGCAAAATTCGCAATCAATTTCACAACACAGAAATGTAAAAGTTTAAAACAGGTAGAGCGTTTTTTAAAGTAATGTGGCTGGCGGGGATTAATGCCAGTACTCACAGCCGCTCCGATCTGGTAATATGCGTCCTAGTGCGAGGAAGGAGAATGAGTCTGCAGTTATAGGCAGCGAGCCCGCCCTAGTCGCGGGACTCCGCCCCCAACTACAGTGGAAGAGTTACTGCTGCTTGTGTGAGCCTGCACCCTCCACAGCAATCGGGTAAACCCGTGAAGGACCGAGGTGCAGGCAGCAAGACACGGCAGGAAGTTTAAGGTAGAGTGAGATGAGGGTGTGCAAATTAGCAATCAATTTAAAAGCACAACATACAACAAATGGAATAAAAGTGTGCAAAATTCGCAATCAATTTCACAACACAGAAATGTAAAAGTTTAAAACAGGTAGAGCGTTTTTTAAAGTAATGTGGCTGGTGGGGATTAATGCCAGTACTCACAGCCGCTCCGATCTGGTAATATGCGTCCTAGTGCGAGGAAGGAGAATGAGTCTGCAGTTATAGGCAGCGAGCCCACCCTAGTTGCGGGACTCCACCCCCAACTACGGTGGAAGAGTTACTGCTGCTTGTGTGAGCCTGCACCCTCCACAGCAATCGGGTAAACCCGTGGTGGACCGAGGTGCAGGCAGCAAGACACGGCAGGAAGTTTAAGGTAGAGTGAGATGAGGGTGTGCAAATTAGCAATCAATTTAAAAGCACAACATACAACAAATGGAATAAAAGTGTGCAAAATTCGCAATCAATTTCACAACACAGAAATGTAAAAGTTTAAAACAGGTAGAGCGTTTTTTAAAGTAATGTGGCTGGCGGGGATTAATGCCAGAACTCACATCCGCTCCGATCTGGTAATATGCGTCCTAGTGCGAGGAAGGAGAATGAGTCTGCAGTTATAGGCAGCGAGCCCGCCCTAGTCGCGGGACTCCGCCCCCAACTACGATGGAAGAGTTATTGCTGCTTGTGTGAGCCTGCACCCTCAGCAGCAATCGGGTAAACCCGTGGTGGACCGAGGTGCAGGCAGCAAGACACGGCAGGAAGTTAAAGGTAGAGTGAGATGAGGTTGTGCAAATTAGCAATCAATTTAAAAGCACAACATACAACAAATGGAATAAAAGTGTGCAAAATTCGCAATCAATTTCACAACACAGAAATGTAAAAGTTTAAAACAGGTAGAGCGTTTTTTAAAGTAATGTGGCTGGCGGGGATTGATGCCAGTACTCACAGCCGCTCCGATCTGGTAATATGCGTCCTAGTGCGAGGAAGGAGAATGAGTCTGCAGTTATGGGCAGCGAGCCCGCCCTAGTCGCGGGACTCCGCCCCCAACTACGGTGGAAGAGTTACTGCTGCTTGTGTGAGCCTGTACCCTCCACAGCAATCGGGTAAACCCGTGGTGGACCGAGGTGCAGGCAGCAAGACACGGCAGGAAGTTTAAGGTAGAGTGAGATGAGGGTGTGCAAATTAGCAATCAATTTAAAAGCACAACATACAACAAATGGAATAAAAGTGTGCAAAATTCGCAATCAATTTCACAACACAGAAATGTAAAAGTTTAAAACAGGTAGAGCGTTTTTTAAAGTAATGTGGCTGGTGGGGGTTAATGCCAGTACTCACAGCCGCTCCGATCTGGAAATATGCGTCCTAGTGCGAGGAAGGAGAATGAGTCTGCAGTTATAGGCAGCGAGCCCCCCCTAGTCACGGGACTCCGCCCCCAACTACGGTGGAAGAGTTACTGCTGCTTGTGTGAGCCTGCACCCTCCACAGCAATCGGGTAAACCCGTGGTGGACCGAGGTGCAGGCAGCAAGACACGGCAGGAAGTTTAAGGTAGAGTGAGATGAGGGTGTGCAAATTAGCAATCAATTTAAAAGCACAACATACAACAAATGGAATAAAAGTGTGCAAAATTCGCAATCAATTTCACAACACAGAAATGTAAAAGTTTAAAACAGGTAGAGCGTTTTTTAAAGTAATGTGGCTGGCGGGGATTAATGCCAGTACTCACAGCCGCTCCGATCTGGTAATATGCGTCCTAGTGCGAGGAAGGAGAATGAGTCTGCAGTTATAGGCAGCGAGCCCGCCATAGTTGCGGGACTCCGCCCCCAACTACAGTGGAAGAGTTACTGCTGCTTGTGTGAGCCTGCACCCTCCACAGGAGAAAGGAGAAAGGAGAAAGGAGAAAGGAGAAAGGAGCCGAGTTCAGCGATGTCGACCCGGCTCCAATTTCTAACTGCTGCGCCCTGACAGAGGGGATTTAACATGAGAGGGAACAGGGAAGGAGAAGGAAATAAGGTAATGATCTGACCAGGAGCACGGACTGATCAGTAGATCAGAGATCTCAGCATTGGAAGACCATACCTGGTCAAGTATATGACCTTTGATATGAGTGGGAAGCTTGATATGTTGTGAGAGATTCGTCCCATTTAGAAGTTCAGTAAGAGCAGTCGATGTTGGACACACACGCGGATCACCGGGCCAGAAATTAAAATCGCCAATAACAAGAAGTCTAGCGTGGGTGATGGCAAGTTCGGCAACAATGTTTCCTAAAGCTTGAGGAAAGGTGGGCATATAGCTAGGGGGTCTATAGATTACTGCACAGACAATAGGAGAGGTTAAAGAGTGGAGTTTGAACACTAGGAGGTCCACCAAGGGAATACTAGGTGAAGAAAGGGAGCTGAATTTATGGTTTTTCCGGATTATGGCTGCCACTCCTCCCCCCACTTTTGCCTCTGCTCTGTTGGCGTGGAGTGCATAGTAGTCGTTAGGACTAGCCGCCAATAAATCTGGGGAGGATTCGTCGTGTAGCCATGTTTCGGTGAGAAATAATGGGGCATATTACCAAGGGGGTTTATTTCAGCTTTTTTGGCTTTAAAAGCCAAGAAAGCGGAGATAAAATTATCTCCCTATTACCTAGCTGTCGCTAACACCAGTTAGGGACAGCTAGTAGGAGATAGCGACCATCTTGGGCCCCACTTTGCAAGACAGTGATATTTATCACTAATGACATGCAAAGTGGGCGTGCCAAGATGTTAGCGACTGGAAACAGTCGCTAACATCGCTATCTCCTATTACCAACTTTTGGAGATATTCGCGCTAAGCACGAATGTCTCCAAAAGCTAACACCTGCCCTGAGCAGTTCTTAGCCATGTTATCCAATGGGAGGTGGATAACGTGGCTAAGAGCATTAGCTCGGTAATGCATGAATATCGCTGACTTTTCAGCGATATTCATGCATTGCGGGCGATTTTTATCGTATTTGCGATAAACCTTGGTAATACCAAGGTTTATCTGCAATAAAAATCGCCGCAGCTCAGTGGTAAATTTTTGTCTCTAATCAAGCAATAGCAATAATTATCGCTATTGCTTGGTAATATGCCCCCATATGTATGGTTTATGGGAGTCGAATAGCATGAAGATTTCAAGTTGGTGTTTAACCATGGATCGGGTGTTGAGATACCAGATATCCAATTTGTTATGTGGCTGACTCGACTGTAGAAGGAAGGACATAGGGGAGGGATCCATGAGGGGATTAGTTTGTCGGGGGGGGGGTCCGGTAGGGAGGTAAGGGCTGGTCTAGTCGCGTCATTGGAGACTAATAGATCGTCTACCTTAAGGATATTGCTGGTGTGGGGAGAAATAGCCTGATGTGTCTGCAGGGCTAGCATTTTATAACGGGAGTAGTGCAGGGAGGATTGGGCAGAGTGCTTGGCCCCTGGCCCCAGTTGGGCGTGGACGGGCGCAGACGGGCTTGCCTTAGGCACGCCTTCGGCGCGCCAGCGGCGCGCCCCCGCTGCGCGCGTCCGCTGCGCGACGGGTAGCACATAGTTTAAAACAGGTAGAGCGTTTTTAAAATAATGTGGCTGGCGGGGATTAATGCCAGAACTCACAGCTGCTCCGATCTGGTATTATGCGTCCTAGTGCGAGGAAGGAGAATGAGTCTGCAGTTATAGGCAGCGAGCCCGCCCTAGTCGCGGGACTTTGCCCCCAACTACGATGGAAGAGTTATTGCTGCCTGTGTGAGCCTGCACCCTCCACTGCAATCGGGTAAACCCGTGGTGGACCGAGGTGCAGGCAGCAAGACACGGCAGGAAGTTTAAGGTAGAGTGAGATGAGGTTGTGCAAATTAGCAAGAAATTTAAAAGCACAACATACAACAAATGGAATAAAAGTGTGCAAAATTCGCAATCAATTTCACAACACAGAAATGTAAAAGTTTAAAACAGGTAGAGCGTTTTTTAAAGTAATGTGGCTGGCGGGGATTAATGCCAGTACTCACAGCCGCTCCAATCTGGTAATATGCGTCCTAGTGCGAGGAAGGAGAATGAGTCTGCAGTTATAGGCAGCGAGCCCGCCCTAGTCGCGGGACTCCGCCCCCAACTACGGTGGAAGAGTTACTGCTGCTTGTGTGAGCCTGCACCCTCCACAGCAATTGGGTAAACCTGTGGTGCACCGAGGTGCAGGCAGCAAGACACGGCAGGAAGTTTAAGGTAGAGTGAGATGAGGTTGTGCAAATTAGCAAGAAATTTAAAAGCACAACATACAACAAATGGAATAAAAGTGTGCAAAATTCGCAATCAATTTCACAACACAGAAATGTAAAAGTTTAAAACAGGTAGAGCGTTTTTTAAAGTAATGTGGCTAGCGGGGATTAATGCCAGTACTCACAGCCGCTCCGATCTGGTAATATGCGTCCTAGTGCGAGGAAGGAGAATGAGTCTACAGTTATAGGCAGCGAGCCCGCCCTAGTCGCGGGACTCCGCCCCCAACTACGGTGGAAGAGTTACTGCTGCTTGTGTGAGCCTGCACCCTCCACAGCAATTGGGTAAACCTGTGGTGGACCGAGGTGCAGGCAGCAAGACACGGCAGGAAGTTTAGGGTAGAGTGAGATGAGGGTGTGCAAATTCGCAATCAATTTAAAAGCACAACATACAACAAATGGAATAAAAGTGTGCAAAATTCGCAATCAATTTCACAACACAGAAATGTAAAAGTTTAAAACAGGTAGAGCGTTTTTTAAAGTAATGTGGCTGGCGGGGATTAATGCCAGTAATCACAGCCGCTCCGATCTGGTAATATGCGTCCTAGTGCGAGGAAGGAGAATGAGTCTGCAGTTATAGGCAGCGAGCCCGCCCTAGTCGCGGGACTCCGCCCCCAACTACAGTGGAAGAGTTACTGCTGCTTGTGTGAGCCTGCACCCTCCACAGCAATCGGGTAAACCCGTGGTGGACCGAGGTGCAGGCAGCAAGACACGGCAGGAAGTTTAAGTTAGAGTGAGATGAGGGTGGGCAAATTAGCAATCAATTTAAAAGCACAACATACAACAAATGGAATAAAAGTGTGCAAAATTCGCAATCAATTTCACAACACAGAAATGTAAAAGTTTAAAACAGGTAGAGCTTTTTTTAAAGTAATGTGGCTAGCAGGGATTAATGCCAGAACTCACAGCTGCTCCGATCCGGTATTATGCGTCCTAGTGCGAGGAAGGAGAAAGAGTCTGCAGTTATAAGCAGCGAGCCCGCCCTAGTCGCGGGACTCCGCCCGCAACTACGATGGAAGAGTTATTGCTGCCTGTGTGAGCCTGCACCCTCCACTGCAATCGGGTAAACCCGTGGTGGACCGAGGTGCAGGCAGCAAGACACGGCAGGAAGTTTAAGGTAGAGTGAGATGAGGTTGTGCAAATTAGCAATCAATTTAAAAGCACAACATACAACAAATGGAATAAAAGTGTGCAAAATTCGCAATCAATTTCACAACACAGAAATGTAAAAGTTTAAAACAGGTAGAGCGTTTTTTAAAGTAATGTGGCTGGCGGGGATTAATGCCAGTACTCACAGCCGCTCCGATTTGGTAATATGCGTCCTAGTGCGAGGAAGGAGAATGAGTCTGCAGTTATAGGCAGCGAGCCCGCCCTAGTCACGGGACTCTGCCCCCAACTACGGTGGAAGAGTTACTGCTGCTTGTGTGAGCCTGCACCCTCCACAGCAATCGGGTAAACCCGTGGTGGACCGAGGTGCAGGCAGCAAGACACTGCAGGAAGTTTAAGGTAGAGTGAGATGAGGGTGTGCAAATTAGCAATCAATTTAAAAGCACAACATACAACAAATGGAATAAAAGTGTGCAAAATCCGCAATCAATTTCACAACACAGAAATGTAAAAGTTTAAAACAGGTAGAGCGTTTTTTAAAGTAATGTGGCTGGTGGGGATTAATGCCAGTACTACAGCCGCTCTGATCTGGAAATGTGCGTCCTAGTGCGAGGAAGGAGAATGAGTCCGCAGTTATAGGCAGCGAGCCCGCCCTAGTCGCGGGACTCCGCCCCCAACTACGGTGGAAGAGTTACTGCTGCTTGTGTGAGCCTGTACCCTCCACAGCAATCGGGTAAACCCGTGGTGGACCGAGGTGCATGCAGCAAGACACGGCAGGAAGTTTAAGGTAGAGTGAGATGAGGGTGTGCAAATTAGCAATAAATTTAAAAGCACAACATACAACAAATTGAATAAAAGTGTGCAAAATTCGCAATCAATTTCACAACACAGAAATGTAAAAGTTTAAAACAGGTAGAGCGTTTTTTAAAGTAATGTGGCTGGCGGGGATTAATGCCAGAACTCACAGCTGCTCCGATCTGGTATTATGCGTACTAGTGCGAGGAAGGAGAATGAGTCTGCAGTTATAGGCAGCGAGCCCGCCCTAGTCACGGGACTCTGCCCCCAACTACGATGGAAGAGTTATTGCTGCCTGTGTGAGCCTGCGCCCTCCTCTGCAATTGGGTAAACCCGTGGTGGACCGAGGTGCAGGCAGCAAGACACGCCAGGAAGTTTAAGGTAGAGTGAGCTGAGGTTGTGCAAATTAGCAATAAATTTAAAAGCACAACATACAACAAATTGAATAAAAGTGTGCAAAATTCGCAATCAATTTCACAACACAGAAATGTAAAAGTTTAAAACAGGTAGAGCGTTTTTTAAAGTAATGTGGCTGGTGGGGATTAATGCCAGTACTCACAGCCGCTCCGATCTGGTAATATGCGTCCTAGTGCTGGAGTTCTGGACTTTTTGGTTCCGTCCAGAGGTGTCAGGGATAACACCCGAAGACCCCGGAGTTCTACCTGTCTCGGTGCACAAATAAACAGAAACACGGGCTTCTCGATGGTGGCGTCAAAGACCAAAGGTTTATTACTGCAGGGCCACAGAAGTCACAGAAACTACACACGGGCAGAATCTAGGAGCCTGTTCGATTTGTACAAAAAGGGTTGCTCCTTATATACTGAATATTGGGCTTCGGGCAAATTCTTTGCATGTTAGTACATTCCTAAACCTTTGTGTCCTAAACAATAAATATTTGGCGTTGCACAGGAATCGTCAACAATATCTGATGTCAAAACATTACGAACGAGGGGTTCCCACTGTTCCCTCATAATCCCATGTCAACTTTTCATTCAAGACCCGGACCGCCTCATCGTAGATTTCGTTACCTCCCCCTAATAAAGGCCCAGAAGGAAAGGAGCAGAGCCAGGTGCAGAAGATAGAAAAGCAGGATAAGAGATGTTTGTGGGTCGTAAATGGGCAAGGCTACCAGCTTCGGCTGCCTAATCATGATCAGGCCAACGAACAACGAGAACTAGTATAGCAGGACTGGCCTCGGGCAGAGGAGGCAGTTTCTGTCGAGTCATGCAGCCATGGCGTGTTCTGTTCAAAGGTGCACGTGTCACTAGCAAGGTGAATCTCCGGCTAAAGCTTACGTGTCCTTAGGTGAAAGGGGTCAATGCGTGTCCATTGTCTACGTGAGGGCAAGAAACACGAAATGGCTTCCGTGGTCTAAGATGGATGCCATGGGTAGATCAGAAATGTGTTCGTAACAGGAGTGCTCTTGCTCGTAGTGAGGTTCCGTGACGATTTGAACCCGTGTTTTCAATATTTTCGGAAATACATAATATTGGTATCAGCGAACCGCAAATGATCCATTTAGTATATCCTGGTGTTTTCGCTACGCTACGAGCAAGAGTACTCCTGTTACAAACACATTTCTGATCTACCCATGGCATCCATCTTAGATCATGGCAGCCATTTTGTGTTTCTTGCCCTCACATACGCAATAACCTCTGATCACTTCATTTCGATTAAGGACACGTAGCCTTAGCCGGCGATTCACCTCTTCAGTGACACGTGCACCTTAAACCAGATCACGCTGTAGCTGCATGACTCGACAAAGGCTGCCTCCTCTGCCCGAGGCCAGTCCTGCTAAACTGGTCTTCGCGTCCATTGTCCTGATCACGATTAGGCGGCCGAAGCCGGTAGCCTTGCCCATTTACGACCCACAAACATCTCTTATCCCACTTTTCTATCTTCCACACCTGGCTCTGTTCCTTTCTTTCTGAATCTTTATTAGGGGGAGGTAACGAAATTTACGATGAGGCGGTCCGGCTCTTGAATGCAATATTGACAAGGGATTGCGATGAACTAGTGGGAACCCCTCTTCGTAGATGTTTGGCATCAGATATTATCGACGGTTCCTGTGTAACGCCAAATATTTATTGTTTTAGACACAAAGGTTTTGGGAATGTATTACATGTAAAGAATTTGCCTCCAGCTTAAAATTCAGTATATAAGGAGCAACCCTCTTTGTACAAATCGAACAGGCTCCTAGATTCTGCCCATGCGTAGTTTCTGTGACTTCTGTGTCCCTGCAGTAATAAACCTTTGGTCTTTGACGCCACCATTGAGAAGCCCGTGTTTCTGTTCATTTGTGCACCAAGGCAGGTGGAACTCCGGGGTCTTCGGGTGTTGTTCCCTGACACCTCTGGACGGAACCAAAAAGTCCAGAACTCCAGTAGCATAGCGAAAACACCAGGATATGCTAAATGGATCATTTGCGGTTCACTGATACCAACATTATGTATTTACGACAATGTTGAAAACACGGGTTCAAATCGTCACGGAACCTCAGACCCTCCTTTTGCCCTAACGTAGGCAATTACTCTATGTCCGAGTCTATCTCTATGCTCATCAGGTCAGTGACATGTTGTTGCATCATCATTCTTTCTCGCGCCTTTTCTCCAAACACAGGTGTTTTTCTGAAACATGTTGCTGCACAGAGACTACACAAAGCGGGACCACACTGGATAATAAGGCAGCATGAGAATAGAAATACTAGGATGACACCAATGACCATCATAACCTTCCATCCCCACGCTGATATCAGAGTCCAAAACCACTCCATGAAGGACCAGTTTCCCTTGTCTACGTGTATAGAGTCGGAAATCTTGTGTAGCTTAGAGATCGCCTCATAGACAGTCGGAGCATTATTGGGAATAAAAACACAGCAGCTCGATTGGATCATTCTGCATACCCCACCTCGATCTGCAAGTATTACGTCTAGAACCATACGGTTCTGCAACGTCATGAGTCGATCCGCCTGAAGCTCAGCTGTTAAGTTACTAAGGGCACCAGCAGTTTCTGTAATAGTAGATTCAACTACCCGTGTTAGCTGACGTAGATTTCTACTATTGGCCATAGGCCCCCAAAACGGAAGGAAACCTTTGAAGAAGTCTCCAGCTTCCTGACCAGCGGTATCTTCCTTGCTGAAAACACCTCTTGCTACTCTGGTCTTGTGATAATCTGAAGAAGCAGTGTATGTCGGAGGCAACAATCGAGCAATATAACATGAACCTGAGAAGTCAGCATGTAACCATGTATATGCTCTGTCTTGACAGATGAAGTAGGTACCCCTAGCAGTAAGGAAGGCAGGGGAAGAGTTAGACGGAAACACGTAAGTCTCAACGCACTCACTCCTCCCTAGCTGAGCTCTCGGATTTCTCCCATTTCCTTGCAAACAGACCTGACCTCGGTGAGGCACGACCCAGACTGGAGTGGAGCTTTTACGCTTGCTTTTTCCCAAACTAAGGCGATACTCTGTAGAGTTCCAACTCAAATATACCCCTAATTCATCTCTAGGGTAAGATGGAGTATTATTGACGTCTTTAATCATGTCAATAATTCCCTGGACTAAAGCTTTGTTGGCTGAGTTGTATTTAGTGGAACGTGGTGGACGCGGAGGATAGGTCTCAAGGGCATAGGCAAAAATGGTCTGAAAGGCCTGAAATGATCCATTATAGCTAAAAGGCAAGACTAGATAGGGAATGCCTTTATCCATAGTGTGGGGTATCAAGCCACACACCCAGCAGTCTGTAGTGTTAACTACCAGTTGGTGTTGATGCAAGAGCTGTACAAAAGTGTTATTAATAAATTCTGAGCGTCGAGCTTGCTCGTGTTCAGGAAACGAGTGAAAAGAATGCATAGAAGAAACAGTAGAAGTAGCAGGATCAAGGGGAGGTACTGTAGTTACCGGCATAAAAATCAAATGCACACCAAAGACGATTCCACTCACCAACGTTATCAAAACAATTAAAAACGTAACTGCACATTGTATTAGAAAGCATTTGCTGTGAAGAATTCTGTACAGTCTATTTCTGCGAACATAAATTACATTCTCTCGTTGCAGCTCAGGAAGCTCCATCTTCTACAATCCGCTCGCGACCACTGATGATGTGTACGTAGATGAAAATGCCTCTATCAGCCCTGGGAGTTCCCAGAACTAACAGAAAGATCGACCTTGTGGCTGACCCCCGCAGATTCAACTAGGCACACAGCCACGACCCTACGGCTACCCAGACGGCAAGGCAATTTTAAAACAACAAAACAATAGCAAACTTCCTGGCTGGAGGCAATGTACAGTATTAAAATTCAAATGTGAAAAATAGGCAGTTTCCTGCTTTATTTGTCCATATTGCGAGATCGTAAATTGTATCTCAGTTTAGCAGGAGCTGTTTGATCTGGAAACAGTGTATTTTCAGCAGACGTTGCAATATTCAGGTTCGCAGATGGCAAATGTTCAGAGTTCAAAAGAGCAGTTTCAGGAGGAGAGTCAGGGTTCGATGTATCAGTGATTAGTTCTGCATCGCTGAAAGGGATAAACCTGGGTATTTGTTCTGCTTCAGAGGCACCGATTCCCTTCTTCACCCAGTTATCGTAAGGAAGTGGCAGGGGCACACGTTTGACGTGTGTCGTGTGTATCCAGTTCTTTCGTCCAGCCACTAAGCATGAGCGAATTTTGCGGATCTCGCGTTCGCGAATTTTGCGGATTTGCGGATTCGCAATCCGCAAAATCCGCGAATTCCCGCGAATTTGCGGATTTTTTTTTTTTTGGTGTTCGCCCGTGTTTCTGCCAGTTCGCGAGGGTTTTGTACACTTTCGCAAATTGCGAACTTACCTGTCGGGTCGCAAGTTTCGCGAACTTGTTGTTTCTACGTGTCCAGCCTGTTTGGGACACTCTTCTTCATCACTGCCACTCTCTGTCACCACTGCCACTCTCTGACTACTCATGCCACCCTCTGGCCCACCCATGCCACCCTCTGTTTCATCACCACACCCTCTGGTTGTCCAGTGTACATTATTTTCGGCAAAGCAAAGCACACCTTCCCTGCCTCAAGTGACCTGAATTAATTTGGGGCTGATTCATGTGTCACAGAATATTTTTTTAGCTGGCACCTGCTTCCTTAGTGCGCCCTGATTAGTGATCTTTTGCACTTGCTAAGTGCTTTCATTGTTGCAAAATTAGTTACAACACCTGCCCTGCCCCAACTGACAATAATGAATTAGGGGCTGATTAATGGATTTTAACTTCCAGCCTGGCTCCTGCTTGTCTCCCTTAGCTGTAATTCAGGACCTTTGTGGCATATGTGTAACTATTCTGAGGTTCAGAGCAGGGTCACATACTAGTTTCAACTGGCAACTGAACTCTGGAGGGGCCCCTCAGGAAGCACTCCAGGAAATGGCTACTAATGATGAGCCTGAACTTTTGAACCTGGTAAGTAGTTACTTTCAGTTTTGCTAAAATCGTATTTCTGCAATTTTGCACTTATTCGCGGGGCGCGAACTCACGCGAACAGTGCGAGCAGTGCGAGCAAAATCCGCTGCTCGCGGATTTGCGGATTTTGCGGGAAATTCGCAAATCTCGCGGATTGCGGATTTCCCGAAAATCCGCAAAATCCGCGAGCGGAACGGATTTTCCGCCCACGCCTACCAGCCACACGAATAGCAGTTCTCGTTGCTAGAAGCACCTGGTGTGGGCCGACGAATCTGGGTTGAAGATTTTTCGTCCTTGCAAAATTTCGAATGACGACTTGATCTCCAGGTTTTAGCTGATGACCTGGACTCTCCGGTGGCTTTGGCAATGCATCGAAAACCTGTTGGTGAATAAGACTCAATTTAGCAGTCAAGTCGAAAAGGTAATCAATCAACATTGGATATTCCAGCTGTCTAAATTCCTTTGGCCTAGGCACCCCCCAAACATTGGCGGGACGACCAAAAACTATTTCGTATGGACTAAGCCCTACTCTAGAATGTACAGTCGCTCTCGTTGATAACAAAGCCAAGGGTAGTGCATCTGGCCAGGACAATCCCGTGGATGCCAGTATTTTAGCAAGTTTCAGCTTGAGGGTGCCATTGTAACCCTCAACTAAACCAGCAGACTGGGGATGGTTCGCACTGTGGAACTTTTGTTTGATCCCTAAACCGGCACACACACTCTGCAAACTTTCCCTACGAACTCACTTCCGTTATCCGACCATACAATCCGTGGCATGCCATATCTAGGGAAATATTCTTTGAGAAGGATTTTGGCAGTGGACAAGGCAGTATTGTCCTTCAGTGGATATGCTTCGATCCATCTGGAGAAAGCACAAACTACCACTAGGACGTATTTTAGATTGTTGCAACGATCCATGTGAATGAAGTCTAACTGAATCACTTCAAAGGGGCAAGAAGGAGGAGCAAAGTGACCAGCGGGTGTGGGGATTCCCTTGCCAGGATTATGCATCAGGCATACCATGCAATTTCTCACCACTCTCTCTGCACATTTACTAATCCCATCATTCTTCCAGACTGGAGGCAACATCTTACAAATCCCTTTAGAACTGATATGCGCTGCTCCATGCGCCATCGTTACTACTGCAAGTACATACGCATCAGGCAACATCCAACGCTGTTGTTCCGACAAATCAATCCAACACCCACTCGAGTCCAATTTACCCGTACTCTCTTTCCATGCAAGCTTTTCCTCCTCAGTCGCCTCCTTCTGAATTTCTTTCATGCTTTCCACTGTGTCCTCACACATTCCAGACTCAGAAATCCATCTTGCAGACGTAGCAACATACATTCTACTCATCATATTTCTAGCTGTCTGTTTAGCAGTCTCATCAGCAAAAGCATTCCCACGACCAACATCATCCGTGATTGCTTTATGAGCGCTGCACTTCACAATCGCAACTTCAGTCGGCAAGGTTAGAGATTCCAACAGGTCGTTAACTAGCTGACCATGTTGAATCTTAGTCCCATGGGACGTAATGAAACCTCTTTCTTTCCACAAACGGCCAAAACTATGGGCCACGCCGAACGCGTACTGACTATCTGTGAACACATTCACTCTCTTCCCCTTAGCTAAAACACACGCTCTCGTTAGCGCAATTAATTCCGCAGCTTGGGCAGAATTCTGACTCACTCTTGCAGTCTCCACAACCGTACTCAAACTCGTTACTGCATAGGCAGCAGTCACATCACCATTCTCCAATTTAAAGCAAGACCCATCAACATACAACGTGCCATCTGGATCTGACAACGGAGTATCTTTAAGATCAATTTGTCCTTTTGTCTCTTCCTCGGTTCTGAAGCAACAGTCATGAGGTTCGGAATCGCTCGACTCTTGACTAGTCGGCAACAATGTTGCTGGATTCAATACATTGCATCTTTTGATCTGAATATGACTCGCTAGCAGTGTCAGCTCGTAGCCTATAATCTAGCACTGGTAAGATGTTGCGTCTTGGTTCGGTTCATGAGTGTGTCCACAGCATGAGGAACCATGACCACTAGCATGTTATTCATCACCAAACCAGCAGATTGTCGAATGGAAGCCGCAGCTGCCGCTGTAGCTCTCAAACAACTAGGCAACGCTCTAGCTACCGGATCTAATGTTGATGAAAAATACGCACAAGGGCGTTGTTTATCACCAAATCTCTGTGTTAAAACACTCAACGCACAACCTTCTCTCTCGTGAACATAGAGCGTGAATGGCTTACTGTAGTCAGGTGTACCCAACACAGGAGCTGAACACAGTGCATTTCGTAACTCAGAAAAACTCTGCTGACATTCGGCAGACCATGGCACTGGACTCGGAACATTTTTCCCAGTCAAGGCTACCAACGGTTTTGCCAAAAGAGAAAAATTTGGGATCCACTGCCTACAGTATGAGGTAATACCTAAAAAGGCACGCACTTCTCTCTGTGTGCTAGGAACATTCATTTGCGTAATTTCTTTTATTCTCTCTGGGGTCAACTTTCTTCCCTCCTTTGACAAGAGATGACCTAGGTAGGTCACTTCTTGGCAACAGTATTGCATTTTTGAAGGTGACACCTTGTGATTCAAATTAGATAAATGATGCAATAAGGAAATTGTAGCTGCTTTGCAAGTTTCCTTGTCATCGGCAGCCACTAGAAGATCATCTACATACTGCACTAAAGCAGAACCAGGAGGAAGTACAAAGGAATCTAACTAACTTTTTAATGCCTGACTGTAAATGGACGGACTCTCACAATACCCTTGTGGAGCACTTTTAAACCTGAAGCTTCGACCTCCTAAAGTGAAGCCAAAAATATCTCTGCTTTCCTCGGCTATCGGAATGCTGAAAAAGGCATTCTTCAAGTCGATAACTGAAAACCATGTGGCTGTTGCAGGAATCAACGTTAACAATGCAGTTATGTCTGGAACCACAGGAAACTGTGGAATGACTATTTTGTTAACCTCCCTAAGATCTATTACAAACCTATATACTGGAGGTTTTGAAGGATCAGTACGTTTTAGAATTGTCAATACAGGACTGTTACAGACATTTCCTCTAGTTTCTTCTACTACACCTTTCTCGATCAAATCTTGCACTATTAATAGAAGTGCACGTTCACCTTCACTAGAGATTTTGTATTGTGGGATTCGTGGAAATTTGACATTCGCTTTCAAAGTAACTACATATGGTGGAATTTCTAAAAGACCTACATCATTAGGACCAGTCGCCCAAAGAGTATCAGGGAGAGAACGCAGCTCTGGTGGGAGCGCATCCATCGACAAGTACATTGGAGAGGTGATTCTTTTACCCAACGTAAGCTGTACTCCTTCCGGAGAACATTACAATGTCGCATATAGTCGTTTTAACAAGTCTAAACCAAGCAGATTTTCATTACAACCTGTCGTCAAAATCAAGGGTGCTTTCAATTGACGGGGTCCAACAGAAATAGACAAAGGACCAGATACGGGGTTGTAAACAGGGGCGCCTGAAAAACCTACAGAAACATTTGTTAAGCCAGACAAAGGTGCGCCAGAGAGTTTCTCATGTATGATAGAACTTTTTGCTGCACCAGTATCCAACAGAAACGGTTCGACTACACCTGATGTTGCTACTGCGACATAAGGCCCACTCTGATCTACTGGAACTGATACTACTCCCTCTCTTTGTCCTTGGCTGTCCTAGTACTCACTTTGCTGAAATCCTTCGCCAGTTTCACAATAGTCTTCAACATGATACTGCTGAGATCTATTTTGTTGAGCAGACTGTCCATTTCGCTGATCAAAATGATTAGAAGGGCGATCATTCGTTTGTGGAGGCATAGCACCTCGTCCTCGACCCCTAGAATTTTGCACAAAACCACCACGACCTCGCTGAGCTGCTGCAGCGTTATTCTGCGCTAAAACAGGACACTCATTTTTATAATGACCTTCTTTCTTACAATATGCACATTGATTCAATTGGTATTGCGGTCTCTGAGAACCATAATCTGTCCTTTGATATGACCCTTGCTGTGTATTTGTCTGATTCGTGCGAGGCGGATATGCTTGCTGTAAAAGAACTTTAGTTTTTAAATCTTTCGTCTTCTTCTCTGACTTTTCCTTCTCCTCTTTATCCCTATTTTCATAGTACTGGGCAGTCGCAAGTATTTGCGCAGTCGTAGAGACAGCCCACGCACTTTCGGAATCTTTCAATTTATTACTAAGTTCTGGCAACAAATTGTGTACAAATTTATCAACGAATAGTCTCTGTCCTCCTTCTGTGCTCATATCCTGACCACTATGATCCACGAAAGTCTCTTCGAACCTTGTGAAAAAGTCGGAAACACTTTCGTCTTTCTTTTGCCTGCATGCGGACAACTTGTCCCAATTAACGCGCAATGCTGGCATCAGAGTCTTCATTAAGTCAATTGTTCTACCGGGTAAATTAGCAATTAGAGGTTCGGGTTTGGAACCACCTATTTGCTGACCATCCGCTGCAATTATAGCTGCCCAATCACCACCTAGAGCAACTGGATGATTTTCTTTACGAATTTTAGCCCAAATTGGTTGCGGAACTACATTCCCAAATAACATGTCAATGTCCGCTAGATTTATTACACAAGCTTCAACGGTCTGTGCTAACTCCTTGTAATATCCGGCTGGATTCTTACGCGGATCGGGCAATGCTTGTTTCACCGCTAACACTTCTGCTCGCTTCCACGGAATGTGTATCCACACTCTCTGGAATTGCGCTGGAGCGGCTGCAATACCACGGTTCACATCAGCTGGCACAGCTTTGCGCCAAATTGGAGGAACCTCCCTCATGGGATATTTTCGATTCTGCTTAGTACTACGTTTCTCTAACTCCCTCGGTGAACGAAGGGATGGATCATTCCTATAACTTAAAATCAGTTCCATTGCTTCTTTTATATTCTGACCAACTATCATACCTGCAGCAAATTCTTTCTGAACATTAATTAATTCTTCTAAATTTGATTCAGAGTCATCCTCTTCCAATTCCTCACGCAAAAGAGAGCACATTTCGTCGAACACATATCTTTGTGTTGGTTCCTTCCACTGCATAAATGTATCTAATACATCTCTAGTACTATATCTTCCACTTTTCGAAATCCATCTAAGAGCTGTGGAATCTAATATTCCCCGTTCTTCAGTACTGGGAAGCTGACTACGTCTCTGCACAGAGTCAGAGGTAGGAGTCTTAATCAGAGTTTTATAGAAGGGAGATAGAATATTAGAGACAGAATCAGTGATTCTCCGACGAACAGAAAGTGGAGTCATAACACTAGCCGAAGCAGAGAATAAAGTAGCAGTTGGGACAGATAGAACAGGAACAGTTGGAGTAGCAGGCAGAGTAGCCTGTGAACTAGCAGGTGTAAGTGATACAGGTATAGGTTGAGAAGCCGGCAACCCTAGAAGAGGGGGTGCCGAAGGAACATTAACATTGACCACAGGAGGTACAGGAGCTTGATTCTGGGGAGCAGGAGCAGGAATACCAGGCTGTCCAGCAACCGGTAAAGGTGGAGCCGTAGCACCTTGTGCATACGGTGGGGGTGACCGTAACAGGTAAGACAACAGAGGATCATTTTCGGGGTCCTCTACTATCTTAGCTGTACTCGATGGCAAGGCAGGATAGCACTTGTCTATCGCTAAATTACGCTCTCTGTTGGCCACCTCCATTGCTTTCTCAGACTCGTTGAGTTGCAGCTGCTTGGCAGACTGTTCTAAAGTCAACTCTTGCTCTTTCTGTTCTTTCTTCAACTTTTCAATTTCTCTCTGTTTAGATTCTTTTTGCCAATAACGAAGAGAATCAAACATTGCCGGCCGGGCTTTCTTCTTGAACAATTTCGTTTCTAAATTATCAATAACTTGGGGTTCAAAACTACCATGCAGTGGCCAACTAAGGACACCGTCTTTCTCCGTATATCGGACCCACACCTCATTATAAGATATAGGACCTACTCCAAACTTACAATACAGATCATAAAGAGGAGTTCCAATCGGAGGATCCAGACATGAATCCTCCAACCGGGAATCACTGTTGCAACCGAAACACGACAACATACAATTTTTCCGACTTACCATTTTGTAACCCGGAACACAGAACAAACAAAAACACGAACAAAGGTGCGCACTCGAACCAAGAATTTAGGCCTACCAAAGCGAACAAATGTATTGATACCCAAAACTAAACCAAATGATTATCGTAACTAGAACAACCAGTGATAATCTTACGAAACCAAACCAAACCAAGAACTAAAAGGATTTTATCCAAACAGGAATAACCCTTACGAGATAACCAGCTAGCAACCACTTAATACTTAACTGAGGCACTGAAGACGTCACCAAGGAGAAACCCGTCTCGTCTCGCCGTACTAAGGACTGCACCTCGGGTCCAAGACAGGGCGACGGTCAAGGCAACGGACCACTGCAGCCGTCCGAACGGGAACCCTCATGGAAGAGATCGTCGGGCCACTTTTGCGATATGCCGGGATCGATGAAGTGGGGCGCCACCCTCAGGAATCTTCACACGAAGCTTCTCGAACTCTTCAGGCTTTTGGACCGGTACCGAATGACGTCGCCCTACGTTGGGCGCCAATTGGAGTTCTGGACTTTTTGGTTCCGTCCAGAGGTGTCAGGGATAACACCCGAAGACCCCGGAGTTCTACCTGTCTCGGTGCACAAATAAACAGAAACACGGGCTTCTCGATGGTGGCGTCAAAGACCAAAGGTTTATTACTGCAGGGACACAGAAGTCACAGAAACTACACACGGGCAGAATCTAGGAGCCTGTTCGATTTGTACAAAAAGGGTTGCTCCTTATATACTGAATATTGGGCTTCGGGCAAATTCTTTACATGTTAGTACATTCCTAAACCTTTGTGTCCTAAACAATAAATATTTGGCGTTGCACAGGAATCGTCAACAATATCTGATGTCAAAACATTACGAACGAGGGGTTCCCACTGTTCCATCATAATCCCATGTCAACTTTTCATTCAAGACCCGGACCGCCTCATCGTAAATTTCGTTACCTCCCCCTAATAAAGGCCCAGAAGGAAAGGAGCAGAGCCAGGTGCAGAAGATAGAAAAGCAGGATAAGAGATGTTTGTGGGTCGTAAATGGGCAAGGCTACCAGCTTCGGCCGCCTAATCATGATCAGGCCAACGAACAACGAGAACCAGTATAGCAGGACTGGCCTCGGGCAGAGGAGGCAGTTTCTGTCGAGTCATGTAGCCATGGTGTGTTCTGTTCAAAGGTGCACGTGTCACTAGCAAGGTGAATCTCCGGCTAAAGCTTACGTGTCCTTAGATGAAAGGGGTCACTGCGTGTTCATTGTCTACGTGAAGGCAAGAAACACAAAATGGCTTCCGTGATCTTAGATGGATGCCTTGGGTAGATCAGAAATGTGTTCGTAACAGGAGTGCTCTTGCTCGTAGCATAGCGAAAACACCAGGATATGCTAAATGGATCATTTGCGGTTCACTGATACCAAAATTATGTATTTACGACAATGTTGAAAACACGGGTTCAAATCGTCACGGAACCTCAGACCCTCCTTTTGCCCTAACGTAGGCAATTACTCTATGTCCGAGTCTATCTCTATGCTCATCAGGTCAGTGACATGTTGTTGCATCATCATTCTTTCTCGCCCCTTTTCTCCAAACACAGGTGGTTTTCTGAAACATGTTGCTGCACAGAGACTACACAAAGCGGGACCACACTGGATAATAAGGCAGCATGAGAATAGAAATACTAGGATGACACCAATGACCATCATAACCTTCCATCCCCACGCTGATATCAGAGTCCAAAACCACTCCATGAAGGACCAGTTTCCCTTGTCTACGTGTATAGAGTCGGAAATCTTGTGTAGCTTAGAGATCGCCTCATAGACAGTCGGAGCATTATTGGGAATAAAAACACAGCAGCTCGATTGGATCATTCTGCATACCCCACCTCGATCTGCAAGTATTACGTCTAGAACCATACGGTTCTGCAACGTCATGAGTCGATCCGCCTGAAGCTCAGCTGTTAAGTTACTAAGGGCATCAGCAGTTTCTGTAATAGTAGATTCAACTACCCGTGTTAGCTGACGTAGATTTCTACTATTGGCCATAGGCCCCCAAAACGGAAGGAAACCTTTGAAGAAGTCTCCAGCTTCCTGACCAGCGGTATCTTCCTTGCTGAAAACACCTCTTGCTACTCTGGTCTTGTGATAATCTGAAGAAGCAGTGTATGTCGGAGGCAACAATCGAGCAATATAACATGAACCTGAGAAGTCAGCAGGTAACCATGTATATGCTCTGTCTTGACAGATGAAGTAGGTACCCCTAGCAGTAAGGAAGGCAGGGGAAGAGTTAGACGGAAACACGTAAGTCTCAACGCACACTCTCCTCCACTTAGCAAAGAATTAGATAAATTGTTGGAGGCTAAGAGTATAGAACCAATTGAATCATCGGAATGGTTATCTCCCATTGTCGTCGCACCGAAGGAGGGAAACAAAATTTGTTTATGTATTGATTTAAGAGATTTAGATCGAAACTTCAGGGTGGATAGACAACCTTTATCCAATATTGGAGAAATGCTAGGTAGAATGGGTGGGGGTTGTGTATTCAGTGTCCTAGACATGTCCTCAGCTTACCACCAGGTGAACTTACATCCAGAGTCACGTCCTTTAACATCTTTTGTGACACCTTTGGGTGCATTTCGGTATCGTAGGATGCCGTTTGGGTTGGCGTCAGCCTCAGCTGTGTTCCAACGTATTATGCATAATATTTGTAAGGGAGTGATATGACCCTTGCTGTGTATTTGTCTGATTCGTGCGAGGCGGATATGCTTGCTGTAAAAGAACTTTAGTTTTTAAATCTTTCGTCTTCTTCTCTGACTTTTCCTTCTCCTCTTTATCCCTATTTTCATAGTACTGGGCAGTCGCAAGTATTTGCGCAGCCGTAGAGACAGCCCACGCACTTTCGGAATCTTTCAATTTATTACTAAGTTCTGGCAACAAATTGTGTACAAATTTATCAACGAATAGTCTCTGTCCTCCTTTTGTGCTCATATCCTGACCACTATGATCCACGAAAGTCTCTTCGAACCTTGTGAAAAAGTCGGAAACACTTTCGTCTTTCTTTTGCCTGCATGCGGACAACTTGTCCCAATTAAGGCGCAATGCTGGCATCAGAGTCTTCATTAAGTCAATTATTCTACCGGGTAAATTAGCAATTAGAGGTTCGGATTTGGAACCACCTATTTGCTGACCATCTGCTGCAATTATAGCTGCCCAATCACCACCTAGAGCAACTGGATGATTTTCTTTACGAATTTTAGCCCAAATTGGTTGCGGAACTGTAGGAAGGTGGATATCTGACTGGTTACCCCCAAACTTTTTACCTGGTGTTTAGCTGGTTTTTGACTTAGTTGGCCTGGGATCCTGCTATTCAGGGCCCCAGGCTGATTGCTCTCTCCTTAAAATGGACTCCATGTACCTTAGGTGCATAACACAATTGGAATTGGTTCACCTTATAGGCCCCTGTAACAGTGTACCATAGGTACCCAGGGCATAGGTGTAGCCAAGGCCTGCCAGGGGCTGCAGCATGTATTGTGCCACCCCTGGCCTGGCCTCCATATTTGACACAACTGGCTGATCACTCAGCTGGGGTAAGTTGGTGTAATCACCTCTTACTTAGGTACAGTATGTCTGTGCCTAACCCTAAACTGGACACATATGTTCCTATCAGCCACTCCTATGGAAGGCCTCATCAATCCTGGAGGCAGAGTGCTTGGAAATATGTGAGATGGTGCTCTAGCATGAGCTGAGCCTGTCTGCAGCTGTCGGGAACCACTCCCTAAGCTGTTCCGGGATATTGCCATACCATATACTCTTAAGTGCATTATAATCCTCGCGGTTATATGCTATCTTTGGTTTGGCTTTATCAAAACATGTCGAGTAAGGTGTCATACGAATTGGAATACTATCCCCTCGCCAGTTCTGGCGACGGGGATAGCATTCCACCCTTCTAGAGGGACACGACATGTGTGTAGCCTTAACCCCGGTTAAAGTTAAACAGAGCCTCAGCTTCACAAAATGGACGCTGCCACCACAGACACAAGTCTGGCCTCCTGCTGCTGACCGAAACTCGGCAGATGGTGGCCTGGACAAAGGGTTTCCTGCCTTGGGAGGTGCGAGCACCACCCCAGACAGGATTTTGTGTATTAGGTAGGACAGGGCTGAAAAGAATCAGACATGCCCGGGGCACACAAGGTGTCCCCGTGCATAGGCCAGTCCAAACCGGTCCTGGGGCCTTCCAGCCCCAGTCCTGGCGCGGAGCTGGACAAAGGAAAGGGGGTGTAACCGCCCCCCTTCCTGGTTCCTCCCAGAGGAGGGACCTAGTAGGTGATCCACCCCCAGTTTGGGAATAAGAGGGGGAGCAGTGCCATTGCACAGCAGATCATCCCGAAATCAACTTAAAACTAAGAAGAAGACTGGACTTCGACATTCTGCTGCACAGAAGACTGAAGAAGAATCTCCCTTGTGGCCAAGGAGTGACCACCCTGTGAACACAGGTACCAACCAGCCACTCGACGTCTGCTTTGCCGCCGCCTCCCGCCGGAGACCGAGCCCAGAGCCCGACAAGAACCAGACTCCCAGACTTCTCAGAGCCCGATCCACAGTCCCTGCAAAGAAGGGACCCGTGGAGGCACTGAGCGACGTGGGACCGGACCTCTTGGAAGACACTCGAAAAGCTGACTGCGCAGCTTCTGAGGCATCCTCGACGTTGTGCTTTGGGGATTGAGAACCCCCACCACCGAGCAGCCCTTGCACCGAAGATCAGCCCTCCAGCATCTCCACGATCTGCGTGGGGCCCTTTTGCACTGTGCCACTCGACACGCCATCCCGGCCACTAGCCACGTGGTCAGCGGCCATCTTGGCGACGAACCCGAAGATTTAAAACAGCAGGTCTGGTTGCTCCAGACCTACCCAAGCTCCTGTGAAAAGGAGCCCTCGCTCTGACCTTGCTGGTCCGAGTGAACAGCATCTTTCAACTTCTGCGTGGCTTGCATTTGCCAAGGCCTGTTTGCTCCGATCAGGTCGCCGACACCGCCAACAGCGAGAAGCCTACGTGGGACAGCTCGTGACCGACTCCTGGACGTCCTCGACCCCGGGTATCCACGTGGCTGCAGAAAGAAGCTACCCGACAACGCCTGTTTGCACCCGACATCGCCTGGTTCCACTCTGGTTCCAGGGCAGTCACTGGCTAGTGACTTTGAACACTGTCCCCTCTGCTTTCAGGTCTTCAACTCTTCCGATCCACCCTTGGATCCACCGGAACTCTTCTCATCGAGCCGCCTGCAGCATCTTCTGCTCCAAGCACCATCGACCAGCGTGACGAAACCCGACACATCTTCGACCCTGTGCACCCGCTTCCTGTGGGTGAGGTAACTCAGCTCCGCCGGTGCTCCTGCACTGGTACACATCCCAAGGGCCTGTGTTTTAAGTTTCAGCTCCGTAGGTCACTCGGAAGGTTCCTAACTTTCTAACTTTGTGCTTTTTACGCACCATAGACTTTGTATTGAGAAGTGCGTGCACTTTGAACACTGCACCCGAGTCCCGTGGGCCTTTCCCGACTTAGTTAACTCCAGTCTCGAATAGCTCCAGCGATTCCCAAGGCCCTAGGCCTCTTCACTTTCCTTTAGGTATCTCTTATACCACTTATTTAGTATATGGTTTAGGTGGCCCCTAGGGCTCATCCATATTGTGCAACTTTTGTGTATTTTAAACTGTCTTGTGATTTTACGCTTGTGCTTCTGTGCTCATAAAGAGTCCAGGGGATTTTAATAGTTAATAAATCAATATATATTTTCAATATATATCTGTGTGGTGTCCCTTTCATTTGGTATTCAAGGGGGTTGTGTATGGTATAACAGCTGGCTTCACATGCCTTTCAGAGTTTAGCCTAAGACTGCTTTGTCCACGTTACCACTAGGATAACTGGTCTACAAGGTTGAATTACAACCATCATCATAAGGGTTGCTTGGCATGGTACAAAGTGATCACTAGAATTAGTGAGCATTATATACCAGGCCAACTTCTCACATTGGTGAGCAGCGGATTGGGATCTGAGCTTGCTGTTGTTTTACCATTACAATCTTTGAGATTATCATTTGAAAGATCATACAGGTACCTGCTAGGTACATATAAAACAAGACTAGTATACATAAGTTCTACTGAACTTAGTTGTTGTAGAGCAAAGGGAGTAGCACACCCTAGCTACAACTACTAGATAGGTTTAGTAGGTAAACACCAGTGTAGGTAGATTGCAACACATCCACCCACACTAGAGCAATGTCTGGAGCAGAGGGTTCCACTGGGAACATCCCTGTTGAGAGTGACCCTCCAAGGGCACCATCCAAATTTGCTATTTTTTCCTTTAAGGAATTAAGACAGCTTTGTGTCTTAAGGGGTCTGAAGACAGGGCCTTCCCCTACTACAGACCACCTAAGAGAGCTCTTGGATCAGTCTGAGGCTCTAAAGACCTCTAAAGCAAACCCCACAGGGGATGCTGAAGGAGGCCATCCTTCAGAGGATGACACTGTAGACACCCCTGCCCCTATCATCCTGGTAGATGAGGAAGCCTCCACCACTGGAGCTCCTCAAGTAGATGTAGAGGAAGAGGAAGAAGAAGAGGAGGAAGAGGTGGAAAGCAGTGAGTCAGATGATGACAGAGATAGTCAGGTGCTGGTCAGTAGACTGAACCAGGCTAACTTAAGTCAACTTGGGAATGAATCAGGTAACAACCCATTCAGACCCTCAGGTGGACTTAACCAGGGCCATAGGAGGAGAAGGCATCACTCAGGTGAATCCAATACCTCCCAGGTCTCTAGAGGCTCTCATGGTCACTCCAGAAAGGAGATGACTAGCCCTCAGAGAAGGGAACATGAGGCCAAGATGAGAGAGGCTGAGCTTAGGATCCAGAGGCAAGAATTAGAGGTTGCCCTGGCTAAGGAGAAACTTGCTAGAGCAAGACAGCCTAGAGAGAGTGGGGTAATAGAACCCACTGGTGGCAGCAATATCCACAAGGATAAAGACAGGTCTTTTGATAATAGAAACCTGAGTAAGATTGTGCCCCCCTACAAAGCTGGGGATGATATCCACAAATGGATGACTGCACTTGAGAGAGCCTGCATGGTACAGCAGATCCCTCAGGAGCAGTGGGCAGCAATCTTGTGGCTCTCCTTTGAAGGTAGAGGCAGAGACAGACTCCTCACAGTTAGTGATGAGGAGTCTAGAAACTACATGGTCCTGAAGAGTGCTCTGATTGATGGGTTAGGCTTAACCACTGAACAGTACAGGTTAATGTTCAGAGATACCCAGAAGACACAGACTCAGGACTGGTCTGAATTTGTTGAATGTGCCACTAAGGCTCTGGAGGGCTGGTTGCTGGGAAGTAAGGTTACTGACTATACAGGATTGTATAATTTAATTATGAGAGAGCAAATCTTAAGTAATTGTCAAAATCAGCTTCTACATCAGCACCTGGTTGACTCTGATCTGACCTCCCCACAAGAATTGGGTAGGAGGGCAGACAAATGGGTCAGAACCAGGATCAGGCCTAAGAACCAGGGTGGTGACCAAAAGAAAGAGACTACCAAGCCTCAAGAGAAGGGTGGGGATAAAAGTAAGGAAAAGACTTCCCCAGGGCCCCAAAACTCCAAGAATGGGGGTGGGTCCCAAGACACTTCTACATCCCAGAAAAAGCCTTATTGTCATACCTGTAAACAGGTTGGGCATTACAAAACAGACAACTGTTGTCCCAAGAATGGCAATAAGGAGAATATACCTCCAGGTAAGGCTCCAACACCTCCTGTCACTGTTAGCAGTGGTCCTCCAGGTGGTGGGAGCACCCCCAAGAATTTGGGTGGGTTTACTTTTGGAGGACAGGTGGACTCTGGCCTATCCAGGTCCCCTAACTCAGATACTCTTGTCTATGAGACTGGCATGGGGTTTGCCAATTTCACTGCTTGCCCAAACACTTTGAGCAAGTATAGACAGGAGCCCCTCATCAATGGCTTGAAAGTTGAGGCCTTCAGAGACACAGGGGCTAGCATCACCATGGTGGCTGAATGTCTAGTCCCCTCAAGGCAACTTTTACCTGATGCCAAATATCAGGTGACAAACATTGATGGCATAGAATCCAATCATCCCATGGCAGTAGTCAATCTTAGCTGGGGAGGTGTCACTGGCCCAAAGAGAGTGGCAGTGTCAGCAAACTTGCCTGTAGATTGCCTACTGGGTAATGATTTGGAAATCTCAGCCTGGGCTGAGGTTGAACAGCAAACCCATTCTAGAATGGTAAATCTCCATGGAAAGGTTAGTGGGGCTGTAATGGCTACAGCCCCAATTCAAGATGTCCTTCCTGAAAAGGTTGGGAGGGCTGAGCAAACCTCAGCCCCATCTTTAGATAACTTCCCTCCTGGAAAGAGTAGCAGGGCTGTACTAGTAACAGCCCATACCCAAACTGAGTCTCCTCCTGAAAAGGTTGGTGGGGCTGTGATGGCCACAGCCCAAACTCAAACTGATACATGGGTAGTGAAGCCTGAAATGATGGATCACTCCACCCAAACAGAGAGCATTGAGGAGGAAGAGAAATCTCCCTCCCACCAGACTTTAGGAAAGGATCAGCCTCCTCAGGGAACTGATCTTACCCCTGATGAAGGAACTGTCCCAGAGGTTGTTAGGCCTGGCCTAACAGAGCCTCTGATGGCAGTGGACCCTTCTCAGGTGGGACCCAGTCTGGAGCAGGTAACCTGCCCCTCTCTACCTTGCCTTACTCAGCCCAGGGCTGCAGAGGACAAGAAGGACAGTGAGACCCAAAGGGCCCCCTGTCAAATAAAGCACCCCCATCAGCAGATTAGGGGCACCGAAACTAGTAGCCCTAGTGAGGTGCAAGCTTTAAAAACTCCTGAGGGATCCCCCTTAAAAGTAGTTAGGGACCTCCCCCAGATGGATATTGTTGGGCACAGCCAAACCTGGGACCCTAAGGGCCCAAACCTGACCTGTCCCTCCAGTAAGCCAAACAGAGGGACCCAGCCTCCAGCTTTAGGTAGCCAGAGGTTGACCCTGAGAGCACAGTGCAACTCAGTCAGTGAAAGAAAGGCACACATGGTGGAGAGTGATTGGAGGAAGCTGAGCCCTACAGAGGAAACTCACTTCAGTACTCCATCTCAACACCAGCCTTTGACTTTGCAAAGACACACCACAGGTAGAGATTCCCTATGGTGGAGACCCTCAGATACCCTTAGGGTGAGGGATTGCTTAGTGGACCACGAGACAGGGGGTTACCAAGCCAGAGCTGGTACTTCCTTATATGGCCACTTAGGCAATATAGGCTTACCTGGTCAAGGATAGCCTTATCTCCTTTCGTTTGGGGGGGGGTTATGTAGGAAGGTGGATATCTGACTGGTTACCCCCAAACTTTTTACCTGGTGTTTAGCTGGTTTTTGACTTAGTTGGCCTGGGATCCTGCTATTCAGGGCCCCAGGCTGATTGCTCTCTCCTTAAAATGGACTCCATGTACCTTAGGTGCATAACACAATTGGAATTGGTTCACCTTATAGGCCCCTGTAACAGTGTACCATAGGTACCCAGGGCATAGGTGTAGCCAAGGCCTGCCAGGGGCTGCAGCATGTATTGTGCCACCCCTGGCCTGGCCTCCATATTTGACACAACTGGCTGATCACTCAGCTGGGGTAAGTTGGTGTAATCACCTCTTACTTAGGTACAGTATGTCTGTGCCTAACCCTAAACTGGACACATATGTTCCTATCAGCCACTCCTATGGAAGGCCTCATCAATCCTGGAGGCAGAGTGCTTGGAAATATGTGAGATGGTGCTCTAGCATGAGCTGAGCCTGTCTGCAGCTGTCGGGAACCACTCCCTAAGCTGTTCCGGGATATTGCCATACCATATACTCTTAAGTGCATTATAATCCTCGCGGTTATATGCTATCTTTGGTTTGGCTTTATCAAAACATGTCGAGTAAGGTGTCATACGAATTGGAATACTATCCCCTCGCCAGTTCTGGCGACGGGGATAGCATTCCACCCTTCTAGAGGGACACGACATGTGTGTAGCCTTAACCCCGGTTAAAGTTAAACAGAGCCTCAGCTTCACAAAATGGACGCTGCCACCACAGACACAAGTCTGGCCTCCTGCTGCTGACCGAAACTCGGCAGATGGTGGCCTGGACAAAGGGTTTCCTGCCTTGGGAGGTGCGAGCACCACCCCAGACAGGATTTTGTGTATTAGGTAGGACAGGGCTGAAAAGAATCAGACATGCCCGGGGCACACAAGGTGTCCCCGTGCATAGGCCAGTCCAAACCGGTCCTGGGGCCTTCCAGCCCCAGTCCTGGCGCGGAGCTGGACAAAGGAAAGGGGGTGTAACCGCCCCCCTTCCTGGTTCCTCCCAGAGGAGGGACCTAGTAGGTGATCCACCCCCAGTTTGGGAATAAGAGGGGGAGCAGTGCCATTGCACAGCAGATCATCCCGAAATCAACTTAAAACTAAGAAGAAGACTGGACTTCGACATTCTGCTGCACAGAAGACTGAAGAAGAATCTCCCTTGTGGCCAAGGAGTGACCACCCTGTGAACACAGGTACCAACCAGCCACTCGACGTCTGCTTTGCCGCCGCCTCCCGCCGGAGACCGAGCCCAGAGCCCGACAAGAACCAGACTCCCAGACTTCTCAGAGCCCGATCCACAGTCCCTGCAAAGAAGGGACCCGTGGAGGCACTGAGCGACGTGGGACCGGACCTCTTGGAAGACACTCGAAAAGCTGACTGCGCAGCTTCTGAGGCATCCTCGACGTTGTGCTTTGGGGATTGAGAACCCCCACCACCGAGCAGCCCTTGCACCGAAGATCAGCCCTCCAGCATCTCCACGATCTGCGTGGGGCCCTTTTGCACTGTGCCACTCGACACGCCATCCCGGCCACTAGCCACGTGGTCAGCGGCCATCTTGGCGACGAACCCGAAGATTTAAAACAGCAGGTCTGGTTGCTCCAGACCTACCCAAGCTCCTGTGAAAAGGAGCCCTCGCTCTGACCTTGCTGGTCCGAGTGAACAGCATCTTTCAACTTCTGCGTGGCTTGCATTTGCCAAGGCCTGTTTGCTCCGATCAGGTCGCCGACACCGCCAACAGCGAGAAGCCTACGTGGGACAGCTCGTGACCGACTCCTGGACGTCCTCGACCCCGGGTATCCACGTGGCTGCAGAAAGAAGCTACCCGACAACGCCTGTTTGCACCCGACATCGCCTGGTTCCACTCTGGTTCCAGGGCAGTCACTGGCTAGTGACTTTGAACACTGTCCCCTCTGCTTTCAGGTCTTCAACTCTTCCGATCCACCCTTGGATCCACCGGAACTCTTCTCATCGAGCCGCCTGCAGCATCTTCTGCTCCAAGCACCATCGACCAGCGTGACGAAACCCGACACATCTTCGACCCTGTGCACCCGCTTCCTGTGGGTGAGGTAACTCAGCTCCGCCGGTGCTCCTGCACTGGTACACATCCCAAGGGCCTGTGTTTTAAGTTTCAGCTCCGTAGGTCACTCGGAAGGTTCCTAACTTTCTAACTTTGTGCTTTTTACGCACCATAGACTTTGTATTGAGAAGTGCGTGCACTTTGAACACTGCACCCGAGTCCCGTGGGCCTTTCCCGACTTAGTTAACTCCAGTCTCGAATAGCTCCAGCGATTCCCAAGGCCCTAGGCCTCTTCACTTTCCTTTAGGTATCTCTTATACCACTTATTTAGTATATGGTTTAGGTGGCCCCTAGGGCTCATCCATATTGTGCAACTTTTGTGTATTTTAAACTGTCTTGTGATTTTACGCTTGTGCTTCTGTGCTCATAAAGAGTCCAGGGGATTTTAATAGTTAATAAATCAATATATATTTTCAATATATATCTGTGTGGTGTCCCTTTCATTTGGTATTCAAGGGGGTTGTGTATGGTATAACAGCTGGCTTCACATGCCTTTCAGAGTTTAGCCTAAGACTGCTTTGTCCACGTTACCACTAGGATAACTGGTCTACAAGGTTGAATTACAACCATCATCATAAGGGTTGCTTGGCATGGTACAAAGTGATCACTAGAATTAGTGAGCATTATATACCAGGCCAACTTCTCACAGGAACTACATTCCCAAATAACATGTCAATGTCCGCTAGATTCATTACACAAGCTTCAACTGTCTGTGCTAACTCCTTGTAATATCCGGCTGGATTCTTACGCGGATCGGGCAATGCTTGTTTCACCGCTAACACTTCTGCTCGCTTCCACGGAATGTGTATCCACACTCTCTGGAATTGCGCTGGAGCGGCTGCAATACCACGGTTCACATCAGCTGGCACAGCTTCGCGCCAAATTGGAGGAACCTCCCTCATTGGATATTGGCGATTCTGCTTAGTACTACGTTTCTCTAACTCCCTCGGTGAACGAAGGGATGGATCATTCCTATAACTTAAAATCAGTTCCATTGCTTCTTTTATATTCTGACCAACTATCATACCTGCAGCAAATTCTTTCTGAACATTAATTAATTCTTCTAAATTTGATTCAGAGTCATCCTCTTCCAATTCCTCACGCAAAAGAGAGCACATTTCGTCAAACACATATCTTTGTGTTGGTTCCTTCCACTGCATAAATGTATCTAATACATCTCTAGTACTATATCTTCCACTTTTCGAAATCCATCTAAGAGCTGTGGAATCTAATATTCCCCGTTCTTCAGTACTGGGAAGCTGACTACGTCTCTGCACAGAGTCAGAGGTAGGAGTCTTAATCAGAGTTTTATAGAAGGGAGATAGAATATTAGAGACAGAATCAGTGATTCTCCGACGAACAGAAAGTGGAGTCATAACACTATCCGAAGCAGAGAATAAAGTAGCAGTTGGGACAGATAGAACAGGAACAGTTGGAGTAGCAGGCAGAGTAGCCTGTGAACTAGCAGGTGTAAGTGATACAGGTATAGGTTGAGAAGCCGGCAACCCTGGAAGAGGGGGTGCCGAAGGAACATTAACATTGACCACAGGAGGTACAGGAGCTTGATTCTGGGGAGCAGGAGCAGGAATACCAGGCTGCCCAGCAACCGGTAAAGGTGGAGCCGTAGCACCTTGTGCATACGGTGGGGGTGACCGTAACAGGTAAGACAACAGAGGATCATTTTCGGGGTCCTCTACTATCTTAGCTGTACTCGATGGCAAGGCAGGATAGCACTTGTCTATCGCTAAATTACGCTCTCTGTTGGCCAACTCCATTGCTTTCTCAGACTCGTTGAGTTGCAGCTGCTTGGCAGACTGTTCTAAAGTCAACTCTTGCTCTTTCTGTTCTTTCTTCAACTTTTTAATTTCTCTCTGTTTAGATTCTTTTCGCCAATAACGAAGAGAATCAAACATTGCCGGCCGGGCTTTCTTCTTGAACAATTTCGTTTTTAAATTATCAATAACTTAGGGTTCAAAACTACCATGCAGTGGCCAACTAAGGACACCGTCTTTCTCCGTATATCGGACCCACACCTCATTATAAGATATAGGACCTACTCCAAACTTACAATACAGATCATAAAGAGGAGTTCCAATCGGAGGAACCAGACATGAATCCTCCAACCGGGAATCACTGTTGCAACCAAAACACGACAACATACAATTTTTCCGACTTACCATTTTGTAACCCGGAACACAGAACAAACAAAAACACGAACAAAGGTGCGCACTCGAACCAAGAATTTAGGCCTACCAAAGCGAACAAATGTATCGATACCCAAAACTAAACCAAATGATTATCGTAACTAGAACAACCAGTGATAATCTTACGAAACCAAACCAAACCAAGAACTAAAAGGATTTTATCCAAACAGGAACAACCCTTACGAGATAACCAGCTAGCAACCACTTAATACTTAACTGAGGCACTGAAGACATCACCAAGGAGAAACCCGTCTCGTCTCGCCGTACTAAGGACTGCACCTCGGGTCCAAGACAGGGCGACGGTCAAGGCAACGGACCACTGCAGCCGTCCGAACGGGAACCCTCGTGGAAGAGATCGTCGGGCCACTTTTGCGATATGCCGGGATCGATGAAGTGGGGCGCCTCCCTCAGGAATCTTCACACGAAGCTTCTCGAACTCTTCAGGCTTTTGGACCGGTACCGAATGACGTCGCCCCACGTGGGCGCCAATTGGAGTTCTGGACTTTTTGGTTCCGTCCAGAGGTGTCAGGGATAACTCCCGAAGACCCCGGAGTTCTACCTGTCTCGGTGCACAAATAAACAGAAACACGGGCTTCTCGATGGTGGCGTCAAAGACCAAAGGTTTATTACTGCAGGGACACAGAAGTCACAGAAACTACACACGGGCAGAATCTAGGAGCCTGTTCGATTTGTACAAAAAGGGTTGCTCCTTATATACTGAATATTGGGCTTCGGGCAAATTCTTTACATGTTAGTACATTCCTAAACCTTTGTGTCCTAAACAATAAATATTTGGCGTTGCACAGGAATCGTCAACAATATCTGATGTCAAAACATTACGAACGAGGGGTTCCCACTGTTCCATCATAATCCCATGTCAACTTTTCATTCAAGACCCGGACCGCCTCATCGTAAATTTCGTTACCTCCCCCTAATAAAGGCCCAGAAGGAAAGGAGCAGAGCCAGGTGCAGAAGATAGAAAAGCAGGATAAGAGATGTTTGTGGGTTGTAAATGGGCAAGGCTACCAGCTTCGGCCGCCTAATCATGATCAGGCCAACGAACAACGAGAACCAGTATAGCAGGACTGGCCTCGGGCAGAGGAGGCAGTTTCTTTCGAGTCATGCAGCCATGGCGTGTTCTGTTCAAAGGTGCACGTGTCACTAGCAAGGTGAATCTCCGGCTAAAGCTTACGTGTCCTTAGATGAAAGAGGTCACTGCGTGTCCATTGTCTACGTGAGGGCAAGAAACACAAAATGGCTTCCGTGATCTAAGATGGATGCCATGGGTAGATCAGAAATGTGTTCGTAACAGGAGTGCTCTTGCTCGTAGCATAGCGAAAACACCAGGATATGCTAAATGGATCATTTGCGGTTCACTGATACCAAAATTATGTATTTACGACAATGTTGAAAACACGGGTTCAAATCGTCACGGAACCTCAGACCCTCCTTTTGCCCTAACGTAGGCAATTACTCTATGTCCGAGTCTATCTCTATGCTCATCAGGTCAGTGACATGTTGTTGCATCATCATTCTTTCTCGCGCCTTTTCTCCAAACACAGGTGGTTTTCTGAAACATGTTGCTGCACAGAGACTACACAAAGTGGGACCACACTGGATAATAAGGCAGCATGAGAATAGAAATACTAGGATGACACCAATGACCATCAGAACCTTCCATCCCCACGCTGATATCAGAGTCCAAAACCACTCCATGAAGGACCAGTTTCCCTTGTCTACGTGTATAGAGTCGGAAATCTTGTGTAGCTTAGAGATCGCCTCATAGACAGTCGGAGCATTATTGGGAATAAAAACACAGCAGCTCGATTGGATCATTCTGCATACCCCACCTCGATCTGCAAGTATTACGTCTAGAACCATACGGTTCTGCAACGTCATGAGTCGATCCGCCTGAAGCTCAGCTGTTAAGTTACTAAGGGCACCAGCAGTTTCTGTAATAGTAGATTCAACTACCCGTGTTAGCTGACGTAGATTTCTACTATTGGCCATAGGCCCCCAAAACAGAAGGAAACCTTTGAAGAAGTCTCCAGCTTCCTGACCAGCGGAATCTTCCTTGCTGAAAACACCTCTTGCTACTCTGGTCTTGTGATAATCTGAAGAAGCAGTGTATGTCGGAGGCAACAATCGAGCAATATAACATGAACCTGAGCAGTCAGCAGGTAACCATGTATATGCTCTGTCTTGACAGATGAAGTAGGTACCCCTAGCAGTAAGGAAGGCAGGGGAAGAGTTAGACGGAAACACGTAAGTCTCAACGCACACTCTCCTCCACTTAGCAAAGAATTAGATATATTGTTGGAGGCTAAGAGTATAGAACCAATTGAATCATCGGAATGGTTATCTCCCATTGTCGTCGCACCGAAGGAGGGAAACAAAATTCGTTTATGTATTGATTTAAGAGATTTAAATCGAAACTTCAGGGTGGATAGACAACCTTTATCCAATATTGGAGAAATGCTAGGTAGAATGGGTGGGGGTTGTGTATTCAGTGTCCTAGACATGTCCTCAGCTTACCACCAGGTGAACTTTCATCCAGAGTCACGTCCTTTAACATCTTTTGTGACACCTTTGGGTGCATTTCGGTATCGTAGGATGCCGTTTGGGTTGGCGTCAGCCTCAGCTGTGTTCCAACGTATTATGCATAATATTTGTAAGGGAGTGGACAGAGTGTTGTGTTTTCAAGACGACATCATGATTGTGGGAAATTCATTTGAGGAACATGATCAGTTGATGGATGAAGTGTTGCGTAGAATTTCTCAGTATGGGTTGACAATCAAAAAGGAGAAGTGTCAAATAAGGTTGAGTCAGGTCAAATATTTGGGTCATCAGATTTCAGCAAATGGTATAAGACCAAAGAGTAGTATTGTGAAGGCTGTGAAAGATGCTCCTTCTCCTATTAATAAGGAATAATTAAAGTCCTTTTTAGGTCTTGCTGAATACTGTTCTAAGTTTGTGCCTAAAGAACAAGTTACTTACCTTCGGTAACGATATATCTGTAAGAAACAGTAGTTAGTATTAGATTCCTTACCTTAGAATATCCCCAGGCGTCAGACTGGATCCAGAAATTTTTGCATAGCAATACCCCTGCGCGTCGTTAAGCGTCGTCTCTGGCTCCGCGTTCGTCGTCGGCGTTGTCTGCGCCGGAATGACATCGTCGGAGTACTTAGACGCCGCCCATGCGCGCTGACGTCAGTTCTTAGACACAGCTTTTCCGCGCCAGATACGCAGAGCCATGCTAGAACCAACACTGGTGCCAAGAAACTAGGACCCTGAAAGGGGATGACCTTAACCCTAGGTATCAGTTCGCAGAATGGGGAGGATGAGTGGGGCGGTAAGGAATCTAATACTAACTACTGTTTCTTACATATATATCGTTACCGAAGGTAAGTAACTTGTTCATCTGAAAGAAACAGGTTAGTATTAGATTCCTTACCTTAGAATAGATACCCCAGCAATACCAACCCCGGAGGTGGGTCTGCGAACCAATACTTACACCAGAAAGTCCTAGAGGACGGAACGGCCAAAGAAGCCATCCCTGCGGACTTGACTGTCCAGGCAGTAGTGCCGCGCAAAGGTGTGCAGCGAGGCCCACGTAGACGCCTGGCAAATGTCCTGCAGGGGGACTCCCCGACCCAGGGCAGTAGTAGCCGCCGTGGCCCGAGTGGAATGGGCCCTCAGCCCAACTGGAGGCTCTTTTCTAGCCAAGGAGTAGCACGCCTTGATGCATAAGACGACCCACTGAGAGATGGTCCGCTTATGCACCGCCTGTCCCTTCTTTGCACCCAAGTAACCAACAAAGAGTTGGTCATCCACCCGAAACTGGTGAGTGCGATCCACATAGAATGAAAGCGTACGTTTTGGGTCCAGACGATGGAGCCGCTCTTCATCCTTTGAAGGATGCGGAGGCGGGAAGAAGGAGGGCAAAGTGATGGACTGCCCGATGTGGAAAGCAGAGACTACCTTGGGCAGGAAAGATGGTTTGGTACGCAATACCACTTTGTCCGGATGCACAGACAAGAAAGGGGATTAGCAAGATAGAGCCTGGAGCTCACTCACTCTCCTGGCAGAGGTGATGGCAACCAGGTAAGCTGTCTTCAAGGTGAGAAGATGGAGAGGACAAGAATGAAGTGGCTCAAAGGAAGCACACATCAGGAAAGTAAGAACCAGGTTCAAGTCCCACTGAGGCATCACAAAGGGAACAGGTGGAAACATGTGTGTAATGCCCTTCGGAAAACGAGTTACTATAGGGGACTTGAACAAAGAAGGTTGATCAGGCAGCCTTAGGAAGGCCGAAAGGGCAAAAAGGTAGCCCTTGATAGTGCCCAGAGCAGAGCCCTGCTGAGCAAGAGAAAGAAGGAAGAGAAGATCTTCAGAAAGAGGGGCAGAAAGGGGATCCACAGCCTTTGCTGTGCACCATGCCACAAATTTGTTCCACCGGCAGGCGTATACCGACTTTGTGGAGGGACGCCTGGCTGCCAGAATAACATTACAGACTTCAGGAGGCAAGTCAAATGGCCTCAACTGCCGCCGCTCAATCTCCAAGCATGGAGGTGGAGACTGGACAGGTTTGGGTGGAGGACCGTCCCCTGCTGCTGCGACAGAAGGTCCTCCATAAGAGGCAGACGGATCAGGGGACCGACTGACATATTGAGTAGCTCGGGGTACCAGTACCTTCGAGCCCAGTCCGGAGCCACAAGGATGACTTGGGCCCGGACTGCACTTCTGCACTCTGGGCAGAAGTGGTGTAGGCGGAAAGGCATATAACAGACCGCAACTCCACTCGCAACGAAATGCATCGCCAAGCGAGTGCCGCTTTGGAAATTCCAACGCGCAGAACTGATGACATTGCGCGTTCTCTTCGGTGACGAATAGATCTAACCAAGGCTCTCCCCACTGCAGAAAGCTGCCTTGCGCCACATCGGAGTTTAGACGCCATTCGTGATCCATTGAGCACCCTCGGCTGAGTTTGTCCGCCCTGGCGTTCAGAGAACCCCAAACCGTCCTGTTTGTTGCAGTACCACATGGCGGTGGTGTTGTCCGTGAACACCTGTACTGCACTCCCTCGGACAGAGGGGAGGAATGCCTTCAGTGCCAGACAAATCGCCCGCAGCTCCAGAAGGTTGATATGGAGCTGGGAATCTGCCGGAGACCAGAGGCCTCTGATCTCCGCCTCTCCCATGTGGCCTCCCCGGCCCTGGAGGGACGCGTCTGTCACAACCACGTGCTCCGGTTGGGAAAGGGAGAGGGATCTGCCGCTGACCCAATTGCGGTCCGTGAGCCACCGCTGCAGCTGTCTTGCAGTGCCCTCCGAGATCAGGACATGATTGGACAGGTTGCCCTGATGCTGGGCCCACTGAAACTTCAGGTCCCACTGCAGAGCCCGCATCCGCCACCGGGCGTGATGCACCAGAAGGATGCAGGAAGCCATCAGCCCCAGGAGCTGCAGCGTCAACCTGACCGAAACCCGGGATAAAGGCTGAAAGATTGGAATCAGAGCCTGAATAACCCGGACTCGCTGCTCGGGAGGATGAGGATAAACGCGAAACTGCGCCGAGTCCAGAACAGCTCCGATGAAGAGGAGCTTTTGGGAGGGACACAGGTGTGATTTCGGCACGTTGATGGAAAACCCCAGCAGGTGCAGGAGATACGCCGTAATCTGGAGGTGGTTGACGACTGTCTGGGGCGAGCCCGCCTTCAACAACCAGTCGTCGAGGTAGGGGAAGACTGACACCCCTAACCTGCGCAGGTGAGCTGCGACCACCGCCATCACTTTCGTCAACACCCGTGGGGCGCTGGTAAGGCCAAAGGGGAGCACGGTGTATTGAAAGTGCTCGAGGCCTACCGTGAACCGCAGGTAATGCCGGTGGGCCGGCAGGACGGGGATGTGAAAGTAAGCGTCCTGCAAGTCCAATGCCACCATCCAGTCTTGCGGGTCTAGGGCAGCCAAGACCTGAGCCAAAGTCAACATCTTGAACTACTCCTTCGGATGAAGCCGTTGACGTTCCATAGGTCCAAGATAGGGCGTAGGCCCCCTTTTCCCTTTTTGGGTACCAGAAAGTAGTGGGAGTAACAACCACACCCTACTTCTGACCCAGGAACGCGCTCGATGGCCCCCTTGGCCAAGAGGGCCGTACCTTCCTCCTGCAGAAGTCGCAAGTGGTCCCCCGACAAGCGGTGGTACTGCAGTGGCATGGCTGGAGGGGTCGCCTCGAAGGGGAGGGAGTAGCCCCTTCGGACGATTTGCAGCACCCACCTGTCCGATGTGACGGTGCGCCAGTGGAAGAGGTGATGGCGAACCCTGCCCCCCACTGGCGTCACATGGGCCTCAAAGCTCGGACTAGGAAGGTTTCGAGGCGGATGCTGCGGGAGCAGGTGCGGACTGGCCTCGCCGTTGTCCCCGACCGCCTCCCCAGCGGTTTCCACGGCTGCCACCGCGCTGAACATTCTGTTGAGGCGGTGTGTGGCTGGCGGCACGTGTGGGGGGCGCCCCTTCCTTAGCCACGAAAGGAGCAAAAGGCACCCCACTACTGGCACGGGGCGGAGAGGCCCAAGGACTTGGCCGTAGCCCTGGAGTCCTTAAAGCGCTCAAGCGCGTGGTCTGCCTGGTCGCCAAACAGGCGACGGCCATCAAACGGCATGTCCAGAAGAGTAGCCTGGACATCGGCCGAAAAATTGGCGCACCGTAACCAGGCGTGGCGTCGAACCGCCACTGTCCTAGCCATCGCTCTGCCCAGTGTATCAGTGGTATCCAGTCCGCACCGGATAGAGTACCGTGCCACATCTCGACCCTCCACTAGGGCCTGGGCGAGTTTAACCCTGACCTCCTCAGGGCATTGTGGCAGCACGTCCGCAACCGTGTCCCGCAGGGTGTGGGTGTAGCGGCCCAAGAGGCATGCGGTATTGACTGACCGCAGTCCCAGACTGAGGGACATGAACACTTTCTTGACAAACTGTTCAAACCTCTTGGATTCCCTGTTGGGAGGAGCCGACTGGAACGCGGTTTGGGAGTTAGAGACCTGGATAACCAGGCTCTCGGGGGTGGAGTGGGTCGACAGGAAGCTTGGGCCATCCGGAGCCGGGCGGTAGCGTCTGGCCTCGTTCCTGTCCACAGGCTGTCCTGAGGCAGGCTTGAACCAAGTACCCAACAGAACGTCACATAAGGCCTCATTGAACGGCAGCCAGGGCCGGTCCTAGGCCTTCTGAGGCCCCGGGCGAAAGGGAAGATGCGAGGCCCCCTAATTGCATATTGCATAACAAGAAGTGACATCACAGAAAGCGGCATCGCAGTACTATTGATCTTATTTGGCATCACTGAAGCTAACTAATGTGGATATCAGTAACATGAACAAAAAGTAGAGGGGATTGAAAACAGGTGAGCAAATATCAATTTATTATAAAAAGTAGATAAAATGAAATATTGCAAACAAACAAGGTTGAGAGAATGAACACAATGCTTGTTGCAAAATGCAGTGAGATCACAAACTCCAAACCAGATTGCTTGTAACCACAAAAATGCTTTGAACATCTGGCCCATGGCTCTTCTAGCTGACAAGTTAAAACTTTTTGATTCTGCTGGTTTTAGTTTGAAAGTGAAAATTACATAGATTGGTCCAAAGATCGCCGACCTTGCACCAGGAAGCCCAGCACCTACAACAGTGGTTACTCAGGATCAGGATCAGGCACGTTGCCCATTGGGCTCAAAGGGCTTCAGCATCTTTTTAATTGAGATTTTTCAAACAAAAAGTACAGGCACAGTATAGAAGAAAGAGGAGCAATCGCATAGTGGGGTATGAGGACTGTGAGACGGAACAGCATGCTTTGCTATCAAGTTGTAGAGTCAATGTACCATCATGACGTAACATAACATAGTAACATTTAATCTTAGTAGGTCATAGGTGCTTGTGATGAGTAAGGAGCTAATTTGCCTAACATTTTACTAGCTTCCCTGACAGCTGCTGCGCACTGCTATTCTTTAGTACAGAGGAAGTTAAATCACCATGGCATCTCACAGCTGGCTTCACAGCGGCAATCACTGCACTGCTGCTATGTCTAAAAAAAATAATGTGCTTTAAATCGCTTCAAGCAAGTCCACCTCACGTGGCACTGCCATCATGCTTTCTATTATCCCAGTTAGTGGTACCACTCATTCCACCAGCCCAGGAAAGATGAAGTGCTGGGTTGACCCCACCACTCCTCAAAGGAAAGGACATTTGACGTACAGGTAACACAATACCAACATTTGGGCATTGTTTCAGGAATAGCGCCAGATGCATCATTAATTAAGTCAGGGCAGTTTCGTGAGACTGGTATGGCCCCTGGGTTTGCCATACTGCCCAGTTTTGGAGATTTGGGCGGAATGGCTTCATCCAGCAACACTGGAGTATCCAGAGGTGACATGCGGATACCAGTCAAGTCTGGGGTGGCTTGGGGACATCAGCTTGGAGGGAACACAAACATCTGTATTTAATGGATGATGAGGGTGTGGGTGATGGGGTGGTGCCAAGTACAAGTGAGGTTTTGCATGATGAAACGTTGCATGGTTTGGACAAAGGTGGGGATAAGTGGGGCTAATGGAGGTAGGAGCCTTGATACTTTACAGAAAGTTCCCACACTGCCCAGGCCAGAGGTTGAAAGAACTCACTGATGATAAAGACCCAATAAGAAAACCAGTGAACCAAGGCGCAGTGATCATCCTTTTGAAAAAAGACTATTACCGTACCCAATGTTGGAAACTCCTCTCAGATACAATATACTATGAACATTTGAGCACAGATCCCACCCCTAGACTGCAAGCCAACATAGGAAATATCCTGTAGGATTTTCAAAAAAGAAGCAGAATATCTTATGACTACAGATCCAAAGACCCCATACTTCTACTTTCTGCTAAAATGCAGATCACGTATGGCAGGCGTGTGCGCATGCTGAGTGCGTCACACACACTGAGCGGGGGCTGGCCAAAAAAATCATGTCCAGGGCCGTCATTGGTAGCGCTTTCGCACGCTACCAGATTGACGGCCCTGGGACCCACTGCCAATGTCATCTGAGAAGAAGAAGATTCAAGGCCGGCGACGCCAGCATCACGTCACCACCACAGGGCGCACACACCACCACCAACCAAGCTAGGTGGTGGGGGGTGCGTGCATGCGTCATTGCGCAAACTCCACACACAGAATGAAATGACGATTGTACCCGCGGTACGTAACGTGGCAACACAACAAGTGTGGAGAACGAGGCCTGGCAAATAAACACACTCACACACAGCCACTCTCGATATTATTGGACGGTCTCACGGACCACCGCCAGATGGAAGAATGCACTCCACTGTGCTGCTGTGCGCTTTTCCCCAGGCAGGCCATCATCATTTCATTTATTATTCCCGCAACTCACGGCCTACCCTTGTGGATTACTGTCTCACTGCTAATTAGTTTATTCAACAAGATAAAAGGAGAACAAAGTGAGAGGTCAGCAGTACATGTGAGCTGGGTAAACTCCGGGAGATGGGGGGTGGGGGGTGGGGGGGGCGACGGCCAGTGGTTGGCTGGAGAGAGGATGCAGGTTTTGTTCAAAGGTGCGAAGGAGGTGTGGGGACATCAGTCTGCGTCACCTCCACTCTCCTTTCCGTGTCGCTCCCACCATTACTGCTTCCTCTATAAGTCTAGCTCGTAGAAATGACTATTTCATATAGTGTGCTATACAAGTGTTTTCATTTCTTTCTTTGAATTTCATATGCATTTTGCCTTTTCCATCTCTTCATTGCCCGTTCTCTTATCTTATCTTATTCTATCCTGCATGCCCCTCTGTTCGCTTCCTATTCCCTTCTAAAATTATTGACTTTCCACCTATTTGTTCTTTTTTCCCACCCCAGATCCTCTGCCTACTCTTCTCCTTTATCACTGTCTTCTTCTAAATACTTCCAATCTCTGTTTAGACATTTGTTTCGCCCTTAGTCTTCACCTCATCCTATCCACTTTCCATCCCTCAGTTCGGTTCCTCCTCTCCCGCTATCCCTTCTCATTTTCCGCTTACTCTCTTTCACTACTTTATTTTCTTTGTTCTTTCTCATTTTCTCCCCTCTCATTTTTACAACCCTGTATTTGACTTCTGTACCCTATTTTCTTTCTCTTCTTACCTCCAGCTTGCCTGTTGCCTTCTCCTCTTTTTTTTTCCTGCGGGTCCCACTTTTCCCGTTTCTCCTCTAATTTTTCCCACCCTCTTTCTCTTCACCTTCTTTCTTTGTTCCCCTCTCCTCTTTTTCTTCCACTTTCCAGTTTCTCATTACCTGTTTCACACCCTCTTTCTCTTCTTTCTTTGTCTCTCCCCTCTCGTCCTTTTCTCCCACTTTCCAATCGGGGCCGGCGGCGGGGCCCCCCTGAGCGAGAAACAAACAAGTACAACACACGCTTGTCCCCAAGCCATGCCATCATCCTGTTTATTATTCCCAGGCCGCAACTGCCGGGCCGGCGGTGGGGCCCCCCTGAGAAACAAGTACACACTCTCGATATTATTGACGGACCGTCACGGACGGAAGCAGTGCGCAGCGCTTGTCCCCAGGACATGCCATGATCAATCATTTATTATTCCCGATTTCCCAGGCCACAACTGCGGGGCCGGCGGCGGGGGCCCCCCTGAGCGCGAGGCCCTGGGCAGCTGCCCATACCGCCCATGGCTAGGACCGGCCCTGACGGCAGCAGAGGCTCGACCGAGCTTGACTGCGGTTTGAGGACCTCAGTGAGGAGATTAGTCCTCACGGCCGCTGAGGGGAGCTTAAGGTTTAAGGCCTTATCAACACTACGCTATAGGCTGCCCCCTCCTCCGTAGCCACGGTAGGGGGAGAGACAAAACCAGTGTCTGGAGAGAGGTCCAGGCCGCTGGCCTCCCCAAGCTCCACTGTCCAGTCTGCTTGGTCCTGACACTCCCGTGTCAGAGGGTCCTCAGACCCCTCCCAGTCCTCTTCGTCACCCAATTCCTGGTAGCCAGGATCAACAATCGGGGCCCGTTCATTGAACTGGAATGTACCCATTGCTGTCTCATACGGCTCCCAACGGGGCCGTGTCGACGGCTGAACGGAAGCGACAGAAAAACTGGGGCCAGCGTCGACCGAAGTCAGCGCCGGTTATGACATGCTCGGGGACGGCGCCGGTGAGGTCGTAAGGTTGACCGGCGTCGACCCGGATCCGGATCCGGATCAGGTCGGTTCCTGCGGCGCCGGGACTGAAGCCGCCGACGGCGTCGGTGCCGGAGCACCCGACCCGCTAGGCCCCGGAGCCGGGCCCACTGGGCTCGAAGGAGCCGTGCAGCCCTGTGGATAAGAGAGCGACCTCATGGCCATGAGGTACTGCTCGATCTCCTCCCGCGTCGCATCTTGCTCAGGGATCCGAAGGTATGGGGCAGGATGCGGCGCCAGCGACTTCGGCGGAGCCGCGTGGGTGGTGCCTCCCAAAACCCCGGCTGCGTCGGGCGAGCGTCGGGGGCGGTCGGAGGAGCGATGATGCCGCTCTGACCTCTCATGCCTTTTACCTGAGGAGGCACCAGAAGACCGATGCCGACTTCGGGAGCTGCGAGGGCTCCGACCACGCGACCGGTCCCTCGACCTCCCGTGGGATCGGGACCTGGAATGGCACGGGGCCGACTGCCGGAGCTCGAGCCGCTTGCGGGACTGCTCCCGCCTAGCCTTCGACGTTAGGGCTCGACAGTCGGAACAGGATCGGTCGTCGTGGTCGAGGCCTAGGCATTGCAGACACCGGCGATGGGGGTCGGTATTCGACATCAGTCGACTACACTTCGAGCAGGGCTTGAACTTGGGCATCCCTACCGGCACCTGAAGAGTCGAGAACGACTTGAGAGGATCAAAAATGATCAAAAAGTTTTAGTCAAAAAGTGATTAAGGGGTAGAGCTCTCCGGATCTGTGCTAGCTGGCGCGGAAAAAAGAAGAACTGACGTCAGCGCGCATGGGCGGCGTCTAAGTACTACAACGACGTCATTCCGGCGCAGACGATGCCGACGACGAACGTGGAGCCATAGACGACGCCTAACGACGTGCAGGGGTATTGCTACACAAACATTTCCGGATCCAGTCTGACGCCTGGGGATATTCTAAGGTAAGGAATCTAATACTAACCTGTTTCTTTCAGATTTTGCTGATTTATTGGAACCTATGAGGCTTCTTTTAAAAAAGGAATGGTGTTTGAATGGAATGCTGAGTGTGAGGATGCGTTTGTTAAGGTGAAGGATAGTCTTTCCAATGCCCCGTCACTAGGACATTTTGACTTTAAGAAAAAGTCTATTTTGATCACGGATGCGAGTAATGTTGGATTAGGGACAGTGTTATTACAGGTGTCAGATAGTAATGAAACTATCATTGGGTTTGCATCATGCAGATTGCAGGGAGCGGAAAAATCACAATCTACTATAGAAAAGGAAGCATGTTGCGAATAGCACATTTTAGGTATTATCTGTGGGGGTTGCCTTTTGTAGTGAAAACAGATCATAAACCTTTGGTCCATGTTTTTAAAGGTGGACGGGGTTTAGATGGATAACTCCCCGTATATCAAGGTGGTTGCTATCTGTTTTAGACTACAATTTTGTGGTGGAGTATGTGCGTGGAAATAGAAATGTTATTGCCGATTGTCTCTCAAGAATGCCGGTGGAAGATGATTGTGTAGAAATTTTGGAGGATGTTGTTGTTAGTGTAGACAGTGAATTTGCTGTTAGTCAGGATGAGTGGTGAGAAGCTATGGAGAAGGATGAGGAATATAAGAAGGTGAAAGAATTGATTATTAATTCTTGGAATGGATTTAGTGAAGGGACAGTTCATAAACAATACATGTCGATTAAGGAAGAACTTAGCTTGCAAGGTGACAAGATTTTAAGAAGAAATAGGATAGTTCCACCAGTTTTATTGAGATCAAAGTTGTTGAGAATTGTACTTGAAGGGCATCTAGGTAGGAGCTTGACTAAGCGAAGATTAAGAGAATCTTATTGGTGGCCAGAGATGGACAAGAATGTGGAAGATCTTGTGCGAGATTGTCATGCTTGCGGGAATAGTGATAAGGTAAAAGCTACAAGAGAACCTCCATTGAGATGTGTGGAATTACATATGAAACATTTGGAGGAATTAGGTTTGGATGTTTTGGGTCCGATTGACAAGTTGGGAAGCAATAATCGTTTTTTACTCGTATTGGTTGATAACCATAGTAAATGGTTTACTTGCAAATCAATGGGGCAAGTCTGCACTGTAAATGTAATAGCATTTTTAAAAGAAGTTTTCTTGGAAGAAGGGGTGCCAAAAACTCTTGTAACTGATAATGGCGTTCAGTTAGTTTCTTCGGAAATGACTAGTTTTCTTTTTAGTCTTGGAATTAGTCATGAGAGAGTGGCTTTGTTCCGTACGCAAGCCAATGGACTTGTAGAAAGGGTGAACAGAATTGTAATGGATTGTATTCAACTTTCTTTGGCTAATGGATTATTATGGAAAGATGAATTACGGAGAATGATGTGGGGTCATAGAATTACGCCTCATTCTGTAACTGGAATTTCTCCTTTTGTGGCTTTGAAGGGAAGAGAACCGGGTACTAAGGAGTCTCCGATGTGGTTAAAGGAAAAATATCAGGTTTGGGTAGATAGGGAAAGGATGAAGTCAAGAGTTGAAGACTGTCAGTGGCGTAATAAGCAGGAATTTGCTAATAGGAAATGTGCTAAGGAGTTGGTCTTTGCGGAAGGTGATTGGGTTGTTGTAAGAAAATTGGTTTTGTAAGCAAGGGAGAAAGTAAGTTTTCGCAGCCGCATAAAGTAGTTTCTGTGGGTGAACTAGATGATGGCAAGAAATTGAGTTTTGCTAGTTTGTGCAAAGTAACTCATCTGTAATATATTGTTTTATAAATGCATTTGTATTTTGTAATGTTTTATAAATGCATTTGTTTTTTGTAATGTTTTCTGGAAGAATGTTTTTATTTATATACATAGACTTATCATTCTCCTAATGTTTTCGTATTTTTTCTTTTAGATTCCATAGGGGGGAAGATGTGTAGTAATGTTTAGAATTGCATGATGCAGTTATGATGCAGTGGAACTGCATCATAGTGAATGTTCTAATGTAAACCAGTACTTGGTGAGACTGCTGATGGTTGCTGCATAAATCTTGTACTTCATTAAAGATACTTTAGAAATTCATTTAAAGTATTGCGTGGATTACTACAGAGAGGTTCACTCTCTTCTTCCTCTTCTCCATCTGTCACCAACAGCATGGTGAGCCCAGACCTCTTAAAAAGTGGATTCCTTTCAACCACCTCACAGGGCCCAGATCAGCATTCATGGAAGATCCGCGGCTCCACGGGTTTCATAACCCACACTTTCTGTTCAGGTTGCAATTCCACAATGGTATAACTCTTGTTGTACCACTGCATTAGCACTTCCAGTCTAGATTCTGAGTTGTCTGAAGCTTGCATCCACAACTTAGCCATCTGGTTTCTGAAGGCCAGCATGTAGCTCACTACATGCTGAGGAATCTTCCTGGGAGCTTGCTCTCACCTGTTTTTTTTGTTTTGTTACCAAACTCAGAGGTCCTCTGACAGGGTGCTAATAAAGACTCTCAGCGGGGCTGAAGCCCACTCCTTTCTGTGGTACCTCCCTGTAGGCAAAGAGAAGGCATGCAAGAGGACATCGCATGCACGCCTCAAGTCCTCAGACAAGCCCTTCAGGGTCTTGTATGCCCGAAGGGTATGTCCTCAGAAATGCTCTTCAGGGTCTTGTATAACCTCTCAATAAGCCCATTGATTTTGCATGGTAAGTGGTGGAGAACTTGTAGGTTACCCCACACTCCTTCCACAATAACCTCCTCTAAGCAGACATGAAGTTGGTACCCCCATCAGACACCACCTCCTTGGGGAAACCCCAGCTCTAGTGAAAATCACCATTTGGCCTGTTGCCACTGAACTTGCAGTCATGGTCCTCAGAGGGATCGTCGCTGGGTACTTAGTGGCATGATCCACCAGATCTAGGATAAACCTGTTGCCTGAAGCAGTCTGGGGATCAATAGGCCAAACAATGTTGATGCTCGCCCTCTCAAAGGGTGTGCTAACAACAGGCAAGGGATCAAGGGGCGGGGGGCTGTTCAGCCTCTGCTCCGTCTTCCCACTGGTCTTGTAGGTCACACAAATCCTACAGAGCACATCTGAGGAAGTCTTGATTTTAGGCCAATTCCAGTGGGGAACAGGCCTTGAAAAGATCTTGTTTTGAACCAGGTGTCCTGCCATTGGAATTTTGTGTTCCATATGCAGTAGGAAGGCCCTGTATCATTAGGAGACCACCAGGGCCCTTGTTGTCCCATGCACAGTAAAAGAGGCTGTCCTCCTAGTAAATGGGATGGCTTCCAGTGGCATCACCTGCTGCTTGGGCTTCAGCCTGTTGCCTCATGCCCTCAAGGGTTGGGCACTCCCTCTGCACCCTACAGAAATCCTCCTTGGTGGGTCCTCCTTCCACATGCCATCCAGCAAGATCTGGCAAGTCATCAAGGCAAGCAATGCCCTCCTCGGTGGGTTCCAGTGCAGCCACTGAAGGTGCCCCATTCATCGCACCTGGAAGACATTCAGGGGCTGGTTTCCCAGGCCCTCTGCCTTCCCCTTCTTAGCAGCGGACTGGGCCATTTTTCCTGGCTCCAACCTTTTTTGACACCCCATCCTGGACAGCCGAGGACCTTGTGATTGCTCAGATGCAATCAGGTAACCAACATCTCCATATGAGCCTTGAGCTCTGCTTCCTTTCAGGTAGTGTGCTTAAAGTCTTTACCCAACAAACAGACCACAGGCATGACAGGGCTCACTGCAATGTTCAGAAGACCTGAACTCCCCCCGCCCCCCAACGCAAATGGATCAAGGCCCACTGGATAGTGACCATTTCTGTTGTCAGCCACCACAACCTGGTAGAATACATTGCAGATCACCTGATCTGGGGACATCAGCTGACTCCTTACTGTAGTCATGCTAAAACCTGTGTTCCTCAGAGCCTCATCACATTGCCATTGATGGTGAGCCATTGCCTATACTTCGTAGTATTAGAGGGCATATGGATCTTAGGAACCATCTCACTGTCACCCGGGAACACTAGAGTAACCCCATTGAACTCCCCCTCCCCATTGACAGGGATAGCCTCCTTTCCCAGCACTATAATCACCACCCCTGGAACGTTTCCTCCACTGCTAGGTGGTTCTCTTTTTGTGCACTTGGAATCCCCCTTGTAGCACCCCTACTCAAAACACTCAAAGCATTTTGAAGTTTTTGACTTCTGACACTTGTCTTGTAGTTCTTTTTCTGGTGGGCAGATTGGGCATGAAGCACTTCCCCCTATGAATTGTTTTGAGGGCCTTCTTTTTATCTCCCCCCCTCTTTCTTCTGCTGGGAACCCTGACCACCCTTATGGGAGTCCCCTGCCAATTATATCTTCCTGGATACCCCGGTGCTGACCCAGATGTCCTCCTCCTCATCAAGCTTCCTGGGATCAGTAAACTTGCTATCAACCAGGTGTTGGCACAGCTCTGGGAAACAAGTATCCAGCTTTTGCTCCTTCAAAATCAAATTGTACAACCCTGAATAATAATCTGCCTCGCTGCCTCTCACCCAGCCCTTCATTGCCTTGCTAGCATATGCTGAGAAATCCTCACATGCCTGTAAAGAGATCTTGTGTCTGGTCCTGAACCCTTTGCCTATACTTTTCAGGGGTCAGTCCAAACTTGCTAAGATCCCCTTCATTGCAGGGTAGAATGTCTTGCCTGGTTCCCCAACTCTATTTTAAGGAGTGTTTCCCTCCCCACTGTGGTAGAGACATATGGTATCCTAACTGGTATTATTCGAAGGCAATTAGTACCGATATGAATACAACATTATCCAGAAGGAAGCAAGGAGACTCTATATGATTATAGCACGTGCTCAAGGCATCATTTATATAAGCATTTTGGAACAAAAACAAAGAAAGAGCATTTTGCAGTTATTACAGCACTGCAATATACAAATAATAAAATTGAGAACAACCCAAATTGCACCTGGTGCTCAAGGTGTCTGAGTGAAAACCAAGGTAGCGACGCATGTGACAATGTGAACAGCGTGGGCAGCGCAAGGTGACTGGTGCAAAAATATACAGTGAAGCATTTGGAACAAAGTGGTTCCAGGTAACTTCAGGAGTATGTATCTAGTTCGGTTCAATGTAGTGTTCGTGAACCACTTCGTATATCGCGCCTATGATCGCGCTGGATGGTCGACGGCGTTTCGGTCCACATAAATCAGGATCTTCATCAGGACTATGTCGATGGCAGTGCAAAAGCGCCTGCGTGGGATCCGCTGATGAGGGGGGGGCAGACTCCGAGAAGGATATGGGCGCCAGGGCTTGCGGATGAGTCGCGCTGTACTTGGGGGTCCAAAAAAGGAAGGGATTCCTTATCACCGATCCGGCAGTGATCGGTGGGGAGAGAGACTGGATCTCTGTCAGTTCGGCAGCAAGACTGAAGTTCGAGCGAAGCTGGCGTAACCTAGGAACCGCCCCACTGTGGGCATGTACCTCCCTAAACTCCTACCACATGACTCCACAGGGGCCTTATGCACTCTATGAGCCACTTTAAAGGCTGCCAATCACATTTCTATGTTATCTCTCACCACATAACTGGGAACCTAGCATTTGGGTATACAGATCTGCGACTCACTAGAGATACTGCAGGTATGGTGTCAAATTACTGCTGGGCCCCACTTGTAGGACTCTTATGTCCAGATCTATTGGGTTCAACTCATTGGACATCTTCCTCTCCTCCATGGCTAGCCTTCACTCTTCTAGGGCTTGCCTTTTCTCCGGCAAATCAAATTTCTGCTCCTACTCTAGCTTAGCAAGCTCCAGCTTGAGCTTTCTCTTCTACCTCCTGTCTGCCAGCTCCTCTGGGGACAGGCTCCTTGATGAAATGCTCCTCCTTGCTCTAGGAACCACCCAACCTTCAAGCAAGTTGTTGGCCCCCTCCACAAGTAGACTCCGATTCCATAGCAGATTCCAGGATCAGTGTCTTATCCTTTTCCTCAATTTCCTGATTCTCCTACTCTGGGACCTCAACCCCTGCATCACGGGTCTCTGTCTAGGCTCTCAAATCCTCATTCAAGTCCACCTTCCTGGTGAAGCCTTTAATGGACAGTTAAAATCTCTTGCAAAAATCCTTGAGCTGGGCCACTTTCAAACTTGACCAGCTCAAAATATATGAATGAAATGAAAAAGTAATTTATAGTGCGCAACTAAAACCCAAAGGCATCAAGGCGCCTAACAAACAAAATCAGAAAAGGCAAAACAAAACTACATGTATGCTTTAGCAAATAGCCGAGTCTTCAGAGCCTTTCTAAAAGATTGCATGGTGGGAAGAGATTTAATTTCCACAGGCAGAGCGTTCCACATTTTCGGGGCTAAGCTAGAGAAAGCTCGGCCGCCCCATTTGGCTCTGCGGACGCGGGGTACAGATAGCAAAGATTTATTAGAGGAACGCAAATTTCTAGAGGGGGCATAAGGTACCAAAAGGTCTTTTATCCCACCAGAACAGTTTCTTGCTAGGGCCCCGTAGGTCAGACACATTATTTTAAAAGAGATCCTATCCTCAATCGGAAGCCAATGTAAGGATTTCCTTGCAGAGGTGGCTGAAGCACGCTTGGGCAGATCTAACACAAACTTGGCTGCCGTGTTCTGGACCATTTGTAAGCGCTGAAGCAGCCCCTTGTTGAGTCTTGCATACAACGCATTACAATAATCGAGTCGGGAGCCAATGAGATCAACCACGACCTGCTTTCTCGCCTGCTGAGATAGATAGTGCTTAATCTTCCTCAGGATGTAAATTATGCCCCATGACACATTATATGTATGCATTTACTTTCATTTTTTGCAAACAACCGATTGAGTTGTATGTCAACTGCTTATTTCAGTTTGTGTTTTACCCTTGGTTGCTCAAATCAATGGATTTTTTAATACAATTTATGAATTATTTGTTTTCCTTAAAGTGTAAAAGAATTTTGTTTAAAAGCTTATGGATCTTTTAAAAGGCTTTTCAGCCTATTTGCAGTGCTACATGTAGTCTGTGGTTTTCCACAGACTCACTCTTTATAGTTTTTTCTTGTGAGGGACACAGGGCACATCACCCTTTTACATGCAGGCACGCTAAAACTCCATCACAATCCTTACAATCACATACACATTAGTAAACTGGTATGTAATTTTTGGTGTGCAGACCCACCTTCCATTTATTTATAATATCTTCTTGAGCCCACTAGTGGATCAGCACCCATTTAAAACATGTCGTGAAGACACATAGCTGACCTCACAACAAATCAGGCAGAAACAAAGGCATATTCTGCTGAAGATGCAGCCTCAATTTACTCTCTAGTGGAAGAAGTAAGAGAATTCAGTTTGTCGTCCGGAACCACAACACAGCAACTACGGCAATTAGAACATATGATGCGTAAGGAGGTGAACCAACCTCTACATGCCACCACATTGATTGAATACCATAAAGTGAAAAGGATTCTTCGAGGTTTAAGGATTGCCCTATGCCCTATGCTGTTTAAATTTGAAAAAACATTTATGGCATGCTGTTACGCGATCTTAAGTCAGTCTTCCCTGGATTTGATTCTTCTTACTATAGAAGAAATATCATCAGTTTTGTGAGAATTAATATATGACATAAACAAAATGAAGGATGATATTTCCCAAAAGATGGAACAAGAAGATTGGAAAAAGATTTTGGAGGATATCAACAGGAATTTGGATAGTTATGCCAGAGAAGCACATGAGCGAAAGAGTCGCAAATCTCGCAGAGACACCATCGACTATAAGTTGGACGAGGTGTACTCATGGGCTGAAGACTATGCTCAGAAGCGTTTAAAAAAAAAAACAGGAGCCACCTCATCCTAGGAAATTGTAGCCACTGAACAAGATCTATCATTACAACGACCAAGTGTAGCTGCAGTTACCCAACAGACCAGTGGATTACCTGAGGAGATGGCGACCTCATCATCTGTTAAACCGCCTTTTTTAGTGGAGGGGCCCTGCTCCAAAACACCACCAGACAAAAGCATTCCGCCCCAAGAAGGCGTCCCCGGAGGGGAAAAAACAAAAAAGGCAACAGAGACGGGCAGACCACAGAGCAATCAAAAGGAGTAAACTCCCTGGTGATGAATGGCTCAAAGAGGACATTGAATATTGAGGAATTGAAGATCTTCAACAGAGGGACCTCCTTTGTTCCCACTAATACGTCACATGCTTTGGAAACTGAAGTAGCACTCTTTAAATTCACGCGCAAGTTAAGACTTAGATGGTTCTTTTCTACAAATACTCCTTCTGATGAACAGATCCAACCTTCCTACCAGTTCCGACCGAAGTGCAAATTCATGTCTCCTATCTCACACAAAACTCTTGATAATTTTGAAACCTTGGTCAAAAAAGACTTGGAGCACATTCGGTATACTCAACCACAACACTCTAATTTATTCAAGAAGGAATTTCACATTCTTAATGCGTTACGACAAGATAAATCAATTACATTTCAACCTGCTGATAAAGGGGGAGCTATGGTCGTCCTCAACACTGAATTTTATATCAACAACGTTAATGAATATGTACAAGATAAATACACCTACATTCCTATGGAGTATGATCCCACCAAAGAATTTATGGCTATCTTAAGCACCATACTACAAAATAAAGTAGAAGACGGTAGCATTGACGAGAACGCGAGAAAATCTCTGATGAACCTCACACCAAAAGTTCCACTTATATACATGCTACTTTAGATGCATAAAGATAAACCCCACCATCCGTTCCGTCCCATAGTGGCTGGCTGTGGTTCAATTCATGAAGCAATATGCTATTTTCATGATTTTCATCTGCAACCGTTGGTACAATCATGGGAAACATACGTAAAAGATTCTACGGATTGTTTACTTAAGTTAGAAGCAGTGCAACATCTTTTCCAGGTGGAGATCTTATTATGTACCATAGATGTGGTAGCCCTATATACTTCAATAGCCCACAATGAGGGCATTGAGGCAGTAGAATGGAGACTCTTACACTCAAATATACCTCAAGACACAAGCATTTTTCTCTTGGAACTTCTACATTTTGCACTGTATCACAGCTATTTCATCTGGCAGGACAAATTTTACGTTCAGAGGACTGGTACATCTATGAGTTTTTCTGGAGCTCCATCATATGCCAACACATTTATGACTTACTTCGAACATCAATTCATTCTCAATATTCCACATTGGCGTACACATGCAGTGTTTCTGCGATACATAGATGATATACTAGTCATCTGGAAGGGACCTAGGACACTTTTAGAGGAATGCAACTCAACATTGAACAGATGCTATCCTAGGATACAGTTTACACATGAAATACAAACCAAGCAAATTCATTTTTTGGATATCAAAATCACGAAAACCAGCTCAGGTTTGGAAACGGCTGTGTACAGAAAACCGACTGAGGTCAACAATGTGTTGCATTTCTCAGGTGCTCATCCATATTCTCTCAAGAAACACCTACCCATTTCTCAGATGATGAGGATAAAGAAAATTACCTCCGAAGAATCTAGATGCAATGATTTGATCAGGAACCAAATAGAGAGATACAGGGCGAGAGGTTATCCTGAAACCACATTGAAACAAGCTGAACAAACCGTTTCACTAAAAAGACGGGAAGAACTGTTGATGCAAAACACCCAAAAATCCATGAAACAATAAGTGTTTGTTTTAAAACATTCGGCACAAGCACCTAATATCAAGGCTATCATTCGAAAGCGTTTATTGAGAATGAACCTGATTTCAAATAAGTTTTTCATCGCTTATCACTATTCACCCACACAAGAGCAAGCAACTTAAGGGAATTTTTATGTTCAAGTCTGTTTTATTTTCAGGTGTTAACACTCATAACAGCGTCATTTAAACACAGTGTTGAGCCTACAACCCTAAACAGGGCCGGCCGCGAAAGGAAACCACGTTAGTGCCTGCACAAAAGGGCAAATTTTACCACAGCGTCTTGCCTACAACCTCACCGGGGCAGGCCGCGTGACATGACGTAAGCTGTTGCATCGATCCGGCGTACAGATGACCCAGATCCCAGGATCATTAACATATGACAAACGGGCAACTAGCCCAACACTTAAGGGCAGCCCAACGGCGCTCAGTAGTCATATGTAGGACCAAGAATCAGAGAATAGAAAGGAAGAGAGGGAAAGGAGGATAGTAGAGATAAGAGGAAAGGAAAGGCAGAGTTGATGTGTGCCAAGCGGAGGGCAATGGGGAAAAAGCCCCAGGTAACTCCTGCGTCACGGGGGATGTTAAGGAAGCAATCTGTCGGGATCTAGAGGGGTGACAGCATCATCGAAGAGACGCAGGGTTCTGAGTCTGGTAGGCATGTGGCGCGCATGTTCTATAGAGCAAAGATATCGTACTAGAGACCGCCAGACCGCCCCAAAACGCATGTCGCGTGCTTGTAATCGCGCTGTGAGAAGTTCCATCATTATGACATGCCAAAGCCATACAAACCAGGCTGCTATGGGTGGGGCTTCAGTTCTCTTCCAGTATAGGGCTATAAGCTGCTTAGCCGCTCCCAGCAATTGGAGCACCAAGATCCAGTCACTGCGAGTGAGTGCCTGAAGGCTCATAGGTTCGATGCCAAGTAAGATCGTGCTCACGGCTTCAGGCAGGGGAACCCCAGCACCCCTCTAATGTGGCTAAGAACCTCTTTCCAAAAGACGGTCAGGATTGGGCATGCCCACCAAACATGGATAAAATCCCCAGATGCAGACTGACACCTCCAGCACAGGGAAGAGACCGTGGGGAACATCGTATGGAGTCGCAGGGGCATGTAATACCATTGGGTCATGAGGTTGTAAGTGCTTTCCCTTTGCGGGATGCTCCGATATATCTTGGGGATATCTCGCCAAAGTCTATCCCACTGCGAGGAATCAATGTCCGCGCTGATTGCCAGCTGCCACTGACGTTGGAATGGGTGAGAGGGTACAGTCAGGGGGTGCTGTAGGATGTGATAAAGCTGGGAGATCAGCCCTTTTAATCCCCCAAGGGAGCACACCAACTTCTCAAAAGGGGTGAATTTGCGTGTGGCTGCCTGGTACATTCCTCCTTCAGAGACCCAATGTCGCAGCTGGGCATACTGCAGTTTCGCCTCCAGTGGTACCCAAAACTCCTCCCGACAGTGGTCAAAGGATTTGAGTGAGCCCCCCTCGTCTAGGTCGCAGATCACCCTGCAATCTCCTTGTGTCTATTTGTCAAAGGACCAAGATTGGTGGGTTCCCCGCTATGGGGGTGTGTGGGGAGGAAAACTTGGTGAGGCCCTTGGACATGGCTACACTGTCCCATATGTCTAAGACTGTCCTTGTGGGAACCGCCATGTAAGCGCTTTTAGAGCGGGCCGTCCGGTGCAGCCATGCTAGGTCCCAGATGGTTCGCCCCGTCACTGCTCGATCCATATGCAGCCATCCCTTCTCGCTCTTTCGCACTCCCCACTCCACCACAAAGCGAAGGTGAGAGGCCGAATAATAGTGCACTAGGTTAGGGCAGGCTAGTTCCCCCTATCCCGCAGCGCCATCAGGAGCTTCTGTGAGAAGCGGGACCGCTTACCGCCCCATACGGAGTGGGGAGGCATTGGAATACATACAGGATTTTGGGAAGGATCGGCATCTTGATGGTGTTGAGTCTACCCAACCACGACAGCATCAAAGGCCTCCACCTCCGTAAGTCTTCTAAGACCGCTTTTCGACATTCCCGCCAGTTCACCGATGACCACGTGTCCAAAGAGGGGGTCAGGAAAAGGCCCAGATAGAGAACATGGTGTTGGCCCACTGATAGGGTGCCACGTCTCTCAAGGAGGGTATCTCCTCTTTCGGGATGGTGAGATTAAGTGCCCAAGACTTATCATGATTGATCTTGAGGTCAGAGGCCCTCTCGAAAAGGCAGAGACTCCCGCGGGCGTGTAAGAGAGAGGATAAGGTCGTCTGCGAAAAGCGCCACCTTGTTGTCCCGACCACTCTGAGTAACACCGTGGATATCGGGCTCTCGGCGAATCATCTCTGCAAGTGGCTCTACTGCGAGAGCAAATAGCAGGGGCGATAAAGGGCACCCCTGCCTGGTGCCCCTATGCATAGAGAGTGGTGTCGTAAGTTGACCATTGACCCGAATTCTGGCCTATGGCCCTATATATGGGGCCATGAGCCTTGTGATCATCTTTGGCACCAGCCCAAACTTTTGGAGTACCGCCCGGAGGAAGGTGCAGTCCACCCGTCCAAAAGCCTTCTCCGCATCCAGCGACAGAAGGCAGGCCGGGATTTTCCAATGGTGTACCTTCCCAACAAGGTGCGCGAGCTTATGCACATTGTCCGCTCCCTGTCCGTCGTGGATGAAGCCGGCCTGATCCGGGTCCACAAGCCCTGGCATATAGGGATCTAGGCCTTTTGCGAGGAGATTAGTATAGATTTTTAGATCTTTATTCAGTAAACCTATAGGGCGGTAAGATGCACACATCAAGGGGTCTTCCCCAGGCTTCGGTATCAAAGCAATCTCCGCCATACCCATGTCGGGGGACGGCCCCTCGCTATCTGTGAAAGAGTTGAACAACCTCAGACGATAAGGTCGAAGCTGGTCCTGGAATGTGCGATAAAAGGACAGGGGTAAGCCATCCGGCACTGGTGTTTTCCCCAAAGGGAGATCTTTCACTGCTGCCGTTATCTCCTCCTCGAGAATGGGGTCCTCCAGCGCCGCCGCGCACACTGGAGGCAGTGGTGTCCCATCGTAGCCAGTTAGGACGGCCGCAATCGCGTCCTCCAGTGGGGTATCCCTCTGATACAGGGCGGTGTAGTAGCCCTTTAAAGCCTCGCATTTGTCCCTCTCTGACTCTAGTGAAGAGCGCTCTCGATCCTGGATCACAGCACTCTTTATGTCCTTCGTCAAGCTATCCTCCAATTTACAGGCCTCATGCCTCCGCACGATCGATAGGGAGGTGATTTGTCCCCGGATCGTGGCCTTGAAGGCGTCTCATATCACAGGGAAGGGCGTCTCCGGGATGTCATTATTAATAAAATAAGAGTCTATGGCCTCCCGGAAGCTTTCAACGTCGGCTGCGTCTTGGAGGATACTCGATGGCAGACACCAACGCGCCTCCCGAGTAGGGCAAGCGGCCGGGTCCTGCAGGAGCAAATAAACTTGAGCGTGGTCGGACAACAAGATATCCGACAAAGAGGCTCCCAGCACGTCCCGCACCAAATCGTGCGAGGTAAATAGGAAATCTATGCGGGAATACGACAGGTGAGCGTGAGAAGAAAATGAGTAGTCCCTCAGCCCCGGGCAGTGATAGCCCCACGCGTCTATGAACCACAGCTCCGTTATCTGTCTGCGCAACGCAGAGGACATGGCCCCGGCTCCACTAAATGAGGCATCGCTGCGATCTATGTCCGGATCCCAAACTAGATTAAAATCCCCTCCCAGCACCAAGGACGAGGCACCAGATGGGATCTGCTCCCGCAAAAGTGTCTGGAGGTATCTATCCTGCATCTGGTTGGGTGCGTATATATTACATAAAGTGAACTGACGCCTCCCCATGGTCACCGTGACTTTAAAGAAACGCCCATCTCCACCCCTGAGAGGTTTAGTGTCCCCCCCCGCCTGAAGCCAGTCCTGCACAATATTGCCAGACCAGCCGTTTTAGTGTCAGCCGCAGCCCAAAACTGGAGAGGATGCTTAGGGTGTGCCATGCGCTTCGTGTCCGCTTGCAGCAGGTGGGTTTCCTGTAGGAATATGATGTCGGGCTCTGCTGGAGGAGATTGCGCCATGTTTGCCTACGCTTGTTAGGGGAGTTTAGGCCCTTAACATTAAGTGTTAAGATCTTTAAGGGTCTAGGCATGGTCACAGCCATGCTGCGTAACAATCGTGGCTTACCCACGTCCCCCACTCCCGCCACTGTAAGGGGATGAACACAGGAGTAGCCCCCCCAACCTCCCCCATCCAGGAAATTGCAGCCACCCAATCCCCGCCCCATCGCACACAGTAAGAAGAAGACAGAGAAGAAAGACGGCCAGGAAGACACCAGAAGAGGAAGAGAAGAACAAGAGCTCCAGAGGCGGCCAATCAGGCCATTCAGCAACAGATGTCAACAGAGGCCAACAGGGCCACATTATACTGTCCCAATCACAGGGCATCCTCTACCCAAGGGTTCAGACGCACTCAGAGATGTCACTCCCTAGGGGACAGCTTGGCGGAGACCTACAGGTATCTCAGGAACTAACATCCCCAGAACCCCAAAACCCCCACTGCCCGAACAGGAGCTGGAGCTCAGGTGCATAGCTGTTTATCCTAGACAGCCCTGGGGCAGCAGAGCCATTGGCAGCAGTGGTGCGAACATGGAAGCATAGTTCACCGCTGATCGGCTGGTCATGGGGTGGGTGGATGCGAAGACGGTCCCTCACGTTCCCCCTCGAGGGACTTGATGTGCGCTATGATGTCTTGTTTAGCCTTTGAGTCGGACCTCTCATCCAGAGGAGGGGAGCGGCGGCTACGCTGCACCGTGGTCCAGGATGGCCTGGATGGGATCCGCTCCTGATGCCGCGGTCGAGAAGGGCTATGGGGCGGCGACTCCGGCAGTTTAAGCAATTGCGCCACCTCCCGATAGGACCTAATTACTCTGCGGTTATCGTCGCAGTGAAAGACTAGGGCAAATGGATGACCCCACTAGTTGGAGATGTTGAGGGCCCTCAGCTTCTCCGTCACTGGCTTGAAGGCCCGCCGTCTGCGCAGGGTGTTGGGTGCCAAGTCCTGAAAGATTTGAACCTGATGACCGTTGTAGCTGAGGACTGGCTTGTCCCTTGCCGCCTTCAAGATAGCCTCCTTTTCGGTGAAGAAATGTACTCGCGTCAGGATGTCTGGGAGGAGACCCGGCCCCCCCGTGGGGCCGAAAACTCAGTGGGCCCGGCCCAAAGCCGGCGGAGAGGCGACCTCGTCCCACCAAACCTCGTGGAGGAGCTGTGCCACGTAGGTCATAATGTCTTTCCCCTCTGCCCCGAGAGGGACACCCCTGATGCGGAGGTCTTTCCGGCGGCTTCTATTTTCTAGGTCCTCCTGCTTGACTTGTAATTCTATATTCTGTTCTTCCAGTGCCGCCAGGCATTGCCACAATTGCTCCTGGTCTTCTGTGCGCGAATCCACTATTTTCTCGAGAACGTCGACCCGGTCTCCCAAGTCGGTGACCTCCTTCCGCAGTTCCTTGACACAAGAATGCACCTCGGAACGTAGTGAGCCTATTTCCATCTTGAGTTCAGACATGAAGGAGGTCATAAAAGCCTAGGTCACCGGCAGTGTGTCTTCAGTGGTCTGCGAAGGTCCCTCAGCAGGCGCCGTCGCCCCGGCCTTGCCCCACATGGCCACAACTGAAGTGTCTCTGGAGGTTGCCGCCGGACCGGCTTTGCAACCCCTGGACCGCGTCATTGCCAGCTCCGCGGCTGTGGTCAGGCAGCGCACACTGCACCTGTCAGTTGAGATGTGCCCAGGAGAGGCCCAGTCCCAACCCTGGTCCCCCAAAGGCCCAGTCGGCAGCAAGCAGGGAGGGAGCTAGTGGGCCAGGTACGCCAGGCCCAGCAATATGAAAGCGATGTTATACAGGTGTCAACCCCCCTTTACCAGGCAATGTGTACCCCCCCGTCCCCACCCCCAGTCCTGGCACTGTACAGCGCTGCAGTATACAAGTTATTATAGAGTTGTGGGGAAGCCCGTACCACATGCACCCCTTGTGTCTCACCAGAGCCGGGGCCACCCCCCCCAGCGCCCTCGTAAACCACAAGATACCCCCACAGCGCCAAACTCCAGACGACGAATCAGGGTCTCAAAATGGCGGCACGAGCACCCTGAAATGTCCGTCCTCCATCGCCCATGCCAAATGTTTCTGTCACCCACAGCAGTACCTGATCCACAACCCCTACACACGTCTCTGGGGGTGTATTCCGGGGCCTACTCATCCACGGCAGTGCAGGGCGGGCTGTGGGCAAGGCGGTCGGCACCTCCAGGCTGCAATCCCAAAATGGCGGCCGATGGTATTGTTGCTGCACTGTGCTCACCCCAGACGTCGCGAAATGCTGGCCAGCAGCAGTCGGTAGTGGTCGGGCCCCCCAGGCAACAGGGCACAGCCAGGCGGGAGACCAGAGCTAGGGCACAAGCCTCCAGGAGCGGGAGCGCCAAGGGGCCGGAGTCCCCAGGTTTCTCAGCGCGTGGGAATGCGATGGCGATTGCCCCAATGTCCAGCAGTCTCAAGGTGCAGGGGCCACCCGCTCCTCCACTCAGAGGCCCACTGCCAAGACTTCCCCCGGGTGTTCCGCAGTGCCGGCCCGGTTAAACTGCCCCTCCGCAGGCCGCCACAGCTCCAGCCCTGGTCGTCGGGGGCACCGGCAAGCGCCCCAGCCGAAATGCCAATCAGAGCCAATGGGTTGTGCCCCCGCCTTTGCAGCTCCTTCTAGGCCTCCACCTCCACCTCCCGCCTAGCTCGTACCTGTGCGGGCTTTGAGCCCTCCGTACCCGCACAGGTATCTTCTCTGGTCCACACCCTCTAGGGCCCACTGCCGAGATCACTCCTGGGTACTCCTGGGTGCTCCGCAGGGCCCGATTCAGCAGCCCCTCCGTTCGCAGCCCAACCCAGGCTGCCGGGGGCACCGTCAGGCTCCCCAGCCAGGGCCGATGGGCTATGTCCCTGTCTCTGCTGCTCCGTCTAGGCCTCTGCATCCCGGCCAGGCTGCATCCACGCGGGCTCCGAGCTCTCCACGCCTGCCCGGGGGTTTCAGCACTCGCTGGTCTTCAAGCGCCAGCTCAATCTTTGGATCCGTTCTGCTGCTGCCTCTGGCGCCGCCCCGACTCCCGCCGTAGGAATCCCAGAGGGACAGGCAGGCCGCGGGATGAACTCCACTGTGAGGCGCCCAAGATGGCGGCTCCTACCTCGGAGCCGATACGCGCCCTTCGCTGTCAGCACTGGGGGATGCTGCAGTCCAGGGGTCCACTGCTCCGGCACCTCCCCTGGCCTCTACGGTCAGCGGCCCCCCTCAGGCTGGAAGTTTGTACACCCCAGCTCCGCCAAAATAATTCAAAAACGGCAGTGGGGGACCGGAGCTCTAGCGGAGCACGTCTCACTCCATCGCCAGTCAGGCCACACACCCCCTTAAGGGAATTTTTAAAGTCACCAAAGGTAGATGTCAAATTGGTACATTAAGGTATGAAAAAAATGCCACATTTGTGGATAGTGTGGTAATGTAATCACAGGGAACGTATTTACTCACCCACTTACAGGCCAAAAAATAAAACTACATCACACGTCAGATTGCACTACCGAAGGGGTAATCTAGACAATTAAATGCCCTTGCGGACTTGTATATGTAGGGAGAACTAGTCGAAAGATAAAAACATGCAAAGTGGAACATAAGAGCAGGATCTGCAATAAGAACACTAGCTCTTCCCTGGCAGCGCACTGGCGAACAGCATCACATACCATTCCCCAATTACGGTTTACCGTCCTTGAACGCATTAACATCACATCAGCCATTGAAATCAACACAGCCTTGCAAGAAGAGAAACACATTGGATCAAACATCTTGGCACCATATCCCCGGGAGGGCTTAATGACCATTATGAACTTTTATGTTTCTTGTAATTTTATTGACCTGTTAATCTTTATTGTGCCTATGACTCCTAGATTGTAAGGGACATTTTTCCACTCTATACTGCTTTACTGTTCTGCAGTTGAGGCATTCGCACTTACTTAATTACGTGGACTCATTCACGAAAATATGTTTATCATTACTTTTTCACTTTACTTCTTACTCTTGCATCTTGTTTAACTTTGCTTCACATTGTTTCTAATAAAAGGCGGATCAGTTCCGTTTTATATTATAGACTGACACAATGAGTTTTATTTGGGTCTAAGGCGGATTTTCGACTCATAACACTTTCAAGTTATCAAGTGCCACCATTATAAATATCACTCTGCTTATTGTTCGCAGCATGTGAGGTTGATTAAAGTTTCTTGTGGAAAACTGGCACGCATGGAGTCCGTTTTCTTTGCTGATAGCATCTGGCTCTTTTTAATGTCTCCCCATTGGTGTTTGACGGTACACCCGTTACTCTGGTTACGTTGTTGACGAAAGATTCGGGAAAGTCTCACGTTGGAGAGTTTGTTGGTGAGTTTTAGGAAACCGTGGCGGGAATCTTTCCCCATTATAGTGGTAGTAGAAGGTTGTCATATTCTAAGCCATCACATTCACTTTTCTAACAGATTGATCTATAAGACCAACTGCAGTTTTCGTGTCAAGCGTATTACTTTACTATCGGTAAGACTTTAATTAATCTTGGTGCACTCGTAATTGCTTTACTCATGCACAGAGTCCAACACGGTCGTTCATTGCCGTGAATTCTGTTTTTTCAGCGTGGTGAGACTGCTTGTTGCTGAGCTTCCTCGATATAGAACAGGGGTAAGCTATTCGTGTAGCTTATTCACATGTCCACTCTTCATTTTAGCACTACATCACAATAATTTTTGCACGAGTCACATGTATGTTTTGTTACACGTAGAACGGTAGCGTTTCCTGCACGTTTTCTCTATCACAGTTTATTTAGCACGGTTTATAGAGTCCTTTGGGGTCTTTGGGGCCAGATGTATCAAGATTCCGTTTTGCGAATCCTAAATAGCGAGTTTTTGCGAATCGCTATTTAGAATTCGCAAAACGGAATGCATGTACAAAATCGCTATTTTTTAGCGATTCCTTATTATTCTTTATTTGCGAATTTGCACTTTGCGAATTCGCAAATAAAGAATCATTTCCAATGTATTCCTATGGGCCAGGAGGCCCATAGGAATGATAGTGCAATAATTCTCAAATTGCGAATTCGCAATTTGCTAATCGCAATTTGAGAATTATTTAAAGGGTGCAGGGGTGTCTCAAAGACACCCTGCTGCACCACTGAAATTTACATGTGTGTGCATGTGGCACACATACATGCCATATGGGCATGGATGTGTGTCACATGCCACCCTCACAAATGCCAAATAGGGCATTTTTAAAAGAAATCGCAAATTACCACCAACTACAAGTCGGTGGTAAATTGCGTTTCCTTAACACAAAATCGCAATTTCAAAATGATTCATACATATCATTTAAGGAATCGCAAAATTTGCGATTCCTTACATGCTATGGCAAAATAAGGAATCGCAAATTATTGCGATTCCTTAAATTGGTTTTTTTTACATACATATGAAAAAATTCTAAAAGGCCGTTTGCGAGTCGCAAAAGCCTTGATGCATCTGGCCCTTGGTCTTTTGTTTTTTGAGTGCAAATCCTAAGAACACTGTAATTAGCTGTATCTAGTGAATCAATGTGTTTCTCATCTAAGCTGTCCACCGTTATCCTTTATGCTTGTGTTGTAGATCTGAACTGAGAACGAAAAAGGAATTGTCGTCATTTTGTTAACACTTTCTTTAAGCATATCCCCTGAAGAAGGGTTCTTGATGAACCCAAAATGCATTGGGAATTCATGAGATATGGATAATATGGATTTTCAATGCAAAATGCATTGAACATATTATATGTATGGATTTACTTTCATTTTTTGCGAGCAACTGATTGAGTTGTATGTCAACTGCTTATTTCAGTTTGTGTTTTACCCTTGGTTACTCAAATGAATGGATTCTTGAATACAATTTATGAATTATTTGTTTTCTTTAAAGTGTAAAAGAATTTGGATTAAAAGCTTGTGGAACTTTTAAAAGGCTTTTCATCATATTTGCAGTGCTACATGTAGTCTGTGCTTTTCCACAGACTCACTCTTTATAGTTATTACTCGTGAGGGACACAGGGCACATCCCCCTTTTACATGTAGGCACGCTAAAACTCCATCACAACCTTACAATCACATACACAATAGTAAACTGGTATGTAATTTAGGTGTGCAGACCCACCTTCCATTTATTTATAACACTTTCTGAAAGGGGCATTTCTAAAATAATAATGTTAAATCGAGCTTTACCAGTAAAGAGGATTTATCATTACATGTTCAAAGATTTAAAACATGGTACATCTACTCCTTTCTAATCAGAAATACAGCTTAAAAGGTTATTAAGGAATTTCCAATGTTAACCTTTGAAAGGAGTAGGCATCAGTAGAGTGAAAAACATATGTAGGTGTTTTTCCCTACCTGGACATGCAAAACAAATAAACGTTCATGTCCTACTTTCTATTTACACAGCACGCTGCTGCCCTATGAGCTACCATAGGGGCTACCTCAGGGATGACTTATGTGCAATAAAAGAGGAGTTTCAGGCTCAGCAAAAGGTTTTAATTGCCAAGTTGAAGTGACAGTAAAACAGCACACACAGGCTATGCAGTGGCAGGCCTGAGACATGTTTAAAGGGCTGCGTGTGTGAGTGAAACAATCAGTGCTGCAGGCACACTAGTAGCATTTAATTTACAGGTCCTGGGTAAATAATATACCACTTTACAAGGGACTTTAAAGTAAGCTAAATACGTCAATTGTGTATACACCAATGTTACCATGTTAAGGGGAGAAGCACATGTAATTTAGCTCTGGTCAGAAATGGTAAAGATCTTAGATGCTAAGGCTAACAAAAAGAATTAGCAAAAAGAGAAGATAGGCAGGTAAAATGTTAGGGGGAAGCCCAACCTAAGACTGACAGATCTACTACTTACCTTGGAAAAGATAGATGAACAATCTATCCCAGAAGGTGTGTCTACAGACTATATTACACAAAGAAGTGCTGTAGGACTGAAAGAGCAAAATGCCCATAACTCTGACCTGACTGTCGAGACAATACTATTTGGCAAACATCTACAGCAATGCCCACATATCTGCCTGACAAATATAAAGAACTGGGACCCCTCTAGCCAGCGCAGTGGTCGCAGCTTTACCTCTGATGAAATGCACCTCAGGGTGCTGCTTTTAAGCCATTGCGTTGTAGATTTTACTAAAGGGACAATCCATCAGAAGATAGTTCGTTTACCCATAAAATGTACAAAAAGTTGATTGTCCACCCAAGTCTTTGGTACAATCGATGTAAAATGACAGCGCTTTTTGGGTCCATTATGTGCAGTCTCTCCTCCCACTTGGTAGTAGGAGGGGGGCGAAGAAAGTAAGCTGTGTTATATTCTACCTGATGTGAAAAGATGTAACCACTTTTCGCAAAAAGAAGGCACGTGTCCTAGGTACCAGTTTGTCTTGGAAAAAGGTTGAATATGGGGTGAACCAAAAACACCTGCAATTTGCTATCCCTCCTGGTAGATGTTATAGTCACAAGGAAGACTGGTTGATGGTCGGCAGTCCAGAGGGTAGCTGTGCAAAGGTATAAAGGGCAAGCACATTAAGAAGGTGAGGATTAAATTCAGGTCCCATTGGGGCATGATGAAAGATGAAGGGGTAAATGTGTTTTAAACCTTTCAGGAAACAAGTCATAATAGGTGACTTGAACAGCAAGGATTGATCCAGCAACCACAGGAAGGCTGAAATCGAGGAAAGGTACCCTTTAAATGTGTCCAAGGCAAGACTTTGCCAGGCAAGGGTAAGGCAAACAAAAGGACTTCAGACAGGGTTACATACAGAGAATCAACAGGTTTAGCGGTACGCTAAGTTACAAATTAGCCCTGTCAGTAGGCATAATCATATTACTGTAGGGACACCTGGCTGCCAGAATTACATTGCATACTTCGGGAGGGGGATCAAACCCCCTTAATTGTCACTGCCCAATCTCCATGTATGTATATGAAGAGTGTGCAGGTTTGGGTCCAGGACCCTGTTGCTGTGACAGGAGATCCTCCCGAAGGTAACCTGATAGGAGGACAGATGCTCATGCTGAGTAGTTTGGTATACAAGATTCTTCCTACCCAATCCGGGACCACTAAGATAAATTGGGCCTGGTCATTCTTAATCTTCTTGAGAACTCTGGATAGGAGTGGTATTGGCGAAAGGTGACAGGAGTTCTGAACTTCAGTCAAGCCGAAATGCATTTCAGAGTTTGAGCTGCTTTGTAAACTCCGGAGCACAGAACTGCTGACATTGCGCATCCTAATCGGTAGCAAACAGATCTAACCATGGAACTCCTCAATCTCTGAAGAGACCTTGCACCACCTCCGGTTCAAGATGCCATGCTGATATGATGTGGCATGGTGAGCAAAAGAACATTGGATTTAACCCAGATCTCTTGACTGGGGGTGAATGCATGATTTATTCAGCATTCCGTCCATCATTTGTTTGCATTGCACTTTTCACCCTAAGTAGGATGGGTATGCCCAGACGTGGGTCCCTTGCTCACTGTGCCACTGGATTCAAGCTAGCCTGGCTGATAAAGGGTAATACCCAGAAACCGGTCCCAGGATGCTTGTTTCTGGTCCAGGGAGGACCTGGCTTGGCAGTTCGGTCTGGACTGTTCCCATGAGGCACAGGGTCAAGACTGATTTGCATATGGCTGGGTCTAAACTGGGGTGGCATGTTGAGCAAAAGAATAATGGATTTAACACAGATCTCTTGACTGGGGGTGAATGCATGATTTATTCAGCATTCCATCCATCATTTGTTTGCGTAGGACTTCTGATCTGCAAGGCATCGGCGGCTAACTTAATTTGCTTTGGTGTTTCAAAGAGTACACCAGATGTTGAACCACCAGCAAAATGATTTGATGTTCCAGCCATGTCTAGTTGACACAGAGTCAACTACCCTACCCCACCCTGCTTGTTGCAATACCAAAAGGTGGTGGTGTTATTCATAAACACGTCAACCTGCCTTCCATTGATGGAAGGTAGAAAGGCCCATTGAAAGGGCATGTCCAAAAGGGATGCCTTGAAATGTCCTGAAAAGGCATTGGTCCTCAGCCAGGTGTGACATTGGGCCACCACCATGGAAGCAATGGCTCTGCCTAGCGAGTTGGTGGTATCCAACCTGCATCTGGTAGTGAACTTTGCCACAGATCTCCAGTCAGCAGTAGCTTCGGAGAGTATGTCTTAGGCCATCTGCGAGACCATAAGCAGTGGTTGCCCTACCGAATCCCATACAATATAGGAATAATGACCAAATAAGCATGTGGTGTTCATGGATCTCAGTGCCAGGCTGGTGGAAGAGACAATACTTTTTCAGAAGGTATCCAGCCTCTTAGATTCCCTATCCAGTGAAGTGATAGGGAACATGCCGGAATTCATCCTGAAAATTTAGGCCTGCACCACCAGGATCTTAGGGCAGGGGTGAGAAAGGCCACATCCCTGGGCGTGGATCCTCAGCTGCCTTCCAGACCACCGTCATGAAGGAAGCCCCTTACTCTGTAGCCTCTGTGAGAGGAGAGAGTGTCTGGTAGGGTGTCTAGACCAATGGCACCAGTCAGGTCCTCATACTAGTTGTCATCAGCCACGGTCTCCGCTAGGGGGTCGGAGTAGCCATAGGGATCCTCAGATCCTCTCCATTTGTGTTCCTCAGAGGGCCCCTCAGGAAATAGGGCTCTGTCTCCAATTCAGGCTGTGTCGGCCTGTTCGGCATGGGAGCCTGCACCGGAGGATGTTTGTCTGGCTCCATATTGAAGTTGGAAATCACAATGAGTTTGGTGCTGCTGATGGGCATCAGCAGTACCGGGAATGGCATCATAGGCTTAGTCCCCGGACGAGGTTGTGTAGTTGTGACCGGGCAGATCTGCATCCGGCAAAGGATCCTGAGGTTCTGACTAGTGGAGGTTGAACCCACTGGTGGAGCACAGTTGGAGTCCCTTCTGAACTCTTGGGGCCCAAAGGCACTCAAGAGAGGTTTGATGACACAAAAATAATGTTCATGGCCTCATAAAATTCAGGAGGTTGGGTGGGCGTTGCTCTGGCTCAGGGAAACATGAGGAAGTTTGAAGGGGACCCAGTGTCAAACCTCAGCTCCACAGGTATGAATATGGAGCAGCAGCTGGTGTTATGGTGTCATTCCATTGCCTTTAGAACGGGACAGATGAGGAGAGGTCGAAGAGTGATTCAACTATTTGGACTTGTTGATTTAGGACTTACCTGAAGAAGTCTGGGATTGTGATGATGACTTTTCTGAGTGGCTGTGGAAGCTATCAAAAGACATTTTTAATGAACAGGATCTGGAGTGGTGCAGACTCATGTGGCGAGTGGCCAGAAGGTTTATGATCCACTTGCAAATGGCCTTCAGGTTCTTGATCCTGAAATCCAAGAAGGCTGTGGAGCCATATTCCTATTCTAGAGTCCACAGACACACCAAGTGGGGGTCTGTGCCGACATTTGCTTGTCACAGGCTTCACAAGGCTCGAATCCAGTAGGTTTAATCGGGGACATGTCCCAAAAAGTAGGAAAATGGCACACATGTAGGATTCAACAAAAAGGAAGAAAAAGGCCAGTCAAAAGTCGACTGAAGGGAGCTCATCCAGATCCACGCTGATGGCATTCAAAAGATGGAACTGCGGTCAGCACGCTGGGGTGGCACCTATATAGGCATAGTGCACGTCACTTCGGGTGATGATGATGATACAGACAGCATATGGAGCTGAACGACACCACCTACCAGCACGCAAGGGGATTACTAAAAAATATCCTGAGCCAGTGTTACATCTGGGAAATATTCGAAGGTAAAAAATCTGCAGCTGGAACTCTCTATCAGATATTTGACACTACATCACATTTTATAAATCTTTACATTTCTTACATGCCTCCTCTAGCCCAGTATTGTGGGTAACCCCGAAAAAGTGGCACACAATATATTGGCTAACGACAATAACACTGTTAATTGTCAATCTTCATGTAACGATCTATAACATGTCATTTCTTTTGTTTAGAATGTTTGTCTGGTTGTAATTTTAACAGTGTGGATAACAGACTATTGATGTTCACAAAGGAATGCACTATTATTTTGAATTGGATATTCTGTGTGGCTGCAACTGTCTTATTTATCAATGGCACAGCCCAGTGTCAGAGGTGAAGTTTCTAAATCTACAGTCACTGTGGTCTCAATGTCTTAAATTCTTCTTCATTGCATGCTGAAGAGAATTCAGGAAGTGATTGAGTGTGTGAGCGGAAGGGCATGTCATTAGTCTTTTTTGTCGGTGCTATTGAATCCCATACCCCTAGGAGGGTGCTCATGACTTTACCACAAGACAGTCTGACTGGTCTATTCCTCTTCAGTCTCTAAGGCTTAGGAGATGCCACTGCTCGGTTGAAATTCAGCCACTGATTACTAGAAAAAGACATATGAACATCACCTGAAAGGGTAGAAAAGCAAATTAAAAAAAAACCTCCTCTTCAGATGGCCATATTTATTTCATGCACTTCCAATATGCATAGAAAAGCTGTAATGCAGGCAATACTGAAACATCGACTTGAATTCACAGAGCCGGGAAAACCACCAAGGCAGTCAACCAAACTTTTAAAGCTTTGAAACTACCTACAAAGCTGGGTGGCTTAGGTCTGCTGGACCTATATGATTACTGCAGAGAAAGCCAACTTCAAATAGTGGGAGAATGGACACACATAAAATCATTCAAGTTATCTTTAAGCTATCTAATTAGTCCTGGTATAGTAGCTGCATGCATGTAGATATTTTGGTTGTTCTAGTTTCTGCCCCCAAGAATTTTACAGAACCTTCTGCACATTTATTCGAAGTCTTGAAGAATGGTGAATCAATGTTCAATGTTGGAACAGGAAGGTCCATTGCATAGTGTACATTTGTTTTCCTCTTCTCTGACTGCCCGACTGTGTGTCTGAGGTTTATGATTTTGCACTACACTAATTTAGTGATTGAGCAGTGCTTTGGGCCTAGGACTGTCCTTTGGCCTGAGTGAATTCCTGGACCTGTCCTGAGTCTTGGAGGGGTGCACAAGATATGCCTCAGCAAAAACTGCACGATTGAACCTGTCGAGGTTTAGCTTGGTTTTACGTATGGGGGCAGCGTGCCATAGTTGTGATCATAGCTTTTTTTTAACAACAAATTTTATTTATTTTAGAATATCAAGTGGGGGAAACCCAGTAAGCAGCATATAGGCATTTGACAGAATGCATGAACATAAGATACTGGAGAAAGCCTCACCAGGAGATCTGCGAAATATTTGATCCAACATCCCACCCCTCCCCCAACACTGCACCACACATCCCATAAGGAACAATAACTACATGCACAGTAAAAAAGAGTAGGTCCACAGCTACAGGCAATTAACACATTAGATTGGTGAGTCATTGATGACGAGTCGTTCAATAAGGTCTTGGTTTGCTGGCTGTATAAGGAGGGTCAGGTCAATACCCCTGTGTTTTGCCCACCTGGCCCAGATCTTCCAATGTTTCTGCAGGCAACTGCATGCCTGAAATACCGCTACTTCAGCCGACATACATTTATCTAAGCCTGTTTTCCATGCCGCCAACCCGGGGGGAGAAGAAGATTTCCAATGCTGCGCAATGTCGCGCTTGGCTAAAGTGAGGCCTAGGAACAGGAGGTGTCTCTTATATCTGCTCCCCCGATGTCTTCCATGCTGTGAAGAAGTGTCAGTCGAGAGTCGGCCGGGATGTTCCACCCCAGTACCTGCCCCAGTCAGGACAGCACAGCGGCCAAAAGTGTTGTAGTGCACGGCAACTCCAGACAGTGTGAAGAAACGACCCATCATCAGAGTTACAACGGAGACATGTAGAGGACTGAATAGCCGCTATCTTCCAGAGGTGGATGCGGGTTTAATATATTCTGTGAAGGTATTTGAACTGGATCAACCGGTATACAGAGGAGACTGCAGCATACCTGGGGCTGGCAAGGGCATCTGTCCAATCATCATCCGTCACGGCCGGTAAGTCTGCCTCCCATGCCACTCGGATCCGAGGTATGTTCGTCTTTGAGTGTGTGGTCAAAGTTTGATCAATTTCGCGGGTTTTATGTGTCCCTAGATCCCCCATTCACAGTCTGCCCTCCATGGGTGGAATTTGTGATCATAGCTTTTAATCTGTGCCACTATAGTGGAGGCCTGCGAGCTTACTCATGTAAGTTGTGCTTCTACATGTTTACCCAACTCCTAGCACTATCATCTCAAGTGTATGCTGTGTGTGTTTCTGTGCGTAGCCTGCATGGCACATTCATGGTATGTGTGAGTAATAGAGGCCTGTTTGATTCATTATTGCCATGTGCTTTAGGCAAGTCCTGTCATGTATGCCCCCTTTTATATACATTTTCCCATCCACACAACAATAACGGTTCTGAACAGGTGACCTTTTACCTAGTAGTTTGCCCCTGTCTCTTCGACACCAGGCTCTTAGTATTTTATCATAATCCCTGTACCTGACGTACATTAACATGTCCTCAGGCACTGCATATTTATTCTCTATAAGAGTCAACACTTTGTTTCATCCTTGACCAACAGGCCAAGAATGAAAATGGTGCGAGGTGCATGATGGCATTCTTTTAGAACAACATTTATGATTGTTTTCAAAACATTTATGATTGTTTTCAAAACATATAAATTCTAGAAGAAACCCTGGCATGACCACTCTAGTATATAAGACCCTTATCCCCCTGCAAATTAGAGGAGAATTCCTTCCACGCTGACACAGAGTCTTGGATGCTGAATCTCTGACACGCAGCAATCTGACATTCCTTGCGGGGTGTCGGAGCAGAGACGAGGTCCTTGATTTTCTACCATCAGGTGAGGGGGTTGGTTCTTCCCTAAGGGATTCTTGGCTCTATACATATATACACATATACATGCTACACCTACATATCTAGGCTAGGTACACTCAGGCAAATTAGGTAGGGCGTGCATTATAGGAGTATGCAAGTGCTACTGTCTTATCTGAACTGTATGTGTTCATCTTCTTAGCACTATGGTAGAAATGTTCTGTTTACTATATTAGTACTTGCGATTTCTTTCGTGTGCTTCTGTCTCTTGATTGTTGCAGCAAATAGGTTTTACACAAGTCTGACGCTGGACCAATAAATACTTATTGAAACATCCTAATCGCCATCCTGTGTATTTTCTGAGAATAAGTAGGCACCACTGACTGAACGAAAAGTACTGTACTGTTTTCCGCAATCCCTGAGGAATCAGGGTTGTCATGTTCCGTGGGTGCTAGAAATTACCTACACCACTGTAAGATACAGGACAGTGGTAGTGGCACTGTAGAGCTAGCTGGTCTAATGGCTGAAATATCCTCTGGGGGTTCCCGGAATCGGTTCGGACACAAGCCATCAGTTTAGGTCATCCAAAACACGCAGGTCCTGGGGATTTCTGGGAACTACACAACATTATGGTTATCACAGACATGGCCTTTTGCACAAGATTCAGGTGAGGTTGTTTTCCCAGACAGTGGAAACATATTTCTGTCATTCCTGATGCGTGAGGCAGGAAACCTAGACCCTGGCGTGAGGGGAGTGGAAACAAGGATCTTTTTGAAATTAAATTATGCCTTTTGCTTGGCAAGAAACTGCTCATTAGTCTTCCTGAACATTGTCATTTGGTGATGGTAGGGGTTAAGGGTGGGACTGCAGACTCTTTTGAGCAAATGAAGGGGACCCTTTTTGTGAGGTCGTGCTTTTTTTCTTTCCCTGGTCACATTCTCAATTCGGCTGATGAATGGTGAAGCAAAAACCTCTCATTGTTTTGCCTCTGTAGTATCCTCAGGTTATGTATATATGTTCCTTTTCTCTTTGTAACTAGCTGCACAGCCAGTGTGAGTGTTCCGTGTAGAATGTTGGTGGGAGTGACATGAGTGGAATGCTTGGGTACCTGGTCTGTGAGTGTTGTCAGTTAGAAGATGGGCTGAGAACTAGGATTCTGCTCCTGGTGGGGCTTGCTGTAACATCTAGTTATGGACTCAATAAACTACATCTACTTCAACTTGGCTATGTCTACTTTGTCACTTCAACACATGGGGCCATTCCACTACAGCCTCTTTTGTGGGTTCGCCAGGCTGGTATAGGAGGCACCACTCTACATGAAGGGTGGGTCTGGAAAACACTCTGGAAAGGAAATTTGAAAGGAGAACCACCCAAAACTGGTTCTGAAGATACAGATAGTGGATATACATATTGTGTCTCATTTTGCTATATAAAAGTGAGACTCCACTGGCCACATACCATCAGCATTAACAACCTAGGGCAGCAGACTTTCCAAGTCTCTGAAGAAATCCAGAAAAGACGCTGGGGCTGGATAGGTCACACCCTTCGCAAACCCGAATCAAACATGACCAAGTAAGCCCTGACCTGGAACCCTCATGGGAAAAGGAAAAGAAGAAGGCCAAGAAACACCTGGCGCCGAGGCCTCGAGCCTGACTGCAAAGAGATGGGTTACACTTGAAGTCAAATTGAAAGAAAAGCACAGGACAGAGATGGCTGGAGAGTCTTGGTTGATGACCTATACCCCAGAAAGGGTAGTACGTATAAGTAAGTAAGTACTGGCCCCTGCATCTTTGGATGGAGGGAGACTGACAAAGCCAATAGGTTGGCGCCCTGTGGTAAAGCCAAGTCCTGGTGACTTTGCCAATACTTGCTGGACTTTTTGGGCATCATCAAAAGAAGCAGAGTCCCGCAAGCATTCCTGTGAAACGCAATACAGAAGACATCACAAACTTTGTTTAATTCTTGGGTTAACTAAAAAAAAAAAACTTTTACTTCGTTTTTAAAAACATTTCCACATACAGTGAGCACATTTTTAAAATACGTGTTTAATGGCTGTAAATGACCTAGGAATAACATCGTTGTTTTCCGGTTATCAATTCTGCACAGCCACGAGACGACTTCTCAGGCAGTCTTACAGACTCAGATGCAATGCCTGCTGAGGCACACAACACATTAACAAACTATAATTAACATAACTTGAATATCTATGCATATATATTTAATAGAACAGTACATTGTGTGCACAAACCGATGTTTATTTATTAAAGAGCAAAACATTGTGCTGAAAGAACAGTAAACCTTCAGAATGACTATACAAAAACTAAAAACATAGTAAATAGCAGACACCATCTAAACGCTTGAAACGTATTCTTGGTAAGTCCCGCAGGGCACTTAATCCATGTCGAGGAAAAGCCATTACCGCAATTTACGGTTTGACTTTACACCTCATTCTGAGGTTTTCTGGTCAGAATAGAAAGCAATGCACAGATGCGGTTTTGCTGCACGACAATCCGCATACTTTCCCCATTATTGATCTGCTTTTTGTTGTTTCAGTAACATATTATTCGTAGTATAGGAATTCTGAGGACAGACAGTTTTTCAGAACTTTAAGCACGGAATTGAGTTCATGTTTTTTGTCAGTGGTTCTCGTTAATGTTTTTTCTCCAGTAACTTGTGTGGTTCAAGATGCAATATTTATGGATAAAACTCTCTACATCTTGTTCTTTGTGCCTGCAGATATGTACGTCGTCAACAGATCTTCTGAGGTCTGTGGTTCGCTTTAATCCCAGTAGGGACAGTCTTCGCTGTCTGCATTTTTAGAAGTTCCCATGTTTCGCTCAGGATTAATGTTAAACAAATGCAATTGTAGCACCGCAAATTATATCTCCTTTTGCTATGAATCTCTGCTGATGGTTCTTCAAAGCTGGATTTATATGATGTCCTTGGTTTGCTACAATCTAAATAAATAAAAATAAGGGATATGAGCGAGAAGCTGCATTAACTTCCATATAATGCACACTATAATAGACTTCAAATGCAAACTATTATTGGCTCCATATGGAGGCCAAGAATGTTAAACGAATACACACGTAGCAGGTATGAATATGTTAGAAAGCAGTAAACTAGCCTAAAGATAAAGGTGAAAGTAATAGTAATAGCAATCAAGAGCGAAATTAATACACATTTAAATTGACAGTTTCACTATATGTGATATGTGTGTTTATTGGCTATATATGAATGATGAAATAACGTAGCTGTTTTCCAATATTTATTTCTTCACGGCCATAAATGAACAGTGTATACAAATCAGTGTTCTTTTCATGAAGAGCCAAACATTGGGGTGAAAGAACAGTATAGCTCAATTAAAAACGAATGTGCAAACACTAAAAAAAACATAGTAAATAGCAGAGGTCTTCAAAGTGAGGGCACACCCTCCTGGTGGGCTGTGGCAGCGTTCCCAGGAGGAGGGTGCAAAAGTCTCAGTAAATACTTCTGGGCCTCATTTATGAAAAGTGACGCATCACTGCGTGAAAACAGCGATGTGTCTCTTTTCATTGCGCCCTCCTTTCGACACCAATGATGCGTCATATTTACAGTATGACGCATCATGTCGCAAGGAGTTACAGATACGTCAGCATTTCTGACGTATCTGTAGGCACAAAAGTGATGCATTGCTGGAGTGTGCCACAAAAGTCACGCAACTCCAGCAATGTGTCCTTTCACATGGGGCAAGCCCCATGTCAAAGGACCTGCGCCAGTCTTACGCCTGCTGTGAGGCAGGCGTAAGATTTTGATGCATTTAAGTCCTAGAAGTGGCGCAGTGAAATCTCATAGATTTCACTGCGTCACTTCCATGACCCTTTCTTCCGTCATACGCCCCCCTTGCATACATTATACCTGGCGCAGGTATAATGTGGCGCAGAGGTTTACAAAGTGAAGCATCTTCCTAGATGCGTCACTTTGTAAATATGGTGCAACAAGGTGCATTTTGTACGCCACTGGTGCGTCACAAAAAGTGACGCACCGGCAGCGTAAAAGTGATGCCCAGCCTCATAAATGAGGCCCTTCTGAATGAAGATGGCCAGGAAGCGCAATGTAGTTTATTTTTCGCGTTTCCAGGCCGTCTTTACTTACAAGACAGTTAAGTGCATACAAAAACGTTAGACAGCTGTGATCCTGAACCCTGTAATGGCAGGGTCAATAGCTATCCTAAAAACAACAAAATATTCTATAAGTATTTTGTAGTACTTTCACGTTCATAGCAGCTGCATTTAAAACAAGCTTATGCAATGCAACAGGTCTCCCATTTTTTTTTTAGAGTTGGAGAGCTATTGGCCTTGTAATGGGACCAGAAGGACCGTAATCGGGCTACTGAAGATTACCGGTAAGTAACAAGACATTACCCTCTCGTGGGTCCTCCTCGTCCCAGTCCTAACATAGTGAGGAACTCACAAGCAGAGAGCCAAGAAGAACAAGCATTGGCATAGCCAATCGATCTAGCCTTTGAGACCTTATAAGTGTTTAGACATGCGACAGTTGATGTTATTGCACCAAGGATATTGTACTGCATAACTCAATACTTATAAGGTTCCAAAGGCAAGATCTATTGGCTATGCTAATGCTTGTTTTGGTTGCAGTGGAGCAATCATATTAATATAGTGCTATTGCCATTTGTATAGCTTTGGGTCTCTGGAGAACCAGAAAATGGGCAATTGGTTACAAGGGAGGGGAGGTGGAAATTAAAAAATGACACAAATGGAAAAAGGAATTAAAATGAGGCATCTGTAATTAATTAAAACAGGGAGCAAGTGTCCTGTTGTGATGTGGAACAAAGTAGGTTATGTTTTAGTTATCAGCAAGTTTTTATTTGCATTTCATGCTGTCCCTATTTTGATGTTTATTGTAAAATGCTGGGTAAGAGTGTGGTGGTAAAACCACTTTTTATTGTGGTACATGCCCTGGAGCCACCAGCAGTAGGGAATAGTAGAGACAGATGCAGAAACAAGCAGGCCAGAATGTAACAAAACCGGTATTACGGCTGGAGTTCACAAAAGTGTAGTAGAAATATCTCGGACTAAACAAGAAATAAAGTCAAAATATACATTTAAGTGGGGGTGTGGCTTCGCGGCGAACCAGCATTGTCGCTTGCTAGAGCCTCTCCGGAGCCCCCTTTCCAACCCCGCCTATCCTATCCCAATTGGGAACTGCGTCTTCTCCTCATACTCTTGGGCCTACGGGTCATCAGTTAAAAAAGAGTGCATTCAGCCTGGTATAAGATAGTTTGACCAATTGGATATGCCTGAAATCAGGTGGGGAGGTGCAAGGTCATAACCAATGTTAGTTCACTATTTATGATCAACTTGCCATCTGGTACCTCCCAAAGAAACATATGAACATTAAAACTTGCCTTAGGGTTGCTGTAGAACTGAACTATTGTATTAGTTCACAATATAGACAAATGGGGCATTTTTATGTATATGTCTATTAACTGATCTTGGTTTGCTCTTGTTCTTCAGGAGTCTGATGATTTTATACTCAATGCTAGGTCTCTGTATATGAATATCCACAAGACTCTGATACATTGCATTATATCCTTTCTTTTTCTATATTCCAGTTTTTCTCTGTGTTTCTCAATCTGTCCTTTAACCTGTCCTTTAACCTGTCTTGTAACCTAGAGCCCCTCCCGAGTTCCTTACATCTATTGACATACTTTTCTTCTACCATAACCCCTAACCTAATCTTATTGGACTTCTGCGCATCTAAATTATTATGCTATCTGTTTCTAACGATTTTTATACTCTTTGAAGGGATTGCAGTTTGTGACGAGTCTTAAGATTCACTATTCCCCATTACACAGGCATTCCATTGATCCTTATAATTTTAGTCCTGATTCTTCCCATTGGTATATCGTTTTGGTTCACATGCTTTCTTTGGTCCTTTGCGTGATATAGACGGTGCATAACACATGGGTGTCAGAGAGAGTTTGAATATACACCTTGTATTGTACAATTGGATGTCTTACTGTTGTCTGTCCCCCTTATTTGTATCAATTTTGCTGGTCAATTTTGAATTTCCATGTACTTTTATTATTATTGTCTTTTTTTAATTGGTTTTACTTGTGTATAGTGGTGCTACTGTCCACTTATTCTTTTTAATATATTGTGTAATTAATAAACTGTGCTTTTTTGACTTTATATACAAATTGTGCTAATTGCTTTGTGATCTAAGTTGTTCAATTGAACACCCTACTCAAGGGAACCTTTTCTGTTTACTGGTTGGATTAACCCTACTTCCCTTGATTTTGGTTAAGGGGTACCTCTCACTTTCTTCTACTTGTATTGTACAACCTTTTGATTGGAGAGGAGTTCGCTCTTCCTGTGACCCTTTTGTTAAAGGCACTCAAATTAGGTAAATTACATGTGATTAATCATGGATAAATTAAAAACTTTTGGGTTCTCAGACGATAAATATACAAGGCTGATGAACCTGGACCCCAAAATTGGGGGTTCCAAAGGACTCCACAATATGAGCCATGAGCAATTGATTAAAACTTTGAATTTAAAAAAGAAACTCATCAGAACGGAGCTTCATGACGAATTTCTGATAAATTACCTAAAAGAAGGGGTAATACCAATAGGGTTACAGGTTCGTAATGAACCAGGACTGTTTGTCGAACACCCCAAGTTTGTGGAAACCTGGACGCTGATAGCCAACCGATGTAGTCGGGATTGGCTTATACTAATTATTGAAACAGCCCAGGAACTGATAGCGCTAGATAGAAAAGCAAGAAATAGACAAGCTTGAGACAGAACTCAAACAGTCTCCTGCCCTTGAGGATGCAAAAAAGAAACTCGAGGAAATAAATCTAGATGCAGAGGGATACAGAGATTACTTATTTAATAAAAAGCTGAGGAACGTTCAAAAAAGTACGTAGAGAAATACACCATAGAAGGCGTATACCCCTACACTCACAAAGACTACTTTTCTAACAAGAATGAACCCTGATGGGAAAAACCTAACCCGCAGAGATCAGTTTACTCTAGAAACAACAATAAACGAATAACCTTCTCTGAATCCTCGGGCTCAAGTGGCGAGGAAGAACAGGATAGACCCCAGGAAAATAGAGCTGGTCCTAATTATGAAAGAGAGCCTTTTTTAGACAGGCGCCCAACCCGAGGATACAGAAATCCCAGGGGATACAATCACCCAGACTACGGGAGGAAGCAACAACTTCAAAACAGCTCCCGGGAGTACATAGCCACAAGAAGTACCCAATATTGGAGGTAGGGGGATTCCCTATAATCAATCTGTCATCCAAGACTCTTAGTGATACAGAACAAACAGTACTACAAAAGGGTTTCAGTTTTGCCCCTACTCAGGCACCCTCGATGTTCCATATCGAAAGTGACCTAAGAACATTTTTTAGGAAAATCAGACTAAATTGCTTTTTTGAGGATCGTGAGTATAACCCACCCCCAAGTGTTACAGGACTCAAACCTAAATCAACCTTTTTCCCCAGTATTCAGCAAGTAGATAAAAATATTGAAAAATTTGAAAAAGTATGTTATGTTATGTTATGTTAAAAATTCTTATACCGCGCACGTTCACCGAAACGGTTTCTTGGCGCTCATAACAGATGCGGAGGACAAGGGCAGAAGTTTTACTCAGGTGCAGCTGTGAAAAGGAACGTCTTCAATGTCCTGCGAAAACATTCATAAGAGAGACAGTGGCGGAAGGAAGAAGGGAGGGTGTTCCAAAATGTGGGGGCTAAAAAAGAAAAACAGAGACCACCATGTTTCTTACGATGGATTTGGGGGATGCACAAGAGATTATCAGCAGAGGAGCGTAAATTACGTGTTGGTATGTACTGCTTTAAATTGGAGGAAATAAAGGCAGGTGCAAGATTGTAAAGGGCTTTGAAAATAGTGCATCCAAGTTTAAAGGTGCAACGTTTGGCCACAGGAAGCCAGTGAAGGCTCCGTAATAGCGGCGAAACGTGCTGGTGCTTAAGCTGGTGGAATACTAAGCGGGCGGCCTGGTTTTGTATCAATTGTAACCTCTGGAGCTGATAGGCGGGGATCCCCACGTATAGGATGTTGGCGAAGTCAACCCTGGAGATAACAAGAGCCAAGATGACTAAGATGAGTGCATCTCTGGTGAGAAATCTACAGATCTTACCAATCCTGCGCAGGTGGAAAAAGCAGGACGATGTAACCGCAGATATCTGAGTTTTCATAGATAGATCTCCAGAGATGACTACACAGAGGCTTTTCACAGAGTTGACAGGTCGGGGGGGAACCCCAAGTGAGTGGGGCCAAAAACTGTTGTTCCAAGGGTTGGCCGGCCCGCCCACCAGCACAAGTTCGGTCTTTGTGGGATTTAGCTTGAGTTGGCTGTGAGCCATCCAATCAGAGATGTCTAGCATGGTAGTTTGAAAGTCGGTGTGGGAGGAGGGAGAGGTATCAATAGGGAAGATCAACTGCAGATCATCTGCATAATTGAAAATTGTTGCAGAGGATTTGCGGAGGGAAACCATAAGGGGTTGCATATACAAATTAAAAAGGAGAGGGGATAGTGCTGAGCCCTGAGGGACTCCGCAGGAGAGAGAGGAAAAAGGAGCAGAGAAGGTGGAGAGATGTACGGCTTGGGAGCGTGTGTCCAGGAAAGATCGGACCCAATCAAGGGCCACGCCCTGGATGCCGGCGTTAGTGACACGGTCGATCAATATAGAGTGATCAACCGTGTCAAAAGCCGCCCACAGGTCTAGCAGGACGAGGGCTTGAGAGATGTTGTTGTCAACCCCAGTTCTTAGAGTGTCCTTGACGGCAGCAATGACCGCCTCAATAGAGTGAAGGGGGCGGAAACCGGCCTGCTGGGGGTCCGGAAAGGATGAACTTCAATAAATGCGCTCAGACAGCGTGTGACGTGAGTTTCCAAGATCTTTCCTAGGTAGGGGAGAAGGGAGATAGGCCTGTAATTGCTCAGGACCAAAGGGTCTGCATTGGCTTTCTTTAGAATTGGTAGCACCACTGCCTGTTTGAAGGAGTCAGGGACTACTCCAGTGGCAAACAAACAGTACTACAAAAGGGTTTCAGTTTTGCCCCTACCCAGGCACCCTCGATGTTCCATATCTAAAGTGACCTAAGAACATTTTTTAGGAAAATCAGACTAAATTGCTTTTTTGAGGATCGTGAGTATAACCCACCCCCAAGTGTTACAGGACTCAAACCTAAATCAACCTTTTTCCCCAGTATTCAGCAAGTAGATAAAAATATTGAAATATTTGAAAAAGTAGTGGAAGTAGAAGTAAAAAACTTACTTTCCGAAAAAACTACATATAACAACAACTTTTCAAAATCACAGAGAGAAGCATTGAACAACTTACAGAAGAATACGGAGTAGACAATCAAACCCGCCGATAAGGGCGGGGGTATTGTGGTGTTTGATACTGTGAAATATGATAATAAAATTAGAGACCTTTTGAGTATCACAGAACATTATGAAAAATATAGATTCCAGGAACTTAGCAAATTAAAAAGTGAAGTTGCCCACCTTTTAAGAGAAGGGAGAGACAGGGGAGCCATATGTGAAAACGAATATAAATTTCTACTTAATCAAAATCCAATCACCCCTGCTATGTATGGTCTCCCAAAAATTCATAAAAACCTCTACGATCCACCTATGAGACCCATAATTAGTGGAATAGGATCGATTCTGGAGCCCCTTGGTCGGTATGTAGACTTTTTCCTACAACCGATTGTGAAAAAACAAAGGTCTTATCTTAAAGACACCTCCCACGCAATATCGGTATTTGAAGGTAGAGAGTTTAATAGGGTGACCGTGTTCCTGGTCACCCTTGATATAGAAGCTCTCTATACCAACATTCCCCAAAACAACACCTTGGAAGTGATATCTTCTATACTAAAAAGTGAAGATCTACACGGAGGTGAAGACGATTTTATCATGTCTTGTATTTACTTAATTCTTAAAAGGAACTTTTTCCTGTTTAAGGAGGACATATATCTCCAGATCAAGGGCACCAGTATGGGGGCCGCTTGTGCCACCAGCCTGGCATGCCTGTATGTTGGCAATTTTGAATTAAAACACATTTTCAATGAGGCAGCTCCTTTTTTTGAAAATGTTTCCTGCTGGCACCGCTACATTGATGATATCATCTTCATCTGGAGCGGTGCCAGCGAGGAATTACTTGATTTCTTGGATTGGATTAACCTTGGTGACCCCAATCTTAAGTTTACAGGACACCATAGCAATACGAGTGTAGAATTTCTTGACATCAAGATCAAAGACGAGGAAGGTAGCCTTAAAGTAGAGCTCTTTAACAAACCAACTGACAAGAACTCTCTTCTACATTATTCAAGCAACCACCCAAGGGCACAAAAAGATAATGTGCCTTTTGGTGAGTTCTTAAGACTGAGGCGAAATTGTTCTAATTTGGAAGATTTTTTTAAACACTCAGAAAATATGAAGAATAAACTTAAAGAGAGAGGGTACCCCCACAAATTGATTTAAAACTCCTTTAAAAGGGCAAGGTTCTATAACCATGATAGCCTATGAGACCAAAACAAAATTACAAATAAAAATAAGTTGGATAGGATAGTTTTTGTAACCCAATTCTCACACTTGAGCAACCAAATTAAAAATATAGTCTATAGAAACAGGTGTATAATAAATGACAACACTGACAATAAATTGGACAAACCTTTGTTCTCCTTTCGGAGAAACAAAACTCTTCGGAACAGCCTAGTCCATACCTATAAACCTCCAGTTGAAACGCAATTAACTATAACTGGATCAAGAACATTAGGTAGCCACAAATGTGGAACGTGCTCTGTTTGCCCGCACTGCATTACAGGCCCCAGTTTTGAATATAAAGGAAAAAAGCTCAACTCCAAAACATTCAACAACTGTAGAAGTCAAAATGTTGTTTACTTGCTAAAATGCCCCTGCAACCTCGGTTATGTAGGGGAAACTAGCAGGGAGCTTAGATTAAGAGTACTGGAGCACAAGTCTGCTATTAGGACAAATAAGATTAATGCACCCTTGACGGAGCACTTTAAAGAAAAAAACCACACTTGTGATGATATACGTTGGTATATCATTGAAAAGATTAGGACCTCTAGACGTGGTGGCGACATACATAAACTCAGGAAAACCAGAGAACAGTGGTATTTCTGCTTCCTAGATACTATTCGCAATGGCCTGAATACCAGAGAAGACTGGACCCAATGTATATAGCAACAGTACAATTTATCCGTTTTAATCAGCATGACATAGAACCACCACTGTAGAAATAAAAATGTTCACTGTTGTATAACAAACACAGCTCCTCTTTTGAAAAGTATCATCATAATACCCCTTCCTAATACACTCCCTTTTAATTTTATCAGTTCCATCTTATGGAACTAAAGTATAATTTTTGGGTTGGAAAGAAAGTGAAAATATTCCTTTGTAACTAACGCAAATTGCGGTTTGCGCGGAAATTCACCTTTTCCGTTCCAGATCCGACTATCAATTGTAAAATATACCATATATCGGGCTCGAGTAAAATATCCCCCTTTTCTTCCTTTTAAAATGGCCATAGAACAGCGCTCAGGACTACAAACGTTTAGACCTATCACGGATCTTAGACATTGCCCAATGGTATCGGGGCATCTTAAGCCCGGATATGCAAATTCTTAGGATAGAAACACGAGCTGTTGATTGGCTCAACACTGAACCAATCAAAACGCAGGTAACACCATTTAAACTGACTCCTGAATGGTCTCTGGTAAACAGAACGGAGCCAGCGAAGCAGGCAGTCCCCTACGGCAGAATAGGTAAGCGCTTTTCTTCGCTGCAGGAATTCCAAAGAAACCCGCTTTTCCACATAACCACAATTACTAAAAAGCCATTGTTTATTCCACTTTGCACCCTAGTGAAACAATTGTTTCCATCGGGAGGACATGACGAAAGCGCCCCTAGTTCCTTAATTTTTAAAGATAAAAGGCGTCATTGGACAAGGAACATTGTTTAAGATACCACACGCCCATTTTCAGGTATGATTAAACGCTTAACAAATTAATGTAAAACTTTATAAGTTGAGCCCTGTCCCTAACCGCCTTTATAAATTGTATTTGCCAGGATCCCCAATAGATAATTGAAGCGGGCCATGCATATATAGGAGAGAAAAACGGAAAATGAAGCAAACCCAGCAATCTTAGAAAATACCACGTCCCAACTGAACCTCATTGGACTATATCCAAAGAATATTCTTAAGGTAATTTGATAAAAGATAGTTATGCTTGAACCTTTTAGGTAAATCAAAATATTTAGATCCAACGGGCGGTACAAATTTCTATTCCAATCATATAACCTTGATTCTGCCACCTTATGCTCCTGAATGCCCTTTGAACATACAATAGGGACTCGCACCCGGTAACAATAGGTAGACTCTTAAGACAGGATATACATGGAATTCTGTTTGTTTAAAACTTTTATATTTATATTACGATCATAAAAATAGGATAACGTGTATGCAATTCACACAAGGTCGAAAGGGAAATGTGAAGGTTTCAACAGACGAGACTGCCATTGGTTTAGAGTACCATTAGCTAGGTCGAGAGAGTTTAGGAGAAATGCTTGTCTCCAACCTAAATGTTTAACGTTTCATATGCAATGTACATGCTTTTGTTTGCATTGATAGTATCAGCCTTATTGTATGCATAAGAGAGTCATTACAGGGCACATCAGTGGTTGTATATATATCCATTTGGAATACATCTACCCTTCCCTACATTGCTATCACAGGTTTTGTTGTTATAGTAAGAAAGTCATCGCGAATTATACAGAACATGGTTGATTAAATGCAAATGTTACTGCAAATTGTTCAATTTATAATGTTATAATGACGCCATAAAAAGCAGAATATTTTAAACAATTTAATCAATTTAAACAGTATATTGTATATATTACAATTGCTTGTATATTCACTCTTTAGGGTGATCCCATTGACCCCAGAAATACGACAGACAGAACGTAGTGTCTTGACAATGGTGGCTTAAAACCAAACCTACCACCGAAACACGTCGACGCATTTCCAAGTATAATTCTTCAACTCGGACACCTGTGTTGATACATTATAAGACGGTGCATAACACATGGGTGTCAGATAGAGTTTGAATATACACGTTGTATTGTACAATTGGATGTCTTACTGTTGTCTGTCCCCCTTATTTGCATTAATTTTGCTGGTCAATTTTGAATTTCCCTGTACTTTTATTATTGTCATTTTTTAATTGGTTTTACTTGTGTATAGTGGTGCTACTGTCCACTTATTCTTTTTAATATATTGTGTAATTAATAAACTGTGTTTTTTTGACTTTATATACGAATTGTGCTAATTGCTTAGTGATCTAAGTTGTTCAATTGAACACCCTACTCAAGGGAACCTTTTCTGTTTACTGGTTGGATTAACCCTACTTCCCTTGATTTTGGTTAAGGGGTACCTCTCACTTTCTTCTACTGATATAGCTTATACACTCTTAGCAATTTCAAGATGGCCACTACAATCGCTTATATCGCTCATATTGTTACATGACGCTCGAGGATATTCTGTTCTAATTATTACTAGAACCTCGAAGGTTCATTACAGCTGCCAGTTTCTCTTTTATACTGAAGAGATCCCCATTGTCCTCTCGCTCCTAATAATTGGGGCCCTGGGTATATTTTTTCCGCGCTTAGGCAGCCTGCATACGGATCATTATTGTTCATATTCCCGGTTGCAAATACACCCAGTAGCACATACCTTTAGCAAGGATCACGGCGATCGATGTCTTTGCGTCTCTGAGTTTTTCGGATTTAATACTTGTTTCGGCTTTCACACCGTATTATAGCCATTAATATTCATACGTTTCAAGATGGCTGCCTCTCGCGCGCGCTTTACCATGTGATCCGCTATGACCTCCCTACCTATTGCGGTTCACAGGTGATTCCTGTTAATCATTGTTTAGCCCAGTATATAAGAAGCCTGAAACTTCAGACTTCACTTGCTGCCGGAGGATGTATCGCGGTCGTGAAGGGGATATTACTGGATGTTGTTAAGCGGTTCTATCATAAACTGGTAAGACTCACCTGGGGATCTTGTGGTGCATTGTGGGGTGGGGACTTGAAGGCCTCTTATCTGTTTTCTCCTTGACTTAGGCTTTATGGATGATCCTCTGTGTCTCTGATGATTCATTTGTTACAATAATGGGTATAAGAAAGCACATATACTTAAGTGCTTGGGCGTCACTACCAGGGATGATAGATACAGGGGACCGCCTCAGATATAGACTTTCCCTTCACTCTGTGACATAGATACACTCATTCAGCACCACAAATTTTCTTCATGATAGTGCATTATTTTATGTGAAAGCAGTAGGTGTGGTGGAACTTGCAGTAATACTTCTTGCATTACAAGCATAGAGGATGGGTGTGAGGTACTGGCTTGGACATTTTCTCTCAAATGATAGTTATGATATTGGTACATTTAACTGGCACCAGTTGTTTACCCTTTTGATCGCACAATATAGCTTGTCCAGAGGCTCCGGGGTATAGGAACTTGGAGCTTTTTTCTGTTTATGGAGATGATTACTTGTCTCTCCTTCTTGTTTATTAGGCATGTATCATTGATATAATATTAGACACCTAGCTGATATTCCTTCAATCCTTTTTTTTTACTTCTCTACAGACTGGGGTGTCGAACCTGTTATTAGTCTTTCCTTGACTACGCGTCACTTTGGATTATATGCCTACCCTGGATTACAGAGAGGTAAGCATATTTGTTTACCGCTAGGCTTAGGTGGTCTCTTACTCACAATATTAGACCTGGACTAGCTGTTATCTTATACACCATATGCCTCTTGGATTATGAGCTGACGTGTTTTTATGGTATGTGGGGTCCTAATATTGATATAGGGTGGCCCTAGGTTAAATAGTTTTACCATTTTTACTTATTGATTAGGTACTTGAAGGAATGATTTTCTCTGTGTTGGGGACACTATTAATAATCCCACTCTCCTCCCTACAGACTTATACTTACATGCAGTTTTATTGAAACTCGCCGGATCTATAGAAAGCATAAAATATTCTTGCAAAACAGCGATTTCTTGCCTTTGCCTCCTTCCTATCTCTCATAGCCAGTCATCTTACCTACTACCGAGTTTTACATGTAGAGACACACTGATTTCCATTTTACTTTACTTTTAGATGTGTTGAAACAAGCCTTATTCGCCACTCGCGGTGTTGCTTCCTTAGAACTTTGCCTTCCATGTTTACCTGAAGTTCTCACTACTAGCAGAAGGTATATCTCAGTCTGGTTTTTCCAGATTCTTTTTTATATTTTGTTACATATCTTTTGCTCCTTTCTCTGCCCTCTGGTTAAACTTGAAATCTTACATTTTATTCTCTTGATTGGTTATTCCTAATGTATGCACTGTCGCGATGCCTTAGAGGATGTCACGAGTACAATGGGTATGCCATAATCCAATATTAAGATGTTGAAAATACGTTATATCTTTTTGTATATTTTCATTCATGCCGTCTGTCTGCTTATGCTTGTACATATGTGTAGGAAAGTCAATTAGACACACCCAACTGTAACTGTACAAGAAGAAATCGTATTGTTGTGTATTGTTTACTTTTCTTATAATTTTAAATGTATATATATATGTATATAAGTTGCTCTGTACATATATTTGTATATAATTGTTTTTTATATGTGTCTTATATATGTTTGTTTATATGCTTGTATTTAACAGCCCTGAAGAAGTCCCTTGCAGGGACGAAACGCGTCAGCTGCATGGTGCTTCACCAGTTTTTTTTCTAAATAAAGGAAATCAAATTGAGGAGCTTCATCTTTTCGTGACTCATTGAAATTGTAAATCATATGCCAAATGTTGTGGTGCACCTTTGCTGTTGCAATTACATGTAAGTGTCTCTTCTTGGAAGACATGCAGATGTTTTAGGGAATAAAAAAGAGAATTCAGTAGTAATCATTTAAAAGATTGATTAACGCAATGCCCTGCAGCCAAAAGTTTACTTTGGACCAACATTTCCTTTTACTATTTACGACAGTTGTTTCCAACAGCAATGCTGTGTTGCTGAATCAATAGGGGTTGGAGACAGCTGATGGTGGAGGGGATTAAGAGTGAGATTTAACCTAAAAGCAACACGAAGAAGGGTAAGGAGATTAACCTGAAAGCAACATGGATGAGAGTGTATGTAGGTAGTGGAGCGAAGCACAAGGACGAGCACAACAGGAAGGAAGCCAGGGGACAGAGAGCAACATGGGAGAGATTCACATTAGTGAGTGTAAAAGAATAAGTAGGGAAGCCAGGACTATCATTTGATTGGCCACCCCATCTCCCCATTACCAAACAAACACTACAGCAAGTTTTCATCACAGGATCGGCTTCTGAACTATTTCTCTCTCACGCGCATGCGCACATATTTTTTTTACAACAACACAACAAACAAAACAGCGGCAAGTGGGCAGTACAGGAAGAGATTCCTAGCCATTTTCGTTTGATATTAATGAATTGAAAACAAATATACACTTTCTGGGCTCACAGTGGAAAAATCAAATAATGAGGAAAGTGTACTGGCAAGAGTGTGGTGATTTCTTTAACTGCTCTCTACTGATGAAGGGCTCAACCCTGAAATACGTGTCTAGAGCTATACAGCAATGTCTGCACCAACTTTGGTGAAAAACTCAAGCTATTTTTTTTTTAATATTTGTTTTTATTGTTGCATCAAATAGCAATAATCACAGTCATATTTTTCCGTTGGCTGCAGCGTCAACATTCTGCTGCAGTCAACCAATAGCGCAACTTTTTCTTTTTTATTAAACAACTCTTAACTGTAAGGTCATCGATTGGATAGTTGGTACATTTCAGATAGATTATTAGAGCATTCAAATCAACCTCACAATGGGCAAAGCCTGTAATACCACAATTTGCAGATCTATTATGCCAACCCAACGAGCCCGGCAAACCCTGGGGCCACCCTGCCTGAACCCATCTCCACATTCCGTTCTCCCCTACTCAGTTCCCTCCTCATCCCCTGAGCTATCCATGTCTTCCTCTTCCGGCAGCGGCTCACACAGCTCCCCCCTATAAGTGTTCCAAAGTTTCCAAATTTGGTTCCATTTATGTGGGTTGGCTCTCTGTTGGTACACTGCCCGTTCCACCACCATAAGCATGTCCATATTCCGGCACCACAGTGCCAGGGTCGGCGTCTCGGATGACCCCCATTTCTGCGCTATATCTCGCTTTGCTAACATTGTTCAAATGACCACCCATTGCCTTCCATATGATGTTAAGTTGTTTGGGCCCCACACATTCAACAGACAAACTCGGGGGTCAGGTGTGATCGGAATTTATAAGGTTTGGGCCATCCTGCGTGTTACTCTCCGCCAATAGTCTACCATACAGGGACAGGACCATAGGGTGTGATACAATGTGCCTTCCTCTCCGCAATGCCTCAGGCAGTAGGGGTGATCCGCTCTTTGGATTTTGTGCAGAGCGGTGCGTGTATAGTATACTCGGTGCAATATTTTAAATTGCACCAACCTAAATTTGGACGAGATGCCAGCTTCTTTAGGCGACGCCAGCGCTGCATTCCATTCTGTCTCATCTAGTTCTCCTATTTCCCCCTCCCATTTTTCCTTCAATTTCTGCAACGGGTCAGGTAAGTTGTTTATGAGTTTACGGTAGCTGAGGGAAGTAGCACTGGCCTCCATGTAGTCTGTAAGTAGTCGGTCCTCTAGCGGGGCCGATTCTGGGACATTAGTGCCTGGTTCTATTGCTGACAGTAATGCGTGACGAATCTGTATGTAACGGTATGTTTCAGTAATGCCCAATTCGTACTGTTCCCTCAGGGTCTCAAACGGAACCACTCCATCCTTCGTCCACATATCACCCACCGTGGAAATCCCGATATTGTCCCACTGTTCGAAGCCTTTACTGTGTCTCAGATTCCCCAAAATTCTGGAGTCCCACAGGGGTGTAAGTCGTGTAACTACTCCCTCCCATTTTAATCAGTTTTGGGCTTTATGCCATAGCGTCACAGTGTGTTTAGTTGGGCCGCTGAGTTTTGCCATCAGTCCTTTATTGTAGAGTGGGGCCAGAAGCGTGTTTGTCCCTAGCTGCCTCCTATCCGCCATATACGCCGGATCGTCCTGCGGCCTGTGTATCCACTGGTTAATCACTTTGAGGTGGGCTGCCCAGTAATGTAGTTCCAAATTTGGGAGTGCTATCCCCCCACTATACCAGTCTTGAATCAATTTCACATGTGCCACCCTGGCCGGTCTGTTACCCCACAATAAATTGGACAGTTGAGTCGATATTTGTCGGAAGAACGATGTTGGGACCAACGCTGGCGTATTTTCCAGGACGTATAGGAAACGGGGTAGCGCCATCATCTTGAAAAGTGCGGCTCTACCCAACAGTGTTAATGGGAGGGTTTTCCAATGACGTACGTCTGATTTTAGTCTGTCGAGCAGCGGCCTGAGATTTAAGTCTGGAAGGTCGCATGTTCTCGTGTGATTTGGATCCCTAGATATTTAAAGGAGGTGGATTCCAATATTAATGGGCAGTCTGCACTTAGGGTCGGCGGCGTGCCGTGGAGCATATAGAGCACAGATTTCGTCCAATTTATTTTGTACCCCGAGGCTGTGCCTTGCCTCTCACACAAGGCCAGCAATACCGGAATACCAGTTGCTAAGTCTGTTAGGTAGATCAACATGTCATCGGCATATAGTGACACCCTATCTTCCCAGTCGCCTCCCCACTGTATGCCCTTCAATAACTGGGTGGTCCTAATGACGGTGGCTAAGGGTTCCAGGACCAGTGCAAACAGGAGTGGCGAGAGTGGGCACCCCTGTCTCGTTCCCCTCGCTATTGATATTTCTCGCGAGATGTGGCCATTTGCTGTCACTCGGGCAATTAGGCTTTTATACAAAAGTCTAATCCACTCTACAAATTTTGGGCCGAAGCCCATATGCTCCAGAACCGCAATGAGGTAGCGCCATTCCACCAGGTCAAACTCCATTTTGGCGTCAAGTGACAGGATAGCTGCTGGTTCTGACAGTAATGGAGCCCGTGCCAGCACGCCGTGTAGGCGTCTGAGATTCATTGCTGTGCTCCTATGCGGCATGAATCCGGATTGATCAGGATGTATGAGATGCACCAGATGAGGTAACAGTCTGTTGGCTAGTAGTTTCGCTAAGATCTTACTCTCGGCATTAAGTAGAGATATTGGGCGGTATGACCCGCATTCCTCAGGTGGCTTGCCGGGTTTTGGTATTGCTATTATTGTTGCTGCGCGTTGATCGGGCGGCAACTGTCCCTGTTCCAGACTGGCCTTAAACATATCTAGTACGGGGGTCGCAAGCGTTTCCAACATAGTTTTATACCATTCGATATCCCATTGGGACCTAACGCTTTTCCTGAGTGTAATGCAGTGAAGGCTATCTGTAACTCTTCAGCGGTCAGGTCCATTTCCAACTCGTCTTTATTGTCCTGTGACAAGGTGCGAGTGGGTACTCCTGCGAGAGACGTCTCCGCCATCTCTCGGGTAACATCGAATTCAGGGGAATATACTGTTTGAAAGTGGTCAGCCAGGAGTTCTACTATCATTGAGGGACGGGTTTGTAGTACCCCTGCGGGATCTCTCAAGTGTAGGATAGCCCTCTGCCCCTCCCGTTTTTTCTCTAACCAGGCAATGAGCCTACCCGCTTTGTCACCTACATCGTAGATTCTGTGAGCTGTCGTTGCTAAATTGTCCACTACCTTGCGGCGCATGTGGTCGGTATGACGCTGCTGACACAGTCGAAGTCTGTGCAGCGTGTCCCTCATCGGCTTAGTCTCATGCTCTCTATTGGCCTTGGCGAGCCCGCCTTCTAGGTCTAGGAGCTCTTGTTTTTGCGTTCGTTTGTATCTCATGATGGTGGAAATAGCCTGTCCCCTGAGAACCGTTTTGTACGCTTCCCATAGGACAACAGGGGACTTAACGGACCCTACGTTCTCAGCGAAGTATGTCCTTGTCTCTTTTTTTAGTGCTTTTGCTACTAATGGTACTTTAAGGTATCCCGGATAGATCGGGTAAATGCGTGTCCGGGTCCGTCCAGGGTTGGAGAGACTCAGTGTCAGGGGAGAGTTGTCCGAAACACCCCTCGGTTTGATTTGTACATCTTCTATAGTGAGGGTGCCGTGTCCTAGTGTCAGGAAATAGTCGATCCGTGACAAACTATCATGGACTGCTGAATAGAATGTGTATTGTTGGTCGTCTGGGTGAAGTCGCCGCCAGAGGTCCACCAGGCCCTGTGCTTCCATAAAATCATGTAGGCGGGAGGGCCGGGGAGACTGAGTTCTCACCGGGAACCTGTCTTGTGTGTTGTGTGCTACTGCGTTGAAGTCCCCACCCACAATGAGATCTCCCTCTGGCAGGTCTAGCAGGAATTTCCCCAATTCTGGTAGTGCGACAGCATGCAGTGCCGGCGGGATATAGACCAAGACCACATTGAGCGGTCTTCCTTCCCACTGCCCGTGTGCCGCCGCAAAACGTCCCTGTGTCTGATTTCGTGGATTGGAGTATGAATCTCGATGAGCAGTGCATCAGAATCCCTGTACCACGAGACCCCCTAGTGAACTCTGAGTGTACGATCATACTGTAGCCCTTCCTATCAAGTGCTTTGGTTGCTGTGCCTGTTAAGTGTGTTTCCTGGAGTAGGACCAGGGCTGGGTTTAGTCGTTTTATGTTCTGTAACACCAAGCCTCTTTTAACTTTATCCCCCAGACCCCTAACATTCCATGTCATAAGGCACAGTGGTGTCACCTGCCCCGTCCTAGCTGCCTCCCTTTCTACTTCAACCCGCGTGGTGTGTTCCATATTACCTGTGGTGACCGACCTTAGTGTGTCGTGATGATTGCGTGTGAGCGCATTTCCAATGTGTCGCCTTACGGTTGGTGTGTACCATATAGTTCCAATCTTGACCTGTAGAACAATTTAAACAATGCAAAACCTCCCGCCCCCAAACACCCCCCCTCCCTGCCCCCCTGCTAAACGGACCTAAAACTGCCCGCCCCCCCAACTCAGCAGAGTGCCTGATCCCAACCCAAAACACAGTACTTGCTCGCTGGGGTGAAGGACTCTCCGGAGTCGGCGGCCCCCCTCCATGACCACGGAGGATCTTTGCCCAGTGTCCATGGCAGTACCCCCGGTTAGCGACACAGTTGGCCTAGGTAGGCCGCATCGGGAAGTCATTGGTCCTCGTTGTCTTCTGTTTCTGGTACGTCGTTCAGAGGTGAGTGTGAGTCTGCTTCTCCCCCAGATGATTGGGATCCCGTTCGGGGTCCGTTATTGCGATGTTTGTTCGATCTATTGGAGCGACGAGGCAGGCCTGCTGTTCTCCATCCCTCCAGCCAATCCTGAACTTCCTCCGGAGTGTCAAAAAACCATGTTTTATTGTCCGCCACTATCCTCAGTCTGGCTGAAAAAAGAATTGAGTAGGGAATCTCCCGCGCCCTAAGTTCTTTTTTAACTTCGAAAAAAGTTCTTCTTCCTCGTGCGACTTCCGCCATATAGTCAGGGAAGAATGCCAGAGTGGAGTTTTGTGTTTTAATGGGGGGCGAAGTCCTTGCTGCCTGTAGGATCGCATCCCTGTCTCTGAAATTGAAGAGCCGAGCAATGATCGGCCTTGGGTTAGCCCCGGTTTTCTGGCGTCCCCCGGGAACTCGGTGCGCTCTTTCCACTGTAAAGAAAGCGGAAAGACCCTTGGGCTGAAGGCTTTGCTTGATCAGGTCTTCCAAATACAGGTCCATCGCCCTTGTGTCTTCCGATTCCGGAACCCCTATGATACGAATGTTGTTCCGTCTCGAGCGCCCTTCCTGGTCATCCAGCTTGTCCCGCAGCTCCTTGTTTTCTTTTGTGATCCGCTCCACATTTATCTGCAGTTCGGAGACATCTTCCACCAACGATTTGGTCACTACTTCCATTGCATTCACTTTTTCTGTCATTTTATGGAAGTCTGCACGTATAAGAGTTATTTCTGTTGAGATCGATCCCACTGTTGCCTGTACCTGGGTGAGGGCCCGCATCAAGTCGTCCAAGGTCGCTTTCTTGCCCCCCGCTGTGTCCGCGGTTTTGCCCGCCTGCTGTCTCGCATCTGGCGGAGAGGAGGTAGACTTATCGTAGGCATATCTTTCAAGTCGGGCTTGCGCCGCTCCGCTTTTCGGCCCTTTACTGGCTATCCTGGCGGTCCCTTCCGCCGCGGTACGCAGTGGTCGCTCGTTATGAAATCAGTGCCCGAATGGTGTTGCGACCGTTAAGATGAAACCCTCTCGGAGGCCTGTTCTCTTCACGCTCACCGGAATTGGGCCAATTGGACTCAAGGGCCACTGACCGATGGGGTTTGCTCCCCTCCGTGCCACCAAGTCTGTCGCGGAAGCGGCCCGCACTTCCTGCTATGCTCAAGTCGCCGCCCGATCTTCGTATGTAGGTCTTAATCGTTGTGCAGTGCCTTTACGGATCGATAATCTCGAGCATATCGTTGCATGAAGGGTATGGGGCCCCGAGAGGTTGAGTCCGTGCCCTGGGGCCTGCGTCTATACCAGTATAAAACGTTTACCACGCATTTTTTACCACGCACTACACTTACAACGCAGGCATCACCACGCATACCATTACAACGCATTGCGCTGGGGGGCGCTCTTGGATAGGGAATAAGTTTAATTTTATATCCAACACCTTCCCTAGTATCCACGGGGACTGGAGTTGGAATATAAAATTATACTTACCACTATCCAGCACCTCAAAGCGCTATGCGTTGTAACGGTATGCGTTGTAAATACCGCGTTGTAATGGTATGCGTGGTAATAGTATGCGTGGTAACGTCATACATCCGTCTATACTGTGGTAGTGAAGTCCGGGTATGCGCCTGCTTGCCTCCGCCTCCGGTCGCGCCACTATGCGACGGATTTTGCACCCCTGTTTCACCGGGCAGTCAATGGTCCTTAGGATGAGTTCTGTTGTCCACCAAAACTGTCGGTTCTCGGGGAGGTCAGCGCGGTCTTTTCGCTGTTCCGCACCCCGGGCTCACTTGTGCTCCGTGATCAAGATGGCGGCCTCGTCCCGCAGGTCGCAGGGGGGTTATTTGCTTCCGTATGTTCGCTGGAAGCTTCTGAACCTCCACGGAGCTACCGATCAGGATGTTTGGTTCTCCGGACCCCAGCCCCTCAAGTTCGGCGATGGCGCTGTTCTGCTATTCCTTCCTGCGGCACTAGCTCGTCCACGAGCGGGCGCTTCCGGTGGTGTCTCGCCCTGATTGTAGCACTTCCTGTCGGCTCGCTGCCTCAGTCTGCGGCCCGGCTGTAGGCCTGCTCTGCTGCCCGCACAGGCGTCTCTCGGAACTGTACTTCCCGATGTCGGATTTTCGTTCCGATTGTTTCGGTGTGTGCCGCCCGGTCCTGGGCATCGATCCTTTCCAGTAGGAGATATTTGTGTGACGGATTGGTGGTCGGATCGTCGAGGAGGCCGCTTCAACCGCGGAGCTCGCCTTCTATGTTGCTGCCATCTTCGGCTGCTAGCCACGCCCCCCCAACTCAAGCTATTTTTGAAGTAAGTTTGAACTGTGTACTGCATTTACCAGGATGCAAAGGGGCGAACTTTGCTCGGACTGTGAGGCAGTGTGCTCTCAACGCCCATTCTGATTTCATTAGCGCTTTGGGCTGAATAATTTGTATATACGCGCTATGAGCAGATATATTCAGGTCAGATGCGCTTCTCGGACCCGATATAGAAGAACCCCTGATGTCCTGATTTGCGGGGACAGACTGTAAATAGACAGACAATGAACTCACTCCCCAATGGGGAAGTGCTTCGCCAGTGCTTGAAACGCTGGTTTCCTTTTTTCCAAGAATTCCTGCCGTTTCAAAAGCACAAGAAAATATGTTTGACGTTCTGACTGGGTGTCTACCCCAGACTTTAGTATGAAGCGCAGCGTAACAATAACACATCAAAAATCTGCTTACAGCTGCTGCGACTAAGGATGTTTGTCCAAAAAAACCTTTCCAGTGATGTTTCAGATAAAATCGAGACCATATCCCCTAAGAAAATGCACCAGTCACCTATTAGTGGTCCAATGAGAAATTGTGCCCATGCAACTGCAAAACAGGCAGAAACCATGTATTACTGAGGTTTGTCTTCATTGGTTTGTTGAAAGACAGTGCAACAGAATAATAGTTTGAAATGAAGGACGCATGTGTTTGTTAAACGCATGGCTTCTATTGGTAGGAAACCTCTTACAGACCACTGTCTGCAATTCTCCAATAATGAGTTCTAGTAATGATGGAGCCATCGTGCAATGCACTGCAGGGCCTTAAGTGGGATAGTGAAAGCTAGGGGGCTCTAAAATGAGTGCCAGATAGAAGGTGTAAAGTGGGTGCTGAGGGAAACAAAACAAGCAGGAGCATGCGGAAAGCAACAATTGAAACAAGCTCGACCGTGAAAGTAAAAGGCCATGCTAATTAAAACCAGGCGGGAGCGAAGGGGAGTGAGAACCACCGCTACGGGCACTGCAGCAATGTATTGCAGCCAATGAGGAGCAAGCTGCCACACTGCCTACAGAGAAACATGCCTGGGAGTGGTATGCATGCCCACGCATTCTTCACTTTTCAAGCATTGCACTCATGGTTGTGGCGCGCCGCTGCTCGCGCTCGCAAGGTGAATGCCACCACAAGCACGAGTGCAGTTCTTGAAAGGTGAAGACCGATGGCTAAAGGCCCTCCTAGAGTAGCACATGTGCGCTGCCTAGGCGAGACCTAAAGTGGCCCTGCCTAGAAACTTCCTTAAGTTTAACAGAATCTCCTTACTCACCCCTCTCCACTGTAATCCACAAAATAGCAGTTCTCAGAAAAATCGTATTAGCAAAACCTTGCTAGCAGTTCCTCAAATAATTTCTAAGGGCAGCTGGTTTCCATCCTCTCTCACTTCAGTGTCTGGACCTCAACACTCTAAACACAGGAATGCAAGCAATACGCTTCCACTGGCCAGAGAAGTTGTAGCCATCCTCCAACTTATGCCATGCTTAACAGGTGCCTTTCAAAATGGATTCCACTAGTTACAGCAACCTTACTCACAATGCAGACAATCTCATTTTCATGTATGAGACGCGTGACACTGTGTACACACACATCGAACACACACACATAAAATATCAGCTCAAGGGTCTTACTATACAAGGAAGCAGAACTTTTGCACGAGTGTGACATGGACAAACTCCCACCTAGAACAGAGAAGGTATGCTCAGAAAAATTAATCAGTTCAATAGTTCTCCCCACCATTTTAAGTAAACAGGCAAGAAAGCAGAACAGGTTCTGAGCCTTGGCTTTACTGTGCACATGCTAGATTAGCGTAATAGCTAGGTAAAAAACAGAAACAGTTTTGCATGCTATCAGGTTACTCCAAACATGGGATACACGCCAGTGTAACATGCATGGGACATATTTTTAATTGCAACACATTTATGCAATCACACAACTCTAAATAGCTAAACTACATGCTAGCACTGACTGCAGGTTCAGCACCAGCACAAATAAAACACTATTGGGTTCCTGTATGTAGATATTTAAAACCTTAACATGCAAATAAAAAATAAATAAAAAAATAGTGTATGGGGATTAAGGGGCTAACTGGTGAATTAGTTCTAAGCATAAGGAAAACATATGCCAGACCCCAAGACAGCTTCAAAATAGATCACATAAAATATCACTAACATTTGAACACTTATTTGAACCAGTTTTGAACGGTTTACTCAATGCATGAAAAACAAGCATCGGTTTAGCCATTAGGTCTCCCCTTTGGGACCTTAGAAGTATTTAGTTTATGCAGCACAATATTCTTACTGCAACAACATTAACTGTTGCATGGCTAAACACTGTTAAGGTCCCAAAGGCGAGACCTATTGGCTATGCCAATGCTTGTTTTCGTATCCACTAAAGGGTTGGGTATGGGATTTTGTTAAATCTTTTGCTTGTAATGATTTTGGGGTGTTGTTGATGGGAGAAGTGTTAAATAGAGTTTAGTAGAACACTGATGCTTAGAATATGATGAGATCAGACAACATTGTCTGAGAGAGAACATAAAGAGAGCGACAGTTGGACAGTGTTCACGTTGGATGAGGAATACGAATAAAGCTTGTTCTACCTCATACTTGCGTCTCACTCATAATTTCGAGGACACCACACCAAAAAAGACCCGTGGCTCGGCCCTGGCTCAGTTTGCCGTCTGGCTCACCCACCTCTACATCTCACTTTTTTAAACCACGAAATGCTGCAAACTCACACGTCTTACACTACAGTACGCAGGTGCCTCCCTTGGTTTTTTATTGTTAACGATATTTTTAATAGTCAGGCCCTTACCTTCATGTATCTCGAAGTAGTGGCAGAAATGCTAAGAGTGGATAAGCGGCTGTGTCATAGGTTCGGTTCAACTAGAGTGGCCATTTGTAAAGGGTAACAAATTCCTATTGCGAAGACAAAAACTAAACAATACGTTGTGAGCTCACCCAAACACCCCTTGATCCAGCACTGCCCAATCAGACGATTTACTTACTTTTAGACTTTTTGTGCCTTTGTCCAATTGCAGCAAGGTTGGGATGTGGTTAATGAACCAATGAGTGGACTGAAGTCATCCTGGAAGCTGACGCTAAGATAGTCAAACGGGTGGCGGGTTTGTTTATTTCCGAGCTGGGTTTGGCAAAACTGATGGTCTTGGTTGTCCCGTAGAGCATAAGATGAAGACGACTGGGGCGTGGGAGAGTGCGGCGGGTGAGTGAATACGATGGGGAGATCGAGGGTGAGGAGCAGAGGGGGGATAGTTGAGGGAATGTTGTGAAGAGCATGCCAGAGAGCGAGTATACAAGCAAACACAGCCAAAGGGTGGATCGGGAGGGGTTCAAAATAGAGCCCATTTGAACAATACTTGATTTTGCAGTGATATCTTCAGTCCCACTCGTCCCCAATGTGTTTGTGTGCGACTCGTGGAGTTGCCACCTTCATCAGAGAAAAAATACTGTCTGCTTGGCATGTTATGGGGTTCTGGACGGTCCACAATCTCGTATTTTAACATCAAGTTGTGGAAAATCATTTTTATTCTTATCGGAGCCTAGCAATTCAGTCCCTGTTTGCTGCAATAGTCCTTTGGGTTTATTTTTTATTTTAAAAAGCATTACATGCATGCAGAGTGTTTTCATCTTGTGATTGTTGCTTTTACTGTTTCTATGTAAAATTAGAAAAACAGCTGATTCAAAGGTTTTTCCAGAACTTTTCAAAACATGTGTCTTCACGTGAAAATACCCACCAGACTGATAACAAGCGGGCGCGTGCCTCGCGCGGCAGCAGGGGGAGGGGAGAAAGGAGGGGGCCTGCACGATTCCCTTGCGGGAGCAGGCAGCAAGGCACGGTAATTGATAACATATGGCGCCAGCAGCTCTCTCCCGTGAGGGAATCGCCGTACGTGCACTCGTTGCCATTGAAGGCAATGGAACGCGTGCTCGTTTTAGCCTTAAAAGGGCAATCGATGGCTACAGGTCTCTTTCCAATGCAGAGCATGTGCGCTGTGTAGGCGAGACATTAAAATATTCTAACAGGGATCCCTTACATAAAAACATAGGTAACCTGTGAGAAAGTGTCATGTTTCTTGCATGGTATGCCCCCACTTTTTGCTGAATTGCTGATGTGCTTTGACTGAGTGTGCCCTGGGCTTCTGCCAACCACATGCCCAGGTCCTGTCTTCCTTCCCTAAAACTGTGTTGAAACTAAAACCCAATTGGCATCTCTGGTCACCTGCCAGCCCCTAGTAAATGGTACCCTAGGTACCCAGGGCATGGTGACCAGAGAAGACCCCTAAGAGCTGCAGCACTTATGGTGCCACCCTTAGGGGCCCTGTACCCTGACACCCACATACTGCCTTTGCAGGCTGAGTGTCTAAGTACAGAACTAAACAAAGAGTCAACATGGCATACATTCCTGTGTGCCATGCCCACAAGCTCACTGTCCTGGCATCTATCAGTCACCCCTCTAGCTGGGTGCCCTATGCCTGTGGTGTGGGCACAGGTACATGAGCCCTGTGCCCCTTCAGTACCCAGGGCTATTCCTGGACACTGTAAGTGCAGTGCTGCCATTAAGAGTATATGGTGCTGGGAGGTTGTCATTACGAACTCCACAGCACCATGATAGCTTCACTGAAGACTGAGAAGTTTGATATCAAACTTCTCAGCACATTAAACCCGCACTGATGCCATTGTGGGATTTGATGTAAAATGCACAACAGAGGGCATTTTAGAGATGTCCCCTGAAACCTAACCAACTCCCAGTGTCCTGACTGTGTGGCTACCGAGGCTGCCACCACCAGACATGTTTCTGGACCCCTGCATTGAGAGCCTGCCGCTCTCGGGGGCCTGAAACAATGCACATCCTGGGACGAGGTGCCAAGCCATCTCCCTCAGGATGGGCAGGGGAAGCTTCAAAGGCATGCTGTCTTTGTGAGCTTCTCCAGGCCACTTGCTGTACTCAGCTACTGCACTCACCGGTACTGACCTCCACTCTGGCGGGAAGAACGGTGGCAAACCCTAAGTGAGGAAAGGGGGTGTGCCAGCCTATGCAAACCCCACCCCTCAGGTGGGAGAGGCGAGGTGAAGCATGATTCCAGGCTACAGCCATCTTGACGATGGGGAGCCCTACCCAATCACAGCAGGCTAGGGGGTGTACTCACCCCATGACAGGGACCCATTAGTCACTGCCCTTGCCCTACCTGTAACGCCCCTAAATTTAGTATTTAGGGGCACTCTGAACCTTCCTTCCTCTGATCCCGATTGCAACAAGAAGAAGAACAAGGAAACAAGAAGACCTGCAATGCAGCTGCTAATAAGAGGACGACACCAACTGACTTGGTCCCAGAACCCTACAGGCCTGTTGATCCTTGAACCAGCTCCTGCGAGATTCTGGCATCTCCTGAGGACAGCAACCTTGAAAACCCCGGAGGACCTGCCTGCCTTGAACCTCTAAAAAGTCTGGGACCCCCACAAGCAGTGGTTCTGCTCAAACAGCAATACCCCTGGTGCTAGCAAGGACCCGCAAATTTTGCACACTCTGCACCCGTCAAGCCCGGCTTGTGCCTGAGTGACCCAAGACCACGAGGACGTCCCCCCAGCGACTGTGACCCAGAGTCCAGTGCCGAAAGACCCTCCTCGATGACCCAGAAGATGCCTGCAGCCTCAGAACCAGGGACCCCTCCAACCGTGACCAGCTGAGGGTAAGATTTCCCGATGCCAAAAGACACCCCTGCACCCGGCACCCCACGGCCCCCTGTGTCTTCCTTTGGGGTACCTACCTCTTCTCCAAGATCCTAACTTACCTCTTGAAGTGGTGGTCGCACCTGAAGAATCTCTGTCCCAGAGCCTGCAGCCTTTGTTCACTTTTTAACTTTCCCGTTGGATAACAATGAGCGCCCGACGGCTCAAAAGCACCCTGCACCCGGCCGCCCGATTGCCGCTGGAAGTGCAACCACTACCCTACTCTACTTCCCCAAATGCCCTGAGTAAGTGACCAGGAGCTCAGCTCCCACAGCCGCGTGGCCTGCTTGCTTGCAGCCACCAACCGAATGCCCCCTACCCTCCATAGGATTGCATTGGGCATTCTCTCTCTGCACCCGGCTGCCCCTGTGCCGCTGAGGGTGCAACAACTGTACCTTTCTGACCCTGGGAGACCCCTGAATGTATGCCCCAAACCTTAACTGTACCAGTCGAGTTCTTACCTAAAAGCCGATAACTCATTTTCCTTCCATAGGATAACATTGACTGGTTTCACTTGGAAATTCTTCTAAGTGTGGAGTTTTGAAAGTTTAAAATATTCATCTAAAATCAGCGAATAACTAACTCCGATTTACTCACCTGTGATCAGGAGAGAAGCCAGTGCTGCACCTTCTAGCCTAGCACTGAACCGTAAAAGTGAATATAAGTGTACCAGTAACTTGAATTTCCTCCCATAGGATGACATTGCTTGGTTTTCATTGAAAAGTTTCTAAGTGTCAAATTTCAAAATACATTTATATTGTTTAAAAATCCCTACTGTAAACAACACGCTTTTACTTACTGTTTACAGCTTATGTCCCGGGAATAAATCCATGATCCAGTCCTGTGGTTAGAAAAGTAATCCATAAAGTCCTCAATTTCATTTACCGTGAAAAACCCATTGAGCTCAATGTTAAATTGTGTTTGAAATTGTGTTTCCTATTGCAACCACTGTAGCTAATGTACTTACAAAGTCTATTCCCTATTTGCAAAGTGTTAGACCTAGGGAATCCTAGACTACATAGGGTAGCCTGGCACAGAGGGGAAACAGCTAACCTCCAAGGCTTTTGTGTAGTACTTACAGAACCCACTCACAGTAACTCAATGACTTACCACTAAAATAAATGACGCCACATCAATTTAGAAAAATATGGACTGCTTTATAAAAATTTCTATGTATCTTAGCAGTATCAAATTTCTGTTCATTAAACAGCTCCAAATTTGTTTATCAGCGTATGCACAATTCTTGTACAGCATCAATTATTCAACACATTACTGACAGTTTGTGAAACAATACTTTTCAACACCGCTTTATGGGATTCCAACTAGTCTAAGGTAAGACTCCGGTTCCTTCAGGTTTTAAATTCCTTAGCTTAACTCAGTAGATTATGGTTCCCCAATTTCACTGGGATGTCACTTACACCAGTTGTTTACCACACAGATATTCTCAGATTGTTTAAATACTGTACACTAGCAATAACATTTCCCACATAGGCAGGGCAGTATAAACTGGCATCAGGTTACTTGGGGACTTCTGTCTAGCTTACTCGGCTGAGTTAACCGATCTAGTTACCCAGAAAAATGCCAACCTTTACACTTCCATTTTCCTCCCACCTTCTCCTTGTTCACGAGGGTTTCCCCCTACTAATGGCTTCCCTGAATCACGTTATTGACCAGCCAGTGGTTGCCCTTGTTCGTTCAAGTTTTCAATGTCACAGGGTCTTTTACACTTGGTCCAGCTTAACACTCGCTGGTGAACTCCCTGCTGCACAGAATCCCTTTGCCTTGTTTACCCACCAGGAACCGTGGCGCAGGCTTCCCGTCCCTTGCCGGCCCCGGTTCCCTGCTTACTTGTGGACAGAGAGTCTGAAAGCTCCAGTTCACCGGTCGCTGACACCAGCGCTGCTGATCCGCGTCCACTCCCCTTTCAGGCCAAACCGCTTCTTCACAAGGCCTAGGGGAAGGGGAGGACGCTCTCGCTGTCGACGCGCTGACTGCACCTCACCTCAGCTCTTCTCAGCGGTGCCGCAGCCAGGCTCGCCGTAGTCCCGCACTTCCGCCTCTGCGCGGGAGATTAGTGTCTACTTTGCAGCTGCGCCGTCTACCTCAGGGCGCTGACAGGCACTCCTCCAGACCCGCCCGCTAGCAGGATACACTCCGCTGTTGCTCTGCCCCTCCCTCCTGGAGGTAGTGTCTCCCTCGCTCTAAGTCCTGCGCAAGACTGGGCTACCAATCTCTCCCTTACTTCTTAATCCCGCTCCTCACTCAGGCTCACAACATGGGCAGACCTTGTCGGGACAGCGCCTCACAACATGAGCAAGAGGTTAGTGAACACTACGGGAGTTTCGGAATGGGAGGTTCTCAGTCTTGATGAGGGTTGTGAAACTTCCTCAGATCTCGGGGCTCGCTGTCTCTATCGGGTACCGGCAGTTCCCCCTGCCCAGCCCACCAGTAGACTTGTCAGATTACCCTCGAGTTAGGGATTGGATTTTAGTAACTCGCATGGACCTTATGTCCAACTTAAACGAGTGCAAGTCAGTAGGGCCAGGTCCCTGGTTAGCGGATCGGTGGCAGCAGTAAGGCAGCAAACCCTCTGAAAGGAAGTCAACCCTCTGTGCGTCCTGGCCCTCTAGCGCCACAGCCTGAACTCCAACAGCTCTCAGGTCACTCCTAGTCACCTCTCTACAAATGGCCGCCCTGGCCACTGGCCTTTTATAACCTGGCCTCAGACCACTGGAACCTGCTAGAGGGTTCCAGAACTTTCCCTATACAGTCCAATGGGTCTTTCTCACTGAAGTGTCCGTTATGGCAGTTGCTGGACACCATTTTAGGTCTCAAGGTTTTCTCTCAATTTTGATGAGGGAGGCTAGGCCTCACAAAGGAAGGAAAAAGAATAACGTCAAGGAACACCTAGCCCCTCTGTCAACATTAAAAATTCCTGGTGAATAATAAAAGTAAGTGAAACATGAGGAGGTCAAGGGTGACAAAATAAATAATAATTGTAAAGGAACTCACAGGGGCAGACAGGTCTAACACAAAGTAATTACCTAAAGTCACTCATATTGAGAAAAGTATATTTTGATACCTTGTTGGTTCTAAAACAAAACAACTATACCTTTTGATATAAAACATTTGGCCTAGAGTTCAGTTCTTGAGTGTGTGAGACCATTTGCTGACTGAGTGTGTACAACAAATGCTTTACACTGTCCTCTGATACTGCCTTACTGCTCGACCAAGCTACCACTTTAGAGAGTAAGGTTATATCTAACTTTAACCTCTGCCATATCTCTGGAGACTGGGGACTCTATACACACTATACCTTACTTTGGTCCAGCATAAATAGAGCCACTTTCCTACATAACCCAGCAATTAGGTAATCCTAACTCACAATGGAGTTTTGTGGGTCCATTTGTTCAAACAAGATTTCTTTCAGGTAACTGATGACTTACACTATAGCAGAACAAAACTCCAGGACATGTAAGTTAAACTGGGTTCGTGAGTTTCCTGCCTTTATAGAATTTGCCCCCATGGGCAATTTCCAAAATATATATAATGGAAACTTTATTTTAGACTTTCAAAAGTTGTACCGAAAAACATTAAAATGCCACATGCAGTTTGTGTGATGTAGACAATTTCTTCGGGGTTAGGACCTACCATGACACACCAGGAAAGGCGATTTCTTACAATAGCCCAGAAAATACGCGTTCTGGTATCTTTTTTAGGACCAAAGTCTTGCTAGGCTGGATTTGACTTTCACCAAACTGAGAAAAATAAAGCATGTGAAGTGCTGAGTGGATTAGGCCACTCTCATCATTTTAAGTGCTGCAGATTTGCCATACGGTTGTGAACCCTGCAATTAAATGCCCATGCTATTATGTAGATGATAACGGTCTACATGCATCGCACAAAGAAACTAATTTGGACTTTTTCCTAAAAACATGATCTGTGCCCTATCTATTTGTGCATTCATTGGGTTGTTGAAATTCCTCATTCAGACTCTGTAGAGAGGTGATGTTGTACAAAAGAATTCCTTTTCCTCTAGACACAGGAGGATAACACAGATCCCTGTGGAGAAGCATGGCGCAATGGTTAGAGCGGCAGACTCTGATGCAGAGGTCTGGCCCAGGATCAGGGATCAATTCCCGCCTCGGAGAGCTTCCAGGAGTGCGGGAGTGCCTGTATTTTTACCGACACCGCCAAGACTCATACTGCCTGAATCGAAGCGCAGAAGCGCCACTGACACCACCGGATGCCACTGCCATCAGCGCCGTCACCCCGGAACTACATATCCCAGCAGCCTCTGCAGCAGTGCGCACCACTGAAGCGGCTGCAGCGCCAGGAGGCGCATTTAGTCGCCCAGCCCTCGGTGGAGCGGGGGAGAGCTTCCAGGAGTGCGGGAGTGCCTGTATTTTTGCCGACACCGCCAAGACTCATACTGCCCTGAATCGAAGGGCAGAAGCACCACTGACACCACCGAACGCCACTGCCATCTGCGCCGCCGCCCCAGGACTACGAATCCCAGCAGCCTCAGCGGAGGTGCGCACCACTGACGTGGCTGCAGCGCCAGGAGGTGCATTTAGTCCCCCAGCCCTCCGCGTTGCTGGACACGCCGGGCGAAGCCCGGGACAAGGGCGGGACCATCTGTGGCTGTCAGAGGCCTTTGGAGGCCGGCCTGGGCCACCCCCCTAACCTCCTTTCTACTGTCTGGAACTCTGAAAGTTATTTGGACAACTTGTATTGACATTGCAACATAACCCATTGTTGTATCATCGGGATCCTGTGTCACCATTTGAGAAAATTATTGTTCATGCCAATGTCCACACGCTCTGGAAAGAGTAGACGGGTGGGGGGGTGGTTGCATCAGTGGTACGCTTGACAAGTTCATCACCTGAGCATACTCGGTTCTTGAACATGAAATCGCCATCACTGAGCGCCGCCTCTCTATAGAACCACTGAACCGCAAGCGTTCTTTTTTGGGACCACTAGCATTGGCAGTTTCCCCTGCTAACATCGATGTGTGCGCTGAAGGTGTTACGCTCGGAAAAGCATTGCCCAGCCCACGCACTACAGGGGTTAGCCTGGGGAGGTCTAATGTGTTAGAGCCACTAAATCAGTTGGATTTTTCGATCGTACTGGAGTCAGATACTTCAAACAGGGAACACGATTCTATCAGCAACTCCATACCCCCTAAGGGCTCCCCAGTGCAGCCAGAGCCAGCGACTGCCACAGGTCCCAGAATAGCTCCCAATAAAAGGAAAAGAGATGGTAGAGGACAGAGGGGGGACGCCTCAAGACCTCAAAGTAGTTTAAATCAAAAACCTATAAAGCAAGTGAGAAACCATTGGGCTTAGAGAGACCAGGGAAATCCATGCCAATAATAGCAAGAGGTGAATTTTTGGCTGGTAGTCAGGCTTCGCAAAATCCACCAGAGCTGGTAAACCCTTGTCGAAAGTCTCAATCTACTATAGGTACTTCAGTTCAGACTCCTCTCATTGCCCATATAGAGCAAATTGTGAAATCCCTGATACTCCTGGTACTTGAGAGGGTAAAGGTATTGTCGGAGAGGTTGGATAGATTCGAACAAGCCACCCTCGACAATTTCTTTTCCCTCAAGTCATTAATCAAATTACACTCCAAGAACAGACAGGACGTGTGTGAACCGAAGGCAAATCCACTGGTAGATTTCACACCTACAGTTGCGATGGTATCTGCAACGCCCAATGTAGCATCTGGGCCCTTGTCCGGAACTAATTCTGTAGTAATAGTTACTCCAACCTATTGTGTCCACCAAACTAGAAAAACCATTAATTCAACTATAACTAAAGGGGTAAAAGGACTCTCCCAAAGCGCACCCTTGCAGGGACAGGAAACTAATACCAACCAGAGTAAAATAGCGGGACATAGTAGCGATTCACCTGTACTAGTCCAAAAGCCCAGCATGCAGCGACTGATGAAATTAACTTAACCCACATCAATCTACCGCTGAATGTCTGCCTTACGTAGCTGTGCTCATAGGAGTACCACAGCTTAAGGCCGGTAAATTGGAATCCTACCATGAGCTCAAAAACAAAACCATGTACTATTTAAAAAAGAATAGACCCCTTCCAAGCCATCTTGATGGTCAGGTTCTTTTTGTAAGGAGGGTCATTTGGGTTGGCAACAGGATTAAAGATAATCCGGGAGATTGCATCCTTGCCAACTTTAGGGACGCTCGGGTTGCAAGGTTTATATGTAACCAACAGTACGGTCATGATAGTAGAGGAATCAGCACATATGACCTGAGCCACTTTCACTTCCAACCAGCCTATATACAACACATACAGAATGTCCGTTACCAATCTTGGGGGGGTGCAAGGCGGTCCCATCTTTAACAATTACTATACCTATCCAGCCTTTGCTCCTAACAGATGCCCAGAATCCTATGGGATAGACTGTGGTTATTGACATGGTGATCACCTCCCTTACAAATTGCCACTAAATGTAGCTGATATGACCAGGCCCAAAGGGATGTGGATGCTTGTCGAGCCATTTGGGATCCCCCATACCCTCGACAGCGCTCTTCCTTTTAATGTTCCTAGCCCCATAAATAGACCAGTGTCTGTTCTTCCATCCACCCAGAACAGCTGCAGGGTTGCTGAGACAGAAGGCCCACTGCAAGAGATCAAAATTGGGACCAGTATGATTGGCATACAGGCTGTCCAGGACGGCCCCATAGAAACCAGTTTGACCCCACCAGAACAAACCTACCAGGTTGGGAGTCACCCTCGATTCCCATGTCGTTAATCTGTTGCATTCAGCAACAGAGCTCACCGGGGGCCGAGATAGTTTACCTCTAGTACCAACACATCCATCCCAGGAGCCAGCTGCAGCCGATATTGTTTTAAAGATTCTCAGCTGGAATATAGCAGGCATCACTAGGAAACTAGACTTGCCAGAATGGAATACCCTGATTGAGTCCCATATGATTTGTATATTCCAGGAGACCTGGAGCCTGGAGCCTCACCATAAGGTCGGCTATACCACCTATTTTTTACCTGCAGTTCCCCCCCCCCCCCACAGGGAGAGGTCGGCCTTCAGGAGGGCTTTTAATAAGGGTTAGTATTCCCCAGATATTCTAAGGATTTCAGCAAGGGGGCTACGGAGAGGGCGAACCCTAGAAATATTTAATATATATGCCAGGGGTACTAAAGGTGGCTCTTCATCCCCCATAGTTACAATTCTGGAAAATGAACTCAGACAGTGCCACAATAGTATGCATGTTCTGGTCATGGGGGACTTCAACTGTACATTCGAGCCCCTCGCGGCAGAGGACATTCTGGATATATCACTGAGGATGACGCAAGGAAGGGTATACCTACACTTGCTATTCAACCGATAAAGAGGTGGTCTCAACGGGCCATACAGCTGAATACCTTAACTATGGAATTTGGCTTAAGGCTGGTAAATGGCAGAACCCCCTCGGATCCATTGGGGGCCCATACATACAACAGGGTTAACCATTCTTCAAGGATTGACTATATTATCCTCCTAGACTTTAAGCTCTGGCATTTTATGCAGGATATGGAGATCATTGCAACTACAGATTGTGACCACAACCCGCTCTCTCTGAGTTTACATCCCTTGTGGCTGTGTGCAAATGGACCTTTCGCATCAATTAAACTAATGTCAACCTCAGAAGTTTGTCCATCTAATTGCGGGAGGCGCCTTAAATGGTGCAAAGTGGCTCTGGACAAGGGGAAAGTCCAGAGCATAGGGGCCATTTGGTAGCTGCACAGATCAAGTTGGACACTACTACCCTGGACCCATCTCGTTTTTCGAGACACTATTAATGCGCTGGGCAATCTATTTCTAGTACAAAATGGAGGTACTGCACAAAAGGAGCGCCAAAGGCCCAAGGGCTACCAGGGCTGGTACTCAATAAAATGCTGACAAAAGAAATCTGCACTAATTAAAGCAGTCAAATCCAAGTCCCCCGAGCTGATCCAGATGGCTAGGAAAGAGTATAAGCTGATTGTTGTGGAAGCGAAAAAAGAGTGGGAGGACCAATATTGGCAAGCACTAAAAGAGGCCATTGCTGGGAGGGATGCTGGTAGGTTCTGGAACATTATACGAGCTAAGAATAGTCCTGGTAATGACCTCATTACATGCAATATTACTGGTCAAATGTGGTTCGACCACTTCTCGAAATTATACACGAACCATCCGGATGGCCCAAATGAGCCCACCCCACCCAAAACTTTTGGAATCCCCAGGGGAACCTGAAAGCCACCCATTTACATCAAAAGAAGTGGAAAATGCGATTAAGTGTATAGTGCCACATAAAGCAGGAGGCCCAGATGGTATCCCTGGGGACCTGCTCCGTCATGATCGCATCCAAAGGGGAAGGCTTATCTCAATTTTACTTAATTACATCAATAATGGTGCTGCAATCCCAGATTCATGGAAGGGGGCAGAGGTCGTCCCAATCTTTAAAAAGGGGCGCAGGGACGACCCTGCCAATTGCCGTCCAATAAGTTTAATCTTGTTGCTGGCGGGTGCAGTGAATGACTGCATCCATTTGAAGAGGGCTGTTTGGATCCCCTTTCCTCACTTCACAGGGCTGCTTTTAGAATGCACACTGAAAGTGCAACACCTTTTTGCAATATCTGTATAACAAAATTGCCTGCACAAGCGTTTGCAGCCCTTTCTGTAATACTAAAGTGTCCCGGAGTCGAATAAAGGGGGCACAAACGCCTGTTGCTACCCCGGTGTGCTTGTGGAATACAACAATATGCTTATCAACATTCCTAGCTGTTGGGGGCCGTTTAATTTTTTGATAAAGAAAAAAAAAAGAAATGTGAAATAACCTTTTGATTGTGTATCATGTTTGCCTTAGTCTTAAAAAAGAAACAAAGTCAAAGACATTACAAAACTTCTTAGTAAGGGCAGCGAGTGGAGAATAACCATACTTGAGACTGGTTAGATGGGAAGGCACCAATTGAGTGCTTATATGAGCGACCCGCCCAAAAACTGGAGGTAGCGGAGAGGAGTAACATACAGTGAAGATAGTGATGCAATAAAATTCTCGTTTTACATTTCATTTGAGCTCGCAGAATAATTAGATCATGCGAGCACATTGTAGCTGTAGTCTGAACTTGAGAAACTCCTACCAGTGAGTTCAATGGAAATACAGAGGTGCAGGTCCTCATGCTCCAGAGTACCTGTCTGCTCCTGAGAAGTGCCGGTAGTCTTTGATTAAAAGCATTGCAGTGGTGCTGAGAAGTGCAGGTACTGTCCCTTTCAAGTGAAAGAAGTAGCGGAAAGCGCAGCCCAGGTGCACATGAACGGGGACAGGGACTCTGGGGACGTGGCATGGCTCCAACGTGCGTCAGACGTCCCTCCGCATGGCAGGATGCTACTCCGTGAGGTGAATTGAATCGACATGGAGCTGGCGTGAGGTAGGATGTGCGCCATCCAGGCTCACACACACGACCCCTTGGGAGTATGGGCACTCACATGGAAAGGACCTGGCTCAATATATATCACTGCCCCTTCACAGCAACTAGCAACGCATGGTCTGGGACTCCCGATCACCCCCTCCCCATCATGCAAACAACATTTACAATCCCCATAGTAAATTAGCCAGGCAAGAGAATTCTTTGGAAGGCAGGGGGTCCCACGACCTCCCGGCCGTATTTATGAAAATATGAAAACAAATAAAAATGAGAAAATTAAACATTATTTACATAATTATTAAATGCAATATTCAGACATTAGATTTTCAGCAATGTAGACAGGTATGAAGGGCTAACCTTAACAAATGTCTAATACAGCGTGTTCCTAACCGAATCTAACATCCTACGTATCAATTTTGCATTCTAATAATTTCTGGGCCTACGGCAAGTTCGTTAACCGGTGTCAGATCCTTTCCCCAGCTACGCCCTCACGTCTGAGTGCGCATGTGCAACAAGGGCCCAGTTACTGGGAGAGTTCGTTCCTCTCCTGTTTACCCTCGTACGCTCTGTGAACTACATTTAACCAAAAAGGAGGGCCCTTTCACTCGCGCCATTTGCTGACGTCATAGTGTATGTGCGGGGTGGCTACCTGCCCGAGGAAAGCGTGACTCCCTCCCCCGCACCCTTCCAAGCAAGCGGATACCCTGCCCCTGAAGTTCTAGGAGAGACCAGTGGCCCCTACCCCTGGGCAACCTCATTCGATAATGGTGCTGCCCCCTAAGGACCTTAAATTGCTGCTCACCAATTATGACCTTACCGCCTGACCAGCGCAATAAATACGACAATCAAGAAACCTATGAAGGGAAAAAGGCCTAAGGAAAAAACAAGTAAATACACATCCACATATCAAAATGCGCACATTCCACTAACATTGCCTGTACATGGGAAAAAAGGCCTAAGGAAGAAAATTACCCACATATCTACAGCGCTCAATACCATCACCAGTGAAACCTACCAATGTTCAAACTGAAATTCTGCTAACAGGGATGGTGGGCGGGGAAAAATTATCGGCCCCACAGCGGGACGAGGAGCGAGCCTGGGGAGCGCGGGTACAAGAGGGCGCTTCCCGCACCCCCTAGGCCTCCTAAACCCCCCCTGGTCCTGCCCCTTGACCCGGAAGCACTCACACCGCTTCCGGGTCAACGGTGGGACCCACCAATCAGGAGGGGTGGGGGGGCCGGGCCCAGCCATGCATGCGTGGGGGCCGAGCGCCCCCCCCCCCTTTTCCTTATGGTCTGGGACTACCGACCACCCTCTCCACATCATGCAAACAACATTTACAATCCCTGTAGTAAATTAGCCAGGCAAGAGAATTCTTTGGAAGGCAGGGGGTCACACGACCACCCGATTGTATTTATTAAAATATGAAAACAAATAAAAATTGAGAAAATTAAACATTATTTACATAATTATTAAATGCAAAATTCAGAAATTAGATTTACAGCAATGTAGACAGGTATGAAAGGCTAACCTTAACAAATGTCTAATGCAGGGTGTTCCTAACCGAATCTAACATCCTACGTATCAATTTTGCATTCTAATAATTCCTGGGCCTACGGCAAGGTTGTTAACCGGTGTCAGATCCTTTCCTCAGCTACGCGCTCACGTCTGAGTGCGCATGCGCAAAAAGGGCCCGGTTACTGGAGAGTTTGTTCCTCTCCTGGTTACCCTCGTACGCTCCGTGAACTCCATTTAACCAAAAAGGAGGGCTCTGTCACTCGCGCCATTTGCTGACGTCATAGTGTATGTGCGGGGTGGCTACCAGCCCGAGGAAAGTGTGACTCCCTCCCCCACACCCTTCCAAGCAAGCGGATACCCTGCCCCTGAAGTTCTTGGAGAGACCAGTGGCCCCTCCCCCGGGCAACCCCATTCAAAAATAGTGCCGCCCCCTAAGGACCTTAAATTGCTGCTCACCGATTATGACCTTACCGCCACAGGCCAGCATAGTTGACCGACTATCTGGCCCCCCCAAAATGCCTACACTGAAAGGTCATACCTATCTCGCAAAACCTTATAACCATGCCAGTATGTTCCTAACTAATTGGTCATTACCTGCGTCAGTCAAGTGGACCCCATCCCGTAAGTAGAACTGATCTCCCCAAATGCACCCAGGTGGGATACTCTGCAGTTGAGGTGTTCAAAACAACTTCTCGATCTTGTTGTTGACCCTCTTTACCGAGTGATTCAACGCCCTAACTGATTCCCCTCCCCTCCACTGAAGTCTAGGTATTAAATGTGACCACACTATGGTGCAAACCGATAGCAACTTCGCCAGCCAACCAGCTGATGAGATAATCTCTTCCAACAAGACCCTTCTGCCCAGCGTCACCAAATCGTTCCCCCCCAGGTGCAGGATAACCGCTGAGGGCGGTGGGGTGTGTTTTTCAAGTAAGTCAGAAATAAAGCCCCTAAGCTGGCTAAGGCAGAGCCCCCTCCGCCATGAAAGGAAACATTGAAACCCTCGCTCTCCGTCCTCCGTCTACACCCTCCTGAAAGGAAAATTGGTTTAGCACGCTTCACATAAGAATGACCAACAACCCATACTACATGCGTCCTCCTCTTGTCTTCCTGCCGTTGCCGAGTTGTTGGTGGTTGCATTTGATGACCCTGTGGTAGTTTCTGTCCTGCGTCACAGGCCCGAGAAACTGAAAGATAAACATACACAAGGCAGGTGTCAGGGGGGTGTAATTGACCCTCACAACTTGTGCAGCCACACATAAATCTTATAGGCATTGGAAGACCATCTCCCAATCCTCTTCACACTGTTGGCATGCAATCCTCTCGCAGTGGTCTCGGTGGCCACCCCTATCCGGAAAGAATGTTTCCCAAATTTCTTGGGGTTCAAACCCGCTTTGGCGATTGCCATTGCCAACACTCTCTGGAACTGAAACCTGGTCAAAGGGGTACCATCTGCATGTATTAACAATGCTCCCAACACCACACCTGCCCGTTGTCTGATGAACGCCTCCACATGTGACACAGGGCAGCACGGGTTGTTCGGCGCCCGGTGTAGCACTAAACTATCCCCCGGGTTTCCTGATCAGTTTTGGATTTCCGAATGGTCACCCACATTGAGTTGCCCCTTATCGTAGTGTCTACCAACTGCAGGCCACCTAACCTGTCGAGTTTGTTCTTAGCCACTAGTTCACTTAACCGCAATGCACCGTAAAATGCCAGGGAAAAGGCAGCTTTAAATAGGAGTACCTCCCCCGAAGAGCTGCATGTGTCCGGCAGGGCAACTAATACCACTGCCAACCATTCTAAACCTATTGGCCTTCTGCCATCGGCGGTGTTTGCCTGTAGGCGCCGCCACCCCTTCATCGCCTTTTGTACCAAGAAGCTATTCGTGGGATCCCTGGCCCCCTTTGCCTGTGCGAAGAAAGAAACAGCTGTCTTGTGTCTGCTAGCTGTCGCAGCTGAGCGCCCCTCCTTGTGCAATGAGTCCAAGTATCTAGTAAAGTTTGCCTCCTGATCCCATTTGGCCTCCCAATCCTGTCCCAGAAAATTACAGTAAGACCTGAACGCCCCTTCGTAAGCTGTCCGGGACCTGGGAGCTAGGCTGGCTGCCACGAGGTCCTGTAGTTGGGGGCACCAATCTGCCAAAGTGTTGTTGGGAAGTGTGCTGGTGAAGCCTCTGCAGCTGGTAGGTGTTCCCTGAATACCTGCATCTTAAAGCGAGAAAGGGCGTCAGCTGCGTTATTCAAGACCCCTGGAACATGTTTGGCCCTGAATTGCACGTTCAACTTCATGCATCTTAGCACAATCTCCTTCATAAGGCAGAGTATCAACTTACACCGTGCTGCCTGTTCATTGATGCATTCTACTACTGTCATGTTATCCGACCAGAAATCACAGATCGATTAGACAATTGACAGGCCAAACCCTTAAAGCAACCCATATTGGGAAGAGCTCCAGAAACCCAATGTTTGCTGTCAAACCGCTCTCCTCCCACCATTCGGGCCACTTTTGTGCCACCCACTTGTTGCCAAGTATGGCGCCAAACCCTACACTGCCAGCAGCGTCGATCTATAGTCCTAACTCCGCCGAGGTCAGGGGGGGCACCCCACACTACTCTGCCATTGAAATCCTCCAGGAATGCAATCCATATCCGCATGTCCTGGCGAACCTCGACTGACAGTCTTGTGCGATGATGCTTGTCTCGCAGGCCCTTCATGGCCTGTGCAATTGAGCGGGAAAATGGGCGCGCCATAGGGATGACCCTTAATGCAAAATTCAGCTGGCCCACAGTCTGCTGCAACTGCTGTAATGTGACTTTCTCCTTAACCAAACATTGTTGTAGGGCTGCCTTGAACTTCGCAATTTTTTACTTGGGTAACCTGAAACAACCCTCAACGGAGTCCAATTCGATCCCTAAGAATTCCAGGCATGTAGATGGACCCACCGTTTTTCCTGGTGCCAGCGGGACCCCAAAAGCACGCATGAGCACGCAAAACTCACGCAATGCCCACGCACACTCCTGTGAGCCCGCCACCCCCAGCAAAAGAAAATCGCCAAGGTAATGCATCACATGCTGGTGCCCTGTAGATTGTCTCAAAACCCATTCCAGGAAAGAACTGAATGTCTCAAAGTAAGCACATGATACAGAGCAACCCATGGGCATACACATGTCCATATAATATTTGCCTTCAAAGGAAAAGCCCAGCAGGTGTTGGTCAGATGGATATACTGGCAGTAGTCTAAACGCGGACTCAATGTCTGATTTTGCCATCAATGCCCCGGGGCCCAAAACTCTCAACATCTCTACTGCCTGATCAAAAGACGCATATCTTACGCTGCAAATACTCTTGTCAATCGCATCATTCAATGACAAGCCCCTAGGTGCAGAGAGATTGTGTATGAGTCTGAATTCGCCCTTTTCTTTTTTCGGGACCACCCCCAGAGATGAGCAGACAAAATCCGGTACTGGTGTCGCGTTCTAATCTAGGACCCTGATCGATACTGTGACCTTATGCCCCTATATGGCTATAAATCCATTTATTCCCTATATTGGCATAACCGATCAAATGCAATATTCAGAAACTCGTCTCTGGCCTCACACGAACAGAGCCACATTTCAGAATCGCTTCCTCTGCAACTTCCTTTGCAGCTAATTAGTGCAATGACATAGCAGAAGTTACTATCTAAGATTCCTAGATTAACACTCCTAGTTCTTCAACAAGATAAAAACTCAGCAACCTAGGAAAGCCGCGCTTGCTATGTTTTGATTAGTAATAGAACTCTAATGAGCACTGATAGACGATCACTTCCTAGTGACATCTTTATTGACGTCTTATGTCCAAAAACTTACGTCAAACAAGGCACCTTTCAGGTATAAATATTACCAACGTTGCCTTAAGCAAACGCTGAAGTTGCTGCTGTTGTGCTGATGATACCATCGCTGCTATCGCTACTGCTATCGCTGCTAACGAGCGAACGATGGTGTGGTGAACTTAGGAGCTGAACAGCCGTCCCCCTGCAAGAGCCCAGCAGATGCAAGCTGCCCACGGACGCTGCCCCTCCTCTTCCTCGACGCGCTGAGAGAGACGCTGTCTTTTCTCCTGCAGAGAAATCCAGCTCCAGCGTTTCCAGCCCACTCTTGCGAGTGACTGGGATATCGAGTTCCCTGAAGGAGATACCAGACCTCCAGCATTCTATCCCAGAGGTATGGTGTTGACTAAACCCTTAGAGAGAATTCTTGAAGCAAACCTTGGCAAAACCAACTTAACTTAAAGCTACTTACTTACTCCCCTCCCAAGTATTAGGCTTAGGTCAGGTACACTGGGGTAGGCGTAGTTAGAAGCACCAGTTGAGTATTTTAGCCTAATGTATATATGAATGTATATATGTTTTATTCATTTTAAACCATTGTATGGCTAAGAAACCATATCAATGCTTTTACAGTATTATTTTGCAATACTCATCTTACTGTACGTACTTTTTATAATAACAAGTCTTGCAATTGTGGCAATTCATTTCTCTTGTATGAGAAGAAAGACTGTTCAATAAATGTTACCCTTTATTGAAAACGCCCGTCTCTCTATTCTCTACATATTGTGAAAGTAATCTGCACAACAACTGACTGAGTAAAATAACTGTCTATTGTTCACACAACTCTAGAGATTGACTCTTATCTGAGGAGCAAAGTTGTCATGTTGCACGGTTGTTGGAAAACTGAATCCCTTCTTGTCTGTACCAGGGAAGCTGATCACTTCCTATTCAGTCAAGAAAGTTTCCAGTGACCTCTGAGCTAGTTGGTAACAAACCCAATTAAGTTTAGCATAGTCAGTAGAGGCCTGGAAGATCCGCACTTCTACGTCGATACTACTGTTTATGTTATTCCAATGCGCAGGGCCTATTGGGAAAATAGGAACTACACTACATGGCGCCCAAACGTTTGGTAAGGCGATAAACTAACGCAAGACGTTAGAGTAACTCAGTCGTGCATTTTTCACACAGACCCCTTTCTCCCGTAAATACTCCAATAGACGTCTGGAGTGGGTGAAAGGTTAAAATCCGCCCATACTCAGTAGGAAGAGATTCCTATGTAAAGCTCTGGTTTATTCAATGTTGAAGGATACAGTGTTCCAAAATATTGTGCACCTAATCTTTGTCTCCTTGGAGACCTGCTCTGCAAACCTTGCATTTATACAATGCCAGGAGAAAACTGAACCACTGGGGGTGCAGTAAATGCGACTCAGCAGGGTCCCGACGGGACTACTGAACCAGGTGCAATAATCATCCCGGCACATTTAAGAAAATCTATAACGTTAAAACTTATAGAAAATGGACTGACCACACAAGGTGGCACAGTCGTCTTCGTGATAGAGGCACACGAATATCGGCAGACAGATGTATTCTATTCATGGATAAAATTTCCAGCGGCAAACGCCGCAACACACGAGTTCCACTACTATACAGTAGAGAATCCACCGGAAGAGTACGCTCCTTTCAAGGAGACTGAAATCCCATTAAAATACCAAGAACACTTCATTTTGGTTTAAAGGCGCCCTAAAACATAATGATCATATTACCAGGCTCGGTCCACTAGGTAGACCAGGAGCAACGTGGCCGGTTCTAGCCAGCTACACACCACATCTGGACATTGAAAAAATGTCAAAAGAAGAGCTGTTAGTACAGCTAAAAACATTAATAAAAATACATAGGCAATTAGTCCAATATGTAATGCGGACTGCAACAGTCCAGCCAGCTGTTAATGTAACACAGGTGACCCCTCACCAGGGGAACGCTAATAAAATTACACCACAGAACATACAGTTATGTCTTGGTAAAACACCCGTAAAACGGGAACAAATTCCTTTCTGGTTAGCGCAAAAAATCACTCAAATAGAGGCAGTATTTCCGGATACTACCCCTATCGAGAAACACAGAATCTTGACCATCTGCCTTCCTATGGGAATCGCACCACACGTAGAGGACTGAATCACTTGGGGTACAGTCTTTGCTTCCATTTACACAAAAACAAATGGTGTTCCGTCTATGGCGGTAATACCAGATGTACTAAGACAGATTCAAAATGAATACGGTCCAGAACCTGCTTTAACTCTTGGTATGAAATTACTGAAAGACTTCAAGCAGGTCTCGGCTATATTATTAGCCAACATAAAAGGAGAAGCAGCATCTGTGGCGATCCGCCAGAAGTTGAAGGAAACAGATATAACAGATCAACCAATCGAGCTTGCCAGAATCATAGAAAAATGCTATGAAGAACTAGGTAGAGACAGCTTGGGTGGGAAGCCAGTAAAGCCCCAACTGCTCGAAAATCCTGAAAAATTATTTATTAAAAATAATTCAAACACTCCTAAAAAGAGCTGGGATGGAAATAAACAATCCACTCCCAAGGAAAAAGTTTTCCAGTCCAGAGGAAGGTCTCCTCGACGGAGGGAAAGAACTCCGACTCGAGAACACTAGTCTCCCCAGAGGGAGCCCTCTGAGAAAAGATATAACCTTAGAAATAGGGATCATTTGAAAAACCTGATAGATATCAAAGTATTGATACACGTCCCTCTCGATCTTTTTCGCAGAAATCGGAAAGAAGAGGACGGTCAGACCCAGGAGAGCACACCAAGTCCAAAGACAAGGAACCTGCTCAGAGTAAAAAATCTCAATTTCCAAAAAAGAAGGTAGCCAGTATTAGAGTAATCAACCATGCCGAGAATACTGAGGACACAGTTGAAAAACGGGGAGTGGGCACAGACAATGTTAGACAGTGCAGCAGAAATCAGTATAGCCCGCAAGATCTTGATGAGTCATCTGGAGACAGTGGACACGAATGAATACATTCAGGTTGAAACTGCCGACACCAGACTTAGCGAGCCCCATAAGATATACGAAATAACATTGCGTATAGAGGGTGATAAGACTAGGAAAATAAGGGGTCTATTTTGGGATGACCTCTCAAAAGGCTATGATATTCTGTTAGCTGAAAAAGATTGGCCCCTGGAGTTTGTCAGGGAGTGCCCTCGTGGCGAAGAAATGATTATGCCTGCCTTCTCGAATCACATTCCGATTCACAAAAAATATACCTATGCTAGGAAATGGGCAGTAGCCCAGGCACCGGCATTATATAAAAATCATGTATGATGGGATGAGGACTCTCCTCCCCACAAAATCCGATTAAAAAGTGAACCAACTGCACAAAGGCAGTATCCCATTAAGCAAGAAGCTAAAAAACAAGTCAGAGAGATTTTAGATCAACTTGAATACCAGGGGGTGATTGAAACATGCACCTCTCAAATGAACAATCCTTTGTTTCCTGTCTCCAAGCCAGACAATTCATATCGTCTAGTTTTGGACTACAGACACCTTAATGCATGTTGCAAAACATTTGCAGTACAAAATTCGCATAGTGCTGCACTAATGAATAACATAGTTAGGAAAAAATATAAAACGACATTAGACATATCTAATGGTTTCTTTTGTCAAAACATTGCACCAGAAAGCAGATACTTGACCGCTTTCTCAGTAATGAGGTCTCAGAAAAATTTCTGTAGGCTCCCACAGGGCTTCAAGAACAGCCCAGGACTATTCTCAGCTAGAGTAACAGAGTTACTACAAATATATGATGATGAGGCACCATCTTACGTAGATGATATCTATCTCCCAGACGACGACTTGGATACTCACTTGAAAAGAGTGAATACCATTGTACTTGGGTTCGCAGCAGAGGGTTACAAATTCAACTTTAAAAAGTCCTGAATTGCCCTTCTGACAGTATTATTTTTAGGATACGAATTATCAAGTTAAGGAAAAAGCCTAGCGGACAACTTCTTAGAGAAGTGCGCTGTATTCCAAGCTCCAAAAACGCTGAAGAATTTACAATCGATTCTAGGCTTTCTGAATTTCGGTAGAACTTACATTCTAAATTACGCAGAGAGGGTTAAACCTCTCTACGAACTAATTAAACCTGATTTTAAACAAATCAATTGGACTCAAAAACACACAGAAATTTTGAGATCACTGCAAACAGACATGTTAGCAAAAACAAAATTAGATACACGTGACAACACACGCAATCTTGTAATCCGAGTCATCCCAGGAAGATGCGGATTCACGTACCTGACCTCTAATGAGGGAGAAAAGGTACCAATTTCAATTAAATCTCACTTGTACACACAAGCAGAAAAAAGATTCAGTCTCACAGAAAAAACTGTGAAAGCTGTGCAAATTGCATTAGCAAATGAACGAGAATTAGCACATGGTAAAAGAATTAATATCCTCACAGTGGAATCCGCCTTCGAGGCGCTATTCAGCCCAGTAAACCTGCCTACAGTGTCACTGGATCCAAAATGGATACAGTATGTAGATTCTCTAGGTGCGGAAGACGTGAAATACTATTTCGCCCCGCAATTTGAGGAACTGAATGATTTAGAATATGAAGAAGAATATCCTCTGCCAATCAAACTTTTGCCTCTCCCACAGTACGCCTGTATAATCTATACAGATAGATTTGTACAGCATTTCAACGTAGAGAACAAATCCTACGATGCAGCCTGTGCGATTGTTAAAGGTCGTTGGCTGTGCGGTAAATTCAGACCAAAAATAACAAAAACTGAATCAGTAAGAAACTGTTCGGCTCAGAGAGCTGAAACAGATCTTTAAAGATGGCGCTTGAAAATGCAGAACGTGAATTCCCGACACTAATGGTGTGCGATTCTCATTTTTGCGTCAACTCTTACAATAATAAGTTGCAGAGCTGGACTGAAAACGATTACAAAGATGACACAGGTGCCACAATAAAGCATAGATTGCTCTGGAAACAGGTAGCTCTTTTTCAGAAAGAACTACAAAAGACTCACGTGATACACGCACAGAGTCTTCAACGTGATGGCGTTCACGTTGCAGGGAATTCATTGGCAAACACAGCCACAGCGGAAGCAACTAAACCGGCTTCCGTAGCCACAAAAAAGCGTGCAGAAAAATACATAGACGGGGAAACCATGCTGGCAGTCAAAACGTCCGTAAAAGGTGACTGTGCAGCACTACCCGTGAACTACCCACTCAATTATGAATACGTAATTGATGCAAACTCCGTTCCTTTTGCTCGAATCCCTGGAGTGGGGGATAGGGTAATTCCAAACATGAACAGGAGAATATTTGTAATAGCAGACGCACACATGGGTTTGGGTCCTAGGCACAGAAAGATCAAGGAATCCCTGACTGAATTACAATCAGTATACTGGTGGCCGGGAATGAGTGTGCAACACCAAATATATGCAAACAACTGTGAAAACTGCAACAGGGATTGCAGTAGTGAACTATGCTACCGGCTACCAATCAGAACCAGCGTAACGCTGTCTACATCCCATCCTGCGTCCTATTAATCATTAAGGCTAAACACACTTAAAAAATGGGGCCCCAGCGCTAGGCTGACGCCAGAACGGTTATAAAAGATCTGCGAGTCTTTATCGGCACATACGCAATTCCATTCTGACCAGGGTCCTGCTTTCAGCTCTCGAGCTTATAAGGAGGCCATGGCCAGCATGGGAGTTGGGTTGCGGTATTCTTGTCCGTCACACCCCGAAGGGAACAGTGTGGTAGAAAGAAAAAACCGGGACATAAAGCAATCTATTACAGCGAAGGTATTAGGTCCGGGTGCTGGGTGGGTCAAACATTTAATAAGTGTCCAAATCAGTCTTAATAATTTGCCAAGTAATTCTCTAAAAGGTTTCAGCCCATACGAACTATTGTTCGGAACTAGAATGCGAGTTCAGGACCTAGATAGTCAGGTATCAGTGGTACAAGATAAGAAAACAGACTTTGACATCAAAGATCGTTTGGCTGTTTTACAGGACTTGAATGAAACAAGAAAATCTTAAGCAACATGAAGTTAAAGCAACAGCCAGCTACCACTGACGAGGCACCACCAACAACAGCCCCATCAAGGCCTGTCTGGATTCCAAAGATTGGGGATCTAGTCAGAGAAAAAATAGCAGTGAAGAAGGAATTTGGGCCTTCTTACAGAAAAGCAGTACCCGTCTTGGCAATCAACGGAACAAGATCAGTAGTACTACCGCCCCTTGCTGGTAAAAAGGAGAACAGAGTTGTATCAATCGACCTGGTAAAACCACAAGCATGTGACCTATAATCAACAGTAGGCCCAGTGGACTCCCAAGAAACAACAGAATACCCAAACTTGCAACAATACAAGAGGTTCAAACTGAAAAACCAATCACATTCGATCAGCCTGCAGTGCACAGAGAGGGACTATGCAATAATGCCATGGAACTCATGCCTCTTGAGACACAGATTGAAACAGTTTGTCAAGAAACACCAGTCTACAATGATGTGGCATCTGAATGTGCTACCGAAAGACAAATTGAAAGAACAATCCCAACAATTGACAGAACTGCCTCTGGCTATTTCATCAACTTCGACAACTTTTCCGAGGATCAAAGCAACCCCGAAGTGATGCCAGAAACAAAAAATAGACTTTTAAAGAAAAAGCAACGGAACTCTTTCATCAACTGAAGGAAATCTACCTTATTTCCCCATGGTTAGAGTTCTGGTTTGGACTAGGTGTATTTTTCCTCCTGCTTTGGCTCATCATGGTACTTTGTTTGGGAAAATTCATTGAGGGAAAATACAGTACAATGGACAAAGCAAGTCAGAACATCAACTTAGTCCTCAAACCACACAGATCATCCCACGTGAAGAAAAGAGAACTGTCAACAGTAAATGTCACAGCCATTCCAATACCCGGTGGGGTAGTATGGGAGAAAACTGACTATGAGATCTATGGTCCGGTCGAGATCCTGAAGTATCCTCATCAACTGAAGGTTTCCTTAAGTGACTTTGTAAAACCTAGTACATTCTCTGATGATTGGGACTTTTGACAGTATTAATAATATGATGTCTGATTTAGTAATATCAGCTAGATTCACAGATCATGATTATTTACAAGGTTCGTGTAGTTATGAACAGATTTTCTGTTTCACACATTATGGTGACCATTACTTGCATAAATCTGCACAGCCTAGAAATGTTTTTAAGTATAATCAATGGGAACATTGTGCTACACGACCTAAAAGCAGTTCTATAACATTCTTTGAGAAATTCAAGTACTTCTCAGGGTTTAACACCAGTGATGCAGAAACGTTTTATTAAAAACTGTTAGATAAAACAGGAATGAAAACAATGCTGACAAACACTAAATTGATTCAGAAGCAGTTTATGAAAAAAAGATGACATTTGGTTTTGATTATTGGAAAAATAACATTGAAACAAAAACCATTTGGGGTACAAAAGATTGGCAGGTACAAGGCTTAGAAGCATTATTCAGAACCTGCATGATACCAGAACAAATGATGTTTTTAAATGACACAATTCATCAAACATCCTGTCTTGGCCTAGCTAAGATCAAAGACCTAAACAAACCGTCAATTCCAAAGCCAATACCTGAAAATGCAACAACAGATATTGAGATAGACGTAACTAAAATTTTACATTTAAACAGAACATATCCTGATTGGAAAAAGTGGTTAATCTGGCCTACTGACACAAACAACTGTCAAGATAGATTCCTGAATAAAACACAGGGGTTAAAAATGACCAGACAAGACCCTAGATACTCCCAGAGACAACATCCAGTGATAGTAACAACATACAGTGTAGGGAAACTCTGCCTCGAGTGGCTAGGATCATCCACACTGGCTGAAATTAAGCAACACTTGTCTTTACTTAAAGATGGTGCTGATTTGCGCGATTTTATTATGGGACCACGCAAACAGCGTCAAAAGCGTTTCATAGCGACCAGTATCTATGCTGCATACAACAAGGCTTGGAAAGTCACACAAATTGAAACAGCTGAAAAAATACGAGAAATTGATCGTATTAATTTGGAAAAATCACTTTCTGTAGTGGAAAATGGGTTAATGACTCTGTCCTCCAGAATATATTCGTTGGACAATATTGTATGCTCTGCCTTTGATATAATAGACAGAGACTTGCTAATGTTACAGCATGGCCAGTCGCAATTACGTTCTTGTGGAGAAGAAGTCGTCCCTACCTCTCCGGGGCGACGTCCGAGACAGGGGTCCCTCCCCTCCACAACGGGTCGCACAGCGTCCCTTCCATATTGGACTTCCCCTCTCTCTCTTCACCCACAGGAACCGGCAACAAACACCGAGACCGAAGAACCGGAAACGACCCCGCATGACCCCGGAAGTGAAGCACCAGTAGAGGAACCGGAACGACCCCTTTCGGACCCGGAAGCGCTTCTACGGTAACCAGCCCGGAACAGAGAAAAGCCGTCTGGAAGGAAGCAGAGTCGTTCACACCAGCGGACTCGTGGCAGGAGACAGCGGTAGGTGTGGAACCCCTGACGGAGAGCAGAGCGGAGAAGCAGAGCGGAGACAAGGATGAGGAAGAGGATGTCTGGACGGAAGACTGGTGGCGTCCTCAGGAGGTGGCTGGAGAGCGGCCGCAACTCGGATGAGAGTTGCGGCGGGGCACGTGAGTACCTACTATCCTTTCTCCGTGTTCCCCCTGTACATAAGTGTAAAATACTGTATAGAGACCCTCACGAGCACCCAGCCCTATATATATATAGGTAGAGAAGTATCACTGGCACTGTATAAACTCCTGAGCACTGATTCCTGACACCTACAAACACCCCTACCCATTCCCTTTCTTACTCGTCTTCTCCATCCTACCCTACCGGCCCTTCCTCACGTTCGGTTTCTGATCCCTTCACTTCCCGGTGTAGGTGAGAGTACTCCATAGTCCTTGCTGAACTGGACTAACCCCTTGTATTCTCTCTCCCCTGTATACCTCCAAGGAGTACCAGTGCCCTGTATTCATCAAGACGACATCAGCCCAGCAGAGGATCACACCCCACGGCGGCTACCCTTCACCGGAGTTAACCCAGCCCTGCACTTCCACCCGGGAATCATTCATCCAACTCTGTTACTAAAGACTGCTGTGCTCCACAAACTGCAAATAAAATCCACTGACCATAGCTCACTATATCCGGCCTCCCCGCCTGTTATTCCGGTCCGCCCAACCCACAACTCCACAGGTGGTGTCAGAAGTGGGATCAACCGGAAGCATGGAGGCCGCAGTCCAAAAACTAGCGGAGAACCAGGAGCAGCTCGGGAGAATGATGGAACGCTTCCTCAAAACGGCCGAAGACGATCGGGGACAGCTGCATGATGTCCTGAAGGGCCAGGGCACCGTGCAGGATCAAGCCCTCGAGAAACTAACCACCGTCATGGGGCAACAAAGACCAGTAACTTCCCTGCCCTCCGTAGTCTTGCAAAAATATGTGTCGGGTGAAGAACCTGACTATTTCTTCACAAATTTAGAACGCCTTGCCCACGCCGCGGCATGGCCTGCCGACCGATGGGGCCACTACCTTGGTCCCCTGTTGACGGGTGAGCTGCAGGCAGCCTATCAGCAGCCAATATCCAGGGCCAGACCCCATACAATGACATTAAAGCCTGCATTCTGGAGTGTCTGGGGATTGACAACGAAACATACAGGGTTCGTCTGGTCAGGCAAAGGAAGGACCTCAAGAAACGCCTCGGGCTCTATCGTTCCGTATACAGGACTTGGCTAATCAATGGTTGAAGCCTGCCACAGCCACCAAGGAAGACATCCTGTCGAAAATATACTTGGAGCAGTACTTAGCGTCCCTACATCCGGCCACCCAGAAGTGGGTGCGACAACACGCTCGCCTAACTCTTGATAGTGCTGTGGAGATCGCCAGTGCCTACAGCAGAGCCCAGTATTCTCATCGAACCAGGGATGAACCGCATCCTCGCATCCCACATGGCAGCCATCCCCGTCCCCAAAGACCACCTCCCGTGACCAGAAAACCTGAACCTGTACCCTTGTTGCCATACCCTGTTATGCCCAGACCTAACCCACCCGGACCTCAGTGTTATCACTGCGGTGGGTACGGACATATAGCTCGTATGTGTCCTCAAAAGGAAGAGCCCATGGACATAGGACTGGCCAGGAACTATGTCTGTCTCACCACTGAAGTTACCCCGCCACCTTTTCGCTGTCCGGTACGGATTGATGGACACCGAATGATGGCGCTAGCCGATACCGGTTGTCGACACAGTGTTTGACGACCCCAGGAACTACCCCATCCTGTTGGACCAGTAACAGGTACAGTGGCTATCAAATGTGTCCACGGCGATACCAGGAGTTATCTGACGACCAGAGTACGTGTGCAACACCCCACAGATGAAGGAAGTATGTTAACCGTTGGTCTGGTACCCAATCTCCCTGAACAAGCCATCCTGGGTAGTGACTTGAGGTTCCGTGACAATCATAATGGTGTTTCCGCCTCGTTCGAATATGGACGAGTTTGGTATCTATGAACCGCAAATGACGAGTTTAGTGGGTGTGCGCGTTTTCGCTACGCTGGCCTGAACCGTTCGTCTTATTCGTGGGTTTCTCCATCTGAACCCACGGGTTCCATTTTAGATACAGCATCCATTTTGTTTCTTGCCCTCAAGTAGCCAGCGAACGGACACTGTTCGCTTCGTGGCCCTGGGATTCCCAAGCTCTTGCGGAAGACACGTGTTCCTTTGAGGGTGTCTTTATGACGAGGGGGATGACACAGCAAAGGCAGATGGCTCCGCTTGAGGCTCATCTTGCCGTGCCGGTCTATTGTTTCAGCCGTGCATGCATTAGGCACGAATCCTTTGATCCTACAATCACGCTTCCGATATTGCCCCCTACACTCTTTTTCAATCTGTTGACTGTTTTCTGTCTTCCTTGCACCTGTTTCTGTCTCTTCTCTTAGCTCATTTGCAGCCTAAATGGAATGTGCCTAATGATGGGATAACGTGCTTTTACAGTTGGGAGCCGGCGATGTTACTGTAATTATGTTCCGGGCTTCTGAAACATGAATGCGACCCTTTTGAAGTTTACTGTGGGAACTGAGTTGTAACCGTTTGTTCGACTGGCAAGGAGGCACCGGATACTACAAATGGAGAATAAACCAATCAGAAGGATAATGTAATTCTCCCACCTATGGTGCTAACCTCCTCCCTCCCCCACAAAACAACACACCTCTGAGTCAAAGGATATCCATTGTGTATCTGGTCGCCCATTTAAGCACCCCCTGGGCGGCCAAATAGAGCCCGTTGCCGACTCAAGACCTTGACAGCGCAGTGGAGAAAGGGGAGATAAGAAGGCACTCGGGTTGGGCTTTGGTGGCGAGCACCCCTCCCCACAATCAATTAATCTCTTCACAGTGTCCATAGGGAGTCATAGACATCTGGACGCTTCTGTAGGCTATGACATCAGAAGTACCCTTCATTATTACTTCTAATGGTGTCATAGAATTTATCTAAGATTGGTTAAAATTCAAACACTTGCAAAACAAGCATTTGCATTGCAAATTGGTCTCGCATTTGTACGTTATAGAGCTATTGGCACTGTAAATGACAATGTTGTTTACCTACCAAAAGAGTGAAAGAGGAAAGAAAATGAAAACAGATAGGATGCTAGATAAAGGGGGAAAATGTAATGGAGATGGAGGAAATCTGAGAAAAGGGGACAGCTGGGGCGAAAAGAAAATATAGGGGCAATTGGCTTTGCCAATGTTTTTAAGCTATGTTCTAGAGCAGTGTGGCTGTTGTGCAGCATATTGAAAAAATCTAATAACATGGATGAAATAATTTCTTTAACGGATGTGATGGTATAGCAGGGAAAATTTGGAGGGGAAATGAGACACCTACCTTGGGCACCACACCGAGCGGTCATGTAGAGAATCAAAAAAATCTAGACTTGCAAAACTGTCCATAATAACGAAAAAGGCGACTTTATGATGAAAAATAAAGTACACTTCAGAAAAATCAGGTGCTCCGACACTTCAAAATTCTAAGTTTGGTTTAGATATTAATAATATTTTGTACATACGTTCAGTCCCATATATTATGTATGGTATAGTGCAGTTATCTCAGTTTTCGGTAGAAATCGCCCTGTACTCTATTAAACGTGGAAAAGTATAGGTAGGATAAGACTGCGATATCACTTCCTCCACACACCACTGTGAAGGACCTCGGGTAATTACATTCTTCCCATCAACCACCTCAAACACACGCACAGTGTTTTTTTGGACATTAATACAACATGTAGCTTTGACTTGTATAGGACCTCACTAAAAGTCTGCTTGATGCCAAACATATATTCTGTGAAATGTCCGATAATGAGTTATGGCTGGGCTAGCCTAAGGGGACACTACCTTGGTTGTTGCCTACAATAAAGTTCAGCATATTTCCCTACTACTGGTCCTGCCTGCACACATATATTGGCCAATAATTCTGCCATCACCGTGAAAAAATCTGATAAAGGGGGCAACATCGTCCTGTGGCCTAAACAACAATACGATGCAGAAGCAAAGAGACAGCTGGATAACAATAACTGCTATGAACAAAGCACGTTGAAAAATTACAATAAAGCAAAGGACAACATCAAAAAAGAACTGCAAAAATGGAAATATGAGGGATTAATAACGAATGAAGAATTTAATTTCTTATTCAATTGTCATCCTAAACTACCTTTTCTTTATTTGTTACCTAAGCTGCATAAAAACATTACCCCTGTTCCAGGACGCCCAATCATATCAGCAATTGGCAGCATGACGGAACATGTGGGTCAATACATAGACTTCTTTCTACAGGACCTAGTAAAAACGATGCCTTCATATCTAAAGGACACAGGTGATTTTTTGAAACGAATTGAAGATATGGCTTCGACTAATGAGCTGGTATTATTGACTTTAGACATAGAGTCACTATACACTAGTATTCGGCATGAATGTGGCTTACGTGGAGTGGAGCATTTCTTGAACAGTCGACCTGCTGAGTATGTTATGCACAACAGAATGCTCATGTCCCTTATCACTTGGTGTTTAAACAATAATTACTTTTCATTTGAAAAGAATGTTTTCAGGCATAAACAAGGTGTTGCCATGGGGGCCTGCTTTTCCCCGAGCTACTCAGGGTTACACGTGGGCTACTGGGAAAAGCAGGTCCTCATGAGGAAACATAAGGAAATCTTTGATCAAAATGGCGTCTCTTGGTTATGTTATATAGACAATGTTTTTATTGTATGGAAAGGCAGCATGAACAGTGCCCAAGAATTTGTTGACATGTTGAATATCAATGACTTCAACTTGCACTTTACATCTCATATGAGCACCACCATGATCGAGTTCTTAGACGTCCAAGTGCAGATAATTGAGAACAAACTGACCACCACAGCGTTTAGAAAACCCACGGCCGGCAATGCCATACTTCATGCGTCAAGTGCGCACCCGCGACATTTGATAGCTAGCATCCCCTATGGGGAATTGTTACGGCTCAAACGCATTTGCAGCACTACAGAACAATTTGACACATGCAGCAAACAAAGTTTGGATCGCATGAGACACAGAGGGTACACTGAGGACATCCTTAACAGGGCCATACTTAAAACCAATGAGAGACCCAGATCTGCCTTACTACCCAACACCATTGAGCATAATGGAGACACAATTGAAGATAATGCCTCACCCAGACTGATTACCACTTACAGTAGACAAGAACGCAAAATACGCAGTATTCTTAACAAAAACTGGCCCACAGTATTAACGGATCCCATTTTGAAACCTAATCTACCAGAACAGCTCAGTGTGACATTTAGAAGGGCTAAAAATATGGCCACACTGTTGTCTCAGAAAACCACCACAGAGGCTCCTAGTATTCAAACGTGGCTACCAGTCACAAATGGTTTCCGTAAATGTACGACATGTCGCGCATGTAACTTTGGAGCTAATACCATCAAGTACAGAACCCCTTTAAAAACTCAGGAGCAAACAATCAGGGGCAAATTTGACTGTCGCACAGAATATGCTGTATACGTTCTTACCTGTACCTGCGGGCTAAGATACGTAGGCAGCACTAAGAACCCAGTATACATGCGAATACTACAACACATCCGTGCCATCATCAATTGCGACCCCGCCTACCCGGTAGCCAGACACTTTAAGACCAGTCATAACAGAGATGTCAACTGTCTATCCTACTTTGTGATTGACATGGCACCGGCACAGAAAAGAGGCGAGGACTGAGACAAAGCATTGAGACAATTAGAAACTAGATATATTCTAAATCTCAATAGCAAGTCTCCCAATGGCCTCAACGACAGAGAGGATATGCATGCCTTTCTGTAGTATATTCCATCTGTTATATGACTATGCTAATCCGTCTGCATATTGATACTACAGTATATCACAGTGACAAACCTATAAACCATTAACAGAAGCTTAAAAAGAATGGTTTATCACATGAGCTACCATTTCTCTACATTCAATCTAACAATTTTTTAATATCACCTGTTTAGCACTAAATAATTTTGTGCACTATCAACACTCAGCACTTTTTTACACTAGGGTTATTGAGACATATTGATAATTGAAGAGTAGTCAGTCTTTCCCGGGAGCGGGACTGATCTAAAATCTATAAAATTATCAAAGCACTAGCACTTTACTTTGTTATTACAGCAGTTGCACATATAATACCGCAGTAACATCCAGAATAGACCTCAGGGAGGCAGCATCATTTGCACCATTGGTTCAGCATTCATGCAGGGAAACCACTTTGCACAATCACACAGCGACATTTGCCCATAAACCCATGCATAATTTTGCACATGTAACATAGAAATATTTATTTGGTTTTATACTGGGTTTTATTATAGTGATTTTAACATATTTATGTAAGTCAATATGTTATCTATGTCAAATGTTGCGTATATAACGTGCCTTATTATTATGGTCTAATTTAATGCTGCTAGCCTATTTGCACATTTCTACGCATTCATGCTGAAATAATGTATTAAGTTACTGAAACATATGATTGTCGGTATGCTTTAATGTGGTTCAATTTACATTTTAGTCACAGAATAATGGTGCTTTAACCCAGTCGATATAGAGCACATTTTTCCATAGTATGTTTTCACTGTTCATTATCAGGGTCACGTGGTGATTCCACGAATGAGAAAGGAGTGTTTTGTTATTTAAAGGTGACAATTACTGCATGTCCGCTATGTGATCAAGGGCAGTTTCTGCCCGAAACGCGTCGTGCCAAAGAAAACCTGTACAAGGATAATAAACTTACCTGTGACACTCGTAATGCTGCGTGGTGGTCTGTGATTCCTGTGGTCAAAACCGATACAAGCAGAGACCTATTCATCCACTTGGGCAATATTAGTTAAATCCCTGTGACATAATAGATCCCTTTGAAAAAATTGCACAATGCACTTTATTTTGTTGCCAATATTGCACAGAAAGTGTTTGTATATATTCGATCCACAGTGATTGGTTGTACATAGGTGTATTGCTATTTTGCACAAGTGTAAATATTGATTTTAAAATATTTATTGCGAAATTTTGCACATTTTTTGGGATCGATTGTCATCATAAACTAAGAATGAGGGTTTTTAAATAATGAAAATGCAATGAAATAGTCGTTTGTTATACATTCCGGTCCAGGCTGAAGTATTTTCTCTATTTCTATAGGCTTGGAACCATGTGACTAGTCCAGCACTACAAATCACTGGGTGTAATTCGACCATGTCATGTGATCAAGGGCTCCAGGGCCCGAAACGCGTCATGGCGATCGAGAGGGTGCACAGAATGGAATAAAAGCGCTTAAATCAAACTTACAAGGGTCCGTTTCGTTATTTGGCTTCCTGTTGGTTTGTGCTGAATTTCGAAGTTCCAGTCATATATATATATATATTGCTTACTTCCTATATCCCAGACATCTCCTGCCCTGACCCTCAGAAATATTATTTTCTCATCAGATCCAGTAACACCAAAGCCTTCGCTCGCTGCTTCCAGATCCACCAACTCTCCTCCGCTAATTCTTAGTCACAATCTCCTGGTAACAGTGTCACCTCCATTTCATAGCCCCACCTCCTTCCCTTCACGGTATTTCTTGCACAAACGGTGGTGGACACTCTTTACTACGCCGTATAGCTTCTCCTGCTCCAGCTTTCGTTGTCGATGAGGTGGAGCATCTGCCCACGCAGCAGGTGGCCCTGGACTACTAGGACCCCAGGTGGCTTGAGGTTGTGCGGCCCACTCCATGGTTCAGGGTATTGAGATCACTCCTCCTCCACAGAGCAGTGTCGGGGCTTCCGGCACGTATTACATCACTGGTCAAAACAACGCTCATAGGCTCAACACAAGGAAGCTGGGCGGAAACGGAAAATAGTCTGAGACAATCAAAAATGTGATGGAGATGTCTCCAAGGCGGATTATGTCTCTGTCAATTGTCATATATATAATGCTACTTGCAGGTAGTTGCCCAAACAATAAGCGTCAGAGGAGGCGACCTATGGAGTCAGGGTAAATAGAAGAATGGTGACAGCTCGTGATCACGCTTTGCTGAAATTGGGAATTATTGTTTCAGTAACCGTGTGCAACAACTTTCCTTCCCTCCTTCACTCAGCTGTTCTGTCAGCAAATCAGAACCCAGAATAATATCCGAGCGGCACCCATGGAGTACACAGGGCCTGTGGCAGCCTTCGCCGTCATAACGGATATAGAGGCTTTGCTTACGTGAGTACGCAGGGCCTGTGGCAGTCTTTTCTCTCATGATGTATACAGGGTCTGTAGCAGCCTTCACTCTCATGAGGTTAATAGGGCCTATAGCAGCCTTCACTCTCATGAGGCATACAGGGCCTGTGGATCCATGGGCACACAGGGCGTTTGCCAGCCCTCGCTCTCATGAGGTATACAGGGCATGTGGCAGGCTTCGCTCTCTTGAGGTATACAGGGCCTGCTGTGGCTGTCTTTATTTAGTGAGTACACAGGTCCTATGGTGCTCACTACTGGGTGTTCACAGGGCCCGTGGCAGCCTCCGCTCCCAAGGGATACACAGGGCCTATGCCAGCCTACCCTCGCATGGGTACTATGTAGGCCAGCCCTCCGCTAGATCCAGGCAAGCAGTACATACAGGTCACTGACGTTCAGAGAACACGTGAAAGACTCCAGGAAGGAGCCCTCACCTCTCCTCCCACGGCTCAAACTGTGCCCCCAGCGGCCCGCACCGGCGTGCACCATCCTTGCACGCACCCGCACCTCACGGCGGAGCAGGGAGGACGGGTCACTTTATCAAGGTTAGCTATTATTGGCATTGACAGTTGAAAAGGAATCGTCTAAATATCTCCTGCAGCACAATCTGAAGGCAGCGTTAACGTGGAAAGAAAATGCTGCATCAGAGCTGGGGGCTGCTCCGGAGACGCAGGGGCACTGGGGGACTGGCCCACACCGCAATCTGGACAATTTCCGACAGGCCGCTGCTCTGCAAGGAAGTGCAGATCGGGTAATTGGTTGAGGGGCAATCGGCGGCATCGAGAGCCACATCGCTGGACACAAAATAATCCCTGATTGTATGATTTGAAAGGAAAAACAGGATTGAAAGATGTGAAGTCACCGCACTCGCTCTGCAAGACATCCATCAAGTTTACAACCCTTGTAGCTTTGCTTCCATACCTTTTCCTCACAACCGCGTGCAGCATAAATCAGAACCAAGAATGATATCCGAGCAGCAAACACGGAGCAGCATTTTTTCTGAATAAAACAAAAAAAAAACCAAGCAAGCGAGTGAGCGATCTGTTTTCAATTATCGCACCCGTGTCTGGACACGATAATTGAAAACAGATGTGGCCTGTGTGGGTAACCGACACCAATAGGCCGTGGGTTGAGCATAGGCGGGACATGCATCCGCCTTTGCCCAATTGTTGGCTGTGTTTCTCAAAAAAACGCACGCAAGGCCCAATAGCCTGTAAACTAAAGCAGAGCACACGCACAAGCGTGTGGTCAGCTTTCTGAAAGTCCTTACATAAAGTCGAGCAGAGCAGCTCATGCGCGCTGCGCTTTGCTAAATCTAAAAAAAACACAAACGCCAATATCTAAAGTTTTCCTGAAGGATACACAGTGGCCGTGTATAACAACATTTATTTCTAAAATGTAATCGCTGGAAAAGAAATCAACAATCAATCTATTGAAGATCAATACACAGTTCAACAATTTCACCTCAATATTTAATGCTTACTCAGGTTCGATTGGTTTTGTTTTAATTTCCCCATCTGGTATGCTGCTTGCAAAGTGCGCTGTAAGCATTAAGTCTACAGTAAGTCGCGCGCTCTATTTACCGGCCACAGGGATTTGGTTCCGGGGTTGTGCTCTTCCCCTTCCTCCGATTCTGGCCTTTTTATTTGGTCCTGTGGAGACATTTGACAAGGGGGCAGGGTTAGCGTTGTCGGCCTCGGGTGGTTGTTCGGGTGATTTTGCCGGGGACTTCGTACGACCTGCAGCGGAGTGGCCGGGATATTGAGGTATTGTCCGGCCAAAGTCCTTACTCCTCTCACACTGCATCTATCAACATATTGCACATTTTAAAAGACGATGCACTACGTAGAACCAGTGACTGCCACAACCCCTAACAGTCTGCTCATTTCCTGACAACCCTCTGCTCGCAGATCGTCCATGGTCTCCAGCTTCATCCTTGCTTCCAGTCTTTTTGAAGTTATTTTTGATGAGGAACTAGAGTAATGCCTGTTTTATGGACAAATCCTGCTCTCTAGACACAGCCCAGCTGACAACATCTGCCTCACTAACAACATTGCCTCCCGCCTGCTTCATTGGCCAGAGTTCAGAAGCTGAGTCCAGACTACAGGCTGAAAGTTTCCAAGGACACAATACCAGCCCGAGAGGAGTGCCATACATAAGACATTAACACCTGTGAACTTTGTGGAATGGGGCTCTGGCTGCGCCTTCACCGCTCCTTTCACGAGCAGATAACATCCCAGACCCCACCCTGGACTCCAAAAGGGAGTTCCAGTACACTCGGGTGTTGTGTTCTGCAATATTATTAGTCTATAATAAAACAAACAGCATGATATATCTGCAACGTGAATCGGTAAATGACCATAAACTAGGGTATAAACACAATGTACTACATCTGTCTGTCCTCTACTCTGATTTAATGTAACCCGAAGGTCGCTGTTGAACAGAGATGCAGACGATTTCAAAACAAGCTACTTTCCCAAGAGTATAAAACCCCCAGTAATTTAAAATCATGTTTTCAAGTCTTGTGCATTTCACTTCATTGAGTGATTTGCATAAAAATATTAAATGGTGATACATTTGAGATGCAGGAGACCGAACAGCAGATATCTTGATGAAATAACGCTTGCTTTTAGCGAGATCCTTTATACCTCCATCACCAGCAAACCACATATTACGTTGCCCTTCAAGTTTTCTTCTCATTTGCATCAATGGGGGTATACCGATCGTAGCATTATGTTGTTGGTGTATTCTTATGGGTGTTCAATAAAATCAATTTAACAAACCTGCACTGGGGTGTGTCATAAGAAAAGTATTGTTTCACAGTGAAGCCCACCCACACTAGAGTACTCTCAGCCCCACCCAAAACAGCAGCCTCCATTAGCTTCAAAACAAATCTCAGATTTCTCATCATAGCGCTCATCATCCCCCCTCCCCCTCAAATTCATATGAGTAGGGTCTAGATTTGTTCGTAGCACTAGTTGACCTAGTTCTATATTGCGTTAAACTGGACTACAAATCCCGAAATGCAACTTAACTACCTGGAGTGCAAGAAGTTACGCAGAAACCTAAACCTGCTAGCTCTATGACAACCAAAGACTTTATGAAAGAGAGTGCACTGCAGTCCCCACAACCTGCCCCAGAGCCACTATCCTCCACCACCACTGAGGTTCACTAGTAGCTTCCAACACCCCCAAATCCTCCCAGTCAAGAGACTGCAGTGCACTCACTTTTATGTCGTCTTTGGTTGTCACGGAGTAAACACCAAAATGTCCCATTTAATCCCCTAAAGGGAACCCCTACTATTCCCAACAGAGAGAGACTGGTGAAACAGACCAAGGTCTTGCAGTGTACTCCTCCTCCATCCACTTAGAGAAGCCCTCGTGATGGCCCCAACATAAGCCCTGATCTAAACCCAACCAGGGGAGAAGCTCTTTCGTTCCCTAAGGAGAGGTCCTCCTCATCACCTTGCCCTTCCACCTTGGAATTCACACCAGTGTCCGCTTTTTTGGCTCGTCACCTCTTCAGCTGCAGTCTGAAAAGACTTGGTCCTGAAGAAAACGCCCCTGGGTACCCTTTGCACTGCAACCTCCTGTATCCAACTGCCCCGCAAGGCCGCCTGCCACCATCACATAGTGATTTATCCTCAGGCACCTCACACCCGAAGGAACTCTCTCAACCCACAGTCACTTCCGCAGTTACTGTCTGAGGGGCCCTGCGGTCGGTCTGCCTGTCCTCTGTTTTTTTTTTGTTTAAATCTTTTTATTAGGGTTTTACGGTTTAGATTCCTATGTGGGACATCAGACAAATCACGTCAATCATCACATATGTAATTGTTACACATGGATTACAATTAAAGTTCTATATCAGCATTTAGGTTCCATTCCTCCGAGTATGGTGGTTGTGCATCATCTCACCTGAATTTGTCACTAGGATGTCTCGTTGTATGATGCTGTGTCTGGTTGTGTCTGGTCCCTTGGGTTGTATGATGATAAAGTCTGGCGTAAGTGCCTCCCTTTCGTCAGTGTATGTTACCCTTTGTTATGCATGCAAACATTAACATTATGTAAATAAGTCAGATTCCGAACCGCCGACTGGAACTGAACTGGAAACCATGGGAGTAAACTCCTCCTTAAAGGAAAAAGGGAGGAGGAGAGTGCGGCGGGCGGGTAGGGTCAAGTGGTTGCATCAGGTGGCATGTGGGCTGTTCACTATTCTAGCCTCTCATCAGGGGTGTCACTCGCCCGATGGGGCTTGTGCACTGGGGTGCCGGGTGGGGTCGCCGAATAGGGGTTGCGTCAGTGCAAGGGCATCCTCTGCGGTTGTCTCTTGCTTAAATTGTATTAATAGTTGCTCCCACTCCATAGAGATTGGGTGTTTGTGTGTACCTTTTACTTCCTCCTCCCTCAGGGTCTCTTCCTCTGCTGCCCCCCACTTGTTCACTGCTCCTATCCAAGCTGCTTCCGGGGGACCTGTAGGGGTCCTCCAGTGCATGGCTATGTTCCTTTTGGCCAGGAGGATAGCTAGGGATGCGAATCACCACCGCAGTTTTTTGAACTTTATTTCCCTGTAGATCGCTAAGGCGCATGTCTCCCACGTGGTGATGTGTAGCAGGTGTACCATTGTTTGGAGCATGCAGTGTATTTTGTTCCAGTATTGTTGCATGGATGGGCAGTCCCAGAACATGTGTTTGAAGTTCGCGTCTTGTGTCTGACATCGGGGGCATTTGAATTATGTGTCTGGGTAGTACCGGTGTAGTTTATCCGGTGAGAGGTAAGTACGGTGCAGGACATTAAACTGTATGTTTTTGAAGCGCGCGTTTCTGGATACCTTTTTAGGGTATTCCAATGCCTGGGTCCAGTCTTTGTCATGGAAAACTCAGCCCACATTGTCCTCCCATGTCTGTCGCAGTCTGTCTAGGGAAACATTAGTTAATTCCCGGATTGCTTTGTAGTGCCATGTCAGGTGTCCGCCTGCCCCCATCCGTAGTATTGTGTGCAGCACTGGGTGTATTGGGGGTTCCCCGTCTCGTAGGTCCCACTGTGTGCAACCGTTATCTAAGAGTTGCCTATGCTTTAAAAATTGTCCCTGTGGGAAGTCGTACCATTCGTCTAGCTTCTCATAGGTTATCAGTTGCCCCTCGTGAAACAGAGCTTCAGAGATCCACACCTGCAGTGCTCCCATAGCGTAATATTCTTCCTTCCGGGGGAAGCCCACCAAAGGAAGTAGTGGGGAGTATAGCGGCCATCCCTTCGACATTCTGTGGATTCGCATCATGCATTTGCGGGCTATGGTGACTTGCAGCGGGTGTGTGTGGGTCGGCTTGGTGCCTGGCAAGAGCATTCTTCTGATGACGGGAAGGGACAGCCTACCAGCCTCAGTAATCATTTCACCTATGTGTTTCTCAGCCGTCCAGTGAGACAGCCACTGAAGTTGCGCGGCGAGAAAGTACAATTCAAAGGACCGGGCTCCTAGACCTCCACATGTGGTAGGCAGATGTAATGTGCGCAACGCTATTCTGTGCCGGCCATCCCCCCATATTAGTGTTGTGAGGAGCGTGTCCAGGTCCCGGAAGAAGGACAGAGGTGGGATTACTGGAAGATTTGCGAAGTGATACAGCATTCTGGGGACCATTATCATTTTGGCTATGACCACCCGTCCGATGGGTACCAGGGGGAGTGTCTTCCAGAAGCCCACCGCTGGCTGCTCGCTCCTCTGTTGACTGACTTCACTTTCTCTGGTTTGAATCACCCGCTCCTCACACATAAACACCCTGCCTCCTCTCACTCTGAGCCCTCTCTCCTCCCATTGTGAGACAGAGAGGAATCTGCCTGACTCTAAGATGTCCGGCCTGACTCATACTCATTCAAAGGGCTAGTCTTACAATACCTGTCTCCTCGAGGGAGGAGGCCATCTCACAATGAGACCATTCCCTTTGCTAGTGTGGAAGGCCTAAAGAGAACAACATTTTATTACAGAAGTTTTAACTATCTTATCTACTTTTCCGCAAAAGATCTTCCGTACAGAAAAGATCACCAATTTCTGAAATGCATGTTAAATATATATTTTACAGTGAATATTAATATAAAAATGTATAATCAAATGGTCAATATTATTTTCGGCCACATTTTATGCCAATGTGATTGTATATGCCAACATTTTGAAACAGGCAGTGAAAACAAAATCAGGCGTATTGATTTTACTCGTTGACTAACATTGAGCAAGCATTTGCAATGTAATCGGTCCGATTGTATTGCAAATGCTTACGTTTAAAACTGAGAGCGGCACCGCTTCACGGACACTGCGCTCGGTTTCTTTATATATTTTATAACATCAACACTGAGCATGGTGTCCTTGAAGCGGGCGCTGTGCTCAGTGCTAAAGTTAAGAAATATATAAATAAACCGAGCACGGTGTCCATGAAGCGGCTCCGCGCTCAGTTTTAAAGTAAAAAAAAAAACAAAGTAAGTAAAAAAAAAGACTGGCAGAGTGTTTCCCTTGTGGGAGCAAGTCAAGGGCACCATGTGTTTGCAAGTTAATTACAAACCTATGATGTCAAAGCTCGCTCCCGCAAGGGAATCACCAAACGTGCAAGCGTTGCCAATAAAAAAAAGCAACGTGTGCACGTTTTTAGGGCGAAAAGTGAATAGGTTTCAAAAGGGCTTTTTCCAATGTAGCGCATGCGTGCTGGGTAGGCGAGACCTAAAATATGTAGGACACCAGGGATACTTGCAAAAGTATAAAACTTAATCAAACAAAGGATTAAGGAACAGCAGCCTGCAAAACGCCAACAGCAAAATGGGCCACAGAGGCAAGGAAAACAGCAAAGCGATAATGCCGAACAAATGTGTGAAGGGACAGCCAAGTGACTGCACCACAAAACACCTGCTCCTCAGCCCAGGAAGCAGACACAGGAAAGTGTCAATCTACCCAGCACCAGAGACGGAAAAGGCGGACCCACAGGATAGGCACCGCCAAATGCTCACAGCAAGTGAAGGTGGGAGGAGAAACCAACCATCCCTGAGCCACACCCCCAAATGAGAAAAAAAGGGCAGATGAAAGACGAAACCCCAAAATACGGAGGAAGAAAAAATGAAGGGTGCGAATATCCAAGGATGAAGGAATAAAGGAATCTCCAATCCCCTGCAAAGAGGATGGAATCACCTCCAGCAGCAAAGGGAACCCGGAGAAAGCTCTGGGGACAAAAACAGGCCCAGCCGCAAAACAACCCCATCCAGCAGAAACTGAGAATAAAGGAAGGAGAGAAGCAAAGCATCCATCTCACCCAACCGCCACGCGCAGGATACGAACAACAAAAAAGCCACAGTTGCGCACAACCACAACAAACAGCCTCCAAAAAAGGCACAAAAGGGTGCAACTGCAGACCTTGCAAAACAGTAGGCAAACCCAAGAAGGCACAATCACAGGAGAGATCGGATTTGGAAGCTGAAAAAAACACAGAATCCGACTCACTCAAGGACCAACAACCTCCAAAGAGGCCCGAGACCCCGACAATAATACAACATCGAGGCCGTTTTTTGTTGTAGAATTCCCCTGCACACCATTTGTCCCTGCTAATCTTCAGTACAATGCTCACTCTTCTGGGTCAACCGAAAAAAACAAATCTATTCATCCAAGTTCACAATTTAGAGGAGCACTGTATCTATACTTTTCTCAGTGCACTAGAAATTCATGATTAGTCAAAAGTACCTCAAAAATTGTATAACATTAACATTCAAGCACAATGACAGCAAATGTCTTAATCTTCACTTAATTGGATGTTAATAGGAAAACCATGTACTAGTTACATAACACTCCAAATGTCGGATTGTTTTCCATCTTCTTTATTTTTTCTAAATGTATTCTGTTACAGAAAAGACAAGTGCACATTGGGAACAGCCTACGCGTTTCGTTCCTGTTCTCATGGGACTTCTTAAGGGCTGTTTAAACATAAACACAAACGGTTCCACTGCAATAGCGAAGAGTAGCGGGATAGTGGGCATCCCTGCTTGGTCCCACGGCATACAGGTATGAGCGCGGACATGTAGCAGCACATCTTCACCCACACAGATGGCTATGCGTACAATTGCCTGACCAGGCTGAAAAAACAAATTGTGACTCCGTCTTTGGTTAGAACAGCAAATAAGTAGTCCCACTTCAAAGAGTCAAAGGCTTTCTCAAGGTCTAAAACCAGGCACCCAGAGTGTGGTCATAGTCGAGTGAAGTAAGTATATACCTTGAAGAAGCATCTCAGGTTCAGCTACGTGTTACGAGACAGGACAAAGCCATTCTGATCAGTATGGACCAGGACTGGCACCAACAGGGCCAGTCTGTCAGCCAGAATCTTGGATATGATTTTATAATCCATGTTCAACAGAGCCAGTGGGCAGTATGACCTCAGCTTAGTTGGGTCTTTGTCTGGCTTGGGTAGGGAAACAAGTAGTGCCTTTCACAAGGAAGCGGGTAGTAGGCCGGTCTTGAGTGCTTTGATGTACATTTTATGCAGTGTATGTAGATGTGGTAGTACTGGGTGCGCTTAAGTCTTGTAGAATTCAGAGGGTAGGCCATCAGTTCTGGGAGTCTTGCCTGAATCTAGAGCTCTGATGGCTTCCCAAATTTCAACCAGTGAAATTGGTTCCTCTAGCTCTGCGCATTCGCGCTTGGTCAAGGGCAGGGAGCAGTACTTGAGATATAAGGGTGGTGAATTGTGTATTGTTGACGGTAGTGTTTGATGTGTACAGGGTGCTATAGTAGCTGGTTAATCCCGCGTGTATCTCGCATTGTGTGTGTAGCAGGTGAACTGCTTAATATCTCAGAGTATGGCTGGGATGTGGTACCTGTTCCTGCTGTATGAGCCATCCTAAGAGGTGGCCTGTGTGGTCTGAGCTTGCATGGGTGCCGTCAGAATGTGCTGTGTAATTTACGCATCTAAGGCGTTTCAGTAGAGGAGCCAACTCCCCATGCTTTGTCTCCAGTTGTGGCGCACATCCCAATTGCATCACCAGTCTTGTTTCCAGCTGCAGGAGTTCCCGCTCTATCTTTCCTATGGCTTAGCTGAGGTGTTTTTGGATATTCCAGTTAATTGCCATGCATTTGCCCATGATAGCCACATTAAATGCCTCCCACTCAGTGAGTATGTTCCCTGCCATCGCCACATTAAGTTCAAAGTATTCAGCTGAGCCGGACCCCACCACTTCCCAGAACTGTAAATCCTCAAGGGAGGAAGGCTGAACACGCCATGTAGGTATGACTTATTGGGGTGTCTCCCATTGTAGGCGTAATAGTTGTGGGTTGTGATCAGAATGTGTGCAACTGAGGTTTTCAATGTGGCCAAATGTGGGATAGAGTGCCGGTGACCTTACTATATAATCTATGCATATGTGCCGACCATGAGGCACTGAGTATATTCTTGCATTGGGGTTCCGTACACACCGCAGGTCTACTAGTGACCATTGGCACAGCCAGTCTCCCACTGCGCTGGTGTTTGTCACGGAGGTTGCACCTGAAAAGGGGGGAAAGGAGTACTCTAGTGTGGTGCTGAGGACAGCATTGAAGTCTCTTTCTAGCAGCATGGGAGTCCGCTCCACTCCACTCCGTTAATATAGCAGAGAGGGTATGATGAAACCGCTTCTGTTCCCAGTTGGGGGCATATATCACCCCTAGCACTAGTTGCAGTCCATTGAGGTGACATCTTATAAACTTGTATCTCCCACCAGGCTCAGTTTTCACCTCATCTGTGACAAAGGGAGTCCTTGCCCGTACCTACACTAGTACCCTTCTGGTGTAGGATTAGTAACTGGCAGCAAACACCTAACCTCGCCGGTGGCGGTGCAGCCGGTCAGCTTCCGGGAATGTTAGGTGTTTTTCCTGTTGGAGAGCTACGTGAGTAGGCCTGTGCTTTAAATAGGAATAAATAGAATAGCAGTGTGAGGGTGTGTGCATGCCCCTTACATTCCATGTGATAATATCCATGTGAGGCATGACTGGATAAATATTTTGCTTTGCATGCTATATAACACCATGCTGTAATAGGGACCAGTTGCGTGTTGTGCGCAGCACATGGAGGAGGGGGTTGGCCGAGGCAGAGCAACATCGCTGAGCTGAAGAAAAATAATAAAAAAAGTAAAACAAGTGCAACATGCAGATCATTTTTAGAGCAGATATGCAATAGGAATCCACCCAAACTGAAATGCCACACATTGGCAACTGGCTCATAACCTCAATCATAGAGGGGGAAGCATGTAGCAAATAGAAAGAAAGGACCAAGTCCCAAATTCCCCTCTGCCCCTAAAGCTGTTTATGTGATATGCCAGCTATGGAATATGCTTGTCTAGTCATCAAGGTGGAACTAACGAGGGTCCGTGCCCTGGTGTCGCCTCATGGCTATTGTGCGCCCTGTTGGCACCGCGCAGGCATGCGCAGTGTTGCACCAGGGTGTTGTGTGAGTCTTCTTTGGGTTAAAGGTGGGCATTAGTCGCCCTTCTGTAGGTCAGATGATGTCACCTGCAGTTTGTGATGTCACATCTGGTGGCATAATTGTACCCATCCTGGTTGTGTTTACTGTCGAAGATGCATCCTCGCTGGAGGACTTCGCAGAGTCATTGTCCAGGTCTGAGATGTGTGTTTGGGCGTGAAGCGTGGGTGCTGTCTGCAGGACTCTTCTCATCTGTTCTAGGTTGGGCACAGCTGTGGGTGGCCTGGGGCGGCCAGTGTACGATCTTCGTCTACGGACTCTGGAGCCTCCAGCTGTATTCTCGGTTCCAGGTGGGACGTGGTGACATGGCTGCATGACTCGCTGTCTCCATCCAGTACAAGGCATCTTCGGGAGCATCGAGAAAGCGGACATCATGATTGCCCACTACTCTGAGGAGCGCTGGGAACAGCAGGGAATATCATATGTTCAGCTAATAGAGGCAGCGCTTGACAGCAAGGAAGGTGTTACGATGCTTTTGCACAGCCAGCTATAGTCTGGGAATAGCATGATCGCAGCATTGTTCACATTGATCTCTTTTAGACTACAGGTTTCTTGCAGTATGTTGTCCCGGTATCTGTAATTAAGGAGCCAGAAGAGGAATGGTCTGGGGTTGGCACCTGGCGGAGATTTCCGTGATGGTACATGATGTGCCCATTGGACTGCAAACTGGGGGCCAGCGCTGTGGGAGGTATTAGTTTATGCTTCCAGGCTCCACATATGCTACAGTTTTGCAGCCCTCCATGACCTCTGGGAGTCCAACGACCCGAATGTTGTTGCATCATGACCACCCTTCTGCATCCTCCGCATGATCTTCCAAGGTAATTATGTGTGCCAACAGTGCTTGCTGTAAGGTTGTGCTTTCTTGGGTGGCTGACTACCGCTCCTCCAGTTGTAGATCAGGGTTGTGCTGCTTGTCCATGTGTTTCTGGTGGTCTTTTCGCAGCAAGTTGAAATCTGTAGTAACCTTGTCTTTTTTTACTTTTGAGGGAGGTCTGCGTACTTGCAAGTGTCATCACCACCCCCTTTTCTGAATCATTTTTGTCCACCATAAGCGTGGAAGGGTATACTCAGATGTGAGTCCCTAGCTCATTGCACCATCAGGATTCAAGCACGCCGGGCCGAAGACGGCTGAAATGCCAGAAACCGGTCCCCGGTAGCTTGTTTCCTTCCCAGTATAAGAATTGGCTTGGTAGTTTGGTCTGCCCTGTTCCCATGATGCACTGGTCCAGGGCCAGACTAATTTGCATATAGCCAAGTTCAGAGCTGGGATGGTGCAGTGAGCTAAAAAACGGTGATGGATCAAGCCCTGATCTTTGGACTGGGTAAGAGTGGTCTGCTTAATTCAGACACTCTGTTCATCACCACCCCCTTTTCTGAATCATTTTTGTCCACCATAAGCGTGGAAGGGTACACTCAGATGTGAGTCCCTAGCTCATTGCACCATCAGGATTCAAGCAAGCCGGGCCGAAGACGACTGAAATGCCAGAAACCGGTCCCCGGTAGCTTGTTTCCTTCCCAGTATAAGAATTGGCTTGGTAGTTTGGTCTGCCTCTGTACAGTGTGGTCGAGTGCAGGAATCCCATCACTATTTGCTGAGCAGTGGGCGTCTATTGGTCTGCAGCTTTTCTCTAGCGTTGTATCAGACAAGAGTAAAGTATAAGTTCCCCGGGGGGTCTATGGGGCCAGTAATGTGCTCTTTTACAATATGTTGTCTGGGTGGGTCATGGGCTTAGTGGGGTTATAGCCTGGGTCTTTGGGCACTGTATATGCCGAGAACACACTCCACTGGAGAGTATCCCATGAATTATGCTTTTGCTGCCATACTGGTTCTCAGAGACAAGCTAGGTTCCAGCCCACTTCTGGCGCCCGCATATGGCAGAGTAAGAAAGCAAATGGAGGGAGCAGAGAAAGGCAGGCAGAATGAGATGGAACGGTAGGAACACCGATTTATGTTAAAAGGGATGTGTCACAGTGTGTACCCCACAATATCAAACCCCATACCCTCTCCCACTGTCACTATGACATTCATCATGCCCCCTGCTAGTGATGGGACCAGGATGTACACCTATAAATCCTTAAAGTCAGCAGCTAGGAGTTGCTGTAAGACATTCGTTAACGGGAGCAAATCCAATTCTTCAATGAGTAGAATTTGACAGCACAGGTGATAGTAAGTAAATTGATACTTGTATAGCGCACTACTCACCCGCAAGGGTCTCAAGGCGCTTGTACGAATACCGCTGTGGAACCCGTCCTGGCTTTCCCTGTGAGGCGTCCACTCCTGGGCACCCCCAGGGTGAAGGCCAGGTATCCTTAGCATTGTGGGGCCGTTGTGGAGATTAAGGAAGCTATTGCCCAGAGTTGCAGAGTGGGACTCTATGATTAGAATAGGCATTGAGGCGAGAATTATCAGGTCCGTGGAATTTTGAGCCCAAGACCCGCCGAGGCGGGGAATTGAACCCTGGTCCCGGGCTAGACCTCTGCCTCTGGGTCTGCCGCTCTAACCATTGAGCCACACTTCTCTAGATTGAGCCACACGATCTGTCCTTGTGGGGCACAGCACCAACACAGGGGATCTGTCCTTGTGTTGGCACTGTGGCTCCCTGCATGCTGAGCATTTAGGGCTTGGATAAGCCAAAAGTTATGGGTCCTGCACTATGGAAGTGCCTGCATGATGCAGGTGAATGTGTCTCTCACTCATGCACCTCACCAGCACGGTCTATGCCTGAGCCGACCTCCGAGCCAGTGTCTGATGTCCCGCTGGTGAAGAGAGGTCACACTCCACAGTGGCTAGTAGTGTGAACAAGGCTTCATCCACTCCTATCACATCAGGCTACAGTGCCACTCATCCGGGGGCCCTCTTAGGCCAGGGAAGAGGAAGGTTCAGATCCTCTCCACCGAACCCACGTGGCCCGGGCCCTACCCGACACAAGGCAGTGCAAGGTGAGCAGCCCTTGTTCAGGGGAGAGGCACACCACGTCTCACTAAACTGTTCTGGGCAGCTCCATACCTGCTTCCCTCCAGGCGGGATTAAACCACCAACATAACAGCTTTGCCACTCAGCAACAGCTAGTTCATGCAGTGGTCAGCAGACAGCAGGGCAACCTTTGCTTACCGCCGGCTAGGGATCGGGCCCAGCCAGGCTGCCAGGAGTCTTCTGGGCACCACACATTTCTCACAACACGTTGGCTTGGGGCCTAAGCCCAGCAAGGTGCAAATTGCACTCTGGGCTCTGCAGCAGCATTCACGATGAGGCCAGGATGCCCCCCCAGTGAAGAGGTAACCGCCGGTGCCCCCCCTCAACAACAAAAGCCTCGGCCCAATCCGAACCTGGGCCCGTGCAACATGGGCGACCCTTGGTTGGGGCGGGGAGGTGGAGAAAAGGCTCACCTCCCAACGGCGACCTACTCCGAACAGCTCCATGTAGTATGCCCCCTAGATGGGCAGAGGCTGCACACTATGCTCCGTGCAGGGTCGGAAAAGTTATCACAGGCCGCCCAATCGGCAGCGAGCAGCATGAACTGCAGCTAGCAGACAGCAGAGCAACTTCTGTGCAATATGAGTCTGAGGCCCACTGGGTGCTGCATCTCCTTTGGAGGGGGGGTAATTGCAGGCACGCTGCAAACTACCTGGTGTCTGCCGCTACTGTGCTCTACTGTAACTAGTCCAGGAGCCGCTCACGGTCCTCATCAGGTCTGTGCTGCATCTACCCGGCTGCCAGGACTGTAAAAGCTACAGATTCAGTGTAGAGCTGCCCAGAGTACAGCGTTCTTCTCACGCGGCAAGGGAGCTTTCACATGCCGCCCAGTCAGTCTGCGTTTGTCGCTTTCCGAAAGGGACAGGTCCTGGCGCACTCACCAGGTCCCCGTGTGGTATTACCTAGGCCAGTACAGACCCTGGCCGGCCACTCTCCTTCTCCCTCCGGTGAACGAATGCTCAACTGCACTCTGATGGCAGCAGGGGGAGGACAGAGCAGAGTCAGCTTCTCCTGGCAGGTAAGATGGAAAAGAGAATTCACAGCTGGGCAGGATTCATTCCAGATTAGGGGCTGGGGACGCAGAGCTTCAGAAAGATGCGTCTGCCATCTTAGCCTGCTGGCCATGCACCCTCCCAGAGTGTACCCTGTTAATGATGATCCTGCATTTATATAGCGCTTACTACCCCTGAAGAGGCATCAAAACCTTATTCTGCAAGTGATACACTACTCCGGAACCTACAAGTAACAAGTGTTGAATTAGTATATTAATTTGAGCTGTGGGCATGTGAGTCTGTTAGTTGGATTGAAAAGGATAGCGGATGGATAGAAGGGGGAAGAGTCTAGAAAGTATTTATTTGGAGATCATAGTACTAGGAGGAGGCCTGGGCTGAGTAAACAAGAAATGGAGGGGGAAGAGTCTCTAGAAGTGGATTAGGGAGAAAGATGAGGTATCGGATGAGTCTAGAAGGGGTACAAGTGTAAATGGTTTAGAAAGGATTGTTTGGGAGATCTGAATAGTAAAAGAGGTTCGAGATGGTCCAAGGAGCAGTAGAGGAAGGAAGAGTCTAGAGAGGTTTATTTTGGGAATCATAGTAGTAGAATGGGATTTGGGATGAGTCAGAGAATTTAGGTAGAGGATATATTCAGAGAGGTATAGGGTGAGAAAGTGGGTAGTGCATTGGAGAGAGTGGTAGAATGAGGTTTGTGATGAATCAGAGAGTGGAGGTATAGGATATATTGAGAGAGGTATAGGGTGAGATATAAGGTAGTTGGAGATGCTGAATTAGGAGTAAAGTAACACATGTAAAGATACATAAGTACATGGAAGGTATATATGTACAAGGAAGGTAATGTATCTAAATGTAAGTTGTATTTAATAAGGTCTGAATTTCAAGCATTGCAGTACTTTAAGCTAATATATTTGTTTTTATTAATTTTTTTATATAATTTTTCCTTTAATAATTCAATAGTGAAGCAATTGTAGACAAATAGTTATGATAAAAATGTACTTATTTATGCAGTGCCCTATATACATGTTAAAATAGAATAATATAACTGTAGATAATATGTACATTTGTTAAGCAGACCCAACAAATATCTGTATATTTCTGAAGATAATTATTATACAAATTTATACAAAGGAATACACCTATCTAGATACTTACATATAACCCAAATAAATGCTATATACACAGGGATATGCTATACATTTATGTTTTAGTATGGTGGTTACGTAGGAAAGAACCAAGTCTTGGTTACTATTCTGAAGTTAAGATAGATATCTGTATATCTTATGTTTGGGGGAAAAGAGTTCCATAGTTTAGCTGCTTGAACAGAGACAAATGTGCCACCTATGTTTTTATTCTTATATGTTGGAATTTTGAGGTGAGGTGGCAATGTAGAGTGAAAGTTCCTTTGTTAATTTGTATTTGGTAATTTTATTCCTGATGAAGAGTGGCCCTGTTCCATGTATCGCTTTGTGGGTGGTACAAAATAGTTTGAATTTGGATCTTCTGGCAACCCGTAGCCAATGTAGGGCCTTCAAGGCAGGGGAGAAAGGTAACTTATAGTTTTACATGTAGTACTAGTCTGTCAGCAAAGTTCTTAATCTGTTGTAGTCTATTCATAGTTGTTAAAGAGGATCTATGGTGAAGAATTTAGACAGTACAAGAGAGATAGTATCCTGTACCTTGTGTGGAAATTCCAGGTGGTGGAAGATGAGTTACAAAGTTTTTATAGTAATGAAGCTTGATCTTTCTAGTTTGTCCACTTAGGCATTCATTGATAGCTTGGGGTACATGGTATATCCGAGGTTTCTTACTTCCTTAGATACTTTGGGTGATGTTTCCAGATCGCCAGGCCACGTGGCGAGTGGGTCATAATTATTTCAATCGCGGCATGTGAGTATTTCCATTTTTGGAAGCATTTAATTTGAGATGGCTCCATGTCATCTACTGATCAAGGACTCAAAGGAAACGAAAAATGTGTGAGTTTCCAATGTCTTTGAAGCTTTCCAGTTCAATGAGTATTTGTGTGCCATCTGCATTTATAGCATGTGGGGTGAAATAATTGATCAGTGAAGGTAATTACTTCATATAGATGTTAAAAAGCATGGGTGAGATGATAGAGCCTTGAGAAACCCCTGGTTTTGTGAAGTACGATTTGGGCTAAAAAGTGAGGGTGTGGGTGACATTTGTTCTGCTTTGAAGGTAAGACTAGATCCAGTTGAGAGCAGTCCCCTCTATGCTGGCATCATAGGGTCTTGGCTGTCAAGTTTAACAGTGTCAAAGACAACTGAGAGGTCCAAGCAAAGTAGTGTTGCAGCCCTGTCTGGTCAGCTGTGTTCTTAAAGTTATCCCAGATGACAATGAAGGCAGATTCTGTGCCTCTTCCTGGACAGAATCCTGTTTGGAAGTCTGAAAGTGTGGAATTATCTTCAATGAATTGTGACATCTGGCAAATGCTGCTCTTTCTATCAGTTTGCCCAGGAAAGGTCCATTTGTAATTGGCCTGTAGTTGTCAGCATTAAGTGGGTCCAGGTTAGTTTTCTTTGGTAATGGGCATATGCATGTTTTTTAGGTCTTCTGGATATATTCCTGTAGTTAAAGAATTGTTGATGAGTTTTCTTATTGCTGTGGCAGTAGAGGTAGTTGGAAGAATGTTCTTGAAGGTTTGTAATGGACATGAGTCAGAAGGGCTACTGACAGCCCTGCTTGCTTTGACCAGATTCTTAAATTCATAGTGTGATATTTGTTGGAAAGAATGCAGAGGCTGGGTTAGCCTACTCTTGGAGTACTTTTTTTGGGAAAGGGTTGTTGCTGGTGCTTTTGCTTTGTTTTAAATAGGAGTCCAACATGTCTACTTTGGTTGTGTAATGGTTTACCAGTTTGTTTGTGGATTCTTGAGTAATGGGATTAGGATTAGTTGCTTCTAGGAAATTCAGTTTACGAAATTCGGTAGGAACTTTATGGAATTCTTTATTTGCACAGTTAGCATTTTGAATTTCGTCTGAATAGCAGTTTTTTAGCTTTTGTAATTGCTGACTTGTATAATCTGTTAAGTTTCTGTAGGTGAAGTTTGTCTTGGTTTGTTTTTGTTTTGAGTCAAGTGTGTTGCAGCTTTCTAATTTGCTGTTTTATCTCTTTTCGCTCTGTATTTTCCAAGTTGCCTGTTTTCTTTTGTCCTATGTTGTTGTTCTTAGTGGTAGTATGATATGAAAAGCTTCCTGTAGCCATTAATATAGTTTATGAATGAAATGTATTGTATCTAGATCTGTATTTGAGTGTTCGAAATTGCGTTTATCCTAAGTTCGATAGGTCGATGCATGTAAGATGGTTTAAGGTGTGTTGCATTGTGTTATTTTATGATGGAAAGCAAGCCAATGGTGGTCTGGCCATGTGACTGGAGTAATTGTTTGCAAGGTAACTAGCTCTTTGTTTGCACAAATGACATTAGGATGTGTCCAGCAATATCTGTGGGTTTGTGGACGATCTGAAGTAGGCTCAGTATCCCTGGGCCAGTGCTGAAAGTTTGCAGATGGGGCATATTGGGCTTGCCAAACCAAATGTTTAGGTCACCAAGAATGCATAAGTTGGAGTGTAGTGTTATCAGGTTTGAAACTCTGTCTAGAAGTGTGTCTGGAAAAGTTGCATTATAAGGTGGGGGTCTATAAAATACTAGGAACTTACAGGAGGAGGATGGTGTAGGTTTGTATCTGGTGAAGAGGGCCACACAACCTTATAAGGAGAGGTAGTTAGCTTTAGTAATATTTTATGTTTGCTTGAACACAACAACTAGGCCGCCTCCTATTTTCCCTGTACTATTTTGTGTGCTAGTGTAATGGCTGGATTTTCTGTTTAGATGGGATCAGCCCCCAGGGGCCCCTGTGACCCAGCCAAAACGTACTCACCTTCCCTCCTCAGATCGTATCCACAATGAATAGATATACAGATATATATACAGGTCGCACCTAAGGATGGGGAATGACAATATATGTATGTACAGATTTTCTACAATATCTTATTCCCATCAGTAGGTCTCGCGGCCACCCCGACCCAGACCATTCTACCCTAGGGCAGATCTGACACACAATCCGGTGTGTCTACACATGGGCCTGCAGAACCCAATGCTCCCTTTTCCAAACTGTTCGCAATCCTGCGAAACTACACACTAGTTCGACCTCCTAGTGTTCTCACTTATTCAAGCCACAATCCAGTGGGTATACACACTGGTAATCCCCCCCAGTGCTCTCACTAACGCCGCATATCAACGACGACCACATTCCTATGAACAGTTATCAGGATAATATCTCAGTTACCTACTCGGAATAAAACTACAATAATAACTTTGAATATAGTTCCAGATTGAATAGTGTACTCCCTGCCCTTGGCATCAAAGGTCCACTCACTCCCTCTTTATTCGATCACCATTTACCTGATCGGGATTTCTCATCCGTTCACCCAAACAGCTTTCGACTAGAAGTGCAGTTTACCGAGATTGAACAGGAACACCAGGTACACAGTAATTCTATATGAATCAGGGTATTTATTAATAATAGACACAAATCACATTACTATGCAACATAACTTCTGCAAGAAAAAGGTAAAGATTAGAGTGCACATTCTATTAAAGTTAGACAGAGGTCACCTCATTAGTGGGAAGTCTGGACTCGGCAGTCATCTAGGTTCCCTTCTCGTCTCTGTATCCTGGCTCGCCTTGTAGTCACCCTCAGCCGTCACAAGTACACGTCTGCACCGCTAGGCTCAACCTCGTCTGCTTCCCCTCAGGACACCGGAACCTTGCTGATTATTAGCTACCGTCTCTCTCTCTCTCTGTATCAGTGCGCTCCGCGCTACTTCTCGTTCAGTCTTTCTCAGAGAGTTTCGGTCTTAAATCTTTCTCCGACTTCAAAGATGGCGACTTGTCCACCATGAAAATGAGTAATGGCAGAGATGCTAACGGCTAGATGCCGCCTACGGACTAACTGACAAACTGACTAACACCTTCGCTAATATCAAAGCCCGTTCCTTCATGGAAATTCACGGCCAGTAACCTGCCGCCCACCAAATTCTTGTACCTCCCCGTACCAAGGACACTTTCCCAGCCGGCCGGCCTGAAGTTGTGTCTTCGGAGTGGAGAAAAATACATTCCTTCGATAAGGGTCAGCCTGAACCGGTTCTCTCCAAGCGAACAACAGCTTGAAACTAAAACATTACACTTCACCTAGAAAGCCTTCTCGAGCTACCGGGCAGAAAGCAAAATGGAGTCTGTCTCGTTTAAGGCCTACGGAGCCCACAATATGCATAGCTCCATGGAAAATAGCCCAGCATGTTAGCAAATGAGCGAATCATAACTAATACTTATATATCTATCCCCTAACTTAAATTCATAAGCCTTACTCTAAGGAAAATAGTACGAAAATGCCCTAATATATGTAAGACAGGGTCCCTGTCTATCGACCTAATCCCTATGCTATGGGGGTGGATAGGCTGGAGTCACTCTCCATCATTCTCCTTCTCCAAAGAGCTAGCAAAAAGGCAGCCATAACATTACACCCCTTGACTCCAGTCTATTAACCACAAACTAAATGGAGCTAACGTCAGTAGACGAATAATATGAAACAAAATTAACTGATCTACGACCCTTACTAAGTCTAAAAAATTGTAGCAGGGAAGGGATACACTGAATAAAGCAACAAATAGCTATTAGGATACAAATAGCGACAATAACCCCCCCTAAAATTTGTCGTATGAAATGCATGTCAGGGAGCCAATTAAAAAGCCAGTCAAAGAAACCCTGATCTATATGTTCTCTAATTTCTGCAGTCAAGTCGTGGAGTTTGTTAATGTGGGATTGGATAGCTTTAGAATGGTCAGACAAATTAAAACAGCATAGACCTTCAAAATCAGAACATTCATGTCCATGTTTCAACAATAAGTAATCGATAGCGGCGCGATTCTGTAAAATAGCTCTACGTTCACCTTGGGAATCTAATAATAAATCAGATAAAACAGTAGATGTTTGGTTAATGGACTTGACCATCTAGCAGGCCATTTTGCCGATTGTTTTGGCATTATAAACGGCCAATGCTGGCACTCCAATAATAGAAAAAGCTAAACCAAGGTATTCTGATCTAGAATAGAGGTGAACAGAGGAATCACAATCTTCATGCAATGACATTGAATCACGTACAATACGGGAATGTGAAGTAGGATGTGAGGAAAACATTAGCAAACTTAATCTAGTGATGGCACATGGGCCACCAGAAATATTCGCAGGAATATAGGGCCAAGATGAATTCCCACAGGAAAAGAGCCATCCAGCTGGCAATAGCATTGAACGATAATGGCTAGTGGCTACTAATAAACGTTTACATGTCATGTTATTTGTAACTGAAAGACATGAATTAGGAAGTCTCTTCAAACATAACAAACGTTGATGAGATGAAAAAGTAGTAGCGGCTTGGAGCTTCAGCCGCAAACACTCAGTAATAGCTTTAGGGTTACAGGTCATAATGAAGCAAAGGTCTCCAGGGGTAATATTAAAAGTAGTAATTCTGGAATTAATAGGGACATCAAGGTCTGGAATAAGAGTACATGAGGGACAGAATTCATGGGCCGCGAAATCACCCAGAATAACATTAGGTCGGGCATTAGATACATTAAAAATATGATGAAAAGTTTCAGTGGATGCAGGGACAGCTACCAAACAGGTCGCTAAAATGTCAGTAACGCTCTTCATGGGGGTAAGGCAAAAATGCGGCGAGTTCGTCACCCGCCTTGCGAGTGTGATCCAGAAATTCGAAGATTTATCCCACGCGGACCGCGGGGCTCTTATTATCCCATCAACCGACGTCGGTGGATCCTCTCCTCTCCCGGCGTAGCAAGCCAAAAGGAGTCCAACGCCGACACATCCTGCAGCAGCAATCCAAAGAATGATCTGAAAGAATACAAATACAGGCCTTAATCATTCTCGTAAGTAACATTTATCAGCTGGGACAGCTTCCCAGCCATCTTTCCCTGGCTTCATCACCAAAACGGTGTTGTCATGTCCGGTCGCAATAATATCAGCCTGTTCAGGAGGATTTTTAGGCGATTGCACCCATATTTTAGCTCCAGGAAGATCAGACGATCCGAAGCCTTTTTGTCCTCGCACAGTTAGCAACGTTGGGGCAGAGCCTTTTTTGATCTCACCACTGAAGACAGGCATAATCAGTAACTGAGCAACACGGTCAGACTTTTTGATGAACAAATCCGTCTCACTGCTATTAAGCAGGAGAACCTTAATCTCTCCCTGGTAATCACTGTCAATTACTCCTCCGAGTACTTGTACACCTTTCAGGGCCAGGCCAGATCTAGGGGCAATTAATCCAAAACTACCGGCAGGTATACAGACACCAATGCCAGTTTCAACAATGATTCGATCTTTTCCGGGAAATGTTGCATCATTTAAAGCATGTAGGTGGAGGCCTGCGGAACCTGGGGTTGCTCTACATGGAGCCAAAGCACCGGGGGTAATTTCCCAATACATTACAGTATTTGCTATAGAATTCGGTTTTGCATCAACATGTGGAGGAAATAAACGCATCAAAGGAGATTCAGCATGTAACAAAGGGCGATTATTTAAAATTAACAAAGCTTGAAGTAGGACATCTCTCCACTGGCTGTAACGGTCATCAGTCAACTTGCGCAACTGTTCTTTCAACAAGCCATTCATTCTCTCAATCAGTCCTGAAGCTTGTGGATAATATGGAATATGAAACACCCAATCAATATTATTTTCCGTACAGAATTCCTGCACCAATCTTCCACGAAAGTGGGATGCATTGTCTGATTGAATCTGGAATGGGACACCATAGTACAGAATAATAAGCTCCAGGGTTTTAATAGTATTTACTTGGGTAGCGTTCTTGCAAGGGAAAGCGACCAAAAGGCCACTATAAGTATCAACCACTGTGCAAATGTATTGACAATTTCTGCTCATAGGGAGCGGACCAATATAATCAATCTGCCAAATTTGGGCGGGCAATTTACCTCGATGTAAGTGGCCTCGAACAATCTGAGGCACCTCTTTTTTCCTAGAATGTTGGCAAATGGGACAATGTAGAATGACATCTTTAATTAAAGAAAAGGGAATATGAATTCCTCTATCGGCAGCCCACCTGCTAGTGGCTTTCTCTCCAAAATGTCCTGCTTTCTGATGGGCCCACTTCGCCAATCCCGCCAAATCAGAATCTTGCATGTCAACCACTGCCTCAGAAATTTTAGACTGTTCATCTGCAATATTATGAAAAAATTTGTCAAGGGAGTCAATTGGAGTATGAGCATCCACGTGAAAGATTGTTACAGTACTCTGCGGGAGCAATTCCCAAATTTCTTGCCACAGCTCTTTGCCCCACAACTCCTTGGAATGCAATTCCCAATTATGAGAATGCCATGTTGGTAACCACACCGCTAGTCCATTTGCAGTGGACCAGGAATCAGTGAAAATATGACATGTACCAAGTAGTTCCTGTTTCAAAACTTGGTAAACTGCATAGAGTTCAGCATATTGACTACTCTTACCGTCTCCAGTTGTGCTTAACAATTTCTTTGTAATCGGATTAAAAGAGACAGCTTTCCAATGTCTTTTGTCACCAATGAACTTCGCAGAACCATCCGTAAACCACACATGTTTTCTATCCTCCGCGGACAGATCATCAAATGATTTACCCCACTTCACGGGAGACTCCTGCACTACGGGAACCGAACACTCACTTTCAGCCTCATTGGAGGGCGCCTGCGCCACTCGCTCATGTAAAACCGCCACACCTTTCGGACCCACACGTGCCCTGTCCTGAATGTACCATTTCCATTTGATCACACTAGCCTCCTGAGCATGTCCAATTCGATGGGACTTTGGTGAACTCAAAACCCACTGCATAATGGGAATTTCAGGCCTCAAAATCACAGCATGGCCTAGGGTCAATTGCTCGGTATCCACCAGAGCCCAATAACAAGCAAGCAACTGTTTTTCAAAAGGTGAGTAACGCTCACCAGCCTCGGGTAACTTTTTGGTCCAAAAACCTAATGGCACTTTTTGTCTGCCCTGCTTTTGCCACAAACTCCAATTGGCATACAGGCCTTCCACGGACACATTCAAATCCACATCACCTTCACTCACGGGCCACAAATCCAAAGCATACTGAATAGCTTCTTTAGCCAAATTAAAAGCAGTCTGTTGAGGTTCACCCCATTCAAACGCATTCTTTTTACGAGTGACTTGATACAGTGGAGCCAAGATTTGACTCAAATGGGGAATATGCTGACGCCAAAATCCAAATAATCCAATAAAGCATTGAGCTTCTTTCCTGTTTCTGGGAACAGCAAAATCAAGTATTTTTCGTTTAACCTGTGGAATCACTTCTCTGTGACCCTCATGCCAATTAATTCCTAAAAATTTTACAGCTTGGGATGGAGTTTGTAATTTGTCAGGATTAATTTCCCAGCCTTTCGCTCGCAAACAGTCAATGATTTGATCTAAATGGGACTGTACCTGGTCTTGCGTTTCACCTTGAATCAAAATGTCGTCAATATAATGACAAATCTGAACTTGTGGATTCGTGGGTACTTCAGACAAATGCTCCGCCACCAGCCGGTGACAGATCGTAGGACTATGTACATAGCCTTGAGGAAGACTTCGGAACGTCATTTGACGTCCATTCCATGTGAAACTGAATTGTTCCTGACATTCGGGGGCAATCGGAATTGAAAAGAACGCATTAGCAATATCAATAGAAGCATACCACGTACCAGGATGCTTTTGAATTCTCTGAATCAGTGTAACAATGTCAGGCACAGCAACAGTCAATTTAGGTGTATTTTTATTTAATTCTCGATAATCAACAGTCATGCGCCAAGAGTTGTCACTTTTGCGCACGGGCCAAACGGGATTATTCCAAGCAGATGTGACCGGAGTAATGACTCCTGCGTCAACCAAATCCTGAATCGTAGCGGTAATTTCTTCATGACCACCTGGGATGCGATATTGCTTTTGTGAAATCACTTTCGTTGCCAAAGGTATTTTAATAGGTGGCATGCGTAAACGGCCAACCCGTACGGGTCTGGTCGAAATGTACTGTCGTGTACCAAATTGATAGTACCCATCATCCATATGCAAAGTCATACCTTTCAAAATGTCAATTCCAATAATGTATTCCAAAAGTGGCACAACCAACACAGAGTATTCTCTACGAGGAATTCTACCAATTTTAATTTCGAGTGCAGTTTGAACTGCGGGTGTCTCTTTACCACCCAGACCAGTAATCGTAAAAGATTGTCCATGAAATTTTCACGACTTACCATGAATTAAAGTGGCCTCCGCCCCAGTATCAACCAACGCTCGGGCCCTTTGGATATTACGATGTTTCCAAAAAATCTCAATATCTACATAGGGTCTGTAATCTCTGTGGGCCCACTTGCGTACCGGAGCTTGACCTATTTCCTAGTCATTTTTCCTGCGTTCTGTCAACCAAGACAAATCAGGGTAAATGTTCTCAGTTTTCTTTGGTAGTAGAATGTCTTGTTCATATCCGTCTCCAGTACGAAACGGATTAGTGTCAGGTTCAAAAAGTTGTGAGTTACGGTCAGAGAGTCTGTTACGATCCTCCCTCTTTCTTACGTCAGGGGAATAACTCCTTGCATCTCGTCGTCTGCTAGAAACACGATCATCTCTTCCCCTCTCGCGATCATCCTCTCTCCCCCTCCCATCATTACGACGAGGGGATCCATCACGTTCATAGCGCCGATCATCACGGCGATCAGAATTCACACGTCGTCTCTCATCACCACTGTCATCCGAACCACGATCATACTCATTCTTTCGCACACGACGGGCACCCTCCTTTCGATCCAAACCACGCTTACGAAACATATCCCATAAGCGATTATTAGGCTCGCCATCAATGTCTTCCCTTTTAACACCATCAGCAATGAGAGCAAGAAACATGTCACGTCTAGAGAACTTATAGTCCCCACCAGTACGACCCTCAGGTCGAGATTGTCTTTCAGGTTTAAACCATTCACCCAGCTCACCAAGCTGACGAACAGACTCAAGCACAACAGACAAAGGATTGCCAGTTTGGTTAATCAATAATGTCATCATGACCTGCTTGTAAGCAACAGGAGAAGAACGAATAATGCGATTACGCACAGAAGATGTTAAAAGACCATCCAATAACTTGTCAGCAGTACTAAGGAAGATAGACGTTTTCATGACTTCCTCTTTTAAACGTTGCGACGCATCGCGCAGAGTGTACCACGGTTTCTCATCAGTAGGCCAATCAGATTCAGTTGGATATTTATGATTACAGCCGTCAGACGCAAGCTGGAGCAAAGAAATTTGACCAGCACCATTATAATTCCGAAAATTATCCTGAATCGTAGAATCAGAACTCAAAGAGCAAAATCGTAAGCAATCAACAGCATCGAGCATAATACCGGCAGCGCCAAGCTCATAAAGGCGCACCATCCAGGTAAGCAAGGCCTCACCAGGCCGTTGTCGAAATCGTTGCAAAATGTCACTAACCTCCTGCTGAGTAAAGTCTTCAATACAATCAAGAGCTATACCACCCGGGTTACCAGGGGCCTGTTGTAATTTTCGTCGAAAAATCGGGTGAGCAGAAACTGCGGGAAGAGCTTCCGAGGAAGCCCGCATCTTAGATTTAACAGCACAATCAGGGCAAGCTACGTCATCCACACGGGAAGAACGAGCACGGTCACAATCGGGAGTTGAATCAATACATGAAGCAGATTTACAATCACGTCCGGAGCGAGAAGACTCGCGCTTGTCACCCTCCTCTGCCGAGGAGTCAGAAGTATGAGAATCCCAGATATTACCGTCCCACTCATCGGGGTTCCAATCCATTCCAGCTTTAGCGACAACCATACGCACTTTGCGTGAAGACACACGTCCACGACGATGTTTATACTTATATTGTGCAATACGGACCGCAGCCCTTTCGGCAATGGTCTGATATGTTTCAAGTTTGTCGGCAAGCAATTTATTTTGACAACGCAATAAAGTGTGCGCATTTTGCAATTCAACACACTGTCCTTCCATATCTTTAAACTGTTTCTGTAGTTGAACAAACCTCTCATGCATTATTCTGTATGCATTAAGAACAATCGACCCTCTGCGTCCTAAAATAGGAAGATCATCACCTTTTACTACTGGCGCTTTCTGCAAGCATGACACAACATCGGCAGGCTCCGCCTGCTCCAAGCATGAAGACCAATTTTCACTCAAACCAGTAGAATCGGCCCACTCACGGGCCAAAGCCTCATAAGGAGTACATTCCCAGCCGGGAATCTGAATCGGTAATTTGAAAACCGACGATGATTTTTTCGCAAACATAATGACACAAACAAACAAAAAAAAAAAATTATATATACACAACTATAAACAAAATTTTATACGTACAAGCCGAGCGCAAACCAACAAGATTAAAACAACACAATGCACACAGGCTTCGTAAACAGTTCGTGACGCCAGATATAATGGCTGGATTTTCTGTTTAGATGGGATCAGCCCCCAGGGGCCCCTGTGACCCAGCCAAAACGTACTCACCTTCCCTCCTCAGATCGTATCCACAATGAATAGATATACAGATATATATACAGGTCGCACCTAAGGATGGGGAATGACAATATATGTATGTACAGATTTTCTACAATATCTTATTCACATCAGTAGGTCTCGCGGCCACCCCGACCCAGACCGTTCTACCCTAGGGCAGATCTGACACACAATCCGGTGTGTCTACACATGGGCCTGCAGAACCCAATGCTCCCTTTTCCAAACTGTTCGCAATCCTGCGAAACTACACACTAGTTCGACCTCCTAGTGTTCTCACTTATTCAAGCCACAATCCAGTGGGTATACACACTGGTAATCCCCCCCAGTGCTCTCACTAACGCCGCATATCAACGACGACCACATTCCTATGAACAGTTATCAGGATAATATCTCAGTTACCTACTCGGAATAAAACTACAATAATAACTTTGAATATAGTTCCAGATTGAATAGTGTACTCCCTGCCCTTGGCATCAAAGGTCCACTCACTCCCTCTTTATTCGATCACCATTTACCTGATCGGGATTTCTCATCCGTTCACCCAAACAGCTTTCGACTAGAAGTGCAGTTTACCGAGATTGAACAGGAACACCAGGTACACAGTAATTCTATATGAATCAGGGTATTTATTAATAATAGACACAAATCACATTACTATGCAACATAACTTCTGCAAGAAAAAGGTAAAGATTAGAGTGCACATTCTATTAAAGTTAGACAGAGGTCACCTCATTAGTGGGAAGTCTGGACTCGGCAGTCATCTAGGTTCCCTTCTCGTCTCTGTATCCTGGCTCGCCTTGTAGTCACCCTCAGCCGTCACAAGTACACGTCTGCACCGCTAGGCTCAACCTCGTCTGCTTCCCCTCAGGACACCGGAACCTTGCTGATTATTAGCTACCGTCTCTCTCTCTCTCTGTATCAGTGCGCTCCGCGCTACTTCTCGTTCAGTCTTTCTCAGAGAGTTTCGGTCTTAAATCTTTCTCCGACTTCAAAGATGGCGACTTGTCCACCATGAAAATGAGTAATGGCAGAGATGCTAACGGCTAGATGCCGCCTACGGACTAACTGACAAACTGACTAACACCTTCGCTAATATCAAAGCCCGTTCCTTCATGGAAATTCACGGCCAGTAACCTGCCGCCCACCAAATTCTTGTACCTCCCCGTACCAAGGACACTTTCCCAGCCGGCCGGCCTGAAGTTGTGTCTTCGGAGTGGAGAAAAATACATTCCTTCGATAAGGGTCAGCCTGAACCGGTTCTCTCCAAGCGAACAACAGCTTGAAACTAAAACATTACACTTCACCTAGAAAGCCTTCTCGAGCTACCGGGCAGAAAGCAAAATGGAGTCTGTCTCGTTTAAGGCCTACGGAGCCCACAATATGCATAGCTCCATGGAAAATAGCCCAGCATGTTAGCAAATGAGCGAATCATAACTAATACTTATATATCTATCCCCTAACTTAAATTCATAAGCCTTACTCTAAGGAAAATAGTACGAAAATGCCCTAATATATGTAAGACAGGGTCCCTGTCTATCGGCCTAATCCCTATGCTATGGGGGTGGATAGGCTGGAGTCACTCTCCATCATTCTCCTTCTCCAAAGAGCTAGCAAAAAGGCAGCCATAACAGCTAGTTTGATAGCCTAGAGGAATAGCTTCATGCAACACTGGAGCCAATCTCCAACCATGATTCAATTATAAAGAGTAAGTCAGGTTGTGTGTCAATGAGAAGGTTGTAAATGTGATGCTTGTTTTTAGAGAGTGATCAAGCATTGATTAGTATGCAGTTCAGAGAATGTGCTTTGATGATGGTATGACTTACCTTTGTAGAAGAGTGAGCAGTATTTTGAAGACTTGTAGCAGGTATGTCCTTAGTGCTGGTATTAGCTGTAAGAAGATAGCAAAAGTGTAGTTTTTCTGTATTGTATTCCTCATCATGCAGGCTAAAAAGGCAGTTTGATGGGTCTGAGTAGGTAGGTTATGGATATGGTGGTTGAGAGTGAGTTGGTGAGCTGTGTTGTTTTTGGTAGAATAACCATATTGTGCAGTAGACATGGAGCTGTGAAGTTGTGAAGAGTGGCATGTTGTTTATTTTGTTTGAGTCTGTTTAGGGCGGAAGGGTATGAGTTAGGGATAGTGGTACAGCATGTCGGTCATGTTGTAAGGTTCTGGATTGTCCAATGGATGATAGGCAGTTGAAAAAGAGTTGCTGTATTGCTGTATATGAGCCAAGTGGGGGAGAAGTGTGAAAGATTGGCAGTAGAGTTGGTTTAAGGTGTGTATTATTTGCATAGTCAGGAGGGTGGAGTGGGTGCATGTTTGTAGTTTGTGATGGAAAGTATTATGAGACAGTGCATGTATGAAAGTCTGTTGTTCTGATGCTTGTGTTTTGTTCTGAGTTTGAGGAGTAGTGAGAGGAGATGATGATGATGTAGTTGTTTTCTGAGAAGTATTTGAATGTAAAGTAGTGTTGGAGAGTGGAAGCTGAAAGGTAAAAGGGGTGATGATGTGTTTTGGAAAATAGTGTATTTGGTATGTCTGAGGGGATGAACAAGTGTTAGTAGTGTTTATGTTAGATTTGATTGCTGGAAGAGGTGACATCACTGGTAGAGTGGAATTTAAGGGTTTTGTGGGTGTGTTTTGTGGTCAAAAAGGAAGAGGGTGTTGGTGGATAAAATTAAGGTAGGCTGAGTATTGGTTTGGTGGTGACAGGGTGACAGTTAAGAATAAGTAGAGGATAGAGCTGGTGCTTTGCATAAACAGGGAGTGTGTGTCTGGATGGGATATAGATACGCATAGTGTGGATTTGGGTTGTGCTGGTGATGTGTGGATTTGTTAGTGTTGTAGGATCGAGTGATTTTTTGTGTGTGAGTAAAGGTGCCATTGCATGGCATTTTGGGTAGAAGGGTGTATAAGTGTGGTTTGTGGTGTTTTTTGGTGGTTGATGTGATAATGAAAACTGGTTAGGGCTTGTCTGTAGTAAATTGATGTGAATGCGTTACCATGTTTTTGGATGTGGATGGGAATGGGTTAAGGTGGTTGCTGGTGAATAAGAAAAAAAACACGCAGCATTTTTGGCCAGTCTGGCATGATGTACTATCAATGAAACAATCAGAGTACTTGTAGAGCGCGCTACTTACCCGTGAGGATGCCAAGGCACTGAGGGAAGGGGAGGGTGCTGGTTCTGCTCAAAGGCATGGCCTTGGCAATACAGCAGTCGTTATGCCTAAATTACTTGAGTTATTGATTTGGTTAGAGCAAGGGAAGCATTACTTGAAAGGACTGGATCCTGGCTATACCTACCTCCGAGGTGAGAATAGCCCATAGATAGGGTTGGATCTTGAGGGGTTGGATGGGGGATTTTGAGCTGTTACTGGTAAATCCTAAGCAATCAAGCAGATCTATAGTGACCCATGTACGTTCACTGCACTGCTAGTGTGTGGAGTAGTGACTCCAAAGTGGAGCACTTTGAACTGGTAATACCTGCCGCTGACCACAAACCTGAGATACTGGTGATAAGTAAGTATGGGCGAAAGTTGCGAATTCGCGGTCCGCGAATTCGTGCGAAATGGCAAAAAAACATCTGTGAGTTCGTGAGTTTTCCCGTGAACTCGCGGATTTTTGTGCCATTTGCACAAATATGTGACCACGTGTGCCTAACTTTGCCAGCGCGCCAAAAGGTGCCGAGGTCCATTTGAGTGAGCTGGCCATTATAGTGGGGATGGGCGGGAAGACGTTTCATACCGCAAGTGTGTGGTGGACGGGGCCAAACGGGCAGTTTAGCAGCGCATCCCTCTGGTTCATCACTGCCACCCTCTGGTTCAACATTGCCACTCTCTGGTACACCACTACCACCCTCTGGCTCATCACTGCCACTCTCTGGTTCACCACTGTCACCCTCTGGTTCATCACTGTTACCCGCTGGTTCATCACTGCCACCCTCTGGTTCATTACAGCACCCTCTAGTTCACCACTGCCACCCTCTAGTTCATCACTGTCACCCTCTGGTTCATCACTGCTACCCTCTGGTTCATTACAGCACCCTCTAGTTCACCACTGCCACCCTCTTGTTCATCACTGTCACCCTCTGGTTCGTCACTGCCACCCTCTGGTTTACCACTGCCACCCTCTGGTTGATCACTGCCATCCTCTGGTTCATCACAGCTCCCTCTGGTTCATCACAGTCACCCTCTGGTTCATCACTGCCACCCTATGGTTCACCACTGCCACCATCTGGATCATCACTGCCACCCTCTGGTTCACCACTGCCACCCTCCGGTTCATCACTGCCACCCTCTGGTTCATCACAGCACCCTCTGGTTCAACACTGCCACCCTCTGGTTCATCACTGCCACCCTCGGGGTCATCACTGCTACCCTCTGGTTCACCACTGCCACCCTCTGGTTCACCACTGCCACCCTCTGGTTCATCACTGCCACCCTCGGGTTCACCACTGTCACCCTCTGGTTCACCACTGCCACCCTCTGGTTCATCACTGCCACCCTCTGGTTCATTACTGCCACCCTCTGGTTCACCACCGCCACCCTCTGGTTCATCACTATCACCCTCTGGTTCATACCTGCCACCCCCTGATTCATCACAGCACCCTCTGGTTCACCACTGCCACCCTCTGGTTCACCACTGCCACCCTCTGGTTCACCACTGCCACCCTCTGGTTCATCACTGCCACCCTCTGGTTCACCACTGCCACCCTCTGGTTCATCACTGTCACCCTCTGGTTCATCACTGCCACCCTCTGGTTCATCACTGCCACCCTCTGGTTCATCACAGCACCCTCTAGTTCACCACTGCCACCCACTTGTTCACCACTGCCACCCTCTGGTTCATCACAGCACCGTCTGGTTCACCACTGCCACCCTGTGGTTCACCACTGCCACCCCCTGGTTCATCACAGCACCCTCTGGTTCACAACTGCACCTTCTGGTTCATCACAGCACCCTCTGGTTCACAACTGTAGATTATGGGGAGAAAGCACACCTGCCCAGCCTCAACCGGGGGCTGGTTAATGTGTTACTGAATTTGAGCTTCAAGTCCGGCACCTGCTTCCTTATCTGTAAGTGCTTCCTGTTGTGGTTTAATTTTTGTGACAGCCTGGAGCATTGTGCCATACTTGTATCTATTTTCTGACCCTGCTTTGAGGGTCAGAGCAGGGTCAGAGAATAGTTGCAAGTAGGCAACAACTCTGGAGGCGCCGCTCTGGAAGCACTTACAGGGTTACAGCAGGTGCCCAAGTTGAAGTTAATTTCTTTGTAACCATTTTGTAAATGGTTACAAAGAAATTAGCTTCAACTTGGCCACCTGCTGTAACCCTGTAAGTGCTTCATGTACTTCAGTTTTTGAAAATCCGTCCAGCAAGCGATTTCGCAGATTTTTCGGCAATTTCGCGAGATTCGCGGACCACGAAATTGCAGAAAATCCGTAAATTCTGCGAACGGAACGGATTTTACGCCCATGCTTTGTGATAAGTAAGATCTATTGGTATGTGGAAATAGTCATCCTTTAGGTCGAGGGTGGCTATAAAGTTGCATTGCTGGAGAAGAGGAATGACACACTGAAGGGTTACCATGTGAAAATGTTCTGGTAGTATGTATTCATTTAAGGGCCTGAGACCCAGAATTAGCCTGAGGAATCAGTCTTTTTTGGGTATTAGAAAGTACAGCAAGTATACTCCCATACCCTGCTGATAGCAGGAGACTGGTTCTATAGCATCCATGAGGAGGGCTTTGACTTCCTCCATGAGCATACTGTGATGTTCCGGTGAGCGTGTGTTTTTGAATCGGAATGGTGGGAAGTGTTGACGTCAGCTCGAAACAATAACCATGTTGGATAATGTCCAAAACCCACTGGGCTGAGCTGACAGTTTGTAATGTGGGAAAGAAGCCTTGTAGTTGCCCCTGACAGGTATGGTGTAGTCGGGGGGAGAAGAGGCAAGTCAGGGTTTTGTGGCCAGTGCAGCTCCTTTTTGGGAGCTATGCTTGCCTCTGGCATTGTTGGCCCTATAGGACTCCAGGATTGCTGGCCCTGGGTGCGTTGATAGGACATGGAGGTTTCAGTGGAGGTAGTCTTTGACCCTCCAAAGTAAAGTGTGTGACGAAAGGAGCTGCAGTGTTTTTCAGTGCCCTCATTGCCGTGGCTGTATTTTTATCCTTCTTGATCTTTTCAAAAGCTTGGTGCTTCTGTGGACCAAAGATGTTCTCACCATGAAAGGGCATGCTCAGAAGATTCTGCTGAACTTCCAGCTTAAAGTCGGAGAAAAAGAGCCATGCATGTGAGCGTAACAGAATGCTAGAATTGACCTCTGTGCTTTCCATTCCACTGGAGTCAAGCTAACCTGGCTGTGAGGGGTGAAACCCCAAAACCGGTCCTAGGATGCTTGTTTCCAGTCCAGGTAGGACCAGGCCTGGCAGTTTGGGCTGGACTGTTTCCATTGGGTGCAGGGTCAAGACTAATTTGCATATGGCTGGGGCTGGGTCCAAACTGGAATGGCATGGTGGGCAAAAAACTGATGGATTAGGCCCAGATCTCTGTAGTGGGGTGAATATATGACATTGTTTTGCATACTGTCCATCAATTGTCCTTTTTGAGTTTGTCACCCCGGTGGGACGGGTATGCCCAGACGTGAGTCCTGTACTCTCCAGGCCACTGGAGTCAAGCTATACTGGCTGATCTGGGGTAAAACCCTGAAACCAGTCCTAGGATGCTTCTTTTCCAGTCCAGGGAGGACCTGGCCTGGCAGTTCAGGCTGGACTGTTCCCATTGGGTGCAGGGTCAAGACTGATTTGCATATAGCTGGGTTCAAACTGGAATGGCATGGGGAGCACAAAAACTATGGATTTAGGTCCAGATCTCTGTACTGGGTTGAATGTATGACATTGTTCTGCATTCTGTCCATCAATTGTTCTTTTAGAATTGACCACTCTGGCAGCGGTGTCAGCTGCTTCTAGGGCACAGTGGATAGAGGTGTTGGATGCGAGCTTGCCCTCGGACACTATCACCTGATCTTTTTCCTACACTCTGCAGGGAGTCCCTGTGGGACTGATTGTCTCATGCAAGAAGGCCAACAGAATTAGCAATGAGTCAGTGCTTGCCCGATTTCGCAGCCACCTGTTTTCCTACTGCATCTAAGGATTTTTTTTTTACTGAGTTTCAAATAGCGCAAACTGACCGAATGTATCTGGTATCAGAGTGCTTTACACAAGCACCATTTGCATTACATGAGGACACATTCATTTTTGTTAGTCATGGGGAGATTAAGTGATTTGCCCAGAATCACAGGCTGTTGTGCGTCCTTGCCGAGACTAGAACCCTGTTCCCCAGGTTGACCGTCCTAACCATTAGATCAACTCCTCTCCCCTATTTGCTTTCTTTTTCTGGTGGTGGGGCATTCCAATGACCTGGGAGTTGGCTCACTTACATGCAGTGGTGATTTCCTAAGTGGTGATTCATCGCAAACATAAATGGATTCAGAAGGGGAGGCTTTATATTTTTTACCTACCCTAGGAGTATAATCCTAGCCCGGACAGAGTCTTTAAAAATGTCAGACATATGACGTATAATACCTTTGAGCATGGGGAAATACTGAATGGAGCGGTGAGTGGAAGAGAGGGTTTCACAGAGGAAGTCGTCCTCTAAGGGCTCAGTGTAGAATTCCACCTTGTGAAAGGAGGCAGCCCTACCAATGAGTTCCTAAAAGGATGTAAAATTATAGAGAGGGGTGGGTGGGTAAATGTCCCAGGGAATCCCAGGTGGTCCCCTGGAAAAGCAGGCAGGGAGGGCTGAGGAACAGGGAGAGGTGATGGTGGCACAAGGGGTAAGGGAGTGTCAGTCTTATCTGCTTTCCTGCTCTGTTTAGCTATATAATCGCAATGTCCAAGGCCTCCCGAAAAAAAACTGGTGTTTCAAGGGTGGAGCAGCAGGGCTGAAGGGCATGCAAGGATGCGGCCCATGTGGGGGTAAACAACCAGGTGTTTCTGCCATGAGTTGAGCTTCTCCTGCAGCTATCGAGACTCAGCTCAACTTTGCAGCTGTCAAACCCGTTGTTTAACCCAAAGGTTCTGGTTGGTGTCAAGGTAGATGTGGTTAGTGCCAAGTGTTGGCTTGGTGCTGGTTTTGGGGTGGCCAGCAGCGAAGTAGTCAGTTTCAAGCCTTCTTCAGCGCTGGACTTGGCGAGGCGTCCAAATTGGTTTGTCACTGCCAACTATGGCCTGAAGTCAGTAGTGGTCCAAATGTCTGTGTCTGGTGTTCCAGAGTGGCTGAATGTTCCTTGGCTGAAGGCCGCTCTGGGTGAGCGATGTCAAGAGAGTGAGGATGCTGTACTCAAGGACTCCAGCGCGGGTGCTAGGTCCTCAATCTCCAGGTCTGAGCCGGAAATCTCTACCGGGAATAAAGCCTCTTCATCCGCAGCCCACGGTTGTGGGTATTGCTCCCCCTTGTGTTCCTTGGGACAGAAAAGGTCTGGGGTGTAGTCTCTGCCCCTATGCAACCTCTGGAGTCAATAAGCTTGAGGTTCCGAAACAGTCTTCTTGGAGCAAAAGGAGCGCCAAGCGTTGCATGCGGCCTTGTTGTGTTCCGGCAACAGGCACAGATTACGGACTTGATGGAGATCGTTACGAGGATAGTTCACTTTGCAGCAAGGACAATATCGAAATGGAGTCCATTTCATCACCATCGAAGCCTGAAGGAGAGAAGCAAGCGCTGAAGGGCAAGGCCCAAGATTGGTACAGTACCACCAAGAGGAGGAGCCATAACACCTTGCGATTTGAAAGACCTCCTCGAAGAAAAATAAACCACGAACATCAAGGCCTAATACTAGACGGCAGGATCATGCGAAACAAGTACATCTGCAGTAGGCCTGACCGTCAAATTCCGTTCCGCTTGCGGAAATTTCGATAATTTGACATTTTCGTGTTCCGCAGAGAGCGTGAAAATTTCAAAATGTACGCAATCCGCATCATCCGGCAATTTATTTCTTGCTCGCACTGTAAAAATACGTTCTCGCATGCGCCAACACCTTAGATCCCGCATTCGCTGACAAGTTTTCCCGAACCGGACGCGTTCTCCACAAGATGTTGGATTGTTGGTAGCCATTTTAGCTATCTCGCGAGAGTTCGTGCCAGCGATCACGTCATTCGTCTTGCGATCACGTCATACATTTCACGATCATGCACCGCAAGAGTATGAGATCTCGAACACGTCATTCTCCACGGCGAGCGAGAGCGTAAGGAGGTGGACATGTCATATCGAACGCGACAAGGAGCGAGAGAACCCGAAAATGTCATTATTCACTGAGAGTGTGAGGATGCGAGCATGTCATATCAAACGCGACAAGGAGCGAGAGACCCCGAACACGTCAAATCCAACGCGACAGGGAGGGAGAGAACGCGATCACGTCATTTTGGACGCACCATCAACATCCGGCGGAAGTAATGTGAAGCTCGAGAACTCGAACATGTAAAATTTTCAATTTGGAGAAGAATATCAGCTCTAGCAGCATGAAACCTTCTGCTAATGATGATTTGGATAAAAAAAACTCCTCAGATTGACATTTGGCTGTCCTTTTTTGTGCAAGGAGTCCTTTTTTAAAAAGCTGGGGAGAGGGAGGAAGTGCCACAGAATCTCCAACTTCCTGTTCCTGTCCAGCAGGCTCTTCCCAGTGCTTTGTCCATCTCCTGCTCATTCTGCCTTTGGATTTTGAGATGGAAAGATCACTCTTTTTGTCTGCTGCATCATAGGAATTGGATTTGAGGATTTTTGAATTGGATATTTTACAAGTAATTGGTTGTTGTGTCTGTTTGATTGAGAGCATTGCAGTTGTTGCAACTACAATTTAATTTTGGTAGCTATCATTCCTTTTTTTAAAAAATGTTGTGGGTAGTAGACTAGTAGTGTCAAAGCACAGCTCACCTGAGTTTCTGTTCAGTTCTGATGGAGGTTGAAGACAGTCCGACCCCACCCTGAAACTGCTTGTTCCAGCATACTAGTTTTAAACAGTCCACTAAGAACCAGGAGCTCAAGGGAAGGGGGGAAGTGGATAAAATAAAAAAAGAGAGACAATACCGTTCTTGCGTTTCCACTGTTGAAGTGCTGCTAAAATTTGCGGCACTCTCTGACTTCTGTAGAAACTGGTGCCTAATGAAACATAAACAAAGAACAGATACGTGCCCCCTATCCCTAAATGTGTTCATGACTAACCATTGATCTATTAGAAATTCTCTTCTAGAAGTACCTCTTGGATCCTGGTCTCTAGCTTCCAGGTTTGGAATGTGTTACTGTTCGGGGATGTGCTTTCTATTACTGTAAAACTTCTGTAAAATCAAATGAATGTCATTATCAGGATTACCAACATCTAACATTCACCTTCATATAACTAAAGCCTAAATTCTTAATATCAAACTCACTTTTCACACATTTCCAGTCTTTTTTATAAAACAAATACTGTACTTTTACATCAAAATACAGCAGGTAATTTGTGCAAGTCCTTGATTTACTGTTTGCCTTGCTGTCAATGGTTTCCTCTGTTCGATTCTTAAAAGTTCCAAGTAAAACAATGTTTATTTCACAAAGTTCCACAAAGTATTCTTGTAACAAAGGGTTTGAACCACAAAGTTTGTGGGAGATATCTTGTTCCAAATTGTCTTTACATGAATCCAGAAATTGCCGTCAAAGTTCTTTCAGGTAATAAAAGTTTTGTACTTACTTGATGCTGAAAAGGGATACTGATCAGTCTAACCTGTCCAGGTCGATTGCAGTGGACAGAAGAGGGGCGGAGGCAAGAAGGAGCCGGAAACTGGAAGAAGGAAGAGCCAGCAGCCGTGCCCGTTGAAGCCAATGAAGGTCTGGAGAGAGCATGAGTGTCAGCGCCGAAGGATCTGTTCTCAGGTAAGTGGGAGGTAGACGAGCACAAGCACTGGATGAGGCTCAGGGGCTGCCTTTTATAGACAAGGCTGGGTGTAGTTCGAAGAGCTGGGTGTGGTTCAATGAACTGGGTGTGGTTCTCACAAACAGGTGTGCAGAGCTTCAATTATTATGCTAATGAGTTGACGTAACACATGGCTTAGGGAGGAGTGCTATAAATAAGCCTTGGTAAAAGCAAGGTCCAATGTGTAAACAAGACAGCAATATCCAAACTTGTGAATCCATTGAGCAACATACACAGACGTCTTAGGGAGAGGCTGAGATAACAAGAAAGGCTTTCAATAGTATGTTTAAAGAGAGCTTTTACAGAGACCACTAGTGCAATGAGAGGGGACATGCTCTTTGCTGTGCACAAACCCTAACAAGTATTCAGTAGTAGGCCCGAGCTAGTCATGGCCTCATGGGTGTGTGCATGATGAAGCAACTGTTCCTTTGGTGTTTTTTTTAATGTATTTCATTTTCAAGCATCCTTTAGGGCCTGGATGTCATTGAATTCAGTTGGGAAATGTGTTTTTTTTCGATGGGCTTTCTGTTGTCGGGTATGGCCTTGTGGCTGGTGGCCATTTAGAAGTCTAGGCCTGCAAGCTTGTCTGACCTTGTCTTCCAACATGCCTGCTTTAATCCAGTAGGCTCAGAGCAGGTAGACACAGCTTTATTAATCAAGTGTTTCTGTGTGGTCTGTTGAATAGACATCATTTAGGGCATGGATGGCTTTGGATTGAGTTCGGAAGTGTGTTTTTCTGGGGTGGGCTTACTGATGTTGCTGGGCCTGGCCATGTGGCTGGTGGCCATTTTGAAGCCTAGGCCTGCAAGCGTCTCTGGCCTTGTCTGCCAAGAGTCCTGCTTTTATCCAGTAGGCTCAGAGCAGGTTGCCATAGCTTTATTATTCAAGTGTTTCTGTGTGGCCTGTTGAATTTTTAGACATCATTTAGGGCATGAATGGCATTGGATTGAGTTGGGAAGTGTGTTTTTTCAGGTGGGCTTTCTGATGTTGTTGGGCCTGGCCATGTGGCTGGTGGCCATTTTAAAAACTAGGCCTGCAGCTTGTCTGGCCTTGTCTCCCAAGAGTCCTGCTTTCATCCAGTAGGCTCAGAGCTGGTAGCCACAGCTTTATTAATCAAGTGTTTCTGTGTTGTTTGTTGAATTTAGACATCATTTAGGGCATGGATGGCACTGGATTGAGTTGGGAAGTGTGTTTTTTGGGGTGGGCTTTCTGATGTTGGTGGACCCGGCCATGTGACTGGTGGCCATTTTGAAGCCTAGGACTGCAAGCTTGTCTGGCCTTGTCTGCCAACAGGCCTGCTTTCCTCCAGTAGGCTCAGAGCAGGTAGCCACAGCTTTATTAATCAAGTGTTTCTGTGTGGTCTGTTGAATAGACATAATTTAGGGCATGGATGGCATTGGATTGAGTTGGGAAGTGTGTTTTTTGGGGTGGGTTTCTTATGTTGTTGGGCCTGGCCAGTGCTTAATTTGAGCAGGTGCTTTCAGGTGCTCAGCACCTGCACTTCTTTCACAGGGCTACAATTTCTGACCCTGCAGGTGGTGGTCTCAATAATGATTGTTCAATTTCAAAATAAAAAGAATAGTATGGGCGTAAAATCCGTTCCGCTCACGGAATTTGCGGATTTTAGGCAAATTCGTAATCCGCGAACTCTCACCAATTTGCCGAAAATTCGCAAATTCACACGCAGCTGATTTTTTTGCTTGGTGATACGATATTGCAGCGCGCGGCGTTCACTTACCGTCATTCAGCGTTTGCAGAGTTGGTTTTCTCCATGTTTTGCGTGTGCTGCGCCATTTTGGACCTTGCTGCGGGATCCCGTCATCACGGCTTGCCACCTTGCACAGCGAGAGTTTGTCAACGCGAGTTCGCTGTGATCATGCATCGCAGGAGTTCGCAATTGCGAACAAGTAGATGCGGCGGGCAGCAACAATCTAGCACTTGCGAAATTGGAATTCTGCACAAGAAATCCACCAGCAAGCAGCCTAAACCGTCTGAAAATGATGATTTTTATCAGAATAACTCCTCAGGTTGACATTTGCCTGCACTTTTTTTGCAAGGAGTCCATATTTAGGGGGGGTGGGAGGAAGGAAGTGCCCCACAGTCTCCAACTTCCTGTTCCTGTCCAGCAGGCTCCTCCCAGTGCTTTCTTCATGTGCTGGTCACTTTGATTTGGATCTTGACCTGGAAGGATTACTTTTTGTGGATGCTGCTGGATATTTGGATTTGAGGCCTTTTTGGCTTTCTTCTGATCACTTTTGGATTAGAAATTTCACAAGTAAGTTTGTTTGGGGCATTACAGTTGCTGCAACTACAATTTTGGAATTTTCGATTTTTGGGCTGTTGTTGGGGCCTTTTGCCCAGGGGTACTCAGTGGTGCATGGACTGAGTCTTTCTGTGGGGTCTCTTTAATGTAAACATCATGGAGGGCATGGATGGCATTGGATTGTGTGTATTTTTCGACTTTTTGGGGTGGTGATGGGGCCTGTCCATGTGGGTGGGGGACATTTTGAGGACTGGTACAGGCAGGGCCTGGCCATGTGGTGGGGGTCTAGGGGCCATTTTGAAGCTAGGCAGTGTGCTTTGTTGTGCCATAGGCCTGCACCCAGTCTGCCATGCTTTCATCCATTATGCCCAGGGGTACTCTGTCAGTGGTGCTTTTTATTTGTCTTTCCATTTTCAGGGGGTGGGTATAATAAAAATGATTACTTGCAAACTATTAATTGAAGCGCTACATGTGCAACATTTATTTAACTGATGTTCCTCTGGTTTTGTTTGCTTTTAGGTGCAGAAAGACAAATCATCAGCCTCATCGTTCCTCATCAGTGCCAGGAACAAGTCCTGCTGCGGTGTGTGCAGCACAACGTCACGTGTGGCCACAGACAACTTTGCAACTTGTGCAACTGCGGCCTGCTGTTCTGACATCTGAAGAAGATGGCCCCAAAAAAAGTTGCCCGTAGCTCCTCTAGCAAGAAAGTTGGCAGTAAGGAGCAGAAGAAGCAAGTGGCGCCACTTATCAAGGAGACTGGTGTGCCAACCGCCGCATTTTTTGGGAATAAAAAAAAAGTACGCCTTCAGCAGCAGCGGGGTCTGCTGGGGACCAAGCTGGGAGCAGCACCCCCGCTCCATTGGGCTCAGTGCCACCACCACCATGCCAACTTAAGTCCAAGCACTTGAGTGCTTTAGAGGCAGCCAGTCTAGTTGTTCAATCACCATCGACCAGTGATGTTGGCTCATCGCAAGAAAGTAGCAGCATCCCTCAATCAACACAGGTTGTTGTAACTCATCTGACGAGTGTTCAACAACCACAGCCGCAACAACAACCACATGTGCAAGTACAAGCCCAAGTACATGTGGAAGAAGAGGCAGCGCAGGGAGATGCGCAAGCAGAGGTGCATGGAGTGGCACAAGTGCCCACAACAGTTGTTCCTCCCAAAGTAGGGGCACATCAGGAAATCGACATTCAAGCTGAGGTATCATTTGAGGAAGCCACTCCTCCTGATCATTCATTGTCTTCCAGATCCCTACGAAGGAAAAGATCAAGGATGGTGTCTACATCTTCTTCAAGCCCCCTTCTTTCTGATGATATGGATGCAAATTGGGAACCACCACAGCTGTCTGAGAGTGAGGCACACCATGATCTGACAAAGGTAGTCTCCGAAAGTCTCGTACTTATGGAGTGTGATGATGACGCTGAAGAAGAAGTGGTGTATACTCCTGCTGATGAAGACTCTCACGACGACGACGACGACGCAGTCATCATAAACATCACTCCAGGCTCAGCGGGCATGCAGCAAACAGACATTTTTACCCTAGCCCAAAATGCTGCTGAGCGTGATGTTGGCGACGTAGGAATGGGACCACCACCAATGCAGTTAACTAGTACACAACCACCTACAGCTTCCATATTTTCTCTCCAGAAGGGACCTCCATCCACCTACACCTCCACCTCCATTTCCTCAATTAGTTGTGCTGCAAGTGCACAACGTAGTAAAGTTCGGCAACACACATCCTCTACTTCATCTGGCATTAGCATTACCAGTATCGCCTCCTCTGCCCCCCAGAGACATTTGAAGTCTGCAGTTTGGGACTTCTTTAGTGTTTGTCCAACAAGGGAAAACATAGCCATTTGTACCATTTGTAAGCTTGGAGTTAGTCGTGGTAAGCTCGGTACCAACTATGGTACCGGAGGCCAGAGAGGTCATCTTGAGAGACAGCACACTGTCAAATGGCATGCGCACCTAAAGGAGATCAAGGAAGCCCGAATTACAAGTCAACAAACTGTATCCGTTGATGTTTCATCTGATGATGACGAGGAGGAAGAAGCGTCAAACATTCCTTCAGTTACACCCAGTACCCCTGTCAGCAGCACACCCCCTGCAAGATATATGAGCCACACTAAGAATGTGGGAGAGAGTGAGACACCAATGCGAAAAAGTTCATCAACATCACCGAGCGTAACTGGGTCAAAGAAGTCATCATCATCCCGTAAAATCATGGTCCAGTCCACCATTAGAAGCATGTTGTTTTCAGATGCGCCATTTGAACGCAACCACCCAATGACGCGTCTGTATAACACTAAGCTGGCTAAAATGCTAGCTCTGGACCTTCTCCCTTTTACTTTTGTGGAAGGGGATGGTTTTCTTGAATTAGTGGCAACGCTCCGCCCTTAATGGAAGGTTCCTAGCCGGTTCTATTTTGCCAGAATTGCGGTCCCAGCACTACATGAAGATGTGCTGGAGGTGATTGGGGCAGTTTTGCAGAGGAGTGCTGTTCACACTATACATCTGACAACAGACATGTGGACCAGTTGCCAAGCCATTGATTACATGTGCATCACTGCACACTGGGTTTCTTTTTCAGGGGCTAAAGCAAAGCTAAACGCAGGTGTTGACCCGAACAACGTTTTTAAAGCTGCTCGGAAACATGCAACACTAGCCATGTTTTGCATGGAGAAAAGTCATACAGGAGAAAACATTTTGCAGGAGTTTAACACAAAGGTGTTTCAATGGCTGTCCCCAAAAAACAGCAAGATTGGTTATGTTTCCACGGATAATGGCGCCAATGTAGTTAAGGCCATGGATATGGGTAACTATTTCAGAGTGCCGTGTTTGGTGCACTGTATAAACCTGGTTGTTAAAAAATTCTTGAGTGAAGAAAGTCCAGTGTGCAAGTTACTGACCACCTGCCGAAGAATGTGCACACATTTCAACCATTCTTTTAAGGCCCGGAAGCATCTGAGGGGCCTGAAACATGAACGTAAACTGCCAGTGAAAGCACTCATCCAGGAGGTGGCAATACGTTGGAACTCAACCTTCTACATGCTTGAGCGTCTGTTTGAGCAGTGAGCGGTAGCCGATCAGTATTTATTTACACAGGGTGCAGCTATGAAGGACCTGAGGATACATGTGGAGCAATGGAAGCTAGTTCAAAGCCTGACAGACATGCTTCGTCCTTTTGAGGTCTTCACGCGTGCAGTGAGCAGGGAGGACTGTAATTTGGGAAAAGCTATCCCATTGTTGCGCATGCTAGAGCACCAACAGAAGGCGGTGTGTTCTACGTTTCAAAAAGATGAAAAAAGCAAGAAGCTTTTGATTTGGCGGAGAAATTATTAGAGCACCTACTTTGCGATGAACGTCTTCAAAAGATCCACACAGAACAGCATTACATTTGTGCTACTATTCTGGATCCATGGTACAAAAAGGCACTGGCAGGCAGAGTATTCTTTCCTTTTGATGACGCAGAAGTTACAAAGTACAAACATTGGCTAGCTGTGTCAGCCATGAGGTTTGAAAGAGAACGGCAGGAAATTGAAGGAAAAGTCAGTACATCAGCATCAGCAGGCCACCCCGAGTCAAAAGAATCCACTTCTGCATCTGTGGCTGTGGCAGAAGTGAGTGATTTTCCCTCTCAGCCGTTAAAGACACCAGCAACCGGATCATCTGCACCAGACACAACAGTAACATTGTGTGAAGAAGAGGATTGGCTAACTCGGCTTGGGTTTGCTTCTCAAAAGGTCCCAGCAAAAAGTAAGCAAAGTGGAGGAACGATGGAGTACCTTGAGTTGATGGTGCAGGACTATCTGAATGACTCAACAGAGGTCTATGTTCATGATGACCCATTGGCGTACTGGCATGGGAAAAGAGAATTGTGGCCAGAGATCACCAACCTGGCTATAAATTACTTGTCTTGCACACTCGCAAGCGTGTCTTCTGAACGTGTTTTCAATGCTGCTGGTGGCATTGTAACTTGTAAAAGGACCCGCCTCTCGCCCAACAATGTGGAGAGGTTAACAATGATCAAGATGAATCAGCACCTCATACCACCAGATTACAAAATACGAGAATACACGCAGGAAGAAGACGAGGACGAGGACGAGGACACCAACTTAGATGAGGGAAGTTCTTCTCTGTTAGGTGACCTACTCCCGCCTGAATTCGCAGAGTATGAGGACGAGCTCTTCTTCCCTGACACCGAGCCCTGAAAATGAGTCAATGAATCAATATCTTTTTTTTTCGTCCTTATTCACTTTTATCCCTGTGTGTCTGTCTTTCTTTGTTTTGCAAAATCTATATAAAAAAAACTTTAATCACCTAATCACATAAACTAGCCCATCAGCAGAACTGTCTTCACTTATTTGCAAATTGATTTGAAGGTGCTGCAGTCTGCATTCTGTGGTACTGAAAATTTTGGACCCGTGTCATAAACATTGACGTATCATGACGATTTTGGTATCAGCAGACCGATAATGGTTCGAATACTATGCACAAGCATTTCCATCATATTCGAGTGACAAAATCTCCCTGAAATCGAAATTTTCATCCTGAACCCTCGGGTTCCATTTTGTGAACGGCAGCCATTTTGTGATTGCCCTCACATAGCCAAATGACTAAAGCTAAAAACGATCTGAAGGACACGTACACTTTTGCTGACTCCTCTGTGACCTGGGCAAGCTGACTCCACTGCCTGAAGCCAAACCTGTCCGGCCAGTTTCTTTCCCAGTGGCCGAATGAGATCAATATCAAGGCACAACATGTCATAAACCGATTATCGCACACAAACCATGCTTAATCTCACACACACCTGTCCCTGTTTCATTTTTATGACCTGTTTTATGAGGAGGAGGTGCCCGTTTTTATCAGGGGTCCTTCAAAATCTGATGAAAGTTCTGGGCCTTCCCGGGTAATTGATTATGGACTGGACAAACTGAAACGTGGGCTTGTCATCATGTCTCTGCTTTTTCTTTGTAGTAAAAATATGTGAATGGTCTACTGTAAAATAAAGAATGTTTGCCTGAAGCATATTATTTTGTATATAAGGAGAAGTCTGGCTTTGTAATTTTGAGCAGTCTCCTGAGAACATACATGCTGTTGTACTTCTAGGATACCTGTTACTGGCTGCAGCCAATAAATACGATCTTTGACTTCACCATTTTCTACTAGGCCTCGTTTTTTGAGATCTGATTGGGGTTCTTCTACATTCTTGTGACTGGGTTTAGTAAGGGTCTGGGATCACTGCTGGGAAGGTCTAATTTTGTTCTAAAACACAGTTTACAGCACACCTAGCTTGAGGAGAAAGATCCGCTAAATTAATTCGCCCATACTTATTTATCCTTCAAAGGGAGACTCAGGCAGAGTACGCACTTTCAAAAATATTGTACTGTCTATTCGGAAACTCAAAGTGTGACTTTTTGCACTACACAGCGTACATACCTTATATTTATTTGTCAGTGGTGTTCTAATATCACTTCCCGTTTTTCCATCAATAATTACAGGCCGGGTTTCAGCCTGTGCAATGGGAAAAGGATGAAGTCAGGCTTCACATTAGCGAGCTGCAATTCAGCATCTGCAGGCAGGCAGTGGACAGGGTGTCTTCTGGTCACCAACATTGATGGATGGAGCGTCAGATGGAATGGAGGAGTCCCGCTAATAAGAGGAATGGTTGGATGCATCTTACAACTTCCCAAATTCAACAGGACAACTACAACAACGTACAGATACAGTATCCGTTCTTTTCTAATTATCTTTTAAGTAATGTTGTTGCTGTGAACTTTTATGAGTGTGACACTGCATTTCTTTGATCTCTGCTTCTAAATTCATCCCTACAGCCATTGTATAGGTTTTTCTTTGTAGTGTAGTTCCTATTTTCCCTATAGGCCCTGCGCATTGGAATAACATAAACAGCAGTGTAGACATAGAAGTGCGGTCTTCCAGGTCTCTACTGACTATGTTAGACTTAATTGGGTTTGTACCAACTAGCTCAGAGGTCACTGGAAACTTTCTTGACTGAATAGGAAGTGATCAGCTTCCCTGGCTCAGATAAGAAGGGATTCAGTTTTCCAACAACCGCATAAACATGACAACTTTGCTCCTTAGAATAAGAGTCAATCTCTAGAGTCGTGTGAAACAATAGACAGCTATTTCACTCAGTCAGTTGTGCAGATTACTTTCACCAGTATGCAGAGACTATAGAGACGGGCGTATTCAATAAAAGGTATTATTTTTTGAAAAGTCTTTCTTCTCATGCAAGAGAAATTAATTGCCACAATTGCAAGACTTGTTATTATAAAAAGTGTGTACAGTAAAAGGAGTATTGTGAAATAATACTGTAAAAGCATTGATATGGTTTCTTAGCCATACAATAGCTAAAATGAATAAAATATATACATTCATATATACATTTAGCTAACGTCCTCAACTGGTGCTTCTAACTACGCCTACCCCGGTGTACCTGACCTAAGCCTAATACTTGGGAGGGAGTAAGTAAGTAGCAGTTTAAGTTAAAGTTGGTTTTGCCAAGGGTTTGCTTCAAGAATTCTCTCTAAGGGTTTAGTCAACACCGTACCTCTGGAATAGAATGTTGGAGGTCTGGTATCTCCCCTCAGGACTCGATATTCCAGTTACCCGCAAAGGTAGGCTGGAAACGCCGGAGCTGGATTTTCTCGGCAGGAGAAAAGACAGCCTCTTTCTCAGCGCATCAAGGAGGAGGAGGGGCAGCATCCGTGGGCTTCTCGCATCTGCTGGGCTCTGCAAGGGACATCTGTTCTGCTCCTGTATTCACCATCGCACTTGATTAAGGCAACGTTGGTATTATTTATACCTGAAAGGTGCCTTGTTTGACGTAAGTTTTTGGACATAAGACATCAATAAAGATGTCACTAAGAACTGGTCGTTCTTACAGTGCTCATTAGAGTTCTATTACTAATAAAAACGAAGCAAGCGGGGCTTTCCCAGGTTGCTGGGGGTTTTATCTGTTGAAAGAACTCGGTGTGTAATCTAGGAATCTAAGATAATGACTTCTGCTGTGTCATGTACTGTAATGGGCTGCAGAGACGAGTTTCTGAAATATGGCTCTGATCGTTTATGCCATTATAGGGGTATGGATTGAATATAGCCGTATAGGGGCATAAGGTCACAATATTGATCGGGGTCCTAGATAAAACACGACACCCACTCCACGAATTTATGTCAATCAAATTAGTAAAAACTGAAGCAATAAGATGCGCGTGTAACACTTCCCATCCCAAAATACATACTGCATTTGAAATGGCGTATTTGAAATACATGAGAGTATAGGCACTGTACGTCTTTAAGCATAGGAATCATTCAAAAATTATTGCATATGTAATCAGTTGAACAATTTTGCGAAAAAATTACACATGAAATGTCTCTTAATACAGAAAAGAAGGGCGAGACTATTTCATCACATATAAATGCAATTGCTGTAAAATTTGCTAGAGGCCGAGGTAAAGTTATTTTGTCTCTAGATTTACTAAAAATAGAGGTTCTGTTCTTTATGAATAGTTCTACTTTGAGCAAAAGTATTTGTGCCAGAAAAAGGTAAATATTTTGAAAAAATGTTTAATTAAAAAAGAAAAAAATTCTCATGGTGAACGGGGGAATAGAGTTCCAATGCTTTTCAGCAGTTTTTGTTGATCAAAACTGAAGGCCTAATTCAGAGTTCATGGGAACGCTGTGCGCCGGAATGCTTTCCAAAAATCATTGTTTCTGTTCAGGGGAGAACATCATATCAGACAAGCTCTCAAAGAATAGGTCTACATATTCAGGTGACAGTTCGACCAAGTTCGATAATGCTGTAACTTGGCAGGTGTGAGAATGATTGCTATCATCAATGTCTGGATCAGCAATGCTCACAGAAGGCCGTACCTGGGTGATGTTGCTTTTATGTATCGCTTCACTGCTGCCACCTAGTCGTAGCGCAGGAGTCTCAACGAATGCCGTCATTAGGATTGGTAGCTGCTGGGGACAACACGATGCATGAGCCGTTACAGGACTTAGCAAAGTATCGAGATCCATTGGTACTGCTGATGGCAGTGCAAGACAGGTGTCCAACACGCATTCTTCTCTGCATAGCATACATAGAAGCACAGGTAAGATGCAGGTCTGCCATATAGGTCTGAATGAATGAAACCAGGTCATGTTCAGATCTCTCAGCCTGGCCAATCCAAGGACTCTAGTTATGCGGTCCCGGTAGCGTACTGCTAGGATCGTTTCTTCCATTTTTGCCGGAGTCATGTCTGTGTTTTGGCTTGCCATATCGGAGAGGAGGGTCAAAAATAAAATGCCTGCTACAAGTCCCAAAATCAGGGGTATGCCGCCAAAGACTGAATGGACAAAATTAGGAATAATTCCCAGGATTGCTTTGAATGGTGTTAACAGCCCCAAAAAAATGGTCTTAAATACGTTTGAGATACCTACGGCATCCGACATATTTAGAATTTGGCTAAGCATTTCTGTGAAATGCACGGGGAAATTTGTTGATAAAAGGTCATGTATCTCTGATGTTGTCCTTGCAACTTGGAGATCATACGTCTCTTTTGATGACGTGATGGGCACTGTTGTCTGTAAAAGTACAGACTTGATTCTGCTTAAAGTATCAATTCGTATAGAAGAGACATTCAAAGGAGGCCAAATCGGCGTCTCGGAATCTCCAGGGCCGTTTGGAAACAATGCTTGCATACAGCGAGTGACCATGGAAGTTACGCTTACGAGATATGCTTTCCCTGGCACCAAGCCACAACAGCTGTGATCCGTTATTAGAATGTAACTCCCGTTAGAAAGCTGCCTAAAGAAGGGCTCTATCTGCGTTGCAGGTGTGACGTGTTGGTGGCATGAAAGGTTGTTTGAAGTTCCTTCACAGGCCCCGTGTAAATTAATACCCTGGCACAAAAGTATACCGCTTAGTGAATGTTTACAATTTTCACCACTAAGAAATAAATTTTTGTTGTTGTCACTGTAGCAGGTGTGTGTATATGGTAATTTCCATGATGACTTAATGTACCTTTTACCCAATCGTTCATACTGGCCAGTCGGTATATACTCAAGGTAATTTTTAAATCGGAAAGTTGTTATCGGAATTGTGATAATCCCGTGTATTATCCATTCAATGACAGGTCTTTCCGACATTGTCAATGGTAATCTCTCAGGTTTTTCGATGCTCAGGATTGTATAGTCTGCTCCTTTCTGTGCCAAGCTGATTTGTTTATCAGTAAGGTTAAAGATCGAAAACAATGACGTTGTGTTGATTAGACGCCATGGCACATAGCCTGAATGAAGATTTTGCAGCGTCCAGCCTAGCTGTACAATAGAACGTAATTGCGACTGGCCATGTTGTAACATTAGCAAGTCTTTGTCTATTATATCGATGGCAGATGATACAATACTGTCCAGTGAATATATTCTAGAGGACAGAGTCATTAACCAATTGTCCACAACAGAAAGTGATTTTTCCAAATGAATACGATCAATTTCTCGTATTTTTTCAGCTGTTTTAATTTGCATTACTTTCCATGCCTCGTTGTAAGCCGCATATACACTTGCCGCTATGAAACGTTTTTGACGCTGTTTGCCTGGTCCCATAATGAAATTGCGCAAGTCAGCACCATCTTTAAATAAAGATAAGTGTTGCTTAATTTCTACCAGTGTGGATGATTCTAGCCATTCAAGGCACAGTTTCCCTACACTGTATGTTGTTACTATCCCTGGATGTTGTCTCTGGAGTATCTAGGGTCTGGTCTGGTCATTTTTAACCCCTGTGTTTTGTTCAGGAATCTATCTTGACAGTTATTCGTGTCAGTAGGCCAGATTACAACCTGCGATAGCAGCTGTACCTGGCTGGGTATAGCTGTCCCCCCGGGCACCGGTATGTGCTGAATCAGCTCTAAGTTTGCCTGTTATTCATCTGCTGAAACGTTCATAGCATGTATTTCAAAATAAAGCAATTATTCCATTGATTCTGGACATTTCATTTATTTTTCATGAAATTATTTTCTTTTCCAAAACACTGTTTTCATTATTTCACATCAACATCCAATGCATTTCGGTTTGTTAGACAAACTCGATAACAGAGGTTCTCATAGGTCCGTTAATGATGCTCAGATGACATTAGAACGAAATGCACGAAGTAAAGTTTTAAAAAAAGATGCAATATACAACACAATATGCAAAATTGTAAATGTGTATTTTTCAATTTGTAGATCTATTATTTCCCTGATGAAGGCAGACTACACTGCCGAAATGTATTGGATGTTGATGTGAAATAATGAAAACAGTGTTTTGGAAAAGAAAATAATTTCATGAAAAATAAATGAAATGTCCAGAATCAATGGAATAATTGCTTTATTTTGAAATACATGCTATGAACGTTTCAGCAGATGAATAACAGGCAAACTTAGAGCTGATTCAGCACATACCGGTGCCCGGGGGGACAGCTATACCCAGCCAGGTACAGCTGCTATCGCAGGTTGTAATAATATCTCTCCGACGGGAAGAGAGCCCCGGAGGCACGGAAACATCGAATAATCTCCAGCAGAATAAGCGGTGCTCCACCCTACACTTTTAGTAGGCCAGATTAACCACTTTTTCCAATCAGGATGTGTTCTGTTTAGATGTAAGATTTTAGATACGTCTATTTCAACCTCTGCGGTTGCATTATCAGGTATGGGCTTTGGAATAGACGGTTTGTTAAGGTCTTTAATCTTAGCTAGGCCAAGACAGGTTGCTTGGTGAATTGTGTCATTTAAGAATATTATTTGTTCTGGGATCATGAAGGCTCGAAATAATGCTTCTACACCTTGTACCTGCCAATCTTTTGTACCCCAGATGCTTTTTGTTTCAATGTTGTTTTTCCAAAAATCAAAACCAAATGTCATCATTTTTTCATAAAATGCTTCTGAATATATCAATTTAGTATTTGTCAGCATTGTTTTCATCCCTGTTTTATCCAACAGTTTATAATAAAACGTTTCTGCATCACTTGTGTTAAACCCTGAGAAGTATTGGAATTTCTCATAGAAAGTCTTTGAACTACTTTTAGGTGGAGTAGCACAATGTTCCCATTGGTTATATTTAAAAACATTTCTAGGTTGTGCAGATTTATGTAAGTAGTGGTCTGCGTAATGTGAAAAGCAGTACATCTGTTCATAATTAGACGAACCTAGTAAATAATCATGTTCTTGAAATCTTGCTGACAACACTAAATCCGACATCATATTATTTATACTTTCAAAATCCCAATCATCAGAGAATGTACTCGGTTTTACAAAGTCACTTAATGAAACCTTGAACTGGTGAGGATATTTCAAGATCTCGACCGGGCCATATACTTCATAGTGAGTCTTGTCACATACTACCCCGCCGGGTATTGGAATGGCTCTGACATTTACTGATGATAGTCCTCTTTTCTTGACGTGAGATGATTTGTGTGGTTTCAGGACTAAGTTGATGTTCTGACTTGCTGTGTCCATTGAACTGTATTTCCCCTCAATGAATTTTCCCAAACAAAGAATCATGATGAGCCAAAGCTGGAGGAAAAATACACCTAGCCCAAACCAAAACTCTAACCATGGTGAAATAAGGTAAGTTTCCTTGAGTTGATGAAAGAGTTCTGTTGCTTTTCCTTTAAAAGTCTTTGTTTCTGGCGTCACTTCAGTGTCATTTTGATCTTCAGAAAAGTTATCGAAGTTAATGAAGTAGCCAGAGGCAGTGCTGTCGATTGTTGGTATTGTTTTCTCAATTTGTTTTTCACATTCTGATGCCACATCATTGTAGACTGGTGTTTCATGACGAACTGTTTCAATCTGTGTTTCAAGAGGCACGAGTTCCATGGCATTATTGCATAGTCCCTCTCTGTGCACTGCAGGTTTATCAAATGTGATTAGTCTTTCAGTTTGAACCTTTTGTATTGTTGCAAATGTGGGTGTTCTGTTATTTCATGGGAGTCCACTTGGCCTACTGTTGATTATAGGCCACATGATTGTCGATTGATACAACTCTGTTCTCCTTTTTACCAGCAAGAGGCGGTAGTACTACTGATCTTGTTCCGTTGATTGCCAAGACAGGTACTGCTTTTCTGTAAAAAGGCCCAAATTCCTTCTTCACCGCTATTTTCTCCCTGACCAGATCCCCAATCTTTGGAATCCAGACAGGCAATGCTGGGACTGGTGGTGTGTCTTCAGTGGTAGTTGGCTGTTGCTTTATTTTTATGTTGCTTAAGGATTTTCTTGTTTCATTCAAGTCCTGTAAAACAGCCAAACGATCTTTGATGTCAAAGTCTTTATTCTTATCTTTTACCACTGAAGCCTGAATATCAAGATCCTGAATGTGCATTCTAGTTCCGAACAATAATTCGTACGGGCTGAAACCTTTTAGAGAATTTCTTGGCAAATTATTTAGACTACGTTGGACACTTATTAAATGTTTGACCCACCCATCACCCGAACCTAATACCTTTGCCGTTATAGATTGCTTTATGTCTCAGTTTTTTCTTTCCACTACACTGTTCCCCTCAGGGTGGAATGGACAAGAGAATCGCAACCCAATTCCCATACTGGTCATGGCCTCCTTATAATCTCGAGAGCTGAAAGCAGGACCCTGGTCAGAATGGAATGTGGCAATTGCGTATGTGCTGATAAAGACTCGCAGATCTTTTATAACAGTTTTGGTGTCAGCCGAGCGCTGGGGCCACATTTTTTAAGTGAATGTAATCTTAAACAATTAATAGGACGCTGGATTGCATATAGACAGCATTACCCTGTCCACAAACGGTAACTGGGCAACAGACTGGACCGGTTCATTACTGTGATCTCTGCTGCAGTCTTGACAGTTTTTTGCAAATATCTAATGTTGCACGCTCATCCCCGGCCACCAGTACTCTGATTGTAATTCAGTCAGAGATTCTTTGATCTGTTTGTGCCATGGACCTTCACCCATGTGTGCGTCTGCTATTAATAACTTTCTCCGATTCATGTTTGGAATTACCCTATCCCCCACTCCAGGGATTCGAGCAAAAGGAACGGAGTTTGCATCAATTACGTATGCATAATTGAGTGGATAGTTCACCGGTAGTGCTGCACAGTCTCTTTTTAAGGACGTTTTTACTGCCAGCATGGTTTCCCCCCAGTTGTTTCCGATATGGCTGTATTAGCCAATGAATTCCCTGCAACTAGAACGCCATCACGTTGATGACTCAGAGTGTGTATCATGTGAGTCTTTTGTAGTTCTTTCTGTAAAAGAACTACTTGTTTCCAAAGCATTTTATGCTTGATTGTGGCACCTGTGTCATCTTTGTAATCATTTTGAACCCAGCTCTGCAACTCATTATTGTAAGAGTTGATGCAAAAATGCGAATCGCATACGATTAGTGTCGGGAATTCACGTTCTGCATTTTCAAGCGCCATCTTTAAAGATCTAATTTCAGCTCGCTGAGCTGAACATTTTCTCAGTGATTCAGTTTTTGTTATTTTCGGTCTGAATTTACCGCAGAGCCAGCGACCTTTAACAATCACGCAGGCTGCATCGTAGGATTTATTTTCTACATTGTAATGCTGTACAAATCTGTCTGTATAGATTATACAGGAGTACTGTTGGAGAGGAAGAATTTCGATTGGCAGAGGATATTCTTTTCATAAGTTAAATCATTCAGTTTTTTCATGTGCGGGGCAAAATAGTATTTCACGTCTTCTGCAGCAAGAGAATTTTCCCACTGTATCCATTTCAGATCAAGTGACACTGTAGGCAGGTTTATTGGGCAGAATAGTGCCTCGAAGGCGAATGCTGCTGTGAGAACAGTGATCCTTTTGCTGTGTGCTAGTTCTTGTTCATTCGCCATAGCAGTTTGTACTGCTTTCACAGTATTTTCTGTGAGACTGAATGTTTTTTCTGCTGTGTGTACAAGTGAGATTTGTAAGCTATTGGTACCGTTTCACCCTCATTAGAGGTCAGGCACGTGAATCTGCATCTTCCAGGGATGACTCGGATTACAAGATAGCGTGTATTGTCACGTGTTTCTAATTTTGTTTTTGCTAACATGTCTGTTTGCAGTGATCTCAAAATGTCTGTGTGTTTTTGAGTCCAGTTGATTGGTTTAAAATCAGGTTTAATTAATTCGTACAGAGGTTTAACCCTCTCTGCGTAATTTAGAATGTAAGATCTTCCGAAATTCAGGAAGCCTAGAATCGATTGTAAGTTCTTCAGCATTTTTGGTGCTTGGAGTACAGCGCACTTCTCTAAGAAGTTGTCCGCTAGGCTTTTTCCTTCACTTGATAATTCGTATCCTAAAAATAAGACTGTCAGATGGGCAATTCTTGACTTTTTAAAGTTGAATTTGTAACCCTCTGCAGCGAACCCAAGTATTATGGTGTTCACCTTTTTCAAGTGAGTCTCCAAGTCGTCGTCTGTTAGATAGATGTAATCGACATAAGATAATGCCTCATCATCAATATTTGTAGTACCTCTGTTACTCTGGCTGAGAATAGTCCTGGGCTGTTCTTGAATCCCTGTGGGAGCCTACAGAAATTTTTCTGTGACCCCATTACTGAGAAAGCGGTCAAGTACCTGCTTTCTGGTGCAATATTTTGACAAAAGAACCCATTAGATATGTCTAATGTTGTTTTATATTTTTTGCAAACTATGTTATTCATTAGTGCAGCACTATGCGAATTTTGTACTGCAAATGTTTTGCAACATGAGTTAAGGTGTCTGTAGTCCAAGACTAGACGATATGAATCGTCCGGTTTGGAGACAGGAAACAAAGGATTGTTCATTTGAGAGGTGCATGTTTCAATCACCCCCTGGTATTCAAGTTGATCTAAAATCTCCTTGACCTGTTTTTTAGCTTCTTGCTTAATTAGATACTGCCTTTGCGCAGTCGGTTGACTTTTTAACTGGATTTTGTGAGGAGGAGAGTCCTCATCCTATCCTACCTGATTCTTGTATAATGCTGGTGCCTGGGCTACTGCCCATTTCCTCGCATATATATATTTAGTGTGAATTGGAATGTGATTTGAGAAGGCAGGCATAATCATTTCTTCGCCACCACGGCACTCCCTGACAAACTCCGGGGGCCAATCTTTCTCAGCTAACAGGATGTCATAGCCTTTTGAGAGGTTATCCCAAAACAAACCCCTTATTTTCCTAGTCTTATCACCCTCTATACGCAGTGTTATTTCGTATATCTTATGAGTACATGTAACAAAATAACATATATATAAAGTCTCTACATATTTTAAAAGAACAGGGGCATTGCACAGTCTATTCTTTTTCTATTAGATGAGTTGTATTGGGATAGATGTCAGTAGATACAGAGTCTGACTGTTGCTAGTGAGACGTAAGCTTAGTTGCACAGAGTGTCTCACATATTGAAAGTCCACAGGTAGTTGTCTGTTTAATTGAGTAGTCGTATGTATGAGACTGCTGTATATCATATGTTCCTTCTGATCATTTTAATTGTCAGTCCCAAAATTAGAGAGTTCAGATCGGCCAGCCTCTACATCTGGTTCGGCGAGAGCTGGCACCGTAACCGGGGGTTCCTGGGTTCCTGGGTCTAAAAAAGCAACAGTCAGACTCTGTATCTACTGACATCTATCCCAATACAACTCATCTAATAGAAAAAGAATAGACTGTGCAATGCCCCTGTTCTTTTAAAATATGTAGAGACTTTATATATATGTTATTTTGTTACATGTTGTCCTTGGCCCTGAGGAAGGTGACATCATCACCAAAACGTACGTCGGCCCAACATCCACAACTTGGATATAAACTGGTCAATTCCATACAGACCAAAACCTAACTGGCAGAACTATTACATCTAAGTTCCTACTGTAATCCACCAAGTACACCTTTGGGTTGTCTCTTTTTTGTCTCGTTGTATTTAGTTTATGTATCTATGTTGTTAGGTTGTTAGGTTAGAAATGAAAGGGTATGATTGACATGTAAGGATGTATGCATGAATGTCAGGATTATAATAGATTGTTAGGGGCACATTTCTTCTTATGCCTTATTGTCTGAATTTGCACTTTACGGAATTTTCAAAAATGTATTGTTAATGTTGATGAACTTGTGTTTAGTATGGCATATGACAAAATGATATGTACAGATGCATAAATGTTTTCAAACAAATTTATCTGAAAAAAGAAAAGAAAAAATAAATACAAATATGTTTTGATAATACTTTGAAGCTTTAGCTTTCCTCTTTGGCATCTTCCTATTTATAAATATTGTTAGAATTTATTCCGTGTGAAAGTAATATAGGTCCCTATAGAGGTAACTCTTATATTTTGCCTGTCTTTGTCTCCCCCCTCTGGACCTAAAATCAACTGGGAGAACTCTCTCTCTTTGCTTTACTGGTTTCCCACCCAAGCTGTCTCTACCTAATTCTTCATAGCATTTTTCTATAATGCTGGCAAGCTCAATTGGTTGATCTGTTATATCTATTTCCTTCAATTTCTGGCGGATCGCCATAGATGCTGCTTCTCCTTTTATATTGGCGAGTAATATAGCCGAGACCTGCTTGAAGTCTTTCAGTAATTTCATACCAAGAGTTAAAGCAGGTTCTGGACCGTATTCATTCTGAATCTGTTTTAGCACATCTGGTATTACCGCCATTGACGGAACACCATGTGTTTTTGTGTAAATGGAAGCAAAAACTGTACCCCAAGTGTCACAGTCCTCCACGTGTGATGCGACCTGAGGTTCCGTGACGATTTGAACCCGTGTTTTCAATATTGTCGGAAATACATAATATTGGTATCAGCGAACCGCAAATGATCCATTTAGCATATCCTGGTGTTTTCGCTACGCTACGAGCAAGAGTACTCCTGTAATAGACACATTTCTGATCTACCCATGGCATCCATCTTAGATCATGGCAGCCATTTTGTGTTTCTTGCCCTCACATACGCAATAACCTCTGATCACTTCATTTCGATTAAGGACACGTAGCCTTAGCCCAAGATTCACCTCTCTAGTGACACGTGCACCTTAGATCAGAACACGCTGTAGCTGCATGACTCGACAAAGGCTGCCTCCTCTGCCCGAGGCCAGTCCTGCTAAACTGGTCCTCGTGTCCGTTGACCTGATCACGATTAGGCGGCCGAAGCTGGTAGCCTTGCCCATTTACAACCCACAAACATCCCTTATCCCACTTTCCTATCTTCCACACCTGGCTCCGTTCCTTTCTTTCTGAATCTTTATTAGGGGGAGGTAACGAAATTTACGATGAGGCGGTCCGGCTCTTGAATGCAATATTGACAAGGGATTGTGATGGACTAGTGGGAACCCCTCTTCATAATGTTTGGCATCAGATATTATCGACGGTTCCTGTGTAACGCCAAATATTTATTGTTTAAGACACAAAGGTTCTGGGAATGTATTACATGTAAAGAATTTGCCTCAAGCTCAAATTTTAGTATATAAGGAGCAACCCTCTTTGTACAAATTGAACAGGCTCCTAGACACTGCCCATGCGTAGTTTCTGTGACTTCTGTGTCCCTGCAGTAATAAACCTTTGGTCTTTGCGCCACCATCGAGAAGCCCGTGTTTCTGTTTATTTGTGCACCAAGACAGGTGGAACTCCGGGGTCTTCGGGTGTTGTTCCCTGACACCTCTGGACGGAACCAAAAAAGTCCAGAACTCCAATTGGCGCCCACGTGGGGCGACGTCATTCGGTACCGGTCCAAAAGCCTGAAGAGTTCGAGAAGCTTCGTGTGAAGATTCCTGAGGGAGGCGCCCCACTTCATCGATCCCGGCATATCGCAAAAGTGGCCCGAAGTTCTCTTCCACGAGGGTTCCCGTTCAGGACGGCTGCAGTGGGCCGTTGCCTTGACCGTCGCCCTGTCTTGGACCCGAGGTGCAGTCCTTAGTACGGCGAAACGTGATGGGTTTCTCCTTGGTGACGTCTTCAGTGCCTCAGTTAAGTATTTAGTGGTTGCTAGTTGGTTACTTCGAGAGGGTTGTTAAAACCCTATTTGGTTCTTGGTTTGGTTTGGTTTTGTAAGAATATCACTGGTTGTTCTGGTTACGATAATCTATTTGGTTTAGTTTGGGTATCGATACATCAGTTCGCTTTTGGTAGGCCTAAGTTCTTGGTTCAGGTGCACATATCTGTTTCTTGTTTTGTTTGTTCTGTGTTCCGGATTGCAAAATGGTAAGTCGGAGAAATTGTATGTTGTCTTGTTTTGGTTGCAACAGTGATTCACGATTGGAGGACTCATGTCTGGTTCCTCCGATTGGGACTCCCTTATATGATCTTTACTGTAAGCATGGTGTGGGTCCTATATCTTATAATGAGGTGTGGGTCCGCTATACTGAAAAGGACGGTGTCCTTAGTTGGCCACTGCATGGTAGTTTTGAACCTGAAATCCTTGACAATTTAGAAGCGAAATTGTTTAGGAAGAAAGCCCGGCCGGCAATGTTTGATTCTTTCCGTTACTGGCGAAAAGAATCTAAACAAAGAGAGATTAAAAGGTTGAAGAAAGAACAGAAAGAGCAAGAGTTAACTTTAGAACAAGCTGTTAAGCAGCTGCAAGTCAACGAGTCTGAGAAGGCCATAGAGGTGGCCATTAGAGAGCATAATTTAGCAATCGACAAGTGCTATCCTGCCTTGCTATCGAAAACAACTAAGATACTGGAGGACCCCGAAAACGATCCTCTGTTGTCTTATCTGTTACAGTCACCTCCACCGTATGCACAAGGTGCTACGGCTCCACCTGTACCTAATGTTCAATTGCCGGTTGCTGGACAACCTGGTATTCCTGCTCCTGACCCTCAGAATCAAGTTCCTGTACCTCCTGTGGTTAATGTGAATGTTCCTACGGCACCTCCTCTTCCTGGGTTGCCGACTTCTCTACCTATACCTGTGTCGCTTACACCTACTATTCCACAAACTATCTTCCTCGATACTTCTACTGTCCCGCTATCTATTCCAACTGCTACTGTGTTTTCTGCATCTGCCAGTATGTTGACTCCGCTTTCTGTTCGTCGAAAAATTACTGATTCTGTTTCTAGCATTCTGTCTCCTCTTTATAAAACTTTAATTAAGACTCCTACTTCTGACTCTGTACAAAGACGTAGCCAGCTCCCAAGTACTGAGGAACGGGGAATATTAGATTCCACGGCTCTCAGATGGATTTCGAAGAGTAGGAGATATAGCACGAGAGATGTACTAGATACATTTATGCAGTGGAATGAACCAACACAATGATATGTCTTTGATGAGATGTGCTCTCTTTTACGTGAGGAATTAGAAGAAGATGACTCTGAATCGAATTTAGAAGACTTAATTAAGGTTCAGAAAGAGTTTGCTGCAGGAATGATAGTAGGTCAAAATATAAAAGAAGCGATGGAACTGATTTTAAGTTATAGGAATGATCCATCACTTCGTTCACCGAGAGACTTAGAGAAAAATAGTACGAAGCAGACTCGCCAATATCCAATGAGGGAGGTCCCTCCAATTTGGCGCGAAGCTGTGCAAGCTGATGCCATTAATGGTGTTGTAGCCACTCCGGCGCAATTCCAGAGAGTGTGGATACACATTCCGTGGAACGAGCCGAAGTGTTAGCAGTGAAGCAGGCCTTGCCAGACCCACGTAAGAATCCTGCTGGATACTATAAGGAATTAGCGCAAACAGTTGAGGCTTGTGTAATGAATCTAGCGGACATTGACATGTTATTTGGTAATGTAGTACCGCAACCAATTTGGGCTAAGATTCGTAAAGAGAATCATCCAGTTGCCCTAGGTGGTGATTGGGCAGCTATCATTGCCGCAGATGGTCAGCAAATAGGTGGTTCCAAACCCGAGCCTCTAATTGCTAATCTTCCAGGTAGAATAATTGAATTGATGAAGACTCTGATGCCCGCATTGCGTGTTAATTGGGACAAGTTGTCCGCATGCAGGCAGAAGAAGGACGAAAGTGTCTCCGACTTCTTCACGAGGTTCGAAGAGACTTTTGTTCATAGTGGTCAGGATATGAGTACAGAAGGAGGACAGAGATTGTTTGTCGATAAATTCGTACATAATTTGTTACCTGAGCTATGCAATAAATTAAAGGATTCCGAGAGTGCGTGGGCTGTCTCTACAACTGCGCAAATACTTGCAACTGCACAGTATTATGAAAACAGGGATAAAGAGGAGAAAGAGAAATCAGACAAGAAAACGAAAGATTTAAAGACTAAAGTCCTTTTGCAACAGGCGTATCCGCCTCGCATGAATCAGACTAATACGCAGCAAGGATCGTATCAAAGGACAGATTATAGTTCACCTAGGCCACAATATCAGTAGAATCAGTGTGCGTACTGTAAGAAAGAGGGTCATTATAAAAATGAGTGTCCAGTCCTAGCGCAAAATAATGCAGCAGCAGCTCAGAGAGGTCGTGGTGGTTTTGTGCAGAATTCTAGAGGTCGAGGACGAGGTGCTATGCCTCCACAGACGAATGATCGCCCTTCCAATCACTTTGATCAACGAAATGGACAATCTGCCCAACAAAATAGATCTCAACAGTATCATGTTGAAGACTATTGTGAAGTGGATGAGGGATTTCAGCAAAATGGGTACTAGGACAGCCATGGACAGAGAGAGGGAGTAGTATCAGTTCCAGTGGATCAGAGTGGGCCTTATGTCGCAGTAGCAACATCAGGTGTAGTCGAACCGTTTCTGTTGGATACTGGTGCCGCAAAAAGTTCTATCATTCATGCGAAACTCCCTAGCGCACCTTTGTCCGGCTTAACCAATGTCTCTGTAGGTTTTTCAGGCGCCCCTGTTTACAACCCCATATCTGGTCCTTTGTCTATTTCTGTTGGACCGTGTCAATTGAAAGCACCCTTGATTTTGACGACAGGTTGTAATGAAAATCTGCTTGGTTTAGACTTGTTAAAACGCCTATATGCGACATTGTACTGTTCTCCGGAAGGAGTACAGCTTACGTTGGGTAAAAGAATCACCTCTCCGATGTACTTGTCAATGGATGCACTCCCACCAGAGCTGCGTTCTCTCCCTGATACTCTTTGGGCGACTGGTCCTAATGATGTAGGCCTTTTGGAAATACCACCATATGTAGTCACTTTGAAAGCAAATGTAAAATTCCCACGAATTTCTCAATATAAAATATCTAGTGAAGGTGAACGTGCACTTTTACTGATTGTGCAAGATTTGATTAAGAAAGGTGTGGTTGAAGAAACTAGAGGAAATGTCTGTAACAGTCCTGTATTACCGATTTTGAAACGAACTGATCCTACAAAGCCTCCAGTATATAGGTTTGTCATTGATCTCAGAGAGGTTAATAAGATTGTGGTCCCGCAGTTTCCTGTGGTTCCAGATATTACTGCCTTGTTAACATTGATTCCTGCTACAGCCACATGGTTTTCAGTCATTGACTTGAAAAATGCCTTTTTCAGCATTCCCATAGCCGAGGAAAGCAGAGATATTTTCGGCTTCTGTCTAGGAGGTCGAAGTTTCAGATTTAAACGCGCTCCACAAGGCTATTGTGAGAGTCCGTCCATTTACAGTCAGGCATTAAAAATTCAGTTAGATTCTTTTGTACTTCCTCAAGGTTCTGCCCTAGTACAGTATGTAGACGATCTTCTAGTGGCTGCCGATGACAAGGAAACTTGCAAAGCAGCTACGATTTCGTTATTGCACCATTTGTCCAATTTGAATCACAAGGTATCACCTTCGAAAATGCAATACTGCTGCCAAGAAGTGACCTATCTAGGTCATCTCTTGTCAAAGGAGGGAAGGAAGTTGACCCCAGAGAGAATAAAAGCAATTACGCAAATGAGTGTTCCCCGCACACAGAGAGAAGTACGTGCCTTTTTAGGTATTACCTCGTACTGTAGGCAGTGGAACCCAAATTTTTCTCTTTTAGCAAAACCATTGGTAGCTTTGACTGGGAAAAATGTTCCGAGTCCGGTGCCATGGTCTGATGAATGTCAGGAGAGTTTTTCTGAGTTACGAAAAGCATTGTGTTCAGCTCCTGTATTGGGTACACCCGATTACAGCAAGCCATTCACGCTCTATGTTCACGAGAGAGAAGGTTGCGCGTTGAGTGTCCTGACACAGAAATTTGGTGACAAACAACGCCCTTGTGCGTATTTTTCATCAACATTTGATCCGGTAGCTAGAGCGTTACCTAGTTGTTTGAGAGCTACAGCGGCAGCTGCGGCTTCCATTCGACAATCTGCTGGTTTGGTGATGAATAACATGCTAGTGGTTATGGTTCCTCATGCTGTGGATACACTCATGAGTCGAACCACGACACAACACCTTACCAGTGCGAGATTATCTGGCTACGAGTTGACACTGCTAGCGAGTCATATTCAGATCAAAAGATGCAATGTATTTAATCCAGCAACATTGTTGCCGGCTAATCAAGAGTCGAGTGATTCCGAACCCCATGATTGTTGTTTCAGAACTAAGGAAGAGACAAAAGGACAAATTGATTTAAAAGACACTCCGTTGTCAGATCCAGATGGCACGTTGTATGTTGATGGGTCATGTTTTAAGTTGGAGAATGGTGATGTGACTGCTGCTTATGCGGTAACGACTTTGAGAACGATTGTGGAGACTGCAAGAGTGAGTCAGAATTCTGCCCAAGCTGCAGAATTAATAGCCCTAACAAGAGCGTGTGTTTTAGCTAAGGGAAAGAGAGTGAATGTGTTCACAGATAGTCAGTACGCGTTTGGCGTGGCCCATAGTTTTGGCCGTTTGTGGAAAGAAAGAGGTTTCATTACGTCCCATGGGACTAAGATTCAACATGGTCAGCTAGTTAACGACTTGTTGGAATCTCTAACCTTGCCGACTGAAGTTGCAATTGTGAAATGCAGTGCTCATAAAGCAATCACGGATGATGTTGGTCGTGGGAATGCCTTTGCTGATGAGACTGCTAAACAGACAGCTAGAAATATGATGAGTAGAATGTATGTTGCAACATCTGCAAGATGGATTTCCGAGTCTGGGATGTGTGAGGATACAGTGGAAAGTGTGAAAGAGATTCAGAAAGAGGCAACTGAGGAGGAGAAACGTGCATGGAGAGAAAGTACGGGCAAGTTGGATTCGAGTGGGTGTTGGATTGACTTGTCGGAACAACAGCGTTGGATGTTGCCTGATGCGTATGTGCTTGCAGTGGTGACAATGGCACATGGAGTAGCGCACATAAGTTCTAAAGGAATCTGTAAAATGTTGGCTCCAGTTTGGAAGAATGATGGGATTAGTAAATGTGCAGAGAGAGTGGTGAAAAATTTTATGGTATGCTTGATGCATAATCCTGGCAAGGGAACCCCAACTCCTGCTGGTCACTTCGCTCCTCCTTCCTGCCCCTTTGAGGTAATTCAACTAGATTTCATACACATGGATCGGTGTAATAATCTAAAATACGTCCTGGTGGTAGTCTGTGCTTTCTCCAGATGGATCAAAGCATATCCACTAAAGGACAATACTGCCCTATCAACTGCCAAAATTCTTCTCAAAGAATATTTCCCTAGGTATGGAATGCCACGGATTGTATGGTCAGATAACGGAAGTGAGTTTATAGGGAAAGTTATGCAGAGTGTGTGTGCCGGTTTAGGTATTAAGCAGAAATTTCACAGTGCAAACCATCCCCAGTCTGCTGGTTTAGTTGAGGGTTACAATGGCACCCTCAAACTAAAACTAGCTAAAATACAGGCGTCCACGGGTTTATCCTGGCCAGACGCACTACCCCTGGCTTTGTTATCCACGAGAGCAACTGTGCATTCTAGAGTAGGGCTTAGTCCATACGAAATTGTTATCGGCCGTCCTGCTAATGTTTGGGGAGTGCCTAGGCCGAAAGAGTTTTGTTCTCTGGAATATCCTATGTTGATCGATTACCTTTACGACTTGACTGCTAAATTGAGTCTTATTCACCAACAGGTTTTCGATGCATTGCCAAAGCCTCCGGAGAGTCCAGGTCATCAGCTGAAACCCGGTGACCACGTTGTGGTACGAAATTTCGCGAGGACGAAGAACCTTCAACCCAAGTTTGTCGGCCCCTTCCAGGTGCTGCTTGCGACGAGAACTGCTGTTCGTGTAGCTGGACGTAAGCACTGGATACACGCAACTCATGTCAAACGTGTACCTTTGCCACTTCCTTACGACGACTGGGTGAAGAAGGGAATTGGTGCCTCTGAATGCGAGCAAACACCCAAGTTTATCCCTTTCAGCGATGCCGAATTAATAACCGACACTCCGAACTCTGACTCTTCTCCTGAAAAGACTCCTTTGAACTCTGAACATTTGTCCTCTGCATCAGAAAAAACTCTGTCATCTGCGAACCTGAACACTGCAACAGCTACTAATGATACGTTATTTGCCGATCAAACAGTTCCTGCAAAACTGAGATACAACTTACGATCTCGTAATATGGACAAATAAAGCAGGAAACTGCCTATTGTGATATTTGAAATATTGAACTTTTGCCTTCAGCCAGGAAGTTTGCTATTGTTTTCTTGTTTTAAAAATTGCCTTGCCGTCTGGGTAGCCGTAGGGTCGTGGCTGTGTGCCTAGTTGAATCTGCAGGGGTCAGACACAAGGTCGATCTTTCTGTTGGTTCTGGGAACTCCCAGGGCTGATAGAGGCATTTTCATCTACGTACACATCATCAGTGGTCGCGAGCGGATTGTAGAAGATGGAGCTTCCTGCGCTGCAACGAGAAAATGTGATTTATGTTCGCAGAAACAGACTTTACAGAATTCTTCACAGCAAATGCTTTTTGATACAATGTGCCATTACATTTTTGATTGTTTTGATAACGTTGGTGGGTGGAATCGTCTTTGGTATGAGTTTGATTTTTATGCCAGTAACTACAGTACCTCCCCTTGATCCTGCTACTTCTACTGTTTCTTCTATAGACTCTTTTCACTCGTTTCCGGAACATGAGCAAGCTCGACGCTCAGAATTCATCAATAACACTTTTGTACAGCTCTTGCACCAACACCAACTGGTAGTTAACACTACAGACTGCTGGGTGTGTGGCTTGATACCCCACACTATGGATAAAGGTATTCCCTATCTGGTTTTGCCTTTCAGCTATAATGGATCATTTCAGGCCCTTCAAACCATCTTTGCTTATGCCCTTGAAACCTATCCTCCGCGTCCACCACGTTCCACTAAATATAACTCTGCCAACAAAGCTTTAGTCCAGAGAATTATTGACATGATCAAGGACGTCAATAATACTCCATCTTACCCTAGAGACGAATTAAGAGTATATTTGAGTTGGAATTCTTCAGAGTATCGCCTTAGTTTGGGAGAAAGCAAACGTAAAAGCTCAACTCCAAACTGGGTCGTACCTCACCGAGGTCAGGTCTGTTTGCAAGGTAATGGGAGAAATCCGAGAGCTCAGCTAGGGAGGAGTGAGTGCGTAGAGACTTACGTGTTTCCGTCTAACTCTTCCCCTGCTTTTCTTACTGCTAGGGGTACCTACTTCATCTGTCAAGACAGAGCGTATACATGGTTGCCTGCTGACTTTTCGGGATCATGTTATATTGCTCGATTATTGCCTCCAACATACACTGCTTCATCTGATTATCACAAGACCAGAGTAGCAAGAGGTGTCTTCAGCAAGGAAGATACCACTGGTCAGGAAGCAGGAGACTTCTTCAAAGGTTTCCTTCCGTTCTGGGGGCCTATGGCCAATAGTAGAAACATACGTCAGCTAACACGGGTAGTTGAATCTACTATCACCGAAACTGCTGGTGCCCTTAGCAATTTGACAGCTGAGCTTCAGGCGGATAGACTCATGACGTTGCAGAACCGTATGGTTCTAGACGTAATACTTGCAGATCGAGGTGGGGTATGCAGAATGATCCAATCGAGCTGCTGTGTCTTTATTCCCAATAACGCTACAACAGTCTATGAGGCGATCTCTAAGCTACACAAAATTTCCGACTCTATTCACGTAGACAAGGGAAACTGGTCCTTCATGGAGTGGTTTTGGACTCTGATATCAGCGTGGGGATGGAAGGTTCTGATGGTCATTGGTGTCATCTTAGTATTCCTATTCTCATGCTGCCTGATTATCCAGTGTGGTCCTGCTCTGTGTAGTCTTTGTGCTGCAACCTGTTTTAGAAAACCACCTGCGTTTGGAGAAAAGGCGCGAGAAAGGATGATGATACAACAACATGTCACTGACCTGATGAGCATAGAATTAGACTCTGACATAGACTGAGTAATTGCCTATGTAAGGGCAAAAGGAGGGTCTGAGGTTCCGTGACGATTTGAACCCGTGTTTTCAATATTGTCGGAAATACATAATATTGGTATCAGCGAACCGCAAATGATCCATTTAGCATATCCTGGTGTTTTCGCTACGCTACGAGCAAGAGTACTCCTGTAATAGACACATTTCTGATCTACCCATGGCATCCATCTTAGATCATGGCAGCCATTTTGTGTTTCTTGCCCTCACATACGCAATAACCTCTGATCACTTCATTTCGATTAAGGACACGTAGCCTTAGTCCAAGATTCACCTCTCTAGTGACACGTGCAACTTAGACCAGAACACGCTGTAGCTGCATGACTCGACAAAGGCTGCCTCCTCTGCCCGAGGCCAGTCTTGCTAAACTGGTCCTCGTGTCCATTGACCTGATCACGATTAGGCGGCCGAAGCTGGTAGCCTTGCCCATTTACAACCCACAAACATCCCTTATCCCACTTTCCTATCTTCCACACCTGGCTCTGTTCCTTTCTTTCTGAATCTTTATTAGGGGGAGGTAACGAAATTTACGATGAGGCGGTCCGGCTCTTGAATGCAATATTGACAAGGGATTGTGATGGACTAGTGGGAAGCCCTCTTCGTAATGTTTGGCATCAGATATTATCGACGGTTCCTGTGTAACGCCAAATATTTATTGTTTAAGACACAAAGGTTCTGGGAATGTATTACATGTAAAGAATTTGCCTCAAGCTCAAATTTTAGTATATAAGGAGCAACCCTCTTTGTACAAATTGAACAGGCTCCTAGACACTGCCCATGCGTAGTTTCTGTGACTTCTGTGACCCTGCAGTAATAAACCTTTGGTCTTTGATGCCACCATCGAGAAGCCCGTGTTTCTGTTTATTTGTGCACCAAGACAGGTGGAACTCCGGGGTCTTCGGGTGTTGTTCCCTGACACCTCTGGACGGAACCAAAAAAGTCCAGAACTCCAGACCCCCATTGGAAGGCAGATGGTCAGAATTCTGTGTTTCTCAATAGGGGTAGTATTCGGGAATACTGCCTCTATTTGAGTTATTTTCTGTGCCAGCCAGAATGGAATTTGTTCCCGTTTTGCGGGTGTTTTTCCTAGACATGATTGTATGTTCTGTGGTGTAGTTTTATTTGTGTTCCCCTGATGAGGGGTCAGCTGTGGAATATTAACAGCTGGTTGGACTGTTGCAGTCCGCATTACATATTGGAATAATTGTCTATGTATTTTAATTAATGTTTTTAGCTGTGCTAAAAGCTCTTCTTTTGACATTTTTGCAATGTCCGGATGTGGTGTGTAGCTGGCTAGAACCGGCCACGTTGCTCCTGGTCTACCTAGTGGACCGAGCCTGGTAATATGATCATTGTGTTTTAGGGCGCCTTTAAACCAGATGCTCTTGATATTTTAATGGGATTTCAATCTCCTCGAAAGGAGCGTACTCTTCCGGTGGATCCTCTATTTTGTAATAGTGTAACTCGTGTGTTGCTGCGTTTGCTGCTGGAAATTTTATCCAAGAATAGAATACCTCTGTCTGCCTGTCTTTGGAGTGCTGTTTGGCGGGCTTTTAGGTTGTTGTGGGTGGGTTTTGGAGTCTGGGAGCACTGCTGGCACATTCTAATGTGGTTTGCATTTGTTTTTCCGGAAATCCATGGTGGAAAAGGGGAGTTAGGGCCTAGCTGCACAGCGCGTTTGGACAGAATTCCAGGTAGTAGGCCCATTTTTTCTTTTTGCCAGTTTGGGAGTGTTCTGCTTTTTTGGGGGTGGCTGCAGGGGTCTGGGGCCATTGCTGGGAATGTCTAATACCGGATAAAAGTGGTTTGGACAAAATCGGAGGCGAAATTGTTTTTGCGTTTTAGCTGACTTGCTTTTCTTTGAGGTGCTGTTTGGGGGGTTCCGGGTGTTTGTGGGTGGGTTTTGGGGTCTGGGAGCACTACTGGGTATGGATGCTTTTGATTTCAAAAGGTTTAAAGCAAATCCATGGTGGCATAGGGGAGTTAGGCCCTAGCTGCAGAGCGCACGCGGAGTGATTTTGAAATTTGCCTGAAAATTTCAAAGTCCCCATTTTAGTAGTTTTGCTTTTTGGCTGTTTGGGGGTCTTCTACTTGTTTCCACCTGGGTTGACGGGTCTGGGGCCATTGCTGGGAAGGTCTATTACCGGATAAAAGTGGTTTGGAGAAAATCGGAGCAGAAAAAGATTTTGCGCTTTTGATCACTTGCCTGTCTTTGGGGTGCTGTTTGGCGGGCTTTTAGGTTGTCGTGGGTGGGTTTTGGGGTCTGGGAGGACTGCTTGCACAGTCTAATGTGGATAGCATTTGTTTTTCAGGAAATCCATGGTGGAAAAGGGGAATTAGGGCCTAGCTGCACTGCACGTTTTGACAGAATTTAAAGAAGGCCGAAAATATTCTAAGTATGAGATTCTCCATTTTTGCTTTTTGCCTGTATGGGGGTGTTCTGCTTTTTTGTGGGTGGGTTGGCAGGTCTTGGGGCATTGCTGGGAAGGAATAATACCGGATAAAAGTGGTTTGGAGAAAATCCATGCTGAAAAGCATTTTGGCACATTAACTTAGAGCTCGTTAGGGTTAGCACTAGCAGCAGTATTGCATGTGTTTCGGGGTGTTCTAGATTTTTGCAACTGAGTTCTGGGATCTAAGAGCACTCGTGGGAATGTGTAATTTTGGTTGCAAGTGGTTTGAAGAAAATCCATGGTGGAAAAGGGGGGATTTGGCCTAGTTAAAGAAAGCGTTTGCCACTATTCTTAACCTAGGGCTCGTTAGGGTTAGCAGTATTGTATTGCATGTGTTTGGGTGGGGGGCTGTTTGTGGGGGTGTTAGAAATGGGATCCCTGGCTGGCCAGGTCTTGCCCCAAAGTCAGTCAGAGACCACCACTCCTAAGTCAGGGCAAGGGAGTTACACGCCAAGATAACCCCTGCTCACCCTCTAGGTAACGTGGCGCGAGCAGCAAGGCTAAACTTGGAGGCGATATGAGTTAAGTATTTGCGCACGCACCCCTGCAACAACACCCAAGGCCCACCACAAAGGAAACTCCACACAAGGTTATATATAAAAATAGCCTTTGTATTACACCAAAACACATCAGATAAAACACACACTTTACAATGTGCCAGAGGCACGGGCAGAATTTACAGGGGATTATGTACAAGACAGGGCCACCTGGGCCACTGTCAGGAATCAGCACTTTTAGAAGTAACACTTTTAGAAATAGCACTTTTAGAATGTAAAATCACTGTAGCACAAAAATAACATACAACCAGTCACTACTGGTACCAGGTGAGCACCACCTATGCAACCCACAATATCTTAGGAGATCACACAAGGAACCTGGGCCTCTCTAGTACCACCTGAACTAGCAAGAAGGAAACCACCTAAGTATCGCTACACCTGTAGGGGTCTAAGGAAGGAAACACATGATGCATCACAATACATTCAGCGGTGTGAAAGGACAAAGCACATGACGCATAAAAACACATTCAGAGGTGCAAGGAACAGCAAACACCATAGCGCAAAATCCACATTAGCCACCACCTGTGGCTGTCCCTGTGTCCCAATGTCAGTGCCTAAACGTGGCAGCTGCCCACAAAGTGCTGGGCAGCTGTGAAGTGAGGAGGATGTGGCCACACACTGGAGCCTCGCAGGCTCTGGCCAAAAGAATTTCCCCTAGAGCCTCTCCTGGCTCTTAAACATGAATGTGGCACCTTTGAGCCTCGCTGGGCTCTGGAATTAAGAATCGCCCCCACGAGCCTCGTGGCTCGCAAACAGAAAATGCCCCTGAGCCTCGCAGGCTCTGAACACCGGAGGGGGCGGGGGGGCGTGGGCACCGACAATGTGCCCCGACAAGGTAGAGCCTCTCCGGCTCTAAACAACTGCCCCCTGAGCCTCTCCGGGCTCCTTCATCAAACAAATGCTGCCTCTTCGATGGAGCTCCCCTCCTGGGGACTCAAAGCAGCTCTGGCCCCCAAGAGCCTCTGGGCTCGAACAGAATGCAGCCTGAGCCTCTCCGGCTCTGAAGTAGTGCCCCTGCCGTCGGAGTCCTTCCCTGGGACTCGGAAAGGAAATGCCCCCTGAGCCTCCCCTTGCCCGTGCACACTCACCGGGCTCTCAGGCGGAGGCTCCTCGGTTCCTCTGGCTCTGCACCCGTCGGGTGGGGAGCTCCTCCCTTTCGTGCTCCGCCCGGGGCACACGTCCAGGCTCCTCGGCAGGCTCCTCGGCGGGACACCCCGGGGCTCTCTCTCTCTCCCTCGGGAGCCCCGGAGGAGACTGCCGCTTCCTGCTTCTCGCTGCGGGGGCGGGACATCCGCTCCTTCTTCCCGGCGCCGCACAGTGATTGGTCAACGGGCGCTAGCACTTCCGGGTCATCGCGGGCAGCGCGGCAGCCCATTTCAGGCACTGCAGGTGGGGGATCAACTTAGCGAGGGGTGGGCTCCCTCGAGGCAAATCCGTAAATAGCGGCAAGGTCACTCGACAATAAGCGAGGTGGGCACTCGCCAGGGCAGCAACACAGCACGCAGGCAAAAGATGCCGGGTGGGCACCGGCAAAAGCACCCAGAGCGCTCCCAAGCGCTAAATGAAATTTAAAGCGCTCCCTGCGCTAAAATGGCAAGTAAAGCGCTATTAAGCGCTGGGTCAAAACAAAGCGCTCTCAAGCGCCAAAAGGCAATCCAAAGCGCTTCCAGGCGCTAGGGGCCAACAAGCCCAGCAAAAGTCCTTCTAGGCAGGTAGGGGGTCAAGGCTGGGCCCAGAGCCAGCTCACTGGGTCTCCAGGCAGGGAGACACTCCAAGTGGCGGTCCTCTGGCCCAGCAGCAGCAACAGCAGCCCCCTCAGGATCCTGGAACAAAAACAACTTCTGTGGGGACACAGCCCCATTTTTAGACACCTAAATCCTTTGTTTGGAGGTGCAGGGTGGGGGAGAAACCAGTCGCAGCTGGTTTGGGAGTACCCTTGATGGACCAACCACCCCTTTCTTTCACTGGCAGGGCTAGGGTCATCAGTCACACCACAGGGGGGCGGAGCCAGCATTGTGTGGGGGAAAACCCAGCCCATCCAGGACACAGGTACACTCCTCCCACACATCACTCATGCTAATCTCACACTCACCACCGGGCAGACCCACCCAGCCTTCCTGGAGCCAGGCTCACCAGCCAGCTCCAGCCAATCACACACCAGGCATATTTTAAATTAATATGCCAACTCCTAGAAGTGGCATTTCTACATATGACACACTCATGCAACACACACCATTGCGAAGCATTCACTCTCACGTGTTCGCACATATCAAATTCGAACCTGTACACCCCACGCATCAGGAACTACCACGGACACATACATTCCCTATGCATTCCTATGGGAGGGCAGGCCTATCTCATCACATGCACTCAGAGTGCGCACGCACTTTCCACTGGGACACAGTGAAAGTGCGCAGAACCCAAAAATCACCATCACCAGGTCACCATTACAAGCAAAAAGTCTAGGTGTGAACCTGCCAGAAGGGCCAAGTCCAACAGGGGGGGTTTGTGAGTCTTGGAGCGATGCTGGGTATGGATATTTTTGCTTGCTTGCAAGTGGTTTTAATACAATCCACAGTGGGTAAGGGGGGATTTGGGCCTACTTTACTTTCAAAGTACGTTTTGTCACCATTTTTTACTAGGCCTCGTTTTTTGAGATCTGATTGCGGGTCTTCTACATTTTTGTGACTGGGCTTAGTAAGGGTCTGGGAGCACTGCTGGGAAGGTCTAATTTTGTTCTAAAACAACGTTTACAGCACACCTAGCTTGAGGGGAAAGATCCGCTAAATTAATTCGCCCATACTTATTTATCCTTCAAAGGGAGACTCAGACAGAGTACGCATTTTCAAAAATATTGTACTGTCTATTCGGAAACTCAAAGTGTGACTTTTTGCACTACACAGCGTACATACCTTATATTTATTTGTCAGTGGTGTTCTAATATCACTTCCTGTTTTTCCATCAATAATTACAGGCCGGGTTTCAGCCTGTGCAATGGGAAAAGGATGAAGTCAGGCTTCACATTAGTGAGCCACAATTCAGCATACGCCAGGCAGGCAGTGGACAGGGTGTCTTCTAGTCACCAACATTGATGGACGGAGCGTCAGATGGAATGGAGGAGTCCCGCTAATAAGAGGAATGGTTGGATACATCTTACAACTTCCCAAATTCAACAGGGCAACTACAACAACATACAGATACAGTATCCGTTCTTTTCTAATTATCTTTTAAGTAATGTTGTTGCTGTGAACTTTTATGAGTGTGACTCTGTATTTCTTTGATCTCTGCTTCTAAATTCATCCCTACAGCCATTGTATAGGTTTTACTTTGTAGTGTAGTTCCTATTTTCCCTATAGGCCCTGCGCATTGGAATAACATAAACAGCAGTGTAGACGTAGAAGTGCGGTCTTCCAGGTCTCTACTGACTATGTTAGACTTAATTGGGTTTGTACCAACTAGCTCAGAGGTCACTGGAAACTTTCTTGACTGAATAGGAAGTGATCAGCTTCCCTGGCTCAGACAAGAAAGGATTCAGTTTTCCAACAACCGCATAAACATGACAACTTTGCTCCTTAGAATAAGAGTCAATCTCTAGAGTCCTGTGAAACAATAGACAGCTATTTCACTCAGTCAGTTGTGCAGATTACTTTCACCAGTATGCAGAGACTAGAGAGACGGGCGTTTTCAATAAAAGGTATTATTTATTGAACAGACCTTCTTCTCATGCAAGAGAAATGAATTGCCACAATTGCAAGACTTGTTTTTATAAAAAGTGCGTACAGTAAAAGGAAGATTGCGAAATAATACTGTAAAAGCATTGATATGGTTTCTTAGCCATACGATAGTTAAAATGAATAAAATATATACATTCATATATACATTTAGATAACGTCCTCAACTGGTGCTTCTAACTACGCCTACCCCGGTGTACCTGACCTAAGCCTAATAGTTGGGAGGGAGTAAGTAAGTAGCAGTTTAAGTTAAAGTCGGTTTTGCCAAGGGTTTGCTTCAAGAATTCTCTCTAAGGGTTTAGTCAACACCGTACCTCTGGAATAGAATGTTGGAGGTCTGGTATCTCCCCTCAGGACTCGATATTCCAGTTACCCACAAGGGTAGGCTGGAAACGCCGAAGCTGGATTTTCTCGGCAGGAGAAAAGACAGGGTCTTTCTCAGCGTGTCAATGAGGAGGAGGGGCAGCGTCCGTGGGCTTCTCGCATCTGCTGGGCTCTGCAAGGGACAGCTGTTCTGCTCCTGTATTCACCACCACCATCGCACTTGCTTAAGGCAACGTTGGTATTATTTATACCTGAAAGGTGCCTTGTTTGACGTATGTTTTTGGACATAAGACGTCAATAAAGATGTCACTAAGAACTGGTCGTTCTTACAGTGCTCATTAGAGTTCTATTACTAATAAAAACAAAGCAAGCGGGGCTTTCTCAGGTTGCTGGGGGTTTTATCTGTTGAAAGAACTCGGTGTGTAATCTAGGAATCTAAGATAATGGCTTCTGCTGTGTCATATACTGTAATGAGCTGCAGAGACGAGTTTCTGAAATATGGCTCTGATCGTTTATGCCATTATAGGGGTATGGATTGATTATAGCCGTATAGGGGCATAAGGTCACAATATTGATTGGGGTCCTAGATAAAACACGACAACTTCTGCTTTTTTTTCAAACCTAATTTAATGTACAAAGTGTTTCTCTGAGTGCAGAGATAGGCAAGTGAAAACGCATAATTATTACTGCAGCCCTGTACTGTCGCATTCTCTCATTCACGGTTGTCGACTCTGCAGTAGTGCATGCACTTCCTTTATGTCACTTAAAAGATTTATAGTTAGCTTTGTACCCAAAGATTTGTTTATCTTCAATTATTGTTTGTCCATGCCTTGCTTTTTTTTTCTTCTCTCAACAAAACTTTCCCAAAAAACCCCATTCCCATCAATTTTCCAAACCCTAACCCTCTTCCCCCGGGCTGTGTGGTTTTGATTGATGTGTGACTAAATGACAGCAATAATTCCACACACTTGCTGGGGAGGATAAGGTCATAGCAATAGGCTGGTGAAGGAATCCGAGGATATATTCTTACTCAGCTTGACACTGAGTCACTATTGGCAAATGAGAGCAGATTTTCATGTGTGCCATCAACTAGATTGATCATCAAGAATATCCTCCTCCTAGATGTGGCAAATGATTACGCTGCTGTGCCCTTCACCTTCAGTACTTTTTCTTGTAGTAGTAGCCAATGTCAAAGAAATTCAATGCAAGTACTAGTTTTACTTTCAATACTTTACCATTTGTTAGGCTACATTGTGGCACTGTTCTAGTGTACTGTCACCTGCTATATTCTCTATCGTACCGTTCTAATGCTACAGTAAGGACAAACAAGGTTTCATTTTCTTTTTTTTCAGATGCTGCAACTGCCACTGTGTAACACCACAAGTACCACCGCAATGATGACATTTCATCTGCCCAGGTTTGCCAACCTTAATCGCCATTTCCTGTGCAGCCAGCCCTGTGCCTAGCCCTATTTCCAAACACAAATTACAGGTAAGATAAGCGTTTGGGGGGAGGTAGTATAATGGAGTATTAGGAGAGACGAGAGACTGACGGTCCTAGGACTATTGAATTCACTTACTCTGTGACAGGCACTTAGTTTTGAAAACATTTGGGCCTTTAGTACTTACACAAATTGAATCAAGATGCCACTTACGTTTCAGGACTGTTAAACCTCCACCCACCAGCCTCAAAAGCAGTAAAAACACGTATGCTAAGATAAAGTTTAAAGTATATTTATATATCCCTAACATAAATAATCTCCCGCAAGACCCAACTCACCCCCCCTCCCGAACCCCAACGAATGTCCCTGAAAACGAAATCCAAAAAAGTAGAACACCCAACTCCCAATTCCCACCCCCCAGGAAGTCTTTAAAAAAGTGGCAAGGGTCAGTCTCCTCCTACTGCTGGCTGCTGTTGACTTTTCAGGCCAGGTCGGCATACTCCTTGTGGAGGGTCTCGAGCAGGGTTTTGGTGTTGAGGAGCTCCTGCTCGAGGTAGGACACGCTCGGGGAAAGGCGGTGCACCCTTTTTTGCAACTGCTTTGGGAGGCAGCTGATTTCTTTGCTGCTCGGCGGTGGCGGGTGGCTGCGGTACCCCGGCTCTGTACCGCTGGAGACCTGCTGCGCTGACTGGCTGACCCAGGGAGCGCGGAGGAGGATGCAGGTGTTGCTGTGGATGTTGTTGACGTACACTGCGTGTCCCCTCCTCCTGGGCTACCAGCCGCCGATATTCGGCGACAGTGGCCTCCAGCCTCCGTTGCCGGGCCCTTTTAGCCAGCTCCTTCCGTGTTGGTTTGGAAGGAGTATCTATATGAAGAAAGAAAGACATAGTCTGTAACCAATGCTCTTTAAGATTAACACAAAATGATTCAGCAGAAAGTTGTGTCACAGTAGAACTAGCAACTTGCAAGCGCAGTACATAACTATTGTAGCCAGTATCTATCTAACCTCCCACTTCTTCATCCTTGTTCTAACATTAGTGGGAGTTTAAGAAATCAATTCTACGAGCGCTATGGACTCACTCCATTAGAGTAGACTATGACAGTATACCAGTCTTACTCTTCTTCTTCTCTCTTGTTAAGCAAAATTGGTACGTTAACTTCTGCAAGTCTGCATAATGCCAGCGCAGTCAACTTGCACCCAAGATAAACAGACACCCGCCATGATGAGTGAGACAGACTTGCGTTACTGTACCAGTCCAGTACATGCAGGTGGTGATGCTCTTACTTTTCTATTATGGGTGGCACTGAGAATACTCTGTTACAAGGGCTACTGCTTAATTAATTTAACTTTCACCCTACAGTGCCAATGAATACTAGAAAAAGAAAATGAAGAAGATAAATAATCTGATTATCTATCACTGCACATGGTATGTATTTGCTTACATATGGGATGACTTTAGGTGCCTTGCTTTTTATTGAGTGAACAGTGATACATCCACACATGAATGACCGAGTTCTACTAAACTTATTAACAGAGGTAGTGAGTGGCCATCGTAATAGCCGGATATATGCTGTGCTTGCAATACAAACTACTGCTACTATTCATGGTAGTATTCGGACAAAATTATAACTTCTTTTCCTTGCCTTTCCAACACTGGGACGGACGTGCAGGTGCGGTGTTACCTGCTCTTCAAAGTAACACGTAGTTCATCCAGTGACCGTCTACTCTCTCTAGATACACATATGCTATCTAAGAGTCAGATAGTACCATGATCCAGGCATCCATCCATTCAAACTATATGTCAATCATTCTTCTTTATGTCTCTCATCTGGACAAACCTTACGTTTTCTCACGGGGAGTACACTATGTAGTCTGCAATCTCAATAAGTAAGGAATATAAGAGCTTACCACTGCCCGCCACTACCGTGGCAACGTGCACAGCAGTTTCGTCCAGTACTTGCACCGCCTCCTCCCCTGAAGTCTCCTCCTCCACCTCCGCGCTGGGCCCAGCAACAGATGTTCCACCTACAAAGTACGTTTAAGAATGTTAGATGTCATAGACATACACCACTCACTAGTATTTTGTCTAGGAATGAAGAAATGTGAATACAGAAACCAATCTAATAATTTGTGACTGTCTACTCTAAAGAAAAAAAATTCCCTTTTTCCAGGGAAGGGTGTTGTCTTGCTGCAATTTTTGGCACAACTGATGAATGCTTGCTTTTAAACACGCACCATTTTTCGCATAACAGACAGAAGCTTCACTTCTAAGAACAAATCATCATCACCAGGACGGAGTGACCAACGATTCAGCACCAAAAAGAAAAATTACAGTTCAAACCAGGTGAGGGCTCGGCTCGCCCACAATAAATGTGTGAAATAAATCATCACTAAGCACTTTTCCATTTTTAATCAACCGTTTATGTTTTATGACAAGCTTGATTTTAATAAATATTTATACTTTTAATAAAGCTTTAAAACTTAAATAGACTCTGTGGTTTTTGGTCACGAATGAATGAGCAAAAGGTTTTGCAATTTGCAAGCATGAGTCAGTGCCTCTGACACTTCTGGACTCTGACTCCGTACTCTTGTCCTGCGTTAGATAATCATCATTGGGGATCAATCATTGATGAATTCGGGAGCTAAATGACTCTGCCACACTATCTAGTCATTAAGGAGATTGGGGGTTCTTTAAAGTCTGATATCACAGAGGTATGTGGAAAGTCTACCTGCGCCTATTATAATTGATAAACAATGCACTATTTAGTGTCCATAGTTCTGTTTGTGCAGATTTGTCCCTGCAACAGTAGTAGAATGGATTGTCCTCCTATCCAAACCAAAAGTAAAGTAGTATCTTATTCTTTCTTGGTGGTCATTCACATTTTATTGTGGGGAATTGTCAAAGCATAAACATTTAGAAGACTTGAAAAGACATTATGGACAATCCCAGAGGACTGCTCTCAGTGCATAGAGCTATTGCTGGCTAGAATGGGAGTTTCGGTTAACACCTTTTGCCAACTGTGCAATCTTAGTTAGCTACACAGACAGACTAATAAGAATAATCTAGTAATACCACAGGGAGTCATAGTAGAGGCAGGATAAGAATTTAGATACAGTCTACAAGAAGATCAAAGACGATTTAGAAAAAATCGAATGAGGAACGCTAGGAAAAAATAGGTACTCTATATTAAAATGAAAACTTACTGGGGCCAGCAAAGGAGCCCTCGCCTGACCGATCCTGGCCTGCATCCAGTTCCACAGCAGCCTCCACCTCTGTCCTCTTACCCCTGTGGGGAGCTGATGTACAACATGAAAGAAAGAAAGACCCGAAAACATGGATGATTGTTGTCAACCAAATCAAACATTTCAAATTGACAATAACAAAATATTTTGGCGAAACAGCAAATAGACAACTATTCCACGGGATATATTGACCTATCTCATATGGTCTACTACGATATTAGTGTTGCTTGATTTGCGGACCGTCGACTTGGAAAGTTATGTAACTCACTAAACAAACTACTAAAAAGGTTCGCCTAGGACTGGCAGGCAGCAGTCTGCAGCATGCGAAGTGACAGACAAACTCCATCGTGATTGCAGATCAGCGACAACACTAAAAAGTTGCCTACTACATTAACCAGTCATTAACATACTCAAACTATCAATCCACCACCACTATTTCTTCCTATTGCCAGGTGTACAAAGGAAGGACTGGACTTGAGTCTGTAGGGGCAGATTTACAAGACCCTTGCGGCACTTTTGCTCCATTGTTGCGTGACCTTTTTGACGCAGCGGCAGAACAAAAGAGGCGCCATGGTGTGGCATATATTAACAACGTGACGCATATGGGAGATGCATCACGTTGTAAAGCCCTGCGCCATCAGGGGGCGTTCCTTTGCAAGGGAGGGCGTTCCTGTGCAGGAACGCATCCTAAAAGTGGCTGAGGGAAATCTACAAGATTTCAATCAGTCACTTTTAGGACAATGACTCAAACCCTGTGCCTGCTTGAAGCAGACGTACGGCTTTACGCAGCATTGGGGAGATAGGGCACCCCAGAGCATTGCTGGAGCTGCGCCATAGTTGCGACGCAACTCCGCAATGCGCCGCCTTTACGGCACAGATGCGTAACGCTTCGGTGACGTTTTGGGCCCATGGTGCGCCGCATTGTGAATACGGCGCACCATGGGTGGTGGTGGCGTGGCGTACAATTACTGGCGCATCCCTGCTACTTTGCAGGGATGCGCCAGTAGTTGAAAATCTGACCCTTAGTGTCTAGCATTACGCAGTTCTTTATACTACACTCATACATAATTTCTAAGGCCAATTAAATGAACACAAAATCGAAAACAAATAAGCATAGTAGCAACGCTACTGAGAAGGATAGCAGTGCACCTGAAATGCCCAGAAGATTTTGAAATATAATTAAATTTACCTACAATTTAATCGGTAGCATTATTGCTCTTGGTAAAAAACAAAAATTTGCAGTATAATAACACACAGAGCTGGAGAAAACAGAGTAGTGATGAAATAGCTACTACTACTTACCAAGCCCGGGGATCTCGAGGCCGAGCAGGTTGACCAAGTCGAGTTCCCGGCCCAGGAGATCCGTCCAACTGTGGGTGGCCTGGTTGTAGGTGCGCCGGACCCGAGAGTGTTGGTACCTGGTCCGGCACACCTTCTCCCACCGCTTCCGGCGCTCCCGGACCCCGTAGCCGCTAGCGATCTTACCGCCTGCCATGATGGTCCTGGGGAGGCGGCACTGGACATAAAAAACTAGTGCGGCCACCTCCTCCAAGCTAAAGATCTCCCGGGCTGTGACTGTCTCCCCCCTCAAACGCCCGCACGGGAGCCGGGCACGGGGTGCGGGACCCTTCCCCTTCTCAGGCTGCTTCCCGGCTCCCTTTACCATGGTCTGGGCAGAAAGGAAGGTAAATAATAAATAAGAAATAGAATAGGGAAGAAGAAAAGAAAAGAGTTTAAAAAAGTAGTTTAAAATTAACCAAAAGTAGCAGAAAAACACAAATATAGAGCTAGAAAAATAGAGGGATAGATAATAAGTAAAATAGATCAAAAAAAACTTCGAACAAGCAAAGGATGGCAGAGATTGACAGAGGATACAGAAAGCATGTGCAGAACCATAGCAATGAATGAGAAAGAAGATGGCCGTGCCCGTTCACCACCGTGTGCGTAAGTTCGCGTGAGATTTCCCTCGCGATCACACGCAAACTTGTACTAGCGAGCCGCACACTTTGCGAGATTACACATAGCACCCGGAAGCGGAAATACGTCACGCAAACAATATGGCCGCGCCGTGAACGACCGTGAGGGTAACTTCGTGCCGTTGCGCTACAAGTGGCTCGCTAAAACGCACAAAACATTGCAAATTAACACGCCGCAAAAAAAAAAGCGCATACTCGCACAAATTCGCGGCTACCGAATTCGATCTCGCGCAAATTCGCGCCCCGAACATACATTGCATTTTGACTGGCTGGTAAATGTTCATAGACAGGCCAGCATACGTCTGTCCAGGCAGGCATGATTGTGTATCGCCATGTTAGTGATGATGTCATCTGGCCGATCGCAAATCCAAGAAGTCATCGACAAATTATGTCCTGCATTCTATTACCCTAGACGGCTGCACACTGCCACTGCCTGAGCCTAAGCCTCCCATTGGATAATTGTAGCTGGGGACTGGCTCAAGACGGAGTTGACGCAAGGAAGCTGCAAGAGCGCATTTGCAACTTGTGAGTGAGGGCTCTTGAGGAAGAATACATGAAAGTAAGTGTGGACTTTCCACTTGCTGTGTAGCCAGAGTAGCATATCCTGCAGCCCTGCATTGCTGCTATCCTCAACGTGCTTGATGCGGCTGTGGCCCAACACAACTTTTGTGCGCCATGGCGTCACCTGTAGAATATGTGTGCTGCACCCTGCCATGGTAATTGCTGAGCATTCATGAGTCCAGTAGGCACCACAGCCATACTTACCGGCATTGGCAGCATTACGGCCGGGGACAATGCCTGTGCTGTAGCAGGCAGGGTCACAGCAAGCTGAGCAGTGGATGCCAATGCCGCTGCCATCCCTGGACCTATTAAAAACAGGCAGAACTAGTAGTGACATCACCTGTTGTGCTCGAGCAGCTACCTGTTCTGCAAATAACCCAGTTATACTGCACTGATTAATATGCGGAAAAAAAGCAATTTCCTTTGGTGTACATTTTGTTTTTGCACTCGGTGTAGCCAAGAAAGTAAAACACATGTCATCTATCTCTTCTTTAGAAAAGGCAACAGGAAAACGCAGAGTTCAAAAAAGCAGGGACATGTACAGGGTGACAACAGGGGTCACAGGAAGCAGCAGTGTTATAGATGAGAGGGAGAGCAGGAGTAAAGAGGAGAAAGAAACAACAGGAGAGGAGAGAGGTAAGACGAGCTAAATAGAAGATAAGGAGAGCAAATCAGACACAAAGAGAAAGCAGCCATGATGTGAAGAAGATAGCATTAAGAAGAGAAAAAATAGAATGAAAGGATGTAGAGGACAGGACAGAGGTAAAGAAGCAGACAAAATATAAAACGGAGACACAGCTAATCACTGCTAAAAGAGTGATCGTAAAGAGCCAAGATCGAAGGGAGAGAGAGTAGAGCATGGATAGAAGTGAAGAGGAAAAAGGGCAGTGGTAGAATGAATAGAGGGCAAATCAGAAATTCAGGGAATAAGGTGTGACAAAGATGATAGAAAAGAATAAGAGGTGAGAAGATAGACTCTTAGAGTAGAGACATAGGGGACAGAAAACAGATCAAGGTTAGAAAATAGAGACTGAGGCAGTGAGAGTGTTGAAAGTGGGGCTCACCGGAGGAAGAAGTGAGCTGTGGCCTCCATGACAAAATCTTCAGCACCTGCACTATTTTTTTTTTTTACAAATTAAGCACTGGGCCTGGCCATGTGGCTGGTGGCTATTTTGAAGACTAGGCCTGCAAGCTTCTCTGGCCTTGTCTGCCAACAGGCCTGCTTTCATCCAGTAGTCTCAGAGCAGGTAGTCACAGCTTTATTAATCAAGTGTTTCTGTGTGGTCTGTTGAATTTAAACATCATTTAGGACATTGACGGCATTGGATTGAGTTGGGAAGTGTGTTTTTTTGGGGTTGGCTCCCGGATGTTGTTGGACCTGGCCTTGTGACTGGTGGCCATTTTGAAGCATAGGCCTGCAAGCTTGTCTGGCCTTGTCTGCCAACAGGCCTGCTTTCATCCCGTAGGCTCAGAGAAGGTAGCCACAGCTTTATTAATCACGTGTTTCTGTGTGGTCTGTTGAATTTAGACATCATTTAGGGCATGGATGGTATTGAATTGAGTAGGGAAGTGTGTTTTTTTGGGGTGGGTTTTCTGATGTTGCTGGGCCTGGCCATGTGGCTGGTGGCCATTTTGAAGCCTAGGTCTGCAAGCTTGTCTGGCCTTGTCTGCCAAAAGTCCTGCTTTCATCGAGTAGGTTCAGAGCAGGTAGCCACAGCTTTATTAATCAAGTGTTTATTTGTGGTCTGTTGAATTTAGACATCACTTAGGGCATGGATGGCATTGGATTGAGTTGGGAAGTGTGTTTTTTTCGGGGTGGGCTTTCTGATGTTGTTTGGCCTGGCCATGTGGCTGGTGGCCATTTTGAAGCCTAAGTCTGCAAGCTTCTCTGGTCTTGACTGCCAAGAGGCCTGCTTTTATCCAGTAGGCTCAGAGCAGTTAGCCACAGCTTTATTAATCAAGTGTTTCTGTGTGGTCTGTTGATTTTCGACATAATTTAGGGCATGGATGGCATTGGATTGAGTTGGCAAGTGTTTTTTTGGGGTGGGCTTTCTGATGTTGGGCGTCTTATAGACTTGCCTTTGTTGTGTGTGTCTGGTATGTATTGGTGTGCAATGCATGCACCCTGCAGACCTTTTTGGGGCCTGTGAATTTTCGTATTTGCATTTTGTTGCATTAAAAAGGTAGAGCAGTGTGCTTTAGCATGCATCCTTTGCCTGGCTTTTATAGGCCTTTTGTCAGCTCCTGGTGTTTCCCATGCCCCCTGCTTGTTGCTTGTGATTTGTGAGTGTCCATGTGGATGGTGGTCTTTTTTTGTGTTGGGAGTTATTAGTGTCCTGCTTTTGCCATATAGGCCTGCATGGTTTTCCTATTGGCTTACTGCTTCCATCCATCCACCCCCTTTGCTAGCAGTAGATCCATGAATGATGTGATGCTGAAATAATTTAATGGCAAATAGGATCCACTCCACTTCCATTACATATTTATTTTGGTGGTTCTTATTCTCTTTCCTATCCTTCCTGAGAGTGTAGTGTGTGTACACAGTAGTATAACATAGCCCTTGTTGACAAAGTCTCAGAAATGGCTAGACTATACCTTTTGTTTGCACTACTACAGTAAGTAACTAAACCACAACAACAAATGCAACATTTTACTGTTGTTCTTTTCCTGGCTTTATTTGTTTTTAGGTGCACAAAAAGCCAGAGGAGGAGGTGTCATCATCATCACCCGTTGTACTGCCAGCCACACAGAAGTCCTGCTGTGCATCACTTCCACTTGTGACCACAACTTGTTGTGCATCTGCGTCCTGCCTGACATCTGAATAAGATGGCCCAAAAGAAAGGTACCAGGTCCAGTACCAAGAAAGTTGCCGGTGAGAAGAAGGAACAAATAAAGGAAGCACCATTAACCATGACCGGTCTGCCGGCAAATGGTTTTTTTGGGTACAAAAAAGTTACGCCGTTGTCCGGGAACCAAGCTAGAAGCAGCACCTCCGCACCAGCGGTCCAACCCACCAACCTTTTCCAAAGCCTTTGAGTGTCTCAGAGGTATCCAGTCTACTAACGAGCAGCGATGTTAAAATTTCATTATCGCAAAGTAGTACATAATCAATGCAGCAGAAACTTAGCAGATAAGTGTGCAGCTGGAATTGGTTGGACAAACTTTGCAGCAGAGTGCTGTTCACAATATCTACCTGACAACAGACTTGTGGACAAGTTGCCAAGCCACAGATTACATATGCATCACTGCACACTGGGTCTCTTTTGTGGGATGTAGAGATAAGCTATCTGAATAAGGTGCTGGTGACACAGCTGAGATTTTTAAAGCTACTCGGAAACATGCAAGTGTAGCCATGTTCGCCATGGAGAAATCTCATACTGCTGTAAACATTTTGGAAGAGTTTCGCAGCAAGGTTTTTGAATGGCGGCACCCAAGAGGGCTTAGTATTGGTTTTGTTGCCACAGATAATGGCAGTAATGTACTTAAGGCCATGGACCTTAGTTCTATTTCAGGGTTCCGTGTTTGGCGCACTGCATAAACATTATAGTTCAAGACTTTCTGAAAAACGAACCCATAGTCAGCAACTTACTGACCATCTGCCGAAGAATATGCACTCATTTCAGCCATTCTTTTAAAGCTCGGAAGAAGCTGAGGATCATTCAACGTGAATATCAGAAAGTCAAAGCACTGATCCAGGAGGTGGCAACACGTTGGAACTCAACGTATTACATGCTTGATCGTTTGTTTGAGCAGTACAGGCCACTCAATGAATATGTCATACAAAACTGGATGCTACTGCGAAAGGCATGACCCTTCAGATGGACCATTGGTGCCTAGTTAAATGCCTGACTGAGATGCTTCGTCCTTTTGAGTTCTTCACATGTGAAGTCAGCAAGAAGGACTGTACAATGGGCCAAGCTATCCCATTATTGCAAATGCTAGAGCATCTGCTGAAGAAGGTGTCTGAATCATACAAAGGTATAGAGGACAAAAAGGAAGCCTATGACTTGGTGGAGAGCTTAGCCCGTCACTTAGCTGAAAATACAAGGATGCAAAATAAGATTTTGTCACAAGAAAATTACATTTCTGCCACAATTCTGGATCCACGGGCAAAATTGGGACTCAAGACATTCATTCCTTTTTCAGAGATGGATGTTGCCCGCTACAAAACTTGGATAGCTCCGCAAGATCAACCTACAAGAAGTACTGCAGCAGGGCATGCGGCATCAAGTGCAACTTCGGAGGCTGAGGGCAGTGCGCTTGGCTCACAACACTCACCATCACTATCGGCAACAGCAACAATACCTGGATCATTAGGCCCAGTAGAATTGTTACACAATTGGTATTTACAGTTAGGCATTAATAAGCACAGTGCTGATGCACAGAGAAAAGTGCCGAAAGGTTAGCAGCAGCACCCCTGAACATTGAGCGGATGGTCTAGGCCTATCTGGACGACCCAACAGAGGTGTAAATTGATCAAAACCCATTGAAGTATTGGTATAGGATAAGGGCTGAATGGCCGCTGCTCAGCAGGCTGGCGAAAAGCTATCTGGCTTGCCCTGTTGCAAGTGTCTCTTCCGAACGTGTTTTCAGTGCTGCTGGTTCCATTGTAACAGTGAGAAGGACCAGTCTCTCGCCCAAAAACGTGGAGAGGTTAACAATGATCAAAATGAATCAGCATTTCATACCACCGAATTACACAATACATGAAGCAAGCGAGGAAGATGAGGACTGCGCCTCAGGTGACGGAAGTAGTGTGTCACATCATGATTACCTACTACTGGCTGAACCCCCAGAGTTTGAGGACGAGTTGTACTTCCCTGACAATTAGGCTTGCACTTACTGTCTTCCTCCCTTTTTTCCTTTATTTGTGTGTCTGTCGTTCCAGTTACAAACTTTGAATCACAACAAATCCATTACCACCGTCTTCTACTCTTTTTATTTCAATATACAAGTTTCAGGTGACTCCATTTGACAGTACAGTCCTCCAAATCCAGCTCCTCCGCTCCATCCTACTGAATCTCCTGCTTAAATCCATTGCCCTCATGATGATTGGATGATGGAAAATAGAAGAAAAAAGAAAAATAAAAACTTTCCCATTCCCACCAAAAGAAGTGGAACATGATGACTACTATAGCTATCCTCCTTTCAGAGCTGAGAGAGACTGCCCGGTAATGGAACAGGTAATGATTGATGCCATGCATTGGACGCAGAGTCGCAGACTGAGTGATTTTGTTGTTGTTTGTTGTGCATGAAGTTATGTCATTGTGCACTAACTAATCATCTTTCTATAGTACACACTAAACGTAACGCCTCTACACGAGCCTCCCTCACGATAAAACCTTGGCTATCATAGAAGAGGTTTTATACAGTACCGACTGGAAATACCAAACACCGAGAGGTGTGGTAATGGAGTGCATCACACTTGCATTAGGGAGAAACTTTTTTGAGTATGAAGGGATCCTCTACCTCCAGCGCCATGGCACCAGTATGGGCAGCACTTTCGTGCCTAGCCTGGCGGGACTGTATGTCCACCACATGGCGAGCACCAAAATCCTACATACCGACAACCCATACAGACATCACATACACACATGGAGAAGGTACATCGATGATGTGCTTGTGATATGGCATGGGGACCAAGAATCTGTATCTGAGTTTATGGTTTGGTTAAACCAGCAGAACCATTTCTTAAAGTTCACTCATACAGTGTCAAGAGAAACATTAGTATTCCTGGATCTTAACATCTTCCCAAAAGACGGGAAACTACATACCAATACCCACTTTAAACCAACGGCGAGGAACTGTCTCCTTCGCTATGACAGCTTTCATCCACGGCACTTACGCACCAATTTGCCGTATGGTCAGTTCCTACGCCTGAGACGTAATTGCACACAAATCCAGGACTACAAGGCACAAGCAAAGGATTTAAAAATCAATTTGCAGAGAAGACAGTACCCAGAGAAGGTCATCAACAACGCGATGAAAAGGACGAGAAATAACCATCGGGAGGCACTACTGGAAAACGAACCCCAGGGCAATCAGGCATCAGCCAGACCCATCTGCGTGACTACCTACAGCCCCCAAACCAATGAGGTATCCAAACTTCTGAATAAACATTGGCGCATCCTGACAAGTGGCAAACTAAACATTGAGAAACCCTTATTTGCCCACAAACGAGGCAAAAATCTCAAGGACATGCTAGTGCACACACGCCCAAAACTGCAACAAATGCCACAACTCCATCCACAAGGACTGGGAGGCCACTACCCATGTGGTAACTGTGCGAGCTGTCACCTGACTCAGAAAAGTAAGAATCTAACTTTTTCTAACGGAACGAGGTGGGAACAACGGAAACTAACCAACTGCAACAGCAGAAATGTCATTTATATGATAACCTGCCCTTGCAATTTGGAGTATTTTGGCATGACAAAAAGACCAGTGAAAACACGAATCGGGGAACATAAGAGCAATATCGGTTGTAAGAAGACGACGACAAAAATGGCCACACATTTCATTGAGAATGGACATTGTGTGAATGACATCAGGTGGACAGTAGTTGAACAACCCCCATCTGACCAAGGACTCTTTGAGAAAGAGCAGAGATGGGTTTTTAGACTGGGGACTAACACTACAGGTCTTAATGACAATATCCCCTGGGGTCAGTTAACTTAGATGATGCACTGATGAATGTACTCTTCAACGCGGCGTAAATACAATTTATGTAAACAGAGTGTCTCATGAAGATTTCCAGACTTTCCCCACATGAGCATCTACCAGACGAATCATAATATGCCCGGGGGTCTGCATCTTTCATTCATCCTTAGAATATATATCTACTCATCCTGGTAATATGTATTCTCTGCCCCTTGGCAAAAGAAAACAAGCAAACAATGAAACGCAGTATTATGAACAAAGTGGGCGTTTTTTCCAATGAAACGCCATGCACATTGTGTCCGTTAGGAGGAAAAACATCATTCTTATTGCCATAACTAACCATCATGAGATATGAGACAAGAGCAGGATAGCGCATGCGCATAACAGGTAACAAAGACACCCATAACAGTGCATGCGCAGCAGGACAAAACACACCGCATGGATGCATGCGCGAAGGAAAGACGCGAGAAAACAATGACCACGAGCAAGGAACCGACAATGACCATATATGGCCATAAGGAAACCACAATCATGCAATCAACTAACTAAAACCGACAATGACCATATATGGCCATAAGGAAACCACAATCATGCAATTTAACTAACTAAAACCGACAATGACCATATATGGCCATAAGGAAACCTTAGTCATGCAATTAACTAATTAACTCCAACCCAGGAAAAGGTATAAAACCCCAGTTTCAAAATTCCTTCTGGCATTATCACCGGAGCCACGTAGGGATCGATCGGGAGGTATTTCCTCGTAGAAATCGTGAGTAGAAAGTTCTGATGATTGTGAGCACAGCCACCACTACATGAATGTAAGTTAAACCAAGACCTGAATATGCCTTTCTTTCTCAAACAGGTGCTAGTTAGCACACCAGATCCTGACGCTTTGGCTCATGAGGTTTATCTACAACTCCAAAACAGTATGTTGTAAATATGTAATGGCATGAAATTGACATTTTTCCTCCTCACTTTACAGGGATATAACACAAACTTTGTCCTTTCCCTCTTTACCAACAATAGTTTTACGACCAGGAAATGATTTGAAAACATCTGATCAAAAATTTCCTCATTAAGTGTGTGTGCTCTATGTTGTGTGTTAGTGAGTCTAGTGTGTTTTTTGTAAAATATTTTTATCCCACTATAAGCACTTTAATACAGCTATAGTATGTCACCTGTAACCACTGGACATTTTACCTATGGATATGGAGAGAGAGACCACCACAAACATTTTTTTTGTCTTCTTTCCTTTACAGGTTGATCAATAGACAATATCTTTTCTTGCTAGGTACATTACTTTTACCTGCACTGTAATTTTTCCTCACTTTTATTAGAAAATTCTGGTATTAGTTAGAGAAACTTGAGTAAGGTGGGGATTTGTGCAACCTGAAGAAGGTGCTTCTGGCACCGAAACATGTTGACGCACACAAAAAGGAGGTAACGCACATTGTCAGCGTACTGACCTCCCACCCTCATTTTTAACAGCACCAGCCCGGGGGCTTATTAAATAATTTTTAGTCACCGCACGAGCCAGGTTCTTTCTTAAATATCACTATTTCCCAAACCCCACAATACACTCACATTTATTCAAAATACCCCCTCACCAACACCACACATAGTCTAACAAGTGCTCCCACGTCTCCGTAGGTCGCAGCACGCCATACCCCGTAGAGGGTTACGATGACCCCGATGATGAAGCATGACACCACGGGGCCTGTTGGTGTGTGAGGGGACCTAAAAACATAAAGGTGTTCCCCACTGTGGAGGAGACACCCTTAATCTCAAGGAGTGGATTCTAACTGTTTATTTAAATTAAATGTACACCAATAATTAGTCACACGCTTGCTGGTGCGGATGTGGCGAAAGCACCAGTACTTCAATTTCAAGGCAGAGCGATGATCTTCTTCTGCTTGCCCACCCAGGAGCAGTATATTTTAGAGGTGATTTTAAACAAAGGAACATATACCTCAGCATTAATTGCCGACATTGATTGGATTTGTTGTCATCCTCATACACAGCACTAACTTTTATGCTGTAAATGTGTTGTATTTGTATATGTGTTGTATTTGTATAGCGCGAACAGTAACCCGTAAGCATCCTGGCGCTTGTACTCCTACCACAAGGGAACCCCTCCTGGCTTTCCCTTGTGAGGTGTCCACTCCTGGGCATTCCATGGTGAAACCAGGCATCCCTTGTGTATCGGGGGCCGTTGTGAAGACTAAGCAAGCTATTGTCCAGAGTTGCAGCATGGGGCCCATGCTTAGATTCGGCACTGAGGCGAGAATATCCGGTCAGAGGAATTTAAGCCCGATCCCGCCGAGGCGGGAATCGAACCCTGGTCCCTGGCCAGCGCTCTGCATCAAGGTCCGCCGGTCTAACCATTGAGCCACACTTCTCCACAGTGTAGGCTTAGTCAAGTGACTCGACACGACTATAGTTTGTAACAGTGTCTACTAGGCTATCCCCATCACCATTATGTTTTGTTGTACAATACTTTTGCATATTATTGTTGCTCAGTAAGGTCTGTACTGTACTTCATTCTACTACTCCTCAAACAGTCTCTCATAGGCGACTGACTGTCTCATTTTCTTTTTTTGCAAATGCTGCTGCCCTGCCAGTATCTAATACTACTACTACCACCACTACCACAATCATTGGATGTTAGATAAAGGAAACCATCATGCAGCCATCGCTGTGCCTAAGTTAAACATCAAGCAAAGGTAAGAGAAGTTTGGGGGAGGCATAATTAATAATGGACATGTTTTCAATCAATTCACACACCCCATCGAGTCCAGACAAAGAATGCATAGACTAGAAGAGAGTGACTGAAAGTACTAGTAGGACAACCCCAACCAATGTCTGTAACCGTAATGAGAAAGTCCAAATGTTCAAAACCGCAACACCCTATTCCCACCCACCAAAACAAGAATTAAAAAAGGGGCAATAGACAGGGTCTATGTGTGGCGGGATTGTCTCTGGAGGACACGTCGCACTTCCTCCTCCAGTTTGGCGACACAGCGCTTTAGAGCGCGGCAGTTGCAGCCACAGTGGGGGGGCACCAGAGATGGTAAGGCGGTGGTGGGCGGCTGCCAGACGGTGGTGCCGTACCGCTGGAGGGCGGTGGCTGGGGCCCGGGGCACTGGAGGAGGCTTCAGCTGCTGCTACCTCTTCCTCCTCCTCTTCCAAGACCACCAGCCGCTGATATTCTAGTCGGATTGCCTCCAGCTTGCGGCGGCGGGCCTTGGAGGACAACTCCTTCCGATCTGGTTTGGAAGAAGTAGCTGTACATCAAAAAGAAAAAACAAGAAAATTGTAAAATATACTCTTAGAAAAACAGTAGGACAAGTTATCTATACACATAGTGGCATGGTAGCACTATAAAGCACAGTACATAACATTTGTGGTATGTATCTATCCTCCCACTTGCTTGGGCTATAATATTTGCAGGATTTTTTCTAGCATTCCACCAACCATGCATCAGATTCTTTACTATCAGCCACCTTTTCAATTTGCATGCTTGCATCACACGTATCCTTCTCTCTGTAAGTCATAAATATTAAATATCGCCCGTCCTTCTTCCTTCCACCAGTCTTTCACGTTTTAGTTCAACACCAGATGATCTGACTTTTAGTCTTCTCCATAACACTAACACTTTCAAAGGGGAGTTGAAATCACAGATAGATGAGGCCATTGGTTACTCAATACTCCTGCCCCTAATGCCTTTACAAATGCCAATTAAAGGGTGTCAAACGTTCACAACAACTCTTACTTACTGTTAGAGCACATTAGGATGGTGGGCTGACTTTGTTCGCCCGCCATCCTCAACCTAAAAGAGGCCGCCCGCCATAAGGGAGGGGGTCCAGTGGGGGCAATAAGGATGCGCCCGCCACAGTGGCAGAAGCATCCAGTATTTTTACTGCCCGCCGCAATGCTAAAAATACATGTTGTGCTTTTCCAAGCACAACGTGACAGGCACCGTGCTGTGCCTGCCACGTTGTGCTTTGAAAGGCAGAGGTTACCATAGGTACATTCCATGGGGGCCCTCAATGAGCCCCCCAAGCATACTCCGAAAATCATCGGACTGTCTTTCTATCCGCAGGGGACCCCCCAGCAATTATAATATGGTGGGGGGTCTTTCCTACAGTAATGGCGGGCGGTTACCCCTGCTGAACGGGCGGTGACTACCACCAGCCCGGCGGGGGCAATCCGCCCACCATCCTAATGAGGCCCTAAGTCTCAGCAGTACAGTATACATACAGTACACCCTTGCAGTGAGTGTAATGTCAATAGATAAGGATTATGATTCTAACTTACCATCGGCCGACACTGGTGCTGGCACTCCCCATACCGCACCATTGCCATCGGCAATTGTCACGTCCTCCCCTCCGCGTCGCCTTCACCACTGGCCCCGGCAATGTTGGTCGGTAGTGCGCCTAGAAAACATTACACATTTTTTAGGCGTCACATACACCTCCCCCTATTGGTCAGTAACAAGATTAAAAAATGAGTTATAGTATACAACATACATCACTAGTACAAATCAGGTAGTAGTAGAGTAGACACTAGTAGTTATATATGGTCCCTAGGGTCATTCTCGCCTTTGCTTAGTTAGCCCGAGCCATGAAACCATTTTACCTTTGTGTCTTTTATTTTTGCACATGTGATGTTACCTTGCAGCTTGTTGTATAAGACACCTTTGAGCCCACATGACCTCATACTGCTACTGTCTAAGCGCTGCGTACAAGCGGTCAACTAACGTATTAACAAGCCACTTTTTTATGAAGTTCTGGTGTACTGTTAGTCCATATTGCTTATCCATGAATGCTATACTTTTTGGCACGGCGGAGAAATGCTTGCAATATACTAACACACACCGTTTCATTTTTCGCATTACAGACGGAAGATTCCCTTCTACGAACCAGAGCTTTGCAGAGCTTATGATGCAACAACTACCAGTACTAGGTTCTTCTGAGGTGAGGAGTCCCCAGAATTCACTCAGATCTTCTTTATAAATCTATATAACTTATATTCCTCCCTAGGGGATGGTGGTACTTCCACCACTGTTCAGTTATCATGATTTATTTCCCAACTGTAAGTAAGTGTAACAATGTTTACTGTTTTAATGTTATGGATGTTTCTGTTGGTGCTGCATTATAGAACAACGTACAGAGCTTATCAATTCAAAATAAAAACTTTGAACTTACATAGACTTGGTGGTATTTGGTGTGGACTTACACAAGTGAGCGAGCGAAAGGAAGAGAGAGGTTGGGTGTGTTATGTTCTGGGTTATCTACTTGTTGGGTATCTTGGGGGGAGGGATTGGAGAGCTAATAGTTATGACAAGACACTACTATAATCAGTCGGGCAGGGGATTGTGGTGGGTTCTGAGCTTCTGCTTGAGGTGTGTGAGGAAGGTCCAACCTCCCATCACCAACATCCTATTTTCTTGTGCAAAGTTCTGTATGGGCAAAATCCCTACAACAGTAGTAGTATGTCCTATCATATCAAAATAGAAATAAATCTGGTTGGGTATCTGTTGGTGTGAATTGTGAAAGCCTCAAGATTAACAAAGACTCAAGATCAATAAGACTAGAAGTAGTACCAGAGGATGACCCAAAGGTCTGGACTCAATGGCTAGAGCTACTGGTTAATCTGAGTTTTATTTAAAACCTTTCAAATAAAGACTGGCCAACTGGGCAAGCTTAGCTACTACAGTACAGACAGACTAATAGTAGTAGCAGTACAGAGAGTCATCATAGGAGAGGCAGGGATAAGAAGATTTTCGAAACAGTATAGATCGAAGGATAATTGTTGGTAAAAAATAGCATTAGGAAACAGAAACAATAATTCGGGAAAAATATTGTGCAGTAAAAGGTATCGAATAAGAATTATTATTAGAAACAAGAAGACGTATTAGGGCCAGCAGAAGAGCCAGTGTTGGTGTCCTCTTGATGTTGCTATCCCACCGACTGCGCCCCTGTCTGCCTGCCCCTGTGTGCTGAACAGGAAAGATATAAGAAAGAGACAAACATTGATGGATGGTGTCAAACAAATAAAATATTTTTAAAGAAAGGTCAAAAAACACTTATGTAAACAACAATTGCAATAACATATTGACCGATCTCATCTGGTCAACAAGCAGTATCAGGGGATTCGCGGATCGACTACTTACTATTTATCAACACTAATCCAGTCTTCCATTCTGATTACAGAATACTAACTAAGCCTAAGTACGACGTACCACCTGACCTAGTCCACCTATTCCAGGCGTGCCAATTGTACATTATGTATGCATTTCCACTTCTTTTAGTCCTCAACAATGCATATGGTAAAATGGAGGACAAATGACTACATTTTTGTATACACCAAATTTTTGGTTGATTGATTGATGCTGATGTTCTGCTGATGCGAAGCTTATTTCCACTCATTGAACAAACCAGAAAAGGTTCTAATAAAGACTAGGGTACTAGCAGCACGTGAAGTAACAGGGGGCATCACGCATACCACTAAAAAATGACAAACTCCTACAAAGTAACTAAACCTAAGAATCAATCCACCCCTATCTCTTAGTGACAGGAAAAGTAAGGACTAGAGTCACTATAGCAATATGTAACTTAATTTCTCTAAAATAAACTCTTACATAATCACGATAAGCGAGCCCAAACGCAAAGCTGCAAACTAGCAAGATTAGTAGTAGCGCAGAAGAGCACCTGTGTCATAACAATCACAGAAGACTTTTAAACGTAATAATCAACCTGTAATGTAAGTAGCAGCATTCTAGCTGGTTGGAAAAAAAAAGAAATTTGCAATATAATTACATAACACAGAGCAGAAGAACAGACACAAAGTAGTAATAATTAAATAGTTACTCACCAAGACGGGGACCTCCACTCCTAGCAGGTCCAGCAGGTTCTGCTCCCGGTCCAGGATGTCGACCACCGGTGCATCAGCTGGACCTGGGTGCGCCGAACCCCAGAGCAGCGGAACACTGCCCGATGCACCTTACCCCCACCACTGCCGATGCTCCCAGAGCCCGTACCAGGGTCCAGGCCTGCCACCTGCTCCCAAAGTTAAGGGGAGGTGGCGCTGCACAAAGAAAATGAGCGCAGCCAACTCCACCTCCCCAAATAGGGCCCGTGCCTGCACCCCTTGTGGGCGCCTTCGCGCTCTGGATGCGGCGAGCCCTACCATGGAACTTGGTTCTGGGGAGAGTGAGATGGGGCGGGAAACAAAAAAGGTAATAACATTTAAAAAGTAAGTAAAAGAAATGAAAATAGCAGGCAATAGAAGAAGAGTGAAAAAGTAGCTAAAAAACACACAAAAAGTAGACAAAAACCAAAAATATAGAAGCAGGAAAATAGTCAGGGACAAATTAAAAATCCAAAAAAAGTGTCTTGAAACAAAGGATTGGAAAGATAGAGGGAGGATTGAAAATCAGGCCCCAGAACCAAATCAACAGATTGAAAAACAAGATGGCCACGCCCATTGCGACCACGTGCGCAAGTTCGGCGATATTTTCTCCCCGAGCACGCAAAAAGCGGCGCGAACACGTAAAAGCGTTCCCGAACAGGAAATACGAAACGAGAACGGGCGCGAGAATGCATTGTGCGACCCGGAACAGGAAGTAAGCAGCGCGAGCGGGTGGGACACGTGAAAACGCCCATGAGCGACCCCATGGGTAAGTTAGCGAGACAATTTTAATGCCATCACGCAGAAAATACCCCGAACGGGCAGGGAAAAACGTCCGCGTCTTCGCGATATTTCCACGTGTTCGCTGAAAATTTTAACCTTTTCGCGATAGTTTGCTAAAGTGAATTTCGCAAATTCCGGCCACCCCTGATCTGCAGCCACACATGCCTCATACATAACTTTTCCATATGATTTCCTTTTATGACCTAATGCAAATTTTTTAAATATTTTTGTGCAGAGCCCCCCTGCTCCAGAAAAATCATACCATTGTCCATGGCCAGAGTTTTGACTATGTCAGTGCAACTGTTATGACACCATTGGCAAATGTATTAACTTCGTCACTAGATAAAAATGACTGTTTGTTTGGGGCGCCAGAGAGCCGGGCGCAAGGTGGTTGCACTTCAGTGAGGCTCCTGTGTCCCGTGGAAATATCAAGCATAATCCTGCCTTACCTGGCCCCATCGTAAGTTGAAAGACGGAAGATCGCACGTCCTGGCACACAGGGAGAACATCACAACTTTTAAAAAGTCATTACACAATGCTACGAAGGCCTGTTCCCCCCAATACTCTGCAGTGAGGGGCGAAGCAAAGATCGCGGCCACCTAGCTGCAAGATACAGTGGAAGGCCCACTGCGACCTGCGGAGAGGTGACGTGGACTGCTGAGCGGAGGCTCCCTACCTGCGCTGCTACAGGCTGTCTCCCGCTGAATGCCGGCCCTCAATCCCAGCTGCAATTCCAGGCGGCTGAGCCCATGGAGGAGCACTGTCTGATGCTGGAGCTGGCCACCTGATCTTGTGGTGGGTGGGCTCCGGTTGAGCATCACAAAGAAGAGGTAAGTGTGGTGCTTGGTGCCTGGACCCCGTTGCAACGGGCGGAGCGCTGGTCCTGCAGTGTAAGTCTCTAAGACCACATGGTGAAGGACGCAGTTGGCGAGCACTCGCTGAGAAGAGTGCAATTCAGAGGTCGGTGTGGGGGCTGAAATAAGTGGCAGGAAAGGTCCCCGCACCCCAGGAGGTCCCTGTGTAGTGCGCCTAATTAGTTGTAGCAAGTGGGAAAAGCACCAAACCACAGCAAGATACACAAGAGACATAAACCCCAGCCTTGAGAAATTCCCCCAACCGCAAGTAGATCCTCTTTTGAACTTTGGCTGAACAGCTATTGAATGTGATGAGCAATCGGACTGGTCCAGTCCCAGCGCTGGAGGCGACAGAGCCCACTGCTTGCGCATGCAAGGTGTCCCAGGACGGGGCCTCCTGAATCTATTACAGTTGCTGCCCTACCAAGGCCATATTAGCTCACTGCAATTGAGGGAGAGCAGTAACAAGAGATTGGATATAAGCGTAGTTGTGAAACCTTGACTGGCGTGGGGCTGACTGACTACAACAATGATCACCATAGTTAAGTGCCATGGTCCTAATGTTGACAACCTGTCCTTCTTTGACAAACTCTGGGAAAGATCAGATATTGGCACCTCACATATATTGAGTGGAGGAGATTTTAATATCACTTTAGGTAAAAACATGGATAGAACCCACACTCCGACCACACACCATAGCACTGCAGCTAGATATGTTAAAGATATCATAGAGATGAATGACTTTCTAGATGTGTGGAGGACCCTAAACCCCTCAGCTAGAGAAGGCACATTTTACTCTAGTGTACACATCAGCTGGCCATTACTGGATGATTGGGTAGCATCCAAGAGGCTGTATATCTGGATACGCAGGGACTCATCTTGCATGTACCATTCCCAGGTTCTACTGGAGCACTGGCTCCCAGTGACTGCTCCCTCCAATGTGCTGTGGAGGTTAAATCTCACTTTCTTACAGGCTATTCCATGCCGGAGAGAGCTACTGCAAGTCATTGCTGACTTCTTTGACTGGAACAATGAGTCTGTACCTGTAAAGGGAACAATCTGGGAGGCTTTTATGGTATTTGTTTGGTCAAGGGTGGTGGAATGCTGCAATCTAAAGGACAGCACTCTGGTCCGCTTGGGACCAAGCTGAAGGGACTGGAGGCCCTCCTGGGAGGATCAGACGAACCCCAGGTTCCAGGACAGATACAATATGCCCTCTCCAAGTTTCAGGAAGTGGCAGAGAGTGTCTTTATTGGGGGACATGCATTGGGGCTTGAACTTACAGTGCAGGTGAACTCTGACGCTGATACTGAAGTCAAAGAAAAGTGCCTGTCAATTGCTTGGCCTCTCTGCAGAGCACACAGAACAATGGTCATGTATTCCAGTTGTGTATATATATATTTTTTTAAATGTGTGGAAGAGGGTGAACAGATTTTACAGGTCAAAACCAAAAGTAAAATAAATTGCTTAAATGTGTGCGATTGCAGTATGTGTTTGGACATGGTGAAGTGGGGGATATGCAAGGAAGAGCATTCAGGGAAGAGTGACAAGAGGGGGCTGAAGAGAAAATAGAGGTGGTTGAAAATGTGCAGATCTTTTTTTTTGATTTTCCTCCTGGAGGAGGATCGAGCCTGGACCCCATGTTTGTCCATTGAGTGTGCCTGTGTTGCTTACTAAATAAAAGTCATACCAAAATGTTAAGCCTCACCACTGTGAGCATTACCTTCAGTACCCTGTTGGGCATCTATTATTGTCCTTATACGCGGATAATATTATCCTTACTTGCAGAACCCACAAAATAGTCTGAATGGTACACTGTGTGAATTTGTCCGTTTTGGTAGATTGTCTGAAGTACAGATAAATTGGGACTAATCCCAATTGTTTCCCCTAACATCAATCTCAATAATGTTTACCTCAGACTTCGATCTTCAGTGGTGTAAATAAGAACTGCGCTATTTGGGGGTCCTGAGATCTAGAGATAGGGAGTTCACATTGCGGATAAATTACAGGGTTGCCCTGACCAAACTAACAGACTGCATAACACGCAGGATGTTGCTGCCTCTTTCCTTGGCAGGGCCTACTCGCTTATGAGAATGATCATCCTGCCCAAACTCCTATATCTGTTTCTAAACATTCCTTATCAACTCAGCCCCCATGTTTTTCAAGCACTAAAGATGCAATTGATCCATTTGGCGTGGGCAGGTAAGCAGCCTCGTTTACATTGGAATGTCCTCACCAAACACTACGCCTTCCATTGGAATAAGCCCACTCCCTACCAGCCGCACCTTGCAATCAGGTACAAAAGGGGGTAGTGATGGACGGAGCATCTGAATCAATCAAACACTCACACCCAGTCAAAAGATCTGGGTTTAATCCATCACCGTTCTTTAGCCCACTCTGCCACCCCAGTTCAGACATGGCTATATGCAAATCAGTCTGACCCTGTGCCTCATGGGAACAGTGCAGCCCGAACTGCCAAGCCATGTCTTCCCTGGACCGGAAACAAGCTTCCGAGGACCGGTTTCTGGCATTCCAGCCATCTTCAGCCCGGCTTGCTTGAATCCAGTGGCAAAGTGAGCAAGGGACTCACGTCTGAGCATACCGGGCTGAAGACGGCAGGAATGCCAGAAACCGGTCCTCGGAAGCTTCCCTAGCGTGAGACAAACTCGCCAAGAAGCTACAGAAACTTGTGCTCTACACCCCACAGTTGCTGTTACCCTTTCATCCACAATTTCCAGTTACACATGAGGCAAACTGCTGGCAAATCCTACTGACGTATAAAATTAGTAACGGGGGGACCTCTACAGGGACGGAACAATTATCACACAAGACTCTCTTTGAACGGAGGGAACCGACTTCTCTAGATACATTTTTACACATACACCTAAGACACAACGTGTAAGCCACAATGTTAACCTCCCCATGAGAGCCTCCTTCCATAGACACATTGCATATTTTACTCTAGGTGGTGAACCTTAGGCAACAGGTCTCCATACTATACCGTGTGGCGCAGTGGAAATCTCTGACCGCCAAGGAGCGAGCACACTCTCATTGGGAGCCGGAGTTGAGCTGCCCTACTGAGTATAAGCAATGGGCCTCTTGTTGCACACAGACAGGGCAAGTCCCTCCAAGCAGCACATTATATATAATTCATGAAAATATTTTGCACAAAATGTATTATACCCCTCCTAAACTGCATCGGTGTGGTGACCCTGGAGTCAACTTACTTCATCTAGCGTGGTCCTTTGAACCGATACACAGATATTGGAGAGAAAGAGAATAGGCACTCACTGTCATAATAGGAAAGAGCATGGCTCTGACCTTGCTTATTGCTCTTCTGGGGCACGTTGCAGATTTATAGAATGATATGCAAAAAATGTGGCACTGAGCTTGTTATTAGCTAAAAGACGCATGGCATGTCGATGGGGGAGGGGGTAGAGCACCTAAATTCTGAGATTGGTTGAATGACCTGATTTATTGTCGAGACCAAATCATTACATATGTGGGATTGCTACCCCGAGGTCTTGTCTTAAGGAAATATGGGCCCCAATACAGGCCTATCTTCAAGCACAAATACCCCGAGGATGCAGGAGAGGATACACAGACATGATGCTGCCTTGCCCATCTAGGTAGTTCCACTGGATGGGGTAATGGGGAACTGATGTCTACATACAACTCAGTCCTGTTATGGATGCGAAATGTTATGGGATTACATTTACTAGCATATGCACCCTTCTGGCCCTGTGAGTTACACTGTATATGATCCTTCATTGTTAAAAATTAGTCAAATGTATTGGCATAATGTGCTGGTATAGATCATTCACTAGGGTATTCAGACAAAATATTGAGTTAGAAATGTCAATTTACGCAAATATCACGTTGTAAATATTGTGACAGAAATATCAACAGCAAGAATATCATGGTCAAGAATATTGATTTTAAGGTAAGAAATATCATTTTTTTAAATATAGAAGTCATTAATATCATTTGCAAAATACAGTTGTTTAAATTATCAATTTTTTAAATTAGTGTCATCTATTTTAGTATATATTTTAAATGTATATGATGTATTCTTTTGTATAAATATTGTCTATGTTTTTTTTCATTATATGTGTTTTTTTGTAGTTAACAATTTTATTAAACTTTGCATTTTTTTGTGTGTAGCAGGTTGTGGGATTTTAGGGCAATAGGGTGGGAAGTAATTTAATTATAATAAAGTAATGATTCTTTTTTATTTATTAATATTTATTTAATTGAGATTTTATAGTGTTAATTGTGGGAAGTAATTTATTATGATTTAACTATTAATTGGTTGTTAATTAATATTAATTAATTAGCAACTAATTATTATAATTGTGTAATATTTTTAAGGTATGGGTGTGGGATTTATAGTAGGGGTGGGCGGAATTTGCGAAATTTACTTTCACAAACTATTGCATTAATGTTAAAAATCTCTGCGAACACGCAGAAATATCGCGAAGATGAAGAAGTTTTTTCCCCGCCCGTTCACGATATTTTCTGCGTGATCGCGTTGAAAATTCCTCGCTAACATAACCATGCAGTCGCTCATGGGCGTGGCCATCTTGTTTTCACTTGTCCCGCTCGCGCTGCTTACTTCCTGTTCCGGGTCGCGCAATGCATGCTCGCGCCTGTTTGGGTTAAGTATTTCCTGTTCGGGAACGATTTTACGTGTTCACGCCGCTTTTTTCGTGCTCGGGGAGAAAATATCACGCGAACTTGCGCACGTGGTCGCAATGGACGCGGCCATCTTGTTTTTCACTCTATTGATATGGTTCTGGGGCCTGATTTTCAATCCTCTCCATCTTTCCAATCCATTGTTTCAGGACACTTTTTAAAAATCTTTTTTTTTATTATCTCTCTGATTATTTTCCTGCTTCTATATTTTTGGTTTTTGTCTACTTTTTGTGTGTTTTTTAGCTACTTTTTCACTCCTTTTCTATTGCCTGCTATTTTCATTTCTTTTACTTACTTTTAAAATGTTATTACCTTTTCTTTCCCACCCCGTCTCACTCTCCCAAGAACTATGTCCAAGGGTAGGCCTCCCCGCAGCCAGAGCCGCGATCGCCTTCCTTGCGGAAGGCAGCGCCCACAAGGGGTGCAGGCACGGTCCTTATTTTGGCAGGTGGAGTTGGCTGCACTCATTTTCTTTGTGCAGCACCACCTCCCCTTAACCCTGGCAGCAGGTGGCAGGCCTGGGTCGGGGAACGGGCTCCGGGAGCGTCGGCAGCGGTGGGGGAAGGTACGCCGAGCAGTGTTCCGCTGCTCTGGGGTTCGGCGCACCCAAGCCCATCTGATGCACCGGTGGTCCGACATCCTGGACCGGAAGCAGGACCTGCTGGACCTGCTAGGAGTGTTAGAATGCTGCTGCTTATATTACAGGTTAATTATTACGTTTAAACGTCTTCTGTTATTGTTATGACACAGGTGCTCTTCTGCGCTACTGCTAATCTTACTTGTTTGCAACTTCGCGTTTGCGCTCGCTTAGAGTGATTATTTAAGTAGGTATTTTAGAGAAATTAAGTTACGTAATGCTATAGTGACTCTAGTCCTTACTTTGTCCTGTCACTAAGAGATAGGGGTGGATTGATACTTAGGTTTAGTTACTTTGTAGGAGTTTGTGATACGTCACGTGCTGGTGAGTAACTATTTAATTATTACTACTTTGTGTCTGTTCTTCTGCTCTGTGTTAGAATGCTGCTGCTTACATTACAGGTTAATTATTACGTTTAAAAGTCTTCTGTGATTGTTATGACACAGGTGCTCTTCTGCGCTACTACTAATCTTACTTGTTTGCAACTTTGCATTTGCGCTCGCTTGGAGTAATTATGTGAGTAGTTATTTTAGAGAAATTAAGTTACGTAATGCTATAGTGACTCTAGTCCTTACTTTGTCCTGTCACTAAGAGATTGGGGTGGATTGATACTTAGGTTTAGTTACTTTGTAGGAGTTTGTAATACGTCACGTGCTGCTTGTACCCTAGTCTTTATTAGAACCTTTTCTAGTTTGTTGTATGAGTGGTAATAGGCTTAGTACTAGCAGAACATCAGCATCAATCAATCAACCAAAAATGTGGTGTATACAAAAATGTAGTCATGTGTCCTCCATTTGACCATATGCATTGTTGAGGACTAAAAGAAGTGGAAATGCATACATAATGTACAATTGAAATGCCTGGAAAAGGTGGGCTAGGTCAGGCAGTACTTCATACTTAGGCTTCGTTAGTATTCTGGAATCAGAATGGAAGACTGGATTAGTGTTGATAAATAGTAAGTAGTCGATCTGCGAATCCCCGGATGTTGACCAGATGAGATTGGTCAATTTAGGTATTGCAATTGTTGTTTACATAAGTGTTTTTTGACCGTTCTTTAAAAATATTTTAATTGTTTGACACCATCCATCAATGTTTGTCTCTTTCTTACATCTTTCCTGTTCAGCACCCAAGGGCAGGCAGGCAGTGGCTCAGTCGGCGGGATACCAACATCAAGAGGAGGACACCAACGCGTGCTCTTCTGCTGGCCCTAGTAAGTCTTCTTGTTTTTAATAATAATTCTTATTCCATAACCTTTACTGCACCATATTGTTCCCAAACTATTGTTTCCGTTCCCTAATGCTATTTTTTACCAACAATTATCCTTCGCTCTGTACTGTTTCAAAAATCTTCTTATCCCTGCCTCTGCTATGGTGACTCTCTGTACTACTACTACTATTAGTCTGTCTGTACTGTAGTAGCTAAGCTTACCCCGTTGGCCACTCTTTATTTAAAAGTTTTTAAATAAAACTCAGATTCACCAGTAGCTCTAGCCATTGAGTCCAGTCCTTTGGGTTGTCCTCTTGTACTACTTCTAGTCTTATTGATCTTGAGTCTTTGTTAATCTTCAGGCTTTCACAATTCACACCAACAAATGCCCAACCAGATTAATTTCTATTTTTATATGATAGGACATACTACTACTGTTGTAGGGATTTTGCACATACAGAACTTTGCACACGAAAATAGGATGTTGGTGATGGGAGGTTGGACCTTCCTCACACACCTCAATCAAAAATTCAGAACCCACCACAATCCCCTGCCCGACTAGTTATAGTAGTGTCTTGTCATAACTATTAGCTCTCCGTACCCTCCCCCCAAGATACCCAACAAGTAGACAACCCAGAACATAACACACCCAACCTCTCAGTTGTGGAAGCAATGCACATCCTTCCTTTCGCTCGTTCACTTGTGTAAGCCTAATGGCAAGGGCGCTCGACCTCTGACCTGGGGATCTGGCTTTGAGTCTCGGTAACGACGCCAAAAACCTCCTGTGATTCTGGGCAAATCACTTAACCTCCGCGTGCCTAAAATGAATGTGTGTCCTCATGTAACGTAACTGGTGCTATGTAAAACGCTCTGATAGACGATTCGGTTCAGGTCTACTTCAAGCTATATAAAACTCTGCAAAAACAAACAAAGAAATCTTTGTAAGTTCAACATTTTTATTTTGAATTGACAAGCCTAGTACGTGGGAAACAACCTTTACAACGGAACTTTTACAACGCACTACCATTACAACGTAACTTTTACAATGCAACATCCATTACAACGCATGCCATTACAACGCAACCATTACAATGCATGACACTACAACGCATACCACTACAATGCATGTCATTACAATGCAGTCATTACAATGCATACCATTACAACGCATACCATTACAACGCATAGTACCCTTACACTATCCAACACTTACCCTACTGTTGCGGACCCCTGGAGTTATAATAGTAATTTTTACACCTACACTATCCAACACTTACCCTACTGTTGCACCCCCCCTGGAGTTAGAATAGCAATTTTTACCCCTACACTATCCAATACTTACCATACATGCAATGTAATGGTATGCGTTCTAATGGTATGCGTTGTAAAGGTACTATGCATTGTAATGGAATGCGTTGTAATGGTAGTTTTTAAAAATCCGTTGTAATGGCATGCGTTGTAATGGCATGCGTTGTAATGGATGTTGTGTTGTAAAAAATGCATTGTGATGGTATGCGTTGTAAAAGTATGCGTTGTAACATCATACATACGTTGTTCTATAATGCAGCACCAACAGGAACATCAATAACATTTAAATAATAAACATTGTTACACTTACTTACAGTTGGGAAATAAATCATGATAACTGAACAGTGGTGGAAGCACCACCATCCCCTAGGTAGGAATATAGTTTATCTAATTTTATAAATGAAGATCTCTGAGTGGATTCTGGGGACCCCTCACCTTAGAAGAACCTAGTACTGGTAGTTGTTGCATCATAAGCTCTGCAAACCTCTGGTTCGTAGAAGGGAATCTTTCGTCTGTAATGTGAAAAATGAAATGGTGCGCGTTAGTATATTGCAAGCATTTCTCAGCCATGCCAAAAATTGTAGCATTTATGGATAAGCAATATGGAATAACAGTACACCAGAACTTCATAAAAAAGAGGCTTGTTAATGTTTTGGTTGACGGCTTGTGCGCAGCGCTTAGACAGTAGCAGTATGAGGTAATGTGGGCTCAGAGGTGTCTTATATAACAAGCTGCAAGGTAAAGTCACATGTGCAAAAATAAAAGACACAAAGGTCAAATGGTTGCATGGCTCGAGCTAACTAAGTAAAGGCTAGAATGACCCTAGAGACCATATATAACTACTATTGTCTACTCTACTACTACCTGATTTGTACTAGTGATGTATGTTGTATACTATTAACTCATTTTCTAATCTTGCTACTGACCATTAAGGGGGAGGTGTATATTACGCCTAAAAAATGTGTAATGTTTTCTGGGCACACTACCGACCACCATTGCTGAGTCCAGTGGTGAAGGCAGAGCGGAGGGAGAGGATGCGGCAGTTCCCGATGCCAATTGAGCGGTACAGGGAGTGCCAGCACCAGTGGCGGGCGGTGGTAAGTTAGATTCACAATCCTTAACTATTGACATTACAGTCACTGCAAGGGTGTACTGTATGTATACTGTACTGTTGAGACTTAGGGCCCCGTTAGGATGGCGGGTGGATTGCCCCCGCTGGGCCGGTCGTAGTCACCGCCGGCCCAGCAGGGGCAAACCGCCCGCCTTCCCTTTAGAAAAGACCCCCCGCCATATTATAAGGGCTGGGGGGACCGCGGCGGACAGACTGTCAGGCGATTTTCCACACGGTCGACATGTGGACCGGGCGGATAAGGGTTCAATTTGGTGGCAGTGTCTGAAACATACCCGCCAGCCTTTTAACGTGCATTTTGGAATGCCTTTCTGTGGCAGCATTCTTGCCGCGGAAAGGCATGCAGAGTATGCTTGAGGGGCCCGTTGGGGGCCCCCATGGAGGGTACCTATAGTACCCTCTTTCTTTCAAAGCACAATGTGGCAGGCACCGCACGGTGCCTGTCACGTTGTGCTTGGAAAAGTACAACATGTATTTTTAGCATTGCGGCGGGCAATGCTGCACAATGTTAAAAATACGGGATGTGCCCGCCACTGTGGTGGGCGCATCCTAATTGCCCCCACTGGACCCCCTCCCTTATGGCGGGGGGTCCCTTTTAGGTTTTTTGTCCGCCCGCTATCCTGATGTTGCCCTAACAGTAAGTATGTGTTGTTGTGAACGTTTGACACCCTTTAATTGGCATTAGTAAAGGCATTAGTTGAGGGAGTATTGAGTAACCACCAATGACCTCATCTATATGTGATTTCAACTCCGCTTTGAAAGTGTATGGAGAAGACTAAAAGTCAGATCACATCACCTGGTGTTGAACTAAAAAGTGAAAGACGGGTCGAAGGAAGAAGGATAGACAAGATTTAATATTTATGACTGACTGAGAGAAGGATATGTGTGATGCAAGCATGCAAATTGTAAAGGTGGCTGATAGTAAAGAATCTGATGCATGGTTGGTTGAATGCCTGAAAAAATCCTGAAAATGTTAAAGCCCAAGCAAGTGGGAGGATAGATACATACCACAAATGTTATGTACTTTGCTTTATAGTGCTTTATATGTGTATAATTAACTTGTCTTACTGTTTTTCTAAGAGTATTTTACAATTGTCTTGTTTTTTCTTTTTGATATACAGCTACCCCTTCCAAACCAGATCAGAAGGAGTTGTCCGCCAAGGCACGGCGCCGCAAGCTGGATGCAATCCTACTAGAATATCGGCGGCTGGTGGTCTTGGAAAAGGAGGAGGAAGAGGCGGCAGGAGCTGAAGCCTCCTCAGGTGCCCCGGTCCCCAGCAACCACCCTCCAGCGGTACGGCACCACCGTCTGGTGGTGCCCACTGCCGCCTTACCATCTCTGGTGCCCCCCCACTGTGGCTGCAACTACTGCGCTTTAAAGCGCCGCGTCACCAAACTAGTGGAGGAAATGGGACGTGTCCTCCATAGACAATCCCGCCACACATAGACCCTGTCTAGTGCCCCTTTTTTATTTCTTGTTTTGGTGGGTGGAATTGGGCGTTGGGGTTTTGGACATTTGGACTTTCTCATTACGGTCATGGACATTGGTTGGGGTTAGGGAGGGGGGTGGGTCAGCTTTTGTGTTTTTTTTTTACATAGTTTATTTTTGTTAGGGTTATATTAAATCTATATTTCTACTTTACATACAATGTTGTTAATGTTTTGTAGGTGGGGTTACTGTTTTACATCACACTGTTTCCTTGCTGTTGCAGGTCTGCCCATAGCCAGAGTTTGATTTAAATAATAGGCTGACGGTGTAAGACACAAACAGATAGATGCGACACCCTTCACTGATTGAGTTGTCCTACTAGTACTGTCAGTCTCTCTCTTCTGGTCTATGCATTCTTTATCTGGACTCAAAGGGGTGTGTGAATTGATTGAAAACATGTCCATTATTAATTATGCCTCCCCAAAACTTCTCTTACCTTTGCTTGATGTTTAACTTAGGCACAGCGATGGCTGCATGCTAGTTTCCTTTTTTTTAACATGCCATGATTGTGGTGGTGGTGGTAGTAGTATTAGACACTGGCAAAAAAAGAAAATGTGACAGTCAGTCACCTTTGAGAGACTGTTCGAGGAGTAGTAGAATGAAGGGCAGTACAGACCTTACCGAGCAACAATAATATGCAAAAATATTGTACAACAAAACATAATGTGGTTGGGGATAGCCTAGTAGACAGAGTTTCAAACTGTAGTTGTGTCGTGTCACTTCACTAGGCCTACAGCGTAACAGTTAGTGCTGTGTATGAGGATGACAACAAATCCAATCAATGCTGGCAATTAACGCTGAGGTATATGTTCCTTTGTTAATCAACTCTAAAATATACTGCTCATTGGTGGGAAAGCAGAAGAAGATCATCACTCTGTCTTGAAATGTAAGTACTGTTGCTTTTGCCACATCCACCCCAGCAAGTGTGTGATTAATTATTGGTGTACATTTAATTTAATCACCTCAATAAGTCACGCAGCCCGGGGAAAAAGGGTTAGGGTTTGTTGAATGGATGGGAAGGGGGTTTGGGGAAAGGTTTGACAGTGAAAAACAGTACGTATGGACAAACAACCATTGACAATATTTTTAGACTACCATATCCATATCAATATTTTAAGGGAGAAAAAGGAAATGCATGCATGATGATGATTGATAAGGAGACCCGGATTACATACACTTCTTGTTCAGTTGTTCCAGGCTTAATACTTTTACAGATAGCAAATACAATTTTTAAATATTAGTAGGGATGAATCATAAACAGAGAGCAAACCTAATGATAATAACAACAACAAGAAGAACACACTGTTGTAAAGATTGTAGACAAAAAAATGAATCAAATTATTTAAAAGAAGATGAAAGTTGATACTGTTATTGTGTTATCCTGGTCAAAAATGTGGACTGGATTTGCATCTCGGCATTCCTCTTGGTCCTCTCGTCCAGCAATCTTGGGTGTCGCTGTCACTCATCAGTTGCCACTGCCCGCCTGGAAAAAAATTTAGATTTATTGGTAAGGTAAGTGTGCATTGTAATGTTTTCCCAAGTATAGGGCAAGGCCCGGCCTGTAATTGTAGATGGAAAAACAAAGGGGATATTGAGAAACAAAGTTGAAACAAATGCACAAGTTATGGTGTAGTGCAACAAGAACACTTTCCAAGGCAGCATGTATGCATCATCTCTACTCTAGTCTGTTTCCAGCAATGACCTTCAACAAAAGCAGGACAGAGCAGGCCCACAGTGACGGAACGTTGCTTAGCACATCCTCCGTTTAGAGTACTTTTTTTTAAAGAGTTGGACAAAGCACATATCCACTCCAAACATAACTTTTTACAATTTAAGTAAATCAATGCACCACAGTCATCCCACCGCTACACTCGACTCCTCTTCTACTCAGACATTTGGATCTGCTGTGGTTGATGTTGACGTGTTTACCTTTAGGCTTTTTTTTATGCCACTCATGAAATGTCCTCTTGACTTGTTAATATTCCATCAATCCTCTCCGATACTTGTACTGACTGACTGTAGAAATAAAATGTTGTTATTACACAACAAGAGTAGAAAATATTATTGACTTGAGTACTTTTTAGTGTATACAGTAAGACTACTAGTACACTTTGACTTCACTCCGTACAAACAAACAACAAAAACACAAACACCAATCGCTTTGAGTCAGGTGCCCCATGCATGCCATTCATTTTCATTACCTGTTCCTTCTCATCTTAAGTTAACGGGGCGTCTTTTTAGCCATCATCATCATGGACGGTGCTGTTGTCATACTCAGTGTGCAGATTGAGTCCCCTTCCTGTATTCAATCAAAAGAAATGTATCAAGCTGCAGTAAAGTACAAATTTCTTATTTCCAAGAAGGGGAAAATTGCCTTGAGTTACGTTTAGTGTGTACTGTAGAAAGATGATTAGTTAGTGCACAATGACATAACTTCATGCACAACAAACAACAACAAAATCAATCATTACCTGTTCCATTAATGGGCAGTCTCTCTCGGCTCTGAAAGGAGGATAGCTATAGTAGTCATCATGTTTCACTTCTTTTGGCGAAACTAGGAAAGTTTTTATTTTTTCTTCTATTTTCCATCATCCAATCATCATGAGGGCAATGGATTTAGGTGGGAGATTCAGTATAATGGAGTGGAGGTGCTGGATTTGGATGACTGTACTGTCAAATGCAGACATCTGAAACTTGTATATTGAAATAAGAAGAGTAGAAGACGGTGGTAATGGATTTGTTGTGATTCAAAGTTTGTAACTGGAACAACAGATGCACAAATAAAGGAAAAAAAGGGAGGAAGACAGTAAGTGCAAGCCTAATTGTCAGGGAAGTATAACTCGTCCTCAAACTCTGGGGGTTCAGCCAGTAGTAGGTAATCATGATGTGACACACTACTTCCTTCACCTGAGCCGCTGTCCTCATCTTCCTCGCTTCCTTCATGTACTGTGTAATTCAGTGGTATGAAGTACTGATTCATTTTGATCATTGTTAACCTCTCCATGTTTTTGGGCGATGGACTGGTCCTTCTCACTGTTACAATGGAACCAGCAGCACTGAAAAAACGTTCGCAAGAGACTCTTGCGACAGGGCAAGCCAGATAGCTTATCGCCAGCCTGCTGAGCAGTGGCCATTCAGCCCTTTTACTATACCAATACTGCACTGGGTTTTGATCAATGTACACCTCTGTTGGGTCATCCAGATAGGCCTGGACCATCCACTCAATGTTATGGGGTGCTGCTGTTAACCTTTTGGGTTCTTTTCTCTGTGCATCAGCACTGTGCTTCGTAATGCCTAACTGTAAATACAAATCATGTAACGATTCTACTGGGCCTAATGATCCAGTTATTGTTTCTGTTGTTGATAGTGATGGTGAGTGTTGTGAGCCACGCGCACTTCCCTCAGCCTCCGAAGTTGCACTTGATGCCGCATGCCCTGCTGCAGTACTTCTTGTGGGTTGATCTTGCGGGCCTTTAATTAGCAGCCATTCATTTTCCAACTTACTCGCTGCCTCAGCTATCCAACTTTTGTTGCGGGCAACATCCCTCTCTGAAAAAGGAATGAATGTCTTCAGTCCCAATTTTGCCCGTGGATGCAGAATTGTGGCAGAAATGTAATGTTCTTGTGACAAAATCTTATTTTGCATCCTTGTATTTTCAGCTAAGTGACGGGCTAAGCTCTCCACCAAGTCATATGCTTCCATTTTTTTTTCATTTCAAATACTTTATTCGGTAATCATTGGTAGAAACAATAAAAGTTATACTTTAAAACACAACGCATCCACTGGTTTAGACACAGTTACTGAATACACTAAGAAACATCGATAATGGTGATTTTATAACAATATTAACTCAGTAAAAAGCAGGAGACTAAGATGACCATTAATAAAATCATTAAAACACTATAGTTTTAAAAGTCCAAACATTTTCTGTAGTTCATTGCACATTTCAGGAAGCCGGCCACAAAAGGGGTACAATCAGGTGCGAGCAATTATAGATAGGCTTCCTTTTTGTCCTCTACACCTTTGTATGATTCAGACACCTTCTTCAGCTGATGCTCTAGCATTTGCAATATTGGGATAGCTTGGACCATTGTACAGTCCTCCTTGCTGACTTCATGTGTAAAGACCTCAAAAGGACGAAGCATCTCAGTCAGGCATTTAACTAGGCACCATTTGTCCATCTGAAGGGTCATGCCTTTCGCAGTAGCATCCAGTCTTTGCATGACATATTCATTAAATGTCCTGTACTGCCCAAATAGACGATCAAGTGTAATATGTTGAGTTCCAACGTGTTTCCACCTCCTGGATGAGCGCTTTGACTGGCATTTTATATTCACGTTGAATGGTCCTTAGCTGCTTCTGAGCTTTAAAAGAATGGCTGAAATGAGTGCATATTCTTCGGCAGATGGTCAGTAAGTTGCTGACTATGGGTTCTTTTTTAAGAAAAAAAGTCTTGAACTATAATGTTTATGCAGTTCTCCAAACACGGAACCCTTAAGTACAATACTGCCACTATATGTGGCAACAAAACCAATACTAAGCCCTCTTGGATACAGCCATTCAAAAACCTTGCTGAGAAGCTCTTGCAAAATGTTTACAGCAGTATGATATTTCTCCATGGCGAACATGGCTACAGTTGCATGTTTCCGAGTACCTTTAAAAATCGCAGCTCTGTCAACAGCAGCTCGTTCAGATAGCTTTTCTCTAACCCCCACAAAAGAGACCCCAGTGTGCAGTGATGCACATGTAATCTGTGGCTTGGCAACTAGTCCACATGTCTTTTGTCAGGTGGATATTTTGAATGGCACTCTGCTGCAAAGCTTGTCCAAACAATTACAACATATCATGATGTAGTGCCGGAACAGCAATTCTTGCAAAATAGGAATATCTGGGAACCTTCCATTTAGGGCAGATGGCTGACACAAATTCAAGGAAACCCACCCCTTCCACAAATTAAAAAGGGGGAAGGTCCAGTGCTAACATTTTAGCCAGCTTTGCATTGTACAACCGTGCCGTTGGCTGGTTGCGTTGGAACTGCCCCTCCAACCTAAGCATGCTCTCAATGGTAGGCTGGACTACTTTTCTTTGTGGTGCTGTTGTTTTCATTAATCCACTTAGGCTCAACGACGCAGTTTGTCTCATTGCGGTACTCGGTCGCCCTGGTGTCTCGGCCTGACTCTGAGTATGGCTCTTACTGCGGTGCCACTCAGATGTTACTGAGGAGGATGTTGGCGGTACCACTACACTACTGGGGACAGGGCTAGAAATGCCTTCCTCTTCTTCACCTTCCACCGCAATAATATTGTCCCCTGATTCTTCGTGACCAACTTCAATGGGTTAAGTTTTTCTACTTTGTTTTAAGTGAAGTAGGTAATTCTCCCACACGATAGTGTGGTGTATTCTGAGATGACCTGCTTGGCCTCCGGTACCATAGTTTATACCAAGCTTACCCCGCCGAACACCTTGTCGACAAATTGAGCATACAGCAACGTTCTCCTCCTCGGTGCTAACAGAAAAGAAGTCCCAAACTGGGGAGGAGAACTTTCTGGCACTACTGGATGTGCAACTTTCAATACCAGATGAACTGGAGGGTGTGCTTGGAAGGTGACTCTGTGCAGATACACTGTGACTTTTACTACCACTACATACTGAGATGGTTGAGCTGGATGTAGGTCCCTGCCGGGCCTTAGAAAATATGGCAGCAGGAGGTTGTGGTGGTGTAACCTGTGTTGGTGGTATCCGGGCTACATCCCGCTCAGTAGCAGCCTTTCTGGATGGGGTGAGAACATTGGCCTCCATCCCCTTTGGGGGGGGAGTGATGTGCGTGATGACTGGCTCATCTTCATCAACATCATCCCCCTCTTCTACCTCTACCTCCATAACTCTAAGTTTTTCTGGACCCTTCCGTTTCAGACGCATTGTCTTGTGGCGTGCATCACTCTCAGACTGAGCTGGTGGCTGCCAAGTGGCATTACTGTCTTCAAAAGCGGGACTTGAAGAAGAAGATGATGGACTACGCCTCCTTTTCCTTGCTGGTGGTCTGGAAGACAATAGATCTTCCGAAACAGTCGTTTGCTCCAGTTTGTCTGCAGGAAGCTCGATTTCCTGAAATGCCCCATACGTCAGGAGCAACTACTATTGTGGGCTGTTCTTGCGGCTGCTGCTGTTCTTGCGGTGGCTGCTGCTGTTCTTCTGGCGGCTGCTGCTGCTGTTCTTCTTGCCGCTGCTGCGGCTGTTCTTCTTGCGGCACCTGCTGCTGTTCTTGTTGTGCCTGCTGCTGTTCTTGTTGTGCCTGCTGCTGTTCTTTTTGCACCTGCTGCTGTTCTTCTTGCGGCTGCACACTTATCTGCTGAGTTTCCGCCTGCGTTGGTTGTGTACTACTTTGCGATAATGACATTTCAACATCGCTGCTCGTTAGTAGACTGGCTACCTCTGCGACACTCAAGGGCTTGGGCCTAGGTTGGTGGGGTTGGACCGCTGGTGCGGAGGTGCTGATCCCAGATTGGTTCCCGAACACAGCTGCTGCAGGCGTAACTTTTTTGGACCCAAAAAAAAACATTGGCCTTCACTCCAGTCGTGGTTAATGGCACTTTCTTTTTCTGTTCCTTCTTCTCACCGGAAAATTTCTTGGTACTGGACCTGGTACATTTGTTTGGGGCCATCTTCTTCAGATGTCAGGCAGGACGCAGATGCACAACAAGTTGTGGTCACACGTGGACGTGATGCGCACGTGGACGTGTGGCTGGCAGTAAAACGGGTGATGATGATGACACCTCCTCCTCTGGCTTTTTGTGCACCTAAAAGCAAATAAGCCAGGAGCAGAGCATCAGTGAAATGTTGCATTTGTTGTTGTGGTTCAGTTACTTACTGTACTAGTGCAAACAAAAGATATAGTCTAGCCAACAAGCAGGGGGCCTGGGAAACACCAGTAGCTGACAAAAGGCCTATAAAAGCCAGGCAAAGGATGCATGCTAAAGCACACTGCTCTACCATTTTAATGCAACAAAATGCAAATACGGAAATTCACAGGCCCCAAAAAGGTCTGCAGGGTGCATGCATTGAACACCAACACACACCAGACACACACAACAAAGGCATATCTTTAAGACTCCCAACATCAGAAAGCCCACCCCAAAAAAAACCACTTGCCAACTCAATCCAATGCCATCAATGCCCTAAATGATGTTTAAATTCAACAGACCACACAGAAACACTTGATTAATAAAGCTGTGGCTACCTGCTCTGAGCCTACTGGATAAAAGCAGGCATCTTGGCAGACAAGGCCAGAGACGTTTGCAGGCCTAGGCTTCAAAATGGCCACCAGCCACATGGCTGGGCCCAACAACATCAGAAAGCCCACCCCAAAATAACACACTTCCCAAATCAATCCAATGCCATCCATGCCCTAGATGATGTCACGATTCAATAGACCTAAACAGAAATAGTTGGTTAATAAAGCTGTGGCTACCTGCTCTGAGCCTACTGGATGAAAGCAGGCCTGTTGGCAGACAAGGCCAGACAAGCCTGCAGGTCTAGGCTTCAAAATGGCCACCAGCCACATGGCCAGGCCCAACAACATCAGAAAGCCCACTCCAAAAATACACACTTCCCAATGCAATCCAATGCCATCCATGCCCTAAATGATGTCTAAATTCAACAGACCACACGGAAACAATTGATTAATAAAGCTGTGGCTACCTGGACTGAGCATACTAGATGAAAGCAGGACTCTTGGCATACAAGGCCAGAGAAGCTTGCAGGCCTAGACTTCAAAATGGCCACCAGCCACATGGCCAGGCCCACAACATCAGAAAGCCCACCCCAAAAAACACACTTCCCAAATCAATCCAATGCCATCCATGCCCTAAATGATGTCTATTGAACAGACAACACAGAAACACTTGATTAATAAAGCTGTGGCTACCTGCTCTGAGCCTACTGGTTGAAAGCAGGCCTATTGGCAGAAAAGGCCAGACAAGCTTGCAGGCCTAGGCTTTAAAATGGCCACTAGCCACATGGCCAGGCCCAACAACATCAGAAAGCCCACCCCAAAAAAAAACACTTCCCAACTCGATCCAATGCCATCCATGCCCTAAGTGATGTCTAAATTCAACAGACCACACAGACACACTTGATTAATAAAGCTTTGGCTACCTGCTCTGAGCCTACTGGATGTGCTCATTGAAGTGGGAATAGTAAGTTGTACACCTCCACAATCCAACACTTCCCCTATTGATACCCTTCTGCTATCCTACACCTTTCCTTCTGTTACACTCATTGCAGTGGGAATAGTAATTGTTACCCCTCTGCAATCAAACATTTTCCCTATTGTTGCACTAACTGGACAGGGAATAGTAATTTTTACCCCTCCTCTATCCAACAATTTCCTTACTGTTGCACTGACTGGAGTAGAAAATGTAAACTTAAAGATTTTTAAATAGTTTAATGTTTTAATTTATAATAGATTTTATCTTATTGGTGTATGTATATATATATATATATATGTAAATATGAATTAGCACAAAAGAACAAATGGCAGACCAAGGTTCAGCTCAACCAATCCGTATGTACAATCAATTAAGGGGTGGTGCAACACACTTTCTGCACCTGTCGTCCGAAGGTGCAAATCAGTCAAAGTTTTCAAGAGAAGGCAGAAGGTGCGCTCGTGGCAAAGTCAAACACGTAAGCAGTAATTCCAAAAAATGCTTCTTTTATTCAATCAGTCTTTAAAACCGGCACACAGCCAACGTGTTTTGTTCCCAATTGTGCCAAAAGGGAACTTCGCCAGGGCTCTTGAAAATCCAACCATTCAGTAAAGATAAACCATATATTTGATGAGCTAAAGACTCAAAAGGCACAATCCACCTAAAACATGATGGATACAAGAAAGGTTTGACTTTACCACGAGTTCACATTCCGCCTTCTCTTGAAAACTTCATATGTATATATTTATTTGTAAATTTTTATATCATTTTAAAATTATAAAATAAATTAAAATTAATAGTTTATTGTTTTGAAGTAAATATATATATATACATTTTAATATATAGATGTGTTTAACTAATTTGATATATTTGTTAAAACGCATATCAAATCTATTTTTTAAATGAATTTTAATATTTATTATATGTAATATTTAATATGTTATTATATATATACATTGATATCTTGTACAACTATATTTTTGACATCAATATTTTTTTCTGATATTTTTGTACTATATATATATATATATATATATATATATATATATATATATATATATATATGCTTGTCATTTGTTATTTTGTGTGACTTTGTAAAATACTGGCTTTACATGGGTCCCTTGGTAGAATTTGTCAGTTACTTGTGTGCTTGGTCCCTCCCATGGCGACTGCCCCTCTTTCATGTACCACTCCCATCCCATCTATTTGTCTTTGTTTTGGCGCACTATTTCGTTCTTCTCATTCTCTATTGTTTTCATGGTGAGGCTCTCCTCACGCACAGCTGATGTGAAAATCTAGATGCAGTAGCTTTTTCGATCCTGCAACCCACGTTGTCATGTACATTTATGGGGGGCGGGGCATTCTGGAGCCATTAGCAGAACATTTAAGTCTCTTCATTGAAGGAAAAACACTTCCGAAGCTCCAGTCTGGTAGAGTCCACAAATAATCTCTTAATAAAACACCCAAAGAAGGCATAAAAAACAATATCCCAGATGAAATCCGTTGTTACTCAATATCGGTAACTTGTCTCAATGCTAATTACCTGAATCAGTTCAGACTGAAGTAATATCAATCTTAAAGCAATAAACCCCCATCCAACGTTTCCCCCTCCTGCAACCCACCCGCCCCTGGTCGCTATCTACTTGATTTGGGGGTATACTTAGGGTACTATCAGGCTAACGGCAGATCGTAAACTTCTGAAGGTTACCCGCTTGTTAATTGAGAGAATTTACCTTCTACAATGACAGCCCGTCATGGCCGTAGCTAGGGTATAGGAGCAGTAGCAGATGGGACCAAATTCTGAAACTACGGGGACTTTGGCAACATTCTACGCAGATCAGAAGCTTTTAAACGTGAGCCTACCCACGAGCTATCAAAAATTATTTTATTAGATCAGCATCTTACTTTGATTGACTTGTTCTGCCTCTATTACTTCTTTCCCCTCCCACCCGTCATTTTTCCTTCACCCCTCCACCCCTCCACCGTTTATTTAAGGTTTAATATGAGTTATTGACGTTAAAATACATTCACAAAGTGGGATACGTTTCCAATCACAGAATGTTCCAAATACGCTCAAAAGTGGAATCGCAGGCAAAAGAGCAGTTCGAACATGAATGGCAAAATAACATAGGGGCCGATTATGATCGCGGACGGACTTGCGTCCGTCCGCGATCATTGAGGAGGAGGGGACGTCCGCATGGGCTGCGGAGTCCCCTCCTGTGCGATTAGGATGTGACCGCCACCCTGGCGGTCACATCCTCTATTTTTAACATTGCCGCGGGTGCAGCTTCAAGCTGCACCCGCGGCGATGTTAAAAATATACGCATTGCATTTGCATGCAGAAAGAGGCAGGCACCGCGCGGTGCCTGCTGCTTTCTGCATGCAAATGCAGGGGGGTACCATAGGTACCCCCCATGTGCAACCCCCACCCCCCCTTCACCTAGGGGGCCCGCAACGGGCCCCCTAGGTGAAGATCCGTATGCTTTTCCACGGCGGAAAACCCGCCGCGGAAAAGCACTTTTAAAATCCCATCCTGATATGGCGGACGGTGTCTGAGAGACACCGTCACCATATCAGAGCTTTTCCGCCGCGGTTGTAAGCCAGCCGCGGCGGAAAAGCTGCGGACGGAAACCAGGTCCTTGGTCAGTCCGCTGCGGTTTTTCCGCATCCTCGGGGCTGGCGGTGGCTTCCGCCGGCCCCGAGGATGCGGAAAAACCGCAATCCTAATGACCCCCCATAGTTTGTAAATGTTTTCCACATAATTATGGCTCTGCCATAGTTGCCACATAATAAATCATCTGCTACATAAACTCTCGATTTTAACTATTACATTGTTTGTAGCTCAAATGTATAAAATGTTACTAGAAAATGTGACTTGTGTTGCTGCGAAGTGGAGTGCCATTTGCAAAGGTTGACTGATCACCTTTCTTACTGAAGGAATATAAAATCGATACCATATAATGTTGTCATAACATATCCATTGTATACCTCTTGTAAATATGCTCAATTCATGTACCTATTAAGAATCAGGCCCGAATCGAGCAAACGCCATCTTGGTTTCGTTTCCCGAGCTCACTTTCGTTAGTAGGGAAAACATGTGACATGTAGATGAGAAGAATGTCTAATAGGTCGGCCCAGTCTATGAACAGAGCATTGCTTCTAACTTCGTACATCCAAGGTCACATCTGCTCTTTCTTGTAGGATGAGCACATTCTTGCAGATGCCATGCCTGTACTCCCATACACCAGAACGAAAGGGAGGCACCTTTACTGACCTACCCCCGTAATAGCTTTAGCAGAGTTTCAAGCCTATCTATTGTGCCTTATATGGGTGTTCCTGTTGGCCTCTCTCGAACTGGTACTTTTCCATGTACGGGGTTTCTATGAGGTAGGTCGAAAGTATATATGCACTGTTTTGACTATGATCCAGCAGTCTCCTCTACACACCTTTGCGAGCTGTGACCAGAGGGAGGTTCCCCTGTACAGGGCGCTTTGCAAAATAAACGATTGAACCTTTTCCATAGCCGACTGAGATATATGGGCTATTGGTAAGAATAGCTCTATGGTATATTTTTCTAGTAATTCAGTTAGCGACTCCGCCGGGACTCCGCGATAGGGTTGTCCCTTCCCGTAAACGGGAGAAGAGGGACGGGGAGGGCTTCTGGTCGAGGGGGTGGATTGAAAAAGGATCCGAATTGAGAAACCAGTTTGTGTTAAAAGCGGAACATTCCACTCTTCGACCCAGAGACCTTCCCAGCTGCTAAATAACCCTTCGCTGGAGTCCTTTGGGCTTAACCCGGGAACAGCTGACCGTGTTGGTCTATAAAGGAAGTTGGCGGTGGAGAACGTTCAATCAGACCTGCGTGCACCAAGTGAGTGAATTGTATGGTATGAAATGAGCACTCAGATGAGTGGCTCAGAAGAACAGTTAACTGCGTATGGTATGGTGGTTGGTGAACCACAAGTGACTCATCTGGGGGTCTGACGTGGCAGAGGTGTGACTGCACGGGCAGATGCTCCACAGACTTGTTTGGTGAATAATTGGGAGAACGTCGGACGCCTTTGTGTTGCACGGTGGGAGCTCACTCGGCCGGATCCTCTTCGGAAAGGCCCCCAGGAGCAACTGGTTAAGCGCAGGGTCTGGGGTGGCGCCCATAACGCCTGGCCCAACCAGTACAGGACTGCGGGATAGTCTGTAAGAGGGTCATTGATTCGCCTGTCTGATGATCCCAGGGCAGTCTCTGGACTGTCTTTTTTGTGAAATCTTTTGGTGGTCTGGAATCCAGGGTGATCGATTCCCCGAACAGGAGTCAACGGGCTCAGTTCGCGTATGAGGCATGTCGTAAGGAATTGTAAAGTCATGACCGGAGCATTTTCTTTTTCGATCGAAACTTATGCATTTTAAGTATATTATGTATATGGACTTGTTGTAAGTACAAAACGTGAGAGAGTGTATGCTGAAAAGACGCGTCTATAAGTGCGATTGCAGTTGGAATGATATGATTTGTTGAATATTATCAAAAATGTCTTGTTTTAGTAAACTATGTTTTGGGTGCTGTTGACGGAAAGGTGGGCGGCTGGAAGAAAGACAGCCCGCTCCTCCTGAAGGCAGTCCTAGTTTTGATATGTACGTGAAACATGGTCTTACTCCCATTTTGTTTAATACATTGTGAAACAAATATACTAAAGACAATGTAGAATTACAGTGGCCTCTAACAGGGTCTTTTGATGAAAGGAAAATAAATTACTTACAAAACAAATTATTTTTAAGGAGAAGCCGTCAGAGTATGTTCGACTCCTTGACCTTATGGGTTAAGGAAGCGAAGTGCCGGCGAATTCGAGGAGAAAAATTGGAGAAAATGAAAGCAGCACAAACTGTTACTCAATAGGCAGTGGCGTACGAAAAGGAAAAAGTAGAAAAGAATATCGAACAATTAGATAGACAGTTTAGACTGCAGACTGACAAAAGTTATGTGACCCGAAACGAAGCGGAAGATGAAATAGAGGAACTGTTGGAGACTCACCCCCCGCCGCCATATGCGCCCCAGGGTTTGTACCAGCAGTTCCAGTAGATCGAAAGGGAGGGACGGGAGCAGTGGTTGCTACTGTTCCAGCAGCTGTGCACCCTCCTGCTCCATTGTCTGTCCCTCCTACCCTCCGTCCCACTACCTCAGAATTAATTGCCCTGCTACCTGGGACGGCGGTCGCTTCCCCTACCTCTCCAGTATTTTTAACTCCCCCAGCTAGGGGAATGACGGTCACCCCTAGTGGAATGACCTCTGCCTTTTCAGATGATACCCCGGAACGTCCTGTGGGAGGGATGGAAGGTCGTCGGATTTTTACTCAATCATCTTTAGGTGATGAAGAAAGACGGGCTGTGGTGATTCAGGCATCCCAATGGATGCGGAATCCAATTTATAATCTAGAGGATATTTGGAGTACAATGAAAGATTTTGAACCAGTCACTCAGCAAATAGCATTAGAACATATGGCAATAAGACTGATTTCTTTATGGGAACAATGTTTTCATGAAGACCTGGCCCCCCAAATATTGTGCGATATCAGAGATTGAGCGTTTAAAGTCGAATTACAGGTTAACGAGGTATTCCAGAATGTTGAAACTTTAATAATTTATCGGGACCGAATGGTTCAGAGATGTCCAGATGCGGGGACACAGTATCCTATGAGAGAGGTGCACCCCCTCTTTCACCCCGAGGTTCCCGAAGTATTGGATGGAGGAGGTCAGGTCATTAGAGCACGTATAGAGGCGCATTTCCAAGACCAGTGGGTTTATACCCCATGGAAACGGAGTGAAGTCCTTACTTTAAAGGCTCAGCTCCCTGACCCTCGGAAGAATCCTATGGCTTATTATGAATAATTGATTGATGCCGCAAAGTCGGCCATTATGACATTAGCTGATATTGAGTTATTTTTTGGTCTTCTAGTCCCTGTGGATATATGGAGACAAGTTCATGATTCAGATTATACAGCTGAGCTTGGAGGGACCTGGGATCAAATTAAGGCATGGGACAAAGATCAAAAACCTGGTAATAAACCTAAAGATGAGATTCTAGCTATACCAGCTACCATTACATTTATGCTAATCCTTATTCCCCCGAGGAAGGTAGATTGGGATAAGTTGACCGCCTGCATCCAAAAGAAGGATGAGAATGTGTCAGATTTCTTTACCCGATTTGAGAAAGTATTTATTGACTTCAGTGGACAGGATTAGTCCACTTAGGGTGGTATAAGACTGCTTGTCAATAGATTTGTTACTAATTTGTTGCCAGAAATAAAGACACGCTTGCAAGTTGCTGAAAGCACTTGGACTACGTCACCCCCTTCAGGTATCCTGAGTATGGCTCAGTATTATGAACATCGGGAAAATGAGAGTAAGGATAAGACGGATAAAAAGGTTAAGGACTTGAAAACTCGGGTCCTGCTGCAGCAAGTTATCAGAGGGCAAAATGGAAGAAGAGCGAGTAGGGGCCCTTTCTCGAGGGGTGCAATGATGAGGGGAGGCGGAGGTCAGGGACTCCCTTTAAGGTACGATCAGTGTTCCAATTGCAGACAAGAGGGGCACTGGCGAGCCCAGTGTCCATTACTGTATGAGCGGGGTGGTTTCAGCAGGGGACGAGGAAGAGGAGGTACCGATCGAAATAGTATGAGACGTGGTGACCGGTCAGGCGATGAGTCAGGAAAAAACTATTTTGATGATTTTCAAGGAAGGCAATACTATAATTAAGACAATCGAGAAGACACCTATTGTGGAGACAATTATGCATGAGACAGCCACGGACAGAGCAGGGACCATATATCAGTACCAGTTGACCAGCAGGGGCCTTAAGTCCAGGGGAATTTGATGGGGACATCTGAGAAGTTTTTGGTGGATACTGGAGCTATGAATAGTTCTGTAGCTCATACATTGGTCCCAGGGGCTGCTCTGTCTGGGCAAAATAATGTATCAGTGGGATTTTCAGGAATCCCTGTGGTCAGCCCCGTTTCAAAACCACTTCCCTTTACCATTGGACCCGTTACTGTAGAATCACCGTTTCTGCTTACCTCTAGTTGCGCAAAAATTTGCTAGGTTTGGATATATTGAAAAAATTGCATGCTCGTATTTACTGTTCTTCTGATGGTGTGTATCTAACATTGTGGCCTCCTTCTGAATGTGCATCTCAATGTTTAGTGAAAAATGCACCCCTCCCTCCTGAGTTCTCAGATATACCACACACTATAAGGGCAAGAGGGGACACGGATGTTGGATTGTTGAAAATACCACCAGTATCCATAACCTTAAAACCAAATGTGCGTTTGCCCCGTATTCCTCAATATCGAATTTTGCCTGAGGGCAAGCAGGTTTTGTTGCATGTTTTTCGTGATTTGATAAAAAAGGGAGTTGTAGAGGAAACAGCATCGAATATTTGTAATAGTCCCATTTTACTGATTCTGAAGAAGGCCCCTTTAGATGGTGATCCCGATTATAAAGATACTTATCGCCAATGGATTCCTAATTTTTCTCTTCTGACTAAACCTTTGTTGCACTTGGTTACAAAAGATGTGCATGGACCCTTACCCTGGACGGATGAATGCCAAGATGCTTTTAATTCTTTAAAATCTGCCCTTTGCTCTGCACCTATTCTGGGTACCCTGGACTACCGCAAACCTTTTGTACTTTACGTGCATGAGGTGGACGGTTGTTCTCTTTAAGTGTTGACCCAAGATTTTGGCGGAAAACAAAGACCCTGTGCATATTTCTCGGCAGTATTGGATAATGTTGCACGAGCCCTCCCTAGCTGTCTAAGGGCTACTGCTGCGGTGGCAGTGGCTATTCGACAATTGGAAGGGATTGTTTTGAATACTAATCTCACAGTGATGGTACCGCACGCAGTGGATATACTATTGAACAGAACAAAAACTCAGCACCTCACGAGTGCGCGATTGACTGGTTATGAATTAACTTTATTTGCACCCCACATTAAAATTAAAAGATGTGCCACTCTGAATCCAGCCACATTACTACCCCTCCCTTCGAGTGATTAAAAGGACGATGTCCATGATTGTATATTTTGGACAGAAGAAGAAACGAAGGGACGTGTAGACCTCACTGATTCCCCTTTATCTGACCCACAAGGGGAATTGTATGTGGATGGCTCTTGTTTCAAGCTACCAGATGGCACGACCACAGCTGCTTATGTATGTATGTATGTATAGGCATTTATATAGCGCACTACTTACCCGGAGGGTCCCAAGGCGCTTCGACCGCTGCGAAACGCTTCCTGGCTTCCCTGAGAGCTGGTCCCTTAATGGGTATCTCCAGGGTGAGACCAGGCATCCCCGGCGGTCTGGTGGGGCCGTTAGTGAAGATGAGGCAAGCTAATGCCCAGAGTTGCCGAGTGTGATCGCTGATCATAGTGGGCACCGAGGCGAGAGAATTATCGAGTCCGCTGACCCTGGTCCAGAAACCTGCCGCGCCGGGAATCGAACCCTGGTCCCGGGCCGTCCTCTGCTCTCGGGTCTGCCGCCTCTAACCAGTGAGCCACACTACTTCACTTAGTGCTTATGCTATAACTACTCTTAGAACAGTAGTAGAAACTGCTCGGGTTTCCCAACACTCAGCGCAAGCAGCTGAACTAATAGCATTATTAAGGGCCTGTGAGTTGAGTGACGGGTTAAGAGTGAATATCTTTACTGACAGCCAATACGCCTTTGGCGTGGCCCATAGTTTTGGGCGACTGTGGAGGAAACAGGGATTCCTTACTTCTCATGGCCAAAGAATACAACATGGCCAGTTGATTGAAAGACTGTTATATGCTGCGCCGCGCAGCGGATTTATCGCTGCCGCGGGATACAAACTAATCTCCTTGATGACATTTCCTGGGACTCCCCAGGCCACGCCCACTAGTGTTGGCCACGCCCCTCTACCGCCAATCACTACTTAACGCGCTGAATACAAGCGCGACTCTGACACAGTCATATCCTGAGGCGGCAGCCGGGAGACCGATCGCTGGCAGTTTTTAATCATTGTGTGCTAAATTGTGCTTTTAAAACCCTTGAGTCTCTCTCCCTGGGCACTTATTATTTGCATTTTTCACTCACCGTCATCCCCCCGCGCAGCGGATTTATTACTGCCACGGGATACAAACTAATCTCCTTGATGACATTCCCTGGAACTCCCCAGGCCACGCCCACTAGTGTTGGCCACGCCCCTCTACCACCAATCACTACTTAACGCGCTGAATACAAGCGCGACTTTGACACAGTCATCTCCTGAGGCGGAAGCTGGGAGACCGATCGCTGAGAGTTTTTAATCATTGTGTGCTAAATTGTGCTTTTAAACCCTTGAATCGCTCTCCCTGGGCACTTATTATTTGTATTTTTCACTCACCGTCATCCCCCTGCGCAGCAGATTTATCGCTGCCACGGGATACAAACTAATCTCCTTGACGACATTCCCTGGGACTCCCCAGGCCACGCCCACTAGTGTTGGCCACGCACCTCTACCGCTAATCACTACTTAACGCGCTGAATACAAGCGCGACTCTGACACAGTCATCTCCTGAGGCGGAAGCCGGGAGACCGATCGCTGGCAGTTTTTAATCATTGTGTGCTAAATTGTGCTTTTAAACCCTTGAATCGCTCTCCCTGGGCACTTATTATTTGTATTTTTCACTCACCGTCATCCCCCCCGCGCAGCGGATTTATAGCTGCCGCGGGATACAAATTAATCTCCTTGATGACATTCCCTGGGACTCCCCAGGCCAGGCCTACTAGTGTTGGCCACGCCCCTCTACCGCCAATCACTACTTAACGCGCTGAATACAAGCGCAACTCTGACACAGTCATCTCCTGAGGCGGAAGCCGGGAGACCGATCGCTGGCAATTTTTAATCATTGTGGGCTAAATTGTGCTTTTAAACCCTTGAATCGTTCTCCCTGGGCACTTATTATTAGTATTTTTCACCCACCGTCACCCCCCCGCGCAGCGGATTTATCGCTGCCGTGGGATACAAACTAATCTCCATGACGACATTCCCTGGGATGCTCCAGGCCACGCCCACTAGTGTTGGCCACGCCTCCCCTTATCGTCCCCTCCCCTATAATTCATGTGCACTTACCGGACGCGCAGCAGGCGCGCCTAAGGCAAGCCCGTCTGCGCCCGTCCGCGCCGAGACCGGGCCCAGGGCCACCCCCCTGGCCAATTCCCTCCTGCCTTAATCAAATATACCTTCTCCCAACTACTAGCACTTAATCCTTCGGCCAATCTACCGCACTCTTTACCACAACTCTCCTATACGAACCCATTGATCGGTCCATTCAAATGTCCCGCTTGCATCAACCAGACCCCCCTACCAATACCAATAAACAGGTTCTAGCTGCATTAATAAATGTTCGTTCACTCCCAAAACACAAACTCGACATTCTAGAGTTTACTTTGTCACACAAACTTGACTTATTGTTTATCACAGAAACTGGGGTGATAACTCTTCTGGCCCTGACTTCAAAGCAGCCCTTCCCGAAAACTTTTGCGTTCACAGATTGGATAGAATCAAAAAGAAGGGTGGTGGTATAGCTATCATCTACAGAAACCTCTACACTGTAAAAATCACAGACCTTAATTACAGAGATTGCGAAGCCTTTTCCTTCTCTATTAGCCTTTCAGGCAACCAGTCTTTTACAGGCACTTTACCGCCCTCCAGGCCCTAGACCTAACTTCCTTAACTGCCTCAATAATTTAATTGAAGTCACAGCTGGAGCTCCTCAATACACCATTTTAGGCAACTTTAATTTTCATTTAGAAACCCTAAGCGACAACAACACCAATGCCCTTATCAGTGATCTTTCGACAGTTGGACTTCATCAAATTGTCAACCATCCTACCCACATAGCAGGTCACACCCTTGATGGGATATTTACCAACAATCCTGACATTTTAATTTCCCCTTCCATTCCCCTCACTTGGACAGATCACTTGGCAGTCTGTTTTTCCATTAAAACCAAGTCCTTGCCATCTCAAAATGGACCATCTCCCCCTATCTCAACACGAGACTGGAAAAACATTGATACTTATCAGCTTACATCTATGCTGACAGATGGCATTAATATTATGGAACAGGATCCATCATTAGCTTCTAGCAATTACCTTGACATTTTGGACACAGCATGCTCCAAACTGGCACCTCCCAAAATCTCTCAACGCAAAAGAAAATCTCCTTCGGCCTCTTGGTTCTCTGAATCCCTACGTCTACAAAGACAACATTGTAGAAATCTGGAAAGGCACTGGCACAGGCACTACAACGCTATAGATAAGACCTCATATAAAAGCACCTTATCAATATACAACGATCTCATTACTTCTGAAAAGATGATCTACTATACTTCTCAAATTAATCAAGCTCAAAACTCCACAAGAAAATTATTTCAAGTGGTCAATCATCTCTCAAACCCCCCTGTTCCCCTCCTGACACGTCTCAGTCCCTTTGCAACTCTCTTGCAGACTTTTTTATAGACAAAGTCACGACTATCTTTTCAGCTTTTCTTCACAAACCTTCTTCGACCAGTATACCCAAACAATCTCCAGCCATCAATGCTCCCTCCTTTTGCAACTTCAACGTAGTTTCTGAGGAACAAGTCTCTCGCCTAATCTCCAGTACTAAATCAGGATCACCCCTGGACCCATGTCCACCTTCCATCCTCAATCTAATCCCGGATGCCATTTCCCCCGCTTTAACAAATATTTTTAATACCATGTTCACTACTGGCTCATATCCCACTGTTTGGAAAAAGGCTATCATTAAGCCACTTTTGAAAAAACCCACTCTCGACCCCTCCTCCCCATCCAGCTATAGACCCATTGCATGTCTTCCTTTCTCTGCAAAGATATTCGAAAAGGTCATGAACATACAACTTTCCAAATTCATTGACGAAAACAATTTGCTGGACGACACCCAATTTGGATTTAGGCAGGGACATGGAACCGAAACAGCCTTAATAAAAGCAGCTGATGAAATCAGAATGACATTAGACAAAGGCGGCGCGGCAATATTAATATTGCTCGATCTATCTGCAGCTTTCGACACGGTCGATCATGCTACATTGATCGACCGTGTCTCAACAATCGGCATTCAGAACAAGGCCAAAGAACTTCTTGCCTCCTTTATGGCAAATCGATCACAGGCAGTAAAGCTGGGCTCTTTCTTATCCCACACATTCTCCCTTCCATGCGGAGTACCACAGGGTTCCTCGCTAAGTCCGACCCTATTTAATATCTATGTCTCGGACTTAGCAAGGGTAATTAAATCCTACGGCATCAGTCTTACTACCTATGCCGATGACACCCAACTGGTCCTATCTGTTTTACAATGATGGACCTATAGTTGCTGCAAATTTTCAAGAGGGAATGCTCGCCATCAGTTCCTGGATGTCATCAAACTGTCTTAAATTGAACTCTGGAAAGACAGAGGTTATGACATTCGGGAAACTGGAACCTGCATGGTCTTCACTATGGTGGCCCATCGAGATGGGACCACCACCAGAACCTGTCACTAAGGTTCGTAACCTCGGAGTGATCTTTGACGATAAACTGCTTTTCCACCACCACGTCAACTCGGTAGTCTCCACCTCCTTCTTCACCCTGAAGAAGATCAAGAAGCTACTTCCATATCTTCCTACCTCAGCTGGTAAAACTTTGATAAGCACCCTCGTCTTTGCCAAAACGGACTACTGCAATGCCCTTCTTCTCAATGCACAGGAAAAAGTCCTTAAAAAACTTCAATTAGTACAAAACGCCTTAGCCAGAATTTTACTGGGCATTCCCAAGTTCACTTCCATCCCCCCGTACCTTAGACAGCGCCCTTGGCTTCCTGTCAAAAGCCGCACAAAATTTAAGGCATTGTGCATTGCATACAAATCTATTAACAACTCAGGCCCACAGTTTCTCTAAGATGCCCTTCGTCTTCTTGAAAACCCTAGAACTCTTCGCTCATCTTCGGCGAAGTTGCTCTATGTCCAACGCACAAGGAAAGGATGTTTTGTGATTTCCACAGCCAGACTATGGAATTCACTCCCTCTCACAATCAAAACTGCCCCAACTCTCCTTAGCTTCAGGAAGAGATTAAAAACATGGCTGTTCCCACATTAAAATCTGCCATAGCTATCATCTGTTCAGTTAAGCACCGAGACACCCCAGGGTATTTGCGCGCTCTAAAAATTGCCAAAACATAAACATAAACATAAACATGCTTTAACCTTACCGGAAAATGTAGCTATTATCAAGTGTTGTGCTCACAAGAAAATGACTGATACTACAGGAGAAGGAAATGCTTTTGCTGATCAAGTAGCAAAAGAAACAGCACAAAATAAAACGTCCACAATGTTCCCCAGTGTAGCAACTCGATGGGTGGCGGAGACTACAGTATTTTATAACACTATTGAAAGTGTTAAGAAATTGCCGAAAGAGGCCACGACTGATGAACTAGTAAGATGGGAACAGAAAATAGGGCGGTTAGACAAGAATGATTGTTGGGTTGATTTAACAGACAGACAGAGATGGCTATTGCCTAATGCCCTGGTGTATGCAGTAGTAGTGATGGCCCTTGGCACTGCCCACATTGGAGCAAAAGTATTTGTTCATTATTGGACCCAGTGTGGAATATCCCGAATATTCCTAAGACTGCCGCTCATGTAGTTAAATATTGCATGGTTTGTTTGCAGCATAATCCAGGAGGAAGAGAAACAGTTCTTAGTGGAAATTTTGCTCCCCCTTCTTTACCATTTGAAGTATTACAGATGGATTACATTCAATTTGACAGAGTGAACAATCTCAAATATGTACTGGTGGTGGTTTGTGCATTTAGCAAATGGGTTGAAGCCTACCCCACCAAGGAAAATACTGCCCTAGCTACTGCCAAGGCCCTAATTAAGGAATTCCTGCCCCGATTCGGTTTACCCCGAATTATATAGACAGATAATGGGGTCCATTTTAATGCGGAGATTGTTAAGCCTGTTTGTGCAAGGTTGCAGATAAAACAAAAATTTCATGCAGCACGACACCCACAATCTGCAGGATTGGTCGAGAAATACAATGGCATATTAAAACTGAAAATGGCAAAGATACAGGAGAGTACGGGTTTAAGTAGTCCTGATGCATTGCCCCTAGCATTAATGTTAATACGAGTAACCCCCCATTCTCATGCTGGGCTGTCTATGAAGTCATTTGTGGACGGCCCGCCAATGTGTGGGGTGTCCCAAGACCCAAATCCTTTTGTGATCTTGATTACCCCATGATGACCGATTACCTGTACACTTTAACTAAAGATCTGCGTTCTATTCATCAACAGGTCCCAGCAGTACTGCAGCCACTACCGGAGGGTCCCAGACATCGCCTGGAACCAGGACAGTGGGTCCTCGTGCGGATATACCAACGAAAATCAAGTGTAGAACTGAGGTGGAGTCATCCCTACCAGATGCTTTTGGCCACTCGGACAGCAGTGAAAGTGGATGGGAAGAAAAACTGGATCCATGCATCACATCTAAAGAGGCTACCCTTGCCGCTTCCCTCTGATCAACAGAACTAAGAAGGAGTTCTAACGCAAGAGGGAGAATAAAGGGTACGGTTTGTGCCTTTCTCGGATGCCGTTGAAATTGGGCAGGAGAGAGGGTTGTCGATACCGCAAGGAGGTGAATCAGACTTGATTTCTGAAATTTGTAGTACAGCTGATTCCCCTGAGGCTTCTGGAAACTGTGTTGCACCAAATGTTCCTGCTGCTGTGTTGTTCCATGATCAGGAGCAACCTGGCCATCTGCGATACAATTTACGGCCCCGAAACTCACGCAATACTCCAGTTTCGGATCATAGGAGAAAGGGAAAGACTTGAGTTGTAGGGTGAAAGATAAAGCTTGTCTGGGGTATTGAGCGAGACACTGGACTGTACCCGTTGAGAGCTTGGAACTGACACATTGCTCTGTTCAGAAAGAAAGACTGTGTAAATTCAAAGGGGGCCTAAATTGCAACAGTGAAATTCTTGGGAGGATCAATTTGTGGATAGATAACAATAATCTGCCTGTGAGGCTCTAGACGGACACAGGGAGAAAAAACCCACTGGCAGTGGGCTTGCGTTCCTTACTGAGATTAGTTTGGACTTTTAGTTAGGATGTATCCCTTTGCCCGCTTTGCCCTTTAGGTTGAGAGACCCCTTGCACCTCGACCTTTCATTGATAATATTCCTATGTTTTCTGGCTGGGCTACCAGAGTGAAGGTGGCCTTTGTAACCTCTTCGCTGCTGATGACGAGCTCAGCTCATCATCAGCCACGGTGGTCGTGTGCGGATGACGAGCTGAGCTCGTCATGTAACGCAGCTTTTTCAAATTTGCCGCACACAGCGGGAAAAGCCGCCGCAGCGATGTGGCTAATAACTGTTGCAGTAATTATGATAATCTTAATGAGTGTGTTTATATATTTAGAATTTCAATATCCAATGCATCATGTTTTAGGCACTACTGCAACCCCACCTGAACATTTCTTTTATACTTTGCCTCCCCATAAAGAGCGACATCGAGACACTTATGTTAGAAATGCATTTATAGAAATGTTGCATGAGGCTCATAGCATTACGAATAAGACAAATTGTTGGTTATGTGGCCTCTTGCCATCTGTAATGCACCGCCATGATTTGTTTATTTCCTTACCATTTTCACATTTGGCAAGTGCGAAGCCTGGTTTCAGTTGCTATCACTCATGTATTTGCATTATGTAGCTGACTCTAAAAGATATACTGAAAAGGATTATGAAGCTGTTCTATATATTTTAGAACAGCTTCATAATCCTTTTCAGTATATCAGGGATTTGATGCACAGGGGAACCAAAGGGAGGGATCTTTAGATCCGGATGCATGTATGAATATGTACGGTATGCAGCGTTTAGAACGCAAGCATTACAAATGAATACCTTTACAACGCGGTTGTAACAACGAAATTTGTTACCACGCATTGCACTGGGGGGCGCTCAAGGATACTAAATGACTTAATTTACTATCCCAACACCTTCCCTACTAACCACAGGGGCTGGTGTTGGAATAATAAATTAAATTGTTTAATTTTGCACCCCCCCCCAGCGCAATGCGTGGTAACAACTTTCGCTGTTACGAACGCGTTGTAAAGGTACGCGTTGTAAATGTATGCGTTCTAACGTCATACATCCATATGTACACCACTTATGAAAATGCTACTAGGTTAAAAGAGGAAATGTCGGATTTTGAGCAATTCCATTCTACCCGATACTTTCAGTATTTCCAGGATCGCAATGTCACTGATGATAAGGCAATGCCTGTTCCTATTCTGAATAGTACTGCTTCCTTTTGTCTAGAAGGGAAAGGTCATGTTAATGTAGGAAATAGTAAATGTAACTATACTTACATTTTGCATACTACCAGTACACCACCTATGATTATTCCTCATATGTATATTTTGTGTGTGGGGTGAACGCCTACACTTGGCTTCCGAGAGGGTGGGCCGGAAAATGTTATCAGTCTTTCTTGTACCCTACAAGTTTATATAGCTCCTTCTAACTACCACAAGACGCACCAGCTGACTAAGCGAAGTTCAGGTCCTCATCGAGTATACAGAAGTATTAGTACTGAAGGCACTGATCAAACTGATACCGCTGCTCAGCAATTTATGGATTTTGCAAAGGGTCTCTTTCCAATATGGGATCCTATTTTCACTAGTAGAGATGGATTAGTTACTTACCTGTAATCCTAGTTCTCTTCCAGGGGTATCCTCATCAAAGTCATAAGCATTAGAATATTCCCGACCATGCGCGGGACCCCGGAAACACTATATTATATGTGCCCCACATATATATACTCATATATGTATATATATTATATATGTAAATACATATATATATATATATATATATATATATATATATATATATATATATATATATATATATATATATATATATATATACAAACATGCAATAGCAGCCAAATCACATCAGAGCTGAATTATGCTGTGAAGAATTTCCACCATACATGAATAATATGCATTAGAAACATGAGAAACAACACCAAAGATTGTTTAGAAACTGTTTTAATGCTTAGGCAGCAGTAGAAATTCTTATAACTCACTGAAAGCATAGAAAGCTCCCAGGCAGCATTGCAAACACATAGTCTAAAAAGACTGAAAAGCTAACCTGTAGCTGTATACAAAAAACTGACACCGTGATTTAAGGCACCCATGACCCCCGGTATCCCATCATGCCTCAGGGGTGACAGTTAGGTCAGTTGTTCTTTTCGGAGACTGAAAACAAACCCAGTAACAAAATAGGTTAACAATATCTCCTTATTAAAGAGTATCCTTTGCCCCGGGAGGCGGGAGGGTTGCTTATGACTTTGATGAGGATACCCCTGGAAGAGAACTAGGATTACAGGTAAGTAACTAATCCTTCTCTTCCAGGGGATCCTCATCAATAGTCATAAGCATTAGAATCGAATAGCGAGCCTCTCCTCTTCCCTGTGGGCAAAGGAATGATAAGACAGTAATCTCATCAGCAAGTCTGAGTAGGCTATAGGCTACCCAAACAGATTACTCAAGGAGGCTTGCCCTACTTGAGTATCGGCCCTGGAATCAGATTCGAGGCAGTAATGCCTCGTAAAGGTATGAACCGATTTCCAGGTTGCAGCCTTGCATATTTCCGACATTGGAATGTCATGCAAGAAAGCTACTGTAGCGGCTTTCCCTCTAGTGGAATGCGCTTTGGGTGACACCAACAAATGCTTGCCTGCAAGCTGATAGGCCAATTTTATGCAAGAGACAATCCATCTGGAGATGGACCTCTTGGCCGCTGGAAAACCTGTCCTCATTGAACCATAGTTCACAAACAGTTGATTCATTTTCCTAATCCCTTTAGTCCTTTCCAAATAGAACTTGAGCACTCTCTTAAGATCTAAGGAGTGAAGTGACCGCTCGGCTGGGGTCGTAGGATTTGGAAAAACCGAAGGGAGGGAAATGGACTGATTTATATGAAAATCAGAAATGACTTTTGGCAAGAAAGATGGATGAGCCCTTAGGACTACTCTATTGTGGTGGAAAACAGTATATGGTTCCTTCGCACAGAGCGCTTGTTTCTCGCTTACTCTGCCCGCAGAGGTAATCGCCATCAAAAAGGCCGCCTTCCAAGAGAGATGTTGAAAGGAGGCCTTGTGGATGGGCTCGAAAGGAGGTGACATTAACCTGGATAGAACCAGGTTCAATTCCCATGGAGGAGAAGGATTTCGCACAGGGGGATAGACCTTTTTGAACCCCTGGAGGAAGTCCTTAACCACTGGAACCTGAAAGAAAGAAATCTGATCAGGTGATTTTCTGTATGCTACTATGGCTGACAAATGCAACCTAATGGAAGCATATTTCAATCCAGAAGTTGCCAAGGAAAGGAGGTATGGCAGAATGACCTCCTCATGCCCTTTAGTAGGATCTAAGTGATGATCCCTACACCATAAGTAAAACCTCTTCCACTTGAACGCATAGGACGCTCTCGTGGAAGGCCTCTTAGCCTCCTTTAAAATGTTCATGCATTCGGGAGGTAAGTTCAAATGTCCATATTGCAGGACCTCAGGAGCCATGCTGTTAGGTTCAGTGATGGGAGGTTGAGATGCATTATCCTCCTGTTCATCTTGCTCAGCAGGTCCGGCCTGCAAGGAAGTCGTCTGTGTGGACACACAGACAGATGTAGAAGGTCCGGGTACCACCACTGCCGTGGCCAATCTGGAGCTATCAGGATCATCTCCATGTTTGACCTGAGGAGCTTGGATACTACCTTCGGAATCAGAGCCAGGGGAGGAAACGCGTAAGCGAATGTTCCCGACCAATCCATCAGGAGAGCATTCCCCTGCGTTCCTGGCCGGTGGAACCTGGATGCGAAGGCGTGGCATTTGGCTTTTTCGTCGTCTGCAAACAAGTCTATGGTTGGACGACCCCAGCAACAAAAAAGCTCTTCTACCACTTTGTTGTTTAGCACCCAGTCTGGCTGATCTTCGAAGTGCCTGCTGAGTGCATCTGTTTTTACGTTCAACTCGCCTGGAAGGTGCACCGCCACTACTGTGAGATCTCGAGAGAGAGAAGCCAATGCCAGATTGTCTGAGCCTCTCGAGAGAGTGGGCGAGATTGTGTGCCTCCTTGTTTGTTCAGATAGAACATGGCGGTCGTATTGTCTGTCTGAACTAGGACTAAGTTGGACTCAATCGCTGGAAAGAAAGCTTTGAGAGCAAGGAATACTGCTCTGAGTTCCAGCATGTTGATGTGGTATGTCTGCTCCTGCGCAGTCCACTGGCCTTGAATTTGAAGCGGACCCATGTGCGCTCCCCAGCCTTGCAGAGAGGCATCCGTCACTATAGACTGGGATGGAAGAGGTTGGTGAAACGGTACTCCCACCAGCACATTCTATTTTCCAGACCACCATTTGATGGCATCCTTTGTTGCTTGGGAAAGAGTGATACGATCTTCCCAACGCCCTGTCGCTTGGTCCCACTGGTCCTCTAGAGCCTGCTGCAGAGGAAGCATTCTCAGCCTGGCGTTTGGGATGAGAAAAATGCAGAACGTCATGGAACCCAGCAGGGATGCTACTTGTCAGGCTGTTGGAAACCGAGACTCTAGCAGAATCCCACATTTCTGACTCATGGAAAAAAGTCTCTCCTCCGAAGGAAATGCTTTTCCCAGTTCTGTGTCCAGAACGGAGCCTAGGTAGTGGATGGACTGTGTAGGCCGCTGGACTGACTTCTCCAGGTTCACATGGAGACCGACTCTGTGTAACTGGCGCAGGCAAAGTTGTAGATCGTGCGTTACCTGTACCGGAGATGGGCCCTTTAGGAGCCAGTCGTCCAAGTATGGGTAGATGAAGCCGCCACCACTGCCAGGCATTTGGTGAAGACTCGTGGGGCGGACTTGAGACCGAAGGGTAGCACCTTGCACTGGTAGTGTTTGCTCCCTACGACAAACCTCAAGTACTTGCGATGTTGTAGAGCAATCGGAATGTGAAAGTACGCATCTTGCAGATCCACCGAACACATCCAATCTCCGGCTTGAAGATGTGGGCATATTTGGTGAAGCGCTAACATGCGGAACTTTTCTTTGACAATGAGTTTGTTCAATAGACTCAGATCGAGTATTGGTCTGAACTTGTCCTCCTGATCTTTTTTGGGGACAAGAAAGTACCTGGAGTAGACTCCCTTTCCTCTTTGAGAGGAAGGAACTTACTCTATAGCTCTTTTTTGTAGTAGAACTTTCCCCTCTCTTCGGAGCAAGCTTAGCTGGTGAGGGCAAGAGTTCTTTGGAGGAATGCTCTTTGGATGCGCACGGAAACGTAGCCTGTATCCATTGCGCAGTATATTCAGCACCCACTGATCCTTTGTGATGCTGACCCACTCTGCCAGGTGTTGTGAAGCACTTCCTCCCACTGGAGTGGGCAACGGCGCCAGAGGAAGCCACTGCTCAGGCCTTTCCTCCTTGTGTGGTGTTAGAGGACTGTTGGTGACCTCCTCGACCTCTGTTGGCTTTGCCTCAAAACTGGGATTTACCCTGATTCTTACTTTGGGACCACTGAGGGGTTTGAACCCTCTGTTGAGCCCCTCTCCCCCTGTTGGTCTTAAAGCAGCGTTTGAATTCTTTTTTCTTTTCCAAACCCACCGCTTTCACTGTATCTAGTTCCGTCTTCATACGGGTCATCTCTTCGTCAGCATGTTCCCCGAAGAGAGAGGAACCCGAAAAGGAAGATTAAGGATGCGATGCTGAGCATCCGGCTTCAGACCTGTGAGGCGCAACCAAGCTGACCTCCTGGCACAAACCCCATGTGAGTTGGAATGCGCTGCAAGCACTGCCCCATCCGCAGCTGTGCTTATCAACTGGCTCGCCACCAGACATCCTTCTGTCACAGTCTCTTCAAAATACCTCTGGTCTTCCTTTGGCCGTTTGTATTTGAACCTTTCCATGGAGTCCCATAATGCTCTGTCGTATCAACCCAGAAGTGCAGCCGCACTGGAAACCTTCAGAGTGGAGGCAGCTGAATTGCAAACCTTGCGACCCCAGGAGTCCTGAGATTTGCTGTCCTTGTCTGGTGGGACTGAAGAGGAAGAAGCAACTGCATGCGTCTTCCTCGCCGCTGCCACTATCATCGAGTCTGCTGGAGGGTCAGATCTTACAAAGACCGGGTCAGAAGAGGCCGGTTTGTATTTCTTCTGAATGCGGGCTGGCACCGCTCTGATAGCCGCTGGAGTTAGAAAAACCTCTTTGACAGGATCCATAATCCCCGGGACTAAAGGCAGCAGTGGACATGAGATAGCTTTTTTGTGCAAAGTCTAAAAAATTACTGTTGTAGTAACCTGAGGGACAGACATTTCAATGCTCAGCTTCTGAGCTCCTCTTTGCAGGACATCCAGATAAGTGCCAATGTCGTCCACTGGGGAGGATCTAGACATAGGACTGTCCTTCAACGTAGGGGAGTAATCCCTCTTGGTAGACCTGGTAGAAGAGGTAGATGAAGTAGACGGAGTTCGTCGACGCCTATGGTGAGCACTGTGCCTCCTCTCACGCGATCTTTTTGAATGCTCATCCCTTCCAGGAGAGCGAGATCTGACCCGATCTCTTGAACCAGGCCTGGCCGGACTTTCTCTGCTGGGAGATCGGGATCTAACTGGAAGTTCCCTTCTGGGAGATCTCGTTGGTGTTCTCACAGGTGATTTGCGCCTGGGAGGACTACGCTTGTCCTTCTCCTCTACCAGACTCTGCAGAGGAAACCTGTGTTGTGGGCTGACATAATCTTGCATACGTTTGGCAGCCCCCGAATCTCGCCAATGGTCCAAAGACTTGTACCATCTAGGTGACAGTCTGACTTGCTCAGCCGAAGGATCTGGCTGACGCACAGGAGATCTGCGCACAGGACTTCTGGACCTTGAAGATGCAGTTGAGGAGCCAGACGACTGTGAAGTGGAATGACGAGAAGCTGACTCCGTTACCATGATCACAGAGTCTCTTTCTGAATGTCTTGACTTTGAGCGTTCTTCTCTCGCGTGAACACCTTTGGGGGGTCGGCGGATCAAACAATCTCGACTTCGAATGCCTCGACAGCGATCGATGTGAGGATCTATGGTCTCTCGACGTCGAGCGGCGATGACCAGCCATCGACGGAGTCCTCCGCCTCGACGTCGAACGGCGATGGCCAGCCGTCGATGGAGTCCTCTGTCTCGACGTCGAACGACGATGTCCAGTCGTCGACGGAGTCCTCTGTCTCGACGTCGAACAGCGATGACCGGCCGTCGACGGAGCCCCCTCTCTCAAAGTCGAACGACGATGTCCAGTCATCGACGGAGCTCTCTGTCTCGACGTCGAACGATGATGACCGGCCGTCCACAGAGTTCTCTGTCTCGATGTCGAACGGTGATGACCAGCCGCCGACGGAGCCTTCTCCCTCGACGTCGAGTGCCTGTGCTACGACGGCGGAGGGGTATTGGACACCCTCGACGCCGAGCGTCGACGAGACACTGACGGAGACTGCATCCTCGATGCAGATCGATGTGTTACTGTCGATGGCGGAGGGGTCTTGGTCCTCGACGCCGAACGTCGCTTCTTAGATGATGGCGGAGGGGTCACACTTCTCGACGCCGGTCTCCTGGATGACGACGGCGGAGGAGTGACCTCCCTCGACACCAATCATCGCCTGGTTGACGACGGCGGAGGGGCCTTTGATCTCGACGCCGACCGTCGCCCGGCTGACGGCGGCGGAGTCACATCTCTTGACGCCGATCGTCGCCCGGTTGACGACGGCGGAGGGGATCTCGACGACGGACCTGGATCCTTCGACGTCGTCGACGTACCTGTTCTTCTTTTCGTTGGCGAGCCGGCCGTCGACGGCATTTTTGAAGTCAAACGATCCACCGGTGGTTCTTTCCTCAGCACCAAGCCTGACGCTGAAGCTGAAGGGATGGAAGACCTGTCTTTTGAAGATGTTTTAGTCTTCTTGGAACCCCTCTTCCCCGGAGACCTTCCTCTGGATGACCTATGAGCCAGGCCATAGATGCTATTTCTCTCCCTGTCTTTGAGAGTTCTTCCTGACAGGTGCTCGCAGTGAGGACAGGTGCCTGGATCATGTTCTTGAGGCAGACACAGGATACAAACATTGTGGTTGTCTGATTTTGCTTTCTTGTTGCCACAAGAAGGGCACTTATCAAAAAGTTAAGGCATTTTAAGCTGAAAATGCCCACTAAACTGACTTAAAAAGGCAGTTCCTTACTTGACTATTTGAAAAATGTCAAAGTAAGTGAAAAAGTTGTTCAAAGTGAAGTAATTTTCTGTCAGAAAACAGAAATTAGTGGAGCTGTGTAACCAGGATCCTTCCTGAAGGAGCCGGAAAGAACAACTGACCTAACTGTCAACCCTTAGGCATGATGGGATACCGGGGGTCATGGGTGCCTTAAAGGCACGGTGTCAGTTTTTTGTATACAGCTACAGGTTAGCTTTTCAGTCTTTTTAAACTGTGTGTTTGCAATGCAGACTGGGAGCTTTCTATGCTTTCAGTGAGTTATAAGAATTTCTACTGCTGCCTACGCATTAAAACAGTTTCTAAACAATCTTTGGTGTTATTTCTCATGTTTCTAATGCATATTATTCATGTATGGTGGAAATTCTTCACAGCATATTTCAGCTCTGATGTGATTTGGCTGCTATTGCATGTATATATTTATATATATATATATATATATATATATGTATTTATATATATATGAGTATATGTATGTGGGGCACATATAATATAGTGTTTCCGGGGTCCCGCGCATGGGCGGGAATATTCTAATGCTTATGACTATTGATGAGGATCCCCTGGATGATAAGTTAGGCGTCTCCCTAGAGTAGTAGAAAATGTAGTTCAAACCACTGCTGGAATTTTGACTAATCTCACTGTAGAGCTTCAGGCTACAAGGCTCGTTTCACTTCAAAATCTGGTGGTGCTTGACGTCATCCTAGCGGACCGAGGAGGAGCATGCTGCGTGATCGGCAGTTCCTGCTGCGTATATATTCCAGATTCTGCTCCCACTATACATTTAGCTATTCAAAAATTGCATCGCTTAGCTGCAGAAGTCCATGCTGACACTGGCACTTGGTCTTTTACCGGGCGGTTCTGGAATCTTCTCTCCACCTGGGGTTGGAAGATTTTTATGATTCTAGCTGGAGCACTAGGAGTGGTGTTTGTTTGTTGCCTATGCCTTGATTGTGGCCCGGCATGTTGCTCCTATTGTGCAGCCAACCTTACTTCCTCCTTGACAGTCTCCCGGCAGACTAAAATCGAAAAACATTTAGTACAGAAAGAGGTGGCCGACCTCATGCAGATAGATGAGGGTGTATTCTTGGATTTAAGAGGTAGCCTTTATGCATATTGGCTATGTTATGCAAAAAGGGCGGTCTGAAGGAATATAAAATCGACACCATATAATGTTGTCATAACATATCCAATGTATATCTGCAATTTTCTTAAACCTCTTGTAAATATGCTCGATTCATGTACCTGTTAAGAATCAGGCCCGAATCATGCAAACGCCATCTTGGTTTCTTTTCCCGAGCTCTCTTTCGTTAGTAGGGAAAACATGTGACAAGTAGCTGAGAAGAATGTCTAAAAGGTCGGCCAAGTCTATGAACAGAGCATTGCTTCTAACTTCATACATCCAAGGTCTCGTCTGCTCTTTCTTGTAGGATGAGCACATTCTTGCAGACGCCATGCCTGGACTGCCATACACCAGAACGAAAGGGAGGCACTATTACTGACCTACCCCCGGAATAGCTTTAGCAGAGTTTCAAGCCTATCTATTGTGCCTTATATGGGTGTTCCTGTTGGCCTCTCTCGAACTGGTACTTTTCCATGTGCTGGGTTTCTATGAGGTATGTTGAAAGTATATATGCACTGTTTTGACTATGATACAGCAATCTCCTCTGCACACCTTTGCGAGATGTGACCAGAGGGAGGCTCCCCTGTACAGGGTGCTTTGCAGAATAAACGATTAAACCTTTTCCATTGCCGACTGATTTATGTATGGTAAATGAGATACATGGGCTATTAGTAAGTATAGCTCTATGGTATATTTTTCTAGTACTTCATTACTGCTACATTTGCATGTCACACTGGTACTAATGAGGCAAAATCTTCGCAGAGACTGTTAGAATGTGTAAAAATGTCAAAATAATAAAGTATCAGAAAATATACCGCACTACGCTGCAGCTTTTTTTTCTGCTGCATAATTTAGTCAACACTGTGGCATTATTATGTCCTACACTGCTGCAAAAATTCCAGTGGCCACAAAGCAGGCAGCACAAGTTAAAAGTGATTGTGCATGAAGTAGAAAGACAGTGAAATGTATGGACTTAGGGGTCTATTAAGATGGTGGTCAGAAAACCACCCCGACTGCCATGGTAGTGGAAATCAACTGTCCTCGGGCACTGTGGCAAAACCGATGGTCCGATTAGGATCAACCCCTATAAAAATCAGACTGTGGCGGAACGAGGCCACCAAAGACCGCCTATAGTGGGCGGAGCAGGTGAAAATCCATCCGCGGCGGTCACACTCGTGGTGGAAACACACCAAACTGCCGTCAAGACAGCGGAGAGACTGCACGGAAAATTAGGATATCCTCGATGTGACCGCAGTACGTTCGGCAACAGTGATGAATGGGAGATCCAGCGGAGGCCTGTAGCATTGCCATCGCTGCGGACGCTCCGTGAAAGAAATGGCAACCGACTAAAAAACAATCACAAGGCAACCAAGTGCACACAGCAAACTAGCCCTGCCCCCAAAAAGACCTAACACATCCCAATGACACATCCCCATGGCAAATTCAAAAATACAAATCCCAGGACTACCAACACAACACACCTGACAGCAGTACTCCATCTTGACACACCCACATAGATGAGCATAAAACCAGCCCCTTCCCTGACCAGAATCCCTTGCAATACTCCACAACTGAAGGGCCCAACACAGGAGCACAAAGGAGAGGCAAATCTTCACTCATCACACCAGCACAACAACACACACCCACACCACCCAGACCACCCCAACCACCCTCACAAGTGCACCCCAAAACATAAGCAAATGACACCATGTCAGCACAGAAAATGCCCAAATTCACAGAGAGTGAGTTGTTAGTCATGGTAGATGAGGTAATCAGAGTAGAATCACAAGTGTTTGGTAGCCTGGACCAACAGACACTAATAGCCACAAAAGCACAAATGTGGGTAAGGATGGTCGACAAGGTCAATGCAGTAGGGTCCACCCCACACTCCAAAAATGAAATCATGAAGCAGTGGCAGGAACTGAAGGGGGTTGTCAAACAGAAAAAGAACAAGAACCGTGAGCTGGCTCAGTGGACTAGCGGTGCCCCTCCAATTCCACCTAAAACATTCCCTGCATGGGAGGAGAATGTGCTAGCCATACTTCATCCAGAGAGTCTAACAGGAATAGCAGAGGGAGTGCAGGCTGGTAAGGACAAACACATGTAACCAATCACACTGCCATGTACTGTCTTGCACAACTACAAAGCTGTACCTACTTGGCCCAAGAACATTCAAATGCACCACAATACCCAACACCGGTACAACAGATGTAACATTCCCTGGGTTGCCTGTGTACAGGCAGCCATCACAACAACTCCCACCAGGCACCCCTGTCCCACCCCTGAGCAGGATGGAGCACACCCTCCCACCCAGAAGCATGTGGCAGCCATTGCATTGTGCACTCGAAACTAACAGGTAGATATCCATTTCCCAAGGTTGTTCTGTTTGTGGGTGGGAGGCCTGCACTACCTATCCCACAATGCCCCCTTGGCCCCCAGCTCAGCAAGATTGAGCACTCCACACCCTCCACAAAGCATGTGGCAGCCATTGCATTGTTCACTCCAAACTAATAGGTAGGTAGCATTTTCCCAAGGTTGTTCTGTTTTGGGTGGGAGGCCTGCACTACCAATCCCACCATGCCCCCATGTCCCCCAGCTCGGCAAGATAGAGCACCCACCATGAAGCACGTGGCAGCCATTGCATTCTTCTTTCACACTAACAGCTAGGTAGCCATTTCCCAAGGTTGTTCTGTTTGTGTATGGGGGGCCGGCACTGCTACTCCAACCATGCGCCCTTGTTCCCCAGCTCATCAAGATGGAGTACTCCCCACCCAACATGAAGCATGTGTCAGCCATTGCATTGTTCATTTTAAACTAACAGGTAGGTAGCCGTTTCCCAACGTTGGTCTGTTTGTGGGTGGGAGGCCTGCACTACTACTCCCACCGTGCCTCCTTGTTCCCCAGCTCAACAAGATGGAACACTCCCTCCCACCCAGATGCATGTGTCAGCCATTGCATTGTTCACTCCAAACTAACATGTAGGTAGCGATTTCCCAACGTTGGACTGTTTAGGGGTGGGGGGCCTGCACTACTACTCGCACCGTGCCTCCTTGTTCCCCAGCTCAGCAAGATGGAACACTCCCTCCCACCCAGATGCATGTGTCAGCCATTGCATTGTACACTTCAAACTAACAGGTAGGTAGCCATTTCCTAAGGTTGTTCTGTTTGTGGGTGGGAGGTCTGCACTACAAATCCAGTCATGCCCCCTTGTCTCCCAAGTCAGCAAGATGGAACACTTCCCACCCACCATGAAGCTGGTGGCAGCCATTGCATTGTTCACTTCAAACTAACAGGCAGGTAGACATTTCTAAGGTTGTTCTGTTTGTGGGTGGGAGGCCTGCACTACTACTCCTACCATGCCCCCTTGTTCCCCAGCTCATCAAGATGGAGTACTCCCCACCCACCATGAAGCATGTGTCAGCCATTGCATTGTTCACTTAAAACTAACAGGTAGGTAGCCGTTTCCCAAGGTTATTCTGTTTGTGGGTGGGAGGCCAGCACTACCGATCCCACCATGCCTCCATGTTCCCCAGCTCAGCAAGATAGAACACCCCCACTCATCACGAAGCATGTGGCAGCCATTGCATTGTACACTTCGAATCAACAGGTAGGTAGCCATTTCCCTAGGTTGTTCTCTTTGTGGGTGGGAGATCTGCACTACCAATCCCACCATTCCCACTTGTCCCCCAGTTCAGCTAGATGGAGCACTCCCCACCCACCATGAAGCATGTGGCAGCCATTGCATTCTTCAGTTCACACTAACAAGTAGGTAGCCATTTCCCAAGGTTGTTCTGTTTATGTGTGGGGGGGCCTGCACTGCTACTCGCACCATGCCCCCTTGTTTCCCAGCTCATCCATATGGAGCAATCTCTCCCACCCAGGTGCATGTGGCAGCCATTGCATTGTTCTCTTCAAACTAACAGGTAGGTAGCCATTTCCCCAGGTTGTTCTGTTTATGGATGAGAGGCCTGCACAACCAATCCACCATGCCCCCTTTTCCCCTAGCTCAGCAAAATGGAGCACTCCCCACCCACCATGAAGCATGTTGCAGCTATTGCATTGTACACTTCAAACTAACAGGTAGGTAGCCATTTCCCAATGCTGGTCTGTTTGTGGGTGGGAGGCCTGCACTACTACTCCCACAGTGCCCCCTTGTTCCCCAGCTCAGCAAGATGGAACACTCCCTCCCACCCAGATGCATGTGTCAGCCATTGCATTGTACACTTCAAACTAACAGGTAGGTAGCCATTTCCCAAGGTTGTTCTGTTTGTGGGTGGTAGGTCTGCACTACTAATCCCACCATGCTCCCTTGTCTCCCAGCTCAGCAAGATGGAACACTTCCCACCCACCATGAAGCATGTGGCAGCCATTGCATTGTTCACTTAAAACTAACAGCCAGGTAGCCATTACCTAAGGTTGTTCTGTTTGTGGGTGGGAGGCCTGCACTACTACTCCCGCCATGCCCCCTTGTTCCCCAGCTCATCAAGATGGAGCACTCCCCATCCACCATGAAGCATGTGTCAGCCATTGCAATGTTCACTTCAAACTAATGGTTAGGTAGCCATTTCCCAAGGTTGTTCTGTTTGTGGGTGGGAAGCCTGCACTACCAATTCCACCATGCCCCCATTTCTCCCAGCTCGGCAAGATAGAGCACCCCCAACCCACCATGAAGCATGTGGCGGCCATTGCATTGTACACTTCGAACCAACAGGTAGGTAGCATTTCCCAAGGTTGTTGTCTTTGTGGGTGGGAGATCTGCACTACCAATCCCACCATGCCCCCTTGTCCCCCATTTCAGCAAGATGGAGCACTCCCCAACCACCGTGAAGCATGTGGCAGCCATTGCATTCTTCTTTCACACTAACAGGTAGGTAGCCATTTCCCAAGGTTGTTCTGTTTGTGTATGGGGGGGCTGCACTGCTACTCCCACCATGCCCCCTTGTTCCTCAGCTCATCCATATGGAGCACTCTCTCCCACCCAGGTGCATGTGGCAGCCATTGCATTGTTCTCTTCAAACTAACAGTTAGGTAGCCTTTTCCCAAGGTTGTTCAGTTTGTGGGTAGGAGGCCTGCACTACCAATCCCACCATGCCCCCATGTCCTCCAGCTCAGCAAGATAGAACACCACTCACCCACAGGGGAAAAATGTGGCAGCCATTGCATTGTACACTTCTAACCAACAGGTAGGTAGGCATTTCCCAAGGTTGTTCTCTTAGTGTGTGGGAGGCCTGCACTACCAATCCCACCATGCCCCCTTGGTTCCCAACTCAGCAAGATGGAGCACTCCCCACCCACCATGAAGCACGTGGCAGCCATTGCATTCTTCAGTTCAAACTAAGAGGTAGGTAGCCATTTCCCAAGCTGTTCTGTTTGTGGGTGGGGGGCCTGCACCACTACTCCCACCATGCCCCCCTGTTTCCCAACTCATCAAGATGGAGCACTCCCCATCCACCATGAAGCATATGTCAGCCATTGCATTGTTCACTTCAAACTAACAGGTAGGTAGCTATTTCCCACGGTTGTTCTGTTTTGGGTGGGAGGCCTGCACTACCAATCCCACCATGCCCCCATGTCCCCGAGCTCGGCCAGATAGAGCAACCCCACCCACCATGATGCGTGTGGCAGCCATTGCATTGTACACTTCAAACCAACAGGTAGGTAGCCATTTCCCAAGGTTGTTCTCTTTGTGGGTGGGAGATCTGCACTACCAATCCCACTATCCCTCTTGTCCCCCAGTTCAGCAAGATGGAGCACTCCCCACCCACCATGAAGCATGTGGCAGCCATTGCATTCTTTTCATACTAACAGGTAGGTAGCCATTTCCCAAGGTTGTTATGTTTGTGTATAGGGGGGCCTGCCCTTGTTCCCCAGCTCAACAAGATGGAACAATCACTCCCAATCAGATGCATGTGTCAGCCATTGCATTGTACACTTCAAACTAACAGGTAGGTAGCCATTTCCTAAGGTTGTTCTGTTTGTGGGTGGGAGGCCTGCACTACTACTCCCACCATGCCCCCTTGTTCCTCAGCTCATCAAGATGGAGCACTCCCCATCCCTGCACTACTACTCCCACCATGCCCCCTTGTTCCCCAGCTCATCAAGATGGAGCACTCCCCATCCACCACGAAGCATGTGTCACCCATTGCATTTTTCACTTCAAACAAACAGGTAGGTAGCCATTTCCCAAGGTTGTTCTGTTTGTGTATGGGGGGCCTGCACTGCTACTCCACCCATGCCCCCTTGTTCCCCAGCTCATCGGGATGGAGCACTCCCCATCCCTGCACTACTACTCCCACCATGCCCCCTTGTTCCCCAGCTCATCAAGATGGAGAAATCCCCATCCACCACGAAGCATGTGCCAGCCATTGCATTGTTCACTTCAAACTAACAGGTAGGTAGGCATTTCCCAAGGTTGTTCTGTTTGTGGGTGGGAGGCCTGCACTACCAATCCAACCATGCCCCCATGTTCCCCAGCTCGGCAAGATAGAGCGCCCCCCACCCACCATGAAGCATGTGGCAGCCATTGCATTGTACACTTCGAACCAACAGGTAGGTAGCCATTTCCCAATGTTGTTCTCTTTGTGGGTGGGAGATCTGCACTACCAATCCCACCATGCCCCTTTGCTCCCATTTCAGCAAGATGGATCACTCCCCACCCACCATGAAGCATGTGGCAGCCATTGCATTCTTCTTTCACACTATCAGGTAGGTAGCCATTCCCAAGGTTGTTCTGTTTGTGTATGTGGGGGCCCTGCACTGCTACTCCCACCATGCCCCCATGTTCCCCAGCTCATCCATATGGAGCACTCTCTCCCACCCAGGTGCATGTGGCAGCCATTGCATTGTTCTCTTAAAACTAACAGGTAGGTAGCAATTTCCTAAGGTTGATCTGTTTGTGGGTAGGAGGCCTGCACTACCAATCCCACCATGCCCCCATGTCCTCCAGCTCAGCAAGATAGAGCACCACCCACCCTCAGGGGAAACATCTGGCAGCCATTGCATTGGACACTTCCAACCAACAGGTAGGTAGGCATTTCCCAAGGTTTTTCTCTTTGTGGGTGGGAGGCCTGCACTACCAATCCCACCATTCCCCCTTGGTTCTCAACTCAGCAAGATGGAGCACTCCGCACCCACCATGAAGCATGTGGCAGACATTGCATTCTTCAGTTAAAACTACACTACTACTCCCACCATGCCCCCTTGTTCCCCAGCTCATCAAGATGGAGTACTCTCTCCCACCCAGATGCATGTGGCAGCCATTGCATTGTTCACTTCAAACTAACAGGCCGGTAGCCATTTCCTACGCTTGTACTGTTAGTGGGTGGGAGGCCAGCACTACTACTCCCACCAGGCCCCCTTGTTCCCCAGCTCATCAAGATGGAGCACTCCCCATCAACCATGAAGCATGTGTCAACCATTGCATTGTTCACTTAAAAAAAAAAGGTAGGTAGCCATTTCCCAAGGTTGTTCTGTTTTGGGTGGGAGGCCTGCACTACCAATCCCACCATGCCCCCATGTCCCCCAGCTCCGCAAGATAGAGCACCCAGCATGAAGCATGTGGCAGCCATTGCATTGTACACTTCGAACAAACAGGTAGGTAGCCATTTCCCAATGTTGTTCTCTTTGTGGGTGGGAGATCTGCACTACCAATCCCACCATGCCCCCTTGTTCCCCAGCTCAACAAGATGGAATACTCCCTCCCACCCAGATGCATGTGTCAGCCATTGCATTGTTCACTTGAAACTAACAGGTAGGTTGCCATTTCCCAAGGTTGTTCTGTTTGTGGGTGGGAGGCCTGCACTACCAATCCTATCATGCCCCCTTGTCCCCCAGCTCAGCAAAATGGAGCACTCCCCTCCCACCATGAAGCATGTGACAGCCATTGCATTGTACACTTCAAACTAACAGGTAGGTAGCCATTTCCTGAGGTTGTTCTGTTTGTGGGTGGGAGGCCTTCACTACTACTCCACCATGCCCCCTTGTTCCCCAGCTCATCAAGCTGAAGCACTCCCCATCCCTGCACTACTACTTCCACCATGCCCCCTTGTTCCCCAGCTCATCCAGATGGAGCACTCCCCATCCACCACGAAGCATGTGTCAGCCATTGCATTGTTCACTTCAAACTAACAGGTAGGTAGGCATTTCCCAAGGTTGTTGTGTTTTGGGTGGGAGGCCTGAACTACCAATCCCACCATGCCCCCTTGGTTCCCAACTCAGCAAGATGGAGCACTCCCCACCCACCATGAAGCACGTGGCAACCATTGCATTCTTCAGTGCAAACTAAGAGGTAGGTAGCCATTTCCCAAGGCTGTTCTGTTTGTGGGTGGGTGGCCTGCACTACTACTCCCACCATGCTCCCTTGTTCCCCAGCTCATCAAGATGGAGCACTCTCTCCCACCCAGATGCATGTGGCAGCCATTGCATTGTGCACTTCAAAGTACCAGCTAGGTAGCCATTTCCCAAGGTTGTTCTGTTTGTGGGTGGGAGGCCTGCGCTACCAATCCCACCATGCCCCCTTTTCCCCAGCTAAGCAAGATGGAGCACTCCCTCCCACTCTGATGCATATGGCAGCCATTGCATTGTTCACTTCAAACTAACAGGAAGGTAACCATTTCACAAGGTTGTTCTGTTTGTGTGTAGAAGGCCTGCACTACCAATCCCACCATGCCCCCATGTGCTCCAGCTCAGCAAGATAGAGCACCACCCACCCACTGTGAAGCATGTGGCAGCCATTGCATTGTACACTTCCAACCAACAGGTAGGTAGGCATTTCCCATGGTTGTTCTCTTTGTGGGTGAGAGGCCTGCACTACCAATCCCACCATGCCCCCTTGGTTCCCAACTCAGCAAGATGGAGCACTCCCAACCCATCATGAAGCACATGGCAGCCTTTGAATTCTTCAGTTCAAACTAAGAGGTAGGTAGCCATTTCCCAAGGCTGTTCTGTTTGTGGGAGGGGAGCCTGCACTACTACTCCACTATGCCCCCTTGTTTCCCAACTCATCAAGATGGAGAACTCTCTCCCACCCAGATGCATGTGATGGCCATTGCATTGTTCACTTCAAACTAACAGGTAGGTAGCCATTTCCCAAGGTTTTTCTGTTTGTGGGTGGGAGGCCTGCACTACCAATCCTATCATGCCCCCTTGTCCCCCAGCTCAGCAAAATGGAGCACTCCCCTCCCACAATGAAGCATGTGGCAGCCATTGCATTGTACACTTCAAACTAACAGGTAGGTAGCCTTTTCCCAAGGTTGTTCTGTTTGTGGGTGGGAGGCCTGCACTACCAATCCCACCATGCCCCTTGTCCCCAGCTCGGCAAGATGGAGCACTCCTCACCCACTATGAAGCATGTGGAAGTCATTGCATTGTTCAGTTCAAACTAACAGGTAGGTAGCCATTTCCCAAGGCTGTTCTGTCTGTGGGTGGGAGGCCTGCACTACTACTCCCAACGTGCCCCCTTATTCCCCAGCTCAGCAAGATGGAACACTCCCTCCCACCCAGATGCATGTGTCAGCCATTGCATTGTACACTTCAAACTAACAGGTAGGTAGCCATTTCCCAAGGTTGTTCTGTTTGTGGGTGGTAGGTCTGCACTACTAATCCCACCATGCTCCCTTGTCTCCCAGCTCAGCAACATGGAACACTTCCCACCCACCATGAAGCATGTGGCAGCCATTGCATTGTTCACTTCAAACTAACAGGCAGGTAGCCATTACCTAAGGTTGTTCTGTTTGTGGGTGGGAGGCCTGCACTACTACTCCCACCATGCCCCCTTGTTCCCCAGCTCATCAAGATGGAGCACTCCCCATCCACCATGAAGCATGTGTCAGCCATTGCATTGTTCACTTCAAACTAACGGTTAGGTAGCCATTTCCCAAGGTTGTTCTGTTTGTGGGTGGGAAGCCTGAACTACCAATTCCACCATGCCCCCATTTCCCCCAGCTCGGCAAGATAGAGCACCCCCCACCCACCATGAAGTATGTGGCGGCCATTGCATTGTACACTTCGAACCAACAGGTAGGTAGCCATTTCCCAAGGTTGTTGTCTTTGTGGGTGGGAGATCTGCACTACCAATCCCACCATGCCCCCTTGTCCCCCATTTCAGCAAGATGGAGCACTCCTGAACCACCATGAAGCATGTGGCAGCCATTGCATTCTTCTTTCACACTAACAGGTAGGTAGCCATTTCCCAAGGTTGTTCTGTTTGTGTATGGGGGGGCCTGCACTGCTACTCCCACCATGCCCCGGTGTTCCTCAGCTCATCCATATGGAGCACTCTCTCCCACCCAGGTGCATGTGGCAGCCATTGCATTGTTCTCTTCAAACTAACAGTTAGGTAGCCTTTTCCCAAGGTTGTTCAGTTTGTGGGTAGGAGGCCTGCACTACCAATCCCACCATGCCCCCATGTCCTCCAGCTCAGCAAGATAGAACACCACTCACCCACAGGGGAAAAATGTGGCAGCCATTGCATTGTACACTTCCAACCAACAGATAGGTAGGCATTTCCCAAGGTTGTTCTCTTAGTGTGTGGGAGGCCTGCACTACCAATCCCACCATGCCCCCTTGGTTCCCAACTCAGCAAGATGGAGCACTCCCCACCCACCATGAAGCACGTGGCAGCCATTGCATTCTTCCGTTCAAACTAAGAGGTAGGTAGCCATTTCCCAAGCTGTTCTGTTTGTGGGTAGGAGGCCTGCACCACTACTCCCACCATGCCCCCCTGTTTCCCAACTCATCAAGATGGAGCACTCCCCATCCACCATGAAGCATATGTCAGCCATTGCATTGTTTACTTCAAACTAACAGGTAGGTAGCTATTTCCCAAGGTTGTTCTGTTTGGGGTGGGAGGCCTGCACTACCAATCCCACCATGCCCCCATGTCCCCCAGCTCGGCCAGATAGAGCAACCCCACCCACCATGATGCATGTGGCAGCCATTCCATTGTACACTTCAAACCAACTGGTAGGTAGCCATTTTCCAAGGTTGTTCTCTTTGTGGGTGGGAGATCTGCACTACCAATCCCACTATCCCCCTTGTCCCCCAGTTCAGCAAGATGGAGCACTCCCCACCCACCATGAAGCATGTGGCAGCCATTGCATTCTTTTCATACTAACAGGTAGGTAGCCATTTCCCAAGGTTGTTCTGTTTGTGTATAGGGGGGCCTGCACTGCTACTCCAACCATGCCCCCTTATTCCCCAGCTCAGCAAGATGGAACACTCCCTCCCACCCACATGCATGTGTCAGCCAATGCATTATTCACTCCAAACTAACAGGTAGGTAGCCATTTTCCAATGTTGGTCTGTTTTTGGGTGGGAAGCCTACACTACTACTCCCACCGTGCCCCCTTGTTCCGCAGCTCAACAAGATGAAACAATCCCTCCCGATCAGATGCATGTGTCAGCCATTGCATTGTTCACTTCAAACTAACAGGTAGGTAGCCATTTCCCAAGGTTGTTCTGTTTGTGTATGGGGGGGCATGCACTGCTACTCCAACCGTACCCCCTTGTTCCCCAGCTCAACAAGATAGAACAATCACTCCCAATCAGATGCATGTGTCAGCCATTGCATTGTACACTTCAAACTAACAGGTAGGTAGCCATTTCCTAAGGTTGTTCTGTTTGTGGGTGGGAGGCCTGCACTACTACTCCCACCATGCCCCCTTGTTCCCCAGCTCATCAAGATGGAGCACTCCCCATCCCTGCACTACTACTCCCACCATGCCCCCTTGTTCCCCAGCTCATCAAGATGGAGCACTCCCCATCCACCACGAAGCATGTGTCAGCCATTGCATTTTTCACTTCAAACAAACAGGTAGGTAGCCATTTCCCAAGGTTGTTCTGTTTGTGTATGGGGGGCCTGCACTGCTACTCCAACCATGCCCCCTTGTTCCCCAGCTCAACAAGTTGGAACAATCACTCCCAATCAGATGCATGTGTCAGCCATTGCATTGACCACTTCAAATTAACAGGTAGGTAGCCATTTCCTAAGGTTGTTCTGTTTGTGGGTGGGAGGCCTGCACTACTACTCCCACCATGCCATCTTGTTCCCCAGCTCATCAAGATGGAGAAATCCCCATCCACCACGAAGCATGTGTCAGCCATTGCATTGTTCACTTCAAACTAACTGGTAGGTAGGCATTTCCCAAGGTTGTTCTGTTTGTGGGGGGGCGGCCTGCACTACCAATCCAATCATGCCCCCATGTCCCCCAGCTCGGCAAGATAGAGCACCCCCCACCCACCATGAAGCATGTGGCAGCCATTGCATTGTACACTTCGAACCAACAGGTAGGTAGCCATTTCCCAAGGTTGTTCTCTTTGTGGGTGGGAGATCTGCACTACCAATCCCACCATGCCCCTTTGCTCCCATTTCAGCAAGATGGATCACTCCCCACCCACCATGAAGCATGTGGCAGCCATTGCATTCTTCTTTCACACTATCAGGTAGGTAGCCATTTCCCAAGGTTGTTCTGTTTGTGTATGTGGGGGCCCTGCACTGCTACTCCCACCATGCCCCCATGTTCCCCAGCTCATCCATATGGAGCACTCTCTCCCACCCAGATGCATGTGGCAGCCATTGCATTGTTCTCTTAAAACTAACAGGTAGGTAGCAATTTCCTAAGGTTGATCTGTTTGTGGGTAGGAGGCCTGCACTACCAATCCCACCATGCCCCCATGTCCTCCAGCTCAGCAAGATAGAGCACCACCCACCCTCAGGGGAAACATCTGGCAGCCATTGCATTGTACACTTCCAACCAACAGGTAGGTAGGCATTTCCCAAGGTTGTTCTGTTTGTGTATGGGGGGGGCCTGCACTGCTACTCCCACCATGCCCCGGTGTTCCTCAGCTCATCCATATGGAGCACTCTCTCCCACCCAGGTGCATGTGGCAGCCATTGCATTGTTCTCTTCAAACTAACAGTTAGGTAGCCTTTTCCCAAGGTTGTTCAGTTTGTGGGTAGGAGGCCTGCACTACCAATCCCACCATGCCCCCATGTCCTCCAGCTCAGCAAGATAGAACACCACTCACCCACAGGGGAAAAATGTGGCAGCCATTGCATTGTACACTTCCAACCAACAGATAGGTAGGCATTACCCAAGGTTGTTCTCTTAGTGTGTGGGAGGCCTGCACTACCAATCCCACCATGCCCCCTTGGTTCCCAACTCAGCAAGATGGAGCACTCCCCACCCACCATGAAGCACGTGGCAGCCATTGCATTCTTCAGTTCAAACTAAGAGGTAGGTAGACATTTCCCAAGCTGTTCTGTTTGTGGGTAGGAGGCCTGCACCACTACTCCCACCATGCCCCCCTGTTCCCCAACTCATCAAGATGGAGCACTCCCCATCCACCATGAAGCATATGTCAGCCATTGCATTGTTTACTTCAAACTAACAGGTAGGTAGCTATTTCCCAAGGTTGTTCTGTTTGGGGTGGGAGGCCTGCACTACCAATCCCACCATGCCCCCATGTCCCCCAGCTCGGCCAGATAGAGCAACCCCACCCACCATGATGCATGTGGCAGCCATTCCATTGTACACTTCAAACCAACTGGTAGGTAGCCATTTTCCAAGGTTGTTCTCTTTGTGGGTGGGAGATCTGCACTACCAATCCCACTATCCCCCTTGTCCCCCAGTTCAGCAAGATGGAGCACTCCCCAACTACCATGAAGCATGTGGCAGCCATTGCATTCTTTTCATACTAACAGGTAGGTAGCCATTTCCCAAGGTTGTTCTGTTTGTGTATAGGGGGGCCTGCACTGCTACTCCAACCATGCCCCCTTATTCCCCAGCTCAGCAAGATGGAACACTCCCTCCCACCCACATGCATGTGTCAGCCATTGCATTATTCCCTCCAATCTAACAGGTAGGTAGCCATTTTCCAATGTTGGTCTGTTTTTGGGTGGGAAGCCTACACTACTACTCCCACCGTGCCCCCTTGTTCCGCAGCTCAACAAGATGGAACAATCCCTCCCGATCAGATGCATGTGTCAGCCATTGCATTGTTCACTTCAAACTAACAGGTAGGTAGCCATTTCCCAAGGTTGTTCTGTTTGTGTATGGGGGGGCATGCACTGCTACTCCAACCGTACCCCCTTGTTCCCCAGCTCAACAAGATAGAACAATCACTCCCAATCAGATGCATGTGTCAGCCATTGCATTGTACACTTCAAACTAACAGGTAGGTAGCCATTTCCTAAGGTTGTTCTGTTTGTGGGTGGGAGGCCTGCACTACTACTCCCACCATGCCCCCTTGTTCCCCAGCTCATCAAGATGGAGCACTCCCCATCCCTGCACTACTACTCCCACCATGCCCCCTTGTTCCCCAGCTCATCAAGATGGAGCACTCCCCATCCACCACGAAGCATGTGTCAGCCATTGCATTTTTCACTTCAAACAAACAGGTAGGTAGCCATTTCCCAAGGTTGTTCTGTTTGTGTATGGGGGGCCTGCACTGCTACTCCAACCATGCCCCCTTGTTCCCCAGCTCAACAAGTTGGAACAATCACTCCCAATCAGATGCATGTGTCAGCCATTGCATTGACCACTTCAAACTAACAGGTAGGTAGCCATTTCCTAAGGTTGTTCTGTTTGTGGGTGGGAGGCCTGCACTACTACTCCCACCATGCCATCTTGTTCCCCAGCTCATCGGGATGGAGCACTCCCCATCCGTGCACTACTACTCCCACCATGCCCCCTTGTTCCCCAGCTCATCAAGATGGAGAAATCCCCATCCACCACGAAGCATGTGTCAGCCATTGCATTGTTCACTTCAAACTAACTGGTAGGTAGGCATTTCCCAAGGTTGTTCTGTTTGTGGGTGGGCGGCCTGCACTACCAATCCAATCATGCCCCCATGTCCCCCAGCTCGGCAAGATAGAGCACCCCCCACCCACCATGAAGCATGTGGCAGCCATTGCATTGTACACTTCGAACCAACAGGTAGGTAGCCATTTCCAAAGGTTGTTCTCTTTGTGGGTGGGAGATCTGCACTACCAATCCCACCATGCCCCTTTGCTCCCATTTCAGCAAGATGGATCACTCCCCACCCACCATGAAGCATGTGGCAGCCATTGCATTCTTCTTTCACACTATCAGGTAGGTAGCCATTTCCCAAGGTTGTTCTGTTTGTGTTTGTGGGGGCCCTGCACTGCTACTCCCACCAAGCCCCCATGTTCCCCAGCTCATCCATATGGAGCACTCTCTCCCACCCAGATGCATGTGGCAGCCATTGCATTGTTCTCTTAAAACTAACAGGTAGGTAGCAATTTCCTAAGGTTGATCTGTTTGTGGGTAGGAGGCCTGCACTACCAATCCCACCATGCCCCCATGTCCTCCAGCTCAGCAAGATAGAGCACCACCCACCCTCAGGGGAAACATCTGGCAGCCATTGCATTGTACACTTCCAACCAACAGGTAGGTAGGCATTTCCCAAGGTTGTTCTCTTTGTGGGTGGGAGGCCTGCACTACCAATCCCACCATTCCCCCTTGGTTCCCAACTCAGCAAGATGGAGCACTCCGCACCCACCATGAAGCACGTGGCAGACATTGCATTCTTCAGTTAAAACTACACTACTACTCCCACCATGCCCCCTTGTTCCCCAGCTCATCAAGATGGAGTACTCTTTCCCACCCAGATGCATGTGGCAGCCATTGCATTGTTCACTTCAAACTAACAGGCCGGTAGCCATTTCCTACGGTTGTTCTGTTTGTGGGTGGGAGGCCAGCACTACTACTCCCACCAGGCCCCCTTGTTCCCCAGCTCATCAAGATGGAGCACTCCCCATCCACCATGAAGCATGTGTCAACCATTGCATTGTTCACTTCAAAAAACAGGTAGGTAGCCATTTCCCAAGGTTGTTCTGTTTTGGGTGGGAGCCTTGCACTACCAATCCCACCATGCTCCCATGTCCCCCAGCTCCGCAAGATAGAGCACACAGCATGAAGCATGTGGCAGCCATTGCATTGTACACTTCGAACCAACAGGTAGGTAGCCATTTCCCAACGTTGTTCTCTTTGTGGGTGGGAGATCTGCACTACCAATCCCACCATGCCCCCTTGTTCCCCAGCTCAACAAGATGGAATACTCCCTCCCACCCAGATGCATGTGTCAGCCATTGCATTGTGCACTTGAAACTAACAGGTAGGTTGCCATTTCCCAAGGTTGTTCTGTTTGTGGGTGGGAGGCCTGCACTACCAATCCTATCATGCCCCCTTGTCCCCCAGCTCAGCAAAATGGAGCACTCCCCACCCCTGCACTACTACTCCCACCATGCCCCCTTGTTCCCCAGCTCATCCAGATGGAGCACTCCCCATCCACCACGAACCATGTGTCAGCCATTGCATTGTTCACTTCAAACTAACAGGTAGGTAGGCATTTCCCAAGGTTGTTGTGTTTGTGGGTGGGAGGCCTGAACTACCAATCCCACCATGCCCCCTTAGTTCCCAACTCAGCAAGATGGAGCACTCCCCACCCACCATGAAGCACGTGGCAACCATTGCATTCTTCAGTGCAAACTAAGAGGTAGTTAGGCATTTCCCAAGGCTGTTCTGTTTGTGGGTGGGTGGCCTGCACTACTACTCCCACCATGCTCCCTTATTTCCCAGCTCATCAAGATGGAGCACTCTCTCCCACCCAGATGCATGTGGCAGCCATTGCATTGTACACTTCAAAGTAACAGCTAGGTAGCCATTTCCCAAGGTTGTTCTGTTTGTGGGTGGGAGGCCTGCGCTACCAATCCCACCATGCTCCCTTTTCCCCAGCTAAGCAAGATGGAGCACTCCCTCCCACTCTGATGCATATGGCAGCCATTGCATTCTTCACTTCAAACTAACAGGAAGGTAACCATTTCCCAAGGTTGTTCTGTTTGTGTGTAGAAGGCCTGCACTACCAATCCCACCATGCCCCCATGTCCTCCAGCTCAACAAGATAGAGCACCACCCACCCACCGTGAAGCATGTGGCAGCCATTGCATTGTACACTTCCAACCAACAGGTAGGTAGGCATTTCCCAAGGTTGTTGTGTTTGTGGGTGAGAGGCCTGCACTACCAATCCCACCATGCCCCCTTGGTTCCCAACTCAGCAAGATGGAGCACTCCCCACCCACCATGAAGCACATGGCAGCCATTGAATTCTTCAGTTCAAACTAAGAGGTAGGTAGCCATTTCCCAAGGCTGTTCTGTTTGTGGGAGGAGAGCCTGCACTACTACTCCACTATGCCCCCTTGTTTCCCAACTCATCAAGATGGAGCACTCTCTCCCACCCAGATGCATGTGGTGGCTATTGCGTTGTTCACTTCAAACTAACAGGTAGGTAGCCATTTCCCAAGGTTGTTCTATTTGTGGGTGGGAGGCCTGCACTACCAATCCTATCATGCCCCCTTGTCCCCCAGCTCAGCAAAATGGAGCACTCCCCTCCCACCATGAAGCATGTGGCAGCCATTGCATTGTACACTTCAAACTAACAGGTAGGTAGCCATTTCCCAAGGTTGTTCTGTTTGTGGGTGGGAGGCCTGCACTACCAATCCTACCATGCCCCTTGTCCCCAGCTCGGCAAGATGGAGCACTCCTCACCCACTATGAAGCATGTGGAAGTCATTGCATTGTTCAGTTCAAACTAACAGGTAGGTAGCCATTTCCCAAGGCTGTTCTGTCTGTGGGTGGGAGGCCTGCACTACTACTCCCACCGTGCCCCCTTATTCCCCAGCTCAGGACGATGGAACACTCCCTCCCACCCAGATGCATGTGTCAGCCATTGCATTGTACACTTCAAACTAACAGGTAGGTAGCCATTTCCCCAGGTTGTTCTGTTTGTGGGTGGTAGGTCTGCACTACTAATCCCATCATGCTCCCTTGTCTCCCAGCTCAGCAAGATGGAACACTTCCCACCCACCATGAAGCATGTGGCAGCCATTGCATTGTTCACTTCAAACTAACAGGCAGGTAGCCATTACCTAAGGTTGTTCTGTTTGTGGGTGGGAGGCCTGCACTACTACTCCCACCATGCCCCCTTGTTCCCCAGCTCATCAAGATGGAGCACTCCCCATCCACCATGAAGCATGTGTCAGCCATTGCATTGTTCACTTCAAACTAACGGTTAGGTAGCCATTTCCCAAGGTTGTTCTGTTTGTGGGTGGGAAGCCTGCACTACCAATTCCACCATGCCCCCATTTCCCCCAGCTCGGCAAGATAGAGCACCCCCCACCCACCATGAAGCATGTGGCGGCCATTGCATTGTACACTTCGAACCAACAAGTAGGTAGCCATTTCCCAAGGTTGTTGTCTTTGTGGGTGGGAGATCTGCACTACCAATCCCACCATGCCCCCTTGTCCCCCATTTCAGCAAGATGGAGCACTCCCCAACCACCATGAAGCATGTGGCAGCCATTGCATTCTTCTTTCACACTAACAGGTAGGTAGCCATTTCCCAAGGTTGTTCTGTTTGTGTATGGGGGGGGGGCTGCACTGCTACTCCCACCATGCCCCCTTGTTCCTCAGCTCATCCATATGGAGCACTCTCTCCCACCCAGGTGTATGTGGCAGCCATTGCATTGTTCTCTTCAAACTAACAGTTAGGTAGCCTTTTCCCAAGGTTGTTCAGTTTGTGGGTAGGAGGCCTGCACTACCAATCCCACCATGCCCCAATGTCCTCCAGCTCAGCAAGATAGAACACCACTCCCCCACAGGGGAAAAATGTGGCAGCCATTGCATTGTACACTTCCAACCAACAGGTAGGTAGGCATTTCCCAAGGTTGTTCTCTTAGTGTGTGGGAGGCCTGCACTACCAATCCCACCATGCCCCCTTGGTTCCCAACTCAGCAAGATGGAGCACTCCCCACCCACCATGAAGCACGTGGCAGCCATTGCATTCTTCAGTTCAAAATAAGAGGTAGGTAGCCATTTCCCAAGCTGTTCTGTTTGTGGGTGGGGGGCCTGCACCACTACTCCCACCATGCCCCCCTGTTCCCCAACTCATCAAGATGGAGCACTCCCCATCCACCATGAAGCATATGTCAGCCATTGCATTGTTCACATCAAACTAACAGGTAGGTAGCTATTTCCCAAGGTTGTTCTGTTTTGGGTGGGAGGCCTGCACTACCAATCCCACCATGCCCCCATGTCCCCCAGCTCGGCCAGATAGAGCAACCCCACCCACCATGATGCATGTGGCAGCCATTGCATTGTACACTTCAAACCAACAGGTAGGTAGCCATTTCCCAAGGTTGTTCTCTTTGTGGGTGGGAGATCTGCACTACCAATCCCACTATCCCCCTTGTCCCCCAGTTCAGCAAGATGGAGCACTCCCCACCCACCATGAAGCATGTGGCGGCCATTGCATTCTTTTCATACTAACAGGTAGGTAGCCATTTCCCAAGGTTGTTCTGTTTGTGTATAGGGGGCCTGCACTGCTACTCCAACCATGCCCCCTTATTCCCCAGCTCAGCATGATGGAACACTCCCTCCCACCCACATGCATGTGTCAGCCATTGCATTGTTCACTCCAAATTAACAGGTAGGTAGCCATTTTTCAATGTTGGTCTGTTTTTGGGTGGGAAGCCTACACTACTACTCCCACCGTGCCCCCTTGTTCTGCAGCTCAACAAGATGGAACAATCCCTCCCGATCAGATGCATGTGTCAGCCATTGCATTGTTCACTTCAAACTAACAGGTAGGTAGCCATTTCCCAAGGTTGTTCTGTTTGTGTATGGGGGGGCCTGCACTGCTACTCCAACCATGCCCCCTTGTTCCCCAGCTCAACAAGATGGAAAAATCACTCCCAATCAGATGCATGTGTCAGCCATTGCATTGTACACTTCAAACTAACAGGTAGGTAGTCATTTCCTAAGGTTGTTCTGTTTGTGGGTGGGAGGCCTGCACTACTACTCCCACCATGACCCCTTGTTCCCCAGCTCATCAAGATGGAGCACTCCCCATCCACCACGAAGCATGTGTCAGCCATTGCATTGGTCACTTCAAACTAATAGGTAGGTAGGCATTTCCCAAGGTTGTTCTGTTTGTGGGTGGGAGGCCTGAACTACCAATTCCACCATGCCCCCATGTCCCCCAGCTCGGCAAGATAGAGCACACCCCACCCACCATGAAGCATGTGGCAGCCATTGCATTGTAGACTTCGAACCAACAGGTAGGTAGCCATTTCCCAATGTTGTGCTCTTTGTGGGTGGGAGATCTGCACTACCAATCCCACCATGCCCCCTTGTCCCCCAAATCAGCAAGATGGAGCACTCCCCACCCACCATGAAGCATGTGGCAGCCATTGCATTCTTCTTTCACACTAACAGGTAGGTAGTCATTTCCCAAGGTTGTTCTGTTTGTGTATGCGGGGGGCCTGCACTGCTCCTTCCGCCATGCCCCCTTGTTCCCCAGCTCATCCATATGGAGTACTCTCTCCCACCCAGGTGCATGTGGCAGCCATTGCATTGTTCTCTTCAAACTACCAGGTAGGTAGCCATTTTCCACGGTTGTTCTGTTTGTGGGTGGGAGGCCTGTACAACCAATTTCACCAGGCCCCCATGTTCTCCAGCTCAGCAAGATAGAGCACCACCCACGCACAGGGGAAAAATGTGGCAGCCATTGCATTGTACACTTCCAACCAACAGGTAGGTAGGCATTTCCCAAGGCTGTTCTCTTTGTGGGTGGGAGGCCTACACTACCAATCCCACCATGCCCCCTTGGTTCCCAACTGAGCAAGATGGAGCACTCCCCACCCACCATGAAGCACTTTGCAGCCATTGCATTCTTCAGTTCAAACTAGGAGGTAGGTAGCCGTGTCCCAAGCTGTTCTGTTAGTGGGTGGGGGGCCTGCACTACTACTCCCACCATGCCCCCTTGTTCCCCAGCTCATCAAGATGGAGCACTCTCTCCCACCCAGATGCATGTGGCAGCCATTGCATTGTTCACTTCAAACTAACAGGCAGGTAGCCATTTCCTACGGTTGTTCTGTTTGTGGGTGGGAGGCCTGCACTACTACTCCCACCGGGCCCCCTTGTTCCCCAGTTCATCAAGATGGAGCACTCCCCATCCACCATGAAGCATGTGGCAGCCATTGCATTCTTCTTTCACACTAACAGGTAGGTAGCCATTTCCCAAGGTTGTTCTGTTTGTGTATGGGGGGGGCCTGCACTGCTACTCCCACCATGCCCCCTTGTTCCTCAGCTCATCCATATGGAGCACTCTCTCCCACCCAGGTGTATGTGGCAGCCATTGCATTGTTCTCTTCAAACTAACAGTTAGGTAGCCTTTTCCCAAGGTTGTTCAGTTTGTGGGTAGGAGGCCTGCACTACCAATCCCACCATGCCCCCATGTCCTCCAGCTCAGCAAGATAGAACACCACTCCCCCACAGGGGAAAAATGTGGCAGCCATTGCATTGTACACTTCCAACCAACAGGTAGGTAGGCATTTCCCAAGGTTGTTCTCTTTGTGTGTGGGAGGCCTGCACTACCAATCCCACCATGCCCCCTTGGTTCCCAACTCAGCAAGATGGAGCACTCCCCACCCACCATGAAGCATGTGGCAGCCATTGCATTCTTCAGTTCAAACTAAGAGGTAGGTAGCCATTTCCCAAGCTGTCATGGATTTTGGGCGACGCAGCCTCACCTCACATGAGTGTAATAAATTGTCCTTTGATATTTCAGAGTTCTGTGCCAGCCTCTCATTGCTTTTAAAGGACTCCAAGGTTTTTGAATTCCACAATTGGCGACCGCGACGAAGGGACTCATCAGAGAGGTAACAATCTGGAGGAGTGATCAACTTGCCAGGAGGCAGAAAACTGCTGAGCAGCATGGGACTGGTTTCTGCAAGGAGGTATGCTGTGCACGGCGCGCTTCTGCTGATTTCTTGTGTCTGCAGCTCGGTGTGTTTTCTGACCTTCCTGACCTCTGGATGTCACCCCCCTGACTGAGAACACTTTTGGCGTGAGTATTAAAATGTAACATAAAAATATAGACTGTTAGATGAGACTTGGCAGTTAGAATTTGGACAGCTCATGTTTGGTAAAAGTAATTTTGCGGCGCCTGTTCTACGTTTTGAATGCCTTTGTAACGCTTACTGTGGCATATTTGAGTTTGAGATAGACTTGTCTACTTTGAATTGTGTGTGATCTTCGAAGAATATGATATGAATATGAATTGATGTGATTTGATTTGATATGTATGTGTTGCAACTCATATAGGCAGGTAATGCGAGGATATTTCCTCCACCTTTGATAGTAGTGTATACGCTGCACTATTTTTTGGCATGCCTGTTGTCCTTGGTTAAGCTCACATGTTAAAATGTGTTGCTTTTGTGAACGGTACCATAATGTGATGTGAAGTAAATGAGCCGGCTTCCCTTAGAAGGGATACCTAAATAGGTTTAGGTGTGAAAACATATTTCTTCCTTGGTGATATTGTATCCTCAGGGAACTAAAATATGGCCATAATACATGTAAGGATCCTTTTGTTCTGTGCACTTTTATGAATGGGGAATGCAGAGCGATTCTTTGGTGCTCTGCCAGTTAAAACTTGTGAATTGAAACATCATTGCAAACATTCCTTGTAAATATGACGTAAAACTAGCATTTACAATTGGTTTGGTTTAAGATCTGTTTGTGGCTTGTTTTTGTTTCAGTCCTATGTGTTGATCTGTGGGTTCAATGTGCGTTTAAATGTAGGGTTTTTGTTCCTGTTAGTGTAATTTCTGCTTGTGAATAGCGTTGGCGCGAATTTATGAAACACATGCCTTGAGCGCTGTATTGTGTGTCCTGTATGTTTGAAATATTTCTGTTTCTGTGTGAAATGAGCTCAATGCGTGAATGTGGATTTCTTGATGTTTTCAGTGTGTTAAGGAAAATGTTGCATTAATTGATATTAGGTGAAAATTAAATAAGAATGCAGTAATTTGCCATGTTACCTGCAAAAATCGCTATATGTTGCTTTTTAAATTATAGACTAAACAAAGGCACATATTTGCAAACTGTTGACATGCTTAAATTAGATAAAGTTAAAATTTACATTCACTAGGAACATGAAAAGGCCTCAAAATGAAATTGTGTGCTCTGTAGGGAAAAACGAATTTGAAGCCCTCCTTTGCTTACATGCATTTTCATACATGTAAAATGTTAACGTTTCAGTTAAAAGTGAATTTTTGCTACGTTTAAATGTATTTTGTGGCACACACTTTTCAAAAAAATGTCTGTTTCCTGAAAGCTCTAGGGTCAGCTTCGTGCAGGCTATTTCCTGCCTTGAGAACAGTATGTGTTGTTTTTGAAAGGCAATAAAAGACACTGGAATGTTTATTCAGGCCAGAGACCAGCTGGTAGTTTTAACACGGGCTGAATTTAGGAACTCAGAATAAGAGTTTTAAAGGGTTACAAAAGTAAGTTGCATTATTTTATATCACAGGAAGGCATTTCAATTGGGGGTTGTTCCCTGTTTTTTTTTTAAACACAGTAAAATGAAAAGGGGGTTTATCTCTGGTGATGTTGCTCAATGTCCTCTTTTAAATTTTGGCGCGAAAATCTGCCATGTTTTCAGTAAGGTTTCTGCGCATAGGCTCCTACATGACTGCATTTAAACTGGTAGGCAAAAGATGCAGTTTGGGTTTTAAATGTGGTTTTAGCAATTTAGATTGGGTTTGAGAGAAAAAAAATAATAAAGAAATGAGTAAATTCTTAAACATGGAAAAATTATTTGAAAAAAAATATGTGTTTTTCAAAATCGTTTTTGGATATTCATAAAGCTTAATACTCATACTATGACCTCCTAAAATTAAAATTTGATTAAAGTAATGTATGACTGCATAATTTGGCCATTTGCGTGTTAGGGTTTTACTTGGCGCAGGCGTAACAGCTCATTTTTGTAAGGCATCACATGCCTATGCCTCATGTTCGCGTTTTGCAACATGTAAAGCACATTCTAAGGGTGATTAATATGTAATGCAAGTGTAGGATTGTCATTTTTATGTACCCCAAAGTCAAAAGTCGAAATCTAGTTAAAATTGACTTTTAACAAGCATTCTAGTCATTTACCATAGCATTGCAGAGTTTTTTGGCTTTCAGTAAAATGCATATTTGGGTATATTACAAACTGTGGGTTGTTATTAGTCGAGGTTGTTCTTCATAGCTCAGTAACCTATTGTGCCTGGTGCAGAGGGTTATGTTTAATATCAGGATTAAAAACTCAAATTTCGGCAGGGCCTATTCTGTCTTTTATCTTTTTAGAGTTGATAACTGGGTACCACTGTATAGGATGGTAGCAAACATTTAATATAATGCTGGTATGCTCTGTTGTCATGTTCTGCAAATTGTTCACAGTAAATATTTTACTAAATGCATTTTATTCCTGAAAGAAGTCATTTATATAACATGTGTTTTTCAACAGGGTTGATCTCGTAGCTTAGAATGAGTGGGGAATGGTTTCTGGTTTTGTAAGTTTAAGGGAGGAAATAGGATCTAGGGCCTGAGAGGACCGCATGGTACGCCTGGCAGAATTTGACCTTAAGGTCAGTGAGAAGGGGGTTTAGGAGTAAGTAAGTGAACAGATGGAGCAACGACTGCTTGGTGAAAAGCTTCTTTGATTAGCAGAATTTCAAGCTTGCACATTAGATGGGTTACATGAGGGTTTTTGTTTTTGAGAAGTGCATTCTTGACCAGCCCTAAAGAAAGGAAAAAAGCAGGCCCTCAGGGGCTTTGGGGAGAGGGGGGACCATGAGGGGCTCGCAGGCTCCCAGGGCTGTGAAGGGGCGCAGGCTCCCAGGGCCATGAGGGGCCGCAGGATCTCAGGGCCTTGAGGGCAGGGGGTCTGACGGGGCCCACATGGAAAGGCTGGTGCAAGGGATGCAGTGTGTCTGTGAAAAAGTTTTACAGTCAATATGAAAGTGGGTTAGCATGTTTTACAATCAGGATGATTGGTTAACAGTTGAGATTTACTCTGTTATGCGCTGTGTTAGTAGTATGTTGAAAAGAGATGGGTTTTATTATGACTTCTTTGAAATGAAATGTGTGTTTTTTCATGATTTTACAATTTTTCCCTTATGAATGGTTCTTGCTCATCCTATGGGTCACAAGCGAAACTGTAAGTTGTATTTGCCAGTTTTGATAACCAGCAACTGGTGATAACCTGGCAAAAAGCGGGGTGTGAGTAAAATGAAAACATAATTTTGGTGTAATTTTTGATTTTGACAAATTAAGCTGGCCTGGATTCTGGGTTTTGGGTTGCATGCATGCACGCGTTTCTGCTTGATTACAAGTACCATTGTGCTTTGTTTATGCTTTTTGTGCTTACTATATATGCATGTATATTTGATGATAGCGTAATGACATGTTGTTTTGTTTTATTAGCTGCTTTTTGATATTATTACAAATTTGCCTGTGTTGTGAAGAGACATGTATGACGGTATGTGTCGCTTTACACCATGTGGTTAATATTTGTGTTTATACTAAATTTCACAGATATGATGTTTGCATACTGTGGACATGAAATACATTCGCCTCACCAGTGGATGTTAAAATTTGACCATAATAGTATTGAAGTAAAATAAAAGAGATATACAGGAAGCCACAATACAGATACTGCCCTTTCTCCCTTAAGGAACAGGCAGGCCTAGATTTATATACATATCCTTGATTGGACCTAAGGATGCAATTATAGATTCGTGGCTCTTGTTAAAAGGTGGCATAACTTTTTCATTTTTTCTACATTTTTCATTTTTTTCTTGAAGGAGGAACTGGACCATTAACTGAGATTATTGTGTATGGTGTAGCGCTTCTCCCCAGATGTTGCATTGTGTCCAGACTGCAGAGATGTAATAGGAACAACAACATTATGCATAATTCCCCTTAGTATGACCTGACCAGACTGTTTCTTTCTCTTTAGACTTTTTCTTTAGGCCTATATTTTTTATGCTTTCCAGTCTGACTGTCAGCTTAGTGATAGACTGGTTAACTGATTTAATAATATAATAAGGAAAGCTTTCTCATCTCAATAGGAGACACTGTATGTTCATTCTTGAATGTGGGAAAAATGTAATGCCCATTCTAATTAGGTTCTCAGTTCTTTTAGCTGCTGTTTTAATGTTTGATGGACCACATGCGTTCTAATAATGGAAACATTAGGAGTTTGTACTCTTGTTTTTTCTCTGTTTTCACATTTTTGATAAATTAGCCATTGTCTGAATGCCCCTGACCATCTCTTATGTGATTTCGTTTTTGAAATGTTTTAGGTGAGGGATTTAGGAACACTTAGATTTTCTCATTTAGGAAAATGTTTACCCATTAGATGATGCCCCTATATGTAAGGACTTCCACTCAGATAAAATGTTTATGTAATTGTCTACCCCTAGATGATAGAAGACATGCTCTCATATGGAAACACAACTGAAGAAGCTAGAGTCATTGCTTTGCGTTCTATGAGAATGATAATGCATTTTAGATTATGATAAGTCTCATAGTGTATGACCACTCTCTTGAAGATTGTAGGGTAACTGATTGCAATGCCCTTGTTAAATATTGAATTGTTTTTGTACAACAATTGAAGGAAACTAACAATTGTGTCATATCTTCTACATTGATAGGTTCTGCAGGATTCTCCAGAGTCAAAGGGAGAGTGACACCTGCAGAACGAATGACAAAGATGAATTCGAATTCCTATCCTTGACAGCCATAGATAAAAGCAGGAAGTTTTGGTCTATAGTCCCAGCACCCAGTAAGGAATATGCACGCCATCAATGGTATACCCTAGTTCTTTGTTCGCTCTACTGTCCAGCGTTCCACGATAGAAGAAAAGGAGTCTCTTTGGTTTTGCAACAGAATTTGAATTGAAAAAAAAAAAGCGCAAAAAGGTACCTGTTATGTACTGGCAACCTCTGGCAGTGTACAGCCCCTGAGTCCTTGGCCTAAAGTTTTGGCCTGAGCCCCTTGAGCCCTTTTATCTGAGTCTTTGCCTGAGTTTGGCAACATTGTTCCCTTTTCCCCTTTTGCCTACCGGAAGAGCAGTGAAATGGAGAATTTGAGATTGGTAAAAGGCACTATCTTCTGGTGCCCATGAACGAGCAGCTTGAGCGTCCTCTGACACAGAACAAGGATTGTTGGAGTTTGAAAGTGCTGCTGATTTGCTGAAGGAGTTTTCTTGACAGTGCTTGGATCTGCACGAGATGCTTTGTGCCCTTGATCACGAAGAGTACATCATTTGTAGTGTCTGCCGCAGATGAGAGACACTGTTGCACTGCCTTGAGCGACTGAACTATGAGTGTTTGCCAAAAGGGGCACTCCAACGGATGCTGAGACACATTTCCATGGAAGGCCTGAAATGAGAGGCCCATGTTGCGATGGATGAGGAGATTCGATGAACAATAATAGTCCGCCAGAGGGACTTGGAATTGGACTCTGGGCATAAGTTGTGGTTATAAAAGTGATTCCTTAAAGGTTAAAAATACTGGATGTTGTGGAATTAATTTTTATTGTCTTGCCTGCAATATTCTAGAGTAGTGTTCTGTTTAGTTTAGGTAGAATAAAAGTTCATTCTCTGTAGAATAGTATCTATACCCAACTTGAGAGCATTGAAGGATTGCATTGATACTGTTTTATATGAGTATATAGTGTTTTCTGAAAGATTTTAGGATTTGCTATTGCTTAGGGTTGTGAAAATGCTCATTTTCTCTGTAATAGTGGTCATTATTTCTTCCTACTGTTTGTATGTATGCTTATGACCTAATGTCCCGTTCTTTAGTATTCCTGGTCATACCCTTGCTGAAATGTTTAGAATGGAAATGGTTATCTAGCAATGAATTAGAAAATTGACGAAATTATGTTCAAATTAATGAGCACCTGTTTCCCATATTCCTACTGAATAATACGAATGTCTTCAGCAAACGCTAAAACGGCCGTCTGTTGTAAATTAGCATAAATGGGTTAGCGTTAGCAGAAGCCATTTTGCATTTAGAAGTTATCTTATCCGCTTTTTAGAAGCCATTTTAGTTTCTGGAGGCCATCTTGGCTACCATGTGCTGCCATGTGCTCACCATGTGTATTGTCCTACCTTCCTTTTAGCTGCGCCTGAAGTCTGCCTAGTAACAAGATATATTTAGCCTCCTCCACTTCCACGCATGCTCAGAAATGCCTGGTAGAGTCTGCATCTGTTACTGATTAAGTTTTACATAGGAATGTGTTCACTACGTTCTGAAACTGTTAGTTCCTCCCACTTGGTTCTATTTGTCCTTATCTGGTATTCCTTGTGTGCTCACAGGAATCAAGACTGCCCCCTTTCATGTATGCTTACTGTGTAAGTCTGAAATGTATATAAGGCATCAGCCTTCTGACTTCCTCAGACTGCCTCATTCATTTGTCATGGCTTTTGGGCGACGCAGCCTCACCTCACATGAGTGTAATAAATTGTCCTTTGATATTTCAGAGTTCTGTGCCAGCCTCTTATTGCTTTTAAAGGACTCCAAGGTTTTTGAATTCCACACTCTCTCCCATCAAGGTGCATGTGGCAGCCATTGAATTGTTCTCTTCAAACTAACAGGTAGGTAGCCATTTCCAAAGGTTGTTCTGTTTGTGGGTAGGAGACCTGCACTACCAATCCCACCATGCCCCCATGTCCTCCAGCTCAGAAAGATAGAGCACCACCCACCCACTGTGAAGCATGTGGCAGTGCATTGTACATTTCCAACCAACAGGTAGGTAGGCATTTCACATGGTTGTCCTCTTTGTGGGCGGGAGGCCTGCACTACCAATCCCACCATGCCCCCTTGTCTCCCAACTCAGCAAGATGGAGCACTTCCCACCCACCATGAAGCATGTGGCAGCCATTGCATTCTTCAGTTCAAACTAAGAGGTAGGTAGCCATTTCCGAAAGCTGTTCTGTTTGTGGGTGGGTGGCCTGCACTACTACTCCCACCATGCCACCTTGTTCCCCAGCTCATCAAGATGGAGCACTCTCTCCCACCCAGATGCATGTGGCAGCCATTGCATTGTACACTGCAAAGTAACAGCTAGGTAGCCATTTCCCAAGGTTGTTCTGTTTGTGGGTGGGAGGCCTGCGCTACCAATCCCACCATGCCCCCTTTTCCCCAGCTAAGCAAGATGGAGCACTCCCTCCCAGTCTGATGCATGTGGCAGCCATTGCATTGTTCACTTCAAACTAACAGGTAGGTAACCATTTCCCAACGTTGTTCTGTTTGTGTGTAGAAGGCCTGCACTACCAATCCCACCATGCCCCCATGTCCTCCAGCTCAGCAAGATAGAGTACCACCCACCCACCGTGAAGCATGTGGCAGCCATTGCATTGTACACTTCCAACCAACAGGTAGGTAGGCATTTCGCATGGTTGCTCTCTTTATGGGTGAGAGGCCTGCACTACCAATCCCACCATGCCCCCTTGGTTCCCAGCTCAGCAAGATGGAGCACTCCCCACCCACCATGAAGCACATGGCAGCCATTGCATTCTTCAGTTCAAACAAAGAGGTAGGTAGCCATTTCCCAAGGCTGTTCTGTTTGTGGGAGGGGAGCCTGCAGTACTACTCCACCATGCCCCCTTGTTGCCCAACTCATCCAGATGGAGCACTCTCCCCCACCCAGATGCATGTGGCAGTCATTGCATTGTACACTTCAAATTAACAGCTACGTAGCCATTTCCCAAGGTTGTTCTGTGTGTGGGTCGGGGGCCTGCGCTACCAATCCCACCATGCCTTTTTTTCCCCAGCTAAGCAAGATGGAGCACTCCCTCCCAGTCGGATGCATGTGGCAGCCATTGCATTGTTCACTTCAAACTAACAGGTAGGTAACCATTTCCCAAGGTTGTTCTGTTTGTGTGTAGAAGGCCTGCACTACCAATTCCTCCATGCCCCCATGTCCTCCAGCTCAGCAAGATAGAGCACCACCCACCCACCATGAAGCATGTGGCAGCCATTGCATTGTACACTTCCAACCAACAGGTAGGTAGGCATTTCGCATGGTTGTTCTCTTTGTGGGTGAGAGGCCTGCACTACCAATCCCACCATGCCCCCTTGGTTCCCAGCTCAGCAAGATGGAGCACTCCCCACCCACCATGAAGCACATGGCAGCCATTGAATTCTTCAGTTCAAACAAAGAGGTAGGTAGCCATTTCCCAAGGCTGTTCTTTTTGTGGGAGGGGAGCCTGCACTACTATTCCACCATGCCCCCTTGTTCCCCAACTCATCAAGATGGAACACTCTCTCCCACCCAGATGCATGTGGTGGCCATTGCATTGTTCACTTCAAACTAACATGTAGGTAGCTATTTCCCAAGGTTGTTCTGTTTGTGGGTGGGAGGCCTGCACTACCAATCCTATCATGCCCCTTTGTCCCTCAGCTCAGCAAAATGGAGCACTCCCCGCCCACCATGAAGCATGTGGCAGCCATTGCATTGTACACTTCAAACTAACAGGTAGGTAGCCATTTCCCAAGGTTGTTCTGTTTGTGGGTGGGAGGCCTGCACTACCAATCCCACTATGCCCCTTGTCCCCAGCTCGGCAAGAGGGAGCACTCCCCACCTACTATGCAACATGTGGAAGTCATTGCATTGTTCACTTCAAACTAACAGGTAGGTAGCCATTTCCCACGGCTGTTCTGTCTGTGGGTGGGAGGCCTGCACTACTACTCCCACCCAGATGCATGTGGCAGCCATTGCATTGTTCACTCCAAACTAACAGTAATGTAGCCATTTCCCAATGTTGGTCTGTTTGTGGGTGGGAGGCCTACACTACTACTCCCACCGTGCCCCCTTGTGCCCCAGCTCAACAAGATAGAACACTCCCTCCCTCCTTGAATCATGTAGCAGCCATTGCATTGTACACTTCAAACTAACAGGTAGGTAGCCATTTCCCAGAGTTGGTCTGTTTGTGGGTGGGTGGCCTGCACTACTACTCCCACCGTGCCCCCTTGTTCCCCAGCTCAGCAAGATGGAACCCTCCCTCCCACCCAGATACATGTGTCAGTCATTGCATTGTTCACTCCAAACTAACAGGTAGCTAGCCATTTCCCAGAGTTGGTCTGCTTTTGGGTGGGAGGCCTGCACTACTACTCCCACCGTGCCCCCTTGTTCCCCAGCTTAGCAAGATGGAACACTACCTCCCATCCAGATGCATGTGTCAGCCATTGCATTGTACACTTCAAACTAACTGGTAGGTAGCCATTTCCCAAGGTTGTTCTGTTTGTGTGTGGGGGGCCTGCACTGCTACTCCCACCATGCCCCTGGTTCCCCAGCACATCAATATGGAACACTCTCTCCCACCCAGGTGCATGCGGCAGCCATTGCATTGTACACTTCAAAGTAACAGGTAGGTAGCCATTTCCCAAGGGTATTCTGTTTGTGGGTGGGAGGACTGCACTACCAATCCCACCATGCCCCCTTGTCCCAGCTAAGCATGATGGAGCACTCCCTCACACCCAGAGGTATGTGGCAGCCATTGCATTGTACACTTCAAACTAACAGGTAGGTAGCCATTTCCCAAGGTTGTTCTGTTTGTGGGTGGGAGGCCTGCACTACCAATCCCACTATGCCCCTTGTCCCCAGCTCGGCAAGAGGGAGCACTCCCCACCCACTATGCAACATGTGGAAGTCATTGCATTGTTCACTTCAAACTAACAGGTAGGTAGCCATTTCCCACGGCGGTTCTGTCTGTGGGTGGGAGGCCTGCACTACTACTCGCACCGTGCCCCCTTGTTCCCCAGCTCAACAAGATAGAACACTCCCTCCCACCCACATGCATGTGTCAGCCATTGCATTGTCCACTCCAAACTAACAGGTAGGTAGCCATTTTCCAATGTTGGTCTGTTTCTGGGTGGGAAGCCTACACTACTACTCCCACCGTGCCCCCTTGTTCCGCAGCTCAACAAGATGGAACAATCCCTCCCGATCAGATGCATGTGCCAGCCCTTGCATTGTTCACTTCAAACTAACAGGTAGGTAGCCATTTCCCAAGGTTGTTCTGTTTGTGTATGGGGGGGGCTGCACTGCTACTCCAACCATGCCCCCTTGTTCCCCAGCTCAACAAGATGGAACACTCCCTCCCACCCAGATGCATGTGTCAGCCATTGCATTGTTCACTCCAAACTAACAGTAATGTAGCCATTTCCCAATGTTGGTCTGTTTGTGGGTGGGAGGCCTACACTACTACTCCCACCGTGCCCCCTTGTTCCCCAGCTCAACAAGATAGAACACTCCCTCCCACCTTGAATCATGTAGCAGCCATTGCATTGTACACTTCAAACTAACAGGTAGGTAGCCATTTCCCAGAGTTGGTCTGTTTGTGGGTGGGAGGACTGCACTACTACTCCCACCGTGCCCCCTTGTTCCCCAGCTCAGCAAGATGGAACACTCCCTCCCACCCAGATGCATGTGTCAGTCATTGCATTGTTCTCTCCAAACTAACAGGTTGCTAGCCATTTCCCAGAGTTGGCCTGTTTGTGGGTGGGAGGCCAGCACTACTACTCCCACCGTGCCCCCTTGTTCCCCAGCTTAGCAAGATGGAACACTACCTCCCATCCAGATGCATGTGTCAGCCATTGCATTGTACACTTCAAACTAACAGGTAGGTAGCCATTTCCCAAGGTTGTTCTGTTTGTGTGTGGGGGGCCTGCACTGCTACTCCCACCATGCCCCTGGTTCTCCAGCTCATCAATATGGAACACTCTCTCCCACCCAGGTACATGTGGCAGCCATTGCATTGTACACTTCAAAGTAACAGGTAGGTAGCCATTTCCCAAGGGTATTCTGTTTGTGGGTGGGAGGACTGCACTACCAATCCCACCATGCCCCCTTGTCCCAGCTAAGCATGATGGAGCACTCCCTCACACCCAGATGTATGTGGCAGCCATTGCATTGTTCACTTCAAACTAACAGGTAGGTAGCCATTTCCTAAGGTTGTTCTGTTTGTGTGTGTGGGGGGGCTGCACTGCTACTCCCACCATGCCCCCTTGTTCCCCAGCTCATCAATATGGAGCACTCTCTCCCATCCCAGTGCATGTGGCAGCAATTGCATTGTACACTTCAAAGTAACAGGTAGGTAGCCATTTCCCAAAGTTATTCTGTTTGTGGGTAGGAGGCCTGCACTACCAATCCCACCATGCCCCCTTGTCCCAGCTAAGCAAGATGGAGCACTCCCTCTCACCCAGATGCATGTGGCAGCAATTGCTTTTTACACTTCCAACCAACAGGTAGGTAGCCATTTCACATGGTTGTCCTCTTTGTGGGCGGGAGGCATGCACTACCAATCCCACCATGCCCCCTTGTCTCCCAACTCAGCAAGATGGAGCACTTCCCACCCACCATGAAGCATGTGGCAGCCATTGCATTCTTCAGTTCAAACTAAGAGGTAGGTAGCCATTTCCCAAGGCTGTTCTGTTTGTGGGTGGGGGGCCTGCACTACTACTCCCACCATGCCCCCTTGTTCCCCAGCTCATCAAGATGGAGCACTCTCTCCCACCCAGATGCATGTGTCAGCCATTGTATTGTTCACTTCAAACTAACAGCTAGGTAGCCATTTCCCAAGGTTGTTCTGTTTATGGGTGGGCGTCCTACACTACCAATCCTACCATGCCCCCTTATCCCCAGCTCAGTAAGATGGAGCACTCCCCACCCACCATGACACATGTGTCAGCCATTTCATTGTACACTTCAAACTTACAGGTAGGTAGCCATTTCCCAAGATTGTTCTGTTAGTGGCGGGGAAGCCTGCACTACCAATCCCACCATGCCCCCTTATCCCCAGCTCAGCAAGATGGAGCACTCCTCACCCACCATGAAGCATGTGGTAGCCATGGCATTGTTCACTTCAAACTAACAAGTAGATAGCCATTTCCCACGGTTTTTCTGCTTGTGGGCGGGAGGCCTGCACCACCAATCCTCCTTTCCCTCAGCTCAGCAAGATGGAGCATTCCCCACCCACCTTGAATCATGTAGCAGGCATTGCATTGTACACTTCAAACTAACCGGTAGGTAGCCATTTTCCAAGGTTGTTCTGTTTGAGGGTTGGAGGCCTGAACTACCAATCCCACCATGCCCCCTTGTCCCCCAACTCAGCCAAATGGAGCACTCTCCACCCACTATGAAGCATGTGGCGCCCATTGCAATGTTCACTTCAAACTAATAGGTAGGTAGCCATCTTTACAGGGAGTGTGTGTGTTTGAGGCCAGCACAACAACTCCCAACTGTCCCCTTTGACCCACCCCTGAGCAGGATTGAGAACTCCCTCCTACCCAAAAGAATGTGGCAGCCATTGTAATGTTCTCCTCCACCTAACAGGTAGATAGCCATCTTAACAGGGAGGTGTGTGGTTTTGAGGCCAGCACATCAACTCCCAACAGTCCCCCTTGACCCATCTCTGAGCAGGATGGAGCACTCCCTCCCACCCAGATGCATGTGTCAACCATTTCATTGTACACTTCAAACTAAAAGGTAGGTAGCCATATTATGCTCTCTTGTCCCACCCCTGAGCAGGATGGAGCCCTCCACAACACACACACAGAGATGTGTCACAAATACCACCCAAATGTGACAACAGAACAGGTAAGTAGACAGTGCATACCCCCAGCAATCCCTCCTAAAAAGCATGGCGCCATATAACAACCCCTGCCCTCTCATCCCACAAAAATTCACACAGATCCAAATGTCACTTACAGTTTGCAGAGAGCTAAGCAAATGTAACTCTCACAGCAACCAAAGTGTGACTCATCAATTCACATGTTGAAGAAAGTCTGTGCACAACCATGCACAGTACTGAATGCTATTTGTAAGTGCCATGGGGGCAGAGCATCAAGGACCATATGAAAATAAAACCAAGCATGGTCTGTAGTACAAATTGAGATTTGCACAAGACATGACAAAGGAATGCATGAGATAACAATGGCTAGTTCATGCTCGGATGCGGCCTCCACCACCAGCACCACCAGTGCTGCCTGCAACACTCTCCCTGCCCCAGAGGATGATCACCCCACCAACTGAGGAGGGAAGTGAGAGGAGGCGGGTGCCTACAGTGGTGAGGCAACAGGTGCGTGACAGCAGGTCAGGTGGGAGGGCAAGGGGTAGTCAAAGCCAACAGGACACTGGGACCGGAACCCTGGACATCAACAAAGTCCTTGGGGCCTATGAACGGCCCCAGGGACAAACGGGCCAGGCTGAGGAAGATTCATGTGAGCTCCGCTTTCTGCTGACGTCCATCGACACCCTCGTGGGCCAAATTGTAGACTTCTTGGGCCAGCTAGTGGCGGTACTGAGGGAAAGGCCTGTGCCACAACCAACACTTCCACCTCCCTCTGGTGGCCCGCAGAATGACAGTTCACCATCCTCCTCTGTAGCCACAGAGAGGGGGGAGTCCTCAGACCCCACTGGTCCTCAGCAGAGGCCCCCCCTGCCAAACGATCAAGGGGCCGTCCCAAGAAATCCCACAGAGGATCCCATGGCAAAGCACCTGCCAAACGCCAGTCACAGACCCAGCCATGATGGCAATCCTCTTCACTACTGCATTAACTCTTTGGACCCTCCTTCCCCACACTGCCTTGTACATGGCATCCGTCTGTTTGACTGGGTCACCACATCAATATGGCGATTACTCAATTGACTCATGTACCTTCAATGACAACTCACTGCTTCACTAATCACCTTATTGTAATTATTCACCTCCCTGTCACATGTCCCCATTGTAAATAAACACTCCTCACACACACATGTTGTTGTATCTGCTCCGTGTTTATTCCAGGATGTGCAATCTTTACCATGAGTACAATGTACCTGGACTTTGGATTGTATGTAGGCAAGGAAAGGCTGAAGGGACCTAGAAAAACACAATAGAACAATTGTCATTAGTCAGGTGTTGGCATCATAGCTACCATATAACACTTGTCATCAAGGTACTCCAATCTGCACACATTACAAAGAGCAACAGTACCAACATAAACAACCTGTAGATGTGCCAAACCACCCTGTCCCTGAAACATTGGCAGCTAGCACTGAGTCAACAACAGGCTGCCGTCACACAGGTCACATACACCTTGCCAACAACAACGACATCAGCAGACAATGGCTCCTTTGTACGTTGTCACTCACCTTCAAGTGAAGTAGCAGTTGATGAGCTGTTGACGCAGGTTGACACCTTCCTCCTCTCCACTATCCTCGTCACTGGGCATGGGTAGGTTTGCAGGCGGGGGGCCTTGGCTGCTCATCTGCATCCAAGAGCAGGGAATCTCCTTGCGCAAGGCCAGGTTGTGGAGCATGCAGCATGCAACTACAACCTGACACACCTTCTTGGGTGAGTACATCAGTCCACCTCCAGTCTTGTCCAGACAACGGAAACGTGACTTCAGGAGACCGAAAGTACGCTCCACCACACGACTTGTCCTCCCATGGGCATCATTGTAGTGGCTATCACTTGGGGTCCTGGGATTCTGCAGTGGGCACAGCAGCCAAGGACGGTTGGGATATGCTGAATCACCTATGTGTGAGATACACAAAGCAACTTTGTAATGTAACTGTGACAGAAGACAGCATGTCAAACACACAGCACGCTACCAGACTCTTCGTACTCACCCACAATCCATGCATGCTCCGGAAGCAGTTTATACATCAGTTGTGGCACAATGCTGTAACACATGATGTACGAGTCATGGGCCAAGCCTGGGAATTTGGCACAGACGTGTAAGATGATCATATCCGCCTGGCTCACCCCTTGCACATTGATGGAATGGAAATGCTTCATGTTCCTGTTGATGTACTCATGTGCCTGTGGTGGAACCAGGCCAACATGTGGGCAGACAATGGCACCAACAACATTGGGGATGTGCCCAAGTGCATAAAAATCTCCCTTCACAGCTGCCAATTCATGCCTCCTGGGGAAATGGATATATCTGTCCTTGTAGGTCATCGTAGCGGACAGGACATCACGTAGCGCCATGCTGAACATAGGTTGTGACTTCCCACCTGCGCTGGACACCGTGTACTGGAAAGATCCTGAAGCAAAAAAATGCAGGACCGCCATCAACTTAGATGTTGGTGTGAAAGCACCCGGATATGTCCTGAGAGGCTGCAGGTGGGGCTCCAACATAGCACATAGTTCTTGTAGAGTTGCTCGATCCAAACGGAGTTTCTGTATGACCTCCTCATCCTCCATGTCTGCCAGCACTGTGAAGGCATGATGCACATTTGTCTTCCTCCTAGGTGAGATTGAAGCGGACAATAGTCAATGCAATTAACCAGGAAATGTGTCCAACATCTTATGTTTTGAATGACACAACACAAACAATGACTAGCATCACAGTTCAACTTACAGCACAACTTACATGTAGGGACACCCTTCGCTACACCATACGTACACCTGTCCACTTTTCACACAGATAGCACCTCACAAACAATATCCAACTCTGTGAATGTACAAAGGGATATGGCCACATCTCGCATGGGCAGCCCTGAGAGTAGTCCCAACTGCATATGTGTGAAACTGCCACACTACGGTGACATACCTTGCTGCTGTACCTGCTACACCTTCTTGCGTAAGTCAAACCGGGCACTCATCAACAACACAATGAGCCCAGTCTGTCCGTAAACAACAAGTCTGTGCATGAGCCATGACAAGTAGACAGTCAAATATGCACAATGGCTAGTCAGACATTCATCACTATGAGTTGTTCTACCCTTTCACACATTAACATGTGCACCCATTGTAGAGCCCATCACACCACTGTTCTGTGTAGATGCCCAGCAATATCAAAAGTGACGTGAGGGAGTTCATGTCAATGTTTAAAATCATATACACAAACATGGTATGTGTAGTCATCAGTGGAGTAAATGTTACATTGGCTTTGTGTGCACAATCATGTGCCATTAATCATGTGGCCACTGTGCACCGTTGTGAACTGCCCATTGGCCATTGACACAGCATGATGTGTCCACAGGTGCTGTCAAAGTGCTCCGCCACCCAAATCACGGTCATTCTCGGCAATGTATGCCAGCCATATCGCGGTAGCTACTGCCTGGCACCTGCGGTGTGTCACCGCAAATGCCCAAGTCACAATCGCAGCAGTGATAGTGATATGTATATTGCCAAATGGTGGTTGGCATGCTCCGCCACCCAAATCATGGTCATTCTTAGTAATGTATGGCACCCATATCGCCGAAGCTACCGCCTGGCCCCTGCGGTGTGTCACCGCCAATGCCCATGCCCTTACAGCCAATGGGAACCGCAATAGCGGTAGAGTAATGCAATTTTGAAAATCACGGTAGGCGTGCCCCGTCACCATGGAGCCGATCATTGGATGCATTTGAAAAATGCACGATTGCGGTAGTGACCGCCTGACCCCTGCGGTGTGTCACTGCCAATGCCCATGTCCTTACAGCCAATGGGAACCGCAATCATGGTAGACTAATGCAATTTTGAAAATCGCGGTAGGTGGGCTCTGCCAACGCGAGCCGGTCATTGGATGCATTTGAAAAAGGCTGACCTGGAACACCAATTGCAGCAGCTTAGAACCACTGAAACTGCCAAGGGGGTTATATATGTGTGGTAGAGAGCCTCACATTTCCACAGCTTCCAGAGCCTGCTGCCTGACACCCCTCACCACCAACTGCTGCTCATGTCTCCAGAGCTTGCTGTCTGACACCCCTCACCACTAACTGCTGCTGCTCCTGTCTCCTGGACCCAGTGATGTCGAGGACTGAGAAGATCCAGGCCCATCCCTTCACCACCGAGGAGCTGGAGGTCCTGGTGGACGAAGTGCTTACACAGTATGGGAGGCTATTTGGTGCTTCAAATGTCGTGGTAAGTGTTTCAGAGTGGTAGTGAGAGTGCAGGGAAAGCATGTTGTTCATCTGCTGCAGTATGTGCCTGAGAGTGTGGGGTTATGTCATGCTATGCCTAGCATGTTGTCTCCAGGGAAAAGGGGTGTGTAGTCTATTTCATATGTTTCCTGCCTGCACACCAACATTGGAGGGCCATATATTAGCCATATAGTGACACAGCAAGTTGTTAATGCAAGAGTCAGTACAGAAATTGCCTGTGTGAATGGATGTGTTGGTCTCTGTGGTTGTACACAGGGTCAACTGTGGCCTTAGCAAGGGTTTATGTCTTGAGGGTACTGAGGGAATTGTGTCTGAATCAAAATTTGCATCATGTATACGTCAGTACTATGCTCAGGACTTTCATACCAGAGGGTGACACTTTTTGTTGTAAATCACCTATGACACAGATACATGTAGTACTTTTGTGCACAGCCCCTTCCATTTCCCCCAGCATGTGTACTGACTCGCATGTGTGGGCGCTGTTTGCGCTCTCAATTTGTCCCTTCATGTGACATTTCTGATGCCCCACGTTGGACCTCAATGTGTGCCCATCTGGCCTGCACAGTCACTGCCCAATCTGACAAGGACACATCACTGAATGTACATAGAGAAACATGTGTGTTGGTCGCTAGACTATCCATCAAAGAGCCATCTCTGCCCTGTAGATTGCACACAACAGGCCTTGTGAGAGGGTGTCCCTCAATGTGACCTCCATGACACAGTGAACCATCCACAGGGCAAGGACATTGATGGCTGCGCAGTGTTAGGCACAGTGAGTCTGCCCTATAACAAAAATTCAAATGTAATGTATGACTTGCTCACCCACAGACTGGATGTAGATGTGTGCAGCCTACACAGTGCTTTCTGTGCTGGCATCCTGCATGTGTATGAGATGGGCAGGTACTGTGTCCACCCTCATACCTGCATGCATTTTTGTATGAATTTGCAATGCTAATGTACTATGTGAGATGCTGTGCTGTCTCTACTAGACATATCTGTGAAGTAGTGCTGAGTTAGTATCATGCTCCTGTACTGAGTGATAATGGTACATAACCCAGTGTCACTGATTTGTCCCCCTCTTGTCTCCAATGCCTGCTGCTCAAAGTACACCAGCGTAAGGCTGTGTGGAGGGCCATTGCACACAAGGTGCGGGCTCTGGGTGTCTCCAACCGACTGCGCACACACTGTCACAAGAGGTGGGATCACACCTGCTGGCTAAGCAAAAACGTGGCAGGGATGACGCTGGGGCTGCTCCCTCGGACTGGCATGTTGGCGCGCAGGAGTATGACACCACTAATGGCCTGCATCTTGGTTGTGACACAGCCTGAGCTGGATGCACGTTTGAAGAAGCATCAGCAGCAAGCTGGGGGTGAGTATTCTGTCATGGGTGACTTTGGTTGTATGTGGCTGCATGTGTGCACAGCCTAGACCAGCGCTGGGCAATGTGATGCTGCTAGTGTGATGCAATGGCTTGTAAGTGGCCTCTGTGTTGGGTGCAGCTGTCAAGCATTTTCCCTACCTGTACTTTCTCATTTCATTGGAGTAATGGCCCTTGACATTGCATTGTGAGCCGTGGCCTTCTGGTATCATCTGCATTAAGCTAGTCAGGGACATCCCATGTATGGACACAGCAGTGTGCAACTTCTGAGTGTGCTTTCATCAATGTGTGCATTGCCTGACATCAGAATTGAGATGATTACATATCTGACACCAATATGCAACTGTAGTTGTGGCTCAAAGAACGACATGGTGGATGGAATGAACTCATGGCCATTGTGAACTGTTATGCTGCAGTCTTCATCTGTGTTGTCCACTCCTGCTGCCTCTAGATATGACGGTGGCAACAAGTTGGGAGGTACATCTTTTCCCCCCTCAGGGCCCTAGGTGTGCTCAAAGAGAGCTGTGTGTCTGGTTACATGGAGCCACTGGCAGGCTATTTGGCTGTGTGATCATTACATGGGTCACTTATGCCACGTTTTCATGAGGACACAAAAAAATCGAATTTAGAATTGAGGATGTGCGATTCTACTGCAGAGGGTGGTTTGCAACATGGGGATATCATCATCCTGTTTTGTGCTTTGTTTGCATGTTATGTTTGTGTTAATGCCACTGAACTGACCCAACGTCTCTCTCTCTTGCAGCATCTACTGTGGGCACTGGAGATGAACACCAGTGGTCAGGCATCATGCACAACTGCTACATACGAGCACAGTGACACTGATGTGACCAGTGCCTCGTAGGGGGACAGGAGTCTGCTTGATGAATCACAGCCAGAGACACCAACCTCAATGTCATCTGACACCAGCGGTGATGCATCCATGTTGGCGGGCACAGGGAGCAGGGACTCTGCCTCCTCTTCTACCACACAGCATTCAGTGCCCACCCTCCCACCTACTTCTACTAGTGCTGCCCGTGTTCACACCAGTAAGAAGGGAAGAGTGTCCTTCATCCCAGGCACCGCTGCTCCTGCCCCTGTCTCCTCTGCTGCCATCAGTGTTGAGTCTGTGGACCTTTTGCGCCAGCTGTGTGTGGGCCAGACAACTCTCATCAACGTCTTTGTAGACCACGACAAAAAGTTGGCACAGGTTGTTGCTTTCATGGAGGGCATTCATTCAGACATGGGTGGGCTACACAGGACTGTCAAGTCTTTGTCCTCCGCAGTGATGGCAGCCATTCAACTGGCACAATCTCAGAGTTCAGCTCCAGTCCCTTTGGCCACACCCCTGCCAGTGCTTACATCTGACGATAGTGATCACACACCACAGACCTCAGGCTCAAGGTACAGCACATGCAGTACACAACAGCCCAAGCGGTCCAGAGGGCAGACACCCTCCCCACAAAAAACCAAAGCCACCGCAGACCACAAAGGCAAAGGCCCTTCAGGCAACACTCAGCGGCATATAGCCAAGAAGCAGACCTCAGACTCACATGTCTCAGAGGCATCCCCAGCCAAGGACTCTCCTGTCCCAAAAGTGTCTCGCAAAGACAAGCAGACAGTTGCTGTGCCCACTGAAAAGCTGGTGCCCACTAAGAGTCCACAAAAAAAAGCACTCCAAGGCCGATTCACCCACAACCTCAATTCCCAACCACACCCCTGTGAAGCAGGGAGAGGAGGGCACTGTAGGGGATACACCTGGTAAACGGGGGATAGAGGGGCAAAGGCAAGGCCAGGCCAAGCGTAGTGCTGGATCCAGCATGTCCCCAGAGGGAGGGTCACCGGCTGCACCTGATGCAGCTTTGGTGGAGAGTGTGCCTGTTGTGTCCGCCCCGCCTTCCACTCCTACCAAGACAGGAAAGCCATTTCAAATCCCCAAGAAGTGGAAAGGCACCCCTCCACATTCTCCCACCCACACTGTATCTCATGGCAGCATGACTCCACCTCCACATGCTACCACTCCACCCGGTCCAAGCAGCCTTCCGGTTTCCAAAGCCACTGATAACTCTACCTCAACTGGGCCTCTCTTTCCCCTGTCCAGTCCTCCATCTGGACCCGACACTCACCCACCTCCCAGTCTGACTGACATCCAAGTCTGAGTCAACGTTGCCCTCACACACCTTTCTATCCCACAGCGTTGCCTGGACTGCCCATTGTTATCCCTCTGTGTTGCTGGCCAAGGCAGGGTACAGTCTCACCCCTTCCCTGTGCAGGATCTCATGTAACTACTCTGCACATTGGACTGGCCACTGGCCTTGCTGTTTGCATATTGCCTGTGCAGCTTCTCATGTACTTACTCTGCACCTTGGACTGGCTACTGGCCTTGATGTTCACTGCTCTTTGCCCCTTGCCTGTGCAGGATCTCATGTACTTACTCTGCACCTTGGACTGGCCACTGGCCTTGCTGTTTGCCCATTACCTGTGCAGTGTCTCATGTACTTACTTTGCACCTTGGACTGGCCACTGGCCTTGCCGTTCACTGCTGTTTGCCTGGACTGCCTGTTGTTATCCCATTAACTGTGTTGCTGGCCATGGCAGGGTACAGTCTCACCCCTTCCGTGTGCAGGATCTCATGTACCTACTCTGCCCCTTGGACTGGCCACTGGCCTTGCTGTTTTCCCATTGACTGTGCAGCTTCTCATGTACTAACTCTGCACCCTGGATTGGCCACTGGACTTGATGTTTGCCCATTGCCTGTGCAGGATCTCATGTACTTACTCTGCACCTTGGAGTGGCCATTGACCTTGCTGTTCACTGCTATTTGCCCCTTCCCTGTGCAGGATCTCATGTACTTACTCTGCACCTTGGACTGGCCACTGGCCTTAATGTTCACTGCTGGCTGCCCCTTCCCTGTGCAGGATCTCATGTACTAACTCTGCACTTTGCACTGGCCACTGGCCTTGATGTTCACTGCTGTGTGCCCATTCCCTGTGCAGCTTCTCATGTATCTACTTTGCACTTTGTACTGGCCACTGGTAGTGGTGTTCACTGCTGTGTGCCCATTCCCTGTGCAGCTTCTAATGTACCTACTTTGCACTTTGTAGTGGCCCCTGGCCTTGCTGTTCACTGTTGTTTGCCCTTTCCCTGTGCAAGATCTCATGTACTTACTCTGCACTTTGTACTGGCCACTGGCCTTGATGTTCACAGTTGTGTGCCTATTCCCTGTGCAGCTTCCCATGTACCTGCTCTGTACTTTGTACTGGCCACTGGCCTTGCTCTTGTCCACTTTTGGTGCCTATCTGTGAATAAAGACAGTTACTCCTGTTGTCTGCTTTGTCAGTGTCCTTGCTAAATGGAGAGTTTTCTGTGTGGGTATGGTTTAATGTGACACAGGCACTTCAACATTGCCAATGGCTTGTTCCACTTTTTCAGAGGTGGCAGGCACTTCAGTACTTCTTGACTCTGAGGCTTGGGGGAGCAATGATGGTGGTTTGTGATGAACTACTGTTGTTATATTCATTCTTTGGTCAGATTAGCTAAATTGTACACATGTCATGTTTGGATGCACTGCAAGCACAAAGTGGGATTCAATACACAGGAACGCAGGCAGGCTAGCCAGGGCCATCATGTATGTGTGATCTATCTGGATGTGTGAACAGCAGTGTTGGTGTGTGGTCATCTTGTGATGGCCATTCATCCTAGTTACATGGGTAACTTTGAATGTGTGCACTTGGGTGGTCAAGAAGTGTGCAGTGTGAAGGGGGTGACCTTGTCAGTGATGTTGATGTGTGTGTGCCCCTGCAATGACAACTGCACACATGTGTCACTGAGGAGTTGAGTGCCTGTTAGTTTGATTAGTCAGCCCTGTGCTTGTGATTGTGTGCACATGTTGGAGTTGTAGGTTTTACACTGTGCAGTGTGTGTGTGGGGGGGGGGTCCTTGCACTTCTGGGGGACACCTACTTGTTGTTGGTGGCACATGTAAATATGCAGAGTATATGACTGGCAATTCAGTGTTGTGTTGTGTTGATCAGACATGTGTCTTGATACTGCTTGTGCTCACTGTGCAGACCTCCTCAGCCACTCTGACATTGTGGGTGTGTTTTCTCATGCATTGCTGTCACTTGAGGCTTTTTTGGCTCCAGTATGGCATGTGTGTTGTGAAGTCATAACATCCCCTATCTGTGCTTCTGATGCTTACCCATTGTGAGTGAGCACTCCATCTATTTGTGTATGGGGCACTCCAGACATGTCCACTACTAATGTACAAAACACTTCACTCTCATGTCAGCTGTCCCTTTAGTTTGCCAGTGTGTGTGCCTCCCCACCACTTTATTTGTTACACTTTGCTTTGTGGTGCTGATCTGTGCACAGGACCAATGTGCCACTCAGGACAGTTTCCTAATTGGTTATATGTTATTTTCTTGTACTGTTTTGCAGTAATGGCTGCTCAAATGCAGTTCAACTGTTTGTGCTGCACAGTCCTCTGGTCATGTTGTTTTTATATGAGTGTCCCAGACTTCTGCATCTGTGGGTGATGAGTGAGCTGTATGTGTGTTTGCTGAGCTACTACTTCCCTTCCTGAGTGTGATATTGCGTATTCTTGTTCTGTCTGGGCTCACATTGCCTTTCCCCAGTCTTACTGTATGGGTCTGTGCTTCTTGTACTTCTGTGTGTTGCTAGTGAGTTTTGTGTTTGGGTATTGTTTTTGTGCCAGCATTGGTCTGGCATCCCTAGTGTATGTGTGATGTCTGTGGATGCCCCCCAGGCATAGTGATTTTTTATCAGTGTATTGACTGGATATTATTGGCACCATTCTGTGTGTTTCACACTGGTGTTGAGTGCTGCAGGTGTGAGGTCGGGGGGGAGGCATGTGTGAAGGATCTAACTTGTGTTTGACAGGCATGGAGTGTCACAATGGGCCCTGTGTGTTGTGCTGCTAACATACACCTGTCCAGTAGTTGGATATAGATGTTTGGCTGAACACTGTTTGACTTCAGAGACTTCCTTTCATCCCTGTGCCTATGCATGGGTTGTCTTGCTGTCTCCCTGAGTTGTTGCACAGAGGTGACTGTGGTTTAATTTTACTCACTGTGCTAGCCATGTGTGATTTGATGGGCTAAGGATGTTGTTATATGTTCCTTCTCTTGTATGTGATGTATACATGCTTTATGGCTAGCTCCTTGGCCTTCCATTTGTGTCCACCTCACTTTAGCTTTTCCATTTCTTGTCCTCCATTGCTGCTGACATCTGGTCTGTGTATGTGGCAGTGTGTCAGTATGGGATGTGTCTAGTTGAGTGATTATTCCTATTCATTGTGAGTGTTAATTTTAAGCATGGGCGAATTTTGCGAATCTCGCGTTCGCGAATTTTGCGGATTTACGAACTCGCAATCCGCAAAATCCGCGAATTCTCGCGAATTTGCGGATTTTTTTTTGTGTGTTTGCGCGGGTTTCTGCCAGTTCGCGAGGGTTTTGTACAATGTCGCAAATTGCGAACTTACCTGTCGGGTCGCAAGTTTCGCGAACTTGTTGTTTCTACGTGTCCAGCCTGTTTGGGACACTCTTCTTCATCACTGCCACTCTCTGTCACCACTGCCACTCTCTGACTACTCATGCCACCCTCTGGCCCACCCATGCCACCCTCTGTTTCATCACAGCACCCTCTGGTTGTCCAGTCAGTGTACATTATTGTGGCAACACAAGCACACCTTCCCTGCCTCAAGTGACCTGAATTAATTTGGGGCTGATTAATGTGTCACAGAATATTTTTTTAGCTGGCACCTGCTTCCTTAGTGCTTCCTGATTAGTGATCTTTTGCACTTGCTAAGTGCTTTCATTGTTGCAAAATTAGTTACAACACCTGCCCTGCTCCAACTGACAATAATGAATTAGGGGCTGATTAATGGATTTGAACTTCCAGCCTGGCTCCTGCTTGTCTCCCTTAGCTGTATTTCAGGACCTTTGTGGCATATGTGTAACTATTCTGAGGTTCAGAGCAGGGTCACATAATAGTTGCAACTGGCAACTGAACTCTGGAGGGGCCCCTCAGGAAGCACTACAGGAAATGGCTACTAATGATGAGCCTGAACTTTTGAACCTGGTAAGTAGTTTCAGTTTTGCTAAGATCGTATTTCTGCAATTTTGCACTTATTCGCGGGGCGCGAAGTTGTACTGGGAAGCCGCGAACTCACGCGAACAGTGCGAGCAAAATCCGCTGCTCGCGGATTTGCGGATTTTGCGGGAGATTCGCGAATCTCGCGGATTGCGAATTTACCGAAAATCCACAAAATCCGCGAGCGAAACGGATTTTCCGCCCATGCTTAGTTAATTTTGGGATGGTTCCCAGTTTGCTTGACATGAGTGTAGTGTGGGTGTGGTGTGAGTGTTGCCCTGGCCCTGAGCTTATGTGCTGTATGATCCTTTTCAGCACCACCTGCTATGACTGTCTCCCTGGTTGTTTTGGTGTGTGGGACAGGGTGTGGGTTCACCTGGCTGGTTATTGTGCATGGGGGTGCACAGCAGGGGCACATAGCACATCCCATAATGAGGCGGGCCTGGTGGGTGGAGGGGTGTCCCTATGATCTTTGTGGACTACCCATTCCTGGTACAGCTCTGCCTTCTCCATTGTGCACATGTTTTCCCACGTCTTCACTGCTGCGGTGATGTGACCTGGACCCTGCATTGATATTGCGGTTGATGGGTGACCTGGATGCGGAGGACAGATTTCAGTGACAGGTAGGACATGTGTGGGTACACTCGTGGATCTGTTCCTGTCTCCACTAGGGTGCCTGGTGTGAACAGGAACCGTATATCATTCCTGGAATTGTGTGTTGTGGTTGTGTGCGTAGTTGTGTGATTGCGTACCTGTGGAGGCGTCTGCGACGGTGCATGACTTGCTGGTAGTGTATCAGGTACAGTACCAAGAAGACGTGTAGAGCTGGATCCATTGCGGTCCGGACCGGGTGGTGTGGACCCGGAATCTGGTTTGGCACTCCGCAGTCATGCTTCTGCTGTCTCTGGTTGGGCGGTCTTTCCGCTGCGGTGTGACTGGCTGTTTGCAGCATTTTATCTGTATAGTGATCAGGACGTCGTTAAGCACGGCGGTGGGTCTCCATTGGCTCCTACCATTGCGGTGGCAGGCGCATTTTGATGGCGGTTCACGTCGCACCATGGCGGACGGAAAATGGGCTATGTTTGTCCATACTAATATGGCTGGTGTGAGGACCGCTGCTCGTGTGTGAAAAATTGCACCACCAGTTTAGTGTGCATGCAATTCCTGCATTGCCGATCCTTGGTGAGTTGCACTACTAATGCTGAAACAAAGCCAATAGAGGTACCAATGAGGGAGGTGGACTGGCCTCAAGGGTCCTGTGACCTCGGTGACAGAATCACCGCTGCTCTGGAGAGTGCTGCTTTGTAAGCCTGCTGGCAAGACTGGAGGTGAGCTTCAGAATGGATTGTGGTGGACAGGCATTCAAGGTTAACCCACACTTGCCACCTTGAGGGTCCACCTGCAGGTGCTAAGACACGAGGGCTTCTAAGGTCTAGCAAGGCCTTCTAAGGGCTAGCATGGGAATGTGCTCCCTCACGAGAGTGGTCTGGTGGACCGTGCATGAATGCTGAACCTGGTTCCCCAGTTTTAAAATTGGCAGCTCTGGCCGTAGTGACACTTCCGCTCCCCCACTGCACACCTTACTGCACCACTAAGAAAAATGTGCACTGCCTTCAGCTAAAACCCAATTGTGCCCCCTATAAACATCTGGAAGGGACTCAATTCAAATTCTGCACTAGACAAGAGTAATGTGCTGCCTGAAAAAAAGTAACAACATGCTAGAAAAGGCAAACACCTTTACACTTATTAATCAGCAATCAATGAGTTTTTTTTGCCTGAAATGTTTAGCACATGACCACATGGCCCGGAAGGGACCTATTTTAATGTCCATTGTTTACATTTTTACAAAATGTAAGCAGTCTGGTTAAAAAAAAGACTACTTCCCTTAACACAGAGCCAAGGTGCACTTTTTTAAAACTAAAATAAGGAAAAAAGCTGATAATGATCACATGTTTTCCAATCCACTAATCAACCAGTTATTGCAGTGCCTCCAGGAATGGTGCACTTCCCCACCTGGGAAAAACAATGCTGTTCAAAGAAACATGAGAAAACGAAAGTAGCACTTCACTGGAAAACTCTGTAAAGTGGCACTAATGTATTTGGGTGTGAATAAAACCATTTTGGCAACTTTGTGACCACTTGTTGTTCTTTAATACGTTATTTTACATATTTGAACCTTTTTTTCTCTCTGTTCCCAGGTTGCACATCGGATTAGCAAAAGTGTTTCTTTGTTTTTGGATCCATTTCACAGGCGAACGAATGGAGGAAAGGAGAAGAAAAAGGTGGTAAGAGCCCTCTCTTTCCATCATGGTCTTCAGCAGGTGATGAGGAGCGAGACAGAGACAGAAAGAGGGGGAATATGAGGCAGAAATAGAGAGGGGAGCAGCTGCCAACAGTAGAGATGGGGAAGTGGACACTGACTGTCTTTCTCTTCTCTGGCCAAGAAGGAAGAGCGCTCCCTTGCCCATCCCCACCCGTCCCTGAACAGCCATGAATGCCGAGACCTATAATAAGCCTTGGTTATTTCTGCCGTCCTGGGACACGTTTTTAAAATAAAAAAGTAGGGGAATGGATTCTATTAAATTAAAAAAGTAGGAGGCAAGCCATGCCCTGCCGATCCCACCCACTTCAAACACTGGTAGAAAGGGGCCTTTACAAAAATATCATCTGCCTGTACACTATCATCTATAAACTTCTAGCAATATAACAAGTTCACGCAAGGCCAGCCTTTTAACATTGGTGTTTCCGAGTAACAACTAGAGATGGGCGAGCCAACCCATTTACAGGGATAGCCGAGTCAGAGCCAATCCAATGGTCTGACTCGGATCTTAGAGCCCGTGCACAAGCTGAACCCTGAAAACACTGTTTTCCCCTTCTGTCTTTAGTGTTAAATCTTTTTTATTGAAACATTGCAGCACATACAAAGCAAAATCATCAATTGCAGTCGTCACTTCGTTCCCATGAATTAACGACAGTAGGGGGAGAAATGAATTGTTCAAATCAACCCTGTCAATTGTAGTTGCGCTGCATCACGAAAATCTGTGCTTACATCAAAACTTTTAACTGCGGAAAATAAAAATAAAGGAATCAACGGAAACCCACCCTGCCCTACCCTACCCCACCCCCCACCCGTGTTCCAAGTCTACCATTCATCTCATTCAAACCAATGCCACACTCAGTTCAGTTCCCCTCCGGACGCTCCAAATTAGCGAGGCGCAGCAGTCGGAGGTATCGGGGACATGTAACCTCATGGAACTCCGAGGCCCATAAGGACAAAAAGGGTTGCCATAGCTCTGCATACCTAGCGCCTCTCCCCCTATGGTCAAGGAAATCTTCTCCATCCCGAGCACATGCCATAAGCGGTGGAGCCAGACAGTGAATGTAGGAATATGTGCGGTTCGCCAGTATGCAAGTATGTTCCGCATTGCAGAGCCCAGTGCGATAGCCATCAAACGACCTCTGTGGGAGCGTAAAGGGTATGTCAAAGGAGTCCGGAGTCCCAAGAGGACATAGGAGGGGAGGCGCGGAATCTCGGTCTCAAAGTGCGTATCTATATCGTCCAGCATTTGCTTCCAATAGGCCTGAAGATTAACACAATCCCATAGTAAGTGGACCAATGTACCCACCTGCCCGCAACCCCGCCAGAATGTAGCCTCCCTGGTGTGATCCATCTCGTGTAAACGTGCAGGGGTGTAATACCAATATGTTGCGATTTTAGTAAGAGTGTCAGTGAGCCCCATGTGATACTCTGAATGTCTCCCTCTATAAAATACTCCCTCCCACTCTTTGTGGCTAAGTGTCCTCCCCAACTCCTTCTCCCAGCGCGCCTTGCCAGACCTATAGGTATGAGTATGTTTAGCCAACAGCATTTTATATAAATCCGAGATTAATTTCTTATCCTTTGCCAGAGTTATCAGCCAACGTTCAAATGACAGGAGGTGTCTATCGGCCGTTGGGCACAGCTGCTCACTGAGTGCCCAGTGTCACACTTGGAGGTAGCTTAGCCTCTCCGTCTCCGGCATCTCGTACGTTTACCGAAACTGATTGAATGGCATCACCCCGTCTTCCGAATAAACGTGGAAAAGACATCGGCAACCAGCCGGCCGCCACCTCGCATAGTCAACCAAATTGATACCTGGCGTAAAATTGGGGTTCTCCATCCAGGGGGTGAGTGGTGACGGGAAAGTAGTCAGTTCGTGTTTGGCATTGGTTTGATCCCAAACTTCCATGGTAACCTGTGTGATGTGAGACGCATAAAGATTAGGGGGCCGATGTTGCTTTCGGAGAAATGGGATTGCCTGCAGGGGTCGACCGGCCACTGCTTGGTCCTGGTAGAGCCAGTGTTTCTCGGACTGCCATCTACTCCATTCCACCAGGAGACGCAATTGCGCTGCCTGGAAGTAAAGCAAGAGGTCCGGTATCCCAAGCTCCCCCTCTTCCAGTGGGAGCATCGTCAGATGCAGTTGAAGCCGCGTTTTTTGCCCATTCCAAATGAACTGGGCCAGTTCCATTTGAGTTTGTTGTATCCACCACGTCGGTGGACAGAGCGGAATAGTGCGGAACAGGTATAAAATCTGGGGGAGAACAGTCATTTTGACCGCAGCTATCCTGCCCAACCACGACAGAGGGTAGTATTTTAACCACCCGAGTTCCTCCTAATCTTCTGCTGCAGCAGAGTATAGTTAAGAGTAATCGTGTCGCCGAGCGAGGGAGCCAATCGAATCCCTAGATACGGAATAGCCCCAGTTGCCCATTGAATGGGGAGCATGCTTTGCAAGTGCTCTCGGGTAGGCTTCTCCTGAGACAGATTGAGAGCCTCCGACTTGCCTGTGTTAACTTTGAAGCCAGAACATTGTGCAAAGAGTTCCAACTACGCCAGGCAGTCAGGCAGGCAGCAAATCTCGCATGTTAGACAGCGAAATCAGGACATCATCAGCGTAGAGGCTGATTGTATGGACATAACCCCAAAATGTGATCCCCGCCACCTGCGGGGTAGGCCGCAGCTTCTGCACTAAGGGCTGACAAAGAGTATCCTTGCCTAGTTCCTCTCTCGATGGGGAATCGTGGGGACGTGTACCCATTAACTCTCACTGTCGCAGTTGGAAACTTATAACAATTCAGCGCATATGTGCAGAACTTCACGCCCAATCTCACCTTCTTCAAGGCTTTCTCTAGATAAGGCAAATGCACCCTATCAAACGCTTCTTCAGAGTCAATAGCCAGCATTAAAAATTCTCAGCTCGCTCAGGTCGCTTTTTAGATAGGGTGTAGGGCCCTCTTGGTGTTGTTTGAGGTTTGCCGCTCTGGGATAAACCCGGCTTGATCCGGGTCGACTAAGCCACCCATGTGGGGCGCGAGCCGGGCCACCAGGATCCCAGTATACAACTTCGAATCCACAGTAAGGAGCGATATGGGGCGGTACGCACTGCATTGCAACTTATCTTTCCCTGGTTTAGAGATGACGGCTATAGAGGGCCGCAAGAGGTCTCCTGGTATGGCTCAGAGAAGGTATTAAAAAGGAGCGTAAGGAGGGGGGCAACCTGCGTGCAAAAGGTCTTATAAAAAAACTCTGGGAAACCATCCGGACTTGGCGACTTAGCCACCTTAAGGCCTGAGATGTCAGAGATAACCTCTTCCAACCGGATGTCGCGTTCCAGATGCTCCGCCTGCTCCTTTGTGAGGACGGGTAGCGGCACCGCAGCAAGGAAATCCTCCTTGTCCGAATCCTTCAAGGGAGCGCTGGTGTAAAGATCAGTGTAAAAGCCACTAAAGGCCGTCGCGATACCAGGGTCATCCGTGACGCACCTGCCATCCGGCCGTAGGATCTCCCGAACCGATTGCTGTGGATGTGCTTCTTGCAGCTTATGGGCTAACAGTCGTCCACACCTATCCCCTCCCATATAATAGGCGTTGCGGAGTCTCAGCGCCGCAAATTCTGCCTTATCCTGACCAATAGCCACCAACTGCTGTCTCACCGCTTTTTAAGTTGCCTCCAGATACGTGGCACCCCCGTACGTTGGTGCATTTGCTCCAGCTCCTTCGTGCGTTGGATAAGTTCTTCCCGTTTACGACTTCGCTCGACGTTATCCGCCGCAGAAATTGCAATAAATTCCCCCCGGAGGATTGCTTTCAGTGCCGCCCACTGTGTAGCGAGTGTTGTGTCTGCATTGCTGTTGTGGGAGAGGTAATCCGCAATAACGCGCTGTACTCTCGTGACCACCTCCTTGCGGTGCACTAAGGTCTCTCTGAGTCGCCATGTTTGCTGCGCTCGCTGAGTTGGCGGAAAGGCAAACACTACCGTCACCGGGGCGTGATCAGAGAGAGAAGCCACCCCCATCTCCACCTCGGTTGCTAGCGCCTGTAGTGAATTCGAAGCCAGCAGGTAATCCAGGCATGCACATGTTTTGTGGGTGTTAGAATAATATGAATATGCACGCCCCTGGGGGTGGAAGCTGCGCCATAAATCAGTAAGACCCAGGTCATAAAGACGGACTCGTCCCTCCACAGAGAGAGCGCCAGCTTGCGAGGAGCGTTGACATGATCTATCTAAATTATTGTCAAAAACCAAATTTAGGTCCCCTCCCAACAGTATGTGGTGATCTGGTGTGACAGTAGCATCCGTGAAGGCAGAGTGAAAGCACCTCTGCTGCCCTTCGTTAGGAGCATAGATGGAGCTGAGAGTAAATGTGTGGTCCCCCATAGTAAACCTGTAAGTCAGTAAACTGCCCTTTATCTCAGCCTCCTTCTGCATGATCTTTCCCTTAAACCCTCGGGCCACCAGAATAGCTACTCCCGCCGTTTTAGTAGGCCCTGAGGAGAAAAACTGACGTGGGAACTTTCAGGACCGAAGGCGGTGACAATCATTCTGTAAAAGGTGCGTCTCCTGCAGGAGACAAATGTCTGCCCGTGAGTGCTCTAAACAAGACAGGACCGCCTTACGTTTCACAGGGTTGTTCAATCCCCTTACATTTAAAGTGAGTATCTTAAGATCCGTGGTCACCATCTAGTCACCGAGGTGGACAAAAGGCGAAGGACCTCCCTAAGGCTTCAAAACTTAAAAGGCAAGGGCATCGGATTCCCCAATAGGACCATACTTCTCAGCTCTGACTCAAACCCAAACACACTGTGGACAAGGAACACCAAACCCTCCCTACTCCCCCCTCCCAAAAAGAAACTCCCCCCCAACAAGAAACTCAGTGTTCAAGAATCCATTGTCCATCATCCGTAGGTGATTGGGAATGTAATACAGTGGGGTAACTCACTCAAATCACCACAGCCCCACCTCCCGCCGACGACCCAAACAGAAAAAGCAAACAAGCAAACGGCCAAGGGAAAGGTTAACCTAAAAGTAAGCTGGGGTGGGGCGAAGCCAGCTCAGCAGAGACTTCTTCTACTGCAGCGCGTTGTCCGTCCTTAATATCGGCTGCAGGGGGCTTCCTTAAACGGCGCCTTCCACCTTGCTGGTGTCACCTTGGCTTTGCCTCATCCGATTCCATAGCGCGGCCCACCGACTCACTCTCCTCCGCTGGTGGGTCGATACCCAGCAGGCGGCACGCTTCAGTCAAAGACCGGAGCTGATAAAGCTTATTGTCCAGCTTGAATACCAGGCGGAATGGGTGGCCCCAACTGTAGGAGATGTTGCACTGTTGAAGGTATGCCTTGACAGGTTTGAAGGCCCTGCGCTTCTGCAGGGTAAGGGCAGATAAGTCCTGGAATAGCACTGGAGATTGGTTTCTGAAGGACAGAGGGTGTAGCTGTCAAGCTTTTGGGAGGATGTCTTCCTTTGTAAGGTAATCCTGCACACAAGCCAGGATGTCTGGCGGAGGCGTCGACGCGGGACGCGGAGGGCCCATCCTATGTACCCTGTCCACTCGGATTTCGGTCTCCAAAGGGCGCCCCAAAATGTGATTGAAAAGTTCTCTTGTGAATCCGAACAGATCTTTTGTGTCATCAGTCAACGTCCCTCCCTGGATCCATACAATATGCCGACGAGAACGGTTCTCTAAGGCTTCTAGGTGGGTTTGTAGTTTCACTTCTTGGTCATGGATCCGCAAGATCTACTGCTGTAGCGCCTCAATTTTGGTATCTCTCCCATCCTGCTTGGTTTCCAGCTCTGCGACACACTCCCCTATGCCATCCATATCTCTGCGGACCTCTTTGATCTCCTCTGTGAATTCCTTTTGAAGAGTCTGGATATCCTCCCACAGCGTAGTAAACAGTGATTCTAGAAAGGCCTTGGTGATGGGCTCGGAGCCCTCTGCTTGATCCGCCGCGGGGCGAGCAGTGCTCGTGGCCATGTCCTTGAGTGGTTGACTCGCCTGGGCTTTGGCAAACAAGTCCTTCATCGTTTTGTCTTTGCGGACTCTTGAGGTGGACATAGCGCTCCCCACGCACCGCAGGAGTCACTCGTCGGACCCTCCCCTCACCAGGTCCACCCACCAAGTTCAGATAGCCTGGTAGGCCACTCACCTTCCTCAAAGGTGTTCCACCATCGAGTTTGGCCCTGCTGTGTTCAACAGGGCGGACCCTGCAAGACCCGCTTGCTGCACCCAAGGCACTTAACCCCCAGGGCTCTCCGGCCTGTGTGACTGTGTGCCAGGCCCACCGCCAGGCACTCCCTATGTCTTCAGCCGATCTGTCCCACTTGTGACCCAGTCCGTCTGCTAGGCCATACCGCTAGGCAAACTTCCCTCCACTGCAGGCTCACCAGCTGTCTCCGGCTCCCTCAATTGCCCCCAGCCGGTCCAGCAAAGCTCCTCCTGCCAGGGCCCAGTCCAAAACCAACACCGGCTGACCAGCTACCGGGGTAGTCCACCCCTCTGCCTCCGCCAACCTCCCTTAAACAAATTGCAGGCAGAAAGATCCCGGAAATGGGGGCAGACCTCGTCCAGCAATTGGGGGCTCCCTAGGACCGAGATCCCAGCCTTCACACTCTGATGATCAGATGTTCAGGGCAGGCCTTCACCCAGAGCCCAGAGCTTCCCTCAAACCTCTCCTTGGCCCGAGTCTCCACTCCCGGCCGGTGCAATGTCGGGACTCCGAGCTCCTCCTCTAATAGCCAGCCACCCTGCCCCGCATCCCCGGGCACTCCATAGGTCTCTCCGGGCTCCGCCTGGATCACGGCGATGCCCACTGCTGGCGGACCGCCTCCGGCCTCCTCAGCTGACCCCTTGGTTCCGCAGGTGTCCCCGGCTATACTGATCCCCTCTGTCCACAGCCGTGAGGCTGGAGGCCTCCAGCTTCTCCAGCTGTTACCTCCGAGTGTGCCCCCTCTGGCATCCTCCCCGCACCAGCTGGGAGGGCCTAGACACCACCACCGGGCCTCCAATTTCGCAGCGTTGCAGCTGGTGCCCCCTAAGACGGCAGTCTCTCACCTTCCCGGCCACAGAGCGTAGTCGGCCGCCACCACCACCGTCGGAGAGCCCCCGCTGGGCCGTCCGCCCCGGGTCTCTTCCTGGGATCGCCACTCAGTGGGAAGCCTCTCTCCCCCAAATGCTAGGTATCTCTGCTCAGTTCTAGGGCTAGGATCTGCACCCCGGCTGCCGCAGTCACAGCGCTTCTTGGCCCCTCTGCAGCAGCCGGTTGTGACGTAGGCCTCTGCTGACCCTGGCCTAGTCCAGCTCCAAAATGGCGGCTCACCCAGGTACGCTGTAACTCTGCTCTCACCCGCTGAGGGCCCGCTGAATCTCCGTTGCTTCAGCTTGCGCGGTCCTAGCAACTCCGGTGTTCCCCTCAGCGTCCCATCAGGCAGTCCGCCACCCGGCAGGCTCCGCCGCGCAGGCTTACTCACAGGCACTCCTACGCTCAGTCGCGGACCCGCGACAAAATGGTGGCCGCAGTTCTGCTTCGGCTCCGCTCCGTCCCCAGTCTTGGGGGGCCGTTCGGCCATCACAACCGGGCCCTCTGTTGCTCACTGAGCAGCTCCGGTGATTATTCACGGACCCCCGGTCCCGGCCGGGGTGATGCACAGGCTCTCAGGTCCTCCGGCGCCCAGTCAGTGCTCCCGCCTACTCCTTCACTCTGAGAGCGGCGGATACCATTGGCTCATCTGCCGGTGTGAGGACACCACTCCAGCCACAGTCACTGCTACAGGGAGCCACTCCGTGCAATCAGAACTACTCCCCAGCACAAAGATAGGGCCGACAGTTGTAATACCGGCCCTTAAGCCGGTGCGAGATCAGGTCGTCGGCCGGAGCCTCAGAGCAGTAGGTCTGCTCACGCCGCCATCTCGGCCACGCCCCCTCCCCTTCTGTCTTTAAAGGGTGACAGGTGGTCGAAGTGCACAGGCAGCATTTTGTTAGTTTGACTTTAAGCAATACAATTTTCTTAATGTAAAAATATTAAACTGTCTATTTAAACTTCTCTACCAACTATTGAGGTTGTTGAAACAAAGAAGCGACTGTAGCGTGGGATGTGGAAACCTTTAAAGCTGTAAGTGACTGTTACTATTGAAAGATACTCCTTCAATAGGATTTTACAGCAGGCAAGCCAATAGACAGTTAATGCAAATGCTGCAAACAGAGATGGATAACCCCGGACACTATAGGAAAATTAGATAAGGCACTAAGGAGATCCCAAACAAGCCAGAAGTGGGACTGTGGATTAATTAATATCAGATCCTTGCCCAACACACAACTGAGCTACGCTTATTACTTGAGGACACAAAATTAGACGTCCTATTTTTAACGGGAAGCTGGCTCAAAAAACACTCTTCCACTGACATAGTTATGGCGATGCCACCAGGCTATGAACTGCATAGATTAGATAGAGTGGGCAAAATAGGAGGAGGATTAGCTATTATTGTGAAGGTGGGATACAAGTGTATCACATAACAATTTATTTTGGAGGACTGTAAATGTCTACAATTTGCAATTAATTTATGCCCAACCTTTACGCTCTCAGTCCTACTAATCTATCGACCACCAGGCCCCCTTGGGGTGTTTTTAGAATAAGTATCCAATGCAATGGCTAGTTTGCTTCTTAAAAAAAACTCATATTATAATACTTGGAGATCTGAATCTTTATTTGGAGGATAAAAGCAATTCGAGCACAATGAGAATATTATCAGATCTAGAGAGCTTACACTTGGCTCAACTGGTAGAAACAGCTACACACATCAAAGACCACATCTTGGATGTGGTAATCTCTAATGTCCCTGATTTAACAGTCGCCTCTCCTGTTCCAGTGCCTTGGTCAGACCACTATTTTGTACCTTTTAAGGTACAAAAGACAGGAAATGAATATAGAAATTTCACAAGGAAAAATGAGGTGTTGAAAGATGCTGGGATAAGATTAACCCAGACAATTTGGGGATATTCTGATAGAGGCAGCAAATCCACAATTGGAAATACTAGGGTCAGTTAAAGAAGTCTACTCTCAATGGGAATCCTGGATTACACACTCCCTAGATATAGTAGCACCTAAGACCAATCACAAAGATAGAATTAGACCTAGAGCAGAAGGATAGTTTAAATCCCAACTATTGGAACAAAAAAAGGAGTGTAAAAATGTCGTAATTTGACAATGGCCGGGTTAGCGCTTAGCTGTGCTACACGTTTTCCCGCTTAACTTGGCTATACTTAGAAACGCCATCTTGTGTGTTACGACGGCCATCTTAGATCGTGGCCAGCGTGCCCTTTAGTCCGTTGTCCGTGCCACTGACCACTCGAGTTTGCCCAGCAACAGGCTATTTTTAGTAACGGTCAAGCCTGTACATGCGCAGTCCCAACTGACCAGACACCCCCCAGGAATGTGCCGCCAAACTGACCAGTGGGGTTGTAACCCCTCCAATGAGCTGGCTGTGTTCCAAAAATGACCATATATGTACATAACGCTCTGTAACTTTGTACCGCCTATCTTTTTATTACCTGCAAATTGTATAAAAGAATGGGTCACACCGATGTTCGGTGTGATACTTCTTGCATTACCGAAGGGTGCTGTAGGAATGTACCACCACCCCATGGGGTCTTAATAAACTTGTTCTTTGAATTTTTCAGCTTCCGTGCCAACAGTTCTTTCAATGTAAGCAGGTTATTTTTGGAGCATATAGGCCTTGGGAACCCGATACCACAAATAGATCGAAAGATAGTGGGGAAAGTGTTATGATCCCAAACTCAAAACAAAATATAAAGTGGCCATTAGGAAGCATCATGATAACATCAAAATGAGCCAACAAAGTTTTTTGAGGAGAAAATTAGGGAGGCACAGAACTCTACCAGAGAACTGTTTTTAATAATTAAGACCTTGATCAATCCACCTCACGACAATAGCCCTCCCGAATCATCAGAGGACAGGTGTAACACCCTAGCCTCATACTTCCTCTTGAAGGTGACGGATATTTACAGTGGCTTTAGAACAGACAATGACCACATAATAGAGAAGGAGGAAGAACATGTAGGGGTACATTTACAACAGGTCATCACTAACTTTCCAAATATGGAACAAAAGGACCTTGAATCCCTACTAGACATAGTGAAGTCAGGCTCACCTTTGGACCCAGCACCCAACCTATATCCTCAAAACAGTAGCACCGATTGTGGTACCCACTCTTAGAAAGATTATGAATCAATCTCTAGACACTGGTATAGTTCCAATGGCATGGAAACATGCCGTGATAAAACCCTTACTAAAAAAAGCTAATGCGGGCCAATCACTACCAGAAAATGACCGCCCTCTCTCCTTACTGCCATATGCTGGCAAGTTACTGAAAAAACATGTCAATAAGAGCTTGACAGAATTCCTGGAGACCAACCACTGTCTCCACCACTCACAGATGGGGTTCAGGACACAACATAGCACCGAATCTGCTCTGTTCGTAGTGGTGGAAGAGTTAAAACAGTCATTAGAAATAGAAAAACCTGCGGCACTGCTCCTACTAGATTTGAGCGCAGCCTTCGATACAGTGAATCACTGCATATTGTGTAAAAGGCTTTCAGATAAGGGAATAAAAGGTGTGGCACTTAAGTGTCTAACCTCATTCCTGGACGGACACTCGTTCCAAGTACAGGATATAGTTATCTGCTCTAAAACTATGTCACTTAAGTGTGGAGTTCCTGAGGGCTCATCCCTGAGTCCAACACTGCAATACCTAGACCAATAATAAATTGGCCAGCTTGTTTGGGTAAACCACACACCCCAGAAGACACAGTGATAAATGTGGGGTTCTGGCTAGAAACTAACCTCTCCATGACTTCACAAGCCAATAAAGTCACAGCAATTTGCTTTGGGCTTCTTAGAAGCCTACAAAAAATTCTAGACAGAATACCCACCCAACTAAGGAAGACTGTGATCCACTCGCTGGTCACCTCGCGACTGGATTATGGAAATTCACTCTTCCTAGGGGCACCCAAATATGTCACCCAGAAGCTGCAGATAGTTCAAAACGCAGCTGCAAGACTGCTGTGTAACATCCCGGATCGGGAATCAGCAAAACAGCATCTGAGGAAACTTCACTGGCTCCCAGTAGAGGCCAGAATAAAGTTTAAAACCTAGGTTATTGTCCACAGAGCATGACGTAGGAAAGGCCCCCAAAAAATAAGACATCTGATCTAGTTCAACATCCAAAAGAGACAGCTGCGCTCTAGCGCAGAAGAGAGGCTAGTTCAAACCAGGGCCTTCTCCCATTTGGCCCCTAAACTATGGAACTCCCTTCCACTGGAATTGAGGCTAATAGAGGGGGAGATAAAATTCCGCCAAAAAATTAAAACATGGATGTTCATGCAATATCTGTAAGGTTCAACCTGCGAGAACCTTAGTTTCTAATTGCACAGCGCTGGGAAGCCTAAGGGGAACCATGCGCCTTACAAATCCTTCATTCATTTTCAGACATTTTACATTTTTTACTGGCATTATTTCTACAAGTCTTAGCTCTGAACTCATCCGCCAAGGTCCACTCTTTCACCCAGGGCCACTCCCTTTCACCAAACACAGTGACAACAGCCCTGTTAACCTCCATCAAAGGCAGTCCACCCACCACCAGAGACAAGTGGGAACACCTACGCCACTTTTGAAAAGACTGACATCAGAGACTGGTTAGCGTAGACCTATTGGCTATGCCAGTGCTTGTTGAAATGGTGCCTGGCTACCACAGAAAGCAACTTAGAATAGGTTAAAACTATGAATAGCCATGGAGAGAAAGCACCTTCTCTCCAAGAGAGAGACCTCAATGGGGGGTTTGCTAGATCAAGACATAGAAGAGGACTCAAGAGAAAAATCAGGTCATAGTAAACCCTGGAAGGAGGAGCCAAACATCCCAGGTTGAAGGATACACCCTCAGGGGGCCTGATTAGTACAGGATTCACAGGCATGCTGGATGTGGATCTGCCACAGTCCTCAGAATAGACCAAGGCTAAAAAACTGGATATTTACAAGAATAATAAACTCAGCAACCTTCTAGCTAAAGAGGTTAGAGACCGCCTTACAGCAGAATGCCTGAGACCATGACTGGAAGGAAAAGTCTTAATGGCCCTCCTAGACCTGCCATCCTCACTAGACAGCCTCCCAAGAAACATAGGGACCTAGACAATCAATCCAGTGGAATGATTAAACAGATCTAAAAGATGATTTGCCATTCTGAGAACTGGCAGAGGTTGTGGTGGCAGACGCACCTGGGGACCCTTGGGTAAGGAGTACCAATTTTTCCCAACCAAGAGTAGGAGAGTACGAGACCCTGGATGCTGTGCTTATAAGAGGGATATCACCACGTACACCCCAGAGCGCAAGGAAGATTAAACAACCCCCTCCCACCCATCCCTCCCCCCCAGTGGTGGTGGCAACCCCGCATACACACCCTCATTCATACTTCACATTCAGACCTGAAACAAATGGAGTGCCCGGATTGTGGGTGGGCAAACCGCGGATGGCAGGTCATGTGAGAGGAAGCGGACCAGTGGACCCCATCGGAAAGTGAAGTTCTTACAGTCACCCCGGAAAATGTCTGCCATACGTTCCATACTTAGTAATCTCCATAGACGTGCATGCCACAAGGAGATTGCCGGAGCTTCAGATTTTTTCCATGCCAGTGCCAGAACCCCTGGCCCCCACTGCCGATGCAAGACTACACGACAGACCTACGACGCCGCCACTCTCAACGCACTCAATGCCGGCCGGAACCCTGCCTGCTACCGAGCCACCCCAAGACGCACCAACGGACCCTTCGCCTGCAAAGCCTGCCGGTTCACCTGCTACCGGACCTGCACCGCCCCCGCCGAGTCCAACACAAACAGCAACCACCTGAAGTGCATCCTGCTGAACACCCGCTCCGTCCACAGGCACGCCGTGGAACTCTGGGACCTGCTGGACGCGACAGCACCGGACATCGCCTTTCTCACCGAAACCTGGATGAACGCCTCTTCAGCGCCCGACATCGCCACAGCCATCCCGGACGGATACAAGATAACCCGGAAGGACCGCGTCAACCAGACGGGAGGAGGCATCGCCATCGTACACAAGAACACCATCCGCATCTCGACTAACTCCGACGAAACCTTCTCCGCCGCCGAACACCTGCACTTCCAGATACACATCGACCCCAAGACCACCCTCCGAGGCACCCTCATCTACAGACCACCGGGACCACGCACACAGTTCAGCAAAGACATTGCAGACTTCATCAGCCCGCACGCCCTTCCCTCCACCGACTACATCCTCCTAGGGGACCTCAACTTCCACCTGGAGAACAACAATGACAGAAACACCACCGCCCTGCTGGACAACCTCGCTAACCTCGGTCTCAAGCAACTGGTGAACACCCCCACCCACTACACCGGCCACACGCTTGACCCCGTCTTCTCATCCAGCAAGCACGTCTCCTTCAGCCACGCCACCGGACTCCACTGGACCGACCACAGCTGCGTCCACTTCAGCTTCAGCAGAACTACGACCCACCACCATCCGCAACGGGTCCCCCGCCGCAGCTGGAGCAAGATCACCGCCGAGCAGCTCACTGCCTCCCTCAGCCAGAACACTCCCACCAGCACAACGGACCCCAACAAAGCAGCCAGCAACCTCACCAAGTGGCTGACCGCCTGCGCCGATGACCTCGCACCACTAAAGAACCCTCCCAGCAGACCCGGCAACAAGAAAACCCCCTGGTTCACCGACGAACTCAAGGAATCCAAGAAGAACTGCCGCACCCTCGAGAAAGCCTGGCAGCTCCACCGCACCACAGAAAACAGGACCGCCCTCAAGCACGCCAGCCGCAAACACCATCAGCTGATCCGCGCCACCAAGAAAACGGCCCTCAAAGAATGACTGGACAACAACGCCCACGACAGCAAGGAACTCTTCAGCATCGTCAAAGAGTTCTCCAACCCCAGCGCCGGAATCAACGACATCACTCCCTCGCAAGACCTCTGCGACTCACTCGCCTCGTTCTTCCACCGCAAGTTTGCCGACATACACAGCAGCTTCGACGCACAGATCATGCACCCTACCACCGAACCAACACCCGCCACCACCACCCTCTGCAACTGGACCCCGATCAGCACCGAAGACACCACCCGCACGATGAACTCCATCCACTCAGGATCACCAACCGACCCGTGCCCACACCACATCTTCAACAAAGCCGACGCCATCATCGCACCCCATCTCCGAGACACCATCAACTCCTCCTTCCACACCGCCACCTTCCCGGAGAGCTGGAAGCACGCCGAGCTGACCGCCCTCCTGAAGAAACCAACGGCGGACCCCACCGACCTCAAGAACTACCGTCCCATCTCGCTCCTTCTTTTTCCGGCCAAAGTAATTGAGAAGACCGTCAACAAACAGCTTGCCGCCTTCCTCGAGACTAACGGATCCCTCGACCCCTCGCAGTCCGGATTTCGGGCCAACCACAGCACCGAGACCGCCCTGATCGCAGCCACCGACGACATCAGAACCCTGATCGACAACGGGGAAACAGGGGCCCTTATCCTCCTGGACCTCTCTGCAGCGTTCGACACGGTCTGCCACCGTACCCTAGTGAAGCGCCTGAGCAACATCGGAATCCGAGAGAAAGCACTGGAATGGATCATCTCGTTCCTCACCGGAAGAACCCAGAGAGTCCGCCTCCCTCCATTCAGATCCAAGGCCACCGAAGTCATCTGCGGCGTACCACAAGGATCTTCTCTCAGCCCGACCCTCTTCAACGTCTACATGAGCCCCCTCGCAGCCATTGCACGCCAACACAACCTCAACATAATCTCCTACGCTGATGACACCCAGCTGATCCTCTCCCTCACCAACGAACCCACCACCGCCAGAGCCAACCTACACGAAGGGATGAAAGACGTCACCGACTGGATGAGGGACAGCCACCTTAAACTGAACTCAGACAAGACGGAAGTCCTCATTCTGGGATCATCACCCTCCGCCTGGGACGACTCCTGGTGGCCCCCGGCCCTGGGCACTGCTCCCAAACCAACGGACCAAGCATGCAACCTGGGCTTCATCCTGGACTCCTCCCTGTCAATGATCAGACAAGTCAACGCCGTCTCTTCCTTGTGCTTCAACACCCTGCGCATGCTCCGCAAGATCTTCAGATGGATCCCCACCGGAACCAGGAAGACAGTCACCGAGGCACTCGTCACCAGCCGACTGGACTACGGGGACACCCTCTATGCCGGAACCACAGCCAAACTCCAGAGAAGACTCCAACGCATCCAGAACGCCTCCGCACGACTCATCCTGGACATCCCCCGACACAGCCACATCACCGGACACCTGAGAGACCTGCACTGGCTCCCCGTCAGCAAGAGAATCACGTTCAGACTCCTCACCCACGCACACAAGGCTCTCCACAACCTGGGCCCCAAGTACCTCAATGACCGTATGACCTTCTACACGCCCACCCGCCAGCTACGATCGACCAGCCACGCACTCGCCACCGTACCACGCATCCGCAGAGCCACCGCCGGAGGAAGATCTTTCTCCTACCTGGCAGCCAAGACTTGGAACTCCCTCCCCACCCACCTTCGACGAACCCAAGACCATTTCTCCTTCAGGAAGCAGCTCAAGACCTGGCTGTTCGAGCAGTAACATACCCCTCTCCCCCAGCGCCTTGAGACCCTCCCGGGTGAGTAGCGTGCTTTATAAATGCCGTGATTTATTGATTGATTGATCCGCTCTTGTTTGATATTCGAGGGCCGGGTCTCGAAGACCCAGAAGCACATGAGCCATGGAGTCTTCAATTGGATATCCCAAGATGTCCTTAATATGGGATAGGATCTCCTCCCAGTACGGACGGATGATCGGGCAATCCCACCAGATATGGCAGAAGTCCCCTAGTAAGCCGCATCCTCTCCAGCACCGATCCGAGGACGACGGAAAAATCCTGTGTAGCTTGGCTGGATGTAGGTACCAGTCCATGAGTGTCTTGAGGTGCGCTTCCCTTAGCTCAATCGAGTGATTGTGGAAGGTTACGTCACGCCAAAGGCGCGACCACTCCATGTCTGAGATAGAGCGTCTGAGCCTCTCTTCCCAGAGACCCATGTATCGCGGCCTAGGGGCTATTGCGGAGGAAAGTAAAAGGCCGTACAGAAAGGAGATGACACCCTTCATGGAGGACGTACGAACTAAGAACGCCTGTAACGGCGTAGGAGGTCTCGTGGCCGCCTCACCCACTGCGGGGGACAGAGCCCAATGCAGCATCTGGACATGATGAAAGCGTTCCGTTGTCATCACCCCTTAGTCACGCATGCAATTTTCAAATGAAAGCGGGGCATATCCATGGAATAAGTGCGTGAGGGCCAAGCAGCCCCCCTCTCTCCATCCATCAAAGGGGCCTTCCTTTAGCGCTGGGGGGAACTGCGGGTTGAAGTGGATCGGCGTGAAAGGAGACGGGAACGTCGTCCATCTATCATCTCCTGAGATCGAATCCCACACCTTCAGAGTGATGCTGGTACGGGTACTTATGTAAGCATTTCTAGGTCTATCACTCTTGGACTTCCAGACCAAGTCCCAGATCGTTCTTCCTGCCACGCTCTGATCCATATGTAGCCAATGTTTCTCTGAGGTCTGCTGGGTCTATTCCACCAGGACTCTCAGTTGCGATGCCTTGTAGTACAAGTACATATTGGGGAGACCCACGCCACCCTCGCTCCTAGGACGTCGGAGGGTTGATAAGGGGAATCGCGCTCTACCTCCTTGCCAGACAAATCTCAGTATTTGCGTCCGGAGGCGTCGGAAAAAGTCCATATCGATGGGAATCGGAAGTGCCTGAAAGAGATACAAGAACTTGGGGAGTAGGGTCATTTTGATAGCGTGGATTCTACCCAACCAGGATATAAACATCGGTTTCCAGCGCCCTAGGTCGCTCTGGATTTTTGTTAATAGTGGAGGGAAGTTTGTCGAGAAAAGCTTCCCGATTGTGGGAGTCAGGTGAAACCCTAGGTACTGGATGGAGCTAGAGGCCCAAGACAGTGACGTAAGCGATTTTAGTTGATCCGCCACCGCTGAGGGGAGCGTAAGATTGAGAATGAAGGATTTGTCATAGTTGACTCGAAAGCCCGCCACGTCTTCGAAATCTCTCAGGGTCCCCTGAACCATTGGGAGGGAGTGGACCGAATCGCCGAGGGAGAGGAGAACGTCATCGGCAAAAAGCGAGATCTTGTGTTGTTCTCCTGTGAAGGGAAGACCAGTAATCCCCTGGTGCTCCCGAATTGACATGGCCAGTGGCTCGACACACAGGGCAAAAAGTAAGGGGGAGAGAGGACACCCATGTCTAGTGCCCCGTGTATGTGGAAAGAAGGAAGAGAGGTGACCATTAATCGCTACTCTAGACCGGGGGCAGCTGTAGTTAGCCCTAATCATCGATATTAATTGGTCAGAGAAGCCAAATGTCGACAGAGTGTGGAGTATAAAGTCCCAATCCACTCGATCAAAGGCCTTTTCGGCATCCAGGCCTACCAGTATAGCTGGGATGTTAAATCTATTCGCCTTCTTGATCAGGTGGATCACCCGTCTGGTGTTATCGTGAGTCTGACGCCCCTTGATGAAACCCGATTGGCAGGGTGAATTAGTATTGGCATCAGGTCCTGAAGTCTGCGGGCAAGAATGGACGAGTAAAGTTTAGCATCTATATTAAGTAGTGCTATTGGTCTGTACGAGGAGCATTGAGCAGGGTCCTTCCCCGCTTTGGGGATAACCAAGATAACTGCTTCGGCCATGGAGCCCGAAATGCTCCCTCTTTCAGCCATGTTGTTAAATAGGCGCGTCAAGAAATCGCATATCTGGGAAGCAAAGGATTGATAAAAGAGCGCCGTAAAGCCGTCCGCCCCAGGGGCTTTGTGGGGTTTAGCAGCCTGATTCATGAAGTAAAATTGCGCCCGCAATCGATGCGAAAATGCAATTGCGGGCGCAATTTCGGTAATCGGCATTCAACATAAAAAAAGCGAATTCGCAAACACATAATAGCGAATTCGCTATTATATTCGCAGAATCCCGGCAGGTGAGCATTAGCGAATCGGAAAATGCGAGAAACCACGGATTCTGCGAAAGAAATAGCGAATTCGCTATAGAATCGCAATCGGTATTCAAGAAAAATCGCTAATAGCGAAAAACCCAAAATCGTATTTTGCGCCGCGCAAAATAAGGACAACTCAAAGCAGGTGGTAACCATAAAAGCCATGCAAAAATTACTTTTAAAAAACCGTTGTCCAATCACCAACAGGTTCTGGCCTGACCAATCACACATAAGGACAATCATCAGCAGCAGCATTAGGAGTCCCACAATGCCAGGAATGTACATGGTGGTGAGGCGTCGAAGGCTACAGCGATTAGCACGGAGGAGACGCAGGATCCAGGACAGGATATTCCGTCAGCGGGTCACCTTGCTGGGCCAAACCAGAGAGCAGATATATGCTAAATACAGGCTGAATGGGGAAATGATAATGCAGCTAATACAGGACCTTGACCCCCTGATGCAGCACCCAACAAGTCGTACCAATGCGGTGCCTACACATGTGCAGGTATTGTGTAGCCTGCACCTCCTGGCCTCCGGGAGTTTCCAGGGGATAGTAGCGGCTGCTGGGGGGATATCCCAGCCCACCATGTCACGCTGCCTCCACACTTTTGTCGACGCCATGCTCACCCAGCTACACCGTCACATCAAATACCCCGCCAGCCAACAGGAATTGGACATGACCAAGCTACAATTCTACAATGTAGCCCATTTTCCACATGTGTTCGGATGCCTAGTCTGTACAACACACGTCGCCATCTGCCCACCAGCTGCCATGGAGTATATGTTCCGCAATAGAAAGTCCTACCACTCCCTCAACATCCAGATGGTCTGCAATGCTAAGACATACATCACTGACTGCAAGGGCCTCCTCTGACTCCTCTGACTCCGAAAGTCAGAGGGGGCCCTTGCAGTACTATGATGTACAATTCTGACACCAATTCCGTATTTCTTTGCAGAATTACCGTCCCCAGTCCCTGTCCTGAAGAGAACCTACAACATCTAGGTTCGAAACGCGTCGACACTTCCACCCTGTGGCAATATCAAAGGGTGCCGCTAGGATGTAAATCATATCACTATCTTGGACCCTAGCAGTGCAACCCTATATAAATACTTGACCACAGGCTTTAGTAGACAGGCAGGCACTCTTTTCCATCCCTATCCCGCCTGTCTCCTGGTTTTTTAGTTCTAAGGACTGGATTTCTCTTTCTTCATGCACTAATTATGCACTGTATATAATTACAATTCATTTGGACCACTATATGTTCTATTGTTTTTTGGTGTGTTAAGTGTTGTATATTTGTAAATTTGTATATTTGTAGATACTGTACACATGAACCTACTGTACTGACAGTTTTTTTTGTTTGTGCCTGTTGTTTTTTTGAAACTTTGGGAATAAAAGTTAAAAAGAAAATAAATTTGTTTGGAATACAAATCCAGTGGTCACGTGGTACATATTGACTGCGTGGCTTTAGAATCTTCTTGTAAATTATCCTGTCCAGCCAACCTGTTCTGTTTTCCCCCTCACTAACATCATCACCCCCCACAGTGGATGGTATTGCTGGAGGGTGTAGTGCCGTAACGGCCGTGGTGAGGTGCTCCAGGACCCTGGTCATGTCCTCACTGCACTGGACAAGTTGGTGCTGCTGTGTTAGGGACCGCCGCGCCAACAGAGAAGTTGCATTGGCAGCAACATAATTCGACCTGCTGTAGGAGGCCAGCCGGCTCATGAGTTGACGGTGGCGGCGGCGTGCTGCACTGCGCTGTGTGGACATTGCAGCGGTGTTGGCCTCCATGGCTGCAGTTATGCGGGCCATTCCCTCACCCACACCTGCCATGGCTGCAGTCATGTTGTCTATGCGCTCCCCCACACCTGCCATGGCAGCCGTCATGCGGTCCATGCGGTCAGCGACTCCGGACACATTGCGCCCTATCTTATGGAGCTGCAGCTGAATGGCACCTTGCTGTTGTGCCTGGCGCTGGTGTATCCTCAACATGCATCTTTCAACGCTCAAACGCGCCAGCCCCAGTCCATTGCCCCTCCTGCTTGCTGGAGTGGTGTGCTGGCGAGACCTGCCACACCTGCCCTGCTGCCCTGAGTCTGTGGCTGGCCGCTGTGTCGCAACTGGCGCGGGCCCAGATGTTGTAGCGACAGTTGCTGGGGGTGTGACAGCTGGCGTTGCTGGTGCGCCAGATGCAGGGGGCACAATAGTAGCTGGCCTGGCAGCGGCTCTAGGTGGTGCGGCAGTTGCAGGGGGCACAATAGTAGCTGGCCTGGCAGCGGCTGTAGGTGCTGCACCAGTCGCAGGGGGAACACTGCAGGTGAATCTGGCTGCTGGTGTTGTAGCAGCGGCAGGGGCTGGTGCCTGGGTTGGTGGTGGCACCTCCTCCTGGACCTCCTCATCAATTTGCAGCCTTTCACTGTCGCTGCTTTCGCCGCCACCTGTGAGGGTAAGTGGAGGATCATTAGTTGCATGTATCTGGCAGACGTGCAGTTGATACATGCATGCTGGGTGACATTCCCTGAATGGCTGTGGCTTTGTGTGCTTTGGGACCTGTCTGGCTGCATTGTGGTACTACTACATTGTGGCCACACTACATCTCCCACAATGCATCAGGGCATTCCTTGTTGTGCAACTATGGCATGCCTATTGGACATTAGGGGAGCCTATTTGGTCATGGACATTCATAGGGGGCAGGATCGCAGTCGCATGCCACTTACCTGGGGTGTCTTGGGTGGTGCGGGATGAGTCGAGACGTGTGAAGCCTATACAGGCCTCCCTCTCTAGGGTGTCCTCCACCTGGTCCTCCATAGCTGTGTTGGGAGGGGCTGTAGGTCCGCCACCTCCAGTGCCCGACGACTCTCCAAGGCGCTCCGCCACCTTCTCCTTGGCACGGCCTCGGAGGTCGTACCACTGCTTCTTCAGCTCCTCTAGGGACCTATCGGCCACTCCCACGGAGTTAACAGTGGAGGCAATCCCCTGCCATATCCTCCGTTTTTCTTGCTCGGGGACCCTCCTGGAGTCTTTTCTGAAGAGTTTGTCGTGGTTGGCCACCACCCCCTCAATCAAGTGTTCGAGCTCCTGCTCGGAAAATTTGAGCTTCCTTTTGCGCCCAGAGGAGTTGCTGGGGCCAGGAACAGGTTCCTCTGACATTGTAGCAAAGTAGTAGATGTGTAGAAATCTCCTGTATTGCAGCAGCTCTCCCACTTGCTCCCTCGAGGTCTGCCTCACTGTGGTGAATGGGGGTGGGAACTGGCTGCTTCCTGGTTGTGATGTCATCACTGGGCTCGAAATGCGACTTCCCATTTTCCCGATCTCGCGAGTTTGCGATCTCGCAACTAGCGATATCGCTATTTGCGGGTTCGCAATCCCGGCGCGGGTAGCCGGAAATAGAGATTTTTCTGCGATTATCGGTAATCACTAACGGAATTTGCGACCGCGTGCGAATCGCTTTTTTTAATCGCTATTCTTCATGAATTCGGATTTGCGATATCTGAATAGCGATTCGCATTTTTTCGCTATTGCAGATTCAGAAATGCCGTTTTTCATGAATCTGGCGGTAAGTGTCTTAATTGCCTCCAAGATTTCCTCTCTAGTGAAAGGGGCCACCAGCAGGTCATTCCACTCCTTGGAGACCTTGGGCAGCGGAAGGGTCTCAAGATAACTTCGCTGACGACCCGCGTCAAGGGTGTCTTCCGAATAAAGGGAGGCGTAAAAGTCCCCAAACAACTCCGCTTTGGATTTATCACTGTCCTGTACGTTCCCTGCCGTGTCCCTGATACCCCCGATATACACCCTCTCCCTCTTATCCCTCATTTGACGAGCCAGATGTTTCCCTATTTTGTTCCCCTTTGAGTAGGAGAGACGGCGGAGCTTCAGCATGGTGAACTCTGCCCTGTTATTATAATGAGCCCTAAGCTTGCCCCTGACAGCCGTCAGTGGGCGCAGTGTTAATCTGGAGAGGTTTTGCTTATGAGCCTGTTCCAGGGCTATTAATTCCCTCTCCAGCTCCTCTCTCTCTCTTTCCTCCGCAATTTATTGAGACTGGCATTGAGCGCCAACAGGTGCCCCGAAAAGACGCTTTAAATGCGTCCCATGTGGTAAAGACCAGCGTGTCTTGCACGGGATTAAGGTCAAAGTACTCCCGGATAGCTTTGCGTAGTTCTTTACTCGAGGTGTCGTCCCGGACCAAGGCGGCCGGGAAATACCATTGCGTTGTCTGTCCCCCTCAGGAAACCAGTGCAGTGAAAGTACTAGCAGGCTGTGGTCAGAAACCGAGAGCGGAAATATCCTAGCGTTCCGGATATAGCCCCTCAGGGCTTGGCTAAGAAAAATGTGATCCAACCTGGAATAGGATCGTTGGACGTGGGAATAAAAAGTGTAATCCCGAGTGAGAGGGTGTAAAAAAAGCCAACCATCCACCAAGCCCATGTCTCCGATTAATCGCTGTGTCTCAGCCGAAAATACCCCAGAGCCAGCTCTCTGGCGGTGAGAGCTATCCAATTCTGGTTCCCACACCAGGTTAAAGTCCCCCATTAGAAACAAACTCCCCTCCACAAACCCCTCCACCCTCTGCAATAGGTCCTGAAGGAAGTGATTTTGGCCAGCATTCGGGGCGTAAAGCCCTAAAAATGTGCAAAGTTTACCACCAAGCATCCCCTTGACCATGAGCCACCGACCTTCCTTATCACTACTGACACCCATGGGCTGGAAGTGAAGGGTGGAGCGGAAGAGAAGGGTCACCCCCTATGCTTCGTACGTGCAGAGGATCTGTAAATAAGGAAAAATTGCTTATGCTTCAGGCGGCCTTCGTCCTGATGTGCAAGGTGAGTTTCCTGCAACCCCACCACATCTAAATGATGATCATTAATATATTTCCACACTTTCTGACGCTTCTGTGGGGAGTTCAAGCCTTTCACATTCCACGTTCCCACAGAGATTGGCATCTTACATTAGGAACGTCCCCCATTGCGACTGATATACTCACTACATGCAATTCAACCCCAGTCACTCCACGTCCAGCCCAAGAGTCGTGCCACAGGCCTCCCCAGTAGTCATCATTCCTGGCAGCAAACGAATCGGCCCCCCTACGGGAACTCAAGTAATGCCACTCTCCCAAACCGGCAGCAAAGAACCCGCCCTCCATCAGGACTAGAAATACGCACTCACACATCCCATCCCCAGTCAACCCCAGGCCACCACCACTACCCTCCCACCCCCACCCCCGACCCTTCCCCCCAACCATCCCCCCAAACAACTCCCCCTTCCCAACTCCCTTCCAGAAAACTAGAAACAGTCCCTCCCCCCTACCCCCACACACAGTCTTGAGAAATTTTGATAGGAGCGTTGCCAATTTTGCTAGGTGGAGGGCACCCAGAATGAAACAAAGAAAGATAAACAAAAGAACACATAGTTCTACATTGAGGACGGAGTCAGGCGCCCATAAGGAGCAGGGGCCGAGGCTACAGTTATTGTTCCTCAAGATCTCCGCACCGTGGTGTCTTCCCAAAAAGTACATCGGTACCTGAGTGAAGGAGAGGGGTGGGGTCCCTCCAATGCCAACTAATCATCCTTCTGCTCACTCTGCAGATGAGCTGTCCCGCGACGGGGACACAGTCACCGACACCACTGATGCTACGGCTCCGTTCTGTTTTCGCTGGCTAACCGCGGGATCTGGACTATTCTGCGTCGCTGGTCGTCCAACTCTCTGCCAGGATGAAGAGCGTCTCCGCCGTCTTGCTGGCGACTTCCCGACTCTCGAGGGGGGGCATCGTCATCCAGTACCAGAAGTTCCTTGGCGGCTTGCCGGGATCTAAGTTGGACCAACCTGTTTTGTCATCGAAAGATGAGGCGGAAGGGATGACCCCATGAATACGCCACATTTTGGTTCTGAAGGAAAGTCGTAACAGGTCTGAAGTCCCGCCGTTTCTGCAGCGTCAAGGCCGCCAGGTCCTGATAAAGTTGAGGGCAATGATCACGAAATTGCAAATCGGAAATATTCCGCGATTTGCGGAGGATCCGCTCCTTTAGTTGAAAGTCATTGATGCATACTAGGATGTCAGGAGGCGGGGATCCCATGCCTCTCGGAAGGCCCACTCTATGGACCCTGTCCATCTTGATTTCGTGCAAGTCATCTTCTCCTAGTATTTGTAGGAACAGGGCCTCTACATATCCCCGCAAGTCACCAGCCTCTCCATCCCAGGGCACAGCTCGAATGCGAATATTGTTCCGTCGGGAACGATTCTCCAGGTCCTCAGCATGGGCCTGTAAATCGAGGTTCTGTTCTGTTAGGCGCAGTACATCCTGCTGGAGCTGATGCATATCCCCCACCAAACCCAAGTTGTGCTCTTCCAGTGTCGCTACTCTTTCGCCGATGCCATCAACGTCTCTTCTCATGTCCCTGAGGTCCGAGGCCAGCTGAGAGCGCAGTTCTGATATGTCCTCTTTGATGTCTGAGAAAAGTTCCAGCATGAAAGCCTTGGTGGCCGGGGCCTCATCATCCTTTTGCCGAGGGGAGGCACTGGAGCCTGGTGGCATCGATGGCTGTGATCCCTTCGATGTGCCTTCCTTGCTCGGTTTGTCTTTACGGGATCGCCCAGACATTATTGCAGTTGGGAGCAGGGTATCTCTGCGGTTTCGCAGCACCAGATGTTGACCAGTCCCCCCCCGCAGGGTTCTTTTTTTTTTTTTAAATTTGTTTTTATTGCAGAATTATCAACAAAATTATCAATACAATACGACCATCCTCTCCACATCAGTATAAGGCACTATACATTCTCAGGGTTGTACACGGCCCCTCAGTCCACATCCCGGAGGCCGGGCGGCGCAGCATCGAGTACCAACACAAAATCGTCATGAGTATTACAGAGTGGTTTACGGTCATCAGCCCAATGTAGTATCTGCTTTTTTGCCCCCCAACAACTCCCCCCCCCCCCCTTCCCCAGTCACCCTTAGACAGGAACGTACCCCCCCTGCTGGCCTCGCACGGGCCCACTGGTACTGTATAGCCGGATTCCGCTAACGACCCCTAATTTGACCACCCGGCTGTGCCTACCAATCGGATATTCCTGACAGTCCCTGCTGAGGCCCACAACCCCCTACTCCGGATACTAACTGCTGTACCAGTTATTGGCGTTGGTGCATTCCTATCTGGGTGCTTGTAACAACTCCCTCCCCCCTGCTGCAAATGATGCGGGTTATAACTGTGGGTTCCGGAAGAATGGCACGCTATTTATAGGGAATACAACTACACACCCCTAATTCATGGAAGTCCATGCGCAAGAACCCTCTCATCCTCATCCTCCGTCAAGTGGTCACACAACGCCTGCACAATCATCTCCCAAGCTCTAGCCATCTCCAGGCTCTTTTCATTGCCCGTGCTGGTGGCTTGTCGCAGTCTCAGCACACTTTCGCACCTAGACCACTTTAACAGTTCGTTCGACCATCTCCTGATAGACAGGCCCTCCTTGGACTTCCAGCGCCATGTAATCTCTCTCTGGGCCAGCATGAGCCCTAAATCGAGAAACTTGCTTGTAATTTTCGTTTTCGCCGTGTGGGGAAACCAAAGTAGCAGACAAGCCGCCATGTCAAACTCCACCTTCCTGTCTGTAATCGCGTTCAGAAGCTCCCCCATCTCCGGCCAGTATGTACCCAACCTCGGGCAGCTCCACAACATATGATCTAGCTCAACCCCGGGTGCCAAGCACCGCGGGCACGCTGCATCCTGCACCCGGAAGTGCCGCCGGAGTTTCCCCGGGGTCAAATATGCTCTGTGCAGGATGAAAAAATGCACCTGCTGGAACCTGACGTTCCTACTACCCTTCCACGTACGTATCAATATGTGGTCCCAGACCGTGTCCGGAATAGGCCTGCCTATGCTGTCCTCCCACTTGGCTTTCAGCGTTGTGAGTGGTGCGAGCCCCTCATTAAGCATCCGCGAGTGGAGACAAGTGACCGCCTTGATCGTGCCCGCCGCCATTACCACATACTGGCATGTCATGGTCGTTTCCGTCTCCGTTAAACCTACCTTCCAGTGTTTTTGCATCGCTGCAGAGATAGCCGCGTGTAAAAGATACCCCCCATCCGGGAGCCCAACTTGTTCCTGCAGCACCCCAAACGGGGCCAGCTGCCCCTCCACAAACAGGTCTCCAATCACTTGGAGGCCCAGCTCCTCCCATTCCAAAAGCGGAGACCAGTCGCCCCCGTGTAGCAACGCCGTCAACATCCCTATGGGGATCTCCGGAGCATAAGGTCGCGCGATCCCTGCTCTCTTCAGGCTTCTGTGCCAACACAACCGGAGGGTGTTCTCCTCCATGGCGAGCTCTCTTAAGTTCAATTTCTGTTGCATGATTATATAAGACAGGATGTGCCTCTGGATACCCTTCCCTTGGTCCTGGTCCAGGCCCCTGAATTCCCGTGCAACGTTCTGTGTCAGAATCTGGAGCTGGGCCGCAAGGTAATATAATTCAAAGTCGGGCACCGCCATCCCTCCCGCGATTTTGGGTCTGGTCATATTGTGCAACGCCACCCTACGCCTGCCATGTCCCCAAAGAAAGTCAATGATCAATGATCTCAGATCCTTAAAGATCCGCTGAGGGATCCAGACGGGCAAGGTCCTAAAGTAGTATAGCAGTCGAGGCAGAGCCACCATTTTTAACAATGCTACCCGGCCCTGCACCGATAGAGGGAGAGAGGCCCAGAAGGACATGCAACCCCGGAGCCCCCTTATGCATCGGCCTACATTACCCTCAAGGAGACTCCCGGCGTCATGGTAGATCCTGACTCCTAGGTACATGAAGCACTTGTCTTCCCAGACCACGTCGCCTGCCAGTGGGGGATACGGCACATCCGTGCGCAGCGGGAAAACACATGTCTTAGTCCAGTTCACTCTAAGGCCTGATATGCTGCCGAAGGATGAAAGCATCGCCATGGCTCCCCTAAGAGCCACCACTGTATCCTCCAAATACAGCAGCAGATCATCGGCATATAACGAGATATGATGGGTGTCGTCAATATATCTAATACCGGTAAAGGAAGCCCCCGTTCTAGCCTGCGCCGCCAATGGTTCCATTGCAAGAGCGAACAAAAGGGGCAATAGCGAGCACCCCTGCCTCGTTCCTCTGCGTACCGGATAGGCGGGAGATACGAGCGGCCCCAATCTCACTCTGGCAGTTACAGCAGAGTAAAGAACCCTCATCCACCGCCCAAAGCCTCCACCCAGTCCGAACTTCCCTAGTACCTCATCTAGGTAACACCATTCAAGGCTGTCAAAGGCCTTGTCAATGTCTACCGATAGCACAGCCGAGGCCTGATCGGAGCCCAGGGCGTCGTGCAAAATGCGGAGCAACCGGTGGGTATTGTTAGCCGTGTTCCTAGTAGGAATAAACCCTGCCTGATCGTCGTGCACCAACGAGGTCATGTGTGGAAGCAACCTGGTGGGCAGGATATGGCTTAAGATCTTGTAATCGACAGTCAGCATGGAGAGGGGTCTATACGACGTCACATCCAATGCCTCTCTGCCAGGTTTCAGCAGCGGCACCACTAGCGCCTCCCTCATGGAGCTCGGTAGGCGACCCAGGGTCAATGCCTCCGAGTACACCATCAGCAGCCTGGGCACCAACACATCAACAAATTTCACGTAGAATTCAATTGGAAGGCCGTCCAGCCCGGGCATCTTGTTCCTGGCCATCTGCTTGATAGCCCCCCTTATCTCCATTAAAGTTATAGGTCCACCTAAGGCCTTCGCTGTTTCTGCCTCTAACACCGGAAGCTGCACGGATCTTAGGAAGTCTCCTATTGCAGCCGGCTCCGCTTCCAACTGCGTATCATAGAGGTTCGTATAGTCCCTCTGAAATCGCATCAGTATGGCCGATTGCGAGTGGACCACCTCCCCTGACTCAGTTCTAATGCCCATGATCGGGTTGCTCCCAGACTCCGGGTTGGCAAGCCTCGCAAGCAGTGTGCCCACCTTGTCCCTCTCCGAATGCACCTTAATAAGTTACAGTTTATAATCAAATCATCTCAGTCGCTCCGTGTCTTTCGCCACTAATTCTTTCGCTTCCAACAAGCATTCCTGCAGGTCTGGCCTCTCAGGCCTGCGTCGTTCAAGCTCTCGCAGCACACATTCCGACTTCTCTAGATCCGCCAAGTCGTTCTGACATTCGAGAAGTTACCCAAACAGGCTCCCCTCACCACCACTTTCATTGCATCCCACTCCACCGATCTCGTGGTGGCAGATCCTTCGTTCTCCCCAAAATAAAGCTCCACGCCCTGTTGGATCCTGTCACTAAATACTGAATCCTCAAGGGTATCAGGCCTCAGCCTCCACGTCGGGACCGCTGACCTCGCCAATTGCCACTTCATCGCTATCAATAAGGGATTGTGATCTGAGATGGTCCTAGCAAGGTACTCAGTGCGCGACACCATGGCAGCCAGGGGGCCACTACATAGGATGGAGTCAAGTCTGACATGTAGTGCGTGCAAAGCCGAGAAAAAGGAATAATCCCTAACATTAGGATGCTGTTCCCTCCACACGTCCATCAGGCCCCATCTCTCCTGCCAGTCCCTCCTGTGTGCTACCAGCCTATGTACAGGGGAGTCGGCCAAAGGTGTGTGCGATCTATCCCATGTCACATCCGTGATAGAATTAAAGTCCCCCCCTATTATGATGGGACCTGTCAGGAAATGGGCCAGCGAGCCCGTGAGGTTATCAAAATATCGGGCCTGATCAACATTAGGGGCGTACACACTACATAGGACCACCTCCTTGCCATACAGCCTCCCTTCTACCATCACAAACCTACCCTCAGGATCCACCAGCTGACTTGTGACTTGGAACGGGACCCCCGCCCTGACCCATATCAGTACCCCTTTCGCAAACGCCAAGTAAGAAGTGCCAAACACCTGCCCATGCCACCTTTTCAGCAACGCACCACATTCAAGTTTGGTCAAGTGAGTTTCCTGCAACATTGCTACATGGATGCCCCTCCTCACCAAATAGGCGTGCACTTTGTATCTCTTAGCAATGGTCCTGAGCCCACGATCATTCCATATGAGGCACTTTAAATCAGGTAACGACCCCATCGCAGCCACCCCCCCCATTTCAGTAAGAGGAAAATTCTCCCCGCATCGGTGCAGCAGTACCCCCCCACCAAAACACCCCAACAAACTACCCCAACCCCACTCCCCAGGACAGGACCCAACATCACTGCTGTAGACCCCATCCAAACCTGCAACATCACACGCTATTCACTATCCTGTGGTAGTTGCCACAGTAAGCCTTAAGGGCAGCGGGGGGTGTCTCAGGGCCGACCCGGGGCGCGCCCAGCCCACGCCCCCGCCTACGATCCCATATAATAGACACAACAGAGTACCTGCCAGTCGCCAAGCGTTAGGAATTGTCCGTTCCAATAAAGAGCCAACGACCCATCCCAACACTATTCATTAAACAGATCATCCGCGTTTTGTGGCGTGACCGTCGGCCCTCCCATGCTGTCCACCTCCGAAAGTTCCCCTCCAGACTTTCTCTCCCCTTCTTCCGAGTCCGAGTCCTCCAGCAAATTCTCCTGTTGCGACCCCATGATGGTTGCTGTGGCAGCCAGCGCCCCCCTACGGTCCGCTGCCATCAGGTCCTCACTCATCGCTTTCTTAAGTTTGTTGCGTGATCGGATGCGCTGAGACTTGCGAATCTGGGTTGGCCACTGTTTCTCCTTTCCTCCTCTGTTCTGGCGGTCCAAGCCCGCGCGGTATAACTCCAGCCAGGACCACGCTTCATCAGGGGTCTGGAAAAATTGGGTTGAGCCATCAAGGATCACTCTCAGTCGAGCCGGGAAGAGCAGTGAGTACTGTATCCCTTCCTCTCTCAGCTCTTTCTTCACTGCCAGGAAAGATGCCCTGCTCCTCTGGACTTCCTGGGTGTAATCCGGGAAGATCGTTACTGAGCTATTGTCCACCTTGAAGGGCCCCGTAGCCCGTGCCCTTTGTATCAGTAGGTCGCGATCTTTGTAGTGCAGGAGCCTAATCACCATCGGTCTGGGGGGACGACCCTGCATGGGCGGGCAGGCGGGGACCCTGTGCGCCCTCTCAATCGAAAAGAATGGAGACAGGTCATTCGGGGCAACCACTGACTTGAACCAATGTTCCATGTACACCACTGCATTGTCCCCCTCAACTTTTTCTGGAAGGCCTACTACCCTTACGTTGTTCCGGCGGTTGCGGCTTTCGGAATCCTCCGCTCTTCTCTCCAGCGTTGCTAGTCGGGTAAGTATGTTTGACAGTTTATGTTCTGCAGTGACCACCGCTGGTTTTAGTTCCTGGAGCAGCTGTTCATTCCCCTTCACCCTGTCAGAGAGTTTGGCCTGGTCCGCTCTCAGCAAGCCCAGCCCCGTAGCCACCTGCGCAATGTCCTGGTGCCGAGACTCCTTGGTCGCAGTGATCGCCTCCAATATGCTGTCCAGGCGTGCATTCAATCTGCGTTCTTGTGCCGACGTGTCAGGGCTCTCCTGGAGAGTGCTAGCCGTATCCGGCTTCGTTGCCTGGTCCTGTGTCCGCTCCGCTGTGGCTGCTCCTCCGACTGCGGCCATCCCGATCCCCACGTGCGGTGACCCGGTAGGGTGTCCCGATAGTTTATACGGGTGTATTACTCAGTTGCCATGCAGCCACGCCGCTCGTGCCCCCAGCCTCTCACCACTCGGTTATCAGGCAGTGGCCACCCGATCAGAAGTGCAGACTGCACGTGCCTGAGGGGCACTGTGCCATCGTCCAATATGGCCGTACTCCGTCTATGCCCTCCGGGAGTGGATCTCCTGGCTCCGCTCGTTCACGGGGGTACCACCCCTGCGGTTCCAACCCGGTCCTTCTCGGGGTCAACCCCCTCCACTACCCCTCGTTAGGTGCAGGGTCGCCGCAGCTCAATTGTCTGACAATGCCGGATGATAAATGCGGTGCCCCCAGCAGGAAGGCGTCCGCTCCACCTAGCCCACTAGGCAGCACTCGAGACCTCAGCCACCCATCGTTGCAGCCGCCGCCGGCACCCAGGCTTGCCTGCCTGTCTGTCCTGTGCTCCTTGGCTGCCTCCTCATACCTATGCCAGCCGATTGCCTCCGTTCACCGCGGGAGCCGGGTGCACTCTGCGCCGCAGCTCCCTAGCCCCTCCGGGAGTAGTCCGGGCTCCGGGGTGCCACGCTCTTCCGCCCTTGCCTGCAGTGCCTCACCGTTAGGAGCTTCGATGCACTCCCCACTTCACAGCGGCCCGACGCCGCACCAGTCTCCCCCTCGCCGAGCCCTCGAGCCGCTTCACTGCCAAGGAGCCCCTGATGTCCGCGATGGGGGGATGGGCTCCCCGATCGCAGGGCCGCCGCACCGCAGAAAGCCCACTGCGTCCTCCTCCACTGCCGGCCACTGCCTGCTTCCACGGGGCGGGTTCCCACTCCGCGGGTCCCGGCAGGCAGCAGCTCCCTCCTCACCGCATCTCCAGAGCACCTCGGCCCTCCTTTCCGTCTTCACCAGTCCGGGCGGCCGCCATCTTAGGTCTTTGTCCCCGGATCTCCCGGGTCGCGATGTCGGCTCCCCGCTCCTCCGCATCTAAACCACTCGATCACCGGAGTGTATCTTGGTGAGCTCGGTGTGGCAGGCCGAATTTCGGGTGTTCCGCCGGCCTAGAGGCGAGGGATCTCCGGAGTATTACGGGATCTGGCACGGAGCTACAGGCTCACGCCGCCATCCCAGTCAGCGTCCAAGCCACGCCTCCCGCCCCGCAGGGTTCTCTGTAAGGTGCTACCGGGATGTCCTCGGGGGGAGCAATGTGCGTCACAACCGGCATGGATCTGGCTCTGTTTCCCAGCTGTGCCCCTCGCGATAGCAACCCAGGCGTGGCAGGGCCGTCCCAGGATGGTAGGACAGACCACCGGCAGCAAACCTCCGCTCCGCTGGATCCCCCTTCGCCTCCAAGTCCCGTGGGTGTTCAAAGGCGCTCTCTCCAGGGGGTGTAGCCCGTTAGACTGGCCTTGGATGCTGTTTTTCCCCCCTCCGTATATCACCAGCGGTACAAGCTCACTTCGGTCGCGCAGCAGGAATTCTCACGGAGCAAGAGCGCAGCCCGGGTAGGTCCCAGCAGGCTCCTTCAATTCTCTGCCCAAGCAGCCTCAAGCCTGTCGAGGGGAGGATCTGCTACACTGCTGCTCCCCTACGGGCAAGGCCGGCTGAGGTAGGCCTCCATTCACAGGGGGAAAAGACGGGTACTCGTTGCTCGTGCCCCAAAATTCTACCTTACTCGCCTGTTGGCTCCGGTCGGGCCACGAAGCTCCCACCAGGGTCACCTCCGCTCTTCCACAGCGGAGCGTACATTTCCCGCTCCCACGCCTTAAGTCGCCACAACGCCCTCCCAGGTTTGGTGGGTGACCGTACTGTTGGCAGGTGACCAGTCCTCACCCCTGCTACCTCACGTCTGCCACTGTGCTCCACCTGCCAGGGGGGTCACTGGTTCTGCCAGCGGTCCTCTGCCCGTCGTGCTCCTGGCAAACCAAGGGCCCCGGTCCTCACTCTCCCGCCGCTCCGGGTCTGGGGCCTCCCGAGTGCAATGTCCCTCCAGGCTCTCGCGATTGCTAGTATCAGGGCTCTCCTCTCAATATCCCCCGCAGGTTCGGGGGGGTGGGGGGGCCAGGGTCACTCCTCCCGCAATTGTCCTCACATCCGCCGGTACTGCCGATGGGAGGATGGGCCCACCGTCCCGGGCCCACCGCGCACCCCAGGTCCCAGTTTCTCTCGAGGCCTACCGCAGCGCGGGCCGCTCCTTCCTCAGCTCAGGCCTCCGAGCCCAGCGTCGGGACTACTCGCCTGGGGGTCCCGGCAGTGCCAGGAAGTGCCGTTCCGGAGAGTCCGCTCTCGAGGTGCCCCCGGACCGAGGGCACCGGCCTCCGCTTTCCCGTTGCTGGCACCAGGGGGGGTGCCGCCCGGTCGCGTCTCCACGCAGCGCGGGGCGATATGCCTGCTTACTTCGGCCGAAATATCCGAGTCCCCCACTCCGCGATCTCCTGGAGGCTCGGGGGGATCGCGGCTGACCTGTGCTCGGAAACGTCCGCAGTCACCCCTCCGCCGCCGCCGGCGTCTCCTCCTCCGTTGGGAGATCGGGCTCCACAGCTTCGGTCACGCTGAGCAATTGAGGCCCCGGCTTCTCTTCTGGCCACACCACAGGCCCCTTGGATTTCGGGCCTTCTCTCACCCCGGGGGGGTCCGGCAGTGACCTCAGGGACAGTAGCTCACCACCGGCAGCAAAGCCACCCACTCAGCCGGCTTCAGAAGCCCTCAAGGAGCCGCTAATACAACGCTAAGCAGGATTGGCACGGGAGGGACCTAGGAAAGCGTCATACTCCGTCGCCATCTTGACTCCGCCCCTCTATGCACGTTTTTATTTTCATAGTAGACAAAAAGCAAAATTCCACCATCCAGGAATAGCTCAATGAATGGCTAGTATACAGCCATTTCAAGAGAGAGGGAATTAATCTCCTCAGATACATTCTTCTACTAAGCAACTTGCTAGCCAGATTGGATCTGAAGGATGTCTACCTCACAATTCTGATATATGTGTCTCTTTGAACATTCCTCCTGTTCAGATGGGGCAACAGATTCATGAGTTGTGAGCTCTGCGTTTCAGCCGATGATATGCACCAATGGTCTTTCATCTAAGCGCTGATGCTGGCCACAGAACTGTGAAGGTTTGTGGGAATTCACTTGATATTTTGCTCATGAAACAGAATCCCTTTTGTCTCAGGCAAGACCTGAAGATGACAATTTCTGTCTCGGAAGTCTTGGTATTTGTCATCAATGCAGAAAAAACTCAGATCATCCCAATACAGATGAGTACATTTCTCAGGTTTATGAATGACTCAGGATGACTAATTTGGATGTCCCCCAAAACAAGATGAAGACCATTTAATGAAACTAAGTGACTCAGGCAAGGGAGATTATTTTGGTGCATCAGTTATCTAAATTGGTGAGATTCGTAGCATTGTTAATTCAGGTGATATTCCGGAAACCCCTTTATTGTCGAGCAATTAAAAGACTGAATGTTTGTCACCTCTGGACACTTCACCTGTCATGATGTGATTTGCGTATGCAGAGGAGATTATTCCCACACAGGAAACCAGGATGGAGATCAAGTGTTGGCGGGAAACCATAGAGGCCCGGGTCAGCAGAACCATCTTTGTGAACTCTCCAGACCTAGCAATTGAGTCAGATGGGAGTTTTTCAGGTTGGGGAACACTCTGCTGGGATAATACTACACAATAAATGTGGGCACATCAAGACCTGGGACTGCATGTTCACTGCCTATAACTCCTGATGGGATACTGCACACTGACATGTATGACAAAAGACAGGATATCCAGCTCAGTATTTTTGAAGATGGATTATGTATTGGTTGTCTGGTATATAAACAGACTAGGAGCACTGGCAGATCTGGCAAAGACTTTTAGCAATTTTGAGTGAACAGTAGGATTTCAGTTATTGCATAATACCTACCAGGGAAGGTGAACTTCATTGTGGAATGCAACTCCTGAACCCTTGAAGGCAGTATGCAAACTGCAACTAGGGGGCTGATTACAATGGAGGTCGGACTTCAATCAGTCCGCCATCGTCTCGGGGAGTGGGACCGCCTGCCTACAAGGCGGCGGTCCCTTAGTTGGTATTACGATGCATCCGCCACCACGGCGGCTACAAGTGCCACACTTAACATTGGGGGGGATGCTGCTGGCTGCAGAATCCGCCGCAATGTTATAAATGCACTTTTTGCATATACATGCACTACGTGGCACAGGGTGCAGGGATATGTAGAAGGGCACCGTAGGTGCCCCCAACCCCACAGTCAATGTGCCCGGGTAAAATGGGGGCCCACTATGGGCCCCCAAAGCCCATCCCCCCAAGCCTTTCCATGACGGGTGAACCACCATGAAAAGGCTGGTTGGATGGCCCATCGTAATCCAAACCTGCAGTGCCTGGTATGCTCAGCCGCCATTTATGGGAATACGAGGGCCTCTGCAGCACCAGCGATCTCAAGAAACCCGTCGGGTTCGTGGCAGTCGGAATTTCCGACCTCCACGGTTCATGGAAAATAGCCTCACGATGGCTGTGAACCCGCCATCAACAGCCTGTCGGTGGCGGGTTTACCCTCATCGTAATCAGCCCCTAGGAGACTTTCAGATAATAATGCACAGGTGGGGGACCAAGAAAGAAAGACCAGTTTGCATCTACCTTGCTGCATCAGCTCCAGAGATTCTTCGTTTGAAGACCAGACCCGTTGTCCAAATCCACAGATATCTTCACTCATGAATATAGTCAAACCCTGAATTTGTTTTCTCCCCATTCCAAGACTGAAGGTGCAGGTGAGAAGACAGAAGGAGAACATGATCCTTTTCACATCGGTGTAAAGTGCAGGAATTTGGGTTCCAGTTCTTCTGAAACTTTTGGGACATTCTCCAATCTTTGTTTCCCATAATTTGAATATTCTGAAGGATTGTCATAATACCAGTTGGTACAAGAAGGAAAATTCTGATTGATGGTCCGGAAAATTCAGAGAGATGGTGGGAAATGCCAGTATTTTCAGGGCATGCTTCAAATCTCATCAGGAAAGCCTGGACAGATACTACACTCAAACGGTGCAGCGCACCATGTGGAAGATGTTCTAGTTGATGTGTGGGATGAAGTCTGGATCATGTGGGGACAAATAAAGTAGAGATAATGGTTTTTCTTTTGGAATTAGTAGAAAACAGGTTAGCTTAAAGCACTATCAATGCCTGAGGTTGGCTATAAAAGTGAGAAATTTGCAGCTACCAGAGTACCAGTGGGGGAAAATATCCCGGTGTGCAAGTTGCTCTAATTCATTTTTGTATATTTCCCCTCAGAATTAAGGTATGCCCTATTGTGAGAAGTGAACTCTGTCCTCAGTCTTCTGGAGCTGTGGCAAGAGAGCCTGTATCTCTCAAGTAGTGAGGTTTCAGGGAAGCTGTCTATGTTGCTGTGTCCTGTTTCACACAAAAGAGCCCCAGATGTTTGAGTGCCTGATATGTCTGTATGGATACCACAAGGAGTAAATCAAATCAATAAAAAAAATGTATTCAGATAAAATATCCATAAAGGAATTGCAGAGGTCAAATTTTACAAAACATCTTCATAGAGATTTTATCAAAATCCATATAAATGATCGCATACGTGGACAGTTAGATGTACAGGCGCATTACACCTGAAACCAGGCTAGGCCTCAACTCAATGGTCATCAAGTTAAAAGGCATCATTATAAACATCAGATGAGGGATAATTAATTGATTATTCATTTCCATATCTTAAAATGTCCACGTATAGCAGATATTTCATTCTTTGAATGGCACAAGAAGCATAAACAGAAACTCAATAGCACAGGTTCACAGTATTAAGGTTTTGGATAAAATTAAAGGCATCTTTATAATAAATATTTTTTTCATTCAAGAACAATGGCCACTGTATTTATTACCGCAGATCCCTATACATTTTATGAAAAAGTGAAAAATGCAATGTAATCTGGTTAACATTGCCGTCACATGGGCATTTGGGTAACTTTTGAGGACAAAAGCCCATCTCGGGAAAACCAACCAAAAAGGTCAATGTGCTTATTTGCGGAACCGTCAGATCACCCTATTTAACAGACTACAACAGTCCCAAGATACAAGTGGCTATAGACGAAGATACATGGGTGTCCTACTTTTCCAAAATCTTTAAAAATACTGCAACAGCAGGTGGGACAGAAAACACACACCCAATAGTCGAATACCCAATACCCCTGCATTTCGACATTCCCGATCTTTTAGTGGCACTGGAAACAAGTAAAAATGGGAAAGCTCCAGGCCCAGACGGGGTCTCAGTGGATCTCTTTAAACACAATTTGGATCTCTGGGCCCCCATTCTTACTAGAGTATGTACAGCAGCTGCAAAAGTGAGACTGATAAAATCTTGGACCAATTCCATCATGGTCCCTATCTTTAAAAAAGTGGACCGTCAGGACGTGAAATGCTACCACCCCATCTCATTGCTGGACTCTCTGGGTAAGGTTGTTGGTAGGGTAATACTTGAGTGACTCCAGCAATGGGCGGAGGAGGGAGGCATTATTTCCGGCCTCCAGTTCGGATTTCGAGAGGGGTTTGGAACGGTAGAGCAGGCCCTCAATCTTAGCCTGATATTGGGCAAATATACCCAAGCAAAGAAGGACACGGTCCATATGCTCTATGTAGACCTGTCCGCCGCTTTTGATTGCATCTCGCACGCAAAACTTTGGATGGTCCTAAGTCAAATGGAAGTGGATCCCCCTCTCCTAGATTTTTTGAGGGAGCTTTATTCTAAAGCATCGGCAAGGGTGCGCTTTGGCGCAAATGGAGAGCTGACAGCATCTTTTGGAGTGGAGCGTGGAGTCAGGCAGGGGTGTGTCCTGGCCCCCTTTCTCTTCTCATTGTACACGAATGGCTTGGAGTTAGAGATGTTGAGGGGGGGCCAGGATCTCCCACGGGTAAAACAGCGCCTGATTCCTGCTCTGCTTTATGCAGACGATGCTGTCATCCTGGCGCGCACTCAGCGAGAATTACAGAAATCCCTGAATAGATACACAGACTTCATGGGTGGATTGGACTTACACGTGAATGTCAAAAAAACGTTTGTCATGATAGCAGGCAGGAAAAAACGAGCAAAGGACATCTATCTCGACAACCAAAAACTCGAGGTAACTGCCCAGTATCCGTATCTAGGAATCATGATCGATGAAAGGCTGACTTGGAGGCCAGCAGTAGAGGCAAGGTGCCATCTGTTTAAAAGATCCATAGTGGCCCTGATGAGCTTCTCCCAGAGATTGGGGAGGAGGGCACCAGTGGAGCTTCTAAAAACTTATAGTGCCAAGTGTCCGGCTATCGCCTTGTATGGAGCGGGAGTCTGGGGTCACGTAGATGTTAGCGCCCTCCAGATGGCAGAAAACACCTTCCTCAGATTCCTTTTAGCTACACCGAGATGCACTTCAACTTATGCATCCCATTTGGAACTTGGAATTCCTTACCTATAGGATTTGCTAAAGATCCAACCATTGATGCTATGGCGGCGCAATTGGACCTCTGACAAAAATGCACTGACAAAGGCAATCGTGGTAGACTCAATGGCTCTTGATCAATCCTCAAAAGTAAAATGGCTTCGGTACATTAGAAACTTCTTCAAAGACCTTGGTATCGAGAAGTACTATCCCCAACCTGAAGCTATTATTGACCTCCCAAAGGGAGTCTTGAAACAACTGGCCCTGAGACATTTAGAGTCCTTGAGGTTGACTTCTGAGACGACAAAACCCTCGGTCCTTCATGCGAATTTGATTCAGGTTACACATTCTATCCAGCCGTACTTAACATTACAGACTAGTACACACGAAAGAATGTTAATAACAAGATTCAGTTTGGATCTTTTCTATAGATTAGTAGCATTTCCCGAGAGTAACAGATGGGACCTAATTCCCCTTCCCTGTCCCTGTGATGAGGAATCCATACAGTCCAACATACACACAATACTGTTCTGTAAATTCCATCATCCACACAGGAAAATCTGGCTACTACCACTACTAAGGCGTTGGGGACTTAGACAGTGTCGTCCTGCAATGCTACATCTCCAACTGCTAGAATCTGAACTTGTTTGTTATCTTGTCCTTATTTTTTTTAATGTGTTATGAAGCACAGGAAAAATTTGTAAAATGTATCCCAGACCTAGCCCCAGATGATGAAATTAAATAATTTGATACTCTGTTTTAAAATATATCAATTTGTCTTTGTTTGAATTTTATTACATTTTATAATATGTTTACTCGTTTAAATATGTAATTGTATTTTCAAATGTTGCTTTTATGGTTTTCCTTTGTGCAAAGCCGAATAAAGAAATTATTATTATTATTATTTGCGGTTCCATTATATAAAATCTGGTATGAATATTTGGTCCTATGATAAGGTAGTTCTGGGAATTTGTTTGTATAGAGCCTGAGAGGTACATCGACACAGTTGGTATGGCACACTCTCTCTTTCTCTATCGGCCATCCATTTCCCAGTCAGAACAGATTTTAAATCTTTCTTACTAAATTGTATAACTCCCTCTGGCTCATCGCTGCTCAATTTCCCATTCACCTCCATTAACAACCTGTTTAAATAAGCCAGCCAAGCTATTCTTGCTCTATAATCCAGAGTAAGACAGCCTGTTATTATCTCTTTTGTGAATTTAGTGCCATTTTTACTCCATATGTTGTACCAGAGTGCGATGGTGCTTGTCTGCGCGCCATCTTCTAAACTGGTACTCCTAATTCCTTATGAGCAATATAAGAGGAGGTTGAAGAGGGCACTGATAATACTTTAACAGGAAAAGATTTTCCTGTGTCTGCAACAATTCACACTTTGTCAGTAACCACAATGGTGCTCCATATTTGATACTTGGAATACATTTACTTCTATATGTAGTAGACACCTCTCCAATGGGCGTAGGACCATTTAAAAAAAAATATATATAATTTTTTTTATTAACAGTCATTAACATTTACATACAGTACGAAGGATTCGCAAGTGCGCCAACAATGGTGACACACAGCATTCATTGAAATACCAGTGTTTCCTATTGGAAGCTATGGAGAAGGGACAGTATCAGGGTCAGTTCCACGGGGTGGGCTACACACATTTCTCCTGTAGGTATTCTATGGGTCCCAGATTTTGGACCATTTTCGGGGGCAGCTTTGAGCAAAATAGACTATCTTCTCACTGAACATGCACCAATTGAGGTCTTTTTCCCAGTCTGAAAGCGTGCGTGCGTGAGCAGCTCCCCGAAGCTGTGCTATGTTCCTTTTTGCTATTGTAGGCCCCAGAGTGACCCAGAGTGTTTGGTGACTGCTTAAATCCGTGGGTTCCCAGATGCTGAGAAGGCATCTACGCATTTCTGGGAGGAGAGGGACTGCGAGAACCTCACTGATTACCTCATGTATTTTTCCCCAGTAGGCTTGAATATAAGTGCAGTCCCAGATGATATAAATGAACGTGCCCAGTTGAGTGCAACCCCTCCTATAATCCCCCCCCCCCCAGCCACTTCCATGTGTAGTAGTTGGGGCCCCGTCACATAGACTCTATGGAGGATTGTAAGCTGTATCAGTCGCAGGAGCGCAGAGATTGCAACCATTATTGGGGAGGACACAGCCTCCTGCCACTCCTCATCGTCAATTATGATACCATCATTCACCAATTTTCCTTGCACCTGTATGTAGCGAAAGCATTCCAAGTCCGCTAGTTCATATTGGTGCTGCAGTGTGGTGAACAATTTGATCTCGTTCTTATCCCAGAGGTCTTGGACACGCAAAATCCCTATAATCTGCCACTTGTCAAACCCTTTCGATTTCCACAGGTCCCCCAGCCACTGGGAATCCCACAATGGGGTGGCCTGTGTGAGCTTCAACCCCCCCACCCAGTGACCTATTAGCAGCGTGCCATACAGCAGTAGAATGTTTAGTAGGGCCGGTGAGGGGATATCTGCATGGCTTAGAATATAGCACCTGATTGAAGGTTCCCCCTGGAAGGAGCCATCTGTCCATAAAGTAACCCAGGTCGTCTAGGCGACTACAGGTACCATGATTTATAGCTGTGAGGTGCGCCGCACAATAATATTTTTTAATGTTTGGTAGGCTAATTCCACCGTCATACCAGTTGAGAGTTAATTTCTGCAAAGCGATTCACGGTTTACCGTCCCACAGGAGATTTTTTTGAAGCCCCTCAATTTCTCTAAAGTATGTACTGGGAACAGGGTCAAGTGAGTTTAGCAAAACTTATAAGAACCAGGGTAGGGACATCATTTTAAAAAGAGCTGCTTTACCCAACAGTGAGAGAGGGAGCACCTTCTAGCTCCTTATGCCTAGTTTAAGTCTTTGCAGTGGAAGGACGAGAGAATCAGGAGTAGTGGAGCGTCTGATCCAGGGAGACAAAGATCCGTAGGTATTGAAACCCCTCCGATTCGATTTGAAGGGGGCAGCCTCGTGGTGTTTGGGGTGGGTCTCCCTGAGGACATAGAGAAGGGATTTTTGCCAGTTTACGCTGAAACCGGAGTATCTATGTATTACACATTTTTGATTCAAACCTAAAAAGGGCTTCTAAAGATCGAATACATCTCAGTTTTGCTACGTCTACATGAGTCCCCCATTTACCATTACTGGAGAAATTCACACTAAATGTGTTAAACATTCTGCAAGTGCTACTCCCTTAATATGATGAGTTTTCTTCTTAGTTCTCCCTTTCCCACATGTCATGGCAAAGGTTTTCTTTAGATTAATTTTCATATCCTTGTCCACTGTGTACATGGTGAAACCATCTATCAAGTGCTGGAGACCATTACTACTTTAGGAGCATCTGCATTTATCTTTTGCAAAAACTCATCTGCCCCATTAATATATAACAAGAATAAAAGGAGGGCAAGGATGCAGCCATGCTGAATTCCTCTGGTTATTTTAAATCCTTATATAACTTCTCCCTGTGGCTCATAATGTACTTGCATCTATATTGTGACCCATAAATAAACACACAATTTGAATGTGTCAATTGGGACCCCATCAGGGCAAGGTGTCCTCGCAGCAGCAGCTTTATCCAAGGAGGTAGCAACCTCCTGTAGACTAAAGTGTTTTAGGTGCCATGGTCCTAAAAGCATATTGTTCCAGTGGTAAGCTCCAGGTATTGGTTTTCTGGATTAAAAATGTCCCCATAATGACTCAGCCAGTTGGTCTGTTGGACTAACCACGCTACCTAAGGGGCTGAGGAATCCTTAAAGGAGGGCTGATTTCTACTTTTCTAGAAATGGGTAGCATCACTTGTTGCCTGCAGGTCCACCTTTCTTTTACATAGTGCTCGCTTATAGGCAAGTCTCAAGGTTAAAATATCATCCCCAGCGGCCTGGCCAAGAAGGCCAACATGGCGGTCGCTTGAGCCGCAAGATCTGCTGTGGACCAACCTAATCTATCCACTATCCAAGACACTAGTTGCTGCTGACCCCCGGATCTCACTGGGCCTGATCAGAGAAAGCTCCTGTAGTTCCTGGTAATGCCCAATGGCTGCCGGGCGCCTGGCTTGCTGTGCCACTACAGGGAGAGTTACCGGGCCAGCGACGTGGCAGAAGAACCACCTGTCGGGGGCCAGACTGACATTGCTGCAAAGGAGGCGTGTGGTGGCACGGGCCCCTTGCTGCAGGCCCTGACCAGACTGGAGGAATCCCCCTTGCATGCAGCCAGGACCATACATCAAACTGCTGTACCTGTACCTATGAGGCCCGGTGACCCATACAGTGCCTCTCCCTCCCCCGCCCGGCCCTCCGTGATCATCTGCAGAGCCCCCGCCACTATCAGCGAGCCTGGGTCGATTCAACATTAACTGATCCAGCGACAAGGGGTCTTGGCGGATGGCATCCTTGGCCCCGAGATACCTGCAGTGAGTGGGCGATCACCCTTTCACGACACAGCCTTTGCCACACCGACTGCTATGATATCATGCTCCGTTTCACTGGGCAACTCCCCCAGTGATGGCTTCTCCTTCCCAGGCATTCCTAGACCCCGGGCCTGTGTGTGTCTCTCTGCCCCAGTTGGTAGGACAGACCAAAGTACCCTGGGTGTGACGGGGCCCACCTGCTCCGCGGACTGGCTGGCAATTCCCCGAATCAATCGATCTCCGGTCATTTTACAGCACTGCTCGGTGCAGTGCGCAGGCTTGCGGGGCAACCACCTGCAGTGCCTCTTCTCCTCCCCCACCGGGGGCGGCAACATCACCAACAGACTTGACTTCTGCTGCCGGCTGGGTTTTTCAGTGTCTCCCCTGTCTTCCCTGATGTCAACGCCAAATCTCATTCTAGGTGCACGGGAGCAGAACAACGCTAATTCCCTATGCCCCACTACAGCTTCCCAGTGCACGTTTTAGACTTTCACGTGAACTCTGTGGAAACCGCAGGGGGGAAAGGGGATGGGACAGAGAAGAGACTGCCACCTGTCTTCACTCTGATTCTTCTTCTTTTTTCCTGTTCTATTCTGTGATTGAGTCTTTTCTTGCGTAGAAGCTAAGGAAAACAATTATATTATGCCTCTTAAAACGAATCAATCTTACAAATTTATTTACATTCCTTTCTAGAATCTTTTCCCTTCTATAACCTACCCAGAGTTTAGGTGACCTTTGCCTGTCTTCTTTCTTCTAGTGGTGTGCTGCCTTATGGCAACTGCAATGTCAATACAGAATATTGGTTCATACTGCCTTGCCTCAAATATATACCTTTTCCTTTTTCTTAGTTTCTCACCCTGGCTAGTTACAGATGACGCTGTTTATTTGTTCTGGAACAGGTAAGTGTATTTTAACTTAGTCCTTCTTTATATATTTACTAAATTCACTAGTGATTGCCAAAGTGTAGTTTTCTAAATCCTAGGTGTGAGCGTGCTAGAATTAATCCTAGTCAGGAAACATATTATTTATTCTTTTAAACTAAATATCTAGGAAAATTCTCAGTGTGTGCACTAGGTGGCACTGTACAACTAAGGTTTTCCTGTACGAGAGCTGAAATAATCTTCTTCAGATATTTACTTGTAACTTCTCAAACTGAAATGTCAAATTCAAACGATCTCGGTAACATGAGGTTTTTCTCAATAACTAAGAAATACTTTTACTGGCTATATACCCCAAGACCTATTCTCCACAGATACGTTCCCTCAACAAGCTCCCTCCCAAAACACCTCACTGTAATGAGTGACTGCCAACCTTCAAAACACCGAAAATTTCTGAATGCTGGGTATTGCTGCAATACTGGAATTCTGAAGAGAGCAATGTGTATTTCCCTAACTAATCTATTTTTGCGCTGGTATTCTCTGAAGCTGCTACTATGTCGAAGTCTTAAGGTGAAGTGTGCAGTGTGACGCGCGCTTCACCTGGACATTCCTGATTGCTTTCCATGCCTGTACTGCTAATTTGCGGACTTGTTGATTGCATTCTGGTGGCCATCTTCGGTGCCTTTGAAACTCCAGTACTAGGCAAATAATGAATGCTCTTTTTTCCATTAAGCCCTCTGAGACTGCCCAATACCCTGCAGCGACTTTTCAGGTTAGTTGACTGACTAGTTCTGACAGTACCCCTCCACAAAGCAGGGCCCTCCGGTCTTGGTTTGTCTGGAAACTTTATGTGAAAATTCCTAATTAATCGGGAGCAGGTACATCAGAACTCAACTCCCATGATCTTTACTCAGGTCCATACCCCTTCCAGTCTAGCATATAGTAAACTTGACCCTTAGTCTCTTTTGAGTCCAAAATTTGTTTGACTTCAAATTCTTCTCCTCCCTCATTGAACAGGCTTACGTGATTTCCCTACTCTTAGTTCTTTTGATGCCCTTTTTAATAGTGAAACATGAGAGACAGGGTGTATCCTAAAATTCTTGGATAATTTTAAGTGATAGGTTAATGAACTTAATTTCTTTTCAATTACCTAAGGACCCACAAACCTTGGCTGAAATTTACGATTTCCTTTGAGCCGAAGATTATTGGTACTGAACCAAACCTTGTCCCCTACCTGAAAATCTGGTTCCTTCCTTTTTCTCTTATTTACATAGAGTTTGTAACTTTCCTTAGCCTTAATGAGATTTTGGACTGCTAAACTATGCACTTGGGTCATGTGTTCAACCAAATCCTTAACTGCAGGTACCTTCACTTCTTGAAAATGTATAGATTGATTTGGATGTCTCCCTGAGTTGAAAAAAAAAGGCGAACACCCAGTGGACAGATTTCTTGCATTATTGTGTGCAAACTCTGCAGCCCAAAGGTGTTCTGGCCAGTCTCCCCCTTGATCCAAAAGACATAACCTGAGATATTGTTCAAGTTCTTGATTTGTCCTCTCTGTTCGGCCATCTGACTCTGGGTGATACGTAGTAGTGTACCTAGTTTCAATATTCAATTGTTTTGTGACAGCCAATCCAAAAATGAGTTAGAAATTGAGATCTCCATCTTACACTAATACTTTAGGTTTTCCAGGAGCTCTCACAACGGCCTGGCTAAAGGTGAGTGCCAATTTCGAAAGCAGTAGGTACGCCCTTCAAGGGGACAAAATAAGCCATCTTAGTGAATGTATCCACACAAACCAAAATTGTGTTGTACACTTGACTGGATCGTAAATCTACAATCCGATCTAATGTTACCGTGTGTCAAGGACTAGGAGGTGTGGGCAATGACTATAAATACCTCTTTGGAGCTTGTCGCACTGATTTTCCCATTGCATAGATTTTGCAAGTGGCAACATACTGACGAATTTCTTGGGTCATATTTGGCCACCAAAATCGACGTTTAACAAGATCTTCAGTCTTTTGCATGCCTTTATGTCCAGCCAGAATATGGTCATGATACTTCTTTAAGGCCCTCTGTTGCAACTCTTGGGTAGGCAAATACAGAGCTCCAGCATGATAGGGTAAGTTTTCACAAATCTCTCGTCTCGGGTCCTGCTTAGCCCACTTGGTCATTTCCTCTAAACCCATAGAGTCTTGAGTTGATTTCTGCACATATTTTTTTAACACAGCTCCAATGATTTTCTCTTCAGCAATTATGCTTTGATCCGTTATATCTGCTTGAATATCTTCTGCACCTAGCCTAGATAAAGCATTGGCCTTTTCATTCTGGGCTCCTGGTCTATATGTGATCACAAAGTCTAAGGGCCAGATGCAGGTCGGTCGGTAACGGCCGAAAATCAGTATTTTCGGCCATTACCGACCGGTCTTGAGTGATCGGCATGTAGGGGAAAGAAATCTGGCGAAATCAGTAAATGTACCGAATCGGAAAATGTACCGAATTGGTAAAATTTCTAATCGGAATTATAATACCGAATCGGAATATTTTACCAAATCGGAAAATATTCACCGATTCGGAAAATATACCGAATCAGTAATATACCGAATCGGAAAAGTAACCGATTCGGTAAATGTACCGAATCTGTAAACTTAGCGAATCGGTAAAATACTGATTCGGTAAATAAAAATAGGAAAAAAATGAAGAATGAGATGTAGGTAAGCACTGAAATACCAAATTTGCTCCAAATTCGGTATTTCAGGGTTGGTATTTACCATAGATTCAAATGAGGTGGTAACCAGGTGCAGCTTATAAAAATAGACCCAAAATGCAATGCTGTCTGCACAATGGCGGCGTTTTATGTCATTGCAAGACGGCTACGGCTACAGGAGGAAGCAGAGAGGGAATGGCAGAGACAGGAGCAGGTTTACAGGCAGAGGGTGACCCTGTTCATGCTCACAGACGCAGAGATACTGCAGAGGTACAGGTTGGAACCAGACACCATATTGGAACTAATTAGGGACCTCCAACCACTGTTGCAGCACACTACCCCAAGGGCACATGCAATTCCAGTCCATGTACAGGTGCTGTGCAGCCTCCACCTGCTTGCGTCTGGGAGCTACCAGAGCGTGGTTGTTGCGGTGGGTGGGGTGACCCAGAGCAGCCTCTCAAGGTTTTTTCACAAATTCCTTGATGCCATGCTGCAGAGGATGGAGCATTACATGTCCTTTCCTGACACCCATGCTGAACTGGTGCAAACCAAATCTAAATTCTACCAGATGGCTAGATTTCCCCATGTCATCGGCTGCATTGATGGCACGCATATCTCCATTTGTCCCCCTGCTGCCACGGAATACATCTACAGGAATAGGAAGTCGACACACACCATCAATGTCCAGGTGATCTGCAATGCAAAGTTTGTCATCACTGACCTTGTAGCCAAATTCCCTGGAAGTACCCACGACTCCTATATTTTCCAGAACAGCGGAATCTATGCACACCTGTCTGCAGGTGAATTTGGCGGAGGATTCCTCCTAGGTAAGACACAGTGTGCGACCTCACCCACACCTATAGCAGTAAGAAGTACAAGTTTGCATGTGAGTAATGTATTCCCATTTCCCTTTTAGGAGACAGTGCATATGCCCTACATTCATTTATCCTCACTCCCTACCTCAACCCCTCCACACCCAGCCAAAGGAGGTATAACCAGGCCCACAAAAGTACACGCAATGTGGTAGAACGGACCTTTGGCATCTGGAAGAGCAGATTTCGATGCCTTCACAAGAGTGGAGGTGCAAGGCAGTACACCCCCATCACCTGCTGCAAGATAATAGCTACCTGTGCCATGTTGCACAACTTGGCTGTGACGAAAGGTACGAGGTGGAGTTGTCAGACTACGAGGACCATGACGACGACAATGCTGTGCCTGAAAGACAACCTTCTGGAGTGACAACACCAAGTGATGGCAGATACAGACATGATGAAATTACAAGCAAGTATTTCTGAGTAAGTAATGAGAAACAGACAGGTAGTGTATGGCACCAATGTATGTTTATGTAGCCACAACGTCAATCCACATTAGTGCAACAAATCAAATTAAAGAAAGATGGGGACAACATGTCCTGGGTTACATCACCCACAACAGCAAAGTTATTTGAGCGCGCGCTTCCCAGACCCACTGGGGTTTTGCTCACTGCTTCCCTCATAGCCTGCAGTCTTAGCTGGGCGCCTGCTGCTCCTACGTGGGTGAACCACAGCGCTTGACAAGCTGCTGCGGCTGCTGCTATCATCTCCCTCAGCCACATCCAGGGCTGGATCCACTGCAGTGTTGGATAATATCATTGCCTCGAGGGCAGTGGTGATCCTAGCCATGCCCCTTGTGACCTCAGCCGTGTTCTGAGTCAGGCTTTCCTGCATGTTAATGCCTCTGCGGCAGAGCAGTGATGTGGCAGTGGCTAGGCGATTCATCGCCCTATTGTTTACACGGGCGTCTCTGCGCCGTGTGTGCTCAAGGCTGTCTAGTTTTGAGCACAGATTGTTGATTGCAGTGCCCATGTGCTGCATTCCTGCAGCTAGGTCAGCATTTGTTTTCGCTATCTCCTTGTTGCTTTCCACCATCTCCCTGTTGCTTTTCACCATGTCTCTAATGCCCATCCCCATGTCTCCAATTTTATCGTTTAGGACACGAAATTGGTGGTGGCAGGCCAGTATTGCTTTACCCTGCTGGCGTTGGATTCGCACCATACTCCCTTCCAGACCACGGAACACAGATCCTTCGCCATGGATACCTGTAGTGCTGGGCCTGCCTTGGCGTCTGCGCAAGGTGACAGACTCTGTGGTGTGCTGCAGTGCAGCAGGACTCTCAGTTGCAGTGGCTTGGGCCTCTCCCTCAGCTGCCTCCATCAGAGGCAGTGTGGCCACGACTCGCCTCCTGGCTGGTGACGTTGCAGGTGCAGGCTTTGACAGTGTTGGGGAGGTCTCAGGAGAGAATTGCAATGAAGGCGATTGCGAGAGGTGTGGGGAGTGGGGAAACTCGGGTGTGTGGAATGTGTCCTCATCCTGGGAAGTGGCAGTTGTGTGTTCTTCCTCCAGCGAGGCATGGACTTGGCTTGGCCCTGGAACGTCAATCTGCTCCCCTGCTGCTGCAGTCCCTGCTGTGGCTGTGGCCTGACTGGCTGATGTTGCCCCTAGGTATAAATAAGCGTATGTCAACTGAGTGCTACTGTGTCACAGTCACTTAAATAAATGCATTACACATTTTACAGTCATTATTCTGCTTTACTTTCACTGCCTTGCTGATGTTTGGCCAGTTACACATGGTCTAATGTTTGATGACTACATTTCCCATAATGCATTTCTCCTGTATGGTGCTAGCAGTACTGGATTGGGGTTGGCCTGTGCACAAAGGTTTAAGGGAGGCAAGTTGGTATGGGGTGTCATGCTGCGCCTTTCGGCCCATAGGGATGAATGGGTAATACAGATTCGGTAAATACCGATTTGGTAATTATCGAATCGGTAAATTCCGAAAGCCCGATACCGACTTTTACCGATTCGGTATTAAATACTGATTTTTTTCCTACATCTCATTTACCGATTTTTGAATACCGATTCGGTAGGATTCGGTATTTTGAAATTGGTAAATGATTTTTACCTACATCTGGCCAATAATCAGCAAAATACAATGACCAACCAAGCTGTCTGGGTGTCAAAGTTCTTGCTGACTTCAGAAATTTAAAATTTCCATAGTCTGTGAAAACCGTGACAGTATGCTGTGCACCCATCAAATAATGTTGCCACTCCTTGAATGCATCCTTTATTGCTCATAACTCCTTCTTGGTAATTGTGTAATTCACCTCTGCAGATGTTAATTTTCAAGAACGAAAGGCCACTGGATGTTATTGACCCGTGGTTCTGTGCCTTTGTGATAATACTCCACCCAAGACCAGGTTTGACGCACCAGTTTCTACATAGAAAGGTTCCGCAGGATCTGGATGAAGCGGAATTGGAGCTGAGGTAAAGTCCTTCTTCAATTTCTCAAATGCACCTTCTGCCTCGTCTAACCAACTGAAATTGACCCCCTTCTTCAATAGCTTGGTCAAAGGAATCAGCTTCTTGAAAAATCTTGAATAAATCTCCGGTGCAAATTTGTGAAGCCGATAAAACTTTGGACTTCTTTCACAGATTTTGGCGATTCCCACTCTGTTACTGCTTTATTCTTGTTCTCATCCATGGAAATTCCCTTTGGTAATAGCACAAATCCAAGAAACTCTACAGTATTCACGTGAAAAGCACATTTTTCTAACTTGAAGTGCAAGGTATTCTCCCTCAACTCCTGAAGAATTCATTTCATGTGTTTCTTATGTTCTTCTACTGAACTAGAGCATATCAAAATGTCGTCAATGTAGACAATTGCACTTAGATCAATGAACTCTTTCAGCACATCATTAATAAAATATTAGAATGATACTGGGGCATTGCAAAGACCATAAGGCATTACTTGATATTCAAAGAGTCCATGTTTAGTTCGGAAGGCTGTCTTCCATTCATCTCCTTGCTTGACCCCAACCAGGTGGCATGCCCCTCTAAAATCTAACTTAGTATACATTTGTGCATGCTTTACTTGATCCAACAAGACCAAAATTAAGGGCAGGGGGTAACAATTCTTGATGGTGATGCGATTGATTGCCCTGTAATCGATGCACATTCTCAGACTGCCATCTTTTTAGGAATGAAGAAAAGAGGTGAAGAGACCGGAGATTGAGAGGGTCGGATGAAGCAGTTAATAAGATATTTCTGTAGGTAATCCTTTAGATGCTGGTCTTCTTTCTCTGTCAAGGTGTATATTCGGCTACAGAGAAGGTTGGAACCAGGCTCCAGCTCGATCTTGTAATCAAATTCTCTATGATGCGGAAGCTTCTCTGCTTTGGACTCATTGAACACATCTTGAAATTCTTGGTATTTAGGAGGCAATTCCGTGGTTTGAATCACACAAACAGTGGCACCTCCTTCACTCAAACGATACGCTGGGGTATCCTCTAGTTCCTTTCTGTCATGTTGGTAGCAGTTTTCCTTACAAAACTCAGAATTCAGTACTATAGTTCGGGCACTCTAATCGATGGTCGGATTATGCTTGGTGAGCCACAAAGCCCCAGTATTAACTAGAACTGAGGAGCATTGATTAAATTAAATTGCAAAAATTCACCATGCTCCTAATGAATGAATCTTTGGAGCTGTTTTCACGTCTGCAACCACCAGTCTAACTCCCTCTACTGATGGTGCGAAGCATTTTCCGACAGATTCTGTTTTGGTTTCTTTGGACAATTGCACACAAAATGTCCTCCTCCACCACAGTATAAACACTGTTTATTCGCTCGCCATTTTTCTTTTTCCTCCTTAGTTAGTGGCCCACTTATAGCTCCTATCTGCATAGCTTCGACTCCGGTCTGAGGATCATTTCCCATTGAATTGTCTATTCTTGCACGATCAAACCTGGGGGTGCTGGAACGGAATTCTCTTTGTTTCTCCCCTAGTCGCTCACTCTGTCGAAAATCGATTTCAAGTACTAGATCAGTTAATGCCGAGATTTCTGTGGGTCTGTTGGGTACCTGGGCCAAAGCATCCTTTAACTCATCTTGTAATCTCTGCTAAAAAAAACTGCTGCTCGTGTATTCTCTGGCCATTCTGTTTCCTCTACTAGTTTGCTAAATTGGGACAAATAAGCAATTAAATCTTGGTTACCCTGTTTTATCTCTAATAGTTTATTATCTGTGGCCTGTGTTGCTTTTCGTCAATCAAAGATCCTAAGAAATTCTTTCTTAAATTCCTCTAAATTATATAGTATTGGATCATTTCGGGTCTCCATAGGCATGGACCAAGAGGCGACGTCTCCACTGAGATATTATAGTATGAATGCCATTCGCGACTGTATGCGGGGAAAACTGCCTGACGGCACATGAAATGTAAAGTACATTGTGTCAAAAACACTTGAGCCTTCTGTGAGTCTCCATTAAATCACTCATGTGGGGCCAAAGGAATCACCGGGGACAAGGAATGTATAAACTGTGTGGTAACCATGGGTGATGAAGCTATGGGATCGCTAGGATATTCCTCATGAGAAGAGGAGTCCTTGAAACTGGTGCCAGACCCTAAACTATTTTTCTTTATGGTTAAATCTGTAGTATCTCTCTTTGAACTTATCAAATCCTGTTGGAGTTCTCGGTTCTCCTCTCTAACTGCTATTAGCTCATTCTGTATACCCTCCAGTACTTCTCCTAATCTTTTCAAATCTACTCCTTTTGCCATTCTGCTTCTGCAACAACAGCATGGGCACTTCACTCTGTCAAGGCCAAATAACACTCTAGGTGGACCAGGAGCAGAACAGCGCTAATTCCTTATGCCACACTACAGCTTCCCAGTGCACGTTTTAGACTTTCACATGAACTCTAAGGAAACCGCAGGGGGGAAAGGGGATGGGACAGAGAAGAGACTGCCAACTGTCTTCACTCCGCTTCTTCTTCTTCTTTCTTGCTGTTCTATTCTGTGATTGGGTCTTTTCTTGCGTAGAAGCTAAGGAAAACTAGTATATTATGCCTCTTAAAACTGTTCAATCTTACTAATTTATCTACATTCTGTTCTAGAATATTTTCCCTTCTTTAACCTACCCAGAGTTTAGGTGACCTTTGCCTCTCTTCTTTCTTCTAGTGGTGTGCTGCCTTACTGCAACTGCAATGTCAATACATTTCTTTTAGTCAGATTATTATTTCATACTACCCTGCCTCTACTATGTACCTTTTCCTTTTTCTTAGTTTCTCACCTTGGCGAGCTACAGATGACGCTGTCTATTTGTTCTGGAACAGGAAAATGTATTTTCACTTAGTCCTTCTTTATATGTTTACTAAAGTCACTAGTGATTGCCCAAAATGTACTTTTCTAAATCCAAGGTGTGAGCGTACTAGAATTAATCCTAGTCAGGAAACATATTATTTATTCTTTTAAACTAAATATCTAGGAAAATTCTTAATGTGTGCACTAGGAGGCACTGTTTAACTAAGGTATGCCTAAACGAGAGCTGAAATAATCTCCTTCAGCTATTTGCTTGTAACTTCTCAAACTGAAATGTCAAATTCAAACAAACTCGGTAACATGAGCTTTTTCTTAACAACTAAGAAATACTTTTACTGGCTAAATACTCTGAGACCTATTCTTCACAGATACGTTCCCTCAACAAGCTCCCTCCCAAAACTCCTCACTGTAATGCTTATCTGCCAATCTTCGGAACGCCGAAAATTTCTGAATGCTGGTTGTTGCTGCAAGACTGGAATTCTGAAGACCGCGACGTGTATTTCCCTAACTAATCTATTTTCGTGCCGGTATCCTCTGAAGCTGCTACTATGTCTTCAGGTGAAGTGCGCAGTGCGACACACGCCTAACCTGGACATTCCTGATTGCTTTCCATGCCTGGACTGCTAATTTGCGGACTTGCTGATTGCGTTCTGGTGGCCATTCTGGGTGCCTTTGAAACTCCAGTACTAGGCAAATAATGAATGCTCTTTTTTCCATTAAGCCCTCTAAGACTGACCAATACCCTGCAGCGACTTTTCAGGTTAGTTGACTGAGTGGTTCTGACACCTGAATCCTGGCGCACTGAGACTGGAGATAAACCCGGCGAGGGATTGGAGAGACCCAATCATGGGGAAAGATAAGGCTCCACATGCTTCATCATCACAGATGCTGATTGACCACTACACCACCCACTCCAGTGGTCCCGCCTATGGACCCTTGGGCACAGTGGACAAGGGCAAGGGTGAGGTCCCACCTAATAATCTCTCAGTCATCTTACAGGTGATCCAAACTTCTCAAGTGGTGGTGGAGGCTAGAGTTGGAAAAGTGAAAATGGACATGGCGTTACTTCGCCAAGACCTGCGTAACGCTATAGCCAGGATCACGGAGACGTAGTCTCAGGTGTCCTGGGTCGAAGACGACGTCTCGACGCTTAGAACCCAAGTTTCCTCACTTCTGACCCGTACAAGGTAAAAGCGCCAGCGGGGAACAATATCCAAATTGTGGGAGTACTGGAGTCCATTGGAGACAGTTCATTTATAATGATAAGTACAAAAATATTGAGGTAAAAAATATAGTTGTACAAAATATCAGTTTTATATATATAAAATAAAATACCAACTCTTAAATATTTTAAATAATAAAATTAATTAAAAAAATTAATTAGATTTAATATATAGTTTAACAAATATAACAACTATACTTTATTAATCAAAGTTAAACACAGATACATAATAATGCATAATGTATATATATATATATATATATATATTTTTCCATTAAAACAATTAGGAAACTATTATTTTAATTTATCTTACAATTTTAAAATTATATAAAATGTACAAGTAACTATACCAATAACATAAAACCTAATAAAAAACATTCTGCTATAAATAAAATATCTACCTATTTAAAATTCTTTCACCTTAAATTTCCCACTCCAGTGAGTGCAACAATAGGGAAAGTGTTGGATATTGTAGTGGTAAAAATTAACATTCCCACTCCAATAAGTGTAACAACAGGGAAAGTGTTGGATAGCGAAGGGGTAACATTTACTATTCCCACTCCAATGAGTGCAACAGGTGGGAAAGTGTTGTATAATAGAGGGGTAAAAACTACTATTCTCACTCCAGTGAGTGCAACAGTAGGAAAAGAGTTGGATAGTGGTGGTATAAAATGTACTATTCCCACTCCAGTCAGTGCAATTCCTCTAAGTATTTATCAATTAATTAATTAATATTAATGACCCACTAATTATTAATGAATTAAACATAAATTACTTCCCACTATGGATTGCATAATGTATGTACCTCCTTGATAACATGTAAAGTAATGACTTTGTGAAAAAACAATACAAATATGTGTTAACAAAAATAAATAAAACATAAATTACTTCCCATCCTTTACTCCATGAACCCCACAACCCACACCTAGAATTGATTACAAAACTTCCATATTTAATTTTTCAATTAATTAATTAATTAATATTATTTAACAAATAAATATTAATTAATTAAACATAAATTACTTTCCACCATTTACCCCTATAAGCCCCACAACCAACACCTAAAAATATTTACACAATTTGCATAGTTCATTTTCAATAAATTAATTAATATCAATTAACAACTAATTATTAATTAATTAAAAATAAATAACTTCCCACCCTTTACCCCTTAAAACCCCACAACCCACACCTAAAATGTATTACAAAATAGTCATATTTAATTTTTAATTAATTAATTATTAGCAATTAACCAATTAATAATTAATTAGGAGCAACTTACTTTGCACAATTAACACTATTAAATCAGAATAAATACATATTAATAAATAAAAAAGAATCAATAATTTATTAATATTAAATTACTTCCCACCCTATTCCCCTATAAACACACAACCCTCTACAGAAATAAAAAACACAAAATGTAACTAAAATGAAAATTGATAACCACTAAAAATGTAACACATATAATTAAAACATGTGAAATAACAACCTAGGCAATCTACTATTTGCTTGTCATGTCTAGTAACAGAGAGGAAAAAAAACTAATAACAATTAAAATTCTGCTTTTTAATAATTCAATCAAAAAAATATATATAATAACACATTGCTTAAAAAGATGTATAACTCAAATTCGATGAACCAATAACATCAATAATTAACAAAAGACGTCATAAATTTATAAAGAAATTTTTATAAAAAACACAGTGGCACAGTAATACTATCGACGCACGTTTCGGCGACCAGCGCCTTCTTCAGCAGTAACCACGTACTACCTATAAAATTCAAAAAGAACAAAATACACAATAGATACTATTTAATCAATCACAAAAACCAACTTGGATATTATGCATAAGCATACAAGCAGTTGTGCATAACCTTAAAGCAGAACTTAGACATTTTGTCCTAAACAACAATAATTACAAAACCTCTCATTTTCTGACAAGCAGCAAAAACAGACTAGTGATATCTAGTCTAAGAAGTATATTTATTTCATTGCTCATGTCACCACAACTATATTGGTTTAAAAAGAGGGCAGACAAAACTAGGCATATGATGCACCTACATGTTCCCTCATTATATATTGTAATGAACTCCTATTACCATGTCCTAATATTCATGTTTAGGGGCCAAAGGTCTATGGACTATTACCAAATGTTAACAAGGTCTTGATGATTTGTTCTTATTGAAAGATTTCCAGATTGTAAAACTTAAGGCGTTTTAAGTAGTTCTTATTTATTTATTTATTTATGCGACTTTTAAAGTGCGCAACTACCCGTGGGTGTCTCGGCGCTATAGATCAAAAGTAGTCAGACAGAAAGTGGTTGAACAGAAAGGGCCATTTACTGAGTGAAAAGCCACGTTTTCAGCTGTCTCCTGAAGGTAATGAGGGTGGGGCTGATTTTAATGTAGGTGGGGAGAGAGTTCCAAAGTTTGGCGGTGGCTATGACAAAGCATCTGTCTCCCCAGTTAACTCTTCGGGTACGAGGAATGTTAACACAATGAGATGAGGAGGAGCACAGGGTTCTGGGGTTGTTTTGGGGTTTAAAGGCCTCTCTGAGAAAAGCAGGACCTATGTTGTTGATTGCTTTAAATGATATGCAGAGGGACTTAAATCTGGTGCGGTTCTTGATGGAAAGCCAATGAAGGTTTTGCAAGTGGGAGGAGATGGATTGAAATTTGGGAATCTTCAGAAGGACTCTGGCTGCCGCATTCTGCACTAGCTGAAGTTTGGTAATGATTTTGGCCTGTGCATTCAGAAAAAGCGCATTGCAGTAATCTATACGTGAGAAAATCAAAGAGGTGATGAGTGTTTTTGCATGGGTACTGGGGATGTAGGGTAGTAGCTTTTTTATTTTACGTAACGTAAAGAATGAAGTGGACACCACGTTGTTCGCATGGTGGGTAAATAGCAGTTTGTCATCAAATATTACCCCTAAGTTCCGCACCTTGGTGACCGGGGTAGTGGGGGGACCTAGCTTGTCAGGCCACCAAACGGGAGACCAGATGGGTTCCAGTTTACCGAAGACCATTATCTCTGTCTTGGAGGAATTCAACTTTAAGCAATTGGCCGACATCCAGTCGCTTATTGCTAACATGCCTGATTGAAAGTTAGCGGCCACATCAGCACCATCTTGATGGATAGATAAGACGAGCTGTGTGTCGTCGGCGTAGGTTGTAAGGCTGATGTTGTGGGCTTTGATTACCCTCGCCAAGTCCGACACGTATATATTAAACAGTGTCGGACTTAGCGAGGATCCTTGAGGGACGCCGCATGGGAGTGAAAAAGTAGGCGAACAAAATTGTCCTAGTTTGACTGTTAGGGATCGGTTCTCTAGGAATGAAGAGATGAGGTTTTTTGCTTTGTGTGTAATCCCCAAGGCAGAGACACGGTCGACCAAGGTGGTGTGGTCGACCGTGTCAAAGGCTGCGGACAAGTCCAATAATATCAGGACCGCTGCTCCCCCTTTGTCCATAGTAGACCTAATCTCATCAGCCGCTTTGATGAGTGCTGTTTCGGTGCCATGTGCCTATCTGAAACTAAACTGTGTGTCATCTAGAAGGTCGTTAGTTTCAATGAAGTTGGAGAGTTGCGTGTTCATGAGACTCTCAAATATCTTAGATGGAAAGGGTAGGCAGGCGATAGGCCTGTAGCTAGCTGGATCTCCAGGGTCTAGGTTAGGCTTTTTAAGAAGTGGGCGTATGACTGCTTGTTTCCATACTGAGGGGTATACTCCTGTACTGAACATGGTGTTACAGATGTTGGCAATTGCTGGTGTAATAATGTGTGCGATCGAATTAAGGATTGAAGGTGGACATGGGTCAGTGGGGGAGCCGGATTTGACTTTGGTTATAAGGTGTTGGATGCACTCTTGGGAGGTTTCTTGAAACTGAGAAAATGTAGCTGAGATGTTTGAAGGGTCAGGCGGAGATGTTAATGCACCAGAATGAGTGGAAGGGGAGAAAGTGCTAAAGATTGACATAACCTTGTCTGTAAAGAACTTGGCAAGGGAGTCACAGAGTTGTTGAGATGTATCCTCCGGGGGGACCGGGGGATTGGAAAGCTGGTTCACTACCTGAAACAATTGTTTGGTGGAGTTTTGTACGGAGTTGATTTGTGACACAAAATAGTTGGTCTTCTGGGTGAAGATTAGATGTTTGTAATTGGTTAAGGCTGATTTATAAGTTAGTTTGTCGGATGGGTAATAATGCTTGCGCCATCTCCTTTCTAGGTTTCGGCAGTGTTGTTTTTGCCTACGGAGATCCTCTGAGAACCAAGGTGCTGATGGAGTGTGACAATTTCTATTGGAAGTTTTGAGGGGGGCGAAAGTATTACATGCCTGGGTGAGGTGTGTAAGATAGTTGTTGGATGCTATATCGGGATCAGAGTAGGTGTTTTGCAGTAATTCCGTTAACATTGTGGAAAAGTCAGGGATGTTAAGGTTTTTCCAGTTCCTTGATGTCGTATGGGGTAGTGGTTTAGTTGGTACTATAGTCGTAGGGTTCAGTTTAATGTTAAAGTACACTACCGAGTGATTAGTCCATGTAAGAGGTTCTACTCTGGAGACCGTGATGTCATTATTGTTCATGAATATCGCATCCAAAGTATGTCCTGCAATGTGGGTAGGGACTACAACTAATTGATGGAGGCCGGCCGCTAGGCAATCATTTAGAATAGTAGTAGAATCTGTATCATTTGTTATCTCTAAGTGAAAATTCAAGTCACCCAAAATGGTGTAATGCGTCGATCCTATAGAGTTTTCCAGGATGGAATGGAAGTTGGCAAGAAATTTAGTACGTGAACCAGGGGGACAATAAACTAGTGTCCCAGAGAATGATTGTGTTTTAGACAAGGTGCAACTAAAGGCCATGGCTTCGCATTCTTTGAGGCAAAGGGGTGTGGTATGGAGGCGGATTTCTTCTCTATGTACTATGGCTATTCCGCCACCCTTCTGTCCTTTTCTGTCCAATCTGCTTACACAATACCCTAAGGGTAGAGCAGCCGTAAAGTCTGGTCCCGATGATAGGTCTGCCCAAGTTTCTGTTAAAAATAGTAGATCTAGGGATTTGGACGATATGAGCTCTAAAATGTCCCATTTGTGTCTAGGAAGGGAATGGGTATTGAGGAGAGCGGCTAAAATAGTGTTATGAGCGGGAGTGGGTGGGTGGGGAGTGCAGGTGTTACAGTTAATCGGCCCACATATGGTATTGGGATTGAGGAGAGTGGGACTGGAGTGGGGGAGATGTAGAGGTTGCCTGATGGAAAGTAGCTGGTCCCTAGAGTATTGGTATATGTGTAAAGGATTGATGTGGGGTGCATCAGGGTAAGGGGTCCGTGGTCCGGCGGTCCCGGCGCGGACGGGCGCAGACGGGCATGACTCTAGCGCGACTCCGGCGCGCAGACGTCGCGCCCACTGCGCACGTCCGCTGCGCTTGACTGGGAGCATTGGCTTTTATGGCCGGGGTAGGCAAGGCACTAGAGTGCTGACCTGCCGCTAGTGTTGTGAAAACGGAAGTGGGTGTGCAGTACTTCCTTTTAGTGGCGTTAGTCCCCTCCACACAGCCAAACTTTTGGTGGTGGAGTAGTGAGACTCGCCGTGTGCCTTACAATGAGCAGTTAATGTGCAGCAAGTAATTTGTGACAACGTTTAAATTTTAAAAACAATTCATACAATTTTTTAAAAAACGCGTAATCATCTCATGCTGGCAAAATAATAATGTAAGCTGGTTTAGATTAGTGCTCAACGCTCGCTGGGCGCTTCTTCAGCCGCCGTGCACGAGGGAGCCGATATTAATGGAAAGCTAACAAGAAAGCTAACAAAAGAACAACAAATGCTCTACAACTCGCTGGGCGCTTCTTCAGCCGCCGTGCGTGAGGGAGCAGATAGTGAGAAAAGCTAAGATGAGTGCTCTACAACTCGCTGGGCGCTTCTTCAGCCGCCATGCGCGAGGGAGCCAGTAAACAAGGAGAGCGAGGAGCGCTGAGAGCTTACTAATAGTTGCTACCTGACGAGGTCCCAAGGTTGTTTGACGCTGGCAATATTTCTGTCTGCTTTGAATCTCCATTGAGATCTCCAAATTATAAAACCTTAAGCATGTTGGACAGTTCTACCACTTAGTAGATTCTAAGTAGTGTTCTTTATTTGATAAGTATACCTCCAATACTTACTAAATCACGTAGTATTAACAATGCGAAACACCTCGGTCTCAGCATGCAGTGATAAAAATAAAGTTGTCTGTAAAGATAAATTCATTATATGAAAGTATACATTTATTTGGTGTTATCTTTCGTAGTTTACATCAATGGAGAATGTAGTAGAAAAAAGAAATGTACTTTTTGAGCAAATAGATGGCTCTTTTACTATTTACAGTTTCGTGTATACCTCATATTATATATTAAGACTTCTTCAGGCTAAGCTGTTGTCGTTATTTCGTCTTGATAAAAATAGGATAAAGGATTATGTCCTCAAAAACAATAACAAAATCACTAAAAGGTGTAAAAGGATAAAACATAAAACGAAGAACTCATAAATATTTAGGTTCTAAATAAACAAAATGATAAAAGCTGGACGATTGCGGAAAACTGGTTACCTTTTGATTTGATATAGTATAAATTCACAAACGACGCTTATGGCTTACGAAGTTCTTCACAATGCACGAAAAGTGTGGTCAAGAGTACAAGAAGCTGTAAATATAAACCACAGATGTTCAGTCTTCTAAGAAATGTGTATATATTTTTTCTCTATGTTAATCTGTGTTAACATTCGTTTCATTGCTAATTACCTAAAGTTTCATAGCTGCTCATGCTGCTTCGCAGATATCATTGGGCTTAAAAGTCGATAAATTTGTAAGGCGGCTGATACAATCTCATAGATGTAATTAAAAGGCACAACTCGAGTCTGGAAACCAGAAAGAGAGAATGCCATTATGTCATATCTAAACCCCAACGGTCGGGCATAAAATAATATTAATCACCCAGTTACCTGAGAGGTGCCGAAGTTACTATTTGCCTCCTGGTCTAAGGTTGAATAAGTGGATAAACACTGTTTTAAATGTGCCGGTGGAAGATCCTCCTGATGTGGGGATATTCTTAAATACAGTGATACTGTGAAGCAAAATAGAAACAAAGTAAACTAAGCTTCACAGAGGATCCATCCTCATATCAAAACTAAAGGCTCGATCTAAGAATCGTAGTAACGCTTACCTAAGATACTGTGCAGTTAATGCAGGTGATGACGTGCTTCTCAGTTCATAAATTCTCAACAAATGCTTTCCGGCATACAGCCCTTAATAAACCGTCGACTAATTAGGGAAACCACGCCTATGTAGTCATGTGATCTATTCAAATAGCACGACTATACCGCAATTATCTGACTAGAAAGCGGACTTCTAAGCAAGCTGCAGGAAAACTTTGTATAGTCGGAGTTCTATGGAAATAGACATCGGACTGAGTGTTAACAGAGGGCCAAAAAGAATGTTATCGATAGCGCTCTGAAAAGGGAAATAGACATCGGACACATGCCGGCTATTAGTTCCAATAATGCGAGCGCACAAAGGATGGTATTAAAGGCACTCCAAAGACACTCCAAAGAGAAAAAAATATATGAGGCTGAAATATACATTTCAGGATCAATTATGCAGTGAATTTTAAGGAATCAAGAATGGATATTTTTACCTATACATACATATATCAAGATGCAAATGCAAATAGCTGTATAACGGGTGCAGTTCTCAATATTTATATACCAACCATGTATCTCAGTTAGCATTGTAGACAGATACTTGGTACATATATGTATATATACACTAATCCAAATAAAAATAAGGATTAAATGTAACAAATAATGTAGTCATATAATAAAAAACACTTATACAAAAAATACATTGTAACATTTAAAATATAGACCAAAATATATAACACTAATTAAAAAATCGATATTTTAAACACCTATGGGCTTGATTCTGATCTCGGTCAGAAGGCCTATGAATCGGATTTGGCTTTAACGGATCCGATTCACAGCCCTTTTTCCCGAACGATTCGTACACTGGTCCGCATGACCAAGTATGATGCAAAGAATGTCTACGCATCGAGAAAATCATCTCCCAACTCGATCCAGTCCGTATGTCTTGTACACAGACGCTTCATACAGCTCAATGGACTCTGTTTCAGAGCAAGCAAGTACGATGCATAGCCTTCACAAAATGTCTGGATCAAAAAAGCTGCTGGGATCGTTCTTTTGGGGCCCGTAGCAGGCCCCCCATCACCTGGAGAACTCAGATTAGTACCCGTGGGGTACTCATGGGTCCCCCTTCCCATGCATGCACAGTGTGGCGGACACCATAGAGTTCAATGGTAGTCCGAATGAACCGGACTATTTCGGTGTCACAATATTTGCAACTCAATATTTGTGTAAGTCGACATTTCTAACTCAATATTTTGTCTGAATACCATTGGAGACACAACTTCACCACAAACGGCAGATCTTATGGAAAAGGTGCTCAGGTCCTGGATGCCCAAGGGATGCCTGTGTCCATGGTTTGTGATCGAGCAGGCTCATCGCTACCTGGCACGAGGCTTCTTCCGGGTCCTCACCATGATCGATCATCGTCCTCATCCTAAACTTCTGCGACTGAGATGCAGTCCTGATCGAGGCGCGTGCCAGACTGAACCTCCAACATAGCGGCACCAAAGTCATGATATTCCAGGAATATACCAGGTAGGTCCAGCAATGCAGGCGATCCTACAAAGACGTCAACTGGAAACTGCAGAACATGGGTCTACAGTATTGCCAGCTTTTCCCAGTCCGACTTTATGTAGTCTTCGGGAACAAGTCTATCTTTTTTGAAACACCCTAAGAGGCATGGCAGTGGTGGGACTCGCTCTGCCTCCTGACCAGGCTCCCCCTCATCACCATGCTCTATCATGAGAGCTTCATTTAAGGAACATCTGTAGGGGAGAAGCTGGACCCTGGATGCGCAACACACCCACCGTCTTTCTCCCTGAAACCCTTTTCAATCCCTCAATTGGGTTCAGACCTTTCCCGTAGCCCTATGCTTGGCCAGGCCTCAGACGTGGAACATGCCACTTGACACGGCGACTGTGGCCACCATCTAGTACCGAGGCACAGCAGACTTGTTGCACTGCCATTCTAACAGGAACTTGCATTAACTCTTCAGTAGCAACTGGCTCTCTGAAGCCTGTCCTTACATTGGTTCACTCCAACCCTCACTGTAAAACTATCACAGCAAACTTATGCTGACTATAATGTTCTACTTCCTTTGGGTGACAAATGCTTCTGGGTCAGAAGTATGGGGTGGGGGGAGTTGGGAGGTGAGGTTTCTGTTATATGTCGACTGTTCAGGAGGTTTCTCTTCCTACTGGCACAGGCACACTTTCTACTCTTCCAAGCATCCATATACCTGCGCCCCAAGTAATTTTCAGAGTCTCCTGGACACCTGCTTCACTGTCATGCATACTTTCCCAATGGCTCCAACTGGGCATTTATCTCACCCAGCAAACACATTTGACCCTACCCGTTGGCGTTCAGGGTACTGTTATGGAAAGTTAACTGTCTGTTAGACTGGATCAATCGCTCAGCAGTCTTTACATTTGTCCATCGCCACCTACCAGAAGTCCTACTCTTGCCCAAAACCCACCTTCTAGGTGAACGCTGTCACTTCCTATTTTGCAAAGGATATGACAGTGTCTTTCACACAGAGTTCTAGTTGGGAGGGATGAGGGTTACCATTCTTCTACAACACTCCTTCCCCCTAGTGGTTTCTCATTTCTACTGTGATCCCCAGGGGCGCATCGTGGCACAGGAGTGGACCCTGGAGGTGCGGGTGTTCATGCTACTGTCCTCTACGCCTGCCCGGCCACCCTGGTCGGCTGTATGGCTGACCTATCGATGCTCCTCACCTCCTCCCGCATGGTCTCACCATGCTAGACGGGGACTTTAATGCAGTCCCCGCACCAACTCGTGATTGTACGAGGCCAGCTCCTTCCAGACATCCCAGAACCAGACTTCTTATGGACTAACTATCCACCTGGGGCCTCTGTGACTCCTGCCGGTCCTGGCACCTGACACTCCAACAGTACACGCATAACTTTACCTCTCACCACACCCACCGATGCATCGACCTGCTTCTCCTGCCGGCTCCAGACTGTCAAGCATTGACCCACATGGACATACTGCCTAGAGGGATCTCTGACTACTCCCCCCATATTCCTTGAGCTGGGAGGTCACCACATGATGCAGAGACCCCTGAGGCACATCAATGCGTGGTATGTTAAAGACAAAACGTTTGTCCAAGCCCTAAGAGAAGAACTTCAATTATACTTCCTTACCATTTTCAGAACAGTGGCCTGAGTAAGTACACTATGGTCTGCCAGCAAAGCCACCATCTGAAGCTTTGCAAAGCACTTGGTCAGGTCACAAGAGTGCAAGCGCTTTCTCTTATAACACAGCTAGAAGTCCAAGCCGTCCGTCTGGAGCAGTGTCTTTTCTCTGACCCAGGGGAAGCTACTTCCTGACAAATGCTCCTTGTCCAAGAACATATATGCCTGCACTCCCTTGAAGTGGCCAAACACCTTTGGCAAACATCAATGGCCAATATTTATGGATGGGGTGAGAAAAAAGGGAAAATGTTGTATTGGCTGACTTTCCACTAACAGGCCAATAGAATAGTTTCAGATTTTAGAGACGAGGCAGGCCACATGCACAAGGCCATGCCGGGCATTACCCGAGCCTTTGCATTTTACTATGAGGAACTGTACTCCGTGCCAAAAGGTAGAGATGGGGGGGCCAGCTATCACCTTTTAGATGCGGTCAACCCCCCTTCCCTCCCCCATGGGGACTCTCCATCACTAGAAGATCTAATCCCAATGGAAAAGATTGGGGACACCCGCTCAGGTCTGATCCCGGAAAAACACAAGGCTCAGACAGGTTCCCCATGGAGTACCTGGTGAAAAAATGGGATTTACTGCTCTCCCACCTCCTCAAGCTCTTGGAGAGGCGTGTCCACAGGGCTCATTCCCGGAGGACCTGGACTCTGTCACCATAGTGGTGATTTCAAAAACGCAGACCCATTTCAGCTCCTGTGCCCACTACTGTCCTATCTCCCTGCTCCACTGTGAAATAAAAATTTTCATTACTATCCTGGCCAACAGACTGAAAAGGGTACTGCCGAAGCTCGTCCTCCCAGACCAGTGTGGCAGAAGCACTCAACACTGCATCCAACTGCTACAAGTGGCCCATATGCACCCCCAGTCCCTGCCCTCTGACCTGGCCCTACTCCTAATTGACTTCAAGAAGGCATTTTATACGGTGGACTGGGACTACTTCCGCAAAGTACTATACTGTATTGGCTTTGGCCAACATTTTCAAGGCATGGCTGATGTGCTTTATTCCCATCCCCTGGCCTGGGTGTGAGTGTAAGGGGTCCTTTCCGACCCCTTCCCCATTCGACGTGGCATGAGACAAGGCTGACTTGTCCCCCTGCTCTTTGCCTTAGCGATGGAGCCTCTAGATCAGCTTATTTGTGATGACTGGATGTACAGTGGATGGAGGCGGAACACCAACCATGAAGACTGCATCGGCCTGCATGCGGACGACGTCCTTCTGTATCTGGCAGACCCAGCTCAGAGCTGCCCATGCTCCCTCTTCTTGCTCAAGGCCTTTGGAAGTGCCTCTGGCCTGAAGGTGAACCCAGCCAAGTCAGCGCTGTTTTCCCTGACTCTGTCGAGGGACTGCTTTGCTTGGCAATCGTCCATCCCCCTCCATAGGCTGAGTTTCAAATATTTGGGCATATGGGTGGCACTCCACCCATAGCTCACCTGGACCCTGCATTTACAACCGCTGCTCCTGGGATCAAAAACAGACCTGACCAAGTGGCATAGCCTCCCCCTTACTTTGATGGGCCGCAGAGCCCTGTATAAATTGATTATCTTGCCCCGCTTCCTCTACATATTCCTTAACTTCCCCCTCCAAATTCTAAAATCCTGGTTCCAGAAGTTAAAGGTCGACACCCGCACCTTTTTATAACAAGGAACATGACTGCAGCTATCGCTCACCCACTGTCAGCGAGGCCCATATGATGGTGAACTGGGCATGTCTAATCTGTACCTCTACCACCTTGCTTCCCGATTCCTTGTGACCCACGACTGGTTCAACGGGGGTGGTCAGACCCGGCCTATAAGCTAGAACACAGAAGGCTAGGCTTCCCTACTCTGAAGGCACTGCTATACAGAGCACGGTTCCCCTCCCGGATGCCCACTGTTACACGAGTGGTACTCCTAGCCTAGCATGCCGCTTTGCATCATGTGGAGTGGAATTCCAAACTCACACAACAAACTCCACGATGGCACTCCCCTGGCTGAAAGAAGTGGATTTCGCTTTCCGGCTTCCGTACTTGGGATTCCATCAGGATCTCCCAACTCGGGGACATGTGGTCAGGGACTCATATACACTCTTTTGCTAACCTACTGGTGTTCTTTGCCCTCACAAATTCCCAATTCTATAAATACCTTCAGGTCTGGCACACCCTCTATACCCACATACGCGACCCAGAACTCCTCCCTGAATTTAATCTACTTGGAGCTAAAATCCTAATGGGTAACCTAGGGCATGGATGTGTCTGACAAATTTACTGCACTCTCATAATAAATTCCCCCAGCTCACTCTCTCACCTACAGACCCAGGGGGAGGGCTGGGTGGGAACACTGAAGGAAGAGGACTGGCGCGACACCCTGATGGCTCCCGCAAACTCACTATCTCCTCCAGACTTAAACTCATACAGACTTACTACCTTCACATGGCATACCTTCCTCCTTACACCTACACAGAGCTGGTCTCAGGCCCAATGCCACCTACTCCAGATGCACTTCCACAGACTTCTTCCATATGGTCTGGTATTGTACTCTAATGAACAAGTTACTTACCTTCGGTAACGATATATCTGTAAGAAACATTAGTTAGTGTTAGATTCCTTACCTTAGAATATCCCCAGGCGTCAGTCTGGATCCGGAAACTTTTGCGTAGCAGTACCCCTGCGCGTCGGTAGGCGTCATCTGCAGGCGTCCCCTGCGGCTCCGCGTCCGTCGTCGGCGTCGTGCGCCGTGATGACGTCGCTGGAGTATATAGACGCCGCCTCCGCGTGCTGACGTCAGTTCTTTGTACACAGCTTTTCCGCGCCAGGAGACGCAGAGCCATGAGAGAACCAACACTGGTGCCATGTAAAACTAGGGCCCTGAAAGGGATGTCCTTAACCCTAGGTATCAGTTTGCAGAACGGGGAGGATGGGTGGGTTCGGTAAGGAATCTAACACTAACTAATGTTTCTTACAGATATATCGTTACCGAAGGTAAGTAACTTGTTCATCTGAAAGAAACACATTAGTGTTAGATTCCTTACCTTAGAATACATACCCCAGCAATACCAACCCCGGTGCTGGGTCTGCGAACCAATACAATACTACACCAGAAAGTCCTGGAGGACAGAACGGCCAAAGAAGCCATCCCTCCGGACTTGACTGTCCAGGCAGTAGTGCCTCGTAAAGGTGTGCAGCGAGGCCCACGTAGCCGCTTGGCAAATGTCCTGCAAGGGGACTCCCCGGCCCAGGGCAGTAGTAGCCGCCGTGGCCCGAGTGGAATGGGCCCTCAGCCCAACAGGGGGCTCCTTCCGAGCCAAAGAGTAGCACGCTTTGATGCAGAGAACGACCCATCGAGAGATGGTTCGTTTACAGACCGCCCGTCCCTTCTTCTCACCCACGTAGCCAACAAACAGTTGGTCATCCACCCGGAACTGGCGAGTGCGATCCATGTAAAATGAAAGCGCACGTTTTGGGTCCAGACGATGGAGCCGCTCTTCATCCTTTGAAGGATGCGGAGGCGGGAAGAAGGAAGGGAGGGTGATGGACTGCCCGATGTGAAAGGCCTAAACAACCTTGGGCAGGAAAGAAGGTCTAGTCCTCAGAACCACCTTGTCAGGATGAATGGACAGGAAAGGAGGTTGGACAGAAAGAGCCTGGAGCTCACTCACTCTCCTGGCAGAGGTGATGGCAACCAGGAAAGCCGTCTTTAAAGTCAGGAGACGGAGAGGACAAGAATGAAGGGGCTCAAAGGGAGCACACATCAAAAAGGTTAGAACCAGGTTCAAATCCCACTGGGGCATCACAAACGGAACAGGTGGAAACATGTGAGTGATGCCCTTCAAGAATCGAGTTACAATCGGGGATTTGAACAAAGAAGGCTGATCAGGAAGCCTCAAAAAGGCTGAAAGGGCAGAAAGGTAGCCCTTGATAGTGCCCAGAGCAGAGCCCTGCTGGGCAAGAGAAAGAAGAAACAGAAGAACCTCCGAAAGAGCGGCAGAAAGAGGATCCACAGCCTTTGCTGTGCACCATGCCACAAATCTGTTCCACCGACAGGCGTATACCGACTTAGTGGAGGGACGCCTGGCTGCCAGAATAACATCACAGACTTCAGGAGGCAAGTCAAATGGCCTCAACTGCCGCCGCTCAATCTCCAAGCATGGAGGTGGAGACTGGACAGGTTCGGGTGGAGGACCGTCCCCTGCTGCTGCGACAGAAGGTCCTCCTGAAGGGGCAGGCGGATCGGGGGACCGACTGACATGCTGAGTAGCTCGGGATACCAGTACCTTCGAGCCCAGTCCGGAGCCACAAGGATAACCTGGGCCCGGTCGCGCCTGATCTTCTTCAGCACTCTGGGCAGAAGTGGTATAGGCGGAAAGGCGTATAACAGACCGCAACTCCACTCGCGCCGAAAGGCGTCGCCGTGCGAGTGCCGTCTTGGAAACTCCAACGCGCAGAACTGATGACATTGTGCGTTCTCTTCTGTGGCGAATAGATCTAACCAAGGCTCTCCCCATTGCAGAAAGATGCCTTGCCCCACGTCCGAGTTCAGACGCCATTCGTGATCCATCGAGCACCGACGGCTGAGTTCGTCCGCCCTGGCGTTCAGGGAACCTGCCAGGTGTTGAACCGTCAGAGTCACGCCCTGAGTCCCAGCCATTGCCAGAGGCGCAGAGCCTCCTGGCAAAGGGTCCACGACCCCACTCCGCCCTGTTTGTTGCAGTACCACATGGCGGTGGTGTTGTCGGTGAACACCTGCACTACACTCCCGTTGACAAAGGGGAGGAATGCCTTCAGTGCCAGACGAATCGCCCGCAGCTCCAACAGGTTGATATGGAGCCGGGACTCCGCCGGAGACCAGATGCCTCTGATCTCTGCCTCTCCCAAGTGGCCACCCCAGCCCTGGAGGGACGCGTCCGTCACGACAACGTGCTCCGGTTGGGGAAGGGAGAGGGATCTGCCTCTGACCCAATCGCGGTCCGTAAGCCACCACTGCAGTTGTCTCGCAGTGCCCTCCGAGATCAAGACGTGGTAGGACAAGTTGCCCTGATGCTGGGCCCACTGAAACTTCAGGTCCCACTGCAGAGCCCGCATCCGCCACCGGGCGTGATGCACCAGAAGGATGCAGGAAGCCATCAGTCCCAGCAGCCGCAGCGTCAACCTGACCGAAACCCGGGATAGCGGCTGAAAGATGGGAATCAAAGCCTGAATATCCCGAACCCGCCGTTCCGGAGGATAAACCCGAAACTGCGCCGAGTCCAGAACCGCTCCGATGAAAAGGAGCTTTTGAGAGGGACACAGGTGTGATTTCGGCACATTGATGGAGAACCCCAGGTCGTGCAAGAGGTCTGCCGTCATCTGAAGGTGGTGGACGACTGTCTGGGGCGAGCCCGCCTTCAACAACCAGTCGTCTAGGTAGGGGAAGACTGAAACCCCCAACCTGCGCAGATGGGCTGCGACCACCGCCATCACCTTTGTGAACACCCGTGGGGCGCTGGTAAGGCCGAAGGGAAGCACGATAAACTGAAAGTGCTCCTGGCCTACCGTGAACCGCAGGTAACGCCGGTGGGCCGGCAGGACGGGGATGTGAAAATAGGCATCCTGCAAGTCCAACGCTACCATCCAGTCTTGTGGGTCTAGAGCAGCCAAGACCTGAGCTAACATCAACATCTTGAACTTCTCCTTCCGGAGGAAGCCGTTGACGTTCCTTAGATCCAAGATAGGACGTAGGCCCCCCTTGTCCTTCTTGGGTACCAGAAAGTAGTGGGAATAACAACCACGCCCTACTTCTGGCCCAGGAACGCGCTCGATGGCCCCCTTGGCCAAGAGGGCCGTAACTTCCTCCTGCAGAAGTGTCAAGTGGTCCCCCGACACACGGTGGTTCTGCGGTGGCATGGCTGGAGGAGTGGTCTCGAAGGGGAGGGAGTAGCCCCTTCGGACGATTTGCAGCACCCACCTGTCCGAAGTGATCGTGCGCCAGTGAGCGTGGTGATGGCGAACCCTGCCACCCACTGGCGTCACATGGGGCCGAAAGCACGGACTAGGAGGATTTTGAGGCAGATGCTGCGGGGGGAGGTGTGGTCTGACCCCGCCGTTGTCCCCGACCGCCACCATGGCGGTTTCCACGGCCGCCACTGCGTTGAAAGGATTGTTGCGTCGCGTGGCTGGCAGCACGTGTGGGGGCGCCCCTTCCTTGGCCACGAAGGGACGAAACGAACCCGGTTGCTGACGCTGGGTCGAGAGACCCAAGGACTTGGCCGTGACCCTGGAGTCCTTGAAGCGTTCCAGCGCGTGGTCCGCCTTGTCACCGAACAGGTGACAGCCATCGAACGGCATGTCCATCAATGTATTCTGGACATCTGCCGAAAAGTTGGCGGATCTCAGCCAGGCGTGGCGACGAATCGCCACCGTTGTTGACATAGCTCTGCCCAGCGAGTCGGTCGTATCAAGACCACACCGTATCGAATATTTCGCTGCATCTCGGCCCTCAGCCACAGCCTGACCGAGTTTTGCCCGCACCTCCATGGGGCATTCTGGCAGCAGTTCCGCGACCGTATCCCACACAGAGTGGGTGTAACGGCCCAAGTGACAAGCGGTGTTGCAAGACCGCAGGCCCAAACTAATGGACGAGAAGACCTTCTTGCCAAACTGGTCATACCTCTTGGATTCCCGGTCGGGCGGGGCCGACGGGAATGCGGACTGGGAGGTCGAGGCCTGGATCACCAGACTCTCAGGAGTGGGGTGGGTAGACAGGAACTTGGGGTCGTCCGGACAAGGACGGTGGCGCCTGGCCACGTTCTGATCAACAGGCGCACCTGAAGCGGGCCTGGACCACGTGCCCAACAGAACGTCCGACAAGGCTTCAATAAACGGCAGCAGTGGCTCCTGTGGGCATGACAGCGGTTTGAAGACCTCAGTGAGGATGTTAGGCCTCACGGCCGCGACGGGGAGCTCAAGGTGTAAGGCCTTGGCAGCCCTCATCAGCACCACAGAATATGCAGCTCCCTCCACCGATGCCACAGAAGGAGGAGAGATCAAACCAGGGTTAGGAGAGTCGTCCAGACCACTGGCATCCCCCAAGTCACCTGTCCAGTCCGGGTCATACTGGCACTCGCGTGACAGAGGGTCCTCGGACCCCTCCCAACCTTCACCGAACTCTTCATCTTCTCCGTATTCGGAGTCAACGATGTAGACCGGCTCCTCGGGGTTCATGGGCCCCATCGGCGCCGAGCCCGGCGTCGAGCGACGCCGGTCCGACTCCGCGTCCGGCGTCGGGGAAGGTAAGGGGACGGCGCCACCCGGAGCCGGCGTCGGAGCCCCGTTGCCGGCCGGAGCCGGCACCGGAGAACCGGCGCCGCGCGGGGACGGCGTCGGGGGTAACCCCGATGGTAACGGCGCCGGAGAGGCCGAAAGACCAGCCGGCGCCGATCCCGAAGGCCCTTGCGGCGCCGGGGTCGGAGCCGTCGGCGGCGCCGGAGCACCCGACGGCGCCGAGGCAGGGACACCCGAACCGCTAGGGCCCCCAGACGGTGGCACTGGGCCCGAAGGCGCCGTAGGCCCCGTCGGAGAACCGAGCGCCCTCATGGCCATGAGGAACGCATCGATCTCCTCAGGCGTCGCGCCGTGCCCAGGGACCGGAGGGTATGAGGCAGGCCGCCCCGGCGACTCTAGCGGAGCCGCGGGGTTGGGGTCTCCCGAGCCCCCGGCCGCATCGCGCGAGCGTCGGGGGGAGTCGGGGGTACAATGACGACGCCCCGACTTCTTGTGCTTCTTACCTGATGAGCCCGACGAGTGGTGTCGAAGTACTGCTACGCAAAAGTTTCCGGATCCAGACTGACGCCTGGGGATATTCTAAGGTAAGGAATCTAACACTAACGTGTTTCTTTCAGATATAAACATACAGGGCAGCAATGGTGCGAGAATTGGCAGAGGTCCTGGGGTGGGCAGTTCTTCTATCCCCCAACGTGATCCTCCTGGGGATAATGGAGGGGGCCGGCGGCATCAGAGCCAAGAAAACCTTCCTGTGTTCAGCCCTCCTGGTTGCTAAACGTGACATTGTGGCTACATATATGAACCCCCACCTTCGCAAAGTGGCAAAGTGGAGTTGACTGGTGTGCCCAACAGGAGAGGTTGTCCTCAAAAATATTAGGGGTATGGGGAAGGGGCTGCACCTGTGATCTGCAAAATTCATAACGTAGACCGAGAGAGACTCAATGACTCATCCCTGCATAGATCCTGACTTGCTCGATTGTTCACCTATGTGCCTAGATCTTGTTAACACCCATTTGCAATTTAAAAACCTAATAAAGTTGTTTATCAAAAATAGATCTCATCACGATTTCTGGGGTGGGTGTGGAGGACTTTCTTCAGGTTCCAGTTTGCACTTGAGCGATCTCAGTTAAACCACCTAATGGGTCTATTATTATGCCTTTTTCTAGTAGGGCTCAGGTTACCCGCAATGGCTCCTAATAGTTTAATAAATGCATATATAATTTGACAGGGCAAAGAATTTGATTAGTGCAGGTGGAAATTTCATCGGGTCAGTCCTTAAAAACTTTTTCTAATGGTGAATACACGCTACATTAAGTTCAGATGACATGTTTTTAATATGTTTTTAATTAGTGTGTAATAAGCTTTCACATGGTTTTTCACTTGGTTTGGTGTGTGACACTGGAGTGCTTTTGTCTTTCTCACCCACTGAGTAGTCTGGTTTACGTGGTTCTATCTGTTGTTCAGCTGTGTAAAGCAACACGATTATATATTGATATGCAGGCGAAACACTAAAGTCTAAGCTTGTTTTTTCATTCGATATATACATGTGCAACTACATCGTCCTGATGATGGTCCTAAGGATCGTATAGACCAACGGAGGACCGAAACGTCGACATTGTATCACCATTTTGCTTATATGTTGTAATTGGAGTGCACACAAATACACGTATGACTGTGATTTTGTTACATATTGTGGTATTTCAAAAGTCCATAATTTTGGCAAAAGGTGATCTCATACGACTGTAATCAATTGTAATTTTCAGTTTTGTGTGTGTTGCCTAGTATAAAGAAAATACAATAAGAAAAAAGTGAATACAAGAATAAAACTTGTTTTTTGATACAGTCAGCTATTGGCATTGGTTGACTGTTTCCTGCTCAAAGTTAATTTTTGATCACGAAGGTGACATTGTTATGAATAATTACATTGAATCAAATGATTCCTTGAGGGGTAATTGAATTTTGTCTTCAGTATGGCAGCCCCACGCCCAGCCCCGCCCCCTCTTGCACCGCGGGGGAATTTGCCCCTCAGCGAAGGGGTTAAACAGAAAATCTTAAATCAATTTTTTTCCCCTTTGAGGGCACTGAGAAGCAGCGTGTGCCTTGCTGCCAGTGCTGTAGACCTTGCACTTCAGAGCTTAGCTAGTGGAGCTATTAACTAATACAGAGTTTAAGGTGCCTTAAAGAACTTTTCAGGTGCCTGTCTATTTTTTTTTTTTTACTATAAACAAGGTTTGGGGGTTAATTAAAAAAGGTATGCAAGAGTACATAAAAGAGTCCTGGATACTCCAAAATGGTTTTATGAAATGCCCCTGTAATTAGCATAGCTTGGAATTCAATCCTGTTGCATTTATGCCTTTTCAGTTGATAAAATAGAACATGCCGATATACAGTAGGCAGGCTGTTAAATAAAAGAGCAAATCACTCAAAGGGAGATATTTTGCGTCCTGAGGTCAGACATCAGGAAGACAAGGAGAGAGAAGCAGGGTTGGCAAAACGGGGGGGGGGGGGGGTTTGTGGGGGGCGGGATTTTGAATACTGAAGTATGGCTCGAAAAGTCAGTAGTAAAATGACATTTCTTCACATTATTCAATATGGGACTACAATATTTCTATTGTAAATGTTATATTTCAAATATCTAATACTTATGGGACCAAAAAGCAAATACACTTACTTTTTAAAAAATGCAACAATTACTTTTCTTTTAAATACTAACGCAGCTGTTGAGATGGCCGCCACTGGAGTAGCAACGCCAAATCCTATGGGCAGTGAATTGCTAGACTCAACAGCCTCTGCCTCTGCCTCTGCCTCTGTAAAAAAGAAAAGAAAAGATAATTCAAAAATGAGATATAAGACCATTTTACATATTTGTGTTTTGTAATGCAGTTCCTTTGATTTTAAAGGGTTAACTTTAACAACCACATTAAGGATGCTGGCAACTGCTATCCAGATTAAGGACCTTATTTAGAGTTTGGCTGATGGGATACTCTGTCAAAATATGAGAGATATCTCACCTGTATTATTGCAAGAGCATTACAGCTTATGGCACTTGTAATATGGTGGAGAGGATATCTATGACCGTTTGATGAAATAGTTCATCTGCCAGATTCTAAATAGGGCCTTGAGTGCCTGGTTTAAGGTATGATGGACTATCCAGACCAATGGACATCTCTGTACATTGAAAGGAACCACCCTCACATTGGTTAACTTTAATGTAAGAAAAAGCTTGGTGGATGGCTGCTATCAGCTTTGATAGTTGTTCACTAGACCAACTCCAAAAGTGGGGGATTATTTATGAAAAAGAAAAAAACAGGATTTTTCAGGTGATGACGGACAGCTAAAAAAGACATTACACCGTCCACTCAAAATAGGTGTAATGTCCTTCCTCTGATGGCATGTACTTCTTCGGGCCATTGGAGGAAGCTTTCTTGTTGATGGAGTCAATGGGTGCTGAATCAACGGGAAACGTAAGGTTTTGCAATGGATTACATTGTCAGTCAAACTCTAAATCATCTAGGGCCTGATTTATATCTTAGCAGACGGGTTACTCCATCACAATGGTGATGAATATCCTGTCTGCCAAAATATAAATTCCATAGGATATAATGAAATGTATAATTCGTCGGACGAGATATTTGTCACTGTTGTGACAGAGTAACCCATACGCTGAAATATAAATCAGGCCCCTAATCATCAAATTGGTTGTAACAGATACTGTTGCAACTAATAGTATACACAGTTGACTCAGCAGGAGTGAATCTACAAGCAAAACTGAAAAAGGATAATGCAGGAAGCTGACTCTGTGTATACTATACCAAAGTACGGTATAGTGTGCGCAGAGTCCAGGGAGACTCCAGATGTATAACAGAGGCTAAATTAGATAAGTACTAACTGCTCTCTTTGTGCTAGTGTGGGCGAGAAGTTAGGGGTATCAGGAGGGTTTGTTAATCATTCATTGTATTACCTCAATCAAGACTGAAGGCACATTCTCAGAGACTGAATCCAGACCAATGGGATATGTATAAAAAAGGTATGCTTGTATTTTATTTCTAGAACCAAGCAGTACTTGGTACAGGTAGGTAAAATATACCTTCCATTATAAAACATTTCAAGAAGTGCAAATGGGAATCGATTTACAATCATTACAGGCTTGTATTGGTTCAAAAAGCAGTTTAAATTGCACAGTAATTACTTTGGATTACTTTCTCGTTACTTCTGGATTACATCGACTACTTGGGGTAACATGCCTAGATACCACGCCAGGATCTCACAATACAAGGTAAGCAAGACATTTTAGGGTTTACAATTTAGTTGCTTTTTCTTTCATACAAAAATCAGTGCAACACAACATTTTTGGAACAAAAACTCGCAACATTGTCTTATGGAAGAAAACTGGTTATCGGTTTCAAAGGTAAGTAATGGTCTTATGGGTGGGAGTTTTGGGGGTTAGGGCCAAGGTTCCCCATTGTCTAGGTAGGCACTCAAATTGCACTGCAGCGGCCGGGTGCAGAGTGCAGGGGCCCAATGTTAGCTAATGGGGCCAAATGGGCGTTCGTCAGGGATTGCTTACGAGTAGGCCACTTGGCTGGGGGAGCGAAGCTTCTGGGGTCAAGGTCAGCACTACTAGGGCCAATAATCAGCACAGGACCTGCACCACCAGCTGCACAGGGGAGGCTAGGTGCAGTGTGGTAAGTGGACTTTGGGGACCCTGTGGATTCCAATGGGGACAGAAAAGATGCTGCTGGCTCGGGCAGGGAGATTTCCTGGAGGTGACTACTGGCTGGAGAGGTAAGTTGAGTTCTTGGGGATGCCTGGACACTGTTGATTGGGCTACCCAAAGACATGGGGCTTCAGGTGCAGGGGTGACTTTCGTCGTTGGGTCTTTTTTACCTGCTCTGGTCGAATTCGGGGGACTCTTCAGGTTGAGGCTGCAGGCATTCGCTTGAAGGAGGTCGGGGATCAACAGATCCCGGGTCAGGATCACTGGGGAGACCTCCTCTTGGTGATGGGCCACTCGAACACGGGCCGGGGCATTGGGTGCAGAATGGAGAAAAATCGCAGAGCTGCCTGGATCCTGATTCTGTAGGTGAGTCTTGCTTGAGCAAATCCAGTGATCAAAGGAGACAGAGCCTTAAAGCTGGTTGCAGGGCAGGTCCTCTGGGCTATAGGGGCTGCTGGACTCGCTTGGGTTCTTGCTGTAGGCAGGTTGAAGCTGGGACAGGCAAGTAGCACTGGAGCCAAAGCGGTAAGTGTCTTCTTCATCCTGAGTGAGCACTGTGTTGTAATTTACTTGTAATTACTGCTTGGAATGTTATTTATTGCTTCTGTAATAGAATCAGAACTCTGGTAGCTGATGTTGCGTTAAGGATTCAGATTTTTGGCATTGGGAATTAATATAATGCCCAAATCAAGCTGATGCCTCCATCCTTGAAGATTATCCCCCCTCACTGCCACATAAACCTTCCCAACCATTTCCCTTCCTTTGAATACAATCGTGGCTACTGTGTATCAAACAACATCCACACGAGATCCACCATAACTAAATGGAGAAATGACTCGAGGAAGACAGCGGAGAAGACGTGTTTATGTGGGTGACTACTTAAATAAAGCTTAAATTACAGGAACTACTGGAATCCTGGCTTTTATCACACAGCTCTTCAGTCCTTCTTCTTTCTTCCTCTAATCTTCCTCTAATCTGAGAAGGAAAGGTTCAGGGTTGAGCTTAAATACTAAATTTAGGGGCGTTAAAAGGTGGGTGCAGGTCAGGACCAATGGGTCCCTATCTTGGGGTGGGTACACCACCTAACATGCAACTCTCCAGTGGGAAGGAGGCATGAGCCTCGTCATAATTGGCTGGGTCCCCTCATCTTCGAGATGGAGGGGACTCATATTTGTGCTTCACCTCGCCTCCCACACCTGAGGGGTGAGGTTGGCAAAGGTGGGCACACTTCTTTTCTTAGCTTGGTTTTTCCACTGATTCTCCTCCATCAAAGTGGGGGGCAGAAACGGGGGGAGCCAGTTGCTGTGGGCCGCAAAAGGTAGGGACAGCTTGCAAAGGCGGCTGGCCTTTGAAGCTTTCCCTTCATGGACCCAGCCCATCCTAGGGGGGGGGAGCTTGACAACTTTGCCCAGGATGGACTTTGTTTCTTGGCACAAGGAGTTGAGGCTCTCTACCCAGGGGTCCAGAACCCTGTCTGGTGGTGACAAATGGTGGGTAGCCAATCAGGAACCACACCAGGGCCACTCATCTTTCTGGGGGCATCTTTACGATGCCCTCTGGGTGTATTTTACATTAAATCCCACACTGGTGTCAGTGTGGGTTTAATGTGTTGAGAAGTTTGTTACCAAACTTCTCAGGTTTTAGTAAAGCCATTAAGGAACTGTGGAGTTTGTAATGACCAAATCCTACACCATATACTTTTTATGGCTTTACTACACTTACAATGTCTAAGAATGGACTTAGACACTGTTGGGGCACAGGGCTCATCCCACTGTACCCTCACCTAAGGGCTTGTGCACCCTACTAGAGGGGGGTCCTCCCTAGGGGGCAGGTAGTGAGTTGCAGGCATGGTTTTCAGGGATGTGTGCCAAGTCGACACTTCACTTTTCTCTGCACCAAAACACGCAGCCTGCAAGGCAGTGTGTGGGTTTCAAGGTGCAGGGCCTCTAAGGGTGGCACAATAGGTGCAGCAGCCCTTGGAGGCCTTCCCTGGTCAATCAATCAATTAATCAATCAATCGTATTTATAGAGCGCACTACTTACCTGTGAGGGTCTCAAGGCGCTGAAGGGTGGGGGTGCTGCTACTGCTTGAAGAGCCAGGTCTTGAGGAGTCTTCTGAAGGTGAGCAGGACTTGGGTCTGCCGTCGGTGGGTGGGGAGGGTGTTCCAGGTCTTGGCGGCGAGGAATGAGAAGGATCAGCCGCCGCCGGTCGCTCGTTGGATGCGGGGGACAGCTCAGAGGGCGAGGCTGGCTCAGCGGAGCTGGCGGGTGGGGTGTAGAAGTTGCGTTGGACGTTGAGGTAGGCTGGGACCGTGTTGTGGAGGGCTTTGTATGTGTGGGTGAGTAGCTTGAAGGTAATCCTCTTTTTGACAGGGAGCCAGTGTAGGTCTCTCAGGTGCGAGGTGATGTGGTTTCAGCGAGGGACGTGAGGATCAGTCGGGCAGAGGCGTTTTGAATGTGTTGCAGTCGTCGCAGGTGTTTGGCCGGGGTACCCGTATAGAGTGCAATGCCATAGTCAGGCCTGCGGATTGGTGTCAGTACAACGCGATGTATTACAACGCGTTCCGTTACAACGCGATTTTTACATCGCAAATACCATTACAATGCATGCCATTACAACGCATGGCATTACATAGCAGATACTTTTACAACGCATGGCATTACATCGTAAGTATAGGTAAGTATATCTTTTTTTTAAAAAATGTAATAAAGTTAATTAAATTAATTTAAAATAATAAAAATAATATAACATTTTTAAAACAGTAATTAATTTAATTATAGTAATTTAAAATAATATAATTAATGATATATAAAAAATTTATAAATATAAAATAATATAATGTAATTAATTACAATAAATATAATTATAATTTAATTAAGTTATAAATAATACATAATATGATTATATTTAATAAAATTAAAATAATTTAATTAATTAAACATTTTTAAATAATATAATTTAATTATAATCGTTTATTAATACAATTAAATTAATAATATATTAATTTAATATATTTTAAATAATACAATTAATGATATATAAAAAATTTATAAATAGAAAATAATATAATGCAATTAATTACAATAAATATAATTATAATTTAATTAAGTTATAAATAATACATAATATAATTATATTTAATAAAATTAAAAGAATTTAATTAATTAAACATTTTTAAATAATATAATTTAATTGTAATCGTTTATTAATACAATTAAATTAATAATTGTAAATATTGTTATTAATTTAATTAAATTAAATACAATTAATTTAATAAATTTAATTTATATAAAGTCGTAATACCCCTGTACCCCAAAACCCAAACCCTGCCCTAAAACCTAAAAACACCCCTGTACCCCAAAACCCAAACCCTGCCCTAAAACCTAAAAACACCCCTGTACCCCAAAACCCAAACCCTGCCCTAAAACCTAAAAACACCCCTGTACCCCAAAACCCAAACCCTGCCCTAAAACCTAAAAACACCCCTGTACCCCAAAACCCAAACCCTGCCCTAAAACCTAAAAACACCCCTGTACCCCAAAACCCAAACCCTACCCTAAAACCTAAAAACACCCCTGTACCCCAAAACCCAAACCCTACCCTAAAACCTAAAAACACCCCTGTACCCCAAAACCCAAACCCTGCCCTAAAACCTAAAAACACCCCTGTACCCCAAAACCCAAACCCTGCCCTAAAACCTAAAAACACCCCTGTACCCCAAAACCCAAACCCTGCCCTAAAACCTAAAAACACCCCTGTACCCCAAAACCCAAACCCTGCCCTAAAACCTAAAAACACCCCTGTACCCCAAAACCCAAACCCTACCCTAAAACCTAAAAACACCCCTGTACCCCAAAACCCAAACCCTACCCTAAAACCTAAAAACACCTCTGTACCCCAAAACCCAAACCCTGCCCTAAAACCTAAAAACACCCCTGTACCCCAAAACCCAAACACTGCCCTAAAACCTAAAAATACCCAAACACCCCAAAACATATACATCAGTACCCCAAAACATATACTCCTATACTCATACTTATTTTAAAAAATACTTAAATTAATATATTTAATTTATAATATTTAAAAACGAAATAAATATTTTTTTATAATTAATAATAATTAAATCAATAATAACATATTAAATAAAATTAAAAATAAAAATTAAATACTTACCAATACTTACGATGTAATGGTATGCGTTGTAATACCATCTGCTATGTAATGCCATGCGTTGTAATGGTATGCATTGTAATGGTATTTGCGATGTAATAGCTGCGTTGTAACAGCATTACGTTGTAAAAGATGCGTTGTAGCGGTAACACACCCAGGCCTGCTGCTGACGAGGGCCTGGGTCACTGTTCTTCTTGTATTGGTGGGGATCCACCTGTAGATCTTACGTAGTAAGCGGAGGGTGTTGCAGCAGGAGGAGGAGACAGCGTTCACCTGTTTGGGCATGGAGAGGGAGGAGTCGAGGATTATTCCCAGGTTGCATGTGTGGTCGGTGGGTGTCGGTGCTGTTCCTAGCGTGGTCGGCCACCAGGAGTCGTCCCAGGCTGAGGGGTTGGATCCGAGGATGAGGACCTCCATCTTGTCCGAGTTCAGCTTCAGTCTGCTGTTCTTCATCCATTCGGCGACGTCCTTCAATCCCTTGTGGAGGTTGGTTTTGGAGGTGTGCGGGTCCTTGGTGAGGGAGAGGATCAGCTGGGTGTCATTGGTGTAGGAGATGATGTTAGGATTATGCTGGCATTGGCGATGTGAGCGAGGGGGGCCAAGGAGACGTTGAACAGCGTCAGGCTGAGGGAGGAGCCCTGGGGTACGCCGCAGATGATGTTGGTGGCGTCAGCGCAGAAGGGGGGAGGTGGACGCTCTGGGTTTTGCCGGAGAGGAAGGATGTAGTCCAGTCCAGGGCCTTCTCTTGGATTCTGGCATCTTGGAGGCGTGTCTTTAGTGTGCGGTGGTAGACCGTGCCAAAGGCAGCTGACAGGTCCAGGAGGATGAGGGCTGATGTCTCTCTGAATGTCTATTTGGGTCCTGATGTCGTCTGTGGCTGCGATGAGGGCTGTTTCGATGCTGTGGTTTCTACGGAAACCGGACTGGGATGGATCTAGGATGTTGTTGTCCTCAAGATAGTGGGTCAGTTGCGTGTTGATGACTTTCTCGATGACCTTCACCGATAATGGGAGCAGAGAGTTGGGTCGGAAGTTCTTGAGGTCCTTGGGGTCCGCCTTGGGCTTCTTGAGGAGGGCGTTGATCTCGACGTGCTTCCAGCTATCCGGAAATGTGGCTGTCTCGAAGGAGAGGTTGATTACTTTTCAAAGTTGAGGTGCAATGGCTTCTCCCGCTTTGTTGAATATGTGGTGTGGGCAGGAGTCTGACGGTGATCCTGAGTGGATGGAGTCCATGATCTTGCCTGTTTCATCGTTGTTGACGTTGGTCCAGGAGGTAAGGCGGTTGATGCGGGTGGTGTTCACCGGTGGGGTGGGGTCTGGCGTTGTCGGGGTGGTCAAGGTGTTGAAGCTGTCATGTATGTCAGCGATCTTGCGGTGGAAGTAGGTGGCCAGCGAGTCGCACAGTTCTTGTGAGGGCGGTATGTCGTTGGCGCTGGCACTGGGTTTGGAGAGTTCCTTCATGATGCTGAAGAGTTCTTTGCTATCGTGTGCGTTGTTGTCCAGGTGGGCTTTGAAGGACGATCTCTTGGCTGATCTGATGAGGTGGTGGTGTTTGCGGGTGGCGTCCTTGTGGGCTGCGTGGCTGTCTGGTGTTTGTTCGTGGAGCCATTTCTTCTCCAGCTTCCGGCATGTTTGTTTGGAGGTCCTCGGAGAACCCACTTTCTTGCAGGTGCGGCTGTTGGATGGTTTTTTGAGTGGGGCGAGGGTGTTGGCGCAGTGGTCGATCCATTGGCTGAAGTTGCGGGCGGCTGTGTCTGAGTTGGTGGTCTTGGTGGGTTGGTTCTGGGCGAGGGTGGTGGCCAGCTGGTCTTCGGTGACTTTGCTCCAGCAGCGGCGAAGTAGCTGTTGGGTGCGGTGGTGTGTGGTGGATTTCTTGTAGGTGAAATGGATGCAGCGGGGGTCGGTCCAGTGGAGTTTTGTGGTGTGGTCGAAGGAGACGTGGTTGCTAGTGAAGATGGGGTCAAGCGTGTGGTCGGCGGGGTGGGTGGGTGTGGTGACGAGTAGTCTGAGGCCGAGGTTGGCGAGGTTATTGATCAGGGTGGTGGAGTTGGCGTCGTTGTTGTTCTCGAGGTGGAAGGTCAGGTCCCCGATGAGGATGTAGTCCATGGAATTGAGTGCGTGGGTGCTGACGAGGCCGGCGATGGAGTCACTGAACTGTGGCCGTGGTCTGGGTGTCTGTAGACGAGGGTTCCTCTGAGGGTGGTGTTGGGGTCGGTGTGGATCTGGAAGTGCAAGAGTTCGGCGGTGTTGAGGGTGTCGTCAGAGTGGGTGGTGACCTTGAGGGAGGACTTGTGTACGATGGCTATCCCTCCTCCGATACCGTTGGTGCGGTCTCTGTGGGAGATCTTGTAGCCATCCGGGATGGCTATGGCGATGCTGGGTGCCGAGGAGTCATTCCACAAGGTCTCGATCAGGAAGGCGACGTCTAAGGGCGGAGGTGTCGAGCAGGTCCTATAGCTTGACGGCGTGTTTGCGTGCGGAGCGGGCATTCAGAAGTATGCAGCGGAGGTGGTTGAGTCAGGTCTTGGGTGCTATGGCGGATCTGTTGCAGGTGAAGCTGCAGGTGCGGCAGGAAAAAGGTCCATGGGTGCGTTTGGGTGCGGCCTGGACGCAGGAGTGGTCTCGACCGGCGTTGAGTGCCCTTCTTACCCATGGTACCTTTTACAAGGGGCTTACTTGTGGCCAGAGATGTGCCAATTGTGGGTACAAAGTTACAGTTTTGGGAAAGAACACAGGCCCTAGGAACCTGATTGGGAGGGACCCAGGGCACACCAGGTTGCATCAGATGTCAAGCAAACATTTGGGGCGTAACCATGCAAAAATGGCATCTTTCCTACAGATAAGAATCAAGAATGCTAACCCATCTAGTGTATTTCTTTCTGAATTTTTGTTCTGATAAAACATGTGTCCTAGTAAAACAAGTGACTAAAAGGTGGAGACAGTCCAAATGAGCAGTAAGATTTTCAGTGAAAAACACATATTTCATGATTCTGTGCACATTTTCTACACTTTCTGAACTTCCCACAGAATTTTTCAATCTCTACTAGAATTTGCAGGTAGATCCAAAGTAGGTGAGATTTTGGGAAATTAAGGAAAATTACTGTGACCAGGTTCATTGAGGCACAATCAAAGTGGCAGTGATTAACCATGGAATGCAAGACTGTTGCCCTTGACTGAAATACTGATATATCGCAGTGGCAGCTCATATGACATTCAGGCAAGGCTGAGCAACTTACCCATGCATTGTTAGTTTTTGCAGAGCAGCTGCCCAGCCAAAGCTGCTCACTCACCCACTCGAGGTTCTTTTCTATTCACTATGATTGACTCCTCTAAGTAATTGAATCCTCACAGGAGTAGAAAAACACACAAGGGGCGAGGTCAATATGTGGGAAATGAGCAACATAAATTCAGCCACCAACTGCTGAGAGGCTTACAAGAGAATGTTGCATGTTACAACGCGTGCTATTGCCACACAGTAGGTAACAATGCGGTTTTTACAACGACCGCGTTGTTACCATACGTGGCAATACTTCGCAAGTTGTTTCAACGACTTGTGCTAGATGGTGCGCTGGATTTAGGAATAGTATAAATGACTATTCCTAGTGCAATTAGCGAAACAGCAGGGAAGGTGCTTGATTTAAAATCCAACACATTCCCTGGCTTTTCATGCCACCTAGGCATGCGTGGTAACAACGCCGTCGTTGTAACAAACGCATTGTTATGTACCTGTGTGGTAATGCCAGTGTTATAAACGCTGTCTCCCATATGGGTAAAGGGACTGAAATCTTGATAGCAAGGTGTCCAGTGGACAGCCGAAGAGAAATGTGAATAAATGTGTGAGAACAAGACCCCCTTATTATAATTATTCCGCTTTATTATCAAGAAGAAATGTTGAAAATAAGGAAAATAGAGTCAATGTAGTTTGATTATCTTAATATTATATTGAGAAAGACAGTTCTGGGGGTCAAAAAGTTTATCTTTTAAACCCGCACAAATATCAAGACATTTCCTGAGGGGATTTCGAATAGGGCTGAGCACACTTTGATTTTCTAATGGCAGTTTACGGGTCATGTCTTAACAATGCACAGTGTCAGCAGGATGGAACCAAATGCCCAGGGATCAGAAAAGCTAGTCCGAATAATTGTGACCTGCCTTAATGTGGTAGGGGAGATCGATTTTTATCCAGACTGGCAGGCTTCAGCTTACTTTTATATTCTAATGCCGATAAAGGAAGTTTGTTGGTCACCCTTCACAATGGGAAAGGTCGGCTTGATTCAAGCGGAGGCAGCTCTGGGACAGCCTGCAGGTTAATGACTCTGGGGCAGATCTACAAGGAAGTGCTGCAGCTTGGCAATGCAAGCCCTTTGGCTGAACAACGATGCGCACTCCAGAAGCACATGAATGTAACATATTTACAATAATATGTTGCATTCCTGCGCTCTCCCCTGCACTGGCGCACAAACTGCAGCCATGCGCTGGCGCTGGCACCCTTACACCATGGTGCAAGGATACCTGCGTCATGGGGAGAAAAACAATCACTACCGAAATTTTCCTCTGTCAATGCATGCTGTAGAATGCAGCATTCTTTAATAGAGGAAAAAAATAGGAGAAATGAAAATATTTCTCCTCGTTGCACCTCGCTATGCCTCCCCTGGAGAGGCGTAGCATTGACATGCATTTCCAGATTTACGATTCCTTGTATATCTGGAAATGTGTTTTGTTCCCACGCTACACCCATGGAATGCTACTTCCATGCAAAGTGCTGCGTGTGAAGGCGCCGTATTTACAAGGAGAGGAAAAGTCGAGCAGGGTGGCTTTTCCTCTCCTTATAAATATGGAGAAGTGAAACGCGCCTCCATACGTCACAAAAAGTGATGTGCTGGTGGTCCAGGGGGCTCGTAAATCTACCCCTCTGTGTCTATGTTCCATTATGGATGGCAGTCTCAAGAGGGTCAAGAGGATAAATATGTATATTATCTTGCTGGGTTAGTGGATACTCTACGAGTCACGACAATAGTTTTATATAAAAATGTGCATGTTCTTATATGCGGAAAGTCAATAAAAAGAGTCGTAAAAATACAGTTATACCTTAAAATCTTGTTTTGCGTGTCTGAGGTACGTACACACATGCAGGCTCGAAGTTTGCCGACATTAAAACAGAGATCCTTACCCCTGCCTAATTGCAGGATCTACAGAACACACAAACACATAAATGGCATTGCTGATATTTGAGTATTTCGCTTCCTAAAACAATTATTTTCTTGCTCTGACTTGGAACCTCTGCAGAGTAGAACACATTGCAGCTTTTTCACTGTGGGAAGGTGTTACATTTGTAGCTTCAGATAGATTGTTGAAACTTCTCCTCCAGACCTTAGCTGTTTGGCGAATGTCATGTTCAGGAGATAACACAAACAATTACACCTAGGCTCAGGAAACTGAGTAGAATGTGTCTGATTTGGAGATAGTGGAGTTGATGAAACCGAGTAATGGAGTAAAAGGAAAAAACTCGAAAGGAAGAAGAGCTGTAACCTACTTCTACAACAGGTGCACCACTTAGGCTTTCCGTGGGTGAGGTAGTCCTTCCATTCATACAGAAGCGGAATAAACCTATTGAATCCTGAGAACAGCGCAAGAAGGTAACATGACAGCAATGGTTTGCTATCAATTGAGGTAGTTCAGAACTCACGTGTTATGTTATCTAATACAAGGCAGAGTAACTTTCCAAACTTCATAAACATAGCAAGATACTCGGTCAAAAATAACAATAATGTCCGCTCTTAAACATAAGTGAATGACAGCATTGCAATGTCTGATTCCGAACTCTTTAAAAAGAGGACAAATACATCTCTTTGCTAACAAAGATAAAGAGCATAGCAGGAAAAGTGTGTAAGAGTCTGATCGCCACCTTGCAAGCAAGGGAAGGTGGAATCACCACTATAAATCGACCAGTTCTGTATAAAAGACTTTTCAGGGAGGCATCCTAGTGGGAATTTTATAAACAGAACTCTCTTTGTTGGTGGAAATATATGATCAATATAATTATCGAATTCTAATGCGGGTTTGATTCCCCAGAGGGTAAGCAACAATTTTCCATGGTCCTGATCAGAAATCCACAACCAATAGTTCGCCTTTGTTCTATCAAGGGTTGAAGGATCCATGGTCTCCAAATTGGGCAAATATCTTAGAGCAACTAATGTTGTTGAGTTTATTTGTCATTTGTTTGAGCCACAGTAACTTTTAAGAATGACTGCTATCCCAAAGTTCACATGTTGATTTGAGGTAGATTGATAACGTCAGTTTGGACCACTTCCAGTGCCAAAACAAGAGTTGTTTTAGAGCAGCAATGGTTTCGATGTTGGTCAAGCCCAACTCATGTTTGAGAGCTGCTGTTGGGGTCCCGGAACCAAGTTGTAACAAATGGCATAGAAATTGATTTTCGATTTTCAGGAGGCCTGCTGCCTTACTGGACCTCCAAATCTAAGCTCCACATAAGCCTGCAGCAAGTTCTTTGGCTTTGTACAAGAATTGTAGCGCCGCTTGATCGCTCTTCGCTGAACATTACTTCTGAAACGGATGATAACATTTATCTGTTGAGCATGCTCATTTCACTCTTTTACCACTGTTTGCCCCAGGCCAATTTAGCGTTGAAAATTATCCCTAGCTAATCATAGGAATCAACCTGTTCTAGCCGTTGGTTGTAGACTCTGAAAGAATTCTGCAAACTGCACAGAGTATTGATCCGTGTATGTTTAGTGTTTGAAATTTCTATTTTGAGTTTCTTTTTTGAACAATATAATTCAGAACCTTTGAGGAGTTTGTGCGTGGAAAGTTCTGGCCAACAGAATGTCAGCGGTGGCGAATAGCAAGATTGGTGTTTTATCCCCCTATCAGATTTAAAGCTAGCAGTTGAGTGCCCATGTCATTAATTAACAAATTAAAAAATAAAGGTGTGAAAACAAATCCTTGCCTGACACCCAGTTCTATGCCAAAGCTTTGTGTGCAATCTCCATTGGGGCCAAATATCAATACTGCTGTGTTACTCTAGTGAAGCAGCCTTATGGCACGCAAAAGCTTGTTGTTAAAACCCTGCTCCTCCAGAGCATGCCAAAGGGCCGGCCTGTCCACAGAATCAAAAGCTGTGGTAAAATCAATATATTAAGAAAAGAGAAAAATATTTTTAAAAGGTGTATTTCAAACGGATGGAGTACAAAGTTCTTGGTTGATTTTACCTTGTGACTTGGGAAAGCCATCTTGAAATGGATACAAAACATTTTGGTCCTTGACCCAAGTCTCTAATCGAATTATAAGTAGTAGATTGGGTGATAATACCCTTTAGAGTTCCAGGGACCTTTTTATGCAGAGCAACAATGACTAGGGCTCTCCAAGAAGCTGGGACTTCCCATCGTTCCCATATTGTATTGTAGGCAGCAGTTAGGTTTGGGACCCAGGTGGCTAGATTGTTGAGGTAGGTGTCACACTAACAAGGGATCTTTCCTCAGCTGATGCTATAGTGGACTCTTTGTCAAAACCAAGTGATGCATATACTGCCTTTGAGGTCAAGTTTGCCATGCAAAGATTGTCTATTAACTAACACTAGCTTTGATGAGGTTTTCAAGAAGGTGTCGTGTAGTTCCTAGGCAACCCCAGGACCTGTGCGTTTTGGATGACCTAAACTGAGGGTTTTCAGTCCACACCGACTCCAGACACCGCCACAGGATATGCCAGCCGTAGGACCAGCTAGCTCTACAGTGCCACTAGCATCCCCCCTATATCCTACAGTAGTGTAGGTAGTTTCTGGCAACCACTGAAAATGACTGCTTACCGAGGAAATCTCATTTGCCACGAGGATTGACCCTGACTTCTGCCTGCACTCTGAGGCTGTTCGTGCTTCCGCCACCTTTCGCGACACCCACTCCGCGTGTGCCGCTCAAAGACTAACCCTGCAGCAGCGAGGATCGTGTTAGCTTCCCAGCTTTCCATCTGCTCCCTGAGGCTGTTTAACCTGGTGTGAGCGGCTCCGCAGTCGGCGGACAGCACACTCGCTCCCAGTGGATAGCGGCCCAGGTTGAGGACTTTGGTGGGAACACAGCGAGTGGAGCCTACCGGGGATATGCGAGGACCAGCATCCTCCATTCTACACGGCTGGTGCCTCTTCCCCCGGCGGCCACGCCCCCAGCCTCCTCATACTTCACAGGCGCATTCGCCACCGCGACGCAGGACGCGCGCGGGACGGAGCTCGGGGCGAAGACCGGGCAAAGAGCGGGCCGTTTGAGGCCGTTCGAGTACGGCAGAGTCCGGCCCAGGACTACCCCCACTGCCCGATCTTGATAAACCTAAGGTAGGCGGATTACATAGTACCAAAACCCCATGGTAATGTGCGTTTGGACATAAGAAATAGCATACTGATTGTGAGGGCCATAAAGTTTCCAAAATAATTTGTTTATCAGTGTGTTAGGTCCAAAGTAGTTGCAGTTGGTCCCAATTAGATATTACCATGCCTTTAAGATCAGGCAAAGAACGCACAGTCCAAATTCAAACAACTAAGGGAGTTGTCTCGGGTCCGTTGGATGCTTTCATCACACGAGCCACGGGGATATTGGAAAAGGAAATCGCGATGGTGGAAAAAAGACTCTCGCTTGATCTTGTTAGTGGGAAGCGCTCCTCGCTGGGTGGGTTGGCAACTACCAGTCCTGTAGCACACGCAGCATTCAACTGTATACACTCTGTCACCACCGAGGCAATAGTTCATATAGATAGTGTGGGGGAGGGCCCTTCTGTCCGCTTACTGGATAATGATGAACACAATTTAGATGATTCCCAATTAAGTGGGGGGGATGGATCCCAGGTTAGTGTGGAAGCTGAACTTAGTTTGGAATCCAGCCACTCACCTCCTAATGCCACCAACACTGTATCCAACTGGCTAGTCGAGGTAGACCTTCCAGGCACAGATATAACATCTAGAAAGAGAAAGCAAGATTCAAGCCTTTCGGGGGGGAGAGAATGTAAGATGTCCAAAATAAAAGATACATCTGGCAATGAAATCCCGGTCCCTGGGCATCCCATAGATACACACACACCCCAAGTATTCCCTAATGTGCTATGCCCCTCCCTCATCTCTTTGGGATCTTCTAACCCCTGCCCAATGTGCCTCAATAGTGATGAGGCCTTGTTAGTAAAAATGGAGGCCATGATTAAAACCCTCCTACTCCCCGTTTTGGAGCAGACTAGGTTGATGACTTCAAAAATAGACACTCTGGAGTCTGTAGTGAGCACAAATTTGGGCCTGCTACAAAAATTAACCAGCACCAGCTCAGTGGGAGGTATCAATACACAGCTAGCACCAAAGACAACAAGCGCTAACAATATTCCCACCAGTAATTCCACTAACCTTAAATCAACAGGGGCAGTCACCAATAGGCCTATTGGGGGGGGGGGAAGGCCAAAAGCTACTTCCAGCAAGGTAACTGAGGGCTCCTTATCACATGCCCCTAAGACGAAGGCCACTGACAAACCTAATCTTGTTAAACCTCAAACTACCAGGCCACCCCCACAGGCAAAACCCAACCCTAATACTCCCGACAGCCTTTTCACGGGCATTCAGTTAACCACCGAAGCACTACCAATCCAATGGTGGAGAAACACACCAGGCATACCATCCCACGTGCTGATCTCCCCCCGGAGGCAACACAATATACAATAGTATTAACTGGTGTTGCTCCTTTAAAACCCGGTAGTAAGGAGTCGTATGGGGACCTACGCAACAAGGTGATCTTTTGGCTAAATAAAAAACGTCCCCTGCCCCCATCCTCGCCAACCGAAATCCTCTTTTTGTAAGGAGAGTTGATTGGGTGGGTCATGGCACCAAGGACCTGGAGGGTGATTGTATTCTAATCTCGTTTAAGGATCCCTGGGTGGTGGACACTATTCGAAGAGAAGCCAGGTTTGCTAGACAGGGGGATGTCCAAACTCTGGGGCTATCATATTTCTATCCACATAGACAAAGCTTTATCCCAACAGGCCCTAACTATAGGCGACCCCCTGTTAGGAGGCATCCCATAGAAATGACACCCCAAACCCAGCAATTCCCACTTCTCTTCAACCACTTTGGCCCTCTATCTGATCTTTAGGCCATAGATTGACATCATACACCATCTAGGTTGATCAATCCTGTTGAGAATGTTGGGTACCAGGCAGCGAGGCGGAGTCAGGAGGCCCCACAGCCTATATATAACGTAGAGGAGTGCATGGGGGATTTAGTTACGACAGAAGCTACTGTATTAGTACCCAAGGATGTAACAGAGACCCTGAAGGCTGGGAACACCCCGAATAATCTTAGGAGTATTGAGAATAGGCGGGGTAGTGGGGGTGAACAGGCAACTTTTGTAGCTCCAGTTCCGATGATCCCCCCTGTGGTCTCCACCACAGAAATACTCAACATAGTGTCCTGGAATGTTGCCGGGGTTAAGGGCCGAATGCTCTCTGAAGATTGGTTGGAGTTTGTGGACAAATTCAACATCATCCTATTTCAGGAAACCTGGGCACCTGATCCAACCTTCAGGTTGGGATATGTTAACTTTTTTAAACCAGCGATCAGAGGCGGTAAAGGGCGCGCATCAGGGGGTTTATTGATCTGGGTGAAGCAGTCATTGGGATACTACCCTACAGAGCTAATTGTACAGAACCCGGATCTTCTGATAATTAAGCTGAGTAAGGCTGGACATCGGGATTTGATTGTGTTTAATATATATGCTCGAGGCCTACCTGGTGTTCGCTGTCCCGCCTTGCTGGATGTACTGGACTATAACCTTGCTGGCTTGGGTAGTGAAAATGTTATCCTCCTAGCAGGTGATTTAAACTGCACTTTTGAGCCGCTTTACGACATAGGGGACAGCTGGGGTTCAGCAGAGGACGCAGCATGGGATATTCCTGATCAAAACTGTTAACGCGACTGAGGCAGCTGTGAACTGGATGGCTCTTTGTTTAACCCGGGGATTTCGGGCCAGCAATGGGCACAAGATCAGACCAAGGAGCCAATTACACCTTTGACAATGGCCTAAGGAAAAGCCGTATTGACTATATTTTGCTAAAGTTGGAATACTGGCCTCTGTTGGTGGACATGGACGTAGTATCCCGCCCAGAAAGCCACCACAACCCCTTGTCACTCCAATTAAGGTTACCAGGAATGAAGAGACTGGAGGAGCCTAGTAGCTCACGGACAGGGGATGTCCTCTTAACTAATGATAGGAAGAGGTTAAAATGGTCTAGGATCGTGGAGGATGAAACCCTACGAGACAATGTTAACACTGTGGTTACAAATATGTTTAATGAAATGCTGACACATGATTTGCTGGGGGGTAGTCTTGAAAAGGCAAACAATATCATTAATCTCCATGACCGTTGTTTCGACCAGTTAAAGTCTCTACTTTCTCTTCCGTGTCAGAAGGGAGCCACTAAAGTAAATGTCCCCCACCAGAAATGGTATAACAAAAAGTGCAGGGAGGCCCATACTTATCTTATTAAAGCAGTCAAATCCCGGAATATGGGCGCAGTTAAAGCAGCCAGGCTGCAACATAGGAAAACACAGTGGGAAGCCAAACGGGAGTGAGAGGACAAGTATTGGTCGGACCTTCTGGATGCCTCCATCTCGAATAATCCGACTAAATTTTGGGATTTAGTTAAGTGGGGGAAGGATCCCGATTCACGCACCCCCGCAAATCATGTACCTCCTGAAGAGTGGGTGATTTTTTACTCGGCTCAATTTAGTGTCAAGAATCCCAATCCCCCTTACACCCTGGGCGAGGCACCCCTGTTACCTATCTATGGGGAGAAACTCATCTTCTCAGAAACAGAGGTTGAGTTAGCACTAGGCTTGACCCAGCGAGGTAAAGCGCCGGGGATGGATCTCATCCCCGCCGATCTGTTCAAAGCTAACCCCGCTCTTTGGTTGCCCTATATAACTAAGATTGCCAACTCAATAGCTAAAGGAGCAAGAATCCAATAGTCCTGGAAGGGGGCGGAGATACTCCCAATATATAAAAAAGGCGATAGGTCTAATGCAGGCAACTACCGCCCAATTAGTCTCATCGACTCCATCCAAAAAATCATTGCACGCATGGTCCTGGGCAGGGTCCAAGGCTGGATCGAATCAGAGGACATACTATCTCCTATGCAGGCGGGCTTCAGATCGGGAACGAGCACCATCGACCAGGTGTTCAGATTTTGTCTGATCTACTGGAAGGTGGTCCTGCTTGGTGGTGGCACCATCTTTGCAGCGTTCATCGATCTGAAGTCCGCCTTCGATCAAGTGCCGAGGGACAAATTGTGGGGAGTCTTGAGGGAATTAGGAATACCTATGGAGCTACTTGACCTAACAGTTAAACTGCATGAGGACAACTATGCGAGGGTGAGGTAGGGAGGCCAGGGACAAGTGACGGAACCCTTCTCCGTAACTCGAGGTGTCCGTCAGGGGTGCGTCCTGGCGCCAACACTTTTCCTTTTATTTATTGATCAAGTGGTCAAATTCTTTGCAGACACTCCCACTGATGCCCCAATGCTGGCAGGGACAAGGTTCCCAATGCTCATCTTTGCCGATGACACCCTACTCCTCTCTAGAATACGTTGCGGACTACCGCTTTGAGGAGTTCTGTGCCATCAACGACCTCAAGGTAAATGTGGGCAAAACGAAGTTTATGGTCCTCACGAGGAACCATCCTGTCCGGAGCTCTGTAAGCATGAGCGGAGCCAACTTGGACCAAGTTGAGACTATGACATACTTGGGGGTCACTCTAGATAGCCGTTTGAGATGGAAAGACCAAGTCGGTGCACAACATCTTAAGCTTGCCCGACTCACTGGCTGCTTAATAAGTGAGCAAAAGAGATCTATCACTAAGCGGGTCACCCCAGCTCTCAAGATTAACTCAGCAATCTTATACGGTGCAGATCTCTGGGGTTACATGGACCTCTTAAGTCTGTTTAAAACTCAGTGTAAGTTTCTACGGAATCTAGTAGGACTGCCACAGTCGTCCCCATCCACCCCCCTTTGTTTAGATCTGGGGTGCCCTCCGATTAATGAAATGGCCAGATTTAGATTGGTGGCCTTTTGGAGGCGCTTATGGACCTCCCCTGACCTCACTCTATTTGCAAAGGAATTAGCAGAAGTCAGGTCAATTGGGGGTTCTGGGAAAATCCCTTGGCTTCAAACGGTAAAAACCATCTTGGTAGACATGGGGTTAGAACAGTTATGGACATCCCCTTCTACCAGCGCCTTTCCCTCCAAACAAGAATTTAAAGCATTGTATTGGGCCACGCTCCGCCAAACACGAGTTTCTGCCTCCAGCTCTACCAGTCTCACGGGTAGGTTTCTGACCTTCAAGTTGGATCCGTCCCGTGAACCTAACTGGGATGTTATTACCAAACCGCTGGACAAGAAACTCTACCATCAGTTCCGGGTAGGAGCCCTGCCATTGAACACTTTTACAAATAATTGGTCCATTGGTGCCACGGATCTCTGTAGATGGTGCTCAGGTCAGAAGGAAACAGAGGGCCACTTCTTGTTTGCCTGCCCTAGCTTCTCAGCGCCGCGAACCAAATGGCTAAAACCGCTGTTCCAGCGCCTGCCTTTTAGAAAATCTGCAGAGGCCATTGGGCGCTAAAAACGAACACCTCTGAGGTGTTTGTAGTGAGCCTAGCCAAATATCTAGGGTGGTCTTGGATTATCAGGTCAAAACATCAGACAAATCCTTGATAGTGTCCACTGATGCCCCATTAAAAGGCCGAATGCTTTTCTTTCCTGTAAATACATGATTGCATCTTATGCATCTTACATTAGGAATGGCTTTTTTAAATGTTGTTGTTTGGAATTTAATTGCTAACTTTTATTATGTCTGGGTCAGGTTTGTCTTTCTTGATGTTTAATATCATTTTAATTTAATTTTTAAAAGTGGTCTAGTTTAGTATTGTATAGTTTACTTCAGTTTAGTTCACTTTAATTTAGTTTTAGTTTAGTTTTGTTTTGTCTTACTTATATAAACAAATTAGGTTGTTGTTGTAGCGGTATTTTAAACAATAACAACCATAATTGTATATGGATAAGACTAGCTAAAACTATGAAATTTTCTTATAAAAGTGTGTTATAATGTGTCTTTTATGATTTTTTAAATCGAAATAAAGACTTTAAAACCTGAACCTGACAACCCTGATTCCTCAGGGATCGTGGAAAACAGTATTGTACTTTTCGCTCAGGAACTCATGCTTACTTATTCTCAGAAAATACCCAGAATGGCGATTAGGACATTTTCAATAAATATTTATTTGTCCAGCGTCAGTCCTGTGTAAAACATATTTGCAGCAATAATCAGGAGACAGAAGCATACCAAAGAAATCGCAAGTACCAATATGGTAAATAGTAGATACATTTCTACCATATTGCTAAAAAGATGAACCTATACAGTTCAGATACGACAGTAGTACTCGCAAACTCCTATAATGCGTACCCTACGTAATTTGCTTAAATGTACCTAGCCTAGGTATGTAGGTGTAGCAGGTACATGTGCATATATGTATGCATATAGCCAAGGATCCCCTAGGGAAGCTCCAGCCCCCTCACCAGATGGTAGAGAATAAAGGACGTTATCTATGCTCCAAGGGTGACACCCCAAAAGGGATGTCAGACCGCTGCGTGTCGAAGATTCAGCATGCAGGACACCGTGTCAGTGTGGAAGGAATTCTCCTCTAATTTCCAGGGAGGAATAAGGGTCTTATATATAGAGTGATCACTCCAGGGTTTCTCCTAGAATTGATATGTTTTGAAAGCACTCATAAATGTTTTGAAAGCAATCATAAATGTTTTTCTAAAACAATGTGTTCTTGCACAGTGGGCCTGTTGGCCAAGGATGAAAAAAGCGGTGACCCTCATACAGAATAATTATGCATTGGCTATGGACTTGTGTATGTACATCAGGTACAGGGATTATAAAAAAAAATACTAGGAGCCTGGTGTCTAAGAGACAGGAGCAAACTACCAGGAAAAAGATCACCTGTTCCAAACCGTTATTGTTGTGGGAATGGTACAATGTATGTAAAAAGGGCCATACATGACAGGACTAGTCCAACGAACATGACATCCACTCCTCATCAAAATGTAAACAGGGTCAGCTAGGTACTTATAAAGCTAAGGCTATTAAAAGCATAAAATCATTTATACTTAAAATACTAAAAAGTGTTCATAAAAGAAAAGCCATTTTCCCTAAAAGCGTTCAATTGGTCCTTCAAACTTGAATATGTGGTTATTACTTCATTGAGCACCTTGAAAGCATTTATGCTTATTTAGAGCAGAGAAGAAGAAAAACTAAAACAAAGTCTGTTTTGTCCTTCAATTTGGTAAATGTTTAAAAATTGCTGAATATTTCCCAGCACAGGGAAAGCCAGATTGTTTATGAGTCCTGTGCTGAAGACTCAACATGGCTGAGCATTGCATCCACAGTTGGCAATCCCTCCGACACTTCCAATATCATGTTGATTGAGCAAAGATGGCCATTTTTGGTTCCCACAGCAGCCGACGGGGAAGAATTAGATGCCTGCATACCTGTACCTCCGGAGCAGAGCCAATTTCCCTTCCAACAGGAGTGGAAGCATCCCTTGGAGGCTTTAAAATTGGCGTCATCAACATGGGAATACGCTGTGGACAAGTGTCCACATGTGCTTGCAAGGCCTCCACAAGCACATCTATGTCCAGTGCCGCAACCGATGGAAGTGTTAGACACAGTTCCAACAAGCATCCAAATCCAAAGAAGAGTCAGCGGAACACAGGCAGGACACAGCCTAGCTAGACCAGTCTAAAAGACAGGAACCAATGCTCACTTAGCTCTCGAAGCTGAGGCATACCCGGGTAGAACACCATACACTCACAACAACGTCGTTCCAGCAGTGTTCTTTTCATGTCTTGATGGATTGAGATGTCGATTGCAAATCGATGGGATTAAAATCAGGATGCCAAACACTGATAGCAGGACCAGAGGAAGCCCGCCAAAAACGTGTCCAAGTACGGAGTGTATGAAAGGTGGAGTTTCTCAGAAGATGGTCTGAAGTTGATTAATGGACCTTGTGAGAAGTTGGCCTGATATGCAGTGCTCACTATTCTAGTGATCACTATGTATCAGTCCAAACAACCCTTATTGATGATTGGTTGTAAGTCAACCTTATAGACCAGCTATCCTAGTAGCATGGACAAGAGCGGTGTTTAGGCTAAACTCTAGAGGGCGTGTTAAGCCAGCTGTTATACCAGTTAGATGCTGTCAGATTTGACAGATTAACCAATCGCACTCCTCTGGGGAAATCAATCCCTTCAAAGTTTCAACTCAGTTCAAACATGAGGTATTCTTAAAGTATACCAAGGGAACCAATTTGTTGCTCAAGTTTATTCATATAGTTCAATATTGTTCCAAAAGTGAGCTGTTACATCACAGCTGTATCAGAGATCAACGACATTCCAATGAACATCATGTTACCCATTGATTCATCCAAATACCCAATGCATTTCATGCTGTCTGCACTTCATCAGGGGAAAAACATTTCTATAAGGTAAAATCAAAATGAGGTACAATCAATGATATGGAAGCAGGTCACAGTCTGTGCAGAATGCTAAACATTGTACTCAGGGGATGACAACAATCGATCTATAGACATGCTTTAACGTAGGTGAAATACAGGGGTGTGTGAAAAAAATTAAAATGTGCAACCCGAGTGATGTTAAAAACGGGAGGTATTCCTATGGTTAATCCGAGGGAACAGAAACGCGTGCCATGAATATAAACAAACCCAGTGCGTCGTGTTACAAACAAACAGTAAAACTGGTGCCATATAGTTCATTCGCGATTCCATAACGGTGAATACCTCGGTGATATGCGACGTATCGCTCGTGTAAATAAACACTGAATTAATGTGCATATTCAGCTCAAGTGGGTACACGCTGTAAAGCACTCACCGGTCGGGTAGTTAGGTGGGACGCGTAGTTAGTTTTCACTATTCTGGTCCGAGGTCGGGTTAGTGTGTTTCCTCGTAACCCGGAAGTGTGTAACACAGTGCATTATCCTGAACAATAAATGATAAATGAATAAGGCAGACGTGTGACGGCATTTATAGTGCAGGATAAATAATATCTTAGGAATAGCATTACTATTGAAAAACAATAATCACATTTAGTTGTGCAGTATGCACATGGGATGTGTGGTTAGAATCGCGGCCATATTGGTGCGGTCAGTGGCATTATTAAACAAAAGGGGAAAACTGTGTAAACACCTAAAGTAGAAACTCATAACGAAGGTCAAAAATTATAATGATAATTTTTGCAGGAAGCAAAAATTACATTTTCTGTCTAGCTGGCATAGTAATTGATGCTAAAACATGTTCATAAGATAATGCCAATGTCTGAGGTAATGTTGTTCGTTAAATAGCCTGAAGCAGTAAATCAGGATTATAAAAATCAGAATTATATAAAGCTACTATATTCGAGACGTTCATTTAACCCCGTGGGTTTGCAGGAATTCAGTTTTTTAATCCAAAACATCTCGCGTTGGAGCAGTCTTTTTTTTGTTATCGCAGCCTTGCCTCACAGGAACCCACTCCAAAACCAAAAAACAAAAAAAAAAAAAGCCAGCTGTTATACCATCACATATACCCCTTGAACACCAAGTGAAAGGACACCACACAAGTTGTTATGAAAATAAAAGATATTTATTTATAACACAACAGCCCTGGACTCTTTATGAGGACAGGGTGCTAAGCACAATACAAAACTCTTGAAGAAATACTGAAAGTCTCACAATTTACACAAATGCCCGAGGGGCACGAAAACCATATACTATGGAAGTGGAATGCGAAATTACTAGCAGGTAAGTACTACTCTCAGAGACTTTAGAAACGCTAGGCCTACAATGCTGAACCCTTAGATTAGAAGCAGGAGGCCTAGGGACGTCGTGTGCAGAGTGGGAACTCTCACGCGTAATGCGGGACAAAGTCTATGGATGCTAGTAAATGCAAAAGTTAGTGTTCTCGGGCAAACCCGACTAGGTAGGTCAAAAACGAAAGTGGATCTAGACACTTAGAGAGTTTGCCTATGCTGGAGCACCGTGGTACTCGGTTTACCTAGCCCAGGGGCTGCGGCTGCATAGGGTTCAAGTGTTGTCGGATTTCTTCGTTGACGAACCAGGAGCCTGAAAGAAGAAGTTGCTGGCAGGCGACCAGTGAAGATGGTTGATGTGATCCAAGCCTGGATCGGTGATGGAGACGACCTGTAAGCAGAGGGGACCGAGTTCTGAATCACTAGCCAGTGATTAGATGGGCACCAGGATGGCACCGGATGAAGTCACCTCGACCAGGTGAGTGGGCGACGCTGGGCTCTGCAGTCTCTCGGACCAGGAGGCATTGTCGGCGACCAGGATGGAGGTGCGAGCTGTCCCACGAAGGTATCTGCTTTCGGCGATGCTGGACCCAGGATTGGGTCAACAACTCTTGGCAAATGCAAGCCCACGCGGTGGACTCAAAATGGCGTCTGGAGTGGACCAGGAGGGTCCGGGGTGCTCCTCTGTTGGAGGGGAGCAAGGGCCAGTCTGGAGCAACCAGACCAGTGATAGAAGTGTCATAGTTCGTCGTCAAGAGGGCTACAAGCCAGCAGGCAAGTGGCCGGACAACGCGGTGAGCAGCAAAGAGCAGAAGGGCCCCACGCAGATCTCGTGGATGCTGGGGGGCTGGACTTCGGTGCTGGAGCTGCTCAGGGTTAGGGCTTCTCAGACCCCAAAGCACTTACTCGAGGATCCCTCAGCAGTCGTGCTGGATAAGCGTAGTGCAGTTCTGAAGATGGCCGGTCCCTCAAGGTCTCGTCACACCCACGAATCTATGCTGGGCTGATGATGCAGGTAGAGGTCAGAGGTGCCAGGGAAGCCAGGTCTCGTCGTGCTGGTCGGTCTGGTTTCGGAGGAAGGACGTGCAGCAAACCGCAGGTTACTTCGTTGGTGCCCGCTGATGCAGGGTGACTACTCCTTAGTCACAAGGGAGAAATCTTGAGAAGAAGTCTTGAGTTCCTTTCGTAGAAAGTAGTTTCAGGATTCAAAGATGATCTAATTTGGAAGGGTCCCCGCTCCTACCTTTATTCTAAAGAAAGGGGCTGGTACGCAACTAGGTCCTGCCCATGGGTGGGACCAAGAAGGGGGGTGGTTACACCCCTCTCCCATGTCTGGACTTTCCCCAGCTCAGGGGCTGGTGTGCCCCTGGAACTGGTTCAAGCCGGCATATGCACAGTGAGCACCGGGGTGCCACTTGCAGTCACCTTCCTATTCAGCCCTGCCTACCTAGGATATACAAAACCCTGTCTGGGATGGTTCTAGCACCGCCTCTGACAGGAAACCCTTTGTCCAAGCTCTCCTCGCTGGAAGGACTCCCAGCAGCAGGAGGTCAGACTTGTGTCTGTGGTGGCAGCATCCATTTTGTGATGCTGAGGCTCGAGTTAACTTTAACCGGGGTTCACAGTTACACACATGTCGTGTCCCTCTAGAAGGGTGGAATGCTAACCCCGTCGCCAGAATTGGCACTCTCTCTGCACTCCATCAATGTTCATCACCTGGTATGTGGCTCCAGGTGTAAGTTGCCTTGAGGGGACTAGGCTCTCAGTCACCATGGTGATGCTAGCCCCTGTGTCTCTGTAGGCCTCAACTTTTGTACCATTGATGAGGGGCTCCTGTCTGTACTTGCCCAAAGTGTTGGGACAAGTTGTGAAGCTGGCAAACCCCATGCCAATCTCACAGACAAGAGTATCTAAGTTTGGGGACCTGGTTAGGCCAGAGTCCCCAGGAACTCCCAAAGTAAATGCACCCAGATTCTTGGGGGCACTCCCACCACCTGGGGGATTACTACTAGTAGTAACAGGAGGCTGGAAAGTTTTATTTGGGGGTATGTTCTCCTTTTTGTTGTTGGCCTTGGGGCAACTGTTGTCAGTTTTGTAATGGCCTACCTGTTTGCAGGTATGACAATAAGGTTTCTTTTGGGTATTGGGAGAAGTCTGGGACCCACCCTTTTCAGAGGATTTTTGGGGCCCTGTGGTTTGATCAGAAGATTTATTCCCACCCTTCTCTTGAGGCTTGGTTGATTCCTTCTTTTGGTCACCACCCTAGTTATTAGGCCTGACCCTGGTTCTGACCCATTTGTCTGCCCTCTTACCCAATTCTTGTGGAGAGGTCAGATCAGAATCTACCAGGTGCTGGTGTAATAACTGGTTCTGACAATTACTTAAGATTTGCTCTCTCATAATTAGATTGTACAATCCTTTGAAATCAGTAACCTTACTTCCCAGTAGCCAGCATTCAAAACCCTTAGTGGCACAATCAACAAAGTCAGTCCAATCCTGAGACTGAGTTTTCTGGGTGTCTCTGAACAGCAACCTATACTGCTCAGTTGTTAAGCCAAACCCATCAACCAGTGTATTCTTCAGGACTTGGTAATTGTTAGCATCCTCAGCTCTAGTAGTGAGGAGCTTATCTCTACCTTTGCCTTCAAAGGAGAGCCACAAGACAGCAGCCCACTGACTCCGGGGGACGCACTGGACAGTGCAGGCCCTCTCCAAAGCAGTTATCCATTTGTGGATATCATCCCCTTGTTTAAAGGGGGGCACTATCTTACTCAGGTGTCTAGTGTCTGAACTCCTGTCCTTTTCTCTAGGTAAAATGCTGCCACCAGTGGGGTCTGCCCCACTCAATTTCTGCTCTCTAGCAAAGGCAAGTCTCTCTTTGGCCAGGGCAAGTTCTTCCCTTTCAATCCTCAGATTGACTTCCCTCATCTTAGCTTCATGCTCTCTTCTCTGAGGGGATGTCATCCCTCTGTGAGAAGAGGTCTGAGAGTCATTGGTTCGAATGGATCTGTTGGAGCCTCTGGATAGAGACCTAACTCGTCCACTCCCAATGTTAAGCCTGCCTGAGAGTTGGCCTGGGGGTCCCCCAAATCCATTCTCATGCCTGCTTAAGTTGGTCCTGGTGAGTCTACTGACTTCTACCTGACCCTTGTCTGCCTCATCCCCTGACAACTCCTGTTCCTCCTCCTCTCCTTCACTAACTGTTCCATTGAGATGGAGGTCAGGGTCCCCAAGGGTTCCCTCTAAGGGGGGCATGCTCCCATCTGGATTAGGAGGGCCTGTGCTAGAAGCCCTCCTGGCATCATAAGTCTCTAAGAGACCAATCAGGAATGGGATGGTAGGGTTAGAACCCTGTTTTAGCTTCCTGGAGGTACACACTTGTCTTATCTCCTGGAAGCTAAGAGCTGCATATCTTGATATGACCTGTGGAGGGTCAACTGACACAAGGGGGGCCTCTGAGTTCCCTCCTTTGTCTGACATGCTTCTAGTGTGGTGTAAGTGATGCACCTACCTACACTATTTGTTTGCCTACTGATCCCTTGCTAAGAGTTGTAGTCAGGGTGTGCTAAGCCCTGTTGAAGTACAACAGCTGGTTCAGTAGAACTCAGAGTATTCTAAGCTAAGTTATATGTACCTTTGTACTTATGTGATCTTTCAAATGATATTCTTAGGATACGTGTGGTAAAACAAAAGCAAGCTCAAATCCCAACCGCTGCTCACCAATGTGATAAGTTGGCCTGATATGCAGTGCTCACTATTCTAGTGATCACTATGTATCAGTCCAAACAACCCTTATTGATGATTGGTTGTAAGTCAACCGTATAGACCAGCTATCCTAGTAGCATGGACAAGAGCAGTCTTTAGGCTAAACTCTAGAGGGCGTGTTAAGCCAGCTGTTATACCATCACAAATACCCCTTGAACACCAAGTGAAAGGACACCACACAAGTTGTTATGAAAATAAAAGATATTTATTTATAACACAACAGCCCTGGACTCTTTATGAGGACAGGGTGCTAAGCACAATACAAAACTCTTGAAGAAATACTGAAAGTCGCACAATTTACACAAATGCCCGAGGGGCACGAAAACCATATACTATGGAAGTGGAATGCGAAATTACTAGCAGGTAAGTACTACTCTCAGAGACTTTAGAAACGCTAGGCCTACAATGCTGAACCCTTAGATTAGAAGCAGGAGGCCTAGGGACGTCGTGTGCAGAGTGGGAACTCTCACGCGTAATGCAGGACAAAGTCTATGGATGCTAGTAAATGCAAACGTTTGTGTTCTCGGGCGAACCCGACTAGGTAGGTCAAAAACGAAAGTGGATCTAGACACTTAGAGAGTTGGCCTACGCTGGAGCACCGTGGTACTCAGTTTACCTAGACCTAGCCCAGGGGCTGCGGCTGCATAGGGTTCAAGTGTCGTCGGATTTCTTCGTTGACGAACCAGGAGCCTGAAAGAAGAAGTTGCTGGCAGGCGACCAGTGAAGATGGTTGATGTGATCCAAGCCTGGATCGGTGAAGGAGACGACCTGTAAGCAGAGGGGACCGAGTTTTGAATCACTAGCCAGTGATTAGATGGGCACCAGGATGGCACCGGATGAAGTCACCTCGACCAGGTGAGTGGGCGACGCTGGGCTCTGCAGTCTCTCGGACCAGGAGGCGTTGTCGGTGACCAGGATGGAGGTGCAAACTGTCCCACGAAGGTACCTGCTGTCGGCGATGCTGGACCCAGGATTGGGGCAACAACTCTTGGCAAATGCAAGCCCACGCGGTGGACTCAAAATGGCGTCTGGAGTGGACCAGGAGGGTCCAGGGTGCTCCTCTGTTGGAGGGGAGCAAGGGCCAGTCTGGAGCAACCAGACCAGTGATGGAAGTGTCGTAATTCATTGTCAAGAGGGCTACAAGCCAGCAGGCAAGTGGCCGGACAACGCGGTGAGCAGCAAAGAGCAGAAGGGCCCCACGCAGATCTCGTGGATGCTGGGGGGCTGGACTTCGGTGCTGGAGCTTCTCAGGGTTAGGGCTTCTCAGACCCCAAAGCACTCACTCGAGGATCCCTAGGCGGTCATGCTGGATAAGTGTAGTGCAGTTCTGAAGATGGCCAGTCCCTCGAGGTCTCGTCACACCCACGAATCTCAGCTGGGCTGATGATGCAGGTAGAGGTCAGAGGTGCCAGGGAAGCCGGGTCTCGTCGTGCTGGTCAGTCTGGTTCCGGAGGAAGGACGTGCAGCAAACCGCAGGTTACTTAGTTGGTGCCCACTGATGCAGGGTGACTACTCCTTAGTCACAAGGGAGAAATCTTGAGAAGAAGTCTTGAGTTCCTTTCGTAGAAAGTAGTTTCAGGATTCAAAGATGATCTAATTTGGAAGGGTCCCCACTCCTACCTTTATTCTAAAGAAAGAGGCTGGTACGCGACTAGGTCCTGCCCATGGGTGGGACCAGGAAGGGGGGTGGTTACACCCCTCTCCCCTGTCCGGACTTTCCCCAGCTCAGGGGCTGGTGTGCCCCTGGAACAAGTTCAAGCCGGCATATGCACAGTGAGTACCGGGGTGCCACTTGCAGTCACCTTCCTATTCAGCCCTGCCTACCTAGGATACACAAAACCCTGTCTGGGATGGTGCTAGCACCGCCCCTGACAGGAAACCCTTTGTCCAAGCTCTCCTCGCTGGAAGGACTCCCAGCAGCAGGAGGTCAGACTTGTGTCTGTGGTGGCAGCATCCATTTTGTGATGCTGAGGCTCGAGTTAACTTTAACCGGGGTGTCCCTCTCGAAGGGTGGAATGCTAACCCCGTCGCCAGAATTGGCGAGGGGGTAGTATTCCAATTCGTATGACACCTTACTCGACATGTTTTGATAAAGCGATACCAGAGTTGGCAAATAACCGCGAGGATTATAATGCACTTAAGAGTATATGGTATGCGTTATCATGGAACAGCTATTAGGACTTGGTTCCGCAAGCTGCAAACGGGCTCAGCTCATGCCAGAGCGCCATCTCACATGATTCCAGGCACTCTGCCTTCAGGATTGTTAAGGCCTGCCATAGGAGTGACTGATAGGAATACATGTGTCCATTTTAGGGTTAGATATAGGTATACTATATCTAAAGCAAAGGGTGATTACACCACCTTGCCCCAGCTGTCTTGCAGACAGTTGTGTCAGATTTAGATGGCCAGCCAGGGGTGGCATAATACATGCTGCCGCCCCTGGTAGGCCCTGGGTACACCTATGCCCTGAGTGACAGGGTCTGATAAGGTGGCCCAGTACCAATTGGTATATGCACCTAAGGTACATGGAATACATTTTACAGAGAGAGCAGTACCCCTGGGGCCCTGAATAGCAGGGTCCCAGGTCAACTAAGTCAGAAAACCAGCAAAACACCAGGCAAAAAGTTGGGGGTAACCATAGTCAGGTATCCACCCTCCTACAGACCTGATCCAATATGCTTAAATAAGTATCCAATTTGCGATGTATCAGACATGTTAAGGATACGATGAACCATTTCTCCAAAATGGAGCGGAAAATTCGTACGGACCAGGGCCTGTATCTCTGCCGAAGACCTTGCAACCTGAAGATTAAAAGTCCCTTGGGCTGAAGTTAATACCACATTTTGTTGAAATAACATGGCTTCCAGTCTGCTCAGACGTTTATATTCCTCTTCCGGGCAAAGGCACATATTTTCTTTATTACAGGTCTATAGTTCTAAGATTTCCCCTACCTTATTGTATGTGCTGGAATATATTCCAATTAGCCAGTGGTATCAAATCCAAACTAAAGAAGGGAAAATTATTTGTGAATTGATAAAGGTCCACCAAGCTGTTCCCTACGCAAGCACTGTGCCTTGAATTTTCTCTAGTCAGCTCATTTGCCAGACCTATCACCAATATCATAAGATGGGCCTATGATCTTTTACATGCAGATCAAGGCACCCTAAGATCTTTACTGATAATTGAGACATTGGAGCTTGAATCAACAAAGCACATTTTTAGCCAAAACCTGATTATTGCATTTAAATGATCAAACTGTAAAATTGCACTTTTGAAATCATGTACTCCAGCGCGACTGAAGCTTCATCTTAATATGCTGAGGATTAGTTTCTATCTGGGCATTAAACACTGTTCCAAATTGCACCATTACAAACCCCATACAGAATCAATTGAATATAAACAGGTACAACATTATATCCGTTTTTCTTTAAGGCATGGAATCTGGCAATGTATCATTTTATTGTGGCTCGGGATACTGCCTTTTAAATCATTGACTTTTAAATGGACCCAGAAAGAAAATGCTACCAGTATATGCGATATTTGCAATGGAGGAGTGCAGGATTTGAAGCATGTTTTGTTGGTATGCCCGAACTTGATATTGGTTGAGGCCAGAAGGCACTATTTAAAAGTAGTTACTTTTAGATATAATAGTGCATCTGTGCAGAGTTTGATCTTGCTTTTTAAATCTCCACCAGATGAATTTGTGTGGCATAGCTTGTTTACATTTTTAAAAACTTTTCTAAGCTTGCATTGAAAGTTTTTTGTATAATGTTTTATAACAAAGGTTTTACTCAAAATGTGTTGTTCTCAATAGATAACTAAATCAAATAAATTAAACTTGAACAGTCTGCTCAGAGAATCAAACCTTATACTGTAAACATCCAATGAAGGCCACAGTGGTGCCTCCCTAACTATGTGAGCTGAGAGAAACAATACCTGCTTACAACAAATAATCCTGGAGTTTACAGTGACTAGCTATGTGATGCCTAGCGCTATCCCGCAACAGCCTTAATCATTCAGCATTAAATAACTTTCATTCGAGAGTAACTTGAAAACCGGAGAAATCACGGAAGCTGGGGAGACTTTCAAGTAGCAAGATACGTTTGCTACTGAAGCATTACATGCTCTGTGAAGCTAGACCTCCTTGCACACCAAAGACCCACTTAAAGCATTCTCACAGTCAGTACCACACAAGAAAGCTTCAGTGGCCTTATTTCTACACCTATATCTGTACGGCAACTTCCAGAGTCCCAGTATGTACCCTTCACCTAATGCTTCATACCTACTACCAGGTGGTGTCCTAGGCAGTATTGAAACTGGAATGTCGTGATTGGTGATATAGCCATGAATTAACCATTCCGATGATGGCGACTCTGATACTGCAAAAGGTAATTTCTCTTAATTTTTAAATGAACAGCATGGTGTACTTTGCATCTCTGCATGCCATGGTCACGTGTCTATCGGTCAGGTTATAAGCCAAAAACATATGTGTGTTGTTAATGTACTGCCATGACAAGTGGCAAGAACGCAATGATTGTAGCTTCCAGCTTAAAAACATAATGGAGCGTAATTGAGATTGGCCATGTTTTCGAATAGACAAATCTTGTTCCATTATGTCAATTGCTGAGACACAATGTTGTTCAGTGAGTAAATACATAGTGTGGGTCAAGCCTATGGATACTAAACCCTACGGTGGGACCCTGGAATCTTGATTGACACCTATTTGTGTCAATAGGCCAAACCCAACCATCCCTTCCAAATGGGAGCTGATGAATTGTATGTACCATTCTGTATCATTGTACTCAGTACCTCCTCACTTGTCAGTGTATCATTCAATAGACCTTCAATAGGTCAATAGGAGCACAGTATTTACAGTTTTAATGTACCACTCATCAGAGGGTGTAATCAGGGTAATGAAATCATTCAATTAAATTGTATATACATGTGGAATTTTCAAATGTTCAGTGGGGCCAAATACATCATATGAAACCCTTTCCCAAACTATACCATCAGGTACTGGAACTGCTGTAATGTTCACTAGGGACAGGTCTCTCTGTTTATGGTGGGATGGGGTCAGTGCTTTTAGGACCAAGTTCACAGATTGTACTGCAGAGCAGTGTGGGAGGTAATGCCTATTCAGAAGTAGAAAAAAGACAGTTACTATACCAATCCAAATTAACAGGAACAGGTTCCTTAATGGAAACCAAAGATGCAGCCAAGGGAACACAAGTTAAGTATTTTTCAGCCAGAGATAGGATTGTCGAAATTTCTCTTTTTTTGGAAATGGGTGGCATTTGCTTAGGTTCACTTCGATCTGAAGAAAAGTCTTCGAAGTTGATGAAGTAGCCAGACGAAGTTCGATCTATCTTTGGTAGCGCTGCTAGTTTTGTAGAACTGGCAGGTGTCTCTTGTGAAGGCACATTGATGTAGATATCATTATTGGGCTGAATTGCAATTTGAGTTTCATTTATATTTGAATGTTGTTCAATTTAAACTGGTGTTATTCACAGTTCGTTATTGGATACACCTGGACTTTGCACAGGGGAGGCTTGAAACATTATTTGTCTTTCTACTTGAACTTCCTGTATGGTAGCAAGATGAGATCTGCAGCTACTCAGGATCCCACCAGACCTACTGTTGACAATCAGCCACATAGTGTGGTTTGACCAAATCAATGGAGAAAAAATTTCTTTCTTTTTGGCCGGCTAGAGGTGGAAGAAGTATTGTTCTTGTTCCTTTGACTACCAGGACAGGTACAGGTGCCCTGTAAGATGTCTCAAACTCCTTCTTGTCGACGATATTTTCTCTGACCAGGTCCCCAATCTTCGGGACCCAAGCAGGTCCTGCCCGAACCTGTTTTCCTTCCCCTGTGGCGGTGCATTTTACTTGGACGTTGCTTTGTAATGCCCAGAATAAATTTAGTGCCTGTAAAATAGCCAAACGATCATTCAGTTCAAATGGTTTTGCATCCGCCGCTGTGCTTGCACAATTGAGGTCACATACCCACATTCTTGTCCCAAACAGGATCTCATAGGAGGTACGTCCTCCCAAGGATTTCCTTTTTTATATATTTTTTTGTCCTCATTCTCTCTAACCTCCCTCATCTTGGTATGCCAAATATTGATTACAGTGAATTCCTTCATCCTACTTTTTAATTTGGAGAACGTTCTTGGTGGATTAGTATACTTAACTTTAGAGGTCCTATCTAATCCTTTATTCATAACTACATTAAAATCTCCTCCCAATACAATAAGGGGTGTAAACAGGATTCCATCTTAATCAAGGCTTCTAGATTATCATTATTCGGCCCATAATATACAGCACAGACAATGGCCGACCTTGAATTAGCAGAGTTGCCACTAACCAACTGCCTGAACAATAAAATTCATATTTAACTAATCTTATTCTGTTGTTACTTTTAATAATGATGGCTACTCCCCTAGTGCTCCCTCTCTGGTCTGAGCATACTACCTCTTGGACCCATCTAGGTTTATCAAAACATTGCCTATTTTCATTCGTTCTAGATGAGTCTCTTGCAGTAATATAATTTGGGCCACACTGTTCTTTAACATTTCCATGACACGGGCAACCTTCCTTCTTGATCTCAATCCATTTACATTCCATATTTAAAAATTGGGTACTTTTGATTTATCCATGCTCTGGTTTTATAATACAAATTCTTACACAAAGGATCTTGATTCTAAATCATAATCTTTTTAGACCTAGAATTTTTCTCTAACCCTTCAAGAGATAGTCTAATGAGAACAATTTTTTTCTGCCACTGCTCCCCACACCCAGTGCCCCCAATCCCCCCTCCCCCTCCCCCCGGGAAGCCCCCACTCTAAACCTTGGGCGATACCATCCGACCTTTGCGATCCTCCATTCCCACGCTGAGAAGAGAATATAGAGTAAATTAACAAAGAAAAGAAATCAACCTATCTATAACATCTATCTATGAACATGCTACCATCTGTTCTAAATATCTTCAGAGAACTTTAACCCTTTTAACATAAACTAATAACTCATCACTCCATCTGTGATAGAAAAGTATCCACTTCCTCTGTACTGCTAATATTATACATTTTTATTTGCCACATTATCTTTAGCATTGCTGGGAATTTCAACTGGACCTGAGCTCCCTTACTTCGTAGTTTATTCATTCTTGTATCCCGTTCCCACTGCCTCTGAGCAGTCCTCTTGCCAAAGTCTGTTCTTATTTAATAGGTGAAACCATCATTGCTTAAAGAACCCTCCTTCAAAGCCAGTCCCAACACTAACTCTTTCTTTTTTTTAATTTATTTTTATATTTTTGAAGAGGATTGACAAATTCAATGTCATCACTATATCATACGTATACACCCTGTATCTTCCAATTTATGCAAGGGCTTAAAATTGCATATAATTATATTACATACATTGAATCAAATGAAAGAACAGAAGTACAAAGTCCCAGCGCAGATAGATGACTGTTTGAAAAAAAAGGTAAAAGGAAAGCCAAAGAAAGGGGATAGAAAACAATCCAAAACATTGCAATTACACTGACCATTATTGCAGGTCTAAGCTTCCGGGCGTCCTTCTATAACCTGTATCCCTTTATATACTAGCTTGCCTAGTAATTAATATTTCCAAGGTAGCCCAGATTTTATTTCCACGCTATCGAGCACCCTGACCTTTACATTCATAAAGTGCTTTTTCGAGATGATATATAGCCAATAAACGACCTATCCATGCTTGAAACCGTGGAGGATCTGAGTCTTTGTAATGTGTGGAAATGAGAAGTCACATTACCGCTATTGCAATAAAAAAAGATTTACTCCTATGACAACCACATTGTATACTTTCATCACATCCTAATAACATTAAAGGTACAGATATTTTAATAGGACACTCTACGGCTGCTGTCAGGAAAGTTTCTATTTGTTTTATTAATATGTTTAATTGGTCGCAGCTGTAAACCATATGAATTGTATCCGCTGGTCCTTGCTTACATCTGGGACACTTATTATCCTCTCTTTTTCCCCAGCAATGTAATTTTTCAGGGGTATAGTAGAGCTCATATAATGTATAATAATGCTGGGCTTTCAAGTTTTCCGCAAGAAATATCTCACTAGATAAGTTCAGAGAGCGACATATATCGGTATCACGATCCCAGGTTTTCGTAGCCCATTTAGCTTCTTTTGCCTCCATATCATCTGGGAGTGTATCCATTAATATTTTATATATATTCTTGATACTGGTTTGGGGACAAGAGATGGTTTTAATTAAAGATATCTTATGAAGTGATCATCCTTTCTCCTTTATTTTATTCAAATAGCCTATAATCTGTTAATATTTAAAAAAATAATTATCAGATATACCATATTTTTGTTGGGTCTCTGAGAATAACAATCTTTGTTCAGTTGAATATAAGTCATCCACCGTCAGGACTCCCTTTCCCTCCCAATGGCTAGCCATTCTATCGTACAAGGATGATGGAAAGAGTGAAGATCGCCATAGCGGAGTATATCTATTATATATAGGTATGTTAACTAGGGTCTTCATTCTTTTCCAGATTTTCCATATTGCTAGCATTATCTTAAATGTAGATTTTTAATAATAGCTTGGCTCAATTTGTCGAAGAAGTACCCCTTGGGCGCTAAAACCTACGGCTAACTCATATATTGAGGGTAGATCACCATTTGAATTATACTGTCTGCCACTGATACCTGGCAAAATCACAGATGCCATTTGCTGTAAAAAACATGCATAATTATAATATCTAATATTTGGAGCAGACCATCCTCCTTGTTGCTGCAGCAATGGTAAAAACTTAAAGGATATAGTTTTGTGTCTGTGTTCATTAGAGATATAGGTCTATATGAAGCGGGATGATTAGCAGGCTTTCCTTTTTTTAAAAAATACTATTATATATGCCCTTTGCCATGACTCCGGAGGGATCCCATTATATTGTACCCCCAAAAACAAATCTAATAATATAGGAACTATTTATTTTTGAATGACCTTATATAGCTCCAGTGGAATCCTATATGGACCTGCCGCTTTCCCTGTAGCCATAGCTCGAAGAGCGCAGAGTACCTCTATTTCAGTTATTTCTTTATCCAGCTCTTTCCGCATTTCTTCATTAAGCCTACGTTGATTACCTAAAATGTGTTCAGTATCGCTATCTAGCATAGCATTAGTATTCCCTTGCTTATATAGATCTTGATAGAATTTCTCGAAAGTTTTAATGATATCCTTTTTTACTGTATATGAAACTCCATCATTGTCATTGATTTCTGTTATATTGTTTTTAGCTATTCTTTGTTTAGTCCGTAGAGCAAAAAACTTACCAATGAATTCACCGTACTCATATCCTTCTGACTTATGTGCTTGGTAGATAGCTGCTCCCTTCATAGTGTAGTGATTATTTATTTCAGCCTTAATAATTGCTATAATTTGACGTACTGTAATTTCTTCATTCTCTTGATTTCGTCTAACTGCCCCAGTATATTCTTTTTCCAGCTCTCCCAGTTCAGATATCAGCATATTAATTTCGTGCTTTTCTTGTTTCCTGGCTCTTCCTACTAAACTAATTGTCTCTCCCCGGAGTCTGGCTTTAAAACTATCCCAAACTATATTGCGTGAGGAGCTATATTGGTTAGCCTCATAATATTCAATAAGCCATTTTTTAATATGCATTATATAGCTTTCATTATGCAGCAGTGATCTATCAAATGTCCATTTGGTATTTGGATGTTCTAAATTTGTCAGTATTAGACCCATAATTAAGGGGTTATGGTCTGAAAGCAATTTGGGCAGTTTCTTTACTTCAACAGATGAAATAAGGGAGGACGTCACAAAAAAATTATCAAGCCTATAACATTTTTTATGAGGGTTTGAGTAATATGTGTACTCAGGGTCAAATGGATGTTTCACTCCCCAGACATCACGCAAATCGTAACTAGTTTGTAGAGAAAAAAGTGAATGATAGACGCTGGGTTTCCTTCCTTTGATATTTTTGGGTACTGCCAAACCCCTTTTCATAATGAATTTTGAAGTCTCCACAAAATATAAACGGGCCAGGCCATGATGCTGCCTCAATTTCTAAATTGTTAAAGATCTGTGGATCGTCCTCATTTGACCCGTATACTGTGCATACAGTCATTCCCATAGGAAGCTGGGCCATCGCCTATCTTCCCGATTTATCTCCCAAAGTCCGTATGGCCGACCCTAAATGAGTTTTCATATGAATTGTAGTTCCTCTAATGGTTGAGGTCTGGGTAGAGCACGCCAAAAGATTATAACCTCTTATAGCCAGCATATCCTGGTTCCCCCATGGGATATGTGTTTTCTGCTGGCATATGATGTCAGCATTAAAACTTCTTAACATCTCTGCAACTCTAATACGTTTTTGCCTATCATTAATACCCCCTACATTCACTGAACAAATAGTAATTTTAGCCATTTGATCTGCTCAATTTCCTCTGCTTTAATCGCCTTTGCCTCCTGATACAGTTTGCTTTATATTCCTTTTTGCTTATATCCTCTCCATTTTTCCCCCTTTTTTCCCCTGACCCTTCCCCATCCCTGATTCCACTGCCCCCCTTTCCCCACCCTACACCCGTGCCCCTTACAATACCCTTATCTACCCCTTGGTTCCCGCCCCCCACCCTTCCCTTACAAAAAGGCATTGAGACTACTAGTAGTCTACTGTGATGGTCACTCCCCTCTGACCCAAAAAATAAACCAAAAGACAGCAAAAGTCAATAAGGGTTAAAAAAACCTATACTGTAGAGATCTAAGGAAGAGAGACACACTAGAGAGATATATCCATACACTCTAGAAGTACTTGCCCTTACTCCTAAACAATTAATCAGTCCATGAGTTCAGGTCCATTTCTCTAGATATTCTTGTACTTTAATTTCTGAAGTAAAAAAGCGGACATGTTCTCCCTTAATTATTTTCAGCCGGGCAGGATTCAGGAGAAATGCCTGTCCCCCACGATCTTGCACTGGTTTAATCACTTGTCGAAGGCGCCCACGTCTTTCAACGGTGAAATGACAATAGTCGGGTTGTACAAAAAAAGTATAATCCCCGCTGCTGCGTTTTGTTGTGGGTTTTGCTTTGCCATAGATTGCCTGGCGAAGTAAAAAAGTGCCAACGTATATAAGTATTGCACGGGGTTTAGTGTTGGGCTTTGAAGGTGACTTGAGATTAAAATGAACGCCATGTGCCCTTCGAATTTCAGTTCTCAATTCCACTCCTCAAGCTCTGGGAATGCTTTAGACAAAACATCAACCATGTATCGACGGGTTTCTGCTCCTTCCTTTCCCTCATGGACCCCTAGGACTCATAAATTATTTCGACGCAATCTATTTTCAAAATCCTCGATTTTCCACTGTATGTCGACAAGCTGTGCATCATGTGTCACAGTAGTTCTATGTGTTGTGCTAACATCGGTCTCCAATGTTTCAGTCTGGGACTCAAGAGCTGCGAGTCGTTCATTGATTACCCCACATAGTTTTGCGACTTTTCTGACTGCACCCTGGACTTTACACATTGTTGTCTGCGCTCGTTTACTATCTTGGCGTGGCTCTTCCCGATGAGAGAGTATACATTGGATGACAGTATCCAGAGTTGGAGGTACAGTAGGGGATAAATTCTCAGCTGATGGTATATTTGTATTGTTTGTGCTCAATAACTCCGCTCCCAAATAATCCCACCTTAGGTTTTTCTTTTGTGGGCTAGTTTGGGTTGCTCTTTTTGTCGTTCTGCACATTGTGGCAGTCACATCTTTTTCCCCAGTGTCCAAATTCTCATCACTAGAATCTTCCTGTGACTCAGATGGGGAGCCGGACACTGACCAGATACCATCAGAGAGTGAGTACAAATCTTGCTCACTGTGGTTAGATGATGCAGCATAATTCTCAGTCACTGGTATTGGACCCCCTAAGGTATTAATTGGATTAATAGACCTTTGCTTAACAAAGTTTTCTGTAGGCCTTATAGTAGCTGTTGTATCCCCATTGCTAAGAATTTGTATCTCTGGCTGCAGGCAGGGGAGGGGGGGGGGTTCTGCGAAAACAGGGGATTGAATATGTTGTTTTGGCTGGTTCAGTGTGCTTGTTACACTGTGAATGGTTGTGCTGACGTTCGAGGTCAGGCTTATACTTATAGCTGGCGGGTTTAAAACATCTTTTCCTCCGGTCTCCTTTCCTTTATCCATATTCCCCCCGGTACTGCTCACCTGATTCATCTGGCACACCTTCTGATACACCTTTGTGTTGTGTCTTCAGCAGTGGGGTCGCACACACCATTTCCAGCACAGAAGGCTCAGCACTCTGTGGCATTCCGGTCTGGTTTTTCTTTTCGTCCAGTTTAGATTGAGGATTTGCGGCGGAGCAGACTTGCTTCTTGGGTCCTGTTTTAGTTTGAGGATCCGCTGCTGTGTGTACTGTTATATTCACTTTGGGGACAGCCCAACGCTCAAGCCCGAGCGCGTCTTTCCTTTCACCCCCGCAGCAACAGGAATTTTCGGGGCCATAATTACCGAGCACTCCTGACGAAACCAAGAGCGCTGCAAACGGTGATCTCTCTCCGCACCACAGGACGCTGAAGCCACCAGGTAAGCCAAGAGAGTTCTCGTCAGCTCCACTCTGCAAAGCAGCATTCCACGCAGGGCGGGTCCGGGGGAGGTCTCCAAGTTTAGAAACACTGTATCGATGCATCCATTCCTGTTCACCTGCTACTTTGTTACAGCCAGCTCAATACTTTGGAATTTTTCTCCCTTCTCTTCTCAGATCGTCTATATCCTTAGTACTACAGGCAGTTTATGTTTCCGCCCGCTTTTGATACCGCATTCTGCCTCCATGTATGTCCACAGTCGGGGGGGGAGCAAACGGCCGTTTTACTCAGCCGCCATCTTGCCTTCCTCTCCGAGACGTGCTTCCCAACACTAACTCATTCACAGCGAATGTCAAAATGTTTATCAAAATCTTTCTGGGAGTCTTCCTATCCGAGTTCAACTTAAAGGGGTCTCTATGTGCTCTCTGTATCTCCTTCTCCCAATCAATTTCTGGTCTATCCTTCAGAACTTTCTCTCTCAGGAGGCCACATATGAAGGCCTTAACATCTCCTTTCTCAGCCCACTCCGGAATTTTAAGGAATCTTAAATTGGTATGTAGGGATTGTGTTTCCCATCTTTCTAAGTCATCTTGCAGCAATCTATTCTGTATTTTTAGTGACTCAATATCCTTAGAATTTTCCGACACTGTGACTGATAATGATTTGACCACCCCTTCCAAAATTTTAGTACGCTGCACTAGGTCATCCAGTTTCTCCTCTAGTACCTCACATTAGTCTCAAATGCTTTTTGATTACTCTCGGATATCTCGAATTTCGTGAAAATATTTTCCATCCTTAGATTCAAAAACATCCATTCCATTACATTTTCAGCTTCATTGCCACGTGAACTGCTGTCACTCTGCTTGGAGTTCCCCACCTCCCCCACCTTACTACTACCTTGAGATGGTTCCATACTGGGGTTTGGGGCAGGGCTAAAACAGAGGCTAGGACTAGAGCTAGGGTTTATTTCCGAACAAATTTTTTTGACCCATTCCTCTTTCCCCTGTATGGATCCTGCCAGTGGAATGAATCGGTTCTCCAAGGGAAGTGGAGCTATTTGCAACTGTCTTGTTGCCTTATTCCCCTTTACCTGTGAGATTACATACTGTTCCATAATTTTGAAGTATGAACTTAGGGATGGTGAAGGCTTAACAGGCACAAGTACTTCCTTTGGGCCACAGCGTCTTAATCTCCGTTCTGACTTTGAAACTTTCTTTTTAGGGGAAATCACTACAGCCTCTTTAACTACCTGCTCCCTGGTACCTCCTCCCTTAACTCCTTTACCCTTACTTTACGGGAGCGACCGCAGCTGGTAACGGCTCCTCATTCGTATCACATTGTTTGTGGGTACTAATTTGGCCGTACTTTCTCTGTAGTGACTAACTCGATTAAGGAGTTAATTAAGGGGGGATTTACCCCAAGACCCATACTCTCAGTGACCCTATCCAAAGGATTTTCTTGGCATGTTGTTAAGTGCCCTCTGGACCCCCTATAGGTGATCGACCAAACTGCTGTCCGCACCCAAGGATTGCTTTAGGTCCCGGTTTTAACTCTCCAACACCGAATTTCTCTCTGGATGGTAGGGGGAGGAGTGCTGCAAGGCCACACCCATACTTTCCATATTTTTCTTTATAAGCCTTAGAGCTAAACGTAGGGCCACAGGTGGAGTGTAATGTGCCAATTGCGTATGTCCTGATGAAGACTCGTAAATCCTTTATAGCTGTTCGGAAATCAGCAGAACACTGAGGCAAAACCCAAAATAATCTATGGCATGAATCCACTGCCACCAAGATGTACTTGTAGGCCCCATCTGAATTTAGGGGGCCTGAGTGGTCCAAACTGACACATGTGAGATGAGTAGTGGTGTTTGTGGTGGCTGTGCGATGGTGCAACCTTTCATCTGCTTATAGATGTCGCACTCTAGGACAAAATCCTTTATCTGTTTAGAAAAACCTGCCCACCAGTATCACTGCTTTAACAATAAAATTGTTGCAGTGAGTCCTGTGTGTGCTGAGCCCAGACACTTGTGTGCAGTAAGAATTAAACCTAATCTGAGATCCATGTTTGGTATGACTCTATCCCACACTCCTGGAATATGAGCAATCGGTATGTTTTGCGCATCTAATTTATAGGAGTATTTGAGTGGAAAGCCATTTGACATAGCAGAGCTGATTTTTGAGGTGTTAGCAGCTATCAATATAGCATTGTCTATCCTTATGCTAGAACCAGTGATTGCAGCAACAGCGGCAGTACGCACTGCAGCCTTGGCGGCTTCATCAGCCAGTGAATTCCCTTCAATGTGTACGCCAACATACTGCTGACTCAAGGTGTGAATAACTTGAGCCAGTGGCAGCCATTCTTTCAGCTTTACCACTTGTTCCCATAACAATTTATGCTTAATTGTGCAACCCTTGGAATCTCTGCACCCATTCTGTCCCCAGTAATAAAGATATTCATTATAAGAGTGTACACAGTAGAACGAATTGCACACTATCAGTGTGGGGAATTCCTCATCCATATATTGTAGTGACAGAATCAGGGCTTTTAGTTCTGTTAGCTGCTCTGTGCAATCTCCTTGATATTGTGTACTTGTATTTCTGGGATGGAATTTACCATCCCGCATCACTTCACTATAGCACATGCTGCACTATACTGCTGTTTACTTCCAATGGCAGGCTGAGCAGAACCATCAGTGTAAATTATGCATCCATATTTTTGGAGAGGCAAGATTTCATTTGGGAGAGGGTAGTCTTGTTTGTATTGCATGAATGCTTGAGATTTAAGTGTAGGATCATATTTTTAATCTACATCTGTTGCAGTAAGAGAATTAGCCCATTGTGCCATCATGGATGCAGTGCTTTTGCATTTGGAATGCTTGCTTTGGTCACAGCTTCTAAAGTTGGTACTGGGGTTACAACAATTATGTGTTTCCCTTGTGCTAGTGCTCCTTCTCTCACTACAGCAGTCTGAGCTGCTGTCAGTATTTCTTCTGTGGCCGCAAATTGCATTTCAGCATAAATGTGATTTGTATGCAATTGGGGCTGTCTCATCTTCATTGAAAGTGATGTATGTATATCCTGATAAACCTGTGACCACCTGGATCACCAAGTTGGTAGAATTCACATGTGTGTGCACATGTTATGATGCTATCATGTCTGCCTGAATGGAATGGATAACACCTGTATGTCCCTTTGTCCACTGATGTGCTGGGAAATCTGGTCGGATTAAGTCAGAATGTATGTTCTGTCAAAATTTAGCGATCCTTAAATGGAATGCAAACCCTTCAGAGTCTTCGGAGGTTGAAGCAGCGCACACTTTTCCAAAAAGTTGGCTGCCAGGCTCTTGCCTTCATTCGATAGCTGATATCCCAAAAAAGGACATTGAGATGGACTATTTTTTAAAGTAAATGTGTAGTCCAAGTTGGCGAACCCCACAATTATGTTGTTCACCCTGCACAAGTATTCAAGTAATTCATCGTCTGTCAGGTAAATGTCATCTACATAGGACACTGCCTCCATGTCGCATGTTTGTAATAATTCTGACACTCTTGCTGAGAATAGCCCCGGACTGTTCTTATACCCTTGGGGCAAACAACAGAATTGACGCTGACTACTGAGGCAGAAGATGCTGTCAAATATCTGTTTTATTGAGCTACATTTTGACAGAAGGATCCATTTGAGATATCAATTTTTTTTTTCTATTTCTTCCACACAATGTTATTCATTAATGCGACACTATGTGCGTTTTGAACTGCAAATGTTTGCGTGCATTTGTTCAAATGTCGGTTGTCTAATACTGGACAATATCAATTGTCAGGTTTCATTACAGGAAACAAAGGATAGTTCATTTGGGAGGAGCAATTCTAAATCACATTTGGTATTCAAGTTGGTCTAAGATTTCTTTGACCTGTCTTTTTGCACCATTTTTAATAGGGTACTGTCTCTGTGGATCTGGGGTAGATTTTAATGGGATTTTGTTGGGACATATTATCAAGAAACGGCATTAAAATTATTGCCGCTTTAGCGGCAGGAAACTGCTACTAAAACAGTGATAATGGGCTTGATAAAATGCCCTCGTGAATTCCCATTGAAGCCCATGTTCTGGTGTGAACATGGGTTTCTATTGGAATTCTCAAGAACAAATTTTCAAGCCCATTATCGCCTCTTTAGCGGCAGTTTCCTGCCACTAAAGCAGTGATAATTTTAACGACGTTCTTGATAATATGCCCCGTGGTGATAAGATTCCACGTCCCACCCTACATGGTTGTAGTATAATGCCGGAGCTAGTGCTAGCGCCCACTCCTGCGCCTATGAATGTTATAATGATTCTGGAATGAGGTAGGAGAAAGAAGGGAAAATGACGCTTTCCCCTTTTGGGCAATCCATCACAAATTCTGATGGGCAATCTTTTTCTGCTAACAGGATATCATATCCAAATGTTAAGTTCTCCCAAAAGAGACCTTTAACTTTTTTCAGGATGGCCCCCTCGATTTGGAGTGTAATTTCATCTAGTCGATTTGGGACACCAACTCTTGTATCTGGAGTTTTCACCATGATATGTTAATTCAATACTGCTGTCACCAGAAAATCCTTCAGGTTATGGTGAGCTATTGTTACTTCTACCGTGCTGTCTAGCATTACCAGAGCCCATTACCCATTCAGAAGCTGAGTCCTCAGTAACCTGGGCATGTCTAGTTTTCAAGCCAGCTACTTTCTTCTTTTTTAATTGAAGTTTTGCTTTAGGTTGTTCTTCCTGCTTGATAATGTAATCTGAATTTCAATATGTTTCCCTTTTTGTCGTTGGTCAATTTTCTGTCTTTTGTTCTGATCACCTTTCCATCTTTGAGTTTTTTGATGAACCCTGAAAAAAACCGAAAGGAACGTTTATCAGTATCCTGATACCTGTCAAGTTTCCTAATGTTATCACGATTCCTAAGATTATACCTCCTTTCAGAGGACTCCTGTTGGGGAGCCTAACCCCGTGATTGTGAATTATTTTCTTTATTGTTATCCTTCGATTGCTTGTTACCCCATTTCTTTTTGCAAGAAGAGGGTGCTTCCTTCGATTTGCCCTTTCCAGTACTACCTGCCCTTTGTGGTTTCCCTGGTTTGGCTCCCAAACTATCTCTACCTAATGCGGCATAAGTTTCTTCAATAATGTTTGGTAAATCTTGCTCCTTGATTATAGGAGCTATATTCCCTTAGGCGGAGGTGTATGGCCACTGCTACTACCTCTCCATATATGCTGCCAAGCATGATTGCTGAGACTGGGGCAAAATTACCCATCAGTTTTATTCCCAAGTCCAGTGCAGGTCCTGCCCGTACTCATTTTCAATCTGTTTAAAAACCTGGAATGACTGCTATGGAAGGGGTCCCGTGTAGTCTTATGTAAATGGCAGCAAAGATTGTTCCCCAAGTGTTACAATTCTCAATCGAGGGAACCTTTCCCATTGGCAAGCAGATGGTTAGCATTCTATGTTTTTCCTGTGGACCTCTATGGGGATATACTGCTTCCAGCCGTGCAATTTTTTGTGCTCTCCAGAATGGAATTTGCTCCAATTTGGAGGAGATTGTCCCCATTACTGATTTTAGTGTCTGTGTGCTAATTGTAGGTGGGGCCTGATGTGGACTGACTGGAACATGTCTTCCAGATTGGACTGTTAATGTTCACATGACGAAATGAACAATGTGTCAGTATAGCTGGACTATGTCTTGGTATATTGCATGGACTTCAGCCACTGGTAGTGTATCTATCTCAAGATGTGGTGTGTATGTCGCTAAGACCGGACAGGTCACTCCTTCCAAGCTGAGTGGACTGAGTCTTAAGACAGATGTTGTGTGTGGGAGAGCGCCTTTAAACCAGTTTCTGTGTTGCTGGTAAGTTAACAGGACTTCAATGTCTTCTTATGGAATGTATTCTTCTGGTGGTCAACTACAATGTGAAACAATTTAATCTGTGGATCTACAGGTGGGCACTGAACACAAGAATAGAATACCTCTGATCCGAACACCTTGTGTGCCTCAATCATGAAGGTAACACAGCAACCTGTTGTGGATACGCTATGTTTTAACAATTTTATGGTTACTGCATGTCTGCAATTTTCTGTAATATTGAGAGCATGCACAATTTCGTTTTCCCCTGAACCAGAACCACCACTTGCATGGTCAGGCATTTTTAAAGGAGAAGAAAGAAGAAAAAAATAAAGGTTTTAAGAAGTAGGGTGTTTGCACAATGTGGGATCCTTTTATCCTTACCAGCTTGTTTAAACCTTCAGCCAATACACAAGGTATATCTGCTCAGCTGAGGTGGATCTCCCTTCCCACTTCAGACGTCTCTGAATAGTGTGAGTCGGGATTTCTGACAAAGCACGACTGAACTACTCAGATCTCTTTTTTTAAACAAATTTTATTCAATTTTATAATTGGTACAAAACCGGCTCGATCGGACCATACATGAATGAGATTCCAAAGTAAATGCCGTCTTGGACCAAATGGGACTATTATAAACAAGAAAGGGAAATAAACATTTAACCATAACTAAACCAACACGGATTCAGCACCCCCACTCCCTCCCTCCCCGCCCAGCCATTTGCACATTTTGTCTAACTGGATAATTCTATTTAGTGCATAGAGAGGTAATTAGATTGCACACAGATTGTATTATAAGAGATTCTGATGATTCCACCATCGGCAGATCTATACCCTTAAAATGTGCCTATTGTTGCCTTATTTTCCCATCCTTCTGTGGGCAACCTCACGTCTGGAACACTGCCAGTTCCATGCCCATGCACTAGTCCAAGGCCTTTTTCCACTTTCCAAAGGGTGGCGGGCCGTACTCTTCCAGTGATAGGCAATATCCCCCTTAGCAAGTGTAAGCCCTAGGAGTAGGAGGTGTGGTTTATACCTATTGCCGTAAATTTCATCTGTGTCGTGAAGTAGAGCTAATTTGGGATCGACTGGGAAATGCCAGGATAATACCTCCCCAAACTATTCAACATTGTATACCAGAAGAGTTGGAGAGTGCTGCATCTCCATACTGTATGTAAGAAGGTGCACCTTTCCTGGTTGCACCTGAGGCACACCAGCGACGAAATTGTAGCCATGCGCCAAAAGCCGTGTCTGGTGAAGTAGGCTCGATGGAGGAATTTGAATTGGATTAGACGGTAGCGAGAAGCTATTGCGGTGCAGCGAGGACTCGCAAGTGCCTCCTTCCAATCATCACCTGAGAGGTCTAGTATGTCGCTTTCCCATTTTTGTCGAAATGAACCCAATGATGTGTTGTTGTGCGTTACCACAGTTTGATATATTTGCCTGATCTTGTGTGTGCCTATATCTCCAACTAATAATCGCCCTTCCAATGGATGGAATGCTGGGAGGTCTGTAAGCGTTGGTATGTATGGGGTCTCGGCGTGTCTCATTTGCAAGTATTTGTAGAATTGGTTAAGGTGAAGGTGAAATTCCTCCTGCATTTGCTGAAAGGATTTAAGGACTGTTCCCTTTATTACATCACCTAATGTGGAGATACCAATAAGGTCCCATGTGTGAAATCCGGATAGAGTCCCAACTTGTCGTAGGTATGACCCAGACCATGATGGGATTGTTTGTTCCTGTTAGCTGCCCCTTCCATCCCATCTGCCTGACTACTCATCTCCATATTTGAATCACTACCTTAGTGATGGGAGCAAATTGATTTAAGCGGCTGCACTTTACAGCAAGCCAAGCAACGGCTGGGCCTCCATCATGATGAATTGTACCACCAATCGTTAATGTTGAGGAAGTGGGAAGCGGAATAGTAGGCAAGTATATCAGCCGCTGCAATCCTGCCACAATAGGTGCCTCGGTTTGTCCAATTCAGCGATGCTCAGCTAACGTGAATGCAGACAGATGAGGAGAATACAGATATGTTGAACGATGCTGTTCATCCAGAAATACGATCTGTCCACAAGTCTCTGTTCACTAATCATACAGTACCAGGTACAATTTACGCCCTCTGCTGAGGGAAACTGCATCTAAGGAGAAAAGAGATGTGGGATGGCCTACGTAAAACAGGTTGTACCGAAGCCTAGTACCAACAGCATTAGTTGAGATTAGTGAGGGATTACTGCAAATTTCATTTTAGTTGTTTGAACATTAGAAAGGGAAAACCGAAGTATACCCTGAAGGTATACCATTGTGATTGACATGGGATACGAGCTTAAGGCAGAGCAACCTCCACCGTCTGTGCTCAAGAGCATCAACGAATTGATGGGTAATAGGAGCCTGTACTTTCTATCAGTCGTTATGCATCCTTTTGGCAGACAGGTTGCTGAGGAAGAGCAACCAGTGAGTCTTGCTGCACAGTATAATATGGTGTGCACCCACAAACAGAAAATAATATGTGTTGCTCTCGTGGTTTTACTGCTAATAATATTGTGCGGGGTGTCATGGGTTTTGGAAAATGACCAGGATGTGCCTTTACGTACCAAGGTTAAAGTTAATTCCCCAAAAAGGAAGAAGAGGATAGCCCAGAATAATGTGCTTCTAGATACACACAAGAGATTCTTTGGAGAAGGGACCGCTTGAAACCCCACTGAGTATGTCACTAGTTTATGGACTGTAAATGCATTGTCCCTTATGAATTACACTTATACTCGCCCACCTCACTTTACAGAAGTTAAGGGAGTTTTTGGTTTTGGCTATCCAGGTCCCTATTTATATTATAGAAAGCCACAGGTAATGGGTTATCCAGAGTGTGATAACAACACATATTGCGATAACTTCTACATGAAAGAACAAAATGTCACACAGGTGGGTTGGCATTATGAGGAATTGGCAGTTACTCTGGAGGCTGGTTATTATCCTGATTGTTGCCCTAGCATGAATAGTACGGACACTTCTTTGTATATCAATTGTTCTGGAATAGTACTGTACAAGAATACAATGTCCCTGGTGAATGACAACGATCCAAGTACGTTTGGAATGAACACAAGATATGCAGCAGTAGATTACGAAGGATCGATGTATGCACATTCAGGGTTTTACTTTTTGTATAACGGTACTTATTCTAAAGTTCATAAAGGTACAGATGATGTGGCTCTTAGAATGGTGTTGCACTTAGGTTTTCCCTGTAAATACACTAAGCCTAATGTCTGTTGGGTTAAGAGGGCTTTGACCAAGGAATTCTGTGAGGGTGGGATGGATATAGAAGTCAGCAATTATAGTAATGGGATCACTTTTGGATTCATCCTTTCTTCCATTTTCACTTTGGGTGGTACCACCATGGCTCGAGTGAAAAACCTAGCGAATATTTTGGGTGCATGTTACAAATATTATGTAATACTACTGGGGCAGTGGTACGCAACATCACCACTCAGTTGGAAAGCATGTGGATATATTCTCATCAGACTAGATACGAGGTTGATTTCATCTTAGCCAAGAGTGGTTGTGTATGGGCAGTAGTGGGAGAGCAGTGTGTAGTCAAAAATATAGAAAATAATATTACCAAACACATATTAGACATCTTTAAGAATGTCAAGGGAATGGAAAATGGGAATTGGAGTTGGTGTCCTTTCGTTAGTTGAGGCCGGATTCCTGAAAAAGTGATTTCCATAATTGTGATATTGGCTTTTTGTTGTGCCCTTATTCAGTACCTTCCCTTCTGTTGCTCTTATTGCACCACCATTCTCACCCCTAAAAGGAAAATATTGATACATGAGCCCAGTGCTGCCATTATGGTGCAGAAAGAATTAGATGACCTCATGAACATAGATCAGGGAGTTTTTAAGACTTCTTCCCTCCTTACAGTCTCCTTTCTCGAAACAGAGAACATTGAATGTTCATAAGATTCCTGGATTCTTTTTTTTTTGCTGTCCTTGTCATTGCTAGAAAAAGGTCGAGCTCATGCTAAAAGGTTGGTCTGTTAGAATAGAAATATACGTGTTTGTGAATTGCTTACGTAAAGTTAGCATTTGCTGCACCATTTTCTATTCAGACACCATTTTGAACCACGAACGAAACAAATCCTTTGCTATTTCTGAGAAAAGGCCTATGTTATGTTCATAAGATTCCTGTTTTTTTTTTTTTGCTGTCCTTGTCATTGCAAGAAAATGGTTTAGAGCATGCTAAAAGGGTGGTCTGTTAGAATATAAAATTTGTGTTTCTGCATTGCTTATGTAAAGTCAGCATTCAAAGCACCATTTTCTATTCAGACCCTATTTTGAACCACAAACTAAATTAATCCTTTGCTATTTCTGAGAAAAGGCCTCTGTTATGTTTTGTTTCTGCAATATTAGGTTTTGCTTCACTAATGAAATTAATCCCACTTGTCTAATGGTGGGTACAGAGTGAAATGACTTAGGGTGGTGGAAGGTATGAGAATAGAAACATTTTCTTTCTTGTATTTCACTGTCCAGCTTCATCTGCTTGGAAAATTCCACTGTGGCGTGTTTCAGCCCAGTTGCGAGATATACACAAGGTATCTTTTTGCTTGTCGATTTCAGTCGCTCTGCAGCACTCTTAGCGACTGGGCAGACTGGGCTCCTCTCTGAGTGTATATGAATAAACAGTTATTGGTTTGTATTGTCTACAGTCTGATCGACTCTTCATTTAGTATGGAACAAGCATGACAGTGAATGGAAAGCCCAAAATTCTGGAACGAGTCTTGCAGAGTGTAGCAGCATTGCATTAAAGCTAATGCCTCCCACTAATTCCTCAACTCGTACATCTACTACAGTAAATTGTACATCAAATAGTACCAAGAAAGAGAAAAAGTAACAAAATAGCTGGAACTCAGAAGGAGATATAGTATAGGATCATTTAAAAGCAAGAGGCCAAAATCAGAAAAGGAATATGAAGATACAGTAAAGGGGTCATTCATACCTGGTAAAGCAATCAATCATAGGGACTAAATAACTTTTGATATAGGTAATTTTAAGTAAACCATGATATAAACCATTGAAAATATACTGTAATCTCTTTTCCAGTAGATCTATAAACATCAGTGTGAAATATCGCATCTGCTAATTTTAAGTGGAACATCACTTTCAGTAAAAAAAAGTTTTCAAAAAAGATCAAATCACCTTTTTTATATTTTGTTCTGCACCTCTACAAGTAGCACCTATTAGTAGTTGCTGACAAGGTAAACAGACAAGAAGCACAAAACATGACAGGGGAAAAAGTGACAAAAAAGACGTTGGGAAATGATCAGTGAGGAATGAGAAACAGGATTTTTATACTCAGTTCAGAAAACTGTAAAGGTACACAAAAAGAGAACAACATATTTATTTAATTTATGTAAACTTTTACAAATAGCATGTGGTTCCACCAGTGTAATGGTGCTTTGCATTAAAACAGATTAAGCAGAAAAATCGAGATGCGGAGAAGTCTGAAAACTAGAATAAGATTTTCCAAAACAGTTGTATATTTGCAATAGAGACCAGAGAAGGTTTTGCTGTTTCAATGTAAGAATTGTCTGAAAAGATCTGCATTGAGCTTCATCTAGAAGATAGTGAGAAAGGTCAATGTTCTGAGCCCTGAGGGGAAAAGAGGGCAGGGAGTTCCATAGAGTAGTTGCTGCATCAGAGCAGGACCACTTCTTTGCTGCAAAGCATCTAGATTTAGAAATCTAGAGAAGTATTTTATGAGGTCTGAGATCCCTGGAGTCTCCGGAGATGGTAAGTGGGGCAACTGGAGTTAGAGGGGCTTTGTTGTGGATTGCTTTGTGGCAATCCTTGGGATTTTAACTGAACTGAATTCTTGCCAAGATGAGGAGCGCGGGGGGGGGTGGGAGGGGGGTTTGAAGCATGAAAGAGATATGTTTGAATTTGTTAACCAAGCAGGGCCGTCTAGCAACAAACTGTAGTTCTGCTTTAAATGAGGTGCTTGATGGGGGCCTACTAGTATGGAATTTCCAAAATCTAGTCCTAGGTCCCCATTATGAATGAATGACCCAGAGTAGTCCATACAATGTTTATGCCCAATTATTACTGTTAACTGGGGCACCAACAACTCGTGGGAGGGAGACAGAGAAATAATTGAAATTAAAAGTGTTTAGGGAATAACGTGAAGGAATTGGGCTTAACACGTGCCTTTGCCCAGAATTCAATCTCGAGATTTAGCCAAGTTGCATTAGGTGAAGCCTCCAGGACAAATAACAATTATCCGTGAATTACCCAATCAGCATATATTTTGTTGTACCCAGTAACTGCAATTATTGGACTTGGTTACTGAAATTATAAGGACCACAGAATAAACATACAACTTCTAAGGATGGTCTCAGTAAAACCCTCACATTCTGTAACAGCAACAGTGGTTATTTACAGTGTTTAGAAATGGCAGAAGTTCTGTATGAAACGTGACAGGTTATCATCATTATTATTACAAGTTGCACAAAAACAAATGGTCTATTGAATGTCCCCTCAAACATTATCGTAGACATAAGAGTTGAATGACGCACTACAAAGTCATGACATCTTGAATTTGGTTTGTACTCACTTGTTTCTAAAACGACTTGGTCACAGCTCGGTGGACGCCAACCTTGCTGGCACTGACACTGCAAATCCTGGTCACACTCCTAATAAAAAACGTAAAAATTAATTTATAAGTATTTTTCAAATCATCAAACAGACTGTTCCATAAACCAAGATTTTTCTTGCAATTCTTGTACTCTAGTTGTAACTATATACTCAGCGGCATAACGAAACTTCAGGGGGCACCCTGCAAAGTACATGCAGCCGCCACTCCGGACTTAGTCAGAAGCTCTCTGGCCAGGGGTCTGCTAATGCCAGAAGGGGCCCCCAGAGCCCAGGCCCCCCATACCACAGGGGCTAGGGGGGCTTTTGTTACGCCACTGTACATAGCGCTTCATAGCCCTGTCGAGGTGCAAAATCGCAATAGCGGATGGGTATTGCGCTGCATTATGGAGCAGTGCATAGTTCTGAGAGTGTTTGCAGAGTTTTTGACACTGTGCATGCTCCTATCTTGTTGAAGGTCACTGTGCCTAGGCATGTAATAGCACAAAGATGTGTCAGATCCCCTGGGGGTGTTGTGAAGAACAAGCATGCCAAATATGAAATAAAGACCATTGTGATGGATCACGTCTGGTGTTTCACTGCTTATGCTGATTGCAGACAATCATGGCATAAGATAATCCCATCTATGCATTTGTCTTGGTAAAAGATGATAGTGAATCTGCAGGTACGGTCTGCATAAAGCCAACTTTATTGATGATGTTAAGAGGTCCTTCAGTACCAACTATGAATAACCACCTACAGGCATGGACAGAGGTAGCTATATTTAGTGGCCTTTTAAGGGCATGCCAAAGTACACTTGATCATATAAATGGCCAGAGTAAATTTCTCGAGGGTCCTCTCTCTAACATGGTTAGAAGAACACATGGTTGTTCCCTTGTTGCAAGCAGACCCTCTGTGAATACATCGGGACTAACCAAGAGTAGCCAATGTCCTCTCCTGAACATAGACAGTTGCATAAAGAAATAAAAGACTCAACAAGAAAAAGTTACTTACCGTCAGGAACAATCTTTCTGGCTGATACTCTATCTACCCATCCCCCTAATCTTTCCTTCCTTCTACTGATCACCTATGCATCCTTCAGAAGAAGGCATTGATTTTTTTCTCAGTGGAATTGGTGCCAGAATAGGAACAGGGCAAGTGGTGTTATGCCCGGTACTTCCTGGTTCCAAAGAAGGAGAGTCTTCATCCGATCCGAACCTCAAGGTATTGAACAGGTTCCTGAGTAAAGAAAATGTGTTCAATAGGCTGTACCTGGCTCTGTTGCTAGCACTGGAAACTGGAGACTGAATAGTGTTTGTCATACCAATTCTATGGTTGCACAGGAAGTACCTACTCTACTAGTTCTGCTCCACAAGTCTCCACAAAAGAGATTGCAGTAGTAACCACCCTTCTCTGAAGATAAGATATCCCCGTGTTTCTGTAGTCGGATGACTGGCTCCTCAAGGCCAAGTCTCCAAATCAGTTTTCCAAATGGCCTCAGACAGGCTCGGAGCCCGTCCACCATTCAGAAACCTTGCAATGATTCCCGCCGGCTTTTTCCGACTGAGGGATTATGATGGCAGATTCCCACAGCCTTTCTGTGCTGGCCTTTCTGACACAGAAAGGCATTGGGAATCTGTCTTTGGGGGCCCCCAGCAGGGCCCCATAGGAGCAAGGTTGCCGAATGGCAGTCTAGGGGGCACATATGGTGCCTCCTCTGTTGATCTCTGCACCTGGTGACAGGCCCCTTGAGGTGCCTTCCCCGGGGTGCAGGAATAAACTGCACCTCTGCTCTTTGCAATGAGAGCATGCATTATATTTGGAATGCATGCTCCCATTGTAAAGTATGGGATTGCAACAGAACAGGGTTCAGTCGCATCCTACTTCCTGGGCTGGAATCAATTACAAGCGGTTGCTCGGTTCCAGTTCCAAACCAATGTCAGGCGGACTCTGGTCCGTCCAACATTGGAATCAGGCCCTAAGGAGGTGGTGGGCTCCTCAGGCTGAACCCAAAGAGATTGGTCAATTTTATATTGACTGTACCAAAGATTTTCCGCTTGATGATCTTTCATCTGCTATACTGGCAAGATGAAGGGCAAATCCATCTAAAAGCAGATGTAGTCCAGGTAGATTTTTTTTAGGTATTATGATGTGTTATGCCTTGGTCTGCAAAGAGCCTTTAAAAGGGCATCAGAGCTCATTCCACAAGGGCAAAGTATTCAACTTCAGCTCTGACAAGAAAAGTCCCCAGGGCAAGTTCTGACTTAGGTTTCTTTGTCAGCTTTGCAAAGCACTACTGTTTGGATTTGGAGGTGCAGAGGTAAGGACACTCTGCAGACTCAGACCCCCATGATTTTGTTGTTTAACCAATCCTTCATGCCCACTTCCTCGTTGGATATTTTGTGGGGAATCTATTCAAAAAGTGAGAAATTTGCAAGTAGATGTATCCATTAGAAGATTGATTTTAACCCTTATGGAAAGCTGAAGGCTTCGACAAATGGAGTTCAGCCGCGGCCCGTGGAGGGAGTTGCGGTGGGGCAGACAGGCACAGCGGGGGAGGGACAGGTGGGAGGTGATAAAACTCCGAAATATGGATGATTGCAGGTAAGTAAACAATTAAATGAATGAAACGAATTTCAAGTAACAAGGGTCCGTTGGTAAGATAAAGAGACTCTACAAGACAAGAAAAAAAGATATATATACGTGGTCAATCATAAATCATAAGGATATTCTCAAGTTTCAGCACACACAAAACATGCATTGCATTGCCAAGAGGTTACTGCTGTGCCAGGCACATTTTTAAAGTTGCTTGAAAGAGTGCCCTAGGGTGACTGGGCCAGACTTTGCTATGTTCTTTATAGGGAAATATGAGGAACCTCCCTTAGTATGCCCTAGTGTGGGCAGCCTAGATAGGTGCTTTTAGTGTCCATTTGACAGCAGCACAGGAGCAGCCCATATTGTACACTTTTTTGAGAGAGGACCCACGACAGCGGCACATAATGGATTTTGATATCATTTTGTTTTGGATAAAATAGTTTAATTTATCAAAATTCTATTATGATGTACTTCACACTCATTAGAAAATCTTCTAAAGCACCTTTTGCACCAAGAACTTTAAAAGATAAAAAGACATTACAAACATGGTGTTTCTGATAAAGAAAAACCTCAACATCAGTCAACTTAATACTGTAAAATTAACACCAGTCCCCTTAATGCCAGAATAAAGTCATGACTATGAATGCTTCACAAATTCCCCTTTTGCAACAAAACAGCAGCATTGAGGGTACAGTTCTGGAGTTCTAAAAGTAACAACATAAAGTTACAGTATAATGCAAATCCCTAGCACTTGAATGGGAGTGTCCCCAACACAGCATCACAGGGCATATCTGTACATTTCCTGGTACTCCAGCGACCAAAACTATGGGCTTGTTATCACAGTTGCCTCTTTTGACTGAAGCCACCAGGTGAGGGGGAAAAAGTGATGCATTACGTTCCAAATTATCTGGGACCCTCAAACCACTCCAGATTGGGTAAATCTTGGAAAATTCACCTGCCCGCCGTGCTGGGCCCCACGTGTGTCAGCAGGCTTGAGTTCATATGGCTATGCTTGTATTTTACACATCAGGCTAGCATTTTTATTACCTTTTTTTCCCCACTAAACATACAATAATCTGGGACAGAGACAGTGACATTTTTCACTAACAAAAATAGCAAATATACCAAAAATACAAATACATATATCTACATTTATCCAAAAAACATTCTGTCTTGTCCGTTATTTATTGTGTGCAAATGTGCCGACAAAGTAATTCCATCCGTCACTAGAAAAAGCAAAAGACAGAGGTAGTCCTGTAAACATTTGAGGGGATTATTCAACCCTCACTCTATTATCTGGAACATGTACACAATTTTGTCACATTAATCAGCAACTGGCGGACTCCTCTGTATCATGGGGTCGACGCGTTTTGGCCATATTAATTTTGGCCTCATCAAGACAGTAACGGCAAGGAAATAGAAATACCTACAAACAATTATAACAAATAAATATTATATTATCTGCAACAAACTAACATAAAGAACGCTGGCATGACAGAAGTAATGTCTAATGCCTCGGGTGCATCAACTTCCTTCACCACCATAGATTAGTGTCTAACAAAAGTATAGAAAACCAACGCCCAAAGGTCCTAAATCAGACAAAATAAGTCAATTTATATCCACATCCCAACACCTAGAAGTGCTCTAGAAGGAGAGAGGAGAACAAACGGAAACTGAAAGACAACTTAAGATGTATCTACAAGAGTTCACTGACCCGAATTCTCTGCAGGATTTAATCTTCCCAATACGCACTTTAATCAAGAGGGAAAGGATCCTCCTCCCATTTTCCTTATTGTCACTGTGTATTGTGAGAAATACAGAAAAAAGAGTAAAACCGTATACGTGCTAGTGAGTGCTAATCCCACTCAACAATGTTCTTACAGCTAGATTCATCAAGGTAAATTGCGCTAGCAAAGGGCCAGATTCTGGGAATCTGGCCCTTTGCGAGTGCAATTTTTGCATTTGGGATTCATCATCCCAAATGCAAAAATCGCTATTTGCGAAATCGCATATTTGCGAGGAATTGGATTTAAGGAATCTCTATTAGAGATTCCTTAAATGCAATTCATAAACAAATTTGAAATTGCGAATTCGCAATATTTTGTCGCTATTTACCACAAAGTCTGACTTCCTGGTAAATAGCGAAAAAATAGAAAAAAAGTACTTTAGTGCATTTTTCTCTGTTGCATGTTACACACACACATGTCCTTTGGACATGTGTGTGCGCAACACCTGTGTAAATTTGCATTTCAGGGGTGCTACAGGGTGTCCTTTGGACACTCCTGGCACCCTTGAAATCGCTATCTTATTTGCGATTAGCTAATTGCTAATCGCAAATAAGGAATACTCCCCATTCATTCCTATGGGTCTTTAGGCCATTAGGAATGTTTTGGGAGTTGTTCCTTATTTGCGATTAGCAATTTGCTAATCACAAATAAGGAATGTGTAGGAATCGCAAATTATTTTGCGATTCCTACATGAATCCCGTTTTGCGAGTCTGTAATAGCGATTCCTTATGAATCGCTATTAAAGACTCGCAAAACGGGTCTTTGATGAATCTAGCAGTTAGTTACTTAGAGGCTGACCTTAACCCACAGAAAACGTGTAGTTTGCTGCCTTACTGGCAATAGTGTTTCAGTAGGTCTTTTGTATCGACCCCGCATAAAACACCAGAAATGGGAAATTCTTATAAATACCGGCGCAAGGTCGGTACAAGTGCTGTGCTAGGGGAGCGTGGAGAAAAACAAACGGACTTATTAGTGTGCATCCTGCGTCCTCCTGAGTAAATTCTGGGGTTATAGGGAAACATGTTTTTTTATTCACGTGGCATTTGTGCCACTCGTGAAGTGATTCCTGGGGCGTCCTCTGTGCCGAAATCCGGTCACGAGAGAAAACGGACGTCTGTTTACGTAAATACAGACCCAGGGGTCTAAACATAGAAAAAAGACTAAATTGAAGTGACGGGACACTGAAAACACAAAATTATTGTCCGTCAAAATCCTCTGATATCTGCAATACTAAATGTAAGTAGTCTTTTCAAATGTCTAAAGAAAGCAATTAGTATATAAAAAAGAATTGTGAAAGAAACACCATGAATAAATATAGGGCCCGATGTAGATAAAAGTGAAATACCGAATTCTGAATACCGAATTTTACTGATTCGATATTTAGAAATCGGTATTTCAGATGTAGGTAAGAATTCGGGAAAAAATACTGAATTCTTAATATTCATTATTATCGAATCAGTAATTGAGATTCGGTAATAACGAATACCTACCCATTCATTCCGTTGGGCTTGGAGGCCCCTAGGAATGACAGCCTGTGGCATCCCTGAAATGTGCATGTGTGCACATGTGGCACACATGCATGCCCAAGTGCATGGATGTGTGCCACATGGCACATAAAAAAAGCAAGAAAGTGCTTTTTTTAAGAAATTCGGTAATTACCACCAACTTGAAGTTGGTGGTAATTACCGATTCCTTAAGGCCCAAAAGCACTCTTTTATTTGGTTTCTACATTGCATTTAAGGAATCGGTATTACCGATTCCTTAAATGCAAGGCCAATTAGGAATCGGTATTAAGGATATTAAGGTATTAAGGATAAGTTATTAAGCGAATTAAAAAACCTATTGATAGAGAGAGAATGTTTAAAAAAAACAATATCGCTTTCTGTAAAAACAAGTTTTCTTTAAGAACAAACAGATGGCACAGCCAATATGATTACATGTATACATCACAACGCAGTTTGATATTTGGCTATATATTGCCAAACTCAAAACTTCAAGAACCATCATTTTAATTTACTAAAACATAAAATATTATATATGAAAAATGATATTGCAAACAATACAGACATAGCTCATAGCATCGATAGTGGAAATGCTTAGACCACGATTTTTAAATATAGATCTTCGTTTCAAAGTATTCGATGAATCAATTCAAACCTATGAATCACATACAGAAAAATAATTACAACCACATTAACCATAATTTCCCTAAGCATAAGGTAGTCTGCAACCGCACAAACATGTCACATAGAGACAATTTTAAAACTGCATTAGAAAAATAGCAGAAATGTGTTTCAAGAAATTCTATAATTCTTTACAGAGAAGCCTATATACAATATGCCGAGGCTCCGAAGGGGCACATAACTATATTAATTCTGAATCAGGGCCCACATTCCGTCATAGTCAACCCGCTAACTGCAGTATGGTATTTTTCGATCATTCTGGCTTCCAGTCTGTTGAGCAAGGTCTGCATGCTGTTTTTATTGTTGGTTTTCTGAACCACTCAGTACAGACCACTGTATGTCAATCCGTTTATGTTGCATATTTTGATAATGTTGCTCTAAAGGTGCGCCTTGTGTAACGCATATCAATCTTGATTTATGTTGTAAATTGCGGGACTTAACTGATTGTTTGGTTTGGCCTATATAAAACAGATTTCATGGGCACTTTAGGCAATAAATCAAATTTTTAGTGTTGCAGTTTGAGAAATTATTCTGAATGTGTTTGTGGCCGTTAACCATGATGTGTTTTGAATCATTGGTCATATGGCACGCTGCGCATTCATTAAATTTATAATGCTCCACAACTGGAGGAAGCATTCCTCTAAGATCTGTGGGGCATATTACCAAGGGCCATTATCGCCGCCTTAGCGGGACTTTTTCACGCTAAAGCGGCGATAATTTTATCGCCCTATTACCTTGCTGTCGCTAACACCAGTTAGCGACAGCTGGAGGAGATAGCGATCATCTTGGGGCCCACTTTGCATGTCAGCGATATTTATCGCTAATGACATGCAAAGTGGGCGTGCCAAGATATTAGCGACTGGAAACAGTCGATAATATCGCTATCTCCAATTATCAACAAAGCCTTACTTTTGGAAATATTCGCGCTAAGCGCGAAAATCTCCAAAAGTTAACGGCTGACCAGAGCAGTTCTTAGCCATGTTATCCAATGGAAGGTGGATAACATGGCTAAGAGCATTGTCACGATAATGCATGAATATCGTGGATTTTTCAGCGATATTCATGGATTTCGCAGGATTTTTACCGCTTTTGAGATAAACCTTGATATTATCAAGGTATCTCAGCGGTAAAAATCGTCGGAGCGCGGAGAAATAATTTTAGCCGCTAACCATGCATAGCGATAATTATCTCTATTGCATGGTAATATGCCCCTGTATTTTTAGGTTGTGTGGGTCGTGCTACTTTCACCAGTTGTTGTCGCAGATTCTTTCCTTTGCGGAAGGAGAATAATGGTTTGGGTATTCCCAGATGGCTAATCAATCTCCAATTTTTTAGAATGATCCTTTTGATTTTATTGGCCTTTGGGTTGTAAGTGAGGACACATGTTAAATGATTCGATTGTTGTTGTTCTTTAGGTATCAATAACTCCTCCCTAGGAGTGTACCAAGCTCTTCTCAGTGCATTTTGTACCAGTTTTCTTGGGTACCCACGGTCAACCAGTTTTTTTTTGGAGGAATTCTGCAATTGCCCGTAGGGCAGATCCTCTTTCAGACTTATTGGGTGACCGCTCTTGAAATGTATGAGTGTTATGATCTGTTAGTTTCATGTATAAATGTACTTCCAATAGGCTATTCTTATGTTGGATCCACACATCCAAAAAGTTAATCTTTTTTTTTTTTTAGTCCTCATTGTGCATCACTTATAGTAAGGAGTTTTGGGGTTACACCTGTTTTCCCTTCGAAATGTAGCGTGTACCTATCACCGTGTGTTGACCATATGGGAAAAAATTTGGGGGCCCCTTAGTTCCAGTTACTATTGTAGAAGGTTGTAATTCTGGGTGGGTTGAGCTAGCACGGAGGCATTAGGATGTGCTCATTTCAATGTCCTCGGAGATCTTAATCTTCACTTTGACTGCGCGTCCTCGCCCCCTATTAGGAGCATTTTGGGTGATTTAGAGGCCTTGCAGCTTTTTCAGCTGGTCATTTCCCCCACTCATAGAGATGGCCACATTCTTGACCCTTTTTTTTACTAACTTAGAGGGAGTCAGAGCACTCTGCCCTACTCAGATGGCCTGGACAGACCATCTGATGGTGAAATTGATATTCCCCATTTCTGAAGCTCCTTTTATACCCCAGGACAGATTAGTTCTTAAACGCCACTGGAACAAACTGAAATTGGAGGACTTCCACCATCTGCTGGAGGAGGCACCACTGGGCCCCTTTACTGATGTTGACCGCGGATATGATTCCTTTTGTGGGTGGATCTCCTGTGCCCTCGATTCTTTGATCCCTTTGGTATGGTCCAAATGTTGTTCGAAAGAGCCCAGCCAATGGTACGATAGTGCATTAGCGTCTCTTAAAAAAGCCTGTAGACAGGCGGAAAGGCTTTGGAGGAAATCGTTTGATCCTGAACTGAAGGCCTGCTACCTGGCTAAAATTAACATTTACCACAGGGCGGTGCGTAGAACACGAGCAGCCTTTTATGCCCAAGAGTTTCA